>NC_091060.1:160073194-162473194 GCF_000393655.2 Nicotiana sylvestris | reverse complement strand
TCTTCAACCAAAACAGCTTCTTGTACTGCAGACGCACAAGCCAAAAACTTAGCTTCCATCGTTGAAAGGGTTGTACAGGTTTTTTTCTTATTTTTTCATGATATAACACCACCATTAAGTAAGAAGGTATAACCGGATGTTGATTTTCTATCATTCCGGTTACCAGCCCAATCAGCATTTGTATCTTCTCTCAATTATAAATCATTTCCACTATAACATAGTGAATAATCTGCAGTTCCCTTCAAGTATCTGAAAATTCTCTTCACAACTTTCCAATAATTTCTCCCATGACTGGATTGATACCTGCTAACCAGACCTACATTATAACAAATATCTGGGCGAGTATACATTATAGTGTACATCAAGCTCTTGACAACACTTGAATATGGAACTTGAGACATGTCTCCCTTTTCAGTCTTGGGATACATTTCAAGGTTTAAAGTTTCACCTCTCACTATAGGAGTATCCATGGATTTGCAACTACTCATGCGAAAAAGCTCCAAAATTTTCTTTATATAAGTTTCTTGATATAGACTCAATAACTTTTTGGAATGGTCTTCTAATCTTAACTCCAAGGATATAGTCTACCTCACCCATATCTTTCATGTCAAATGACTTTGAAAGCCAGGACATGATAGTTTTCAAATACTCTAAATTGTTTCCGACCAATAAAATATCATCCACGTAAAGAGAAAGAATTACAAATATTCCATTGGACTTCTTCACATAAATGCAATGGTCTTCACTGATCATGCTGAAATCATACGAGGTCACCTCCTTGTGAAATCTCAAATACCATTGCTTTGAAGATTTCTTTAGGCCATAAATAGATCTTTTCAATTTACAAACCTTCTTTTCTTGGCCTTTGACGATGAAGCCTACATGTTGTTC
This sequence comes from Nicotiana sylvestris, assembly GCF_000393655.2. Taxonomy (NCBI): domain Eukaryota; kingdom Viridiplantae; phylum Streptophyta; class Magnoliopsida; order Solanales; family Solanaceae; genus Nicotiana; species Nicotiana sylvestris. The sequence continues at coordinate 162,472,303 of NC_091060.1, read as the reverse complement.
CATGTAGATTTCTTAGTTTAGTTCTCCATTGAGAAAAATTATCTTCGCGTCCATTTGATGTAATTCTAAATCTAAACGTGCAACAATAGCCAAAAGTAAGCGAATTGAGGTAAATTTACAACTGGTAAAAATGTTTCCTCATAATCTATTCCAGATTCTTGAGTAAAGCCTTTTGCCACCAATCGTCTCTTGTATCTTTCTATTGACCCATCCGCTTTGCGTTTAACTTTGAGAACCTATTTGTTCTCAATGGCTCTACGCCTAGGTGGAAGGTTAACTAGAACCAGTACTTTGTTGGTTTTCACGGATTTTAATTGTTCTTTCATTGATTTCATCCACTCATCTTTTCTAGGACTCGATAAAGCCTCTGTCATAGACTTTGGCTCATCCATTTCTGTGGAAGATACCAAGAAAACCTAATCTTTAATCTCATAAGTATGTTTCGGTATATTTTTCCCAGTACTCTTTCGTAGTTAAAATTTGGATTCGTCGGAAGGATTTTGGGATTGAGAACTCCCACTCCCACTCGGATCAAGAACAAGATCTTGATTGATTTGATTATCAATTGTGTCAGAAGACACTTGCTGACTATTTGAGTTCAACAGTTCATAAAAAGGCTCTCCATTCTTTACCTCGCCCTTCTTTGGAAAATTATTTTCCAGAAATATGACATCTCGTGATTCAATATGAGTAACACTTCCATCCTCTAATTAACTAATGAACACATATCTTTTGGAGTGTTTTGAATATCTTCTAAAGATACATTTCTTATCTTTTGGACCTAATTTACCAAACTTGCTAAAAGAACTTTTACATATGCAGCACAACTCCAAGGTCGTAAATCTTTTAAGTTTAGTTTATGACCAGTCCATAGCTCATAAGGAGTGGAAGAAACTAATTTAAAAGGTACTTTGTTCAATATGTAGGTTGCAGTCAATAACGCATCTTCCCAAAAGGAGATAGTAAATTTGCTTGCTCCATCATGGATCTTATCATGTCCAATAGTGTTCTATTTCTCCGTTCTGCAACATCATTTTGTCAAGGTATGTAAGGAATAGTTAACTGTCTGGTGATGCCCTTTTCATTACACAATTTTTTAAATTCTTTTGAAAGATATTCACGTCCTCTATCGGTTCTTAAGGTCTTAATCCTTTTGTCTAATTGATTCTCAACTTCATTCAAATATTTCTTAAAGCATTCAAGTGCTTCATATTTATGAGAAATCAAATAAACATAACCAAGGAAACAATAAAAATGACTACAACCAGTCAGTGTGACAACATATTTCACAATAACTCGTAAAAGTATATCAATTTAAAGGATCGGGGCAAAAATAATTAATTTCAACGATAAGAAAGACTTAACTTAGTTTCTTTTCTTATGTTACAACGTGTTGATTGAAAACCAATTCTCTGAAAGAAAATCCAGCACACATATGTAAATTTTCAGACAAAGCATTTGTGCATTACAGCCTTAAATTCAAAATTGGAATAAATATAGACGCAATCTCATGAAGAAAGTCACAAACAAATAGATAGTTCCAATTTAATACATAGTTACGCATAAAAGTGTTTCACAATTTCACAAAATGACAAAAAAAAAAATTATACATAAATACATATACTCCAGCAATGAACTTTTGCTCATAAGATTTTGAAGATAGGTTATATACTCTATAGTAGGCATCTAAAAATCCCTCTCCAAACAATATCAAAAAAAATTGTCAAATAATGGACTAATCTTGGTTTCTTTAATTACATATATCTAGTATCTAGTAATTAAGTAATGTCATTAAAGAGATAAGAATCTGGAGCCAACGTGAGTTAATTAGAAGTCAATTTCTCTAGGAACTATATTAGATATTTGTCCAATATCTATCTCAAAGACTTTATTCCAATTAAGAATTTGACGGAGCAATTAATTTTGGGAAAACCATGATTTCAGAGAGCAACAAAAAAGGAAACTTTAAGTTGCTCTATTTCATTTCAGTTTCAGACTGGCTTTCACGCCAAAAAAAGGAATTCTATAAAGAAAAACACTTTCAACGATAGTGTCTTTTTAACCAGTGGAATCAGAATAACATACATTCTATTTCAACTGTGCATTCAAACAACCGAACACGCAATCGACTCTGATGCCATTGATAGTTTAATAATCGCGGGGCGAGAACAATATTAGCATACCTGCCAACAACACAATGGAAGAATTATTGAACTCACCATCAAAATAATAGCCGCACGTCATATTCTGAATCTCTAGAAAACAAAGTTTTTGTTCACAAACTAGATGCCTAAAGTTTACTGTGTTCTTTCTTTTTCTTGCATGGGAGAATCTCTGTACTGAAGAGAAATATATAGAGACGAGGAGATGAGGAGAACTGCCAATCACTTTTTTTGTTTCCACGCTCCCACTTCTTTTTAACGTGCGGCACTTCTCCTATTCTTATGGGAATTGATAAACTTTCCTAATAATTAACTTCCATCAGCCTTATTGCTTATAAGTGGACCGGGTCAGTCCACATGGATGACCCGTAACTTAAACCCAACATCCTACAACCAAAAAAAAGACAAGGACGAGAAAATGGAGGCAGAGGTGATTTAGGCTAGAGGAGGGTGTCGAATGGTGGAGGAGAAAGTCAGAGGAAAAGGATGTTTGAAAATTAGGTGGGGTCCACATTATTTTAGGAAAAGAAAAGGTAAAAGCTAATTTTAGGTAGGCAACTCGTATCTCATAGAGCGCATTTCACGCGATGGGGGCTAATATGATTGGATATTTAGTTGATCTTCTTTCTTGAATAAATAAAGTGTATAGCTGAAAATGGCCTCAATTGTGATGTTCATTTGATCGTTAAAAATAACTTAAAAGGACATTTCGGCAATACTCATTTTATACAGACTCTAAGCTGTCGCTTGCATTGGTCTCCCAGAGAAACAGAGCAGAGCCCACACGCCCTGCCTAAAAACTTTGTAAAGCTAAAAAGAAATCGCGTTCACATGGACTGAGGACTCGAGCACGTTCAAAATATGGATATCGTGCTTTTGCCTTTAACCAAAAAATTTCTATATTAGTAAAGCGGCAAGTAGGAACATTCCTTCTAATACCACACTTTATTTCAAACCTTATAAAAAGACAAAACATGAAATATATTTTGTATTTTCGTTTCTTTTTCCTTGTCCCACCACCTTTCTTTGCCCCCATAACTAGATATATTGATAAAAAAAGGGAGGACATGTGCTCTAGAAAAAAAAACTTTTACATTTTTGTTGTAATAAATCACAAGATGAAATGTTCCGTCCATGTTTATGTTGTTTTTCCTCAATTAACTCACATTTTTCACTGAGTTGAATCAATAGAATACTTGGATTATGAATCTTACCAATATCAGCCAATTAGTCGTGAATGCCATCGAAATGCACAATTGAAAAAGGTAAAGCCTCTATAAAAAATATATAGTCAAATCTTCTATAACAGCAGGGGCAGATCTACATGTTAATTTTGGGTGCTCAACACCCATTATCTTTGACAAGATTTAATAAATTTGTATAAGTAATTATAAAAATATTTAGATAAACATTGTGTTTAACCAAAAATCTGAGTCTTTGGTCAAAGCTGAAAAGAAATTCGGGTTACTGATAATCAGGAGACGAAAATAAAATACTTTTGAGAATGATGGTAAAGCAGTAAATAGTTTTGTATTTCAGTAAGATCTCAATATTATTTCGTATCCTTACAGATGGTGAGTTCTTCTCCTTTTATAGCTAATTCTAGGAGAAGATGTAATGTCTTTATCTTAATGAGGCAATTATGAGCAATAAATGACATTAAAAGAAACGTTACACAATCATTTCTTTTTAAATCAAATATTCTAACGTATTTGATATTTAATGTTGTATTTAGACTCTTTTATGTCATCAGATTCGTATCTTCAACTTCTTCCGATCTTCGGTCTTTAAATGACTTGGATAGGTACGAGACTCGTACCTATTTTAGTAACGGTCCGCACCTATGTTGCTTTTTTTCCCTTATTTGTTGTCGCCCGTGCCTCTTGGCTATTTATTGTGTTTTGACCATTTGACCAGTCCACGTGTCATACCACGTCACCTACAATGTAAATTCAGTTTTTTCCCAATACAGATAGTCCCCCACTTTCCATTTATTTATCAAGTAAACAATTGGGAAGTGGATCTTCATAAAAAGGGAATTTTTGTCGTAATTAATATTATGACAAATACTGACGCTTCAATTGTCCCTTCCATTTAATGCCTTACATACGTGTCACCTTCTGATTGATTCTGCAATTCTACCCCTTTTTTCGAGACTTCTTCATTCACACTATTCACGAAATGATAGTTGCCTTTATTATAGGCTTTCCTTCATTGCACTTCTAAGTTTGACGGTTGTCATTATAAGCATTTTTAACCCTCTTTCGTTTACCTTCTTCTTCATAGATCTTCAACAAGCAATTTCTTACTTACTTGTATTTTCTCTCCCTTTTAGTACATCCTTCTTCAACAATGTCATCTTCAAACCCTAACCCTAGAAAAGTTCCAATTCTCGATCACTTCCCAATGCCCCCACAAGACATAGGAGAGGCAGAGGAGGTAGGCTTCGGAGCTTGGGCCTAGGGTCCGCTCGTGATGGTTTATCTGGTCCTGCTTCTTCTTCTCCTAGTATTGGGAGTTCTATTCCGAAGACCCCTTCTTCTAAAGGTAAAGAAATCCTTGATTCTTCTCAAGAACCTTTAGTCGATGAAATTATTCCCAGTGATTTGTCTTTTGGGAGTGATAGAACATCTCTTCAAAGGCAAATTATAAATTTAGAAAAAGTTGACACTTATCCTTCGTTAGTAACCGAGCTTACAATTCCTACCATCAGAAGGGATTGTAACTGGAGCAATAGTCTTCGAATGCCAATTCCTTCCCCAAATCAAAGAATTTCTTCCTTTAGAAATGGTTACTCTTTTGTTTATACTTACCCATTTACTTTGGGTTTTAATCCTCCGATTGACCCAGTCATTATTAACTTTTGCCGTTTCTTTAAAATCTGTTTGGCCCAAGTCGGTCCCCTAGTATGGAGAGCAGTGGCTTGTCTGAGATACTTATTTGCCAAAGCCAATGTCGATTTCACCCTTTCTCACCTTATTCACTTATACCATCCCAATTTAATGCGTCATGGGGTTTTTACCTTAACTGCAAGAAGCAAAAAGGTTTTGGTAAGCCCCGAAGATGACAGGGATCGTGGATGGTACACCCGTTACCTTAACGGATGGTACACCCGTTACATTTAGAAAAAGTTGACACCCGTTGCAAGAAGTGGAATTTTGCACGTAAGTTTCCTTTTATTTACCGCACCTATTTTTGAGAATTTTGATTCTTTTTCTCACTTCGTCTCTTTTTGGTTTTTTGTAGCAACCATGGGAGATGTGGAACTTATTCCTGACTTCCGTGGTTGGGTAGATTCAATTTTGAAGATTGCTCCTAAGGATCAAAGAACTTGGAAATCAATTTCTTCTTTACATGGCTGGAAGGTGAAAACACATGGTATGTCCCTTTTTACACGTTTTTGTTTTTTACACATTAAGCACCTTTTTCTCAATGTTGATTATGTATCCTTCTTTTGATCAGGATTTGGTGTTAGAGGAATGGCAGCTGAAGTAGCTATGGCCATTCGCATGTCTGCTAATGCTGCACTTGATTTGAACAAGGCTCGAGCTTCGCTTCCCAAAAGGAAAGCTATAGGAGAAAGTTCTGAGAATGAGGAAGAGGAAGATACCTCTTTAATTGCCAGGCCAAGAGTTAGGAGACGAGTCATTGATAGTGATGAAATTGAGGATACCCCTGCTCAAACTTCATCCACCGAGCCTGTTTTGATTCATTCTGACGAGGACACAGTGCCAAAAGATACTAATGAATTAACTCAGCGTCTTTTTGATAGTGGTTTTGAGAGTGGAGAGTTCGGCCCTGTTTTTGATGAAGCTCCTCTCTCCTCATTCGTTCCTATTTCCTCCATTCCTTTGCCAGTTTCAACTGCACCTGTTTTCGTTCCTGTGTTGGTTTCTTCATCTTCTCCTTCCATCCCTTCTTTGACTCCTATGACTCCTGCTGCTGTGTTTACCTTTTCTACTACTACTCCTTCCATGGCTCCTCCTCCCTTCGTGCAGCATACAGAGGCGGGTTCTAGCAGTAGAACCATGGCTATGAGAAGTGTTACTCTTGAAGTTCCTGCCAACCATAGCCTTTTGAGAAAAACTAGTAGAGTTGATGTTTGGCTCGAGCCTCTAATCGGTGATATTGAGGAGAAGAAGATGGAGAGCCACAGCTGCCTGACTCTGATGAATGACATAGTTCATTCTACTTTGAAGGTATTTTTCCTTTACCAACAAGTTTTTTGTTTTTAATCTACAAATCCTCATTTCTATGAGTTGTCTCTGTAGGCTAACCTCATTGGTACTGAATTGATGGGAAGAATTTCCCTTCTGGAAAGAAAAACCCGTGAGTCTGAAGAATCTATCCATGAGGCCGAGCAAATAGCCAGGGGAGCCCAGCTTGAAGCAGCTAACTGGAAAGAACAGTTTGAGAATGCTCAGGGGACCATAGAGGAGTTGAAAGAAAGTAGAAATCTCCTGGAGCAGCAAAAGCGTGGTTTGACTTCTGAACTAGCAACTGCCAAGGCTTCTTCAAGCCAATTTAAAAGAGATAAAGAGCTTTTGGAGTGCTCATTGTCAGAACAATTATCAAAGGCTAGTGAAGAAGTCAGGGAGCTTAAGGCACTTTTAGCCAAGAAAGAAAGAGTATGCAGGAGAATTAGTGCAAAGCTTGACTCAAGCTCAAGCTGACTTACAGACCTCCTCTGACGAGATTCGAGCTTTGAAGAGTTCTCATGCCTCCCTTGAAGCTTCCCTTGATTCCCATTTAGCTGAACATCAAATATTGAAGAATGATCTTGCTATGTGGGAAAGGGAGTATGGACTTCTGGAGGAGAACTTCAACATAGAGGTAAGTTGGGCTTTCCTGAAATCTCGCTGTGATGCTTTGATAGAAGCTGCTCAGGAAAGCTTCGATTTGCAATCTGAATAAGCCAAAGTCTTAGACACTATCGAGAAAAGTCAACAACCTGTTGATACTCCTTCTCCTGCACTTGAAGCTCCTAGGACGGAAGAGCTTTTAAATGAAGAAGTGGCTAATGCAGCAATTGGGGTTGCAATTCCGGCTCCCGAGGGTGAAACTTCTATGACACAGTTCATGGAAGCTGAAGCTCCTGTGACTCTTGCTTCCCTCAGTGATTTCAACATTCCAAGCCCAATAAAAATTGCTCCTGAAAATGAAATTGCAACTTCTGATGTTCCAACCCCTTCAGTGACTAGTTGAATGTATTTCAAACTTTACTGTTGTTTTTGTTTTTATTAATTGGTGGTGTTATCCCTTGCCAACTTTAAGGGATCTTTTGACGAAGTCCCCAGTTATCTTAATAGGGCATTTGTAAAAAACAAATATTTTACTGACTAAGTTTGTACTTAGTCTTTTATATTAAGAAGTTTTTATTGGTACTTCTGTATATTTTATTCTTGCCCATTTATCTAGGACTTATAGAATATCTTAGCATTTTTATCCTTTTAAAATGCTTTATGATTCTTCTCATGGATTATCAACATGAGGCTTATAAAAGAGGGCCCTTTTATGTTATCGACACTTAATGAAGAAGACGTCTCAACTTCATAATGGTGTTACAATACGATGAAAGAAATAGGAATACACATGTTTTGTATGAAACAACTTTGGCAAGTTTTTATTCATGAACTTTAACAAGTGTTTGACTATTACATGTATTACAATACATCTACAACTTTCTCGTAACTGTTTTTCTTGTAACAGATTTGTACATAACATAGAATAAACAAGGTTTTTCTTCATAACCTGTTTCAGTACATAGTCATGACCCTATCTTTATATATTAAGAAGGGTTTGAGAGGTGACTTTGTTTATGAGTTTGAGAGATGACTCTGTTGTTCTCATGAATGCTGAAGACTTCATAACTTTTTCTCAACACTTGTCTCTTTGTGGCCGACTTTTATTCGATATTCGTATCTGTTTCTCTACACATATCTGTGTATAATACGTAGTCCCCCAAGTGTTTGAGAGGTGAAATATGAAGCCTCGAGCACTTGGTTATTTCTTTTACTTTGGCCCTTTTCCTGAAACAGAAAGATATACGGGACTCGGAGGTGCGATTATAGATGAAGACTGTCTAACTCGTGTGTATTTCCATCAGATTAATTGTAACCCTGGACTGGGAAATTAAGAATACTCCATTTTTCCTTGCAGGTTGTGACTCATCATTTGGCACGAGTTAGGGTTTTTTGCCTAGCATCTAAAATCATTAGTAAAACATTAATAATTCAATAGAGAAATTTTAACATGGTGATACCTGACCGTGGGTACTTTCTCAGAAGTAATATCTTTTTAAATGGACGGCATTCCAATGTGAGGGTAAAACTTTGCCGTCCATTGTCTCCAACTCGTATGCTTCTTTTCCCGCAATGTCACGAACTTTGTATGGTCCTTCCCACGTTGGACTTAGCTTTCCTGAATTAGCAGCCTTTGCAGATTGGAACACCTTTTTAAGCACGAAGTCCCCAATTTTGAAAAATCTGAGGCGTGCTTTCCTATTGTAATATCGTTCAATTACTTGCTTTTGTGCTGTCATTCTTATCAATGCAGCTTCTCTTCTTCCTTCAAGCAAATCAAGGTTGACCCGCATCTCTTCATCATTAGACTCCTTCGTTGCCCAATCGTACCGTGTGCTTGGCTCACCTATTTCAACTGGAATTAAGGCTTCCGCACCATAAACCATTGAAAATGGTGTTTCTCTAGTGCTTGTTTTTGTCGTTGTACGATAAGCCCATAATACTCCAGGTAACACCTCAGGCCAATTACCTTTTGAATCCTGTAATCTCTTCTTCAAGTTGTTGATAATGACTTTGTTAGTGGATTCCGCTTATCCATTACCCACTGGATGGTATGGCGTAGATGTTATCCTTTTAATCTGCCAACTTCGAAGAAATTTTGTGATTTGAGCTCCAATGAATTGTGGTCCATTGTCACACACGATCTCCTTTGGTGCTCCAAATATATATTATATTTCGCCATATGAAGTCTTTAACTTCCTTCTCTCGTACTTGTTTAAATGCCCCTGCTTCTACCCATTTAGTGAAATAATCTGTAAGTACAAGTAGAAACTTTACCTGACCTTTTGCTTGTGGAAGTGGACCTACGATATCCATTCCCCATTTCATAAAGGGCCACGGGGCTATAACAGGATGTAGTAACTCAGCTGGTATATGCATATTATTGCCGTATCTTTGACATTTATCACATTTGGACACGAAACTGTTTGCCTCTTCTTCCATCTTAGGCCAATAATATCCTGCGCGAATTAATGTTCTTACAAGTGACCTCCCCCTGCGTGATTTCCACAATGTCCTTCGTGCACTTCTCTCATCACATATTCTGTTTGAGAGGGTCCGAGACAACTTGCTAGTGGTCCACCGAACATCTTTCGATAAAGATTTCCTTGATATAAACAATATCGAGCAGCTTTTTTGCGAAGCGCGTGAGCCTTTCCTTTGTCATTAGGCACGGTACCGTGCTGTAAAAAGGCAACAATTTCGTTTCTCCAATCCCATGTCAAATGGTTAAAATTTACCTCGTTTTTATCAGGTTCGAGAACGGAATGAAATAAATGTATGACTGAAGCATTTGTATCATTTTCTACGTCTATTGCAGATGCGAGATTAGCTAAAGCATCTGCCTCTACATTCTCATCTCTTGGGATCTGCACTACATTCCAAGTTTGGAATTGCTTTATTAACTCCCGCACCTTTGCGAGGTATTCTTGCATTCGCGTCTCCCTGGCTGTATAAGTCCCCAGCATTTGATTGACCACGAGTTGAGAATCACTCTTGATTATAATCTGTGTTATGCCGAGTTCTCGTGCCAATTCTAGACCTGCAATTACAGCCTTATACTCTGCTTCATTGTTAGTTATAGAGTGACATTTTATAGCATGTCTAATAGTCTCACCCGTAGGTGGTACGAGAACTATCCCTAGGCCTGCCCCTTTTACATTAGATGAACCATCAGTGAATAAAACCCACGTCCCCGGGTTTGCACCATTAAAAACTAGTAATTCTTTTTCTGCTTTTAAATGCATCCCCTAACTAAAATCAGCCACGAAATCAGCTAGTACTTGAGATTTTATAGAGGTCCTGGGTTGATAAATGATTTCGTATTCACTTAGTTCTATAGCCCATTTTGCTAATCTTCCTGAAAGTTCGTGTTTATGCAAAATATTTCGAAGCGGAAAAGCAGTAACTACAATAATGGGATGACATTGAAAATAAGGTCTTAATTTTCTAGATGTCATGATCAAAGCTAATGCTAACTTTTCTAGCTGTGGGTATCGTGTTTCAGCATCCAATAAGGACTTACTTACATAATAAATAGGAGATTGTTTACCTTGGTCCTCACGGACTAAAACAGCACTCACCGCGACTTCAGATACAACCAGATAGATGAGAAGCTTTTCCCCACCTTTGGTTTTGCCAATAACGGTAGTTTTGACAAATAAGCTTTCAAATTTCTAAGGGCTTGTTGACAATCTTCATTCCATTCAAAATGATCTTGCTTTTTGAGTGCAGAGAAAAACTTAAAACATTTTTCTGAGGATTTGGAAATAAATCTCCCCAAAGCTGCAATTCTTCCCGTTAATCTTTGGACTTCCTTTTTATTAGTAAGGATATCAGGGATTTCATCTACTGCTTTGATCTGAGAAGGATTTACTTCAATACCACGGTTAGAAACAATAAAACCCAAAAACTTACCTGATGCAACTCCAAATGCACATTTTTCTGGGTTGTGTTTCATATTAAATTTTTGCAAAATTTCAAATGTAACAGATAGATGAGAAATATGATCATGAGACTGCTGGGTTTTGACGAGCATATCGTCTATATATACCTCCATTGTTTTCCCTAAATATTCTTGGAACATTTTGGTGACCAACCTTTGATAGGTTGCCCCAGCATTTTTGAGACCAAAGGGCATTACTTTATAACAGTAAGTTCCCCTATCTGTGATGAAAGAAGTTTTTTCTTCATCACCAGGATCCATTTTAATTTGATTATATCCCGAATATGCATCTAAAAAGCTTAAAAGTTCATGACCTGCGGTTGCATCAATTAGTTGGTCTATATGCGGTAAAGGAAAAGAATCTTTTGGAAAGGCTTTGTTTAGATCGGTGTAATCCACACAAACGCGCCACTTACCATTTTTCTTGGGTACGACCACCGTGTTAGCTAGCCAATTAGGATACTTTACCTCGCGGATCGATCCGATTTTTAATAATTTTTGGACCTCATCCTGAATCACCTGGTTCTTGAAAGCACCTTGCTTTCTTTTCTTTTGCTTTATTGGTGTGAAAGAAGGGTCCTCATTAAGTTTGTGAGTCATCACATCCGGTGGTATCCCTGTCATATCAGCGTGGGACCAAGCAAAGCAGTCTATGTTAGCTTTTAAAAATTCAATTATCATACCTCGCATGTCTGAGCTTAAATTGGCTCCGATATAAACCTTCCGTTCAGGCCATTGCTCAAATAGTATCACTGTCTCGAGCTCTTCAATTGTTGTTTTGATGCTTTCATTTTCTTCAGGTTCCTGAATTGTATCAGGCCTCGAGTCCAAATCTGTCTTTTCTTGTTCAGCTGAAGTTTGATCTTTTACACCTTCAACTGTTTCCTGTAATTGCTATTTTTCTTTATTTACGGTGCTCGTACCTGTTACAGTGTTGACACTTCTAGCCGTCTACTGATCCCCACGAATTTGGCAAATTCCCCATGGTGATGGGAATTTAATAACTTGATGTAGAGTTGATGGGACAACATCCATATCATGTATCCATGGTCTCCCCATGATCATATTGTAGGCCATTTCCATATCAACTACCTGAAATTTAGTTTCTTTAACAACACCCGTAGCAAAAGTTGTTAGAATTACCTCTCCTTTTTGTTACCACACTTGAATTGTCGAAGCCTGACAAGGTGTGCGCCTTGGGTATCATTTTGTCTTCAGCTTGCATTTTACGTAATACCCTTAGTAGTATAATATTTACGGAACTCCCTGGATCAATCAAAACTCATTTTACATTAGTATCATGTACAAGTAAAGATATTACCAGAGCGTCATTATGTGGAGTTATCACTCCTTCGGTATCTGCGTCATCGAACGAAATACTTTCATTTTCTAAGACCTGCCGCACCCGTTTTCCGTGTGTAATTGTTACCTTAGAAACCTTGTTGGAGGCTGTGTAGGTTATGCCGTGAATATCTTCTCCCCCACTTATCACATTCACTGTTCTCTTGGGTGAAGGAGGCTTTGGTGGCTCTTGCCTATTTTTCATATAGGCTTGTTTTCCTTTTTCACTAAATAACTCAGTGAGGTACCCTTGCTTCAATAGATGATCCACTTCACTCTGCAAGAATCTACATTCTGAAGTTTTGTGCTCGTGATCATTGTGGAATTCGCACCAATGATCTGGATTGCGTCTATTTGGATTTGACCGCATCTCTTTTGGCCACCGTACCTTATCTCCCATGCTTCTTAAAATAGCCACGAGCTCGTAGGTAGAGACATTAAAATTATATCCGCTGAATCGTGCCTTTAAACTTCTGTCATCATCTCGTGACTCTTGTCTGCTCCGATCATTCCTGAATTTCGAAGAAGAACCAGAGTCCCTGTTCTTCGATTTTTGATCATATTGCTGGCTATCTTGTTTTGACCGTGGGTCTTTTCCTGCAGGTCCCATATATGGATCGTACCTGTTTTTACCTAATCTTTTTTCGGTTTCTGATCTTCGGGGACCACCCCTTTCTTCATGATGAAACTTAGGTACAATATCTTCTTCAATTCGCAGCTTCGTACTATACCTGTTGTAAACATCATTCCATGTGGTTGCAGAAAATTCTCGAAGGCTTTCTTTGAGTCTTCTCGTGGCTTCAGAACTTTTGTCATTTAAATTACTTGCAAAGGCTATTGCAGCCCAGTTGTCAGGCACTCGGGGTAGAGTCATTCTTTCACGCTGGAATCTATCAACAAAATCTCTAAGCAACTCCGAATCCCCTTGTTTGATTTTGAAAATATCTTCCATTCTTTTCTCAACCTTTTGTGCTCCCGAATGTGCTTTAATAAAAGAATCTGCAAGCTCAGCAAAAGAATTTATAGAATTTTCAGATAAAAGAGAATACCAGGTTAATGCACCCTTGGTGAGTGTTTCTCCAAATTTCTTGACCAGTACTGATTCAATTTCTTGTTTGGTCAAGTCGTTGCCTTTCACGCCTGTTGTAAATGCAGTCACGTGGTCACGTGGGTCTGTAGTACCATCATATTTCGGGATGTCAGGCATTTTGAACTTTTTCGGAATTGGAAGGGGAGCAACACTTGGCTTCCAAGGTTGTTGTGAGTATTTGTCCATGTCTACTCCTTTTATTACAGGCGAAACTCCAGGGATTTGCTCAATACGCTCATTTTGTTCCTTAATCTATTTCTGCAAGGTTAGTACTAAATTTTGCAAATATGAATTATTTGAATTACCTGGTCCTCCTTCGTGTGGTTCACTGTTGGTTGCTCCATTTCCAGAATTAACAAGACCAGAACGGGAATTCTCCAATGTATTATTATTAGGAGTTGGTGTGGGTGGTGCAGCAGGCAATCGACTAACTAGAGCCTGAAGAGCTTTGCCGACCTGTGCATCAATTAGCTTTTGTAAAGCTTCATTTGTACCTCCTTCAAAGTGTTCAGATTGTTCTTGTTGATCAGCACGGGATTCAGTAACAGGAGTGCCTTCACAAGATTGACGTGGTGAATCTGGAGGGGAGGGAACCACGTCACCTTGATTTTAGTGGATTTGATTTTCATGGTTTCCCAATGTGTTATTACTGTTATTGTCGGTGTTGTTGTTTGACATGGTGATAACAATGGACAAGATATAGCTTAAAAGAAAAGATTATCAGATTTCCGGTAACGGAACCAATTTATTTAACCAAAAATCTGAGTCTTTGGTCAAAGCTGAAAATAAATTCGGGTTACTAATAATCAGGAGACGAAAATAAAATACTTTTGAGTATGATGGTAAAGCAGTAAATAATTTTGTATTTCAGTAAGATCCCAATAGTATTTCGTATCCTTACAGATGGTGAGTTCTTCTCCTTTTATAGCTAATTCTAGGAGAAGATGTAATGTCTTTGTCTTAATGAGGCAATTATGAGCAATAAATGACATTAAAAGAAACGTTACACAATCATTTCTTTTTAAATCAAATATTCTAACGTATTTGATATTTAATGCTGTATTTAGACTCTTTTACGTCATCAGATTCGTATCTTCAACTTCTTCCGATCTTCGGTCTTTAAATGACTTGGATAGGTACGAGACTCGTACCTATTTTAGTAACGGTCTGCACCTATGTTGCTTTCTTTTTCCCTTATCTGTTGTCGCCCGTGCCTCTTGGCTATTTATTGTATTTTGACCGTTTGACCAGTCCACGTGTCATGCCACATCACCTACAATGTAAATTCAGTTTTTTCCCAATACATATTGATTGAGCACCCATAACTAAACTCTTTTTTCCTCTTCTATATATATATATATATATATATATATATATTATAAGATAATATGAGAAATCCATACCAAAAAAATATTATTATAATAAAGTATTATTATAAAGAACTGTTCTAGTCGTGGCAAAAGAGCTAGTTTGAGGCGTCCACAATTATAGTGTCTAAAAGCTGATTTATTGGATCTTGTTTTTAGATATTTTGTAAGACCTATAGACCATTTAAATCCTCCAATCAAAACAGGTGAAATGTGGATTAATGACAACTAAATGTACATTCGGTAAGTGGGGCAATGTTCTACCAAATATAGAATGCTTAGAAGTTCGACTTTATTGAAATTTCAAGACTTGCAACTTGTATTATCACCCTATCAATTAGTAGCTGGATAATAAGTAGCGCATGTATAAGTTTATGTGGGTTCTATTAAAAAAAAAAGTTAAAATAATTAAGTTAAAAATGTCTTTGAACAAACACTCTTAACTTAATATTCACACCGTCCAAATTTTGAATTTACTACGGTAAATAATATACCACCTATTTTGATGAATAAAGTAACTTATAAGATAATTATTGACGATTTATTCCTATATGATAGAAATTGATTAATTAAACAACCAAATTCCTCATCATTTTCTCTCTTGTATTTAACGTTTTAATGAAAAGTTAGTTATCCCAAAATTTTGGTAAATTAAAATGGAATATTCTCTCCTTGACATCTATGCACAGACTATTAGAATTTGGTCGTTTGGTACTACCATAGGTTAGACAAAATTTTAGTCAACAAAAGATAATTAAGTAGTTATAAATGGTTGATAGGGATGGAATTCCAGCTTAATTAAACTAGCAGAACATTTTTTACATGTAATTATCAATTTATAAGCAAACTTATAAACAATCAAATTGATTATCAAAGCTCAAAGCCGACATTAGAATTGACAAATAATAAAAAGAAACAATTTGTAATTCTTTTTTTTTTTCTTTTAAATGCTAATTAAGGAAACCCCGTAGAAGCGCCAGAAAATGACGAAGCAACATATTCCCTCACTTCTTTAGCAATCACATCTCTCATGACATCCCAAAACCCCGCCGGAAAACTCTCCGTTTTCTTCTCCGGCAACTCATTGCCGCCCATTCCCGGCGGCGCTAAGGACAAAGTCGTCATTGGGTCATCAAATTCCCTGCTACAATTAGTCGTAACAACATTATTAATAGGAAAATTCCCTCTAACTGGACTGTCATTAGCATTCATATAATCCATGCACGGCCCAGATTCCGATGTTGACCCGTTAATTTTCACATCAGAAAAAACAACTGAGCTCTGATTTTGCTGCTGAAGTAACTGTTGGTAACGTCTCTTTAGTGTCGAATTCCAGTGATTCTTAACAGCATTATCAGTCCGACCCGGAAGTAATCTTGCAATAGTAGCCCAACGATTTCCATATTTTGCATGAGCAGCCAAAATGGTGTCATCCTCAGTTTGCGAAAATGGCCGGTGTTGCACATTTGGACTTAATTGATTACACCATCTGAGCCGGCAAGATTTACCGGACCTACCCTTTATATATTTACTAATTAAAGACCAATTTCTAGCGCCATATCGCTCAACAAGTTTTGTTAAAATCTTGTCCTCTTCAGCACTCCACGGTCCCTTAATTCTCTCGGATTTTTTCCCATCTCTTGGTGTTTTACCAGAAAGTGAAGATTCAGATGAAGATGATTCACATGAAGATGAAGTAGTAGATGTCGAACACCTGTTTAAAAATTCCATTTTGCAAAAATAACCACAACAAGAAAGATAGTTAAGGGGAATTTTGAAAATGGACTTGTTGTGTTTGGGTTGAATACCAATGGTTAGTTTAGTGAATAAGTGGGGTTAGAGTGATGTAAAGGGGGTATATATAGAGGCAGAAATGATAAGAATTTTTTATTTTTATTTTTTTTATTTTAAAGAAATGATAAAGAGATAGTTTGTATAATTGAGGGTGCATGAATATAAGCCAATGGCTTTTTTCAGACTATTTAGGTGGAATTAGAGATTTTGGACTGTGGCGAAGGGGTTGGTTCTTGGAAACTGCCTTATGTAAAGTTGGTAGGGGTTATAACTTGTAACTAAAAAGGGTGCGTGGATCTGCAACCAGTTGTTAAGCACATACTCAAAAAACATAGGGTATTATTATATTATAGTTTTATGTGATATGAACAGATTTGTCGCGGCTGGTGGTGTTTTGTCGTTATTAGTACGTAGATTGACAAATTTGGATATCCAATTATCTAGGGGGAGGGAAATAATTACTACTATTCTTATTATTAATATTAGGTCAAGAAAATGAGAGACATAGTTAGATACATTGAATAGAGTGTTACTATTGAAGGTTTAATTTTTAAGTATTATTATTGCGTCAATTTCACTGCATTTTCTTTTGTCATATAGTCCAGATTCATAAATGAATCCTTGGGATCTTTAATTAGCGATCTTTTTGTGTACAACTTCCGTACAACAACAATGGTACATGGTTCCTACAAGAATCACAAAATGGATCAATATTATGTCAGTCACAATTAATCTTATTTATGTCACAGAGATAGTATAGCCACATGGTTCTTTGTATAATTTACTTGATAAAATTGCTTGTTACTTCAAAGCAAGAACTTCTCTTTCACCTGAAAATAAGTTTGTTTCTTAAATAGTGTTACTGAAGAAACAAAAGAGATGTCACATTGTAATTTGCAAAAGGCAGTACGTGGTTCTTAAATATTGAGATAAACAGAAAAAAATTATTACTATGATTTTTCAAATTGCTCCTCTAATTTTAACTTGTTAGTAGTCAGCATAATCAATTGTAGCTTTAGAGCGTCTTTAAGTAAGTTTACATGCTTAGTTTTGAGACAGAACCACTAGTTGTTCGAATAAGCACATCATTTTTAACCAAAACTTATTCGACCCAAAAGTCTATCAGAAACATCGTCTCTATCTTCATAAGTTAGCAGTAAGGATTGAATACACACTTTTCTCCCATGATCCCACTTATAAGATTACACTATATATTTTTTTTTTTTGTTGTTGTTGTATTTAATTTTAATCAGAACTTACTTTCTACCCTTTGCCATCGAATTAACTTGCTCATAACTAGATAAAACAATCGCTAGAAGTAGAACAAGACTACACAAAGCAACGCAAACCGAGGATTAATACTTAGTACTAGCTAGTTTTGCTAACAAAACGTGGATTATCTT
This sequence comes from Nicotiana sylvestris, assembly GCF_000393655.2. Classification (NCBI taxonomy): domain Eukaryota; kingdom Viridiplantae; phylum Streptophyta; class Magnoliopsida; order Solanales; family Solanaceae; genus Nicotiana; species Nicotiana sylvestris. Next base: position 162,454,401 of record NC_091060.1, on the reverse strand, counting down.
TAATTTTTACTTAGCTTTTTCTTTGTACCTCATTTATTTCCCGCTACAATAAGACAATACTTCATCCGGTTCACAATAAGTGACCAGTTTTTTTTTAGCACGCCTATTAAGAAAATGATAAATCATATACAAAAATACCTAGTATGACTAAACTACCCTTATTAAATATTGGTCACATAGTTATAGTGAGGAGTGAAAAAACTTTTTAGGGATATGCACATAAGAGTAAAAGAGTAAAAACAAATTGAATTTTTTCTTGATTACCTAACTAGACACTTATTTTAAACCAAAATTAAAAAACAAACTAATCACTTATTATGAACCGGAGGGAAGAACAACTAGTAGTAGTATACAACTATTTGAAGAAGGGGCAAAAATAAGGTTTTGTTGCAATGAGTAAGGGCAGATTTGGAAATAAAAGTAGAAAACAAGGAGCTGGTCCATAAAATTGTAAGTACCAATCATTCTCGTACTAGCTAGCTAGGTAGGTTTTTAACATAAAACAAGGGGGAGCGTTTAAAACATGAGAGACAGTAAAGCCAGAATTAGCTGTTTAATCATAATTAACAACATCATCATGCTATATTATTATCACTCTAACGCCGTATTCATGTTAATATTCCTATTATTAGCATATTTTTAAAAACTTCAAAACACAAAGAATTGTCAAGTGGGGTTACAACTTTTGACTAACTTTACAGACTTACAGCTGGGAATCCAAATCCAGATCTCTCTTGCCCTATAACCAACGGCTGTGATCAATCGACGAGTGAAAAAGGTTAGATATGCACTAATTAATTTAAGCAGCTTGAGGATGACTTCAAGTAGCTCCACGTAAGAATGGACCCCACTAACAGCCTGGACGAATCTCACGTGATTCGAGTCTGCATTCCTTTGACTTTTCAGCTTCGTTTATCTGGGGAAATATTGGCCTAGGTCCACTCGCTTTATCGGTGCGTGTTAGATCCAAGTCTCAAGCACATTCTCTTGGCCGTTTGAACTTTGAAGTACAAATGAGTAGGAAAAATTCGAAAAAGTTTTTTTTTTTTTTTGGAAATTGAAATACTTCTATATTAATACTAAAATTGATTACTAGCGTTATATCCCACACAAAAAGCCTCTTAGGGCATTTTATTTGATTAGTAGCGTTAATACAAATATTCTCTATAGTAAATCTAATGAAATGTGTTCCTTTTCTATCTGCCAAATATTGGGGGCTTCAACAAATGGAGTTGAAGCTGCAAAATACATAAGTTGATATAGGTTAGGACCGCTTAGAAGCTTCCATAGCCAAAAAGTGTGTCACTTGATTTCCTTCCCTGAAGTTATGCATGACCACCACCTTCTCTAACAGGAGCATTAAAAATTAAAAAATGTTATATAAAAGTCGCAGGGAAAAATGTATTCTGTCTTTTTAAAGGCTTTACATATTAGAATTCCTAAGGGCATCTTCAACTTTTACCCCAATTTTTGAGAGATTTTTCCATTTTGGGGATAACTTACTCCAACTATTCCCCTATTTTTTTCTCAAAAAAAATATTCTTTTTTATATTCTTCTTTCTCTTCTATATTATATTATTATCTTTCATTTTAATTTTATTTTTTAATTTCTATTAAACAAATTCCATCTTTTATTTTCATTAATTTATAATTTTCATTAAAATAATTCCATAAAATTTTAAATAATATAATCTGCAAGCAATTATTATAGATTAACTAATAATTCAAATAAAAGTGAAATCATTATGATACGAGATTAATTAAATACATATTCCATAACGATAAAATTCATTCGAAATACTACATAAATATTCAACTTCAACTTCTAGTATTCTCTGATAAATGATCTATTAATGCATTACGAAATGCAAAATGAACATCTTTGTCCTTAATTTAATGTATTTTCAATTTTTATGTATTTTCAATTTAAATGTATTTTCATTTAATGTATTTTCAATTAATGTATTTTCATTTTTTATGTATTTTCAATTTAAATGTATTTTCATTTAATGTATTTTCAATTTTTTACTTTTTAATTTAATTTTAGCAACATTTAATATTTTATATTCGCACCTTTCAGTTTTAGCAACATCTAATATTTTATATTTGTACCATTCATTTTTTGAGATGATTATATATTTTTTGTACAATTATAACTTATAATAAAATTAACTTACAATTTTACATAAAAAATAAATGCACGAAAATTTATTTATTAAAATTATACACCAAAGATAAGATGTAAAACTAATATTATAAAGATATTACATAAACATAATTAAGTATATATAAAGAGATAAATTAAAAGAGTTAAATAATAAAATAATAATAAAATATGTATGAATAGTGTACCGCAAAGTGGGGGAATACTATTCATCCCCCATTTTGGAAGCAAAAATAAAGGAGGGTTGGAGCTTCATTAGAGCAAAAGTTGCCCACATTATGGAAATCCAAAATGGGGAGGGTTGGAGATGGCCTAAGAAATATTCACCAAAAACTAACAAAAATATACTCTCTAGCAATGTTTTGTTACAAAGACAAATTCTCAAAATTTGTCCCAAAAACTTGTCTAGAAACTGAACCAAATAAGAAGCATACTTTATCGCATTACTTTTTCACGTTTAAATTTCTTAATATCACATTTAACTTCACCTTACTAGATTCATAACTGTTCAGATTGACAGGCACTCCTTTATAACATTTCGAAGATTAATGATGTGTATGCAGGAGGAGCTTGAATACAAGTTACGGTTTCGTCGAACCCTCTATTTTTAATCAAAATTATGTATTTTCATTTGTCTTCAAAAATTTATTAAATATGTACAAATTATTAATTTTAAATCCAATAACTTAAACGGAATAACATCTTAATACATAAACTTCAAATCATGATTTCACCTCTATGTACAAATTCTCACGATATGAACGAAGAATCAATAATTTATATAGTGTTTAAAAGTATTAGGAAAGGGTAGAGAAAAATATTACTCCATAGGATTTAAATTACAGGTATAAAAAATTTGTTACACTATCATTGATGTTTAATATAAGAAAGTAAATCAATTGCAAAGAACTTAAATCAGAATATTATTTTTAGAGCCGTTGTATTGCACGCTCTAGGAGATTGATGGAATGGGAGATGCACGCTTGCATATCTGAATAACCGAAAGAAGTGAGTGGGTAGAGCCGCCCACGTGTCAGAAAAATAAGCGGGGGACTCGATAATAGCGCGGCATTTTGGTTGATTGATTTGTATTGTGGAAAAGGAAAGAAGCAGTTGGGCAGTTGATATATAAAGTAATACTATTGCTACAGCTGGCCCTCACCGTCCTGTTGTTTACTTCTCCTACATCACGAAACTGCCTTCCCCTTTCACTCATAAATCCTCCTCCTTTTGTCGTCTCATTTTAGCAATTTTTATTAGTCACTTCAAGTTTTAATATTGTATTTCCTTGCTTGACGAGAGAGCCTCGAATTTGAGATGTGCATACGTTAAAATCGGACTTATCCAATTTTACTATTTGATCGAGACCAGAAAATTGCATCGAAGATAGGCCTCGTAGTGGATCAGACCAGAGCACGAGGACAAGGTATCAAGTTTGAGACCCGAGGTGCCTGTCGAGATCGAGGCTAGTGGCGATCGAGACCAAACAGAGCAGACTTCGAGCGAAGCGCAATAACAAAAAAGTGAGATATCCGTGACCCGTTGAAGATCATGGCGGAAATTCCAGAACGGATCAAATCAAGGGCGGTTGTTTAGGCTAATCATGGAATTTACTTCCCTAATTAAAAATGTACCATAGATAGGATTTCTCTACTATATAAAGAGGGTTTTAATCATTTTATAGACATCTTATATTCATGCATATCAAAGCCATATAATACTCTTTAATTTTTAGCTTATACTCTCTTGTTCCTCAGCTTGCTCTATTTTTACTTATTCTGGTATTAATTAATTTGGGGGCGTGCTAACTCGAGAGTTGGATTCCGCCTCAATACTGGTTTGCTTTGCTTTATTGTTAATTTCCATTATTAATTCTCATATTCATCAATTGGTATTAGGTGAAATCATGTGTCCTTAATGTCACACCTCCTTTTTCCGTACCCGAGAGGGTACACGGGAATTTTTTCCAATTAAAGGACAATCGAAACGGGATTGGTTTGTTTATTTCAGAGTCGCCACTTGGGAGTTTTAGGGTGTCCCAAGTCACCAATTTTAATCCCGAATCGAGGAAAAGAATGACTCCATATTACAGTCTGCGTACCAGAAATCCGGATAAGGAATTCTGTTAACCCGGGAGAAGGTGTTAGGCATTCCCGAATTCCGTGGTTCTAGCACGGTCGCTCAACTGTTATATTCGGCTTGATTATCTGATTTTATACAAATATGAACTTATGTGCAAAATTTTATCTTTTTACCGCTTTCTTACTTATTGTTATTATTTTACGAGAATTGCAACGTCGTGGAAACATATCTCGAACCACGTTACATCAATGCACCCGTAGTTGTTTGGCATATCTCGACTCGGTTGAGATTTGGATTTGGGTCACATAAATGTGCACCCGAGTTAAGGAAAATAAATTATTAAAGGCGCGCCTAAAGCAACTAGCGTCTTGTTATTTTGGGGAAGGCCGTAAAATTCGCTAAACGGCCTGTCCTCGAATTCTAAGTATTTTAATATATACATTTAGAGGGCCCCGCAGCTTGTGCATTTTTTGTTTGTCGAGGCTCGTCTCATTCATTATTAAAAAGAATTTGCAATGTCATGGAAATACATCTCAGACCACGTCACAATCAATGTACCCGTGATTAGAGACACATTTCGATTTCGTTGAGATTTGGATTTGGGTCACATAAATGTGCACCCGAGTTTAAGGAGATAACATTATTAAATACGCGCCTAAAGCGACTAGCGCAGGGTTATTTTGAGAAAAGGCCGTGAAGTTCGCTAAGCGGCCGATCCCGAGTTCTAAGTAATTAACACATACATTTGTGAGGGCCCCGCAATCTATATATTTTACTAGGCGAGGCTCATCTCATTTATTTTAAATGGACAAATCCTAAAGCGACTACATCTTTTCTATTAAAATTAGTCTCTAAAATAAATAAAGAAAATCCTAATTAATTACGGTAGAGAGATTCGGCATGGTGCTCACTGAACCTCCGTAATATCTAACAAGTCGAGTCTTATGTCGGTCATATAGAACACCAACACATAGAAAAAGGGCTGAAGAAACCAGTCCATGACTTGACATCGGTAGAATGCTACCTCCAATTCCCTGTATGTTCGATAGAGCCAAAGATTCCCCCCCACTGATCGGAGTACGCCGATTACCCCCCGAACTTTTTTTTATTTAAGAAAGCATGGCATACTAATTGCTATATTAATACAAATATTGATGAACAAGAATTTTACTAAAAAAATTCGAAATTATAAATAAAATAAAAATTTGACAACTAATATTCAAAAGAATCAAATATAGTTAGATTGAAGCTCGCATTGTTATATATAAAAAAAAACTATTGGAATTAATTATTCACAACCATTTGAAACTGGATTTAACCATAATTACTAAAGCTTAATAGAAAGTTTATTAGACTTAAACGTTCTTCTAATTTTGTTTGAACTCAAATCATGCCTTAATACCTAATTCACGAAATTTAGTTCAAATTCATGCCTTAGCTAAATTTAAGTACTTGTTCACAATTAACCTACTGTTGATAATCTTAGAACCTTCATAGCTAGTGAATTAACCCGTTTTGCCAAGCCGATTCATTAAAGACTAACTTATGTTATTTTCTCTTATTCCAATTATTATTCAATAATACATAAAATAGCCTAAATACAATCAATAAAAGGAACAGAGAAAAAGCGAAATTAAAACTTCAAAATTCGATTCTTCATATGTATTCATGCTTCCACATTTTTAGCTTGCAATAACTAGTATTACATTCGTGTACCTGGTATTGGAAAACAAGAGAAGATGAAGCTGAGAAGCAGCAACAGTAGTAACAATGTAGCACAACAACGACAGTCCAGCAACACAGGAATAGACCAGTAACAGTAGGAATAGTAGAAAACCCAGGAGACTATAAACGACTCCAAGTATAGAGAAGAAGTAAAAGGCAGGAAGGTTCTGACTATTTCAGATCTTAAGCGAGGCAATGAAACAGTAACTATTCTTTTTCAACTTCAAAACTCTCCAAAATGAATTCTGCCCCTGTATATTCAGTGTATCCAGAATATATATCGGGTGTATACTTCTCACTCTGCCCCCTCTTTTTTCTTCTCTCTATCTAGTTTTTCCTCTCTTTTTTCCACCCCTTCTTCCTAAATTTTCTCTTCTATTTATAGCAAAATTTTTGAAATTTTCAGATTTGCTTTTTTATTAATTTTTTATTTTTTTAATTAAAAGAAATCCCACTTACAAATTGCTTTTATTTTTTTAGAAAAAGAAATCCCACCTTTATTTACTTTTATTTTTAAAATTCCAACTTTAATTACTTTATCTTATTTAAAATCCCACTTTTTATTTTTTTAAAAGAGAATCTCACTTTATTTAACTTTTCTTTAAAAAACAAACCACTATCTTTTCTTTTTCTTTTAAAAATGCTACTTTCAATTACTTTAAATTTTTTAAATTTTCAGATACCTTTATATTTATTTTTTAATTCCAACCTTATTTTACTTTTAAATTTTTTAAAACTTTTTACTTTTTTTAAATTTTCTACATTCTTTTACTTTTTTTTATTTTTTTATTTTTTATTTTTTTAAAATCATTTCCGAAATTACTATATATATATATTTTTTAAAATAAAAATAATAAATAAAATAAAATATTTTCGTATTTTTTTATATATATAAAAAAAACAAAAAATAAAACTATTAATAGTGATAATTCACTTTTTATTTTTTATTTTTTCGGTTTTGTTTTGTGTTGGACAAAAATGAAGAAGGGGTGTTGGGTTAATGGAGCGGACCGGATCGACCCGGTTTGAAACGGACCGGGTCATGGGGAAAGTTGGGCAATTATTTGGGCCTGTGGTTTGAAATTGAAGAAGTGGCCCAATCCGATTTTTCTTTGTATTTTTGTTCTCTTTTCTTCTTTTATTTTTCTAAAACTAAATTATAAAAGTACTTAAATTATTATTAAGAACTAAATTAAGTTATAAAAGCGCAAATTAACTTCCAATAACAATTAACGCACAATTAAGTAATAATTAAGCATAAAATTGTTCATTTGGACATTAAATGCTAAAAATGCAAAAGATGCCTATTTTTGTATTTTTTATTAATTTAACAAATAAACATGCATAGACAAAATACAAATAGTTACACAAAATATCACAAAAATTGCACACCAAAAAAAATTATTTTATTTTTGAATTTTTTGGGAGTAATTCTCATATAGGGCAAAAATCACGTGCTTACACTTAAAACCACATTATAAGTTTAATTGTTATCCAGTTTTTAGGGTAAACTAGCCGTGAAATAATAAGCTTCCTACATCGCACTCCCTTGGGGTACGGTCCTTCCCTGAACCCTGCATGAACATAAAATACTTTGTCAAATCATACGACCCTTTTTATTTTCTTGCTTGATTACCTTGGTTTTTTTATAACTGTGGACCTTAGTGATGTTGTTTTAATTATTGTAGGGCATGATATCGGGCCACTTTGTTAGGATCGAAAAAAGCAGGTGTCATGCGGAGCTAGTAAAGCAAATCTTGAACGACGATAAATCAGACAACAAAAGCGAAATATATCAAAACGAGACACAACATTTAACGTGGTTCAGTCAACTGACCTATGTCCACGGCGGAGATGAGTAATCCACTATATTAAAAAGAGTACAACATATCGAGAGCACAACCTCACGAAGAGGCAAACACAAGTGACACACTAACACTTGTCCCGTAAAATCTCCCCCTAAACATGACTCTCAAACCCCATATGGCTACACTGTGGATGCTACAGAATAAGAAAGACGGATCTTCAATTTATAGAACTCCAAACCTTTTCCTACAAGAAAAAGGACTAGCCAAATATGGAAGAATTATATTTTCCTTCTAGGAAAAGGAAAGCCCAATTATGGTAAATATGTTATCCCTTCATTCATGAGATAGGAAAATCAATTATGGTAAGAAAATTTGGACAAACATCTAACAATTCTCCCCCTTGGCCTAATTTTTCTGACAAAATAAACTTGAACCACCTTCTTCACATAGCCTTCAACAAGTCGCATCTCCAAATCTCTACCACAAAGTTTGTCTCAACGTGCGTAGCACACCGGTCAAATTTCTTAGACAAAAATCACGATTATCGTAAAATATGTTGCGCTTAGAACTGAACCCGCCAAGATAAACCTGTCTCGCTCTGATACCACTTGTTAGGACCGGAAAAAGTAGGTGTCATGCGGAAGCTAGTAAAGCAAACCTTGAACGACGATAAATCAGACAACAAAAGTGAAATATACCAAAACGAAATACAACATTTAACGTGGTTCAGTCAACTGACCTACGTCCACGACGGAGATGAGCAATCCACTATATTAAAAAGAGTATAACATATCGAGAGAACAACCCCACGAAGAGGCAAACACAAGCGACACACTAACACTTGTCCCGTAAAGTTCTCCCCCTAAACACGACTCTCAAGCCCCATATGGCTACATTGTGGATGCTATAGAATAAGAAGGACGGATCTTCAATTTATAAAACTCCAAACCTTTTCCTACAAGAAAAAGGACTAGCCAAATATGGAAGAATTATATTTTTCTTCTAGGAAAAAAAAACCCAATAATGGTAAATATGTTATCCTTTCCTTCATGAGATATGAAAATCAATTATGGTAAGAGAATCTGGACAAACATCTAACACATTTTACATGCATTTGAACTTATACTAGGCATTTGTTACTTCTCAGTTCTCATCACTATAGGTACCAAATAATTCTATTCACAAAGGTTAAAACCATTTAGTATTTTTTACCTCAGTTGGAATTGTTTGATTTCCTTGTAAGAAGGAATTATAAATAAGTAACACCACGACGATTGTGTAAATGAAATTTATGTTGTTCAAGGAATATCCCTCTAGGTTTTTCGTTTTTATAATTTATGAAGTTGACATGTCAGCAGCTCAAGGAAGAATTAATACTAGAACATCAATGACTTGCATGATTATTTGTCTAATTTTTTTCCCCAACTGTTGGGATAGTGAAATGGACATAATCATATACTAACCCAAGATTTTAATGATCATCCATAGAATTACACTTTGGTGAAAATCTAATAGTAAGAAGCATAAGATTAACTGAATAGATAATGCATGAAGAATTAGTTGAGCAGTAAAGATTTGGTGGTGTGTCAAGAAAATTATTTTAAGTAGGCGTTTGGACATAATAATTGTAAAATTTGAAAAAATGGTGAATTTTTTTCCCAAGTGAAAATGATATTTGAAATTTAGAGTTGTGTTTGGACATAAATTTCGGTTTTGGTTGTTTTTTGAAGTTTTGCGAGTGATTTAGGTGAAAATTTTGAAAAACAACTTTTTGCAGTTTAGTTTTTCAAATTTTAGAAAATTTCCTAAGTGAAAATCGAAAATCTTATGAACAAATGCTGATTTCAAAAAAAAGTAAAATTTTTTTGAAAAAATATTCCATCAAATTTTATGTCCAAACGAGCACTAAGAAATTCACCATTAATGCAACTACTAATAACTAATAAGTGTTATTGACAACTATACAAACAAAAGATAACTTCAAATATGTAAGAACCTTGATTAGAAATCAACTACTATTACAATACTCCCTCCGGTCCATAAATAAATAATCTTTTGCTCTTTTTATTTTGGTCCAAAATAAGTGTCCTTTTACGTAATCAATAAGAAATTAATTTTATTTTTTCAAAATTTGTCTTTATTTAAAATTGCAGAGAGTTTTGAGTTCGCCCGATTCTAGTTCGAATCTGTTCGTGACAAAAGATTAGATTCGAGGTCGACGTCCCCAGTTTCACTGCCCAACAACAGAGTTTAAATCGATTAAAGAATACCATTTCCTGTAAGAACTTTGGAAATTTTGATTAAGCTTATTTACCTTTCACCGGCATTCTATTCTTGCAACTTTCTTCCTCACAAGCACGAGCTATCGCTTTCGGATCGGCGAAATTCACTCTTAAGAATTTCTGGAATTTGGCGGATTGAATTGCGGTCCATTGCTATCGAGTTGCTCTCGTTTGGTCACCGGTTTGTTACTGTTATGTTGCCGGATCTCCTCGTCTATTTTAGAAGCTTGCTTGTTGTTTTTCTTCAGTTAATTTCGGCTGCTAGTTACTTTCGGTGCTACACCAGTGGTAGCGATGATAGCCCTTGTTGGTCTTTGGGTCGTGGTATTTTCTGTGTTTTCAGAGAAATTCTCAAAGTGGTTGGAGACAAGTTGGGCGCACGAGCACTAGCAAAGGAGAGCAACCTGGACGAGCGTCAGCAAAGGGCGGTGGGAAGCAGTGCGTGAGCTTGCAAGTATATCGAGGGCTGCAAATCAACACAGGTTTAGTTCTCGGGAATTGGTACCTCCCGTTCTACTGTTTTCCTTTTGGTGTTAGCTAAATTGATGTTACTTTAGTTCACAATAGTTAAATCATTCAATAGGTGTACAGGTAGTCACTTGTTTCCTTCTAGTTTGATTCGTTGTCCGTGGTGCACTAGCGAGTCTTTTGTAGATCTGTCGTAGGTGTAGTGGCGGCAGTCTAGGATGATAGATTAAAGGCATGTCCTCAGGTGGGGCAGAGTGTGGGGCAAAGAGTAGGCTCGGGGTCAGGGGGTGGGTCGGGGGGCAGGGGAGGTAGAGGGGGCAAGGGAGCCTATAGGTTGAGAATCGGGTCATGGAACATAGGTTCGCTAACGAGTAAGTCTATAGAGTTGGCGAAGATCCTTCAGAAGAGGAAGATTAATATAGCGTGTGTCCAGGAGACTAGGTGGGTCGGATCGAGGGCGAGAAACGCGGATGGGTATAAGTTGTGGTACTCTGGAGTCGTGAGGGGTAAGAATGGAGTGGGTATCCTAGTAGATAGCCATCTTAGGGAGTCGGTGGTAGAGGTCAGGCGTGTGAATGATAGACTAATGACTATTAAATTGGTGGTGGGTGAGTGTACTTTAAACGTCGTTAGCGTGTACGCACCGCAAGTAGGTTGTGATAAGGAGATTAAAAGGCATTTTTGGGAAGGGTTGGATGACATTGTTCGTAGTATTCCGCCTTCCGAGAGGTTATTCATAGGAGGGGATTTCAATGGTCATATTGGGTCGTCTGCAGGTGGTTATACTGAGGTGCATGGCGGCTTTGGTTTCGGGGAACGGAACGGAGGGGGCATCTCACTGCTGGATTTTGCCAAGGCATTCGATCTAGTGATTGCAAACTCGAGTTTTCCGAAGCGAGAGGAGCATTTGGTTACTTACCAAAGTTCGGTGGCGAAGACTCAAATTGACTATCTCCTCCTTAGGAGATGCGACAGAAGGTTGTGCGAGGATTGCAAAGTTATCCCAGGTGAGACCCTTGCAACGCAACATAGGCTCTTGGTGATGGACGTTAGTATTATGATAAGAAGGAAACAGAGGTCAGTACGAGGCCGCCCGAGGATTAGGTGGGGCGCCTTGACTAAGGTTAAAGCCCAGGAGTTGGAAGGAAGGTTGTCTGCAATGGGAGCTTGGAGAAGTAGTGGGGATGCAAACACTATGTGGTCGACGACGGCGGACTATATAAGGAAGGCGGCGAGAGAGGTGTTAGGGGTATCTTCAGACCGCACCTGTGGCCACAAAGGAGACTGGTGGTGGAATGCAGTTGTACAAGGTAAAGTGGAAGCGAAGAAGGTGGCTTACCTGCGGTTAGTGGGGAGCACTGGAGAGGAGGAGAAGAGAGCGAACATTGCGAGATATAAGGTAGCTAGGAAGGAGGCAAAGATGGCAGTGACGGAGGCAAAAAACGGCAGCTTTTGCTCGTTTGTATGAGGAACGAGGGAACAAAGGCGGGGAGAAGAAGTTACTCTGACTCGCTAAGGTGAGAGAGAGGACGGCTCAGGATTTGGACCAAGTGAGGTGCATAAAAGATGAGGACGACAAAGTTTTGTTGGGGGATGACCAGATAAAGAGGAGATGGCAGACCTACTTTCATAAACTTCTCAATGAGGAAGGGGATCAGGATATTGTACTAGGTGAATTGAGGAACGCCGACAGCCCCCATGAACTAAGTGATTGTCGGGACATTGAGGTCGATGAGGTCATGGAGGCAATGCGTAAGATGAGAAGGGGCAGAGCTACCGGACCAGATGAAATTCCGGTTGAGCTTTGGAGGTGTGTGGGTAGAGCAGGCTTGGAATGGCTTACTAAGTTGCTTAATGTTATATCCAAGACTAATAGGATGCCCGAAGAGTGGAGGTGGAGTACAATGGTCCCGTTGTATAAGAACAAAGGCGATATCCAGATCTGTAACAACTATAGGGGTATTAAATTACTAAGTCATACCATGAAAGTCTGGGAGAGAGTGGTAGAAATGAGAGTGCGAAGGACGGTGTCTATTTCAGACAACCAGTTCGGGTTCATGCCGGGGCGATCTACCACAGAAGCTATCCACCTTATTAGGAGGACGGTGGAACAATACAGGGATAAGAAGAAGGATCTCCATATGGTGTTTATCGATCTAGAGAAAGCGTACGACAGAGTTCCTAGGGAGGTCTTATGGAGATGCTTAGAGGCTAAATGGGTCCCGGTTGCCTACATTAGGGCAATTAAGGACATGTATGATGGATCTAAGACTCGGGTTAGGACAGCAGGAGGCGATTCAGATTATTTTCCGGTTATTACGGGGTTGCATCAAGGGTCTGCGTTCAGCCCTTTCCTATTTGCCCTGGTGATGGATGCTATAACGCATTATATTCAGGGGAGGTGCCATGGTGCATGCTATTTGCTGATGACATAGTCCTAATCGACGAGACACGACGCGACGTCAGCGAGAGGTTAGAGGTTTGGAGACATACCCTTGAGTCCAAAGGTTTCAGGTTGAGCAGGACGAAGACGGAATACCTTGAGTGCAAATTTGGGGCAGAGCCGACGGAAGCGGGAGTGGAAGTGAGGCTTGATTCTCAAGTCATCCCTAAGAGGGGTAGTTTCAAGTACCTGGGGTCGTTTATTCAGGGGTCCGGGGAGATCGACGAGGATGTCACACACCGTATAGGGGTGGGGTGGATGAAATGGAGGTTAGCGACGGGAGTCCTGTGTGACAAGAAAGTGCCACTGTTACTGAAAGGTAAATTTTATAGGGCAGTGGTTAGGCCTGCTATGTTGTATGGGACCGAGTGTTGGCCGGTGAAGATCTCACACATCCAGAGGATGAAAGTTGCAGAGATGAGGATGTTGAGGTGGATGTGCGGGCATACAAGGAAGGATAAGATTAGAAATGAAGATATTCGAGAGAAGGTGGGTGTGGCCCCCATGGAGGACAAGATGCGGGAAGCAAGACTCAGATGGTTCGGGCACATTCAGAGGAGGAACACTGATGCACCGGTGAGAAGGTGTGAACGACTGGCGGTGGTGGGTACGAGGAGAGGTAGAGGGAGACCTAAGAAGTATTGGGGAGAGGTGATCAGGCAGGATATGGCGCGACTTAGGGTTACTGAGGACATGGCCCTAAACAGGGAATTGTGGAGATCGAGCATTAAGGTTGTAGGTTAGGTAAATTGTGATGTCTTTTTTACAGCGCACTAGAGTGAGACTAGCCAGTTAGGAATTAGTCTTAGGATGCTATTGATCAACTACTGATGATGGGCTTTATCTTCTGTGTATTAATACCTTACATCTTTCTCGTATTTCCTATATCTCTTATATTGCTGTTACTTTGTTTTTATGGTATTTTTGTTATGTTATGGATTTTATGATACTTTATGTTGTTCTATTATGAGTCTATTGATAGTACTAATATAGTGTCTCTTGTTGACTCTTTGCGCCTAGGGTCTCCTGGAAACAGCCTCTCTGCCCCTCGGGGTAGAGGTAAGGTCTGCCTACATATTACCCTCCCCAGACTCCACTTGTGGGATTACACTAGGTTGTTGTTGTTGTTGTTGTTGTTGTTGTTGTTGTTGTTGTTGTTGTCTTTATTTATATATCTCAATGTGCCAAGGTAACAATTGGTTAAGGATAATTTAATGAATACATTTTTTTCCCGGAGTTTGTACTTTATTAAGGGTGTTCCAAAGATTAAAAAATTATTTATTATGGACCGAAAGGAATACCATTTTTCTAGATTCACGCTAAACTCTGATTTCGAAGTTTATATCTGATCAAAGTTTAAATTTTGTTGACTATGAAACAGTTTTCATTATAAACAAATCTTGACTATGACAGAATAGTACGCTGTGCCGTCTCGTGACACCCACACTAATCAAAATCAAAAGATTTTGGAATAGTAATCTTTTATTTTGCTTACTTGAAATGGTTCTATAAATACAGTAAGCAAAAGATGTCATTCTTTAGGCTTTAGCCTGCTTTTATTTATGCAAACAAACTTCTTGTTACACTTTTAAAGTCCGTTTGGATTGGCTTGTTTTAAGTGTTTTTAAGCTAAAATGGCTTTTAAGTCATTTTGTAGTGTTTGAATAAAGTAAAAAAATGCTTTTAAGCACTTGTTTTTAAGCTAAAATGATAAAAACAAGCCAAAAACAAAAGGTTAGAATTCCTAACTTATGGCTTAAAAACTATTTTGACTTAAAAGTCACTTAAATCAAGCCCATCCAAACGGGCTCTTAGCCTATAAATACAGGTCTTTAAACTTTTGTACGCACACAAAAACTTGTTTGGTTGCTTCTAAGATCAGTTTTAAATTGCTGATTTCTATTACTAATTTATAACTTGAAGAGGTTGATGAAATTATGGTGATACGCCACTATTTGTGAAATATTATTGGACGAAAAGATACATGACACAACAGTATTTTGTACATTATGTAGTCTCTTATCAGAAAATCTTTTAATAGGATTGTGGAGGTGAATAGAGATAAAGAGGAGAAAAATAACTTGACCCAAAGTGTTACTGTCACTCACTTATTTCGGCCGTATCCGACCATTATTTGTTGCTCTAATTTACACTGATAGCATTATTACAACTGCACACTTTCCGCGTGAGAAATGGGAAGAGTACACTCTCTTGTCCTTTCACTTCTTTCTTTCTTTGTAGTCAACACAATTGGTTATGGTGGTTACCTTTCTTTTTCTACTTCTGCATCATTAGAAAATTTTATTTCCACTCTATATTTTAGGTTCTCTTTTAGACATAGATTTTGGTTATTTTTGTCAAAAAAAATCTTGAAAACATTGTTTGTTCCTAGAATTTGATCAGTTTCTAATTTGATATTAATTTTTCATCATTACAAAATTTTATTTCCACTCTAAATAATAAGCTCCTGTCTAGACATAGATTATGGTTATTTTTTTCAAAAAACTAGTTTAATTTTGACCAGTTTTTGTGTGAAATTTTTCTCCAAGCACAAAAATTTAATATTTTTAAAAGTAAAGTGTACGTTGAAATACAATTTCAACAAACTATTTTTCAATACAATTTTAATTTTTTTTAAAAAAGTTTTAACTAAATTTATATCCTAATGCTAGATGGACCATTTTACAGTGAGGTTCTGGCTTTTGTGGCCTACTAAATTATTGGAGTTGGTGCTTTCGTTTGGTCTCTATCGATTGTGAGCTGTTAGGAGAAAAATACACCAGACAATAAGTCATTAGGGTCAATTTTGAAATTGTTTTATCACATTAAGTCTACATTGAACGACCACCGCCATGTCAGTTAAAAGAATGTTCACTTTTATGACTAGCCTCTTTCTGTCACTAAAAACAAGTTACCTAACTGAATAGTAGTAATATTGAGAAACATATTTAACTTGCAGTATGTTTTCGAAATGACAAAAAGTTATCAGACAGTGTCAGCATTAGTGGTTAGGCACTTTATTTGAAACTTCCTATGAAGGAGGTAAATTTGCTTGTGTACAAACGTTTTTGTATGATAATAAAGGGTATTTTTCATGACAAATGGATAGATAACTATAGTTTTTTTCATTCAAAGTCATATAATTATGTTTTTCACACATAAATATCATAGAACATTTACTAACTCACACAAAAATCACAATTACCGTAAAACACAACTTTTCGATAATATTTCCTTATTTCACATTTTTTTATTTTTTATTTTCTTATTATGTTTTCTAATTATTATTCTAATGCATTCTAAACTACATTTTTTGGGGAGAGTGATTCACTTTTAGTTATTATTTTAATTTTTATATATAGGTATTGGATCAGTTCGGGTTGGGTCATTTCAGAAAATTGTGTTTTTCGATTACTATAATTTTTATATGAATATAGTGAAAGTTTTATGATTTTTTTGTGAGAAAACATAGTTATACGACTATGGAGAAAAAATCATAATTATATGACCATTTCTGAAATTTTGCTCTAATAAAAAAGGAATTGACAGTAATTTGCGAATTAAAAAAAAAAAAGCAGTACCACGTTAATGAAGCTCAAACTGTTGTCAGCTTAGATTATTTTTTGGTAAGTGTGTTTGATTAAATTACCTTCACCGAGAAAAATACTTTTTAATAAGGTAAAAACGTATTTTTTTTTTATGTGTGTGCGCATATAAATTATTGAATTATTTTGACATGAGAAAAATAGTTAGCTTAGAGACGAAGATGATAGCGAAATTGCTCTAAGTCACTGATTTGAACCAATATGGTTCTTACAAATACGTAGATCATTTTAATTTTATCTACTGTTACGTAAAGTTGTTTTCGTGTACGGTAGCATAACCACATTTAACCAAGGAATGTTAATTGACACTCCTTTATCGGAAAATTACACTATATTACTAGATATTTATTTTATTTTATGTATATTTACTATATGTTGAATCCCTTTGATTTTTCGATATATGTATATATTTTTAATATATTTTGATATCTCTTAATAAATATCTTGGCTCCGCTATTAATCATGTAACCTATAAATCACGAGTTCGAATAGTGAAAGCAATTAGATTAGATTGTCTATATCATATATATTTTAGGGGTGCAGCCCTTTCCCGAAATCTTTGTGAATGTGAGATACGTTATGCAGCCTTAAGATAAAACAGTTGACAATAGCAAGCTGTGGTAAAGCTATAGAATTGTTGGTGCAAATGGGGCACATACAGCTCATTAATTTTTAGAGAATCATTTTTGGATCACTGCATTCACTGAAGTATCATTATCCAATAGTAGTATATTGCTCCGTTTGATATTTTACCATTTATGGGAAATGGTTAACTTAGCTTTACTCACAAGACATTTATATATATTGTGGGGTTCCCTTAATCCTATACAATCCCACACTAGTCTTAATACAATGTACTCATTGATACTCTGGGAAATAAGATCTTTACACATTTATTCCTCCTTCAATTCCATTTTCTATCAAAATGTCACCTAAATTTGGTACAAATTTGCTACTTGTAGATACGCAAATGGATTAACTACACTTTTTTAATGAAGTGAGAATCAAACAAGATTTCATACATCTTTGGAATGCCATTGCCAAGAAGTTTCCAGCAGGTATTTTGCTTATTTAAAAATAAAAACGAGTATTTTCTTAATATTTTCTCTAATATTTATTCATATGAGATAGAGATAAGGCCTTTAGGGAGTTGTGAACTATTTCTAACGATAAAAAAATTATATTGTTTGTATGTAACATTTGCCTCCATCAACTGAATATAAGGTAGTTGATTAATTCCTGAAATTTTCAAATTCATCTACTTTGTGGATTTATTTCCCAAATGGTTTACATTTTTAAAATCACTGATAAAATTTCAAATTTCTCAGCCATTTTTTTTAATTAAATAAAGTATTTCCAATTAGGATTTTCTGATTCTGTCGGACTAAAGAGGAAAATGCAAGCTAAATGTGTTTTGGGTAAGGGTGTCTAACGGGTGGGTCGGACCGGGCTGGATAGGGAAAATTTTGAATCGTATGAGTTTGAAACCGGGCCGGTTACGGGTTAGGAGTTACCGGACTTAACAGGTTCGGGTTTATCCGGGTAAAAAATAAACCGTAAGGGTTACGGGTACAAGGGGCCGGGCCGGGTTAGTGTAATTTTTAATTTTTTTTTGTATTTTGTTATTTTGTATAACTATTGTAAGTTATATTAATATAAAGTAAAAATATAAAGAATACAATGAAGATGGAAAAAAATTGCACTTATAAATTGCAAGTGCTACATTTATTTCAAAATTCAAACTTACAAATTGTAAGGTTTACATTTAACAAGTAAATTAACGAAAAAAAGAGTAAATTCAAAGGCTTTGTATTGCCTTAGACTCTAAAACCTTAAAAAAATTGAAATCTAGTCGTTAAACCAGGCTGGGTCGGGCCGGGTAATCGGTTATACAGGGATTTTGATTGACCGGGTTTGACCGGTCCGGTTAATCGGATGAATTAAAGTGAACGGACCAATCCCCTAACCCCGGTAACCCAGCCCACCCGGCCCCCTAAGTACCGGGCCGGGCCGGGCCCGGGTCAATCCGGCCCGTTTGACACCTCTAGTTTTAGGTACGGACGAACATGTTTTATATATATATATATATAAACAAACCATTTGCTGTATGAGATACCAAGATCATTTCCAATCCTTGCCTCTATTTTCTCCTCCAAATTGGAGTAAAGTTATTCCAACAATTACTTCATTTTTTACTCCAAAAAAATATATTTTATTTTATATTCTTCTCTCTTCAAATCAAGGCCATGCTAATATATCATCAGAGTCTAAGAATTCTACCCCTAATTCACCCTATCTATCATCTACTAACTTATCATGATTTTCACTAAATTTAAATGAGAATGTTGTAGGTGATTCCATCATCACAATGGCCAAGTGGGGTGAAGAAAGCAAAAATGAAGAGAAAAATTGACGAAGGTTATATGAAGATAGTCCAATCAGAAAATAATCAGATTGTTGAGACGATGAATAATGCAACTGAGACAAAAAAGAAGTTTTGACTATTCAAAAAGAAAAACTAAAACAAAAGAATTGAAAGAAGAAAATAAAATTCTAATGATCGATGTGGATTCTATTGTCGATCCGACTCATCGTGAATTTTCGCGACAAACAACAACAAATAATGTATAAAAGAAGTCACCAATTTTTACAGTCACAACCACAATAATCCTCGGCCTCATTCACTCAATACTATAATGATTTTGGTGTATTTGGAAACGACATAGGTCCCTACTAAGTGATTATGCTATTTACCGTAGTTTCAATTTTTATGTATTTTAATTTAATGTATTTTTAATTTTTACTTTTAAATTTTAGCAACATCTAATATTTTATATTTGCACCATTCATTTTTTGAGATGATTATATATTTTTTGTACAATTATAACTTATAATAAAATTAACTTACAATTTTACATAAAAATAATAAATGCACGAAAATTAATTTTTCAAAATTATACGATAAAGTTAAGATGTAAAATTAATATTATAAAGATAGTACATAAACATAATTAAGTATATATAAAGAGATAAATTAAAAGAGTTAAATAATAAAAATAATAATAAAGTAATAGAGAACAGTAATAGAGGAGATGAATAGTATCACTCCAAATATGGAGCAACACTATTCATCCCCCATTTTGTAGCTAAAAATGGGGGAGCATTGGAGCCAAAATTCTCCAAAAACTAACAGCATTTTGAAAATGCAGCAGCCTGATGAAAAAATTTGGACTTATGCTATAGTCCAAACGGTGTGTATAAACTAAATGGGTATGCCCATGATTTATCAAGGGACAGCTTAAGCATACTATATGTATTAGTGAAAAATAGACTCGCCATGTTGGTCTATTAAATGACGACACATGTCAGCAAAATTTGGAGAAAGTGAAGAATGACATGTAAAGATGATATGTGAAACACCCCCGGAACCGAACATACTCGTACCGTGCCTGTTAGCCTTGGAATTGATCATCATAAAATAGCCCGGATCAGGTGCGGAAGAATATCTCATAATTACAAATGAAAAGGAATCAATTAATCCCGGATTATATGGGATTTACCTTCATTACACCATCAGTTACAAATCAATTATTAATAAATGCAATAAATGATTGTAACGGTCAGAACAAGGCAATCAATTACAAGATTGACTCAACATGCACGAGATTGACTCAACAGACACGAGATTGACTTATCAGTTACGAAATTAACTCATCAGTTATGGAATTAACTCATCAGTTACGGAATTAACTCATCAGTTACGGAATTCCAGCATTTACATAGTTGTAACAAGTCTTCCAAAAGTAATGGATGGATTGAGTAAATGCTCATAATGGACCCATACTTCAAGGAGAATAGTTACTTAGATTTAGCCCTATAAATAAACATACTTTTACCATCATCAGAGAAATCTAATTTTCTTCTCTACAATTCTATACATTGTAATTCATAGCATCTTGCTCCCAAGTTAGCCATAGTTCGGCTCTTCAATCTCTGTTCGGCTCATTATCCTATCAAGGATCATTCAATAAAAATTCTTTCTTCTCTGCTTTATTTTTATTATATTATTTGTCATTGAATTTATTTTTCACTTCTCTATCACGTTGTATTTACGAAATTTTATATCTTTCGGATTGAATCGGTTGTTTGTGGCCCGTCATATAAAATTATTGCTTTGACCTTGAAAACTATTTTTTGGGTTAAACAGTTTGGTTCCGTTGCCGGAAACTCAAGCAAATTTGCTATTTATCCAAAGATAGTAACAATTTTTGTTAATATTCGTTTGTTTTCAGTTTAAACCTTCATGATGACTAAAATTTGCCAATCAACACAGTTGAGGACAACCAAGTTGGAGATGGCTTTACCATGCAAAATAAAAAAAGGAAGAATAGCCATGATAATGATAAGCAAGCAACAAGCAGAGAAAAATGGAGAATGTACATCGGTATATTGGTACCGCAACTATTAGTACCAGAACTGATTATAACGGATCTGTACAAAACAGTTTCGGAACATGAGTTTCAGATACATCAGGTAATTTTAATTTGCAAAATCTAGTCTTTCCTTATAGAAACAGATCAAGGAACAGAACGAGCGGATAGAACACCTCCGACAATTCCTATCTATCCTACGAGAATGATATGCATAACCATTACAACACCATGATTTAAATAGAAGAAGACACGGTAAGTCGAATCGATACTAAGAAGATGTCCAAAAACAGGTTCGAAAACAAATCGAGGTGATTCCGGATCCGATTGAAGGAGTCAGAAGAATAACGCCGAACCTTCCCGGAACTGAGGAGTAAAATTTAAATTCGATATAATAAAAAGCTCCGAATAGAGGAAGACACGTTCATTCAATTGAAAGTCAAAAACAGGTCCGGAGATTAAACAGGTGTGATTTTGGGTGATCAGAATCTAAATGCAAAAATCTAAAAAACAGGTCTGAGCAAAGAGATACGAGATTTTCTTCACGGGCTGAAAAAGATCCGGATCTACTCGAACAGGTAAGGAATTACCTTGCTAAATTGTAAAAATCTAAAAAAACAGGAGAAGAATGAAGATTAGGAAGAGCATGGGTAAAACACCTACGAGATTGCTTACAAA
Source organism: Nicotiana sylvestris (assembly GCF_000393655.2). Taxonomy (NCBI): domain Eukaryota; kingdom Viridiplantae; phylum Streptophyta; class Magnoliopsida; order Solanales; family Solanaceae; genus Nicotiana; species Nicotiana sylvestris. Next base: position 162,432,716 of record NC_091060.1, on the reverse strand, counting down.
GATACCACACCTAACAACTGAAAAAGAAGAGATAATTGCGGGATGGAATAAACCACGAGGAATGAATGTTCATTAATAACCTTGGACAATTATACAAATATTTTCAGAAACAATCATTGAACCGAAAGCATCAGAACCCACGAGGTAAAATGCTGAAGAACTAGAAGTTATCATTGACTTCCCAAATAGGAAGGTTTACGTTGGTCGAGACTCGACACTGAATTTAAACGTAAGTTGATTAAATTTTTACATGCTAGCAAAAATTGCTTTTCTTGCCTCCATGCTAACATAACAAGTATACCATCGGAGGAAAAGGTTTATATGCTCAATATTGACCCGCAATATAATCTGGTCAAGCAAAAGAAGAAACTAGAGTCTAATAGTAAAAGATAAAGTTACAAAACTTCGAAAGATCGGTTTAGTCCGAAAAGTCGAATCATTCAAACTTGATAGCTAACAACAACACATCATTACTTTCAAAATCCCGAGGAGAAAGATGATTGTTGGTACACCAAATTATCTCGGATGTCTCGGTAAATACAATCTTAATTCAAGAAGATAAAGGTACTCATTCTCCTATCTATTATAAAATGATCTTAGATACGGAAAATACATATCTACATTTTAAGAAGTTGGCATTAAGTGTAGCTGCCCTAAATCTAAGGCTTTATTTTCAATATCATTATTCCCGAAGTCACTATATTTTCATTACGCAATATTTTGCATAAACATGAACTGTCAGGAAGGCTAGCTAAATGAGTAGTCGAATTTAGTGAATATGATATTATTTATCAGGCACGTACGACTATAAAATCACAAGTTTAGCAGATTTCATGATTAATCTTAGCTCAAACATATTATCCGAAGCTGAAAAGAAAGTAGATGTTATTTCTAGGATAATTCTCGGGATCTGGACCTTCTACACAATTAGGTCCACAAGTACTAAAATTTTCGAGTTAGGGATAATGCTTAATGCATATCAGGGAAAGTGGTTAGATAATTTATGAAAGTTATTTTATTACTAACAACAAAACCAAGTATGAAGCATATGCTATAGGGCTTGAATTAGCTAGGGGACTCAAAGAAAAGATATTGATTTAACGATTGATCAAATTCAAGAAAACTATGCATCCCAAGAAAATCGAGCCGGATGTGCTAGTCTCGGATTTACTACCGATATCACTAACTCTAAAAGCAACTCCGCGTTCTTATTGAGAAATATCGTTTCCAGATCAAACAGTCTCTGGATCGAGCCATCTCTTATTTAGGCGATCTCTGATCTATCATCAATTAGAATGAAAATGAGGTAAACCTGACTAATTTAATTTGGAATTGGCATAATATTCATTTATTACTTGCAGAATGAGACTTTACCCAAAGACAAGCATGCTCTCGATAACTCTGAGTACGTCTCATCTCGTACTGCCTTGTTGAAAGAGAATTATATGTGAGAATATTCAAGGCTCCAAAAGCGAAAATGCCACACGGACCAAACAAATAAAATATATGAAGCGAGAAATTTATAAAGAAAGCATTGAAAATTACTCTGGTAATAAGGCTTTAAATCGAAAACTCATCAAAGTCAGTATGAATAGCTTAAATCAAGATATGACATGATCCTCGACAATATTTTAGAACCTCCGTAGTTCCCTTCCAGAGTACCAAATATTTGATAAAAAGAGCTCTGGTACTGTCCTATGTTGGAACTGGACCATTTGAAAGTTCATCAATATCGAAACTAACTATCCTACTAGGGACTATTAAATTTCAGACTGTCAAATTATGATTTCAGTGTTTGATTTCTCATACCTCAAAACTCAAACACTAGGGAGATTACTTATACTTGAAGATTAGTCAATTTGACCTAACATTATAAGAGGTGATACAAGCAATTGATTGCCTTTGGGGATAGAATTCCTAAGGGTATTCTGACATTAATTACCATCTCAACTCAGTTAGTTGTCTTGCTCATATCAAGCATAAACACTTCAAACAGTATTGAATGACTATAATGACCCGGCCGGTCATTTCATGAGTTACAGCTCCATTTTCCCCCTTTCTGCTTCTTATTGCCTTGTTCAGCTGTATTATGTATTATCGGGTTGGTTGGTTCGGGTTCAGAGAGATTTTGGTAAGGTATGAGACACTTAGTCTCTTTTGAGTAGGCTTAAGTTGGAAAAGTCAACCGGATGTTGACTTATGTGAAAAAGGGTTCGGATGTGAATTTTGATGGTTCATATAGCTTTGGGAGGTGATTTGGAACTTAGGAGCATGATCGGAATGTATTTTGGAGGTCCGTAGTAGATTTAGGCTTGAATTGGCGAAATTGGAATTTTGGCGTTTTCTGGTTGATAGGTGAGATTTTGATACAAAGGTCAGAATGAAATTTCAAAAGTTGGAGTAGGTCCGCTATGTCATTTGTGACATGTGTGCAAAATTTCAGGTCATTCGGACGAGGTTTGACAGACTTTTTGATCGAAAGCGGAATTTGAAGGTTTTTGGAATTTTTAGGCTTGAATCCGATGTGATTTTGGTGTTTTGATGTTGTTTTGAGCATTTTCAAGTTTGGAACAAGTTTGAATGAGGTTATGGGATATGTTGGCATGTTTGGTTGAGGTCCCGAGGGCCTCGGGTGAGTTTCAGGTGGTTAAACGGATCAAATTGCATGTTGGGAGTTGCTAATTTTTGCTTCAGTTCTGTTGCAGGTTTTCCTTCTTTGCGATCGCATGAGGAGGCTCGTGATCGTGTAGAGGATTTGTGGGGGTCCATCCAGGTTACTTTTCGCGTTCGTGTAGCTGGGGTTGCGATCGCGTGAATGTGAGCTGCTGTGTATCGCGATCGCGTGGATATATTCGAGATCGCGTAGGGTAAATTATAGGCCAGCGGAGGTTGTTCTTTGCAATCGCGATGGAATTTTCATGATCGCGATTAAGTAAATTTAATAGCTGGGCAAAATGTTTAAAAAGGCCATTTTCGCGATTTTTGGCCTAAGTTCACTATTTTTTGACTCGGTTTTGGAGCTTCTTGAGAGAGATTGAAGAGAGAATCAAAAAGAACATCTTGGAGGTAAGAATTATGGACTTAATACTCGATCCTATTGTGATTTCTACCTAATTAAACGTGAAATTTGGGGAATTTGAAGCCTAAAATTGGGGAGTTAGGGTTTGGAAACTTGAGACCTTAATTTAGGGATTTGAGGGGCCATTTGTGGTCGGATTTTGGTATTCTTGGTATGTATGAACTCGTAGGAGGATAAGGATTCCGTTGATATGATTTTTATAGAATTTTGAGATGTGGGCCCGGGGGTCGGGTTGGACCAATTTCGAGATTTTTGGTATAATTTGATTATTTTCGCATGTGGATCGGGCTGTACGTCGCAACGATATATATATTGGATTGGGTTGCGCACCGCAGCGATATGATGCTTGGGCTGTAGGAGCACCTCCGGAGTCTATACACCCCCAGTCACTGTAGTCGACTTTAAACTATGGATTGGGCTGCACGCCGCAACAATTATTATGATTATCACTACTATGAGATATTATTGAGCTGGAGTGCTGAGTGTGAGTACTGTGTGACGAGAGCTGAGTCACGAGTGACTGAGGGGCTTGCCCGTGAGGCTATATTTATGAGTGATACTTTGCCCGAGGGGCCCATTTATGACATTTTTGTTGATTTGACTCTTCTTTTATAATGAGCCTCTGTTGAAAACTGCTAAATAAATGATTTCAAAGTATTTCAATTGAAACTGAAGTTTTACGAAGTAATTGGCTTTTAAACTGTTAAGTTTGATTTGATATTCTATTGAATACCCTTATATATATGATTTTTAACTGCTCGTCACTGCACTCAGACCTTATTTACTTTAGTTACTTACTGAGTTGGCGTACTCATGTTACTCCTTGCACATTGTGTGCAGATTCAGGTGCTCGAGCGGCAGAGTGAGAGTCCCTAGCATTCTCAGAGCTTACCAGAGACTGCAAGGTAGCTGCACGGCGTCTGCAGCCCTGCTTTCCTCCTTCCTATCCTAGTTTTTCTGCATATTAGACTTATTATGTATTAGTCAGTCATATTGGGTTGTATTTTGAGGCTCTTGACTTATGACACTGGATTGTTGGGCTGTGTTGGTATATTTTTGTACTATTTTTTCCGCACATTTCAGTTATTTATAAAATTCTTATGAAAATTCAAGACTTAATAAGTTTTAGAAAATGATTTTATAAGAAGAATTCACTGTGGTTACTTGTTCGGTTGGCTTGCCTAGTATTGTGATAGGCACCATCACGACCGGGGTATTTGGGGTCATGACAAGTTGGTATCAGAGCCTAGGTTACATAGGTCTCGAGAGTCATGAGCCAGTTTAGTAGAGTCATCGGTACAGAGACGTCTGTATTTATCCTCGGGAAGCTGTAGAACCTTTAGGAAAACTTCTCATTCTTGAATTCCTGTCGTGCGAATCTATTGATTCTTGTACTAAAATTTTGTTATTCTATTCTCTCATACATGGTTAGGACACGAGCTACCGATCAGGATGGACGACCACCAGTACCACCAGTCGGGGCCACTAGAGGTCGAGGACGCGGTCGAGGTCGTGGTAGGGGTAGAGGTGTAGCCCGCACAGTAGCCAGGGCAGCACCTACAGATCTACCAACCGCCCCAGTTCAGGATCAGGTCCCTAGTTGTGGACGCTCCAGCAGCACCAGCTCAGGCACCGGCTGTGCCTATTGTGATTCCAGGCCTTCAGGAGGCTCTAGCTCAGATTCTATCAGTGTGCACTAGTTTGGCTCAGGTGGTCTCAATTACTACAACCGCAACTACTTCTAAGGTTGGGGGAGGTACTCAAACTCCTGTTGCTCGCATACCTGATTAGGTTGTGCATGGACTTCAGACACAGAGGGCACCTCTAGCCCAGCCGGATGCACCAGCTCAGGAGTATGTGGTACTAGTTATGCGTGACGACGAGCACCGTTGATTGGAGAGATTTGGTAGACTTCAGCCTCTGGCTTTCAGTGGTACTGAGGGCGAGGATGCCCAGGGTTTCTTGGACAAGTGAGAGGATTCTTTGTACAGCGGGTATTTTGGAGACCAGTGGTGTAGCATTTACTACTTTTCAGTTTTCTTGAGCTGACTTTTTTTGGTAGAAGGCGTATGAGAGGTGTAAGCCTGTTGGTGCAGCACAACTTACCTGGCAGTAGTTCTCCGTTCTCTTTCTGGATTAGTATGTGTCACAGTCTCGCAGAGAGGATGCAGGCAGTTTGAGCAATTGCGTCAGAGAGATATGACTGTGACACAGTATGAGATGCGGTTCTCTAAGTTAGCTCGTCATGCGGTTTGGTTGATTCCCACAGATCTAGAGAGGATCAGGAGGTTCATTGATGGCCTCGCATATTAGCTTCGGATTCTCATAACAAGGGAGAGGATGTCAGGTGCTACTTTTGAGGAGGTTGTTGACATCGCCCGCGAGATTGAGTCAGTTCATCGCTAGGAGTGAGAGGAGAGGGAGGCCAAAAGGCCTCGGGGATCTTTGGTAGTGCTCCTTCGAGGGGTCAGTTTCAGCACGGCAGAGGCCGTCCATTCAGGCATGCTCAGTCAGCCCGCCTAGGTTATTGTGGGGCATCATCGGGTCATGGTTCTCACAGTTCTCATCACGTCCATTCATCACTCAGTGCCCTTCTAGCCTAGTGTTTGTCCCGTGCTCCATCAGTTCAGGGCTCTTCTATGCCAGGTGCAGCTGCTAGTCATTCCGGTGCTAGAGGTTCCCTTCAGTCGCCTTCTCCAGCGCCGAGAAGTTGTTACGAGTGTAGAGAGTTTGGGCACATGAGGAGGCAATGTCCTCGTCTTCTTGAGGGTCCGTCTCAGCAGAGGGGTCAGCTCTCGACTTCAGCTCCAATTACTTCACCACTCGCTCAGGTAGCTAGGGGTGGGGGTCAGTCAGCTAGGGGTCACCCCAAAGGGGGAGGTCGATCCAGTGGTGGTCAGGCTCATTTCTATGCACTCCCAGCTATATCAGATGTTGTTGCTTCAAATGTTGTGATTACATGTATTGTCTCAGTCTGCCACAGAGACACCTCTGTATTATTTGATCATGGTTCCACTTTTTCATATGTGTCATCATACTTTGCCCGTTATCTGGATACGCCCCGTGAGTCTCTTGTTTCATCTATTCGTGTATCTACTCCGGTAGGCGATACTATAGTTGTGGACCATGTATACCGGTTGTGTGTGGTGACTATTGGGGGTCTGGAGACCCGAATGGACCTATTATTGCTTTATATGGTGGACTTTGATATGATATTGGGCATGGATTGTCTATCTCCTTGTCGTGTTATGTTGGACTGTCACGCTAAGACAGTGACGTTGGCTATGCCGGGTGTGCCACAGATTGAGTGGCGAGGTTCGACTGATTTTGTTCCCAGTAGGGTGATTTCATTTCTGAAGGCCCAGGGGATGGTTGGGGATGGTTGGGAAGGATTGTCTTTCATACTTAGCCTTTGTGAGGGATGTCGGTGCAGAGATTCCCAGTATTGATTCTATTCCTGTTGTGAGGAATTTTCCCGATATTTTTTCCTGCAGACCTGTCGGGCGTCACACCTCCTTTTTCCACCCCCGCGAGGGGTGAAGGAGTTTTTTCCAATTAAAGGACAATCGAAACAGGATTTGTTTATTTATTTCAGAGTCGCCACTTGGGAGATTTAGGGTGTCCCAAGTCACCAATTTAATCCCGAATCGAGGAAAAGAATGACTCTGTATTATAGTCTGCGAACCAGAAATTCGGATAAGGAATTCTGTTAACCCGGGAGAAGGTGTTAGGCATTCCCGAGTTCCGTGGTTCTAGCACGGTCGCTCAACTGTTATATTCGGCTTGATTATCTGATATAATACATATTATAAACTTATGTGCAAATTTTATCCCTTAGCCGCTTTTATTATTATATTTCAAAAGAATGTGAACATCGTTTAAAAACATGTCTTTGGATTGCGTGACATGAAATGCACCCGCAATCCGGAACACATTTTTATTCAATATTTTGGGATTTGGATTTGGGTCGCATGAAATGCACACCCGAGTTTAAGAAGGTAAGATTATTAAAATGCGTGCCTAAAGCAATTAGCGTATTATTATTTCTGGGTAAGGCCGTGGAATTTTACTAAACGGCTCATCCCGAAGTCTAAGTAATTTTAATTAAACATTTATCGAGGGCCCCGCAATTTGTGCGTTTTATAGGGCGAGGCTCATCTCATTTATTTTAAAAGGATAATCCTAAAGTGCCTACATTTTTTCTATTAAAATTGACTCTACAAAATGAAAGAGAAAAGGTCTTAATTTATTTACATGCTTGAGTTGTTATAGTTGGGTTTCGAATATGATTCATAAATTCTGAAAATGATGCAAGCAGGACAGTTCGTTGCCAATGCGGGCCCAGGCCCAATGCGTATGGCATAAAACTAGACCCGGGCCGTCTTATTCACATGTTACTACCTAGTTACATTATACTAGGCATGTTCTCAGTTTGTCAAATTAAAAAAAAACTTAGCAATCTAATTTTAATCCTAAACCATTTACATGCTGAAATTAACCAATATTATTTAACTAAACAATATTCCTACAAGTTCCGAAATGGTCTATTCGTTTGATTTTTAACTAGACGGAGTTACTACACCATTTACTTATTTTTAGGCAATTTATATAGATAGTTCATCCGTTAAGCTATCGTCAGATGTTCCACTATATATATTAATTAGCTACATGATTCTAATTTTTGTAAGCTAAATAATTTATATATACAAATAAAATTCAGAATATAATTAAAATAAATTTAGAACTTCAACTCTTCATTTTCGTATTCATGCTTCCTGTTTCAGTTTACAATAATCAGCGTGTCAGTTGTGTACCTGATATTGGTAGCAAAAGAAAAGGAAGATCAGCAGAAATTCAGTAGCATACAACAACAGCAACACCCATCAACCAGCAATGAGAAACCAATAACGGATTTTAAAACTCAAGATAAAAATCCAGAAAACACCAACAACAATCAACGGACAGAAGTCAAGGGAATCTTTTCAGATTTGAAAGACTAATTAATGTTCAACCCTTAATTTCTGAATCCGTATATCAGAATACTTAAATTGTATATCAGGTGTATACTATTCTTCTTTGGAATTTCAAGAATGTTTTTATTTTTATTTTTGGAGTCTTAGTATTTTCGGAATTTTTTCTCTCTTTAATATCCAACTCTCTCTTTTTTTCTCTCTTCTTTCTGTCTTGTATTCTGTCTCTCCTCCTCCGTTTTTTTCTCTCCCCCTTCTTTTTTCTTCCTTCAAAATCTGATCAAGTCTCCTCATTTTATTTCCCATCCCAAACCCTTTAATCAATTAATAAAACAACCACTTTCTCCTACCAAACCCACTACTAGTTAAAAAATACAATTATTTTTTATTTAAACAAACTTTTCTTGAGCCCCGCAATCCCACTATGTCTTGTTCCCCACTTTTGATTAAACAAGTACATTATTCCTCACTATTATGTCTTGTCCTCCATGCCTACATTATTTTAGTATTATTAACAAATTATTTAATTTTAATGGACAAAGCACTCAAAATAAATAATTGTTTAGAATTTTAATTCCAAAAATACCCCTTTGACCTTACTGAAATTACCAATTTACCCCTGCACGTACTGCAAATTACCAAATCTACCCCCATCAGCTATAACCAATTCACCTAATCAATTCCAACCAAAATACAACAAATACAACCAATTTCTAAACATTTTTCAACAACAAATTCAAACTAAATGATGAACAACAAAGAAACAACTAAAATTATTTGAACAATATTTTTTAACAACAAACAAGACTATTTTCACATTCAACAACAACAATAACAAACAAGTATATTCAGATTTCTAAATTCAATAATTATTTGAACTTAAAATTAAATCCAACAAAATACAACAAAGATACATGATTCAAACTAAATAAAAAAAATTAAAAACCAAAACATAAACTCACATTAAATCACTGAATTAAAAACGAATTTCAAACAAAATGAAACGAATTAAATCTATATTAAACAACAAACAACGGATTCAAGCGATTTAAACTAACACTCTTCTATATTAAAATTAAATCCTTTTAAATTAATAAAATAAACTGAAAAATAATTAATTGAATCTTCAACTTAAATCTAACAACATTATAATTAAACTAACAATTTCTTCATAAAAATAAACAAGAAAAATGAAACAAACTGAAGAAAATAACAAAACGATAAACATGAACTTAATATCGAACATATCTAATTTCAGATCTGAAAATATCAAACAAATTATGGGAAAAAAAATGAAACTTAAACCAACTAACCGGAAATGAACAACGACGAGCTCGAACGAAAACAAATCTGTCCGGAAATGATTATCGCACCAAATAATTCAACACCGAAGATGACCACGAATGGACGATCGAAGAAGATGGTCGTTTGGCGTCGTTTGAAGTCAAACCAGTGGCAGCGACGATGAAGTGAAGCAATAGCGCAACAGCACAGCAGCAACGAGCTGGAGCTTGCGTCGCAGCCATGGCAGCGAGGAGGTGGTGAAGCAGTAGCAGCAGTGACGAAGCTGAAGAAGACGCAGCAGCAACACGAGCAGTTAGCAGCAGCATGAACTGGAAGTTCAGGTGGTTGTCCGCCATGGAAGCAGTGGTACGTCGTGAGCAGCAGCAGGTGGACGCAGCGGGCAGCAGTGGTACTTCGGATGAAGAAAACGCAGCAGCAGCATGAAGAAGAAGACGACGCAACAGCAGGACAAAGAAGACGCAACAACGAGAGGGGAAGCCATGGATGACGCAGCAACAAGGTCGTTTGGGACGAAGGCGAAGAAGAAGCAGCAGCCATGAACGGCTGCTGCGTGCACTGTGTGTGTGAGAGTGTTTGCTGTGTGTGTGAGTGTTGCTGTGTGTGTGTGTGTTGCTGTGGAGGTGTGTGTGTTGTCGATGGGGAGGGGGAGGTCGTGTGAGGGAGAAGGGCAGCAGCCATAGGAGGGGGGCTTGGGGTGGTTTGGTTTTGGAGAAGAAGAAGAGGGAGGGGGACGGGTAGGTTCTTTAGGGTTTGGGGGATACAAAAAATGAAAATGAAGAAAAGGGGTTGGGCGGGTGGTTTAGTTATGGGGCGGACCGGGTCGACCCGGGTTGAAATGGACCGGGTCATGGGGAAGGTTGGGTATCTTTGGGCTTGTGGTTTGAAATTGAAGAAGAGACCCAATTCCGATTTTCTTTTTATATTTTTTGCTCTATTTTCTTTTACTTTCTAATTAATAAAACTAAAATTCTAAATTAAGTTATAAACTAAATTAACTTGTCAAAAATACTAACTAATTCCTAGCAACATTTATCATATATAATTAAACACTCATTAAAACAAAATTGCACAAATTGACATTGAATGCTAAAAATGCAAACGATGCATATTTTTGTAATTTTCATTCTTGTAAAACAAACTTAATTACTCCTAATTGTAGAATTAAATCCTAAATGCAAATGTGACATATTTTTGTATTTTTTATTAGTTTTAACAAATAAACACGCACAGACAGAAATACAAATAATTATCAAAAATGCCACAAAAATTCTAAAATTGCACACAAAGGAAAATTGTTTTATTTTGGATTTTTTGGGATTAATTCTCATATAGGAAAAAAATCACGTGCTTATATCGGGCATACCACCAGACAGAGATATTGATTTTGGTATTGATTTGGTGCCGGACACTCAGCCCATTTCTATTCCACCGCATCGTATGGCACCGACAGAGTTGAAAGAGTTGAAGGAGCAACTTCAAGAACTCCTTGATAAGGGGTTTATTCGGCCTAGTATGTCGCCTTGGGGTACACTTGTTCTATTTGTGAAGAAGAAGGATGACACGATAAGGATGTGCATTAACTACAGGCAGTTGATCAAAGTAACAATCAAGAACAAGTACCCTTTGCCTCGTATCGATGATTTGTTTGACCAACTTCGGGAAGCGAGAGTGTTCTCCAAGATTGATCTCCGTTCAGGTTACCACCAGTTGAAGATCATGGACTCGAATATTCTTAAGACAACTTTCAGGACCCGATATGGTCATTATGAGTTCTTGGTGATGTCTTTTAGGCTGACCAATGCCCCAACAACATTTATGCATTTGATGAACACAGTGTTTTGGCCTTATCTCGACTCATTTGTCATAGTTTTCATTGATGATATTCTAGTGTATTTGCATAGTCAGAAGGAGCACACGGAGCATTTGAGAGTTGTGTTACAGAGATTGAAGGAGGAGAAGCTGTATGCAAAGTTCTCCAAGTGTTAGTTTTGGCTCAGTTCAGTGCCTTTCTTGGGGCACGTAGTGTCTAGCGAGAGTATTCAGGTTGATCCAAAGAAGATAGAGGCGGTTCAGAGTTGGCCTAGACCGTCCTCAGCCATAGAGATTCGCAGCTTTCTTGGTTTGGCGGGTTACTACCGCCGTTTTGTTCAGGGATTTTCATCTATCGCATCACCCTTGACCAAGTTGACTCAAAAGGGTGCTCCATTCACGTGGTCAGATGAGTGTGAGGAGAGCTTTCAGTTCAACACTGCCTTGACCACAGCTCCAGTGTTAGCTTTGCCATCAGCTTCAAGTTCATATACCGTGTGTTGTGATGCTTCAAGAGTTGGTATTGGGTGTGTGTTGATGTAGGAGGGTAGAGTTATTGCTTATGCTTTCCGTCAGTTGAAGCCCCATGAGAAGAACTACCCCATTCATGATCTAGAGTTAGGCTGCCATTATTCATGCGTTGAAGATTTGGAGGCATTATTTGTATGGTGTGTCTTGTGAGGTGTTTACTGATCATCGTAGCCTCCAACACTTGTTCAAGAAGAAGGATCTCAATTTGAGGCAACGGAGATGGTTGGAGCTGCTAAAGGACTATGATATCACTATCTTGTACCATCCGGGGAAGGCCAATGTGGTGGCCGATGCCATGAGTAGGAAGGTGGTGAGTATGGGGATTTTGGCGTATATTCATGTTCAGGAGAGACCTCTTGCAGTTGATGTTCAGGCCTTGGCCAATCGGTTCGTGAGGTTGGATATTTTGGAGCCCAGTGGGGTATTGGCTTGTGTGATTTCTCGGTCTTCCTTATTTGAACGCATCAGAGAGCGCCAGTATGATGATCCTCATTTGCTTGTCCTAAAAGACAGAGTTCAGCACGATGATGCCAGAAATGTGACTATTGGTGATGACGGAGTATTGAGGATACATGGCAGGATATGTGTGCCCAATGTTCAGGTATGTTTCTTGATTCATTTGAGGACGAATGTTTGTTTAAGAGGGGAGGATGTAATGACCCGGTCGGTCATTTCATGAGTTACCGCTTCGTTTCCCCTATTTCTTCTTCTTATTGCCTTGTTCAGCTTTATTATGTGTTATCGGGTTGGTTGGTTCGGGTTCGGAGAGGTTTTGGTAAGGTTTGAACACTTAGTCTCTTTTGAGTAGGCTTAAGTAGGAAAAGTCAACCGAATATTGACTTATGTAAAAAATGGTTCGGATGTGAATTTCGATGGTTCGGATAGCTTCGGGAGGTGATTTGGGACTTAGGAGCGTGATCGGAATGTGTTTTGGAGGTCCGAAGTAGATTTAGGCTTGAATTGGAAAAATTGGAATTTTGGCATTTTCCGATTGATATGTGAGATTTTGATATAGAGGTTGGAATGGAATTCCGGAAGTTGGAGTAGGTCCGTTGTGTCATTTGTGACATGTGTGCAAAATTTCAGGTCATTCGGATGAGGTTTGATAGACTTTTTGATCGAAAGCGGAATTTGGAAGTTTTTGGAATTCTTAGGCTTGAATCCGATGTGATTTTGGTGTTTTGATGTTGTTTTGAGCGTTCTGAAGGTTGTAACAAGTTTAAATGAGGTTATGGGATATGTTGGCATGTTTGGTTGAGGTCCCGAGGGCCTCCGGTGAGTTTCATGTGATTAAACAGGTCAAATTGCATGTTGGGAGTTGCAGATTTTTGCTTCAGTTCTGTTGCAAGTTTTCCTTCTTCGCGATCGCGTGAGGAGGCTCGCGATCACGTAGAGGATTTGTTGGGGGGGGGGGAAACTAGGTTACTCTTCGCGTTCACGTAGCTGGGGCTGCGACTGCGTGAATACGAGCTGCTGTGTATCACGATCGTGTGGATATATTCGCGATCGTATAGGGTAAATTATAGGCCATCGGAGGTTGTGCTTCACGATCGTGTTGGAATTTCTGCGATCGCAATTAAGTAAATTTAATAGCTGGGCAGAATGTTTAAAAAGGCCATTTTCGTGACTTTAGGTCTAAGTTCACCATTTTTGACTCGGTTTTGGAGTTTCTTGAGAGAGATTGAAGAGAGAATCAAAGAGAACTTCTTGGAGGTAAGAGTTATGGACTTAATACTCGATCCTATTGTGATTTTTACCTAGTTAAACATGAAATTTGGGGGATTTGAAGCCTAAAATTAGGGAGTTAGGGCTTGGAAACTTGACACTTTAATTTAGGGATTTGAGGGGCCATTTATGGTCAGATTTTGGTATTCTTGGTATGTATGAACTCGTGGGAGGATAATAATTCCATTGATGTGATTTTTATCGAATTTCGAGATGTGGGCCCAAGGGTCAGGTTGGACCAATTTCAGAATTTTTGGTATAATTTGATTATTTTCGCATTAGCTTCGTTCCCTTAGCATATTCTAATATTATGATTCTGATTTTGGGTAGATTCGGCGCGAGTTGATGCTGAGTCGAGAGGCAAAGGTGTCGCGGAGTAGTATTTCATCCGATTTGAGGTAAGTAACCATTGTAAATCTGGACCTGAGGGCATGAAACCCCGGTATTTCGAATTGTTTTGATAAATGAGGTGACACACATGCTAGGTGACGAGCGTGTGGGCGTGCACCGGTAGGGATTATGACTTGGTCCATCCCATAGTGACTATTTAGCCGCGTATTTGATTTGAAATCCTATGATATTCCGTATTTTAGAGATTGATACTATATTTTGGGGCTGTATGCCATGTTCGGGGCCTTGTGCCGACCTGTTGAGACCTTTAGGGGCATTTTTACTATTTTTCCTCACTCTATTTGTTTTGAAAGCATATCCTCAGTCATGTTTTACCTGTTTATTGTTTAAATCTGGTTTTTATCACTCTACTTCTTAAAATGTGAAAACTATTTGGGCTGAGTTCCCTGATTCCCACTGCTATGCCCGAGTGGCGGTAAGGTTAATGACCGAGAGAGGTTGAGGACCTAATGGTGAGGATTATATATATAATATGGATTGGGCTGCATGCCACAACTATATTATATGTATATATTATGGATCGGGCTGCACGCCGCAGCGATACTTATATGGATCGCGCTGCACGCCGCAACGATATATATATTGGATCGGGCTGTGCACCGCAGCGATATGATGCTTGGGCTGTAGGAGCTCCTCCAGAGTCTGTACACCCTAGTGACTGTAGTTGACTATAAACTATGGATCGGGCTGCACGCCACAACAGTTATTATGATTATCACTATTATGAGATATTATTGAGCCAGAGTGCTGAGTGTGAGTACTGTGTGACGAGAGCTGGGTCACGAGTGACTGAGAGGCTTGCCCGAAAGGCTATATTTATGAGTGATACCTTGCCCGAGGGCCCATTTATGACATTTTTGCTGATTTCACTCTTTTTTTATAATGAGCCTCTGTTGAAAACTGCTAAGTAAATGATTTCAAAGTATTTCAATTGAAACTGAAGTTTTACGAAGTAATTGGCTTTTAAACTATTGAGTTTGACTTGATATTCTGTTGAATACCCTTATATATATGATTTTTAACTGCTTATCACTGCACTCAAGCCTTATTTACTTTAGTTACTTAATGAGTTGGCGTACTCACGTTACTCCCTAAATCTTGTGTGCAGATCCAGGGGCCCGAGCGGCAGAGTGAGGGTTCCCAACATTCTCAGAGTTTACAGGAGACTGCAAGGTAGCTGCACGGCGTCTGCAGCGCTGCTTTCCTCCTTCCTATCGTAGTTTTTCTGCATTTTAGACTTATTATGTATTAGTCAGTCAGATTGGGTTGTATTTAGAGGCTCTTGACTTGTGACACCGGATTGTTGGGCTGTGTTGGTATATTTTTGTAATGTTTTTTTCGCACATTTAAGTGATTTATAAATTTCTTATGAAAATTCGAGACTTAATCAGTTTTAGAAAATGGTTTTATAAGAAGAATTCACTATGGTTACTTATTGGGTTGGCTTGCCTAGTATTGTGATAGACGCCATCACGATCGGGTATTTGTGGTCATGATAATGAGTTCTTCAAAAATACATATACTATACAAAAATGATCAAGAACTCCATGTCAGATTCAAGAATCCCACGATAAAAAACGAGAGTTTTACATCTAAGTCAAGATAAAGGTATGCAAATATGCCACCGGAATAAAGTTTACTTTGAACAAACACTTGACTTATATTCGGTCCAACAACGACCATCCAAGTTAAATATATAAGTCTTTCTTAATGGCTAATTGTATTATGACTCGGATTGATTATCCCGTATATATAAATAAAAATCTCAAATATTATTTCGGACATGTGTCCTTCTCTACTTGGAAGTATGTTCATATATTCCAATTTGGATTCAAAATCCAATCAGATTAAATGTCTCGCCAGAACTAATCTACTAAGATATATATTTATTTGGGATCAATATTCCCTCAAACTCAAAGTCTTACCGGGATCAATACTCCCGTAAATCTTAACGGGGTCAATAATCTTGTAAATCCTGCCGGGATTAATACTCCCTCAAACTAAAAGTCTACTCGGATTAATCGATCCTATTTTACGCCTGAATGAAAAGGAGACGCCCTCTTCATAACGTTTAAAGTATATAAAAGGGCCCTCTTTTATTTAAAAGTTAGACACCCAACGGTGCAACTTTAAGACATCGCACATGTAACGATGCATCCAAATATATATTTTAAGTCTAAAAGTCTAAGTATGAGTACTCAAATAACTTTCTAAAGTGCCAAAAAAATTAGTACTCGGATAAATTTCCTAAAAATGCCAAATGATAATATTAGACCCGAAAGACACGAGGAACACTGTATTATTCCCGGTCTAGGTTACAACCCTTCTAATGAAATAAAAGGGTTAAGTAGTCATCATCTAAAATATATACCTCCAAGTCCCGTATATTTTTTCTTTTCAGGAAATGGACCACATGGAAGGAATAATCAAATGCTCGAGATTTCATACTTCAAAGCTCTAACACTTGGGAATTTATATATATGGAAAGCAAAGAAGACTAGAAAAATCAGAATTCAAGTCAAGCCTAAGGTCTACCCAACAAATCAAAAATTAAGAGAAATGTCTCGAGCCAAAAATGCAAGCCTGATTCAAAAACCTGTGAAGAATACACTCGTGGATATAAATTTCAAAATCTTACGAATGTTAGGTTAAACGAAATATTTAATCATGGGTTGCAAGATATACCCTATTTTTTCCAAATCTGTTGTAAAGAAAATAATTACGAAAGAGTTATAGATGATACTTAAATACATGTAAAGTATTAGATAAGTCGAAAGATAGAATGATACAAAATATTCCTCAAAGTTGTTCAAAGAACCATGTGTGTTTCTATTTCTTCTTTCGTATGTTTACACCATTATGAAGTTGAGAAGTCTTCTTCATTAAGTGTCGTTCATAAAAGGGTCCTCTTTTATAATTCATGCTTATTCAAAAAAGTCACGAAGCATTGAAGCATTTTTAATGCAAAGCTAAATAACAAAGGGTAAAACAAAAACCCAAATATTAAAATAGGAAGAAAATAAAGCCAAAATTTATATACATAAGGCAAACATTTGTCTTCAAACCCCGAAACAAGACAGGGGTAAACCAACCGATTATTGACGAAAGGAATATAAGCGGTGGAGTTATCATCTGAATCTCTAAGTTCTGCATTTTTTTCTTCATCCGGTTTTTGTCCCTATTAGGGTTTCGGCAAAGTTTTTAATGAGGCAGAGGCAAGGATGAAAAAGATAAAATCTTCCACTTCCCGGTCACATCATAATGAGTAACCGGAAAGTGGGGGGACTATCTGTATTAGTGAAAAATAGACTCTCCATGTGGGTCTATTTAATGGCGACACATGTCAGCAAAGTTTGGAGAAAAGTGAAGAATGACATGTAAAGATGATATGTGAAACACCCCCGGGACCGAACATACTCGTACCGTGCCTGTTAGCCTCGGAACTGATCATCATAAAATAGCCTGGACAAGGTGCGGGAGAATATCTCATAATTACAAATGAAGAAGGAATCAATTAATCCCAGATTATATGGGATTTACCATCATTACACCATCATTTACAAATCAATTATTAATAAATGCAATAAATAATTGTAACGGTCAGAACAAGGCAATCAATTAGAAGATTGACTCAACAGACACGAGTTTGACTCAACAGGCACGTGATTGACTCAACAGGCACGTGATTGACTCATCAGTTATGAAATTAACTCATCAGTTATGGAATTAACTCATCAGTTACGGAATTAACTCATCAGTTATAGAATTCCAGCATTTACATAGCTGTTACAAGTCTTCCAAAAGTAATGGATGGATTGAGCAAATGTTCATAATGGACCCATAATTCAAGGAGAATAGTTACTTAGATTTAGCCCTATAAATAGGCATACTTTTATCATCATCAAGGGAATCTAATTTTCTTCTCTACAGTTCTATACATTGTAATTCATAACATCTTGCTCCCAAGTTAGCCATAGTTCGGCCCTTCAATCTATGTTCGACTCATTATCCTAGCAAGGATCATTCAATAAGAATTCTTTCTTCTATGCTTTATTTTTATTATATTATTTGTCATTAAATTTATTTTCCACTTCTGTATCACGTTGTATTAACGAAATTTTATATCTTTCGAATTGAATCAGTTGCTTGTGGCCCGTCATATAAAATTATTGCTTTGACCTTAAGGACTATTTTTTTGGGTTAGACACTATAAAAACCACAAAATCTGCCTATAAAATCATGACTAAAATGGTAAACTTGAAGTGTGGTAATTCTTTAGATTTTAAATTCATCATCACCGGAAAAATTACCTATGTTTTCTTCCCCATGGTAAAACTATTTTATCTCATTTGTAATTCTCATTAGCGGATTCCATTATACACGTATCCCTCTAATCAAAAAAGAAAAGAAATATCATCAATGACAGTTTCTGTATAATTAAACTTTAATTTCACAAATATAAAACAAGTTGTCACTACTATATGTATGAGGTTGAGAATGCAAACTATATGCAAGCAAAGCACATAGGAAAAAGAAAAGGAAAAAAAGAAAGAGAAAAAAAGTTTTAAAATATAAATTTTGTGCTTTGTTGTTGTTGTAGAGTTTACTAAAGGCTTAAGTTACCGTAGAAATGACACCAGGTAGCCACTCTAAAGGACTGTTATTTAGAAATGAGTCAATGCCTCCTAAATTTTCAACTTTTACTTTGAATTTTCAGGATATTTATGTCCAGAATTATCCCAAAATTAAGATTGTTAATTCATAATTTCAGGACAAAAATAATACCGATTAATCCTTAAATAGCATTTCCAATTTGAACTTCTTGGGCTTTGTTTGCTGTTTCATCGCGAGTGAGCCGGGTTGAATCCGTATTTGGACCATTTGGGCTCGACTAGTTGGGTTGTAGTCCAAATTAAGCAGTGGGTTGTACCAATAAGGCCTACGAATATAGAAGAAGGATTTTTTCTGGTCCATGCACTTCTGGTCTATGAATGTACATGGGTAGTAATAGTGCGGGTTAGCCACTTTTCAGCCCGTGTAATTAAAAAATAGTTATTGTAATAGAATTTCACAAATGTACTAGAGTTTCATTTGTGAAATTTAAAACTCCTCGCTATTTTTTATACACTAGTTTCTGGGCTCGCGCATTGCCAGCGGTGAAGCCAAAAAATTCAATAAGGGTGTTCAAATTCTATTTTTAATCAATAACAAATAATATTTTACCTTATACGTAGTATAATTTTTCAATGAAGGGTCGTCAGTTGACCACCCTTGGGCAAACATAGCTTCGCCCCTACGCATTGCACGTGTACCCAATATCAATGAGTATAAAAATTTAAAAATAACATGAATAATATTTACTTTAGAAGGCAAGACAGAGTACCATTAATGCTGCACTGTGGGCCGATCCCGAACCGGACCGGGCCCGCGGTCTTAACGGGCCTGGTGGGCCTGGTGGGCCGATCCTGGTGGTCTCTTTAAGCCCATGGCGGGCTGGTCTTGTTTGGTAAGCCCACGAGTCCGGGACCGTTTAGCCCGGGACCGGCTGGCGGGCCTGGTCCGGGCCCAGCGGGCCTAACGGCTATAATTTAATTTAATTTTTTTAAAAAACAGCCCAACGGCCATATTTAAAAAGTAGCCGTTTGGGGCTTTTTTTGACCGTTTGGTAGTTTAGAAAACGGCCATTTGGCCCCCAAACTTTATATAATTACACTTTTCCCCATTTCTCAACTATAAATACCCCCTCATTCTTTCATTTTTATTCACCAATTTATCAATATCTCTCAATCTCTCTACTACAATTTCTTAATCTAATGTTGAAATTTCGTGAAAAATTGTGAAGTTGTTGAATTGAAGTTTTCAAGTGTTCAACGATTTTCAATTTTCAAGAAGTTGTTCGGCAATCCGGTAAACTCGTTTCAACTCTTACGTTTTAAGAATATATTTTTGTGTGGTTTAGATTGCATAATTATAATTAATATGATATTTTCTTTGAAAAAAATGTTTGGTAAAGGAAAAGATAAAACCGGTGAAAGTAGTGGCCAACCAACTACCCTTCCCCGGCTCCCCGACCTAGAAAAGATAAGCAAGTTGAAAGTAGTCGTCAACCTAGACGTCCTCCTCCTTCTTTAATTCTTGATAGTGATCACCCTTGTTTTCAATTTACCGATAGTGAATTTTACCATAATGTTGCACCAGGTGAAAGATTAGATGATGAAATTATGAATGCTCTTTATCCTAATGAAACCATCTTAGAAAATATTGAGGAAAATGAGGATGATGATGAAACCCAAGCACCGGATTTAGATGATACACCTACTAGTCCTCTTAATAACCCAACTGATGCACCGGTCGACCCACCTGTAGAAACTCCTACTTTTAATAGAGAACCTGCTAAACGCCTAGAAACATCATTAGTTTGGAATTTTTTTACTCAAGTAAGAGAACAAAATAAGGCTAAGTGTAAAACTTGTGGGAAATTAATGTCGCATAAATATACTGGAGACCGTAGCGGCACGGGTAGTTTGACTAGGCACATAAAAACACACCCTAGAGATAAGGCTAGATTTTTTCAAATGAAAGCGCAGCTAGAGGGGACAAGTGTAGATTCTGCGGTTAACCCTAGTACAGGTTCAAATCTAGTTCAACCAGGAATTAACACTGTCACCGGAGGTATTTTATATTACGATCCAAATAGAGATCGTGAAGAATTAGCAAAGATGATTACTGTTATGTGCTTACCTTATACTTTTGCTTCTAATCCTAATTGGGTTCATTATATTAGAAGAGTTTTTAATCCTACTTATAAAGGTTGGCCTCGCGCAACAGTTAAGAGTGATATTTATAAATTCAAACATGAATATGAACAATATTTGCGGTATTTATTTACTCATATACCTAATCGGATTTCTATTACTACTGATATTGGTAGAAGTGGTAATGATTGTGATTATCTAACTGTTACAAGTCATTGGATAGATGAGGAATGGATAATGCAAAAACGCATAATTGCATATAGAATAATTAATTCGCGTCACACAGGTAAGTTTATAGCTAACACTGTTGCAGATATTTGTAGATATTTTTGCTTTAGCGATAAAATAATGGCAATTTCAATGGATAATGCTTCTAGTAACACCAGTGCTATAGGCATGCTTACAACAACACTAAATCCTGCATTTACTAATATTTTCCATGTTAGATGTATTTGTCATATTTATCATTTAATTGTCGGTGATGGTATGCGAATATTAAACATAGAAATTGAAAAGGTTAGAATGGCTCTTAATTGGCTTTTTTATTCAAACCGTAGAAGTAGACTTAGAGAGTATTTTAAAAAATGTGATGAATATGGCCTTAGAGAAAGAAAGGTTCCTAAACCTTGCCCGACTAGATGGAATTGTATGTACGAAAGTTTAGTAGTTGCATATGAATATAGAAACCCAATTAATGCAACGTTTAATTCTCGGGTAGGTGGTGAGGATGATGATGAAATGCTTACTACTCAAGATTGGACGAATGTTAAAATTCTTTTAGATTTTTTAGAACATTTTCAAATTGCTACAAATGCATTTTCTGGGCAATATTATCCTACTATTTCAAACTGTTTAGTTTATATTGCAGCACTATCTGATTTGTTTGTTGAATTTAGTGAGTCAAGGGAGTTAGAAGTTTTCTGGGGCATGCGGGGTTCTACCGGAGATTTATCAAAGACTTTTCAAAGGTAGTGAACCACTTATGCAAGTTATTGGAAAAAGATTCCAAGTTTGTGTACGATGAGAAATGTATGCAAGCCTTGGAACTTCTCAAGCACAAGTTGACCACCACTCCTATTATTACCGCACCAAATTGGATATTGCCTTTTGAGCTCATGTGTGATACTAGCGATGTTGCGGTTGGGGTGGTTTTGGGTCAAAGAGTGAACAAAATATTTATCCGGTGTACTATACGAGCAAGACAATGAATAATGCTCATGTAAACTACACGGTGACCGAGAAAGAGCTTTTGGCTATTGTGTCCGCGACGGAGAAATTTTGGCTGTATCTCATGGGTGCCAAGGTCATAGTTCATACTGATCATGCCGCACTCTGGTACTTGATGATGAAGAAGGATTCCAAAGCTAGACTGATGCGATGGGTCTTGTTACTTCAAGAGTTTGATTTGGATATTGTGGACCGGAAGGTTAGTGAAAACCAAGTGGCGGACCACTTATCCCGCTTGGAGGAGGAGGAGAGGCCTCGTGATGGCCTAGAGATCAATGATTCATTTCCCAATGAACAACTCCTTTCGGTATCGGTGAATGGTATGCCATAGTTTGCGGACGTTGCTAATTTCCTTGTGACTGGTATAATCCCGTGTGAGCTCTCTTCTAACCAAAGGAAGAAGCTCAAACGGGATAGTTTGGATTTCTATTGGGATGAGCCGTACTTGTTCAAGATTTGCACGGATGGTGTGATCCGAAGATGTGTCCCGAAGGAGAAGCAATTGAGTATCTTAGAGGCTTGTCATTCCTCTCCCTATGGTGGCCATCATGGCGGGGCGAGGACGACTTCAAAAGTTCTTAGTTGTGGGTTTTATTAGCCAACTTTGTACAAAGATGCAAGCGAACTTGTGAAGAGGTGTGACGAATGTCAAAGAGCGGGTGGAATTTCGAAGAAAGATGAGATGCCTCTCAATACCATTCTTGAAGTTGATATTTTTGATACATGGGGCATTGATTTTATGGGCCCGTTTGTTAGCTCGCGTGGGAACACATATATTCTTGTGGCGGTTGACTATGTTTCAAAGTGGGTTGAAGCCGTGGCTCTACCTAACAATGAGGCTCGAAGTGTTATTGCGTTTCTCAAGAAGAGCATTTTTACAAGGTTTGGCACTTCTCGTGCAATCATAAGTGATGGGGGGGTCTCATTTTTGTAATAGAGCTTTTGACACTTTGCTTGCAAAGTATGGCGTCAATCACAAAATTTCTACTCCTTATCATCCTCAAGTGAGTGGCCAAGTTGAAGTTTCAAACATGGAAATCAAGAGTATATTGTCAAAGACGATCAATGCAAATAGGACCGATTGGTCAAAGAAGTTGGATGATGCTCTATGGGCTTATAGGACTGCTTACAAGACTCCGATTGGTATGTCTCTGTATCGGTTGGTGTTTGGGAAAGCTTTCCATCTACCGTTTGAGTTAAAGCACAAGGCCATGTGGGCTTTGAGGAAGTTGAATCTTGAATGGGATGTGGCAGCAAATCTTCGTGTGGAGCAACTTAATGAACTTTATGAATTCTGATTCCATGCCTACTCCAGTTCGTCCTTGTACAAGGACAATATGAAGTACCTTCATGATAAATATGCTCGTGGCAAGGAGTTCAAAGTGGGTGATTTGGTTCTCTTGTTCAACTCTCAGTTACGTCTGTATCCGGGAAAGCTTAAGTCAAAATGGAGTGGACCTTTTGAAGTGGTATTTGTGACTCCGTTTGGTGCACTTGACTTGAAAAACAAAAATGGGGAGGTTTTCAGAGTTAATGAGCACAAGGTCAAGCACTACCTGGGCAAGATTGATGACAGCCACGTGGTGGCACTTCTTCATCTAAAATGATTTGATGGTAACCTGCGTTGTGCCGCGACATTAAATCAGGCACTTCTTAGAGGCAACCCATGTGTCTTTCTTTTTGTTTTTCTTTGATTCTCTTTTTAGTGTAGGATTTATTTTTAGACTAACTAGTTGTGAGATGTTGTATGATTGTTTTGATGCAGTGCATGACCAAGTTGAAAAATAATCACTCTCTGAAGTTTGCAATGCGGACCGCACTTCATTTTGTGCGGCCGCAATGGCCTTAGTGCGGGGGCAAAAATTTAATGCGGACCGCAGAGTTGATTGGTCAAAAGTGAGGAGTCTCTGAAGTTTTCCATCGCGACCGTAATGCATTTTGTGTGGTCCGAGGTGGACCATTGTGGCTGCATTGCATTTCGTGCGGTCCACAGTGGTCATCTCCCCAGTGCTTCATGTTTCTGAGTACCGCGGACCGCGGTGCCATTTTGTGCGGTCCGCGGTGGGTAGGTGAGATGGGTCCTAGGTCCCTTTTCTATAAATAGGACATGAGGCCCGCAATTTGAACTTTTCGACCTTTTACTCTCAAAAGCTTAAAAATAATTGTTCATCACTCATTCTTGCATGAATTTAATTGCTAAGGCTCGTTAATCAAGCTTGCATCTCACTTCTAGTAACTTTGATTCCTTCTTAGTTGTTTAATTTTGTCATTTTCTTGTAACTTTTATTTTTCTTAGTTGTTCTTCTTTTTCTTCCCATTTTTCTTTCGACTCTATAGCATAGGTTTGTTTAATCATGTTTATATTAGGACTAATTAGTTAAAACACTGATTCAACACCTAG
Organism: Nicotiana sylvestris; assembly: GCF_000393655.2. Taxonomy (NCBI): domain Eukaryota; kingdom Viridiplantae; phylum Streptophyta; class Magnoliopsida; order Solanales; family Solanaceae; genus Nicotiana; species Nicotiana sylvestris. The sequence continues at coordinate 162,408,503 of NC_091060.1, read as the reverse complement.
GGGATCAATAATAGGTGAAAAATTGGACTAAAAACGTGAAAAACTTAAACCCTAGGTTGGTATTACTGCTGGATACTCACCGCGGAGTGCAGTGGATTTTGTGCGGTCCGCGGTGCTTTTGTGTGGTCTGAAATGCTGTTTTGTGCGGACCACGGTGGTAAAAGTTCTAAAAGCTGACAATTGAGGACCACGACCACAATGGATTTTGTGCGGTTCGCGGTGCCTCAATGCAGACCACAATTCATTTTGTGCGGTCCGCAATGCCTTTAATCAGAGAGTGGGTAGTCTGAACCCCACCTCAGTGCGGACCACAGTACATTTTGTGCGGTCCGCAGTATCTTCTTTGCGGCCGCACTTCATTTTGTGCGGTTCGCGATCTGCAACTTTTGAATGTCTGCAATTTTTCTACAATGCTTTATTGACTTTTATGATACTAACAAAGTTCAACAATATTCTCTTTGTAGATCACGGTGAAATCACTAGGCAAAGGTGATAAACAATCAAGGAAAGGAGAGTCCTCCTGGGGAAGGGGACGAGGCATGATAAGATTGACCCCGCAAGCCCGCCAAAACATCAAAAACACCAGGAGGCTCATAAAGGCTGCTGATCGAGCTATTGACCAATCCAGGAGTGAATATGAGCCTTTACGGGAGGCATCTGACTCAAACTCTGTGTTAAAGTATGTTCCTGACTGGCCGAAGAGGAGCAGATTGAGGGATACACCTCCGTTCTCTCCCGCTTCCCAAGCATCAGTGCACATATCTTCTGAGTCTTCTGAGGGCTCAGCTGCAGGCAGTGGCAATGAATATTTCACTTCACTTACAGCTTCACTATCTGGGAAGGGTCCCATAGAAAAAGAAGGAGAAGAAGTAGGAGGGGGTGAGCCCCAAGTGGGAGGGGTGGAGAGAACCAGAAATCCGGAGGCATGACAAGACAGATTTGTGAGTGAGGTAGCCTATCACAAATTCAAAGAGTGGGGCCCGAGAGGAAGCTAATACCTGAGTGAAAATTCATCACCCGGGACCTTTTACCTCACAACCCCAATGTCTTGAGAAAGTTCAGACAGAGAGCAGGCTGGGACATGTGGAGGACGCCAATGAGCACCTAGTCAAGGAGTTCTACACCAATGTTGCCCACATCAAAAAGGTCACTACGGTGACTAAGGTGCGGAACTTAAAAGTGAAATTTGATGGCAAAATAATAAATGATTATTTGGGCTTCTCGGAGGAGGATGAGTCATTGTATTTAGAAAAGGTGGCATTGGGTGAGGCTGCTCGTCCTTGGTTAGCAGAGTACTTGGAAATCCCAGGTACCACCCCAGATTGGTTGATCGCGGGAGTGAAGATTCTGAGGACCCTGAACTTCGAAGTAAAAGGGTGGGAAACATTGTATGTAGCAGGCTAGACCCCACCACTCACGAAAACTCACTTCCTATCCCCCGAGCTATATTGGTGGCATCGATCATGGTGGGGTACCCGATCAACATCAGGAATGTGATGTCCCGGGTAATTATACGGGTGGTGAACGAAGGTGAAAGATCCTATCCCTTTTCCAATTTCCTAACCATGTACTTTGAGGACCTAGATGTGGAGAAGCGTAGATTTGATGTGAAAGTGAAAGTAAAGGCACTGTTCTCCTGGTACAACACCAAGGGTCCCGACAACCCCAAGAACCCTAAGGGGAAAGCCACTACTTCAACTGGCCAGTCTGAAGCCAGTAGTAGTAGTGGCTCCTACTCAGCCTCCTTCCACCACAACAGACATAGCCCCAGAACCATCCAGTTCTACAGCTCTAGAGATCCCCACATCCACTGCATATCCCTTGACTACCCACCTCTTGAGCTAGACCCTCGCCAACATCAACAACTGGATGCAGACAGCCACTTCTAAGCTGTCTGTACTATCTACTTCAGTGGTAGCCCAGTCAGCACCTCCTCCGCCACAGGCCCACAGTCCGCAGAGGACACTCTCAAGGAGCTTCTGGACTACAAGAAGAAGTTCCTAGAGAATTAGAAATTGATCATGGATTTTGTTGATTCGCATGGAAAGGCATTAAAGGAGCTTGTTAGAGAGGCAAAGAAAATGAGAAGGACTCGTGCTTCAAAGGAGTCGGTGAAGGAGCTAAGGGTGGAGGTAGATAGGTTGAAGGCAGATCACTTGCCTCTGGATCTGTTGTTGCATGACCCGGCTCCAGCAGTCCAACCCCAGCCAGAGTAGGAGTCAGAGAGGCCACCCAAGAGGAAAATGGTGTTTTTTCCCGTACTAACGATGTTGTCAAAGAGTTGGAGGACCCGTAGGGAGGTTCCTCTAGCCAGCCCCAGATTCCAGTACAGGCCCAAAACTCAGTCCAGGCCCAGGTCCCAGTGGAGACACAGAGTATAGGGAGTTAGTCACAGGTTCCCGAGCAGATAGAGGACCCAGGGACCCAGACTCAGGATCCTATGTAGACAGAGGGCCAATAAGGAGTTTCCTTTTCCTCTCTTTCTTATTTTGTGCTTATTTTGGGTAGTTAGCATTGAGGACAATGCTAGCTTTCATTAGTAGCCCTATTTGGATGACTGTATATATAACAATATTTTTTCTTAGCTAAGGTTGTTGTGGGCCCCCGACTCTGTCTCTTTAGCAATCTCATAGCTTGTGGTGAGAATTTGAATTACAAGTCCAAGTCTCGAGCCACTGGTCTATAACTTGCCCTGAATGTTTGTCTAGGCGAAATCCTAAGTGTAATTTGACTTAAGATGTGATTATAGGCTCTTCTTGATCCGAATGATATCTTGAATACTTCCATAGCCTACCAATGATAATATCCCTAGTCAACCCTTTTGAGCTATAAACCTTTTTTATTTCAAAAACCGCGATACAAGCCTTTGCCCGTTCTTAAAATACCCTCTCTTGGCACCCGATCTTTCCTTAGCACAAGGCAAAAGCATAAGTTTGGGGGGGGGGAGACGAGGAATGCAACAAAGTGGTAAAAGGTACAAAATGAAGAAAAGGAAAGGCAATGAAAAAGAAAGTCAAAAAGACAAAAAGAATGTTCAATGTAGAAAAGAATGAAGAGATTCAATATAAAGAGATGAAAGGTGTGGAAAGTGAGAGGAGAAAAAAGTTTGAAATTAACAAGAAAGAGTGACATTTTGTCTCTCTAACCCCTTAGAAAGAAGTTAAAGGACTTAAAAGGTCAAGAGAATGTGTGCCAAAATGAAGCAAAAGAAGTGCTAAAGGGAAGATGGGAACCTACTTAGACCAAACATTTCCTACCCTGAACCAAAAGCCTTCACTATATCTCCATAAAAGCCCTATATAATCTTGAGTTGAATGAAACTTACAATAGTGGTAACTCACATAAGGGGCAAGCTTATGGTACTTAGAGCCGGACTTGTAACTTTTCTTTGAGAGAGATGAGTGTATTTCCATTATCCTCGTTCTGAGTGCTACAATCCTAAAGGTGAGGTTTTCTTAGGGAGAGTTGAGGATGTGTGAGTTTGGGTTCCACAATGACCAAAGTAATAGAAAGAGTTTCTTTGATGTGTTGAGTCAACTCTTGATGCTCTTGTATCGCACTAAATCCATGGTGTTTAAAAGAGTGAATATTGTTAATGATTCATTTGAATTAAAGGCAATTGTTAGTCCTAATTGATGCTAGATGAGGTCACTTTAGGTCAGCTGAATTTCCTTGGATTTACTCTTTAGGGGTGGGTCTTATTTTGTTTACTTGAGGACAAGCAAAAGCTTAAGTTTGGGGGAGTTGATAACTAGGGATTATGATACATTTTACACTCCTTCTTACTTGAGTTTTGATAAAAAATGTGTACAAAATAGTCCCAAAGGCTTATATGTTGTACTTGTTTGCAGCGTTTGGTCAACAAGGTGACAATTCGTCAAAACCAGCTCAAAAAGGAGTGAAACATGCACAAGTACCAAGAACAAGTCCAAGCACAGTACAACAGGTCCAATGCGGCCGCACTCGATTCTATACGGTCCGCAGTGAGGAAGTTAAGAGAGGTGCTCATTTTAGACACTCAGGCAATACGGCCACAAAGCAGTTTGTACGAACCGCATTGGCTATATCGCGCCGCACTCGATATTGTACGGTCCGCAAAGCTGGAGTTCAGAGAGTAGGGGATTTTGAGGTTGACACCAATGCGGTCTGCGATCCTTTTTGTGCGGACCGCAACAGAAGCCACTGCGGCCGCAGTGCATTTTGTGCGGCCCGCGGTGGCCAAGTTCAGAGAGCAGAGCTTTAAGCCAAGAAGCCTCAATGTGGCCGCACTCAATTTTGTGCGATCCGCACTACCCCCGCCGGGGTATTTTTGTCCAGAAAATTCGGCCTAGTATAAGTAGTTTCTTTTCCCATTTTTAGGTCATCAGTTGTAATTTAATGCTCAGCTGCGCTCGTGAACAATGTTCCTTACCTATTTTGAGTAATTTTATAATATTTTTATCCTTGAATCTTCAAGTTTTAGCTTGTAATTAAATATTATAGATTTTTCTTCATCTATTTATCAGTTTTCTTCCATTATCATGAGTAGCTAGACCCATTAGCTAGGGTTGTGGCTCAACCCTAGTGAGAGTATTTGATGGGTCTTGTATTTTAAGGCTTGAATGTCTATGGGTGTTTGATATTTGGACTAATTTATGATTTTAATGTTGAATTAGTGGTTGCAAACACTAATTTGTGCCTATTTGACTTGGGTTATTCTTGAGAAAGAGAACTTGAGTCTAGGAAAATTAGTCCAATAAGGAATTGGGGCGTATTCAAGATATTGATAGCCCCAATTAAAGGGCTGAACCTAGAGATAGTAATACCCGACTTGAACCTAAATTGCTTGTACAAATTATCATACCCAATTGGTACTGAGAAAGTCAATTAGGGAAATATCACTCAAACAACCGAGAGGTGTAGAGTGAGAAGTTTAGTGCATTGGTTATATCGTAGTCCCCAACATGACAACCTAGCCTTAGACTCGAGAATCGCCAAGTATCCACCTAAGTGAAAGTCACTATCCTAGTGCCTTCTTAACTATTTAGACAACCTTTCAAATATCTTACTCTTAGCATAATTTAGCATCTAAATAGCATAATAATAGAAGTAATCTAAAGACCAACTATGATTAGAAGTGCAATTAAGAGCAATTACGCATCTCCAATTTAGATAGGAACTCAATTCTCATTTATAGCTCCCTGTGAAAATCGATCCCGACCTTCTCGGGTAAAAGTTGCTTCGACCACTCTCGCTACTTTATAGTAGTACAGGGTTGGCTCCGATCAGCGGGCTCGGGAGTTAACTTTTGTTGACTTTTTCAATAATGACCTAAATTGAATCTTTGCAATCGTGGGTGATTCCTAAGGCTTATTTTGAATTATTTGGTTGGTAATTTGCTAGATATGTTGGTTCGGAGGTTGGTTTGAAAGGCAAAGCTGTGATTGAGCTTTGAGTGGTCTTTGAAGCGAGATAAGTGTTGTGTCTAATCTTAATCATCACGTGTCATTAAAACGTGCAACACACGTTCATAGATACTAGTATATATATATAGACACACAAAACAAATAATTGTCTTAATGCTGGCTAATTGAGTCTACGAAAGTTTAACCTTGAACAAAATTCAACCAATATTGATATAGAAATCTAAAAAAATCTCTCTATGAGTCAAGTTAGACATACCGAATAACCTGGATTTTCACATCCTTGGGCGCCTTTGATGGTTGATTGCTCTTAAATATGTTCTTGATCCAATCACCTTACCAATCTTTAACATGATATTTTTAATACTCAAATGTGTTCTCAAATTCCTCCTCGTCTCATCTCCTGATCTCCCTCCAACAGGTAATGCAACAATGTTGTCGTAACCAGTAGATTCTCCATCTCTTTAAGGTCAAGAAAGCATGCATATTTATGCACTCACAACTAAAATTTTCTGGTTTTCCGTGCGACAAGTTTTTTATGATAAAAAAGAATAGCACACACTCAACCCCTGGAAGCCAAACTATATAAGAAATGTAATTAATCTCATCCTGTTATAAATAGAATTTTATTTAAGGTGAATGTCTATATCTTAGAGAGATTTTAGAAATTTTACTTGGTGGCTAAGTCGCTTTTCCCTTAGAAATGAACTTTCTTCATGATTAAATTATAGATTTGAAGTAAGTATTTTTTTTTATTTTTCTCTTTTAAATTCTTGAAATTCTATAATTTGATTTTAAATACAAGCAAAGATAATAATTTTTTATTATAACTCTAATGGAGTTAGTAAGAAATTAAAACCACTTGAAGTGGTAAAATTTCTATGCCTTGTCATGATCAAATTCATGTATGATTGTGGGCAAAAAATTGAAAACTCGTCCCATTGAATTTGCTCCATTCTCATTCCGTTAAGAGAATGTGATATCAGTATGTGATAAGTCTGAAAGAAGACAAAATTATTACTATAAATGTATCAATGAATATGGACGTGGCAATAGACGAAATTATAATCGTCATCATTGTGGTAATGAGAACAATAAGGATTCTCAAAATAATCCTTCACTTTGTGAAAATAATATTTGTCATCGATTTGACATGAGATTTTGTAAAGCACATATAGATGATTATGGTCCATTCATGATGTGAATGTGACAACATCTGATTTATGAATACATATTCAATTTTGGAAGAATATGAATGTGCTAGTGGTAGTGAATATACCATACTCACCTCTAGAAGGAGGTTTGAAATGATATAAGAAAATAATATCATTATTATGGCATAAATGGTCATTGTTCATGTACTTATTGTACGCAAAATATTTTGGCATTGTGATTATTAAAGACAACGGTAATGCAAGAAACAGATCTTGCATATATTTTGACCATAACCATAATGGTATAACTTCCTTCTTCAAAGAGATATTTACCATATGGATGTTGATGAATATGTGGTATTACAAAATTAATTGAGAACTCTGCGAGAGCCAATTATACTATTTTGGAGAAACACAATTGATTACCAATAAGGTATTGTGTTGTAGTAAGTCTCAAAGAAACTTATTCAGTTTCCAAAGTATACGCGAAGGCGGTTGATTATATTGAAATATAAATAAAGGAAAGATTTAATATCTTCTATTACTACAACTTGTAGTGTGGTAATATGTATGTGAAAAGCTACCCGCTTTATTCTCCAATTTATACTACATAAATAAAAGAATGCAACAATAAAGTAGAAGTCTATTGATAAAAAAACCCATATCATAATAAACTTGAAGTTTATTGATAATTGCACACGTCATGGTGTAAACTTGAAGTTTATCAATTTTGATAGTTTATCCAGTTGGTATAATATATTTAGCCATGATGTGCAAAAATAAAAGAGAATTCATATGGATAAATATTAAAGAACTAGAAAGTTCTTTACGAATTCTCTAATGTTGCTTGTTCTCATTAATTAATAGATCAACTAAAATTAGGATTGAATCCTACTACATGTGCAATTAGTATTAACCCGCAACCTTGTATTTGCGAGGTAACTTGCTCAATAATTTAATTTAGAGCATATTCCAGATTTTCTATTCAAGAAGTTCATCTTGATAAGTTGGTTTACATCACAGTTGGTTTAGCAAAATGATATATTGAGTGCCTCCACTTAATAGCTAAACTATTACTTATAAGAACAAAGTTATCTATATCCATTTAATATACGTTATATACGAAAGTATATTACATTCTCCCCTCACAAGTGGTTCAGAGTCAGGAACCAAATAATTCCATCTTATTATTATTGATGTGCAATGTATATTTTGATTAACATCATAACGCACAAAGATGAGTTCTCAAAGTTGAGGAAATAAGTTAGTTTTTCTAACATGAGAGGAAAACATGATAAACAGTTGAGAAAAAGTTACGCATAATGAATTATCATTTATACATCTAGATCCTCGAATAAAATAAAAGGATAATTCATTTGCAATATATTGTAAAGTATGCGAGATGCATTTGCTGACCCAAAGAAAGTAACTATATTCTCATTGCAAATGCTCATATTAAATCCTAGAAGGACAAAGTCTATGGTACACTTAAAGCATATAGACAAATAGATTTAAAATAAACTTGTTGATAAATAAGATGAGCAAATGATCAAAATGATCATAATAAAAGAGGCAAGTGATCTAGAAGATCACATGACATAACACTTCATAAAATCTCATGAGAGATTCAGGTACCTGAATATATGAATGAAGAGATCTCTATGTTATGTTTATATGAAAAATAAGGATGTTGGAACCGATATAAAATATTCGTCGATGACATCTATCATAGAGCTAAGTATAGATGAGGATCTTAAGGTTGTCAAGACATACACAAAAATATTGGCCAAATAGACGATACACAATTCAAATAGAATTGGTTTCATATGAAAGACATGTTTTGGACCTGCAGTTCAAACACTTGAAAGTATAAAGTCAATGGTATGTGCAATCAGTTTTCGATATCTTATATGTCTAGCATGACATGAAAATTTGATATGCATCTAAAGTCTATTATATGGCTTATATGACTTAACTTATATGACAATCCTAGAAGGATTTAAATCACTTGAAGCATATACAATTCTTGGTCCCGTAGTACCATATGATAAGTGTAATTTGTGCATATATGTATCTTGCTATAACTATAAGCATGATAATATGATAGCGGGAATTTTTGCCTCTATGGAGATATTGAAAAGGTTATTCCACGACATTATATGAAGAGATTACATATATACAAGAATGGTGATTTCAAGGTGCAACATATTCATTCAAGTGATAATATGGCTGATTTGTTCCCCAAATCTCTACCGATGTCAATCTTCAAGAAGCTAGTTTACAAGATTGAGATGCGAAAGCTCAAAGATGTGAATTGATGTTCTCATCAGTGGGAGTTAATACGCGTTGTACTCTTTTTTCCTTACAAGGTTTTCTCCCATTGGGTTTTTCTTGTAAGGTTTTTAACGAGGCAACCAAAAGGCGTATTGTTAGATATGTGTACTCTTTTTCCTTCTCTAGATTTCTTTATCACTGGGTATTATTTTAGTTAAGGTTTTAACGAGGCACATTATCTGTTGAATAGACATTCAAGGGGGAGTGTTATAAATAGAATTCTATTTAAGGTAAATATCTATATTTTAGAGAGATTTTAGGGATTTTACTTGGTGGCTAAGTCACTTTTCTCCTATAAATAAAGGGGTTCTATTCCATTGTAATTAATCCCAAAATAAATAAGAATTTTCTCTCCCTACCTTTCTCTGCAATATTCTTCTTCTTCTTTTATTGTTTCCTAACACATTCTTAAATTTTCCTAACAAGTCACATGAGACAAATGAAAAGTCATATTTTCATGTGCTCATTGATCTCAATTTAAATGACCAAATTCATTTCTCAATTTACACATTTCATATTGTCAGAATGTATCATTTAATAGGAAGCCATTTGAATAGCCAACATTATTTTGTGTAATCTACCAAAACTGACATAGTAATATTTCAAATAAAATATTTAATGGCAAGTAATTTAACTTTTAGGCAGAGGGTAATTTGGTCATTCAACTATTGAAGAATCATATTGTAATGACCCGATAGGTTATCTTATGACTTAAAATCAAATTATGTATTTCGAGGCCTTTAAGACCTCATTTGTCCCTCCTCAATTTGCATGCGCAGTCCGGGCATAATTTTGGAAAGCTTTTGTGTTGAAAGTTGATAAAAATAGGGATTTTTGATTAAAAACTTTATTTGAGTTGACTTCAGTCAACATTTTTGGTAAACATATCTGAATTTGTATTTTGACAGTTCTGGTGAGTCCGTATCAAAATATGGGACCTGGGCGTATGCACGGAATCGGAATCAGAGGTCCCTAGCTCGAGTTATGAATTTTTGATAAAAATTGTAAGTCTGAAAATTTAACGGTTTTTAAGAAATTTTTAATGTTTGATCTTGTTGGTATCGGGTCTGTATTTTAGTTCCGTAGACTAGTACAGGTTCATTATAATATTTAAGATATGTTTGTGAAATTTGATGAAAAACGGAATTTGTTTGACGTGATTCAGACGCCCTGTTGTGAAAATAGGAATTTCAAAGTGTTCTTGAGGATTTCATTTGATTTGGTGCTAAATTCGTGGTTTTAAGTGTTATTTTGGCGATTTGATTGCACGAGGAAGTTCGTATGATATTTTAAGACTTGTGTGCATGTTTGGTTTGGAGCCCCGATGGCTCGGCTGAGTTTCGGATAGACTACGGAGTGAAATGAGACTTAGGCATTGCTGATATCTGCAATTTCTGGGAATTGGCTAATGCGAGATCAGAGTTTGAATTTACGAGCATGAGAGCTTTGCATTTGTGAGCTGCTCATTGCAAATGCGAAGAGTAGCTAGACCAGGCAGTCCTCGCATTTGCGAGAAAATATTCTCATTTGCGAAGTTGGTCCGGGGAAGGGGTTCTTCGCATTTGTGAAGAAGTGGGCCGCCATTGCAATCCCAGTTCCGCATTTGCGAACAATATGTTTGCATATGCGACAGAAGCAAAAATGCGGCAAGTTCACATTTGCGATACCTTTCTTGCATTTGCGATCTTTGCAATTGTGAAGCTCAGGTCGCGAATGCGACATTTGCAGCTGTGTAAAACCTAACTTAGACGGGATTTTTCATTCATTCTTCAAATTTTCAAAACCTAAACCACAAGAGGCGATTTTCCAAAGACTTTTTCTTTCCCAAATCATAGGTAAGTGATTCTATACTAGTTTCTTTCAATCTTTCACTTCATTTTACAAGATTTCAACCTAGAATCTAAGATTTTCATGGTGGAATTGGAGATTTTTGGGTAAAAAATAGGGATTTGATAAATTGGGGATTTAGACCTCAAATTGAGGTCGGATTCCTAAATCAATTGTATATCCTGGCTCGAGGGTGAATGGGTAATTGAGTTTTAGTCCGAATTTCAAGTTCGGACCAAGCATGCCCGGATGTTGACTTTTGTTGACTTTTTCAATAATGACCTAAATTGAATTCTTATCAATTGTGGGTGATTCCTAAGATTTATTTTAAAATGTTTGGTTTGTAATTTGCTAGATATTGTTGGTTAGGACGCTTGCTTGAAAGGAAAAGTTGTAATTGAGCTTTGAGTGGCCTTTGGAGCGAGGTAAGTGTTGTGTCTAACCTTGACTTGAGGGAATAAGGAACCCTCGAACTTTGCGTTATGTGAATTCCATGTGAGTGGTGTATATGCAAGGTGACGAGTGCTTATACGCCGCCGAATTATCTGTTTTCCCTGATTTATAGTTTTTCCTCCTATCTTAATTGTTATATGCTCTAGATGCTTTCCATGCTTAACTGCTACGTGTTAATCAATGTTTTCTTTTGTTAATCATGTTAGCTCTTTCATAGTTTCCCCTAATCCCTGCTATTTGCTTAATTTGACTTGTCTGTACCTTGTAACCGTAAATTGTTGGTTTGATCTCTCTGTATAGTATTATTTGTGTAGATTCTATATTGAACAAGGTTCCTTTTCTTGGTTCAATTTGGTATTTAATTATCATAAAGGCCTTGTGATTTAGCCTGTTGTTTTGACTATGTACATTGACTGTTTGGTACTGATATGGTGGGATCGGACTACACGCCGCAGTATGTGTAATAAGGGAGGATTGACATGATGGAATAAGCTTGAATATGTATATACGGTAGGAACGGGTTGCACACCGCAAAAGGTGGAATAAGGGTAGATTGATATGATGAAATAAGGGTGAATTGCGATATTGATATTGTTATATGGTGGGATCGGGTTACGCGCCGCAACAAATATATATATATTATTTAATATTATTGATATTGTGTTGGTGGAATAAGGGAGGATTATGTGATGTCCGATGGGATCGGGTTGCACGCCGCAACAACCTATATGTTTCATTTTCTTGGGCTGCGTTGTCTTCCGACACATCTATTTGAGCTGGCAGAGATTGGTAATTTTAGACGATACTAGTTTATTTTCTAGGTTGTGGTTATTATTTCCTATTAGCTGTTTAATTCTATATTGTTTTTCAATTATTCTGTCATTATTATAGATTGCTTACAGGTTTTAGCATAGGTGACCCGCCTTAGCCTCGTTACTACTTCGTCGAGGTTAGGCTCGACACTTACCAGTACATGGGGTCGGTTGTACTAATAATGCACTCGGCACACTGTATAGATTTTTGAGACGGTCCTAGCGGCGGTTATTAGCGAGCTCGGATTTGACCTTCGCGGAGACTTGAGGTACGACTGTTCAGCGCCCGCAGCTCCTGGAGTCCCCTTCCTCTGTCTATTTAGTTGTGCACTTTCATTCGAACAACTTTTTACTTATTTCAGAACCTTATGTGTATTACTCTAGTAGTTCGTGCACTCGTGACACCAGGTTCAGGGAAATTGTAATAGATATTTGGCTAGTTCAACTTCCGCATTGTTACTTTAAATTTATTCAGTTATCTCAGTTCTTCTTTAATATCTAATTTAAATTGTTAAAAGGAGTAGGTTGTTCTAATGTTGGCTTGCCTAGCAAGTATAATGTTAGGAGCCATCACGGTCCCGATAGTAGGAAATTTGGGTCTTGACAAGTTGGTATCAGAGCACTAGGTTACATAGGTTTCATGAGTCATGAGCAAACTTAGTAGAGTCTGGAGGATCGGTACAGAGACGTCTGTATTTATCTTCCAGAGGTTGTGGAGTTAGGAACAGTTTCACTTCTATTCTTCTCTGTCGTGCAGTTTTTATTCTATCATTGATGATTGAACTCTTCTATTATGTTTTCTCGCAGATGGCGAAAACATATACCGCATCTTCAACTGAGCAACAGCCAAAGCCCCCAGCAGCAGCTCCTACGAGGGGCAAAGGTCGAGGTCGAGGTTGTGCTAGAGGCCGAGGTAGGGCAAGAGCTTATCCCCGAGCTCGAGCACCAGCACCAGCGGTGGAGCCTCAGGTAGATTTTGATGAGGAGGTTCTAGCCCAGATCGTGAATGTTGGACTAGCTGAGGTCCCGGAGGGGTTCATCGCCACCCAAGTGCTTCAGGATGCTTTGGTCCGTCTAGTTGACCTTATGGAGAGTGTTGCTCAGACCGACACATTTCTTGTGGCACCAATCATCTCTCAGGACGGGGAGGAGTCCAAACTCCTGCTACTCACACTCCAGAGCAGATGGCTCCCCAGTTTTAGACTCCAGCAGCCCAGCCAGTGGGGGCAGTTCCGCTGGGTGTTTCAGCACAAACCGATAATGGATTATCTATGTCTTCTTAGGCTTTGTGGTGGTTGGATAGGTTTACCAAGCTTTCCCAGTTCACTTCAGCGGTATATCTTTAGAGGATCCCCGGGACTATTTGGATAACTGTCATGAGGTTTTACGGAACATGGGGATAGTGGAGACCAATGGGGTCGACTTTGTTGCATTTTATTTGTCGGGTTTCACCAAGAAATAGTGGAGGGGTTATATGTTAACCAGACCAGCTGGGTCGCTTGTTCTTACTTAGGACCATTTCTCTCAGTTGTTTCTTGAGAAGTTCCTTCCTATCACGCAGAGAGAAGACTATCTGAGGCAGTTCGAGTGTCTGCAAAAGGGTTCTATGACTATCACTAAGTACAAGACTCGATTTGTAGATCTGGCCCGTCATGCTATTCTTCTGCTTCCTACCAAGAGAGAGCGAGAGAGAGAGGGTGAGGAGGTTTATTGAGGGACTTGCTCAGCCTATTAGGTTGCAGATGACTAAGGAGACTGGGAGCGAGATTTCTTTTCAGGCGGCAGCCAATGTTGCCAGGCGAGTTGAGATGGTACTAGCTTATGGGAGTGGTTAGGGATCTGACAAGAGACCTCGTCATTCAGGTGGTTTTAGTGGTGCCTCTTATGGAGGAAGGGGTAATTTTTGTAGGGGCCATCATCCCAAGCCATATCATTTAGTGCTTCAGACATCCTACAGTGCTTCAGGGAGTCGTGGTCATTATGTGCCTCATTCTAGACAGCCAGCCTATAATGCACCGCTAGCTCCTATCAATGCACCTAGTATTAAGAGTTTTTACCATGGTCAGCCATCCCATTTGGGTCAGTCTCTATTTTAGCAGCCACAGTACAAGGATGGATGTTTTGAGTGTGGTGGTTATGGGCATATTAGGAGGTCTTATCTGAGATTATTGGGCAGCACACCACAACAGAGTTCTCGTACCATGATTCTAGCATCGGTTGCATCACCGCCCACTCAACCAGCCAGAGGTAGGGGCCAGGGAGCCCAAGGTAGAGGTCAGGCCGCTAGAGGTAGAGGTTATGCCATTAGAGCTGGAGTCCAGGCCGCTAGAGGTGGAGGTTATGCCATTAGAGCTGGAGGCCAGGCCGCTAGAGGTGGAGGCCAGCCAGCAGGAGGCCATCCTAGAGACATGGTTCAGAGTGGTGGGCCCCAACCCTGATGTTATGCTTTTCCAGCCAGGCCAGAGGCTGAGTCATCTGACGCTTTTATCACAGGTATAGTTTCAATTTGCAGTAGAGATGCCTCAGTTCTATTTGATCCGGGTTCTACATATTCATACGTGTCGTCCTATTTTGCTTCATATTTGCTTGTACCTCATGATTCTTTAAGTGCTCCTGTATATGTGTCCACACTGTGGGAGATTCTATTATTGTAGATCGTGTCTATCGTTCGTGTGTGGTTACTATTGGAGGTCTTGACACTAGTACAGATCTTCTGCTTCTCGATATGGTTGATTTTGATGTCATTTTGGGTATGGATTGGTTGTCACCTTATCATGCTTTATCGGATTGTCATGCCAAGATGGTGACCTTAGCCTTGCCGGGGGTTGCCTCGATTAGAGTGATGGGGGAGCCTTGGCCATTCTACCAGCAGGATTATCTCTTATATTAAGGCTTGACACATGGTCGAGAAGGGGTGTCAAGCTTATTTGGCATATGTCCGTGATTCTAGTGTGGAGGTTCCTTCTATGGATTCTATGCCCATTGTTTGTGAGTTTCCTAGGGTGTTTCCTGCAGATCTGCCGGGGATGCCACCCGATGGAGATATTGACTTTTGTATCGATTTGGCTCTGGGCACTCAACCCATTTCTATTCCGCCATACCTCATGGCCCCGCCAGAGTTGAAAAAATAGAAGGAGCAGTTGCAATACTTGCTTGATATGGGCTTTATTAAACCTAGTGTCTCGCCCTGGGGTGCGCCCATGTTGTTTGTAAATAAGAAGGATGGATCGACGAGGTTGTGCATAGATTATCGGTAGTTGAACAAAGTCACCATCAAGAACAAGTATCCATTGCTAAGGATGATGACTTATTTGATCAGCTTCAGGGTGCCAAAGTGTTTTCGAAGATCGATTTAAGGTCTGAATACCATCAGTTGAGGATTAGGGCATCCGATGTCTCTAAGATAACTTTTCGGACTCGGCATGGGCATTATGGTTTCTAGTGATGTCATTTAGGCTGACAAATGCCCTAACAACATTCATGAATTTGATGAACCGGGTGTTCAAGCCCTATCTAGATTCCTTTGTGATTGTGTTTATTGATGATATGTTGATCTACTCCCACTGTCGAGAAAAGCATGAGCAGCATCTTCGGATCGTTCTTCAGACAATGAAAGACAACCAGTTATATGCTAAGTTTTCAAAATGCAAGTTTTGGTTGAGTTTTGTTGCTCTCTTGGGCCACGTTGTATCAGCAGAGGGTATTCAGGTGGATCCTAAGAAGATTGAGGCAGTCAAGGACTGGCCTAGATGCTATATCTCACATTTTTCGTACGTTAAAGTTTCGTCTTCAGTAAATTGACATAAAATCGGGGATGAGATTATCTTGATATTAGCATATTTATGCTATTTATACCAAGCAATAAGTAAGTGCCATGAAGGAAAGGGTACATGAATTAATGAAAATGAGTTTCGTTGAAGGTTATCGAATTGGGATAAAATAGGTCCGAGCTATAATACCCAATAATTATGGACTAGTACCATAAAAGGTACCATATGACCACGGTAGTATGAAGTATAAAGTATATTAAAAATAAGTAGAATTTTAAGTAATTTGAGATAATTTTTAATTATGCGAGTAATTGGTTAATTACTAGGTAACGGAACATTACCTAATTACCTAATAAATGGAAAAAGATTAAATCCCTCTCCCCCCAATCCCCACGTGGTAGTAGGCCACACCCTAAAGAAATGACTCTTAGTCATTTCTTATGAGGTTGCATAAGGTGTAGGTTACGTATTCATTTCAACTTTAAGAATTTCCATACAACAATATTATAATAAAAGATGAGGGAAAAACGTTAGTCATTCATATAACACTTTCAAGTTTCATTCTCAAGGACAATGAAATCAGATCCTAAATCTTTCATTAAGTAAGGTTAAGGCCTGTAGCAACGTAAATCTTCAACAGTCTAACAAAAATTTTTAGAAATTGTAGCAACGAAAAAATTGCGATTCTAAAGGAGTAAGGTGCAACCTTTTCCAAGAACTTCTTACGGATTTTTCCCTAGTCCAGGTATATTAAGGATAAACCTTTCCTTCATTTTGGAATGACCCAGTAACTACAGGTATTTGATAACGAGACATAAGAGAAATTCATATTCCAGATTTAAATTTGGTATTTACTCCAACATGTGGTCTCGGCTTAAAAATTCAGATTCAAACAAGCAAGTTCACAGAACATAATGAGCACATAGAGCAGTGTCTACAAAAAGCTAGAAATTCATTTATTAAATGCTTAATATAGTTGTAGTACTACAAACACATATACATATTCTATTACAATCATAGCTATTTAAAGGACAGAGTAAAATATTCAAGATTACAAATATTGTACACTATCAATATTTCCTAATGAAGATAGAATCCTCTCAGAAAATATAATTAAGGGAATTCTTGTTTCAAGTCCTTACACAATCTATACAGAAGACAAATTCAAATGCACGATTTATCCTCCTTATCGGGACTTCATATTTAATTGAGTATTTTTTTTTCTAGTCATGAGAGTAGAGAATCTATATATACATTATTACAGTATTTTCATTACCTTCGAGTTATAATCGAAGGGCAGGCCCCTATTGGGCAACCTTTGATCAGATGGTAAGTTATATCATCTCAGTTTCACCTTTTTGTATACTGCCTTACATATTCGGTAAATTATTTCATACTTACATCCCTTCTGGGGGTGCTGCATTTTATGCGTGCAGGTTTAGACAGATAGACAGACAGACAGGTAGGCCTAGGTGTTGCCCTAGTTTAGCTTTATCGGTAAGCTCCCCATCCTTCGGAGTTGCCGGGTCTAGAAGTTTTGTGTACATCTTGTGCATATATGTAGATAGGTTATGGGTAGGTCGGGGTCCTGTTCGGATCATAGTACATCTATCAGTAGAGGCTTGAAGACATATCCTGTCAGTTAGTGCAATATATTGGGCTTGTAGTCCCTGTACATATATTTTGTTGGCTTGTCATTTGTAGTAATTATGATGGCCTTACCGGCCCAGCTTTATGTTGACATTTAGTCAGCGTTAGTCTCTATTCAGTTTTATATTTTGCATCACACATTATCGTGTAATGTGGCCCATGGCCAAAGTATGACACTACATGTTCAGAGTCTCTTAGTCGCAAGTGGTATGCAAGGATAGGTAAAACAATAGGTGTCGGACTCTCCCCTAGGCTCGGGGCGTGACAAAAGTGGTATCAGAGATGTCTAGGGAATCTACAAGCTGTGTCTAGTTTATATATGTGTGGTGCACCACATTATATAAGTAGAGGACTACAGTGCATTTAGGAGTTGGTTACCATTTTTTCAAATCTAAATTGTGTTGTAGCACTGAGTTATAGGAAATTTGAGTTAAACTTATGTATTGACATTTGTATGCACAGATGACGATAACTAGGAAGACTATGGCTAGCCAGAGGAGAGAAACAACAGTAGGTGAGGGGACTAGCAGGGTACCCCCAGTAGATGGGGCCCAATCGGAGTCTCAGGGAGAGACCCTTACACGGCCATTATTGGCTCCTCCGCCACCTGAGGATATTCTTAGGGAGACCGCACATCCAGTTCCTCCTCCGCTTCTATCAGATCAGGACTTAAGAAGTATGGTGCATTTGTTGGCACAATTGATAGCTACCCAACAAAAAACTAGGGCATCCGCTAGTGCAGGACCTTCTAAGGAATCTGGGAGTTCAAGGGTCCGAGAGTTTATTGCTTTGAGTCCCCCAGAGTTCACGGGGACAGATCAAAGGGAGGACCTGCAGGATTTCATAGATCAGCTTCATAGGATCTTGCGGGTTATGCATGCCAAGTTAGAAAGGGGCAGTTAAGCTAGGGTTTTTGACTCCGAGATATATCCATCCTTTGGTATGAGGGATGGGAAAGGTCCAGGGGACGTGATGCACCTCCTGCTATTAGGGAGGATTTTTTAGATGCCTTCCTTGACCAGTACTTACCCCGAGAGATCCGACAGGCCCGAGTCAATAAGTTTTTAGCCCTCAAAAAGGGCAATATGAGTGTTCGAGATATAGTCTCCGTTTTGACACATTGGCCAGATATGCACCATCCATAGTTGCTACCATGCGGGACAGGATCCATAGGTTTATAGCAAGGTTGGCCCCAGAGTTGACCGAGGCATGTGCCACCGATGCATTACAGGATAGTATGGATATCTCCCGGATTCAGGCATTTAATATAGAAAGGGGTAGGCGTCGGCAGCAGGGTACAGAGAGGACTAAGTCAGGGTAGCAAAAGAGGATGAGATTTGCTAGATCTCAGGAGCAGTCAACTATGTTTTTAAGCCTAAGACATCCCGGAACCTACCCGAAACTCACCTGAGCCCTCGGAACTCCAAACCAAGTGTGCATACTAACTCAAAAACATCATATGGACCTACTCGTGCGATTACATCATCAAAATAACATGTAAAATCATGAATTAAACCTCAAAACTCAACATTTTCATCAAGAACTCTCAAAGTTCATAACTCTTCAACCGGAAGTCCAACTCACGTCAAATAAACTCCGTTTTTTCACAAAATTTCACAGTTATCTTTCAAATAATATAACAAGTTTGTACCGGACTCCGGAACCAAAATACAGACCCGATCACAATGGTTTCAAACATTAATTCTTTTCTTTATTTCTTAGATAATTCAGTAAAATAATTTCTTTCAAAAATTGATTTCTAAGGGTTGGGACCTCGGAATTCATTTTCGGGCATACGCCCAAGTCCCATATTTTACTACGGACCTCCTGGGATTGTCGAAACACGGATCCGGGTCCGTTTGCTAAAAATGTTGACCAAAGTCAACCATAATCAAATTTTTAACTCAAAATTTTCTATATCTCATATTTTCACATAGAAGGCTTTCCGGATATGTCCGGACCATGCACATAAATCAAGGTGGGGTAAAAGGGAGATTTTTAGGCCTCAAAATACCGAATTCACTTGCAACACAAGTGATGACCTTTTGGGTCATCACATTCTCCACCTCTAAAACAACGGTTTGCCCTCGAACAGACATAAGAAGGAGGTACCTGAGTCGGGAAAAAGATGGGGATAACGGTTCCGCATATCGGACTCGGACTCCCAGGTCGATGCCTCAGGAGGCTGACCTCTTCTCTGAATATGAACAGAAGGAGAACTCTTTGATCTCAATTGATGAACCTTCCGGTCTAGAATAGCTACCGGCTCCTCCTCATAAGACAAGTCCTTGTCCAACTGGACAATGCTTAAATCTAACACGTGGGAGGGATCACCGTGATACTTCCGAAGCATGG
This sequence comes from Nicotiana sylvestris, assembly GCF_000393655.2. NCBI lineage: Eukaryota > Viridiplantae > Streptophyta > Magnoliopsida > Solanales > Solanaceae > Nicotiana > Nicotiana sylvestris. The sequence goes on along the minus strand of NC_091060.1, from coordinate 162,388,746 downwards.
ACACAGGAAACACTGGATGCACGGCTGGTAAGCTCGGCGGCAACGCAAGTCTATAAGCCACCTCTCCCACTCGATCAAGAATCTCAAACGGGCCAATGAACCTAGGGCTAAGCTTTCCCTTCTTCCCAAATCTCATCACGCCCTTCATAGGTGATACTCGAAGCAATACCCGCTCAACGACCATGAATGCCAAATCTCGAACCTTGCGGTCAACATAACTCTTTTGCCTGGACTGAGCTATATGAAGCCTATCCTGAATAATCCTGACCTTGTCCAAGGCATCCTGAACCAGATCAGTACCCAACAACCGAGCCTCTCCCGGCTCAAACCATCCAACCAGAGACCGACACCGCCTACCATATAAAGCTTTATACGGAGCCATCTGAATACTCGACTGGTAGCTGTTGTTGTAGGAAAACTCTACTAAGGGCAAAAATTGATCCCACTAGCCTCCAAAGTCAATGACACAAGCTCGGAGCATATCCTTCAAAATCTAAATAGTTCGCTCGGTCTGCCCGTCCGTCTGAGGATGAAACGATGTGCTCAACTCAACCCTCGTGCCCAACTCTCGCTAAACTGCTCTCCAAAAATGAGAGGTAAACTGCGTACCTCGGTATGAAATGATAGACTCGGGCACACCATAAAGACGAACAATCTCCTAGATATAGATCTCAGCTAACCTCTCAGAAGAATAGGAGACTGCCACAGTAATGAAATGCGCTAACTTGGTCAGCCTATCAATAATGACCCATACTGCATCGAACTTCCTCCGAGTCTGCGGGAGTCCAACAAAGAAATCCATAGTAATCCACTCCCACTTCCACTCGGGAAGCTCAATCCTCTAAAATAAACCACCAGGCCTCTGATGCTCGTACTTAACCTATTGACAATTCAAACACCGAGCCACATATGCAACAATATCCTTCTTCATTCTCCGCCACCAATAATGCTGCTGCAAATCTTGATACATATTCGCGGCACTCAGATGAATAGAGTATCGGGAACTATGGGCCTCCTCTAAAATCAACTCTCGGAGCCCATCCACATTAGGCACACAAACTCGACCCTGCAATCTCAAAACTCCATCATCACCTAAGGTAACCTGCTTGGCACCTCCGTGCTGCACCGTGTCTCTAAGGACACACAAATGGGGATCATCATACTGCCGATCACGGATACGCTCAATTAGAGAAGAACAAGTGACCGTGCAAGCTAACACACGACAGTGCTCAGAAACATCCAATCTCACGAACTGATTGGCCAAAGCCTGAACATCCAAGGCAAGCGGTCTCTCACCGACCGGAATATAAGCAAGACTGCCCATACTGGCTGACTTCCTACTCAAAGCATCGGCCACCACATTGACCTTTCATGGATGATATAAGATGGTGATATCATAATCTTTTAACAACTCCAACCACCTTCTCTACCTCAAATTCAACTCCTTTTGTTTGAACAAATACTGAAGACTCTTGTGATCCGTGAACACCTCACATGCCATGCCATACAGATAATGCCTCCAAATTTTCAATGCATGAACAATTGCTTCCAACTCCAAATAATGAACCGGATAATTCTTCTCATGAATCTTCAACTGCCGCAAAGCATAGGCAATGACCTTGCCATCCTACATCAACACTGTACCAAGTCCAATATGAGATACATCACAATAAACTGTATAAGACCCTAAACCTGTGGGAAAAACCAATATCGGTGCCGTAGTTAGAGCTGTCTTGAGCTTCTGAAAGCTCGCCTCACACTCATTCAACCATCTGAACTGGGCACCCTTCTAGGTAAACCTGGTTATCAGGGCTGCGATAGATGAAAACTCCTCTACGAACCGACGGCAGTAGCTTGCCAATCCTAAGAAACTCCGAATCTCTGTATCTGATGCTGGTCTATGCCAGTTCTTGACTACCTCAATCTTCTTCGGATCAACCTGAATACCCTCCACTGATACAACATGACCCAGGAATGCAACTGAACTCAACCAGAACTCACACTTCGAGAACTTAGCATATAACTGACTATCCCTCAAGGTCTAAAGAACCACTCTAGAATACTGCTCGTGCTCCTCTTGGCTGCGGGAATATATTAAAATATCATCAATGAATACTATCACGAACGAATCCAAATAAGGCCTGAATACTCGGTTCATCAAATCCATGAAAGCTGCTGGGGCATTTGTCAACCCGAATGACATAACCAAGAACTCATAATGCCCGTACCGAGTGCGAAAAGATGTCTTAGGAACATCGGATGCCCTAATCCTCAACTGATGGTAGCCATATCTCAAGTCAATCTTCAAAAATACCTTGGCACCCTGAAGTTGATCAAACAAATCATCAATCCTCGGCAATGGATACTTATTCTTGATTGTAACCTTATTCAACTACCGGTAATCAATACACATTCTTATCGATCCGTCCTTCTTCTTAACAAACAACACCGGCGCACCCCAAGGCGAAACACTCTGCCTAATAAAACTCTTCTCAAGCAAGTCTTGCAACTGCTCCTTTAACTCTTTCAACTCAGGCGGGGCCATACGATACGTCGGGATAGAAATGGGTTGAGTGCCCGGAGCCAAATCAATGCAAAAGTCAATATCCATATTAGGCGGCATAACCGACAGGTCTGAAGGGAATACCTCAGGAAACTCACGAATAACGGGCATAAAATCAATAGAAGGAACCTCAGCACTAGAATCACGAACATATGCCAAATAGGCCAAACACCCTTTCTCGACCATGCACCGAGCCTTCACATAAGAGATAACACTACGGGTAGAATGACCAGGAGTCCCTCTCCACTCTAAACGAGGCAAACCTGGTAAAGCTAAGGTCACAGTCTTGGTATGACAGTCCAAGATAGCGTGGTAAGGTGATAACCAGTCCATTCCCAATATAACATCGAAATCAACCATGTCCAGAAGCAACAAATCTACACGAGTCTCAAGACCCCCAATCACAACTATACATGAACGATGGACTCGATCTACCACAATAGAATCACCCACCGGCATAGACACATAAATAGGGTCACTCAAAGAATCACTAGGCATGACTAGATATGGTGCAAAATAAGAGGACACATACGAGTACATAGACCCTGGATCAAATAACACTGAAGCATCTCTATCACAAACCAGAACCGTACCTGTAATAACTGCATCGGAAGCCTCAGCCTCAGGCCTGGCTGGAAGAGCATAACATAGGGGTTGGGCCCCACCACCCTGAACTCCACCTCTAGCACCTCTACCTCTACCTCTAGCGCCTCTAACCCCACCTCTGGCTGGCTGGGCGGCCTGTGGAAACCTGGTGCCTGAACCATAGCACGAGAACCCAGATGCGGAGAATTGCTCGAAGCTCGGGGGCAATACCTAGCAATGTGCCACATGTCACCACAAGTAAAATAAGCCCTCAACTGCTGGGGCTGACGACCTTGGAAACTCTGAAACGGCGGTGCACTGATAGGAGCTGGTGGTGCACTGTAGAACTGCTGATCAGAATACTATATCTGAGAACCACAGCCACCTGAAGCACCGTGAGAAACCTGAAGTGCTGACTGGAAAGGCCTGGAAGGATGGCAACTACCATATGAATCTACCTGAATGACGAGACCTCTTGTCCGATCCATGATCACCTCCCTATGACAGAACCATCTCAACTCTCTGGGCCATATTGGCCGTCTCTTGGAAAGATATCTCACTCCTAGTCTCCCTAGCCATCTGACGAAGAATCGGCTGAATAGGTCCATCAATGAACCTCTTTATCCTCTCTCTCTCTCTCAGTGGGAAGTATGACAAGAGCATGATGAGCTAGGTCGATGAATCTGGTCTCATATTGGGTAACAGTCATAAAACCCTGCTAGAGACGCTCAAACTGCCTCTGATAGGCCTCTCTCTGGGTAATGGGGAGAAACTTCTCCATAAATAGCTAGTAAACTGCTCCCAAGTCAAAGCTGGTGATCCGGCTGGTCTAGCCAAATAGAAATCCCTCCACCAAGTCTTGGCGGATCCAAACAAGAGAAAAGTAGCAAAATCGACTCCATTGGTCTCAACTATCCCCATGTTCCTGAGAACCTTGTGACAGTTGTCTAGATAATCCCGGGGATCCTCAGTAGATGCATCACTGAAAGTAGTAATGAAGAGCTTGGTGAACCTATCCAGCCTCCACAAGGCCCACTAGTTGGACTAGAGCATCCTGAAGAACTGGGGTAGCAATAAACCCCTCTAGGACCTGAGCTGGGCCTACCGGAACTGCTGGGGCTGGAACCTCATCATCAAAATCAACCTGAGGCTCCGCCACTGGTGCTACTGCTCGGGGCTGAGCTCTGCCCCTACCTCGGCCTCTAGCACGGCCTCAGCCTCGCCCTCCGCCCCTCGTGGAAGCTGCTGCTGGGGGCTTGGGCTGCTGGTCAGTGGATGAGGAAGCGCGTGTTCTCTCCATCTGCGAAAGAACAGAGTAGAAATTCAATAAGTATTGAGGAACCAAACCGCACGATAGGAAAGAATAAATGTGAAGTTATTCCTAACTCTATAGCCTCTGGGGATAAATACAAACGTCTCCGTACCGATCCCTCAGACTCTACTAAGCTTGTCTATGAACTGTGAGACCCATGTAACCTAGAGCTTTGATACCAACTTGTCACGACTCGGATTTCCCACCCTCGGGAGTCATGATGGCGCCTACTAATGTGAGCTAGGCAAGCCAAACATATAATATAATTACTTCATTAACCAATTATTTCTTTTTAACAAATATAAGACGATAATATGGTAACAACGGAAATTCAAATTTAAGCGGAAGAAAACAATAAGATTTATGAAAAATGCATCTATTACAAATACTTAAGCCTTAACCACCTAAAACCTGGTGTCACAGAGTCACAGACTATCTAAGAGATTACTACATACAAAGTTTGAAGAAAATGACAATACACTGTTTCTGAATAAAAGGAAAATGAAACATGAAATAGGAATAGATGAGACGGCCAGGGCCTGCGGACGCCTACAGGTCTACCTTGGATCTTTGCATGGACTGAAGGTAGCCTCCACACTACGGTCCGAAAGCTGCTCCGAGATCTGCACATAGTGCAGAGTGTAGTATCAGCACAACCGACCCCATGTGCTAGTAAGTGTCTAGCCTAACCTCGGCGAAATAGTGACGAGGCTAGGACCAGACTACCAAATAAATCTGTGCAGTTATATAATATACAGCGGAAAGTAAAGCAGAATAAACAAATAAAGATGGGAAGGGGAAACATGCTTCGGGGAAAACAGGTAAAACAGAATATCAAGAGAACAACAAAGGAATCCAAATCCAACCACTAACAAGAATAAGGAAAACAAAGGCAAATTTCACTTTCTTTTCACATCTTGTTGCAGGCATGCAACCCGATCCCATTTTCTATATCTCGTGGCAGGCATGTCACCCGCTCCCATTTCATTTATCTCGTAGTAGGCATACCACCAGCTCCCATTTCATTTATCTTATGGTAGGCGTACCACCCACTTCCATTTTATTATATCTTGTGGTAGGCATACCACCCGTTCCCATTTTATTATATCTTGTGGTAGGAATACCACCCGCTCCCATTTCATTATATCTTGTGGTATGCGTACCACCCGCTCCTAGTTACAAGCCAACAATAATCACAAGGTATCCCTATAAGGGAACAAGAGTAATATAACAATTTCCCGGCAAGGGAACAATACTATCAAAACAAACATCCCGGCAAGGGATCATTGATATCAAACAAACATCCCGGTAAGGGAACAATGGTGATAATAACATATGAAGCGCAATAAACCACAACAGAGTCATAACAATTATAATACAAAACTCACGGGCATGCTTGACACCAACGTATAGATACTCGTCACCATACCTATACGTCGTACTCCACAATTAACATGTAGCAAATAAGACACAACTCCTAATCCCTCAAGCTAAGGTCAGACCAAAAACTTACCTCGATGCCACGAACACAATCACGATTCAACTATATCTTTACCCCTTGATTCCACTACCAATTTGCTCGTATCTAGTCACAAGTTACTTAATTACGTCAATAAATGCCAAATGAATCAACCCCAATGCATGAAAATAAATTTTCTAAAGTTTTACCCAAAAAGTCAAAAATCTCCCCCGGGCCCACATGGTCAAAACCCGAGGTTCGAACCAAAACCCGATTACCCATTCCCCCATGAACCCAAATATATAATTTGTTTGGAAATCGAAACTCAAATCGAGTTTCAAATCCCCAATTTTTGAAAACCCTAGATTCTACCCAAAACACTCAATTTCCTCCATGAAAATCATTGATTTTGAGTTGAAAACCCTAGGTTCTACCCAAAACACCCAATTAAAAGATGTTAATGATTGAAGAAAACGAGTTAGAAATCACTTACCAATATTTTGGAGAAGAAATGTTATTTGAAAAATCGCCTCTTATGTTTTTGGGATTTGAAAAATGAAAAATAACTGAAAATCCCGTCTTAATATACTACTTTCAGCTACCCTGTGCGGACCGCACAAAATCAACTGCGGTCGCACAGCTCCCATGTGGACTGCAGTGACATGCTTTAGTATTTTGGCCATAACGTTCTCTACAGATGTCCAAATTGTGATTTATTTAGCTTTCTGGAAACTACACACGAAGGGCTACAACTTCTATTTTTTAATAATCTCAAAATTCCTTGTAAATCAAAAGATATAGGCTTCCAAAATCGGACCAGTGAAATGTTCTTCACCGCAGACCACACAGAATCTAGTGCGTCCGCAAAGCCCTCACCGCGGTCCACACAAAATCCAGTGCGGCCGCACAAGCCCCTCTGCGGCAGCATTACTTTTTGTGCGGACCACACTGGTCTGTTCAGAGGCCTTCCACTTCTCTAAACCTGCAACAACTATGTTTTTAATCCTAAGACATCCCAGAACCTACCCGAAACTCACCCGAGCCCTAGGAACTCCAAACCAAGTGTGCATACTAACTCAAAAACATCATATGGACCTGCTCGTGCGATCACATCATCAAAATAACATGTAAAATCATGAATTAAACCTCAAAACTCAACATTTTCATCAAGAACTCTCAAAGTTCATAACTCTTCAATCGGAAGTCTAACTCATGTCAAATAAACTCCATTTTTCACCAAATTTCACACTTATCTTTCAAATACTATAACAAGTTTGTACCGGGCTTCGAAACCAAAATGCGGGCCCGATAACAATGGTTTCAAATATAATTCTTTTCTTTATTTCTTAGATAATTCGGTAAAACAATTTCTTTCAAAAATTGATTTCTAAGGCTTGGGACCTCAGAATTCATTTTCGGCCATACGCCCAAGTCCCATATTTTGCTGCGGACCTCTTGGGATCGTCAAAACACGGATCCGAGTCCGTTTGCTAAAAATGTTGACCAAAGTCAACCATAATCAAATTTTAACTCTAAAATTTTTATTTCTCATATTTTCACATAGAAGGCTTTTTGGATATTGGTCCAGACCATGCACGTAAATCAAGGTGGGGTAAAAGGGAGGTTTTTTGGCCTCGGAACACTGAATTCACTTGCAACACAAGTGATGACCCAAAAGGTCATCATATATACCGAGCCTACTGTCCTCGAGCGCCAATGAGCGAACCTAGTTGGCCGAGATACAGACCCTAGTATGGCCAAACACCTATGAGTGAGCCTACTATGGCAGAGAATTTATATATATATATATATATATATATATATATATATATATATATATATATATATATATATATATATACCGAGCCTTATATGGCCGGACAACTATTTTACTTATTATATTGGACTTGGTGCGGTATTGATGCAAGGTGGCAGGGTTATTGCATATGCTTCATGGGACTATCTTTGTGGCCAGTCGTGTGAGGTGTTCACGGATCATCGGAGTTTGAAGTATTTTCAAGCAAAATGAGCACAATTTAAGGTAAAGGACGTGGTTAGAGCTATTGAAAGACTATGATATCACCATCTTGTATCATTCAGGGAAAGACAATGTGGTGGCCGATGCTTTGAGTAGGAAATCATCTAGTATGGGAAGCCTTGCGTACATTCTAGTCGGTACTACTTGCATTTAGATGTTCAGGCTTTGGCCGATCAGTTTTTGAGGTTGGATATTTCTAAGCCCAGTTGTGTTCTAGCTTGTACGATCGCTCGGTCTTTATTGCTTGAGCGCATCAGGGAGTGGCAGTATGATGACCCTCATTTGCTTGTCCTTAGGGACACAGTGCGGCACGGAGATGCCAAGCAGGTTATGGTTGGAGATGATGTAGCTTTGAGGATGCAGGGTCGTATTTATGTGCCTAATGTGGATGGATTTTGTGAGTTGATTCTAGAGGAGGCCCACAGTTTCCGGTATTCTATTCATCCACGCGCCACCAAGATGTATTAGGACTTGCGACAACATTATTGGTGGAGGAGAATGAAGAAAGATATAGTGGCATATGTGGCTCGGTGTCTAAATTGTCAGCAAGTAAAGTACGAGCATCAGAGACCTAGTGGTTCATTTTAGAAGATAGAGATTCCTGAGTGGAAGTGGGAGCGTATCATTATGGATTTCGTTGTTGGACTCCATGAACTCTGAGGAAGTTTGATGCAGTTTGGGTTATTGTGGATAGACTGACCAAGTCAGCGCATTTCATTCTTGTGGTAGTTTCCTATTCTTCAGAGTGATTGGCAGAGATTTATATCCGTGAGATCGTTTGTATTCACGGTGTGCCCGTTTCCATCATTTCTGATCGAGGTACGCAGTTTACCTCGTATTTCTGGAGGGCAGTACAGTGTGAGTTGGGCATGCAGGTTGGGTTGAGCACAACATTTCATTCTCAGACGGATGGATAGTCCGAGCACACTATTCAGATATTGGAGGCACATGGGATCAGTTCTTGCCGCTTGCGGAGTTCGTCTACAACAACAACTATCAGTCGAGCATCTAGATGGCTCCTTATGAGGCATTATATGGTAGATGGTGTCGATCACTGGTTGGATGGTTTGAGCTGGGGGAGGCTTGGTTATTGGGTACAGATCTGGTATAGGATGCCTTGGATAAGGTTAAGATCATTCAGGATAGACTTCTCGCAACTCAGTCCAAGCAAAAGAGTTATGCCGACCGTAAGGTCTGTGATGTTGCATTCATGGTCGGAGAGAGAGTGTTGCTCCGTTTATCACCCATGAAGGTTTTAATGAGGTTTGGAAAGAAGGGCAAGTTGAGCCCTAGATACATCAGACCTTTTGAGATTCTTGATCGAGTGGGAGAGGTGGCTTATAGACTTGCGTTGCCACCAGATTTATCAGCGGTCCATCCAGTATTTCATGTGTCCATGCTTTAGAAATATCACGGTGATCCATCTCACGTGTTAAACTTTAGCACTGTCTAGTTGGACAAGGATTTGACTTACAAGGAGGAGGCGATAGCTATTCTAGGCTGGCAGGTTCGTCAATTGAGATCGAAGAGTTATCCTTCAGTTCGAGTGTAGTGGAGAGGTCAGTCTGTCGAGGTAGTTACCTGGGCGTCCGAGTCCGATATGCAGAGTAGATATCTCCATCTTTTTCCCAGCTCAGGTACTTTTTTATGTCCGTTCGAGGATGAACGGTTATTTTAGAAGTGGAGAATGTGATGACTCGATAGGTCATCATTTGATATAAAACTGCATCATATGTTCTGAGGCCTTTAAAACCTCATTTTATCCCTCCTCGATTAGCGTGCCCAATTCGAGCGTGATTCCGGAAATCTTTGGTGTTGAAAATTGATAAAAATAGGGATTTTTACTAAAAACTATATTTGTGTTGACTTCGGTCAATATTTTTGGAAAACGGATCCGAATTCATGTTTTGACAGTCCCGGTGGGTTCGTATTAAAATATGGGACCTGGGCGTATGCCTGGAATCGGAATCGGAGGTCCCTAGCTCGAGTTATGAATTTTTGATGAAAATTGTAAGTTTGATAATTTAATGGTTTTTAAGAAATTTTTAATGTTTGATCTTGTTGGTATTGGGTCCGTATTTTGGTTCCGGAGCCCGATACAGGTTCATTATAATATTTAAGACATGTTTGTGAAATTTGATGAAAAACAGAATTGGATTGACATAATTCGGACTTCCAGTTGTGAAAATAGGAATTTCAAAGTGTTCTTGAGGATTTCATTCGATTTGGTGCTAAATTCATTGTTTTAAGTGTTATTTTGGCGATTTGATCACACGAGCAAGTTCGTATAATGTTTTAAGACTTGTGTGCATGTTTGGTTTGGAGCCCCGAGGGCTCGGGTGAGTTTTGGATAGGCTATAGAGTGAAATGAGACTTAGACATTGCTGATATCTGCAATTTCTGGGAATTGGCCCCTGATCTCGCATTTGTGAGATCAGAGTTCGCATTTTCGAGCATGACAGATTCGCATTTGTGAGCTAATCATCGCAAATGCGAAGGGTAGCTGGGCCAGGTAGTCCTCGCATTTGTGAGAAAATATTCGCATTTGCGAAGTTGGTCTGGGGAAGGGGTTCTTCGCATTTGCGAAGAAGGGGGTCGCAATTGCGATCCTAGTTCCGCATTTGCGAACAATATGTTCGCATTTGCGACGGAAGCAGAAATGCGACAAGTTCGCATTTGCGATACCTTTCTCATATTTGCGAGCTTCGCAATTGCGAAGCTCAGGTCACAAATATGACATCTGCAGCTGTGTAAAACCTAACTTAGACGGGATTTTTCATTCATTCTTCAAATTTTCAAAACCTAAACCACAAGAGGCGATTTTCCAAACACTTTTTCTTCCCCAAATCATAGGAAAATGATAGTTTCTTTCAATCTTTCACTTCTTTTTACAAGATTTCAACCTAGAATCTAAGGTTTTCATGGTGGAATTGAGGATTTTTGGGTAGAAATTAGGGATTTGATAAATTGGAGATTTAGACCTCAAATTGAGGCCGGGTTCCAAAACCAATTGTATATCCGGGCTTGGGGGTAAATGGATAATCTGTTTTTGGGTCTGAGTTTTGGGTTTGGACCAAGCAAGCCCGGGTGTTAACTTGTGTTGACTTTTTCAATAATGGCCTCAATTGAATTCTTATTGATTGTGGGTGATTCCTAAGGTTTATTTGAAATGTTTGATTGGTAATTTGCTAGATATTGTTGGTTCGGAGGCGTGTTTGAAAGGCAAAACTGTGATTGAGATTTGAGTGACCTTTGGAGCGAGGTAAGTATTGTGTCTAACCTTGACTTGAGGGAATTAGGAACCCTCGGACTTTGTGTTATGTGAATTCCATATGAGTGGTGTATATGCAAGGTGACGAGTGCTTATACGCCACCGAATTATCTGTTTTCCCTGATTTATAGTTTTTCCTCCTATCTTAATTGTTATATGTTCTAAATGCTTTCCATGCTTAACTGCTACGTGTTAATCAATGTTTTCTTTTGTTAATCATGTTAGCTCTTTCATAGTTTCCCTAATCCCTGCTTTTGCTTAATTTGACTTGTTTGTACCTTTTAACCGTAAATTGTTGGTCTGATTTTGTTGTGTAGTATTTATTTGTGTAGATTCTCTATTGAACAAGGTTCCTTTTCTTGGTTCAGTTTGGTATTTATTTATCGTAAAGGCCTTGTGATTTAGCATGTTGATTTGACTGTGTACATTGACTGTTTGGTACTGATATTGTGGGATCGGGCTGCACATCACAACAGGTGTAATAAGGGAGGATTGATATGGTGGAATAATGGTGATTATGTATATGCGGTAGGATCAGGTTGCACGCTGCAACAGGTAGAATAAGGGTGGATTTATCTGGTGAAATAAGGGTGAATTGCGATATTGATATTGCTATATGGTGGGATCGGGTTACGCACCGCAACAAATATATATATTATTTACTATTATTGATATTGTGTTGGTAGAATAAGGAAGTATTATGTGATGTCCGGTAGGATTGGGTTGTGCGCCCAACAACCTATATGTTTCATTTTCTTGAGTTGCGTTGTCTTCCGGTACTTCTATTTGAGCTGGTAGAGATTGGTAATTTTTGACGACACTGATTTATTTTCGAGGATTTGGTTATCATTTCTTGTTGGCTGTTTAATTCTGTATTGTATTTCAATTATTCTGTCATTATTATTGACTGCGTACAGGTTTTAGCGTAAGTGACCCGCCTTAGCCTCGTCACTACTTCGTCAAGGTCAGGCTCGGCACTTACCAGTATATGAGATCGATTGTACTGATACTGCACTCTGCAGATTTTGGAGACTATCCCAGCAGCGATTATTAACAAGCTCGGATCAAACGTTCGCGGAGACTTGAGGTACGACTATTCAGCGCCCGCAGCTCCTATAGTCCCCTTTCTCTGTCTATTTAGTTGTGTACTTTCATTCGAACAGCTTGTTACATATTTCTGACCCTTATGTGTATTACTCTAGTAGTGTGTGCACTCGTGACACCAGGTTCAGGGTAATTGTAATAGATATTTAGCTAGTTCAACTTCCGCATTGGCTTGCCTAGCAAGTGTCACGACCCATTTCCATAATAGGTCATGATGTCGCCTAGCACCATTGCCGGACAAGACAATGCAGAAATATAAATAAGATCTCATTTTACTTTTACCAAAATAATTGCAGCAATTTCTTAAGTTAAAGTTAAAACAAGTAATAATCAGTAATGTACCAAAATAATTATACAAATTCCCAAAATAACAGTCTACTAATGTGTGTGTCAAGACCTGGTGTCACAAGTTGTAGGCAACTAGTAGAATATGCAAAAGAATAATTCTATCCTACTCTCCGAAATAGAATAGACAACAAAAGAAATAATGAAAGATAGACTCCATCAAGCTGCTGAACGACACAGGAAGGGAGCAACTCACCGTAGAGGTCTCGGAATATGCTCAGGGATGCACACCAGACATATAGCGAGATGTACCTGCCTCAGATCCTGTACAATAAAGTACAGAACTGTAGTATGAGTATATAAACAATATGTACCCAGTAAGTATCATGTCTAATCTCGAAAAAGTAGAGACGGGAAGTCGACTTGATACTTACTAGGGTCAAATAATATAAGAGATGAATTATACTGAGCATGGATAAAACAAATAATTACAAGTGTATAACAAGAACTAACAGGTCCTCTCCTAGATAATGTCTCAGCTGGCAACTTCCATTCCAGGACAAATAATAAACTCAAGTCATAGAAAAATACTGAGTAAAGCATGCGCAAGTAGTGTCGAGGTCGTACGGCCCGATCCAACATAAAAGTAAATTTGTGCACTGCCAAGGGTCGAACGGCACGAACCATAAATGCATCTATTACCCCGCTCGCGAATCAACCATGCGACGCGGTTAAATGTAATTAAACACAGCAACAATCAGACAAGAACATATACTGGGGAGCAATTACCCATTGAATTATCAACTCTCTTTAAAAAGGCCAATAATGATCATGCTCCTATTAACTAGTCTCATTTATCATAATCACCATGATTTAAACAATCCAAATTAAACATAGAGTTGGAAGAATACCACATAGAGCATGCTTTTGGGTCCTAAACTGCCCGGACTTAGCATAATAGTAGCTAAGCACTGACTCCCGTCACCTAGTGCGTACGTAGCCCCCGCATTTAATCACAAATTATTAGATTTCGTCACCTATGGGGACAATTCCCTCTTACAAGGTTAGATAGGAGACTCACCTCAATCCAAAGCGTACTTCCAATACCAAGAACGAGCTCAAACTCTCAATTTGGAGCCGAAAAATCCAAAACTAGATAAACGAGGTAGGAACTAGTCAATACAAGCTCCCAAGATCGCATTCTAACTATTTAAGCAATTTCCCACCCTTAAACACAAGTTTCCTAAAATCCGACCCCGGGCCCACATGCCCAGATTCCTAAATTTTTCGAAGAAAGTTGTTCTTTATAACCTAAGGATCAATAATATATGATTGCTACTTCATTTCATAACCAATTCCGTGGCAAAATCTAAGTTTTATCAAAACCCTAGGTTTTGCCCTAATCCCTTGATTTTTCCTAATCTTTATGTGTTAATCTACCCAAAACTCAAGTATTAAACTTAGAAATAAGGGGGATGAACTTACCTCAAGATGCTAGGTGGAAATCTTCTCTCAAGAGCTCCAAAATCGCCCAATATACGAATGCACAATGGGCAAAAATGACTGGAGCCCGTATTAAATGAAGCTCACTGCTTCAGTGATTTCCGCATCTGCGGTCAGGAGACCGCATCTGCGGTCCCGCTTCTGCGAGGAAGAGGCCGCATTTGAGAAATTGGCCAAGCGGGTTGGGACCACTTCTGCGGTCTTGAAGCCGCTTCTGCGCAGCCGCTTCAGCAGTTTTGGGCCTGGCCTGCCTTGACCGTATCTGCGATAGGACGGCCGCTTCTGCGGTCTCGCACCTGCGGCTGACCAACCGCAGATGCGGTTATGACAAAAACCAAAAGCTTATGCTCTTTTCAACCTTTCCAACTTCACTCGAGCCTCGTCCGATTGATGTTTGGGGCTCCCGGTCCCTGCCCGAACATACCGACAAGTCTAAAATCATGAAACGGACCCGCTCGAACCCTCGGAATACCCGAAACAATGCTAAATCTACGAATCACCCCTAAAACCAATTGAATCAAACTTGTGAACTTCAAGTTCTTAAATTCACTTCTAACGTGCCGAAACGTACTTATACTACTCTGATTGACACCAAATTTTGCGGGCAGGTCTTAAAAGTTATATTGGACCTGTACTGGCCTTCGAAACCAACATACGAGCCCGATACCAACGTGATCAATCATTATTTAGTTTCTTTAAATCCTTAGAATTTCAGTTTAACAATTTCTAATAAAAATTCATTACTAGGGCTAGGGACCTGGGAATTCGATTCTGGATATACGCCCAGGTCCCACATTTTCACAGACCCTCCGAAAATTATCAAAATACAAATCCGGGTCCGTTTGCTAAAAATATTGACCAAAGTCAAACTTAGCCTTTTAAGAAAATATTAAGGAATCAAATGAGCATATTTCAACACAAATTCTTCCAAATCCCGAACCAACCATCCCCGCAGGTCGTAAATTAGTTAAAGAAAGTGCGAGAAGTTTTATTTAGGGGAATGGGGTTCTAAAAAGCAAAACGACCAGTCAGGTCGTTACATTCTCCACCTTTTAAACAGACGTTCGTCCTCAAACGGACATAGAAAAGCACCTGAGGTGCTGAATAAATGTGGGTATCTGCTCCGTATGTCCTCCTCGGACTCCCAGGTCGCCTCCTTGACTAGTTGGCCCCTCCACTGGACCTTCACCACTAAAATCCTCTTAGATATTAAGTGGCGATCCTGTCTATCAATAATGGCAACTAGCTCCTCCTCATAACTCAGACTCTCATCCAGCTGAATAGTGCTGAAGTATAACACATGGGACAAGTTGGCATGATACCTCCGAAGCATAGACACATGAAAAACTGGGTGAACTCCCGATAAACTAGGGGGTAAAGCAAGCTCGTAAGCAACCTCCCAACTCGCCTCAACACCTCAAATGGGCCAATAAACCTTGGGCTCAGCTTGCCCTTCTTACCGAACCTCATAACACCCTTCATTGGCGAGACTTTCAAGAGGACCTTCTCGCCAACCATGAATGATACATCATGCGCCTTCTGATCCGCGTAACTCTTCTGTCTGGACTGAGCTGTGTGAAGCCTCTCCTGAATCAACTTTACCTTGTCCAAGGCATCTTGCACCAAATCTGTACCGTATAACTTAGCCTCACCGGGCTCAAACCACCCGATAAGAGAACGAAACCGCCGACCATATAAAGCCTCAAATGGAGCCATCTCAATGCTGGACTGATAGTTGTTGTTGTAAGAAAACTCTACCAAAGGCAAGAACTGATCCCACTGTTCTCCAAAGTCAATCATACATGCTCTGAGCATGTCCTCCAAAATCTGAATTGTCCGCTCCGACTGCTCGTCGATCTGAGGATGAAATGTTGTGCTAAGCTATACGCGGGTCCCTAACTCATTCTGAACAGCTCTCCAGAAATGGGAAGTGAATTGAGGGCCTCTATCTGATACGATGTAAATGGGCACTCCGTGCAACCTGACTATCTCCCGAATGTAAATCTAGGCCAATCCTTCTAAAGTGTAAGTAGTCACAATAGGAATAAAGTGCGCCGATTTGGTCAATATGTCAACAATGACCCATACTGCATCAAACTTCCGCAAGGTCCGGGGCAATCCAACTATGAAGTCCATAGTAATGCGCTCCCACTTCCACTCTTGTATAAGCATCTACTGAAATAGGCCACCCGGCCTCTGGTGCTCATACTTAACCTGCTGGCAATTCAAACACTTAGCCATATACTCCACTATGTCCTTTTTTATTCTCCGCCACCAATAATGCTGCCTCAAGTCACAATACATCTTCATTGTACCCGGATGAATGGAATACCGCGAACCGTGTGCCTTTTCTAGTATCCCCTCCCTTAGACCATCATCATTAGGAACACATAGGCGACCCTAGAGTTGCAAAGTGCCATCCTCTCTAATAGAAACCTCCTTGGCACTGCCCTGAAGCACTGTCTCTCTGAGAACAGCCAAATGTGGATCATCGAACTGTCGGGCCTTGATCTGCCCCAATAATGACGACTGAGCAACCATGCACGCAAGAACTCGACTGGGCTCTGAAATATCCAACCTCACAAGTCTATTAGCCAAGGACTGAATGTCCCAGGCTAGTGGTCTCTCATCTTAGAATGAATGACAAGCTACCCATACTCTTCGCTTTCCTGCTTAAGGCATCTGCGACAACATTTGTTGTGCCCGAATGATATAAAATGGTGATGTCGTAATACTTCAGCAACTCAAGCCATCTACGCTGCCTCAAATTGAGATCCTACTACTTGAACAAGTGATGTAAGCTACGATGATCAGTATAAACCTTACATGATACCCCGTAAAGATAATGCCTCCATATCTTAAGAGCATGAATAATCGTGGCCAACTCTAAATCGTGCACAAGATAATTCTTCTCATGGATCTTCAGCTGATACAAAGCACATGCAATAACTCACCCCCTACATCAATACACATCCCAATCCAATGCGTGAAGCGTTACAATATACTGTATACATCCCTGAACTGGAAGGCAACAAAAGAACTGGTGTTGTAGTTAAGGCTGTCTTGAGCTTTTGAAAGATTGCCTCACAATAATCGGACCAACGGAAAGGAGCAACCTTCTAGGTCAATCTAGTCAGAGGTGATGCAATAGATGAAAAGCCCAGCACGAATCGTCTGTAATAACCTGCTAACCCCAGGAAACTCCTGATCTCGGTCACTGAAATAGGACGTGGTCAACTCTGAACTGCCTCAATCTTCTTGGGATCGACCTTAATACCCTCTCCTAACATAATATGTCCCAAGAATTCCACTGACTCTAGCCAAAACTCACACTTGGAGAACTTAGCATATAGTTTTTGCTCTCGCAAGGTATGAAGCACTACTCTCAAATGTTGTTCGTGCTCCCCCAGGCTACGTGAATATATCAAGAAGTCGTCAATAAAGAAGATGACAAAGGAATTAATATAGGTCTGAAAACCCTGTTCATCAAGTCCATAAATATCGTTGGGGCATTAGTCAAGCCAAAGGACATCACCAGGAACTCATAATGGATGTATCTAGTCCGGAATGCAGTCTTCGAAACATCCGAGTCCCGAATCTTCAACTGGTGGTACCCCGACCTCAAGTTGATCTTAGAGAACACCCTATCACCCTACAACTCGTCAAACAAATCATCAATGCGAGGCAATGGATACTTGTTCTTGATGGTGACTTTGTTCAGCTGGCGGTAATCGATGCACATCCGCATAGTCCCATCCTTCTTCTTCACAAATAACACTGGTGCACCCCAAGGTAATACACTGGGTCTAACAAACCCCTTTGCTAACAAATCCTCAAGCTGCTGCTTCAACACCTTTGAATCCATACGGTACGGTGGGATAGATATAGGCTGGGTGCCTGGAGCCAAATCAATACAGAAATCAATGTCACAATCCGGTGGCATGCTAGGAAGATCAGAAGGAAACACATCGGCGAACTCTCAAACTATTAGAACTAAATCAATCATCGAAGACTCTGCGGTGGTATCCCGAACATAAGCCAAATAAACCAAACACCCCTTCTCGACCATATGCCGAGCCTTAAGGAAAGAGATAATCCGGCTAGACGTATCAACTGTGGAACCCTTCCATTCCAACCTTGGCAACCCTAGCATTGCTAATGTAACAGTCTTGGCATGGAAATCTAGGACGGCGTGATATGGAGATAACCAATCCATGCCTAGGATGATCTCAAAGTCGATCATATCAAGCAAGAAGAGATCCGCTCTAGTCTCAAAACCACAGAATGTGACCACACAGGACCGACAGATCCAATCCACAACCACAAAATCGCCCACGGGAGTGGACATATGAATGGAGTGCCAAAAGGCGCAAGAGGAATAACCAGGAAACGAGCAAATAGTGATGATACATATGAATAGGTGGACCCTCAATCAAACAATACCGAAGCATCTCTACCATAGACGGAAATAATACCTGTGATGATGGAATCTGAGGCCAATACATCTGGCCTAGTCGGAAGGGCATATAATCTGGCTGGAGCACCGGATGGCTGACCTCCACCTGATTGAGCAGTAGCTGACTGACCTCTCCCTACCTCGTCTCTACCTCTAGGACGGCCTCTACCCACATATCCCTTGCCTCTGGGAGGTTGAGCAATCAGTGCTGAAATCATAAGCTGCTTGTCCTGCTGTAATGCCTTGCCCCGAAGTTTGGGGCAGGTCCTCTTCATGTGACCCGGATCTTCACACTCGTAGAAACCCCTTAACACCATGGCCTGCTACCCTGAAGTCTGAGCCTGCTAACTATAATATCCACCATAAGAACCTTGAATGGCTTATGTGCGATATGAACTCTCTGGCATGGCACTAAAGTAAGCACTCGAAGAACCCTGAATACCAGAATACCCACCAGAGGAACCTTGAATAGCTAGTGGGCGGTAAGAACTCTCCGACATCGCACTAAAATAAGGTCTCACTAGAGTACCTCGGGGAGGTGGTGGTGGTGCTGAATATGGGGGCCTGCTGGGCTATCCCCTCCCCATGTGCCCCCTACCCCTGGCTGGGGCACCTCTGAACTCTTCAGAAAACTGAGCCCTCTTGTCCTGCTGAAACTTCTTTCTACCCCTCTGGTGATAACCCTCAATCCTGCGAGCGATCTCCACCACTAGCTGATACTCAGTACCCATCTCTACCTCTCGGGCCATGCTAGCTCGAATACCAAGATGCAACCCCGCAACAAATCTCTACACTCTCTCTGCATCCATGGGGAGAATCATGAGTGCATGGCGAGACAACTCAGAGAACCTCGCCTCATAATCGGTCACAGACATCTGACCCTGCTCAAGATGCTCAAAATGATACCGAAACTCTTCCTTCTTAGAGGTTGGAATATACCTATCCAAGAATAACTGCATGAACTGACCCCAAGTGAGGAGAGGAGAACCTGTTGGCCTACCAAGAACATAGGACTGCCACCATCTACGGGCCCTGCCCTCCAACTGAAATGTAGTGAAGTCAACTCCATACGACTCCAATATCCTCATGTTGTGCAGTCTGTCCCTGCACCTATCAATGAAATCCTGGGCAAACTCATGACGCTCACCCCCGAAGATAGGAGAGTTAATTCTAGTCCATCTATCCAATAACTTTTGTGGGTAACCATCCGTAGTTGGTCTAGGCTCGGGCACCACTGCAGCGATTGGATGAGCCCCATATGTGGGTAGTGCACCTGGATTCTGATACACTATAGTTGCGTGACCAGGAGCCTGAGTAGTAGGGGCCTGTGCTCCCCCTCCTACCTGCGATATAGCTGGATCTGCTAGAAATAAATCAGCCTGAGTCATGATGTCCTTGAACCGCAACATACGACCCATGACCTCTTGAGATCCTGGTGCTGTCATAAAGTATGCCGGGGTAGGCTTGGCTGCGGGCACCTCACCCTACTCCTCAACGATAGGATCTCCTGCAGGATCTACTAGCGGCGCTACTGGGATAGCTCTGGGACGCCCTCGTCCCCTACCTCGGGCCAGTGCCCTCCCCTAGCCTCTGCCTCGGCCTCTAACAATGAGGGGAGCAGCTCCTCCCAGGTCTGGAACATCAGTCGTGCGTGTCCTCACCATCTGTGAGAGAATAGAAGAGGGAAATTTAGTATACCAACCACTACACAATAGGAAATGAATAAAGAGTAGTTTTCTAACACCATATAGCCTCTCGAAGATAAATACAGACGTCTCTGTATCGATCCGCAAGACTCTATTAGGTTTGCCCTTAACTTGTGAGACCTACATGAACCTAGTGCTCTGATACCATAAGTTCTCATTTGACTTTTACCAAAATAATTGCAACAATTTCATAAGTTAAAGTTAAAACAAGTAATAACCAGTAATGTACCAAAATAATTATACAAATTCCCAAAATAACAGTCTACTAATGTGTGTGCCAAGTCCCGGTGTCACAAGTTGTGGGCAACTAGTAGAATATACAAAAGAATAATTCTATCCTACTGTCCGAAATAGAATAAACAACAAAAAAAAATAAGTAAAGAGAGACTCCATCAAGTTGCTGAACGGCACAGGAAGAGAGCAACTCATCGTGGAGGTCTCAGAATATGATCAGGGATGCGCACCAGACTGATAGCCAGATGTACCTGCCTCAAATCCTGTACAATTAAGTATAAAAGTGTAGTATGAGTACATAAACAATATGTACCCAGTAAGTATCCTATATAATCTCGAAGAAGTAGAGACGAGAAGTCGAGTTGACACTTACTACGGTCAAATAATATAAGAGATAAATTATACTGAGCATGGATAAAACAAATAATTAGCAATGTATAGCAAGAACTAACAGGTCCTCTCCTAGATAATGTCACAACTGGCAACTTCCATTCTAGGACAAATAATAAACTCAAGTCATAGAAAAATACTGAGTAAAGCATGCGCAAGTAGTGTCGAGGTCGTACGGCCCGATCCAATATAAAAGTAAATTTGTGCACTGCCGAGGTCGTACCCCGCTCGCGAATCAACCATGCGACGCGGTCAAATGTAATTAAACATAGCAACAATCAGATAAGAAAATATATTGGGGAGCAATTACTAACTGAATTATCAACTTCTCTTTAAAAAGTCCAATAATGATTATGCTACTCTTAACTAGTCTCATTTATCATAATCACCATGATTTAAAAAATCTAAATTAAACATATAATTGCAAGAATATCACATAAAGCATGCTTTTGGGTCTAAACTACCCGGACTTAGCATAATAGTAGCTACGCACGGACTATCGTCACCTAGTGCATACGTAACCACCATAGTTAATGGCAAATTATTAGATTACGTCACCTATGGGGACAATTCCCTCTTACAAGGTTATATAGGAGACTCACCTCGATCCAAAGCGTACTTCTATACCAAGAACGAGCTCAAACTCTCAATTTGGAGTCGAACGATCCAAAACTAGTTAAACGAGGTAGGAACTAGTCAATACAAGATCCCAAGATCGCATTCTAACTATTAAAGCAATTTTCCACCCTTAAACACAAGTTTCCTAAAATTCGAAATCAGGCCCACGTGCCCGGAATCCTAAATTTTTCGAAGAAAGTTGTTCTTTGTAACCTAAGGATCAATAATATATGATTTCTACTTCATTTCATAACCAATTCCGTGGCAAAATCTAAGTTTTATCAAAACCCTAGGTTTTTCCCTAATCCCTTGATTTTTCCTAATCTTTATGTGTTAATCTACCCAAAACTCAAGTATTAAACATAGAAATAAGGGTGATGAACTTACCTCAAGATGCTAGGTGGAAATCTTCTCTCAAGAGCTCCAAAATTGCCCAATACATGAGTGCACAGTGGGCAAAAATGTTTGGAACCCGTATTAAATGAAGATAACTGATTTCCGCATCTGCAGTCAGGGGACCGCATCTGTGGTCCCGCTTCTGCAAGGAAGAGGCCACATCTGCGGGATTGGCCAAGCTGGTTGGGACCGCTTTTGCAGTCTTGAAGCCGCTTCTGCGACAGGGGAGCCGCTTCTGCGCAGCCGCTTCTACGACTGGGGAGACGCTTCTACGATTTTGGGCCTGGCCTGCCTTGGCCGCATCTGCGAAAGGACGACCGCTTCTGCGGTCTCGCACCTGCGGCTAACCTACAGCAGGTGCGGTTATGACAGAAACCAGAAGCTTCAGCTCTTCTCAACCTTTCCAACTTCACTCGAGCCTCATCCGATTGACGCTCGGGGCTCCCGCCCCCCTCCCCCCGAGCATACCGACAAGTCTAAAATCATGAAACGGACCCGCTCGAATCCTTGGAACACCCGAAATAAAGCTTAATCTATGAATAACCCCTAAAACCAATTGAATCAAACTTGTGAACTTCAAGTTCTTAAATTCACTTCTAACGTGCCGAAACGTACTTATATTACTCGGATTGACACCAAATTTTGCGAACAGGTCTTAAATGTTATATTGGACCTGTACTGGGCTCCGTAACCAACATACGAGCCTAATACCAACATGATCAATCATTATTTAGTTTCTTTAAATCCTTAGAATTTCAGTTTAACAATTTCTAATAAAAATTCATTACTAGGGCTAGGGACCTGAGAATTCGATTCTGGATATACGCCCATGTCCCACATTTTCTACGGACCCTCCGCAATTGTCAAAATACAAATCCGAGTCCGTTTGCTAAAAATATTGACCAAAATCAAACTTAGCCTTTTAAGAAAATCTTAAGGAATCAAATGAGCATATTTCAACCCAAATTCTTCCAAATTCCGAACCAACCATCCCTGCAGGTCGTAAATTAGTTAAAGAAAGCGCGGTAAGTTTTAGTTAGGGGAACGGGGTTCTAAAAGGCAAAATGATCGGTCGGGTCGTTACAGCAAATGTAATGTTAGGCGCCATCACGGTCCCAATGGTGAGAAATCTGAGTTTTGACACATACTATATTATAAGTATAAAGACCCTACATTAAAGTTCAAAGACTAAAATGGCCATGTAAGCTCTTTAGGTAAAGTTAATTTTCTAAATTATGGGTTACCTTTTGAATTGAACGTATTTTCTGTTGTTTGATGTGAATAATATAATACTTATTTATTGAAACTCTATGTGTTTGGTTCATGGGTTTATGTTTATTTTTTCATTTCGTTTGTTCATTATTTGTTGTTCTTTGTAATTAAAGAGCATGCACTTCTTTTACTTTTCGAAATAGTTGAGATTTTCTTCAAAGTATTATATTTACTCATAAAACTATCTTTATTGGTTGATTTGCTTTACCAAAAGAGCTTACATAGCCAATTAGTCTTTTAACTTTGATATAGGGTTTTCACGCTTATAATATAGTATGATAACTGAAAAGTGGCTATTGTAAATTTTATCCGAGACAGGGACCACACAAGCTTCATATTTGTGTAATTTACATTTTTATGCAACTAGGGGTAGCGAACGAGAAGGTCGTATCGGATATGGGACCGGTCAAAAGCGAGTAATGAAAAATGGATAAATTATCCAACCCGGCCCATATTTAATACGGATAAGAAACGAGTTAACCAACGGATAATAAGGGTAACCATATTATCCATGACTTCATAAATATGATCATTTTTGATAAACTGATCTTACTTGCCCATCATAAGTATTGGATATTTAACTAGTACATTTTGTCCATTTTGTTTGTTTACTATTGCAACAGTAGAACTACTTTTTTTTATTGATAAACTGGACATTTATTTTATAGAAATAGAACTAGGGGTTACAAACAGTCTGATCCTGGGGATCATTACTAGTGGTTGATAAACCATGCATGGCATGTTGATTACCAATTCTTGCTAGATGGCTACAAGTAGCAACTGAGATAGTCTTTACATAAACATGTCTACCCTCAGTCGTCAGCATCCTGGCCATGACAAAGGGTGGAGGAAAATACAAAAGTTCTACATTATTGAAGGTAGTAAGAGATATTGCATGTTTTGTCAAGAGGTGGGCTACTTCATTTCCTTGCCAGAAATTATGCTGCATTACCACCATGCCCATTTGGGATAGAAGCAACCTGCATGAGTAAATAATAGATTCATAAGCTATGCATCCCTCTTAGATAAATTTAATTACCTGTGCCGCATTCGTTTCAATTTTCAAAGGAAATAAGTTCCTTTCATTTGCAATGAGCAGCCCTTGGTGGAGGGCCATGAGTTCCATGTGGATTGGAGCTCTTGAAATTAATTTCATAGTGAATCCTAATGTCCAATCTCCCTTTTAGTTCCTAAAAACACCTCCTAGGCCACCAGTAGAATCATTTCTATTAAAAGCTCTGTCAATATTTAGTTTGTACCAACCTGGGCGAGGAGAAATCCAGTAGAATTTTATTTTAATTTTCCTATCCTGGTTGAATTCACGCTCTGTTTGTAACTTATATTCAATGGTTTGGTTCATGGTCCATTTTAAAGAGATAGTGTTGTAGTTGTTGTTATGTTATTATTATTTCTGTTAACCCATAAATTCCATATAATGAAAGGAAATAAGTTGTACCATGAAAGATGATTATTGGTTAGGGAAGGGTTTTTATCATGAAGGTAAGATAGCCAATTATCCCTGTTTGGATGGAAGTTAGTTGTGCTAATGCCTAATTAGTTCCAAAGGATTTGATCAATAGAGTAGTTAAGAAAAATATTGTCAAATGTTTCCGGCTCTTTGTGACATATTATGCATTGTTCATTGATATTCATACCTATATGAGCTAGGTAGTTTCTACATGGGAATCTATTAGGGAAGCATAGCCATAGAAAGTATTTTATTTTGTTAGGACAATGTAACTTCCATATCCAATTACAATTTACTGATATGGGCAAGTTATTTTCTATAAGATCATAACAAGATTTTGTAAAGAAAGAACCCTATTCATTGATGTCCAATATTAGGGTGTCTTTGTTTCTGTGATGACCCAAAAGGTCATCTCTTATTTTAGAAGTCAAATCTGTATTTCGAGACCTTTAAAACCTATTTTTGTCTCTCCTCGATTTGCATGCGTTGTTCGGGTGTATATCCAAAAAGCCTTTATGTGAAAATTTGAGAAAAATGCTACACTTTGCCTCTAAAAATTGAATTAAGTTGACTTCGGTCAACATTTTAGGTAGACCTGGACCCGTGATTTAATGTCCAATATTAGGGTGTCTTTGTTTCTGTGAAAAATATAGAACATGGGAGTATGCCAGGAATTGAATTTCGAGGTCCCTAGCCCGAGAAATGAATTTTTGAAGAAAATTGTTTAACTGAAAATATAATGGTTTTTGGAAATTTAACGATACTTGATTTCGATGGTATCGGGCCCGTATTTTGGTTTCGGAGCCCGGTATACGTTTAGTATGGTATTTAAGTTATGTTTGTAAAATTTGGTGAGTTTATATGACTTGATTCGGACCCTCAGTTGTAAAAATAGAAACTTTAAGTATTCTTGAGATTTTCATTGATTTTGATGCTAAATTCGTAGTTCAAGGTGTTATTTTGGCGATTTGATCGTGCGAGCAAGTCCGTATGATGTTTTTAGACTTGTATGTATGTTTGGTTTGGAATCCCGAGGGTTCGAGTGTGTTTTGGATAAGGCACAGAGTGTTTTGGACTTAGAGACTTCTGTTGTTTTGCTATTGCAGGTGCACAGATGTATCCTTCTTCGCATTCGCGAAGGAACTCTTGCGAACGCGAAGAGTAAAATTGTCCGAGGGAAATTTCCTCCTAGGTGAACGCGTGGCACAGGTCGCGAATGCAGAGCGTTGGGGGCGTTACCCTTCGTGAACGCAACTTGGCTATCCCGAATGCGAAACACATTTTGGCAGGGACCTGGGGGAGGGGATCGATACACTACGCGAACGCAGCTAGCAGCTCGCGAACGCGAAGGTGGGGGGGGGGAATACCTTCGAAAACGCGTAGTGTGTCTCGCAAACGCGAAGGTTAATAGGACCGCTGCTTCGCAAATGCGACATGCTTCTTGTGAATGTGAAGAAGACCTGTCTAGTGATTTTAAAACAGAACCTAGATCGGGATTAGACCAAAATTTCATATCTTCTTCCATAGAATCCGACCTTTGGCGATTTTTGAAGTGGGGACTCAAAACCAAATTATAGGTTTGTGTTCTTAAACTCATCTCTTTCATTTTCCATCAACAGTCATTAGATTTCTAGGCCTAAATCTTGTTCTTTAAGGCTAGAAATTAAGGATTTTGGGAAATCGGGGATTTTGCAAATTTGGGAATTTAGACCTCAATTTGGGATCGAATTCCGAAACTAATTACATATTTGGGCTCGTGGTTGAATGGGTAATTGGGTTTTGGTTCGAACCTTAAGTTTTGACCAAGCAAGCCCGGGGTCGGGTTTTGACTTTTTGGGAAGAATGTTAGGAAACCTATAATTATGTATTGGAATTGATTTATTTAGCACTAATTGATGTTAACTTATGATTAGATATGAGTGGATTGGTGGTGAAATCTAAAGGGAAAGTGGTATTTGAGGCTTGAGTTTGGCCGTGGAATCGAGGTAAGTGTTCGGTCTAACCTTAGCTTGAGGGAATAAGTGTTGTTGTCTTATTTGCTACGTGTTAGTATTGAGTACGACGTATAGGTGTGGTGACGAGTATCTATACATTGGTGTCGAGCATTCAAGTGAGTCTTATATTGTGATTGTTGTGACTGTTATTATGTATTATTCATGCTTAAATTGATGATTAT
Organism: Nicotiana sylvestris; assembly: GCF_000393655.2. Lineage (NCBI taxonomy): Eukaryota > Viridiplantae > Streptophyta > Magnoliopsida > Solanales > Solanaceae > Nicotiana > Nicotiana sylvestris. Next base: position 162,361,910 of record NC_091060.1, on the reverse strand, counting down.
CCATGTCACGACCCAAAAATCCTCCGAAGGAGTTGTGATGGCACCTAGTCTCTAAACTAGGTAAGCCTAACATAAACTGAAATAACATTGATATTTACTTACTTTTAATTAAATTACTCTGAACAAATTATAATTTCCAAAACCGGTGGTATAAGTCACAAGCCTTTCTAAGAGTAGTTATAAAAAATAAATACAACACTGCTCCGAAACAAAAGGAACAAATGGAAATAAGTACAAATAAAGGTGGCTCCAAGGCCTGTGAACGTTGTAGCAGGTTTACCTTGAGTCTCCACCGCAACGATCCTCACAGCTACTACCTATCAAATACCTAGATCTGTACACAAAAATATATAAAAGTGTAGTATGAGCACACCATGACGGTGCCCAGTAAGTATCAGGACTACCTCGGTGGGTAGTGACGAGGAACAGTCCAGACACGTACTGGTCAAATAAATTGAACAGGATTTGATAATAAACTATCAACCTAGAAATGACATAGTAATATCAACAGCAGGGAAAGAACAAACTACAATCAGTAGAAACAATAAAGAGAACACACGGGTGGAAATGAAGATAATCAAATAATTTAACACCAACATAGCTGGGACACAGACAAGTAAAAATGTACTCAAACAAGGAAGGCGATGTCAGCTCAATAAATCATATCATTTCTGATGCACAATTTCCAATCATCTCAAACTCGATGTCTCACATCATAACCTCAATTACCAAACTTTTAGCACACCTGGCACCTTGTGCCCATATATTTATATCTCTCTTTACACAATAACGTTCTCATATTACTCAGTACATAGGGTCCATAATCAATGCAGTTAAGATGTTCAAGGAGTCTCATTTACATAACATAAAGTAGAGTACAACTTCTAAGCTAATTAGGAACTCAGCAAGAAAAGATGAAATTATTTTTAGAAATTATTTGAATAAAGAAAGTACCATTTTTAATTAAAGTGCAACATCAAAAGAATTATTACCTTTATCATGGGATTTAAGAAATTAACTTAGTAGAAATTACTTTTTAAGTAAAATACAACCTCAAATGGTTTGAGGGAATTTAATTGAGGTAATTGAATAAAAAAAAATGAAACAATTATTGAAATTTGAAGTATTGAAATATATATATATATATATATATATATATACATATATATATATAAATACGGCGAAGTATTGAAAACTCTATGGGGTTCAATCACAAGGGTCACGGTAGTAAAGAAATCTGAATAATTAAAACACTTGAGTTGATAACTACAAAGAAACACAACAAACAGAAAGTGCACGGCATCACCCTTCGTACTTTATCACTCTTCCTCACAATATGCATAAATAGAAATGTGCACGGCATCACCCTTCGTGCTTTAAGCTCTTCCTCACAATATCATGCACGACATCACCCTTCGTGATTTACTCTCTCTCACAATATCATGCACGACATCACCCTTCGTGCTTTACACTCTTCCTCATCCAAACAATAGAAACAATAACATCACGGCAAGGAAATCAACAATATGAACAATAATATCCCGGCAAGGGAGTCAACAATAGAAACAATAACATCCCGGCAAGGGAATCAATAATAGAAACAATAACATCCCGGCAAGGGAATCAACAATAGAAATAATAACATCCCGGCTAGGGAATCAATAATAGAAACAATAATATCCCGGCAAGAGAATCAACAATAGAAATAATAACATCCCAGCAAGGGAATTAACAATAGAAACAATAACTACAATTAGAATAGAAGACTAAAATCCTAAGGGGAAGTCCCCCACACAAGGTTGGGCAAGATACTTACCCTAATCCGGCCAATTCAATACTCAATTTAGCTTTTCCTTTACCAATTCATCAATGCTCGACTCAATCTATCCAAAAACGACTTGAATACATCAAACAATGGAAGAGAAAATAATTCTAATTAACAAAACTATGATTCTTATACAATTTACAAAAAGTCAACAATAGTCAACTCCCCGGGCCCGCACCTCGGAACCCGACAAATTATACAAAAATCGAATAAACATTCCGATATGAGTTCACCCATACAAAAATTATCCAATTCCAATACCATTTGGTCCTTCAAATCATCATTTTATATTTTTGAAAAATTTCACAATTTTTTCAAATTACATCCCAAATCACGAATCAAATAATAAATTCAATGATAGATTCATGTATTCTAGCTAAATCCGAGTTAGAATCACTTACCCTGATAAATTTCATGAAAAACCTTCGAAATATCGCCAAGATCTGAGCTATCTAGGTCAAAATATGAAATAAAATCCTAAACCTTGTATTTATAGTGCACCTCCCAGACTTCCATCACTGCTGACTGCAAAAAAAACCATCGCTGACCGCGGAGAATGTTGACTGCAGTGACATGCTTTAGTGTTTTGGTCATAACTTTCTCTACAGATGTCTAAATAGTGATTTCTTTACCTTTCTGGAAACTAGACATGAAGGGCTACAACTTTTGTTTTTCAATCATCTCCAAATTCCTTGTAGATCAAAAGATATAAGCTTCTGAATTCGGACTAGCGATCCTGCAGAACATCTTGATGCGCGGCCGCACACGAAATTATGCGGTCCGCACAGAGGTCCGCAAAATTTTAGTGCAGTCCGCACTCTCCTCTGCAGTCCGCATATATTTGGTGCGGTCCGCGCTCCCAAAAGTGCCAGAACCATCTCAGAGTACCGAAATGCCCGAACTCGCTCAAAATTCACCACGAAACACACCCGAGGCCCACAGAACTTCAACCAAATGTACCAACACATACCATAACATCATACGAACTTAGCCCCACTTTCAAATCACTTCAAACATCGTTAAGACCACGAATCAGATGCCCAAACGCATGAAAATCACTATTAACTTCAAGGACCTCTAGAATTGCAACCAAGCGTCCGAACCATATCAAATAAACTCCAAACGATACCAAATTTTGCAGGTAAGTCCCAAATGACATAACAAAGTTGTTCCAACTTTTGGAATTGCATTCTGACCTCGATAACATAAAAGCCAACTATGGATCAAATCTCTCCATTTTCCAAACTTCAACTTTTCCAACTGTCACCAAAATGCCTCAAATTACCCTACGGGCCTCCAAACCCAAATCCGAACACACACCCAAGTCCAAAATCACCATATGAAGCTACTGACATTATCCAAAACTCATTCTGAAGCTGTTTACTCAAAAGTCAAATTCCTATCAAATTCTCTCCGCTTAAGCTTCCAGGACTATATTCCTTCTTTCCAATTCGGCCCCGATTCATCCGAAAACTGAATCCAACCCTGCACACAAGTCGATATACATAATATGAAGCTGCTCTTGAACTCTAACTGCCGAACCAGATATTGTTCAAAATAACCAGTCGGGTCGTTATAATCCATGTTGAACAAGACTTATGATATTTTCTGGGTAATTGACCATTGTTGAGTATTGACTCAAGTTGAGACTTATTTTGTGAAGTTAGCTGTTGAAACGAGATTGGTTATAGTTGATTCCCTTATCGGGATGTTATTATTTCTATTGTTTGGGTAAGGAAAGAGTGATAAAGTACGAAGGGTGATGCCATGCACATTTACATTTATATTGATGCATATGGTGAGGAAGAGAGATAAAGCACGAAGGGTGATGTCATGCATATTTCTATTATTCATATGGTGAGGAAGAGTGATAAAGCACGAAGGGTGATGTCATGTACATTTTTATTATTGATTGCATGGAGAGGATTGAGAGTAAAAGCATGAAGGGTGATGTCGTGCATTCATTTTTTGTTTGCTGTGATTATTAGTTGTTGTCAGTTCAAGTGCATTAATTGTTTCATTTCCGTTATTACTGTGATTTCTTATTTTGGTACCCCCATAGCATGTTGCCCCTTCTCATTAATTTCTGTTTAGCTTCTATTATTATTATTCTGTTAGATATTGTTTAACTGCATAGGTTTATGTTAGTTGACGTGCCCTAGCCTTGTCACTACTTCGCCGAGGTTAGGCTCGGCACTTACCAGTACATGGGGTCGGTTGTACTGATACTCCACTCTACACTTTCTATGCATATCCTAGTATTGGACCATACGGACCGCAGTTCGAGGTTGTTGCCTTCAGTCCATCGGAGACCTAAGGTAGTCCTGTAGGCATCTGCAGGCCCTGGCGTACCCTTCTATCCTATTTCTTTTCTGTTTTACCTACTTTCGAGATAGATGTATATTTCTTTGTTCAGAACATTATTTGTAGTATTTGTAGACTGTCCGTGAGTGATGACACCAGTTCTGGGTGGAGTTTTATTACGGTTTCATTATTTGTATTAAGATATTTTGTTAAATTTTATTTTTTCCCATTTAATCTGCTGATTTACTTTTGTTAACTTGTAAATTGTTAAAAGATAAAGGAAAAAGGTAAAATAATCGGTAACGTTGGCTTGCCTAGAAGATACAATGTTAAGCGCCATCACGGTCCCGATGGTGGGAAATTCGGGTTGTGATAAGTTGGTATCAGAGCTCTAGGTTGCTTAGGTCTCACAATTCATGGACAAACTTACTAGAGTCTAAAGGATCGGTACGGAGACGTTTGTGTTTATCCCCTAGAGGCTACAGAGTTAGGAACAGTTTCACTTCTATTCATCTCTGTCATGCGGTTTGATTTCTCAATGCTAATTGAACTTCTACTCTATTTTTTCGCAGATGGCGAGAACACATACCGCTTCATCAGCTGATCAGCAGCCCGAGCCCCAAGAGAAAGCTCCTATAAGGAGCAAAAGACAAGGTCAAGACCGTGCTAGAGGCCGAGGTAGGGGAAGTGCTCAGCCCAGAGCACCAACACTAGCGATGGAGCCTCAGTTAGAGTTTGATGATGAGGTTTCGGCCCAGACCATTCCAGCAGAACCAGCTCAGGTTCTAGAGGGGTTCATCACTTCCCGGTACTCCAGGATACTCTGGTCCGTCTAGTGGGCCTTATGGAGAGTGTCACTCAGGCATGCATATTTCCTGTGGCACCAGCCATCGCTCAGGCTGGGGGGGAGTATAGACTCCCGCTACTCGCACTCCGGAGTAGATGGCTCCCCAGTTTCAGACTCCAACAGCTCAGCCAGTTGGGGTAGTTCCACCGGGTGTTGTAGCTTAGACCGGTGATGGATCAGCTATCTTCAGATGCTTTGTGGAGATTGGACAGGTTCACTACTACCTATGGCAGTACATCTTCAGAAGATCCCTAGGACTATTTTGATAGCTGTCATGAGTTTTACAGAACACGGTGATAGTGAAGACCAATGGGTTCGACTTTGCTACTTTCTGTCTGTCAGGTTCCGCCAAGAAATGGTAGAGAGATTATTGTTTGGCTAGACTAGCTGGATCACCAGCTCTCACTTGGGACCAGTTCTCGCAGCTATTCATCGAGAAGTTACTTCCCGTCACTTTGAGATAGGAGTACCGCAGGCAGTTTGAGCGTTTTCAGCAAGGTTCTATGACTGTCACCCAGTACAAGACGAGGTGTATTGATTTGGCTTGTCATGCTCTTCTGATACTCCCCACCGAGAGAGAGGGTGAGGAAGTTTATTGAGGGACTTGCTCAACCTATTAGATTGCAAATGGATAAGGAGTCAGGGAGCAAGATTTCTTTTCAGGATGCGGTCAATATGGCCAGGTAGGTTGAGATAGTTCTAGCTAAGGGGAGTGGCTAGGGGTCTGACAAGAGGCCTCGTCATTCTGGCAGATTTAGTGGTTCCTCATCCGGAGACAAGGATTCTTTTGGTAGAGGACATCCTCTCAGGACGTTTCATTCAGCACTTCAGGCTTCTCACAGTGCTCCAGGTAGCCGTGGTTCTTATATGTAGTATTCTAATCAGCTACCCTATAGTGCACCACCAGCTCCTATCAGTGCACCTCCACTCCAGAGTTTTTAGGATGGTTACTCAGGCTGTTAGGGTCAGTTTCAAGGTCAACAATCTTAGTAGCTGAAGTCTTGTTATACTTGTGGCGATACGAGACATATTGCTAGATTTTGCCCTCGAACCTCGAGCAGATCTCAACATCAGGGTTCTCGTGCCATGATTCCAGCACTGGGTGTTCCACCGCCCGCTCATCCAGCTAGAGGTTGGGGTCGAGGTATTAGAGGTAGAGGTCAGGCCATTAGAGGTGGAAGTCAGGCCACTAGAGGTGGAGGCCAGCCAGTAGGAGGCCGTCCCAGGGATGTAGTTCAAAGTGGTGGGGCCCATCCCCAATGTTATGCTTTCCCATCTAGGCATGAGGCTGATTCCTCCGATGTAGTTATCACAAGTACTATTCTGGTTTGTAGTAGAGATGTTTTAGTTCTGTTTGATCAGGGGTCTACATACTCCTCTGTATCTTCTTATTTTTCTTCATATTTGGCTATGCCTTGTGATTCTTTGAGTGCTCTCGTATATGTGTCCACATCGATGGGTGATTATATTGTTGTAGATCATGTCTATCATCCGTGCATGGTTGTTATTAGGGGTCTTGAGACTAATGTAGATCTCTTACTTCTCGATATGGTAGATGTCGATGTTGTTTTGGGGATAGATTGGTTGTCACCTTATCATGCCATTTGGATTGTCACACCAAGATCATGACCTTAGCATTGCCGAGTTTGCCTCGATTAGAGTGGAGAGAGACTCCTCGTCATTCTACCAGCAGGGTTATCTCATATATGAAGGTTCGGGTGTATAGTCAAGAAGGGGTGTTTGGCTTGTTTGGCTTATTTGGCTTATGTCCGCGATTCTAGTGTTGAGGTTCCTTCTATGGATTTTGTGCTAGTTGTTCGAGAGTTTCCCGAGGTATTTTCTTCAGACCTATCGGGGATGCTACCCGACAGGATTATTGACTTTTGCATTGATTTGGCTCCGGGCACTCAACCTATTTCTATTTCGTCATATCGTATGGCCCTGCCAGAGTTGAAATAATTGAAAGATCAGTTGCAAGACCTGCTTGATAAGGGCTTTATTAGACCTAGTGTCTCGCCTTGGGGTGCGCCGGTGTTGTTTGTTAAGAAGAAGGATGGATCGATGAGGATGTGCATAGATTATTGGTAGTTGAACAAAGTCACCATTAAGAACAAATATCCATTGTCGAGGATGGATGGTTTATTTGATCAGCTTCAGGGTGACACTGTATTTTCGAAGATTGATTTGAGGTCTGTCTACCATCAATTGAGGATTAGGGCATCCGATGTCCCTAAGACAGTTTTTCGCACTCGGTATGGGAATTATGAGTTCTTAGTAATGTCATTTGGGTTGACAAATGTCCCAGCAGCTTTTATGGATTTGATGAATCAGGTGTCAAACCTTATCTGGATTCCTTTGTGATTGTTTTCATTGATGATATCTTGATCTACTCCCGCAGCCGAAAGGAGCACGAACAGCATTTTCGAGTCATTCTCTAAACTCTGAGAGATAGTCAGTCGTATGCTAAATTTTTGAAATGTGAGTTTTGGTTGAGTTCAGTAGCATTCCAGGGTCATGTCGTATCAGCAGAGGGTATTCAGGTGGATCCTAAGAAGATTGAGGCGGTCAAGGACTGGCCTACACCTACACCAGCTACAGAGATCCGGAGTTTCTTGGGTTTGGCGGGTTATTACTGTCAGTTTGTGGAGGGTTTTTTATCTATAGTAGCCCCGATAACTAGGTTGACCCAGTAGGGAGCCTAGTTCAGGTGGTCGGATGAGTGTGAGGCATGCTTTCAGAAGCTCAAGTCAGCTTTGACTACAGCGTCAGTGTTGGTATTGTCCACAAGTCCAGGGCCATATACAGTATAGTGTGATGCATCTTGTATTAGACTTGGTGCGGTGTTGATGCAGAATGGAAAGGTTAATGCATATGCTTCGCGGCAGTTGAAGATCCACGAGAAAAATTATCCAGTTCATGATTTGGAGCTAGCATCTATTGTTCACACACTGAAGATTTGGAGGCACTATTTATGTGGCGTGTCGTGTGAGATGTTCACGGATCACAAGAGTTTGCAATACTTGTTCAAGCAGAAGTAGCTAAATTTGAGGTAGAGGAGGTGGTTGGAGCTATTGAAAGACTATAACATCACCATCTTGTATCATCCTGGGAAGGCCAATGTAGTGGGTGATGCTTTGAGTAGGAAGTCAGCCAGTATGGGCAGCCTTGCGTATATTCCAGTCAGTGAGAGACCGTTTGTTTTGGTTGTTCAAGCTTTAGCCAATCAGTTTGTGAGGTTGGATATTGTTGAGTCCAGCCGTGTTCTAGCTTGCACAGTCGCTCGTTCTTCATTATTTGAGCATATCAGAGATCACCAATATGATGATCCTCATTTGCGTGTCCTTAAAGATACAGTGTGGCACGGAGATGCCAAGCAGGTTACAGTTGGAGATAACGAAGTTTTGAGGATACATGTTGAATTTGTGTGCCTAATGTGGATGGACTTCGTGAGTTAATTCTAGAGGAGGCCCATAGTTCCCGGTATTCTATTCATCCGGGCACCGCTAAGATGTATCAGGACTTACGACAGCATTATTGGTGGAGGAGGATGAAAAAGGATATTGTTACGTATGTATTTTGGTGTTTGAATTGTCAGCAAGTAAAGTACGAGCATCTGAGACCTGGTGGTTTGCTTCAGAATATTGAGATTCCTGAGTGGAAATGGGAGCATATCACTATGGACTTCATTGTTGGACTCCCACGGACTCAGAGGAAGTTCGATGCAGTGTGGGTTATTATGGATAGGCTGACTAAGTCAGCACATTTCATTCCTATGGCAGTTTCCTATTCTTCTGAGTGGTTGGCAGAGATTTATATCCTGGTGATCATTCGTCTTCATGGTGTGCCCGTGTCTATCATTTTTGACTGAGGTAGGCAGTTTACCTCGCATTACTGGAGGGCAGTACAACATGAGTTGGGTACGTGGGTCAAATTGAGCACAGCATTTCATCCTCAGACGAACGAACAGTCCGAGCGTACCATTCAGATTTTGGAAGATATGCTTTGAGCATGTGTTATTGACTTCGAAGGTTTTTGGGATCAGTTCTTGCCATTAGCAGAGTTCACCTATAACAACAGTTATCAGTCGAGCATCTAGATGGCTCCCTATGAGGCATTATATGGTAGGCAGTGTCGGCGTCGGTTGGGTGGTTTGAGCCGGAAGAGGCTCGGTTGTTGGGTACAGATTTAGTTCAGGATGCCTTAAAGAAGGTTAAGATCATTCAGGATAGGCTTTGTACAACTCAGTCTAGGCAGATGATTTATGCCGACCATAAGGTTTGTTATGTGGCATTCATGGTCGAGGAGCGAGTGTTGCTTCGGGTATCGCCCATGAAGGGCGTGATGAGATTTGGGAAGAAGGGCAAGCTAAGTCCAAGGTTCATCGGACCTTTTGAGATCCTTGATCGAATGGGAGAGGTGGCTTACAGACTTGCGTTGCCACCAGGTTTATCAGCTGTGCATCCAGTGTTTCATGTGTCCATGCTTCGGAAGTATCACGATGATACATCCCACGTGTTAGACTTCAGCACTGTCCAGTTGGACAAGGACTTGACATACGAGGATGAGCCAGTAGCTATTCTAAACCACCACGTTCGTCAATTGAGATCGAAGAGTTACCCTTTGGTTCGTGTTCAGTGGAGAGGTCAGCCTGTCGAGGTAGCTACCTAGGAGTCCGAGTCCGATATGCGGAGCCGAGATTCCCATCTTTTCACCGACTCAGGTACTTTTCTATGTCTGTTCGAGGACGAACAGTTGTTTTAGAGGTGGAGAACGTGATGACCCAAAAGGTCATCTCTTGTTTTAGAAGTCAAATCTATATTCTGAGGCCTTAAAAACCTCCTTTTGTCTCTCCCCGATTTGTGTGCGCAGTCTGGACGCATATCCGGAAAGCCTTTATGTAAAAATTTGAGAAAAATGCTGAATTTTGCCTCTAAAAATTGAACTAAGTTGACATCGGTCAACATTCTGGGTAAACGAACCCGGACCTGTGATTTGACGATCCTGGAGGGTCCGTAGAAAAATATGGGAGTTGGGCATATGCCCGGAATTAAATTCTGAGGTCCCTAGCCCGAGAAATGAATTTTTGAAGAAAATTATTTAACTAAAAATATAATGGTTTTTAGAAATTAAACGATGCTTGATTCGATGGTATCGGGCCCGTATTTTGGTTCCGATTCCCGCCACAGGTTTAGTATGATATTTAAGTTATGTATGTAAACTTTGGTGAGAAACAGAGTTCAGATGACTTGATTTGGACCCTCGGTTGTAAAATAGAAACTTTAATTGTTCTTGAGATTTTCATTGATTTTGATGCTAAATTCGTAGCTCTATGTGTTATTTTGGTGATTTGATCGCGTGAGCAAGTCCGTATGATGTTTCTAGACTTGTATGCATGTTTGGATTGGAACCCCGAGGGCTCGAGTGAGTTTTGGATAGGTCAAGGGTGTTTTGGACTTAGAGATTTCTGTTGTTTTGCTGTTGCAGGTGCACAGATGTATCCATCTTCGTATTCGCGAAAGAACTCTCACGAACGTGAAGAGTAAAATTGTCTGAGGGAAAATTCCTCCTACGAGAATGCGAGGCACAGGTCGCAAATGCAGAGTGTTGGTGACGTTACCCTTCGCGAACGCGACCTGGCTATCGCGAACGCGAAGGTTATTTTGGCAGGGACCTGGGGGAGGGAATTGATACACTATGCGAACGCGATCAGCGGTTCGTGAACGCGAAGGTCAGGAGGGAAATACCTTCACGAACGCGTAGTGTCTCTTGCGAACGCGTAGTGTGTCTCGTGAACACAAAGGTTAATAGACCTGTCCAGTGATTTTAAAACAGAACCTAGGTCAGAATTAGACCAAAATTTCATATCTTCTTCCATAGAATCCGACCTTGGGCGATTTTTGAAGTTGGGATTCAACACCAAATCATAGGTTTGTGTTCTTAGACTCATCTCTTTCATTTTTCATCAACACCCATTAGATTTCTAGGCCTAAATCATGTTCTTTAAGGGTAGAAATTAGGGATTTTGGGAAATTGGGGCTTTTACAAATTTGGAAATTTAGACCTCGATTTGGGGTCAGATTCCGAAACTAATTACATATTTGGGCTCGTGAGTGAATCGGTAATTAGGTTTTGGTCCGTATCTCGAGTTTTGACCAAGCGGGCCTGGGGTCGGGTTTTGACTTTTTGGGAAGAATGTGAGGAAACCTATAATTATGTATTGGAATTGATTTATTTAGCAATAGTTGATGTTATAAAGTTAATTATGATTAGATACAAGTGGATTGGAGGTAAAATCTAAAGGGAAAGCGGTATTTTAGGCTTGAGTTTGACCGTGAAATCGAGATAAGTATCTGCTCTAACCTTAGCTTGAGGGAATAGGTATTGTTGTCTTATTTGCTATGTGTTAGTGTTGAGTATGATGTATAGGTGTGGTGACGAGTATCTATATGTTGGTGTCGAGCAATTCCTTTTTAAGTAAAATACAACCTCAAATGGTTTGAGGGAATTTAATTGAGTAACTAATTGAATAAAAAAATGAAACAATTATTGAAATTTGAAGTATTAATATATATATATATATATATATAAATACGGCGATGTATTGAAAACTCTAAAGTGTTCAATCACAAGGGTCACGATAGTAAAGAAATTTGAACAATTAAAACACTTGAGTTGATAACTACAAAGAAACACAACAAACAGAAAGTGCACAACATCACCCTTCATGTTTTATCGCTCTTCCTCACAATATGCATAAATAGAAATGTGCACGGCATCACCCTTCGTGCTTTACGCTCTTCCTCACAATATCATGCACGACATCACCCTCCGTGATTTATTCTCAATAATATGGCACGGCATCACTTTCGTACTTTTACTCTCAATAATGTGGCACGACATCACCCTTCGTGCTTTAACTCTCTCTCACAATATCATGCACGGCATCACCCTTCGTGCTTTACACTTTTCCTCACCCAAACAATATAAAAAATAACATCATGTCAAGGAAGTCAACAATATGAACAATAACATCCCGGCAAGGGAGTCAACAATAGAAATAATAACATCCCGGCAAGGGAATCAATAATAGAAACAATAACATCCCGGCAAGGGAATCAACAATAGAAACAATAACATCCCAGCAAGGGAATTAACAATAGAAAAAATAACATCCCGGCAAGGGAATCAACAATAATCAATCTTGTTTTAATAGTTAGCTTCACAATATAGATCTCAACTCTAGTCAATACTCAACAATTGACAATTTCCAAGAGAATGTCATAAGTCTTGTTCAACATGAATAATCATCAATTTAAACAAGAATAGCACATAATAAGGATCACGCAAAAACCAAGAAGCACAATAACCTCAACAAAATAACCAGACAAAATAAGTACGTGATAACTACACCGGTAACCACAACAATTGGACATGTAGCATGTTTACATGAAGTCATAAAAGAAACTCACAATCAAGAAGTATCAAAACAATAAGGAAGGTAATCACTTCAATTAAGGCAATTAAGGGTCAAGTAACACGTACGAATTAGAGGAAAGCTAATAACATCATATGGAGCATATAGAGGCAATTTAAGCAAGTAGAAAACCCAACCATAACGGGATACATTCCACATAATCAACATAAGGACCTAAGAACCCTAAAGGCAAATTTTCCACAAATAAGTCCGAGCACACACTCGTCACCTCGCATGATGGACTACAATTAGCATAGAAGACTCAAATCCTAAGGGGATGTCCCCCACACAAGGTTGGGCAAGATAGTTACCCCAATCCGGCCAATTCAATACTCAATTTAGCTTTTTCTTTACCAATTCATCAATGCTCGGCTCAATCTAGTCAAAAACGACTTGAATACATCTAATAATGCAAGAGAAAATAATTCCAATTAACAAAACTATGATTCTTATACAATTTGCAAAAAGTCAACAATAGTCAACTCCCCAGGCCCGCACCTTGGAACCCGACAAAATATACAAAAATCGAATAGACATTCCGATACGAGTTCACCCATACAAAAATTATCCAATTCCGATACAGTTTGGTCCTTCAAATTATCATTTTACATTTTTGAAAGATTTCACAATTTTTCCCAAATTACATCCCAAATCACGAATCAAATGATGAATTCAATGATAGATTCATGTATTCTAGCCAAATCCGAGTTAGAATCACTTACCCCGATGAATTTCTTGAAAAACCTTCGAAATATCGCCAAGATCTGAGCTCTCTAGGTCAAAATATGAAATAAAATCCTAAACCTTGTATTTATAGTGCACCTCCCAGACTTCCATCACTGCTGACTGCAAAAAAAACCATCGCTGACCGCGGAGAATGTTGACTGCAGTGACATGCTTTAGTGTTTTGGTCATAACTTTCTCTACAGATGTCTAAATAGTGATTTCTTTATCTTTCTGGAAATTAGATATGAAGGGCTACAACTTTTGTTTTTCAATCATCTCCAAATTCCTTGTAGATCAAAAGATATAAGCTTCTGAATTCGGACTAGCGATCCTGCAGAACATCTTGATGTGCGGCCGCATATGAAATTATGCGGTCCGCAATGAGGTCTGCGAAATTTTAGTGCAGTCCGTACTCTCCTTTGTGGTCCGCATATATTTGGTGCGGTCCGCACTCCCAAAAGTGCCAGAACCAACTCAGAGTACCGAAATGCCCGAACTCGCTCAAAATTCACCACGAAACACACCCGAGGCCCCTGAAACTTCAACCAAATGTACCAATACATCCCATAACATCATACGAACTTAGCCCCACTTTCAAATCACTTCAAACATCATTAAGACCACGAATCAGATGCCCAAACGCATGAGAATCACTATGAACTTCAAGGACCTCTAGAATTGCAACCAAGCGTCCAAACCATATCAAATAAACTCCAAACGACACCAAATTTTGCAGGCAAGTCCCAAATGGCATAACAGAGCTGTTCAAACTTTTGGAATCACATTCCAACCTTTATAACATAAAAGATAACTATGGATCAAACCTTTCCATTTTCCAAACTTCAACATTTACCAAAATGTCTCAAATTACCCTGCGGGCCTCTAAACCCAAATCCAAACACACACCCAAGTCCAAAATCACCATATGAAGCTACTGACATCATCCAAAACTCATTCCTAAGCCGTTTACTCAAAAGTCAAATTCCGATCAAATTCTCTCTGCTTAAGCTTCCAGGACTATATTCATTCTTTCCAATTCGACCCCGATTCATCCGAAAACTGAATCCAACCCTGCACACAAGTCAATATACATAATGTGAAGCTGTTCTTGAACTCAAACTGCCGAACCAGATGCAATTGTTCAAAATAACCAGTCGGGTCGTTATAATCCATGTTGAACAAGACTTATGATATTTTCTGGGTAATTGACCATTGTTGAGTATTGACTCAAGTTGAGACTTATTTTTTGAAGTTAATTGTTGAAATGAGATTGGTTATAGCTGATTCCATTATCGGGATGTTATTGTTTCTACTGTTTGGGTGAGGAAAGAGTGATAAAGCATGAAGGGTGATGTCGTGCACATTCATATTTATGCATATGGTGAGGAAGACTGATAAAGCACGAAGGGTGATGTCGTGCACATTTACATTTATATTGATTCATATGGTGAGGAAGAGAGATAAAGCACGAAGGGTGATGTCGTGCACATTTCTATTATTCATATGGTGAGGAAGAGTGATAAAGCACGAAGGGTGATGCCGTGCACATTTTTATTATTGATTACATGGTGAGGATTGAGAGTAAAAGCATAAAGGGTGATGTCGTGCATTCATTTTCTGTTTGCTGTGATTATTTGTTGTTGTCGGTTCAAGTGCATTAAATGTTTCATTTTCGTTATTACTATGATTTCTTATTCTGGTACCCCCATAGCATGTTGCCCCTTCCCATTAATTTCTGTTTAGCTTCTATTATTGTTATTCTGTCAGATATTGTTTAACTACACAGGTTTATGTTGGTTGGCGTGTCCTAGCCTCGTCACTACTTTTCCGAGGTTAGGATCGGCACTAACTAGTACATAGGGTTGGTTGTACTGATACTGCACTCTACACTTTCTATGCAGATCTTGGTACTGGACCATACGGACCATAGTTCAAGGTTGCTGCCTTCAGACCATCGGAGACCCAAGGTGGTCCTGCAGGCATCCGCAGGCCCTGGTGTCCCCTTCTATCCTATGTTTTTCTATTTTACCTACATTTGAGATAGATGTATATTTCTTTGTTCAAACCATGGTTTGTAGTATTTGTAGACTGTCCGTGAGTGATGACACCAGTTCTGGGTGGAGTTTTATTACGGTTTCATTATTTGTATTAAGATAATTTGTTAAATTTTGTTCTTCCGCATTTATTCTGCTGATTTACTTTGTTAACTTGTAAATTGTTAAAGATAAAGGGAAAAGGTAAAATAATCGGTAACATTGGCTTGCCTAGCAGATACAATGTTAGGCGCCATCACGGTCCTGATGGTGGGAAATTCGGGTTGTGATAAGTTGGTATCAGAGCTCTAGGTTGCTTAAGTCTCACAATTCATGGACAAGCTTAGTAGAGTCTAAGGGATCGGTACGAAGACGTCTGTGTTTATCCCCCAGAGGCTACATAGTTAGGAACAATTTCACTTCTATTCATCTCTGTCATGCGGTTTGATTTCTCAATGCTAATTGAACTTTTACTTTGTTTTTTCGCAGATGGCGAGAACGAATACCGCTTCATCAGTTGATCAGCAG
This sequence comes from Nicotiana sylvestris, assembly GCF_000393655.2. NCBI lineage: Eukaryota > Viridiplantae > Streptophyta > Magnoliopsida > Solanales > Solanaceae > Nicotiana > Nicotiana sylvestris. The sequence goes on along the minus strand of NC_091060.1, from coordinate 162,346,173 downwards.
CCCGAGCCCCTAGCAAAAGCTCCTATGAGGAGCAGAGGACATGACCAAGACCGTGCTAGAGGCCGAGGTAGGGGAAGAGCTCAGCCCAGAGCAGGAGCACCAGCGATGGAGCTTCAGGTAGAGTTTGATGATGAGGTTTCGGCCCAGACCATTCCAGCGGGGCCAGCTCAGGTTCTAGAGGGGTTCATTGCTACCGCAGTACTCCAGGATGCTCTGGTCCATCTAGTGGACCTTATAGAGAGTGTCACTCAAGCATGCATACTTCCTGTGGCACCAGCCATCACTCAGGCTGGGGGAGGAGTACAAACTCCCGCTACTCGCACTCCGGAGCAGATGGCTCTCCAGTTTCAGACTCCAGCAACTCAGCTTGTTAGGGTAGTTCCAGCAGGTGTTGTAGCTCAGACCGGTGATGGATCAGCTATCTTCAGATGATTTGTGGAGATTGGACAGGTTCACCAAGCTTTTCACTAGTACCTATGGTGGTACATCTTCATAGGATCCCCAGGACTATTTGGAAAGCTGTCATGAGGTTCTACGGAACATGGGGATAGTGGAGACCAATAGGTTCGACTTTGCTGCTTTCCGTCTGTCAGGTTTCGCCAAGAAATGGTAGAGAGATTATTGTTTGGCCAGACCAACTGGGTCACCAGCTCTCACTTGGGACCAGTTCTCGCAGCTATTTCTCGAGAAGTGACTTCCCGTCACCCTGAGAAAGGAGTACCGCAGGCAGTTTGAGCGTCTTCAGTAGGGTTTTATGACTGTCACCCAGTACAAGATGAAGTTTATTGATTTGTCTCATCATGCTCTTCTGATACTCCCCACCGAGAGAGAAAATGAGGAAGTTTATTGAGGTACTCGCTCAGCCTATGAGATTGCAAATGGCTAAGGAGCTAGGGAGCGAGATTTCTTTTTAGGATGCGGCCAATGTGGCCAGGTAGGTTGAGATGGTTCTAGCTCAGGGGAGTGGTCAGGGGTCTGACAAAATGCCTCGTCATTCTGGCAAATTCAGTGGTGCCTCATCTGGAGACAAGGATTCTTTTGGTAGAGGCCATCCTCCCAGGCCATTTCATTCAGCACTTCAGGCTTCTCGCTGTGCTCCAGGTAGTCATGGTTCTCATATGTAGTATTCTAATCAGCTACCCTATAGTGAACCACCAGCTCCTATTAGTGCACCTCCACTCTAGAGTTTTTAGGATGGTTACTCAGGCTGTTAGGGTCAGTTTCAGGGTCAGTAGTCTGAGTAGCCGAAGTCTTGTTATACTTGTGGCGATAAGAGACATATTGCTAGATTTTGCCCTCGAGGCTCGAGCAGTTCTCAAGCATCAGGGTTCTCCTACCATGATTCCAGCACTGGGTGTTCCATCACCCGCTCAGGCAGCTAGAGGTAGGGGTCGAGGTGTTAGAGGTGGAGGTTAGGCCATTAGAGGTGGAGGTCAGGCCGCTAGAGGTGGAGGCCATCCAGCAACAGGCCGTCCCAGGGATGTAGCTCAGAGTGGTGGGGCCTAGCCCCGATGTTATGCTTTCCCATCCAAGCATGAGGTTGATTCCTCCGATGTAGTTATCACAGGTACTGTTCTGATTTGTAGAAGAGATGCTTCAGTTTTGTTTGATCTAGGGTCTACACACTCCTATGTGTCTTCTTATTTTGCTTCATATTTGGCTATGCCTTGTGATTCTTTGAGTGCTCTCGTATATGTGTCCACATCGATGGGTGATTATATTATTGTAGATCGTGTCTATCGTCCGTGCATGGTTGTTATTAGGAGTCTTGAGACTAGTGTAGATCTCTTACTTCTCGATATGGTAAACTTCGATGTTATTTTAGGGATGGATTGGTTGTCACCTTATCATGCCATATTGGATTGTCACACCAAGACCGTGACCTTAGCATTACCGAGTTTGCCTCGATTGGAGTGGAGAGAGACTCTTGATCATTATACCAGTAGGGTTATCTCGTATATGAAGGCTCGGTGTATGGTCAAGAAGGGGTGTTTGTCTTGTTTGGCTTATTTGGCTTATGTCTGCAATTCTAGTGCTGAGGTTCCTTCTATGGATTCTGTACTAGTTGTTTGGGAGTTTCCCGAGCTATTTTTTTCATACCTGCTGGGGATGCTACTCAATAGGGATATTGACTTTTGCATTGATTTGGCTCCGGGCACTCAGCACATTTCTATTCCGTCATATCGTATGGCCCCGCCAGAGTTGAAATAATTGAAAGAAAAGTTGCAATACCTGCTTGATAAGGGCTTTATTAGACCTAGTGTCTCACCTTGGGGTGCGCCGGTGTTGTTTGTTAAGAAGAAGGATGGATCGATGAGGATGTGCATAGATTATTGGTAGTTGAACAAAGTCACCATTAAGAACAAGTATCCCTTGTCGAGGATTGATGATTTATTTGATCAGCTTCAGGGTGACACTGTGTTTTCGAAGATTGATTTGAGGTCTGGCTACCATCAGTTAAGGATTAGGGCATCCGATGTCCCTAAGACAGCATTTCGCTCTCGGTATGGGCATTATGAGCTCTTGGTAATGTTATTTAGGTTGACAAATGCCCCAACAGCTTTTATGGATTTGATGAATCGGGTGTCAAGCCTTATCTGGATTCTTTTGTGATTGTTTTCATTGATGATATCTTGATCTACTCCCGCAGTCTAAAGGAGCATGAGCAGCATCTTCGAGTCATTCTCCAAACTCTGAGAGATAGTCAGTTGTATGCTAAATTTTTGAAATGTGAGTTTTGGTTGAGTTCAGTAGAATTCCAGGGTCATGTCGTATCAACAGAGAGTATTCAGGTGGATCCTAAGAAGATTAAGGCAGTCAAGGACTGGCCTACACCCGCATCATCTACAGAGATCTGGAGTTTCTTGGGTTTGGCGTGTTATTACTGTCAGTTTATGGAGGGGTTTTTATCTATAGCAGCTCCGATAACCAGGTTGACCCAGTAGGGAGCCTAGTTCAGTTGGTCGGAAGAGTGTGACGCATGCTTTCAGAAGCTCAAGTCAGCTTTGACTACAACGTCGGTGTTGGTATTGTCCACAGGTTCAGGGCCATATACAGTATATTGTGATGCATCTCGTATTGGACTTGGTACGGTGTTGATGTAGAATGGAAAGGTTATTGTATATGTTTCGCAGTAGTTGAAGATCCACGAGAAAAATTATCCAGTTCATGATTTGGAGCTAGCAGCTATTGTTCACGCACTGAAGATTTGGAGGCACTATTTATATGGCGTGTCGTGTGAGATGTTCACGGATCACAAGAGTTTGCAATACTTGTTCAAGCAGAAGGAGCTAAATTTGAGGTGAAGGAGGTGGTTGGAGCTATTGAAAGACTATGAATCACCATCTTGTATCATCCTGGAAGGCCAATGTAGTGGTCGATGCTTTGAGTAGGAAGTCAGCTAATATGGGCAGCCTTGCGTATATTCCAGTCGGTGAGAGACCGTTTGCTTTGGATGTTCAAGCTTTAGCCAATCAGTTCGTGAGGTTGGATATTTCTGAGCCCAGCTGTGTTCTAGCTTGCACAGTCGCTTGTTCTTCATTATTTAAGCGTATTAGAGATCGCCAGTATGATGATTCTCATTTGCTTGTCCTTAAAGATATAGTGTGGCACGGAGATGCCAAGCAGGTTACAATTGGAGATAACGAAGTTTTAAGGATGTAGGGTTGAGTTTGTGTGCCTAATGTGGATGGACTCCGTGAGTTGATTCTAGAGGAGGCCCATTGTTCCCGGTATTCTATTTATCCAGACGCCGCTAAGATGTATCAGGATTTACGGCAGCATTATTGGTGGATGAGGATGAAGAAGGATATTGTTACATATGTAGTTTGGTGTTTGAATTGTCAGCAGGTAAAGTACGAGCATCAGAGACCTCGTGGTTTGCTTCAGAAGATTTAGATTCCTGAGTAGAAGTGGGAGCGTATCACTATGAACTTCGTTGTTGGACTACCACGGACTCAGAGGAAGTTCGATGCAGTGTGGGTTATTGTGGATAGGCTGACTAAGTCAGCGCATTTCATTCCTATGGTGGTTTCCTATTCTTCTGAGCGGTTGGCAGAGATTTATATTTGGGAGACGTTCGTCTTCATGGTGTGACCGTGTCTATCATTTCTGACTGAGGTATGCAGTTTACCTCGCATTTTTGGAGGGTAGTACAGCGTGAGTTGGGTACGCGGGTCGAGTTGAGCACAACATTTCATCCTCAGACGGACGAACAGTCCGAGCGTACCATTCAGATTTTGGAGGATATGCTTCGAGCATGTGTTATTGACTTTGGAGGTTTTTGGGATCAGTTCTTGCCATTAGCAGAGTTCGCCTACAACAACAGTTATCAGTCGAGCATCCAGATGGCTCCCTATGAGGCATTATATGGTAGGCGGTGTCGGTCGCCGGTTGGGTGGTTTGAGCCGGGAAAGGCTTGGTTGTTGGGTACAGATTTAGTTCAGGATCCCTTAAAGAAGGTTAAGATTTCACGATAGGCTTTGTACAGCTCAGTCTAGGCAGATGATCTATGCCGACCATAAGGTTCCTTATGTAGCATTCATGGTCGGGGAGCGAGTGTTGCTTCGGGTATCGCCCATGAAGGGGGTGATGAGATTTGGAAAGAAGGGCAAGCTAAGTCCTAGGTTTATCAGACCTTTTGAGATCCTTAATCGAGTGGGAGAGGTGGCTTACATACTTGCGTTGCCACCAAGTTTATCAGTTGTTCATCCAGTGTTTCATGTGCCCATGCTTTAGAAGTATCACGGCGATCCATCCCACGTGTTAGACTTCAGCACTGTCCAGTTGGACAAGGACTTGACCTATGAGGAGGAGACGGTAGCTATTCTAGACCGGCAGGTTCGTCAGTTGAGATAGAAGAGTTACCCTTTGGTTCGTGTTCAGTGGAGAGGTCAGCCTGTCGAGGTAGCTACTTGGGAGTCCGAGTCCGATATGCGAAGCCGAGATCCCTATCTTTTCACCGGCTCAGGTACTTTTCTATGTCTTTTCGAGGACAAACGGTTGTTTTAGAGGTGGAGAACGTGATGACCCAAAAGGTCATCTCTTATTTTAGAAGTCAGATCTATATTCCAAGGCCTTAAAAACCTCCTTTTGTCTCTCCCTGATTTGTGTGCGCAATTCGGGCGCATATCCGGAAAGCCTTTATGTGAAAATTTTGAGAAAAATGCTGAATTTTTCCTCTAAAAATTGAACTAAGTTGACTTCGGTCAACATTTTAGATAAACGGACCCGGACCCGTGATTTGATGGTCCCGGAGGGTCCATAGAAAAATATGGGACTTGGGCGTATGCCCAGAATTGAATTCCGAGGTCCCTAGCCCGAGAAATAAATTTTTGAAGAATATTGTTTAACTGAAAATATAATGGTTTTTGGAAATTCAATGATGCTTGATTTCTATGGTATCGGGCCCGTATTTTGGTTACGATTGCCGACATAGGTTTAGTATAGTATTTAAGTTATGTATATAAACTTTGGTGAGAAACGGAGTTTATATGACTTGATTCGGACCCTCGGTTGTAAAAAAAGAAACTTTAAGTGTTCTTGAGATTTTCATTGATTTTGATGCTAAATTCGTATAAGGTGTTATTTTGGTGATTTGATCGCGGGAGCAAGTCCGTATGATATTTTTAGACTTGTATGCATGTTTGATTTGGAACCCCGAGGGCTCCAGTGAGTTTTGGATAGGTCAAGGGTGTTTTGGACTTAGAGATTTCTGTTGTTTTGTTGTTGCAGGTGCACAGATGTATCCTTCTTCGTATTCGCAAAAGAACTCTAGCGAACGCGAAGAGTAAAATTGTCTGAGGGAAAATTCCTCCTACGCAAACGCGAGGCACAGGTCGCGAACGCAGAGCATTGGGGACGTTACCCTTCGTGAACGCGACCTGGCTATCGCGAACGCGAAGGTCATTTTGGCAGGGACCTGGGGGAGGGGATTGATACACTATGCAAACGCGATCAATGGTTTGTGAACGCGAAGGTCAGGGGGAAATACCTTCACGAACACGTAGTGTCTCTTGCGAACGCATAGTGTGTCTCATGAACACGAAGGTTAATAGGACCGCTGCTTCACGAACGCGACAGGCTTCTCGCGAATGTGAAGAAGACCTGTCCAGTGATTTTAAAACAGAACCTAGGTCGGAATTAGACCAAAACTTCATATCTTCTTCCATAGAATCCGACCTTGGGCGATTTTTGAAGTGGGGATTCATCACCAAATCATAGGTTTGTGTTCTTAAACTCATATCTTTCATTTTTCATCAACACCTGTTAGATTTATAGGCCTAAATCATATTCTTTAAGGGTAGAAATTAGGAATTTTGGGAAATTGGGGCTTTTGCAAATTTGGGAATTTAGACCTCGATTTGGGGTCAGATTCCGAAACTAATTACATATTTGGGCTCGTGGATGAATGGGTAATCAGGTTTTGGTCTGAATCTCGAGTTTTGACCAAGCGGGCCTGGGGTCGGGTTTTGATTTTTTTTGAAGAATGTCAGGAAACCTATAATTATGTATTGGAATTGATTTATTTAGCAATAGTTGATGTTATAAAGTTAATTATGATTAGATACGAGTGGATTGGAGGTAAAATCTAAAGGGAAAGCGGTATTTTAGGCTTGAGTTTGGCCGTGGAATCGAGATAAGTATTTGCTCTAACCTTAGCTTGAGGGAATAGGTGTTGTTGTCTTATTTGCTACGTATTAGTATTGAGTACGACGTATAGGTGTGGCGACGGGTATCTATATGTTGGTGTCGAGCATACAAGTGAGTCTTATATTGTGATTGTTGTGACTCTTATTATATATTGTTCATGCTTAAATTGATGATTATCCATGTTGAACAAGACTTATGACATTCTCTTGGAAATTGTCAATTGTTGAGTATTGATTCAAGTTGAGACTTATTTTGTGAAGTTAACTGTTGAAACGAGATTGGTTATAGCTGATTCCTTTGCCGGGATGTTATTGTTTCTATTATTGATTCCCTTGCCAGGATGTTATTGTTTCTACTGTTTGGGTGAGGAAAGAGTGATAAAGCACGAAGGGTGATGTCGTGCACATTCATACTTATGCATATGGTGAGGAAGAGTGATAAAGCACGAAGGTTGATGTCGTGCACATTTACATTTATATTGATGCATATGGTGGGGAAGAGAGATAAAGCACGAAGGGTGATGCCTTGCATTCATTTTTATTATTGATTACATGGTGAGGATTGAGAGTAAAAGCATGAAAGGTGATGTCGTGCATTCATTTTCTATTGCTGTGATTATTTGCTGTTGTCGGTTCAAGTGCATTAATTGTTTCATTTCCATTATTGTTGTGATTTCTTATTCTAGTACCCCCATAGCATGTTGCTCCTTCCCGTTAATTTCTGTTTAGCTTCTATTATTGTTAGTCTGTTAGATATTGCTTAACTGCACAGGTTTATGTTGGTTGTGGTGTCCTAGCCTCATCACTACTTCGCCGAGGTTAGGCTCGGCACTTACCAGTACATGAGGTCGGTTGTACTGATACTGTACTCTGCACTTTCTGTGCAGATCCCAGTACTGGACCATACGGACCATAGTTCGAGGTTGCTGCCTTCAGTCCATCGGAGACCCAAGGTAGTCCGCAGGCCCTAGCGTCCCCTTCTATCCTATTTCTTTTCTGTTTTACCTAGTTTCGAGACAGATGTATATTTCTTTGTTCAGACCATTGTTTGTAGTATTCGTAGACTGTCCGTGAGTGGTGATACCAGTTCTGGATGGAGTTATTACGGTTTCATTATTTGTATTAAGATAATTTGTTAAATTCTATTCTTCCGCATTTATTCCGCTGGTTTACTTTTGTTGGCATATAAATTGTTAAAAGATAAAGGAAAAAGGTAAAATAATCGGTAATATTGGCTTGCCTAACGGGTACAATGTTAGGCGCCATCACGGTCCCGATGGTGGAAAATTCGAGCGTGACAGTTTCTATCTAGGGATACAACGGTGAAAATAATTTTTTGGTGGATCTTTGGAGGGATATTGAAGGAGATTTCATTGAGGTTCCAATAGTTATTAGTTCTAATATTACTAATTGTGAGGGAGGATTCCTATTTGATCAGGTGACCTATCACATAACTTCTAAGGTTATTTAATTTTGGAATCCACTTATTCTCCCAACTATTAAGAGAAAGAAGAGTTGTGGGTAGACCATGCCATACATTTTTGGCAAATTGTCCATCCTTTGAGAATACTTTTTTCTAAATGAAGGAGCATTTTGACTTAGTCTAGAGGAATATTTTGTTATTAGATTCTTAGCCCACAAACTCATGGGATTATTTTCTAATCTTCATGCTAGGCTGGCTAGGAGGGCTTCATTTTTTGTTCTAGCTTTCCTTAAACCCAACCCACCTTGATCTTTCTTCCTAGTTACCAAGTCCCAACTAATTAGGTGTAATTTTCTATTTGAGGCATTTGTACCCCACAAAAACTTTCTTTGTATTTGGTCAGACTGATTTAATTGTTTTTTAGGGTAATAGTGTATATTGCATGTAATATACTGGCTGGCTAGACAGTGTTGAGAAAATTAGTATGGCCCTACCAGCTAAATTTAGGCTGTTAGTTTTCCAGCCAGAGAGCTTAGATCGCATATTATCAATAATGTGTTGGTAGTCCTTGTGATTAGGATTATCATCAATTATTGGAAACCTAAATATTTACCAAAAGATTTATAGCTTTTTATGCCTAGGTAAGAGGAGATATTCGTGATGGTGGTGGTATTGCAGTTCTTTGAAATTCTGAACTTTTTATAATTTATAGATTGTCCCGAAATTTCACAGAAATGGGTAAGAGCCAATAGAAAAGTGGAGCTTGTTTTGGTGTTTGCTTTACCAATAAGGACTAGGTCGTCCGCACATAACAAGTGAGACAAGGGAGGACAGTTATAACCAAGGTTGATGGAATCCCATTTCCTAATGTCCATTTGGTGGTTAATATACCTTTATAGCATTTTCATGCATAAAATAAAATTGTAAGGGGACATGGGGTCCCCTTGCCTGATTCCTCTACTTGGAAAAAAGAAATTAGTTTTGGTTCTATTCACTAGTACTGCCGTAGAACTACTAACAGAAAGAGAAGAAGAAACACATGGCATGGAAAGATATATCATAAGTGATCATTTGGCATGATGGATAAGCAAAAATAATTAGGGATAAAAATTTAGTATCTCCGTATCATTTGTTTAATCTTCGTATAAGTTATTCTATGATTAAATATAGTATCGGGATAACTTATATCTATTAGAGGGTGGAATAGGAATTCCAAGATAAGTTATCCCAGGATAAAGCAGTAAAATTGACTACCGCAGGATTAATACAACATATCAAATAGTGAATATAAAAAATAATACCAAGATAACTAATTTCAATATAATTAATCTCAACATAACTAATCCTAACATAATTTGTCTTCGTACCAAACGACCCCAAGGAGTTCACATTCTTATACAGTTATGTGACCAGCACATGACTATTTTCCATCTAATTATTTTTTAAATTTGGTTCCAAAAAGAACGAGCAGTCATTTACGCTAACAAAAGTTTAAGAGCAAAAGTGCGAAACTAATATACAATCTAGTTTAATGGAGAAGTTGCTTATCCCATATTAGTTTAAATGCAAGTAATTAACTTTATTTTATATAATAACAAGTAGTATGGCAAATCATTTACTTATCAATATTGATGATGCATCTGGTGATCTAGAATTTTCAACTGTTTCAACTCTAAACGAACTTATTTTAGGTAAAATGCCGGTCATATTCAGTTTTCTACATTCTATTATTTATTTATTGATATACATATGGATAGAAATTTGGCTCTTCTGGAAGTTGAATTGTTGAAAATAGAGTTTTCTGCACAGCTAAATTCATAGGACTAATAGAATAATCATACACATCAAGTTGTAGCTAATAAATCTAAAAATAATAAATTCACTACTTTTTCAAAAATGGCTTTCTGTCAAATTTGTCATTTCTTGGCATAACGCAGCATATTCTGTTGACAATCCAATCCCTTTCTTTACCTCTGTGTCTACTTTATAGCGCTGGTTATTGGGATAATGTGACAGAACAGAACATGTCTTTGTACTAATTTGACTATAGGGGTAAGAGCATCTAGATGCCCAATTAATATGGATTAAAAATAATCTTGTCTTTACAAAGAAATAAAAAATAGAAAGGCATGAGAACAATTGCGATAATTTGGTGGTGTAATTTTAATTAATTTATTTATTTCAAAATCATATTTTATAAATCAACATTGAGGAATATGTAGTACGTAGAAATGACACCAGGTAGCCACTCTAAATGACTGCTATTTAGGAATTAGCCGGTGCGTCCTGCGTTTCAGTTTTTCAGTTCAATATTTCAGGACAAAAATATCTTGAAATTTCAATTTCAACACAAAATAAATAATGGTTAATCTCTAAATAGCATCCCTGATAATGGTTTGTTTACCTTGAAAATGGTATTAACAATTATATTTGATTTTGTGGTTCTAAAAATATGTGATTTATTTCAATACTAGATGTTAGGCAATAGATACTAAGTGTAAGTAAAGAGAATAAAATATGCAAACCAATGTTGTCGTAGGACTGGGCCTAGAGCTGGCTGGAACAGGGGGCCTCGAGGTCCAGTTAGGGCAGTTAGCAATGAACGATTGATGAAGAAACAATGATATCGAAGGCCTCGAAGATAGCCTTTTGCGGTTAATAATGGACAATAAATGAAGAACAATAAGTGAACAATAAATGAACAAGCAATAGATCTGTAAAGTAATTATTGAGCACGTTTTGGCCAGAAAAGCAGAGAATGTTCAATTGTATTAAATATTTATGTATTACAAAATGACAAGGGTCTCCTTTATATAGGAGGGGGGAATCCCAACATAGTACATGTCTAGTAATGACAAGAAAATGCTATTGGTACAATTGTGTAATGGCCTAGTACGGATTTGTACTATTTCTCGCAGACTCTGTCAATTCTAATCACGTGCTCCCGGGAGTTTCCTGCCTTTCCATGACGGTCGTCGATTTTCATGTTGCCTCGAGGTACGCTGTGATGAGTCTTCGATATAACCTCTCAAGGCGAGTGCTTTGGGGACGAGCCTTAGAATGTGCTTCGAGCCCATCGAGGTCGGGCTTGAAACGCCATAGAAGCCTTAAAATCGGCCTTTCCTGATTTTGACCGTATATAGATAGTCCCCGCGTTTCTTGGAATGAAATAACAATGAACAATTTGAATTCTTCAACTTTTCAATGCCTCCATCATTACGTCAGTTATGCCATGTAGGCGATTGATGTGACAAAAAGGGATGTTCACAAGTCACGTTCGCACGGTTCTTGAAAGGCCTCGAATTGATTATGACGGTTGGCCGTCCTTTGGCTTTCCCTAACGCACACTACTGGCCCCTATAAATACTCCAATCCTTCACTCCTTACTCTTTCAACAACTCTTCTTACTTCTTTCTCGTGTTCGTCTCTCATCTAGTTTTTCTCTTTTCCTCTGAAATCTTTCAGCGAAAAAGGGGAAGACATCTAGAACCATTCCCCAAGATGATAAAGCTTCTAAATCTTGACGCTCGTCTAAGGGCAAGGCCGTAGTACCCCCTCGTCTTGAGGAGTTCATCCCCGAACCCTGTGAAACATCCTCCGATTTCAAGGTTGATAACCCTTCTTCAAAATCAGGGCGGTGTGAACCCATATCCTGATATATTAGCCTGATAACCGACACTAGGAAGGTGAAAGTTGATTGTCGCTGGGGAGATGCGGTGCAAGTGGAGATTCCTTCTTGGAAGGAAGACATAACAACACATAAAGTTGATTTCCTTAGTGTATACACATATCCTTTTACCCTAGGTCCGGTAGAACCATCCTCGTAGTCGATAGACCCTGTGATACTCGATTTCTGCAAACAATATCGGGTGACACTCGGCCAAATCCATCCATCATTCTGTCGCATTGTTTACATGATCAGGCACTTTGCAAACATGGTCGAGGGGATGCCTTTTACCCTTGACCATCTGATTAGGATGTACAGGCCCCGACTTTATCGAGGCGGTCTAATTAAGCTTTAACGTCGGGCCTCAAAGGTTCTCTTTGCTTGCACCGACGAAGACAAGGATAGAGGGTGGATGAGTAGCTTTGTCTGAATTAGGACCTCGGATCTAATTCATGTTGAAAGGATGACATTCCCCGAGGAGTGGAATATGAATCGTAAGCGAATATGTCAATTAAATATTTTCTCTTTCTTTTGGAGCATCTTCCCCTCGAATTAACTTCCTTCGGTGATGTAGCTGTTGTGAGGTACCCTGGCGTGATTAAGGATCTCTCGGGATGGGTTTTCTAGCTCGATTTGACTTGCCCGTATGCTAAGCGCGTGTGGCACAATCTGGCCAAGGCCCGATGGGAAGCAAAAAATCATGGTGAGGTTTCTCTTCTGTCGTACTTGATCTCTTTAAAGGAGATACCCCTTGACTGTATTTTCATTTCTTATACCTACATTTGTGTTTGTGCAGGCCTAGGAGAGGCCTCTTTGATGAGGGAAACCCCTTCGGAGGAGGCAGATACCCCAAAACCTACCAAGGAGAAGAAGAGAAGGAGAAAATCACCGATTGAGTCCCCGAAACCGAAGAAGGCTAAAACTCAAAAGCCCAAGGTTGACTCAGCGGCCTTAATTTCGGAAGTATCAGAGAGCCCCCGAGCTGGGCGAGAAGAGAAAGATGAATCCCCGCTAGCACACGAGGGAAAAGGAAGCATGACTGCTTCGGACCTTACTTAGCCGATGGCTGTTGAGCCAAAGGCTTCTAAACCAGAAGTTGCTGATGTTGTCCCACCTCGGGCTGAAAGGCTTTCGAAGGTGGATCAAATAATGTCCCTGAGCCGGTCGGCGGCCAAAACATTTTCCGAGCTGAGGGGCATTCGGTAGATGAGTTAGGGGAGCCCAGTTCTGAGGCTCCCCGGAGACAAGAGAAGGCCCCGATCAATCCAGCCAGAGTTATTGATGTGAGTGATTCCCTGTTGGGTCCGGCATTCTCTCCGAGGGAGATACGGGATGCCCATAATAGAGAGACTTCTAATACGGGGGCGTCCCTCGGGGAGAATGACGTGTTTCAAGGATTCTTCACTGGGGTCGAAGAAAACCCCGATCTTAACGCCTCGCTCATTTTTTAGAAAGCTGAGAGGCTCCGCAAACAGGTAATCATTCGTCGACTATGCTCTGAGCTCCGATCCTCATCTTTTTGATTTTGTTCTTTTATGCTTTTAGGCTATAGTGTTTTACAATCAGGCCTTTGCTAAGTCCCAAGCAGAGTTGACCCACTATGAGGAAGAGTGTAGGAGGCTCTCATAAGAGGCTGACGAGCTTAGAGCTCTTTTTACCAAAAAGAAGGAAGAACTTCGTGACCTTCAGGCTCATTTGGAGACGGTGTCTCGAGAGCGGACCGATCTTGCCAAGCAGGTAATACAGTCTTCGTATGTTTTTATTTTTGTGCTTCTCCGACTTTAGCATTTAACACCTTTGGGTTGATTTTTGCAGCTTGAGAAGAAAGATGTCCTAATGAGGGAGGGGCTAAGAGTCAGGGATATTGAGGTTCTCGGACTCAAGCAAGGTGTGGACGAGATAGCCTCCGAGAGAGATACCCTCCAAGGGAAGTTAACCTCGGTTGAGCATCATCTTCAGGATGCAAGGGCGAATAATAGTAAGTATAAGGATCTTCATGCTGAATCGGTCTCTGTGCTATCTGCAGCCAAGTCCGAAGCCGATGCGCACATATCCTCGTACCGAGAAGATATTGCTGCTGCAAATGCGCGAGCCAAGAAGATATCTGAAGAGGCCAACATTGAACTGACGCAAGCCCTAGAGCATGCCCAATTAAGATCTATGCGACAGGCTCTCGAGGAAGTACATGCAGGGGGTATCGATTTGTCTATTGAGATCGAGAGGGTGAAGGCCCTAGAGGAAAAACTGGCAGCTCTACTTTCTTCCGATGATAGTTCAGCCAGTTTTTCAGCCGGTGGTTCGGAGGATGATGAAGATGAAGGTGAAGTCCCAGAGGGGGGAGGTCGTTGATGTTCCAGGGGTCGAGGGTCAAGTCGTTGAAGGAACAACTTCCGAGGGAGCTCCGTCTGGTCAAGTGACCCTGGCGGTAGATTAGGTTTTTATTTGGTCCTTTTTTGTGTAAGGTCTCCAGGTGTGAGCCTTGTAAATATGTCTTTGTGAACCTTTATTATATATATATACATATATAAAGATCTTTGCCTTTCGTCATTTCTTGTCTTCCTTTGCCTTTTTGGAATAAACTTCGATGTTTGTCGATAACCAGTTCGATGTGTCGGACTTATAATATAAACCCCTTGGGTTTTCATGCTCGATGAATGAACGATAATAGTTAACCATTCGGGATTCGATCCTTGAGTCAAATTTCGACCCGGGGCTATCTACCCTCAAGTTTTTAACATGTTGGCCCTTAGGCTCTTTCGATCGGCCCTTAGGCTCTTTAGATCGGCCCTTAGGCTCTTATGCATTAGACCTTAGGCTCTTATGCATTGGACCTTAGGCTCTTTTAGATTGGGTCGATGTGACCTCTAATATGGCTATAGTTTTCCCTCATTTTGGCTAAAGACTTTTGTAGTTTTGATTATGCCTTGTCATGTTTATGTTTGATCGACTCTTCGACGGCTCAAACGAGAACCTCGATTATGAGTCGATATGTGACGATAGCTGAGTACTTTGGGAGGTTTGCTCGAAGGCTGAGTTTTCGAAACTTTTTCATCGAAGGCTGATTGTTTTTGAAGCCTTTTTATTGTTCGGAGCTGATATTATCGAATCTCCTTTGCTTATGCCGAGGGTAGCCTGATTAACTTGTTCTTTTAAAAGTATTTTCAAAGTATATGAAGGCCTTTAGTTTTATGGCGGCAGTCGGATGTCTCCGAGCCGCGTTAATGCGGTCGTAGCCTTTTAGTTTAATCGTAGTCTTATGTTTGGCCGTAGCCTTTAGTCCCCGGGTGTGGTGACCTTGGTGTCTATATCAAGGGTATGTCTTTTTAGGGGTCTTACTAGTTCGAATATATAGCCTTGGCCTTCATATCGGGGTTATGCCTTTTTAAGGTCTTAGAAATTTGAGTACGCCTAGTTGAGGTCTTATAGATCGGTATTGCCTCATTGAGGTCTTATAAGTTTAGGCATGCCTTATTGAGGTATTATAGATTCGATGTTGCCTCACTGAGGGCTTAAAAGCTCGAAGTTGCCTGATCGAGGTCTTACGAATTCAAGTTTTCGATGGCTCGATGAGCTGACTATCGATGACAGTCCCCGAGTGTTCGAAAGTTTTTGGCCCTTGAGCCATCTTATGATAAAGTAGTGAACTTCTTCTAGGCACAAAATGTTTTGATAAGCAAAGAGGCTTCCTTAATTACTTGATATATGCGTACATGTTTTTTGCATTTGGAGGCTCGATTATTCTAC
The DNA here is from genome assembly GCF_000393655.2 of Nicotiana sylvestris. NCBI lineage: Eukaryota > Viridiplantae > Streptophyta > Magnoliopsida > Solanales > Solanaceae > Nicotiana > Nicotiana sylvestris. The sequence goes on along the minus strand of NC_091060.1, from coordinate 162,330,689 downwards.
ATAGACACGGTTCATTTGACCGTTTGGCCTAATACAACATTCTCCTATCGAGGTCCTCCTAGGCATAGTTCGATTTCCTTGAAGCGTTGACCTCCCGGGGTGATGCCCCCAGTATTTGAGGTTGATCAAAGAGAAGCCTTGAATACTTGATGAGTTCTCCTTATGTAGCATATGGATGTTTCCTCGTTAAAAACCTCATCGGTAAAACCCATTTGGGATAAAACCCGATCGAAGGGAAAAAGAGTGCAACGCATGCTTCGGCATCTCCCATCAAACACCTATAAGAAATTAGTATGAGACATATTATACCTTAGCAATAATAGCGTTTGATCATCGATATGTTCCAATTGCTTGGAAGTTGCTCGCCTTCCATGGTGCCAAGTTTGTAGGACCATTTGCCTATTATTCCGAGGACGCAGTACGGTCCTTCCCAGTTGGACCTAGCTTCCCTTCATTTGGGTTTTGAGTGTTGAGGGTGACTTTCCTTCGGACTAAATACCTGACTCCGAAGTATCGTAGGTTTGTTCTCATGTTATAATACCTCTCGATCCTCTATTTTTTGGCAGCCATTCGGACTAGTGCAGCCTCTCGCTTTTCATCTAGTAGCTCGAGGGTTGTAGTTATGGCCTCGTTGTTCGAGTCCTCGAGGGCATGTCAAAAAATCTAGCACTCTTTTCTCCGACCTCGACCGGTATCAAAGCCTCGAACCCGTATACCAAAGAACGGTGTCTCTCCTGTGCTTGACTTTGAAGTTGTTTGGTATACCCATAGTACTTCGGGCAATACCTATCTCCATTGTCCCTTCGCATTTTCTAACCTCTTTTTTAAATTTTGGATGATAGTCTTGTTCATGGACTCGACCTGTCCATTTGTACATGGGTGATAGGGCATTGATAGGATCCTCTTGATTTTATGGTCTTCGAGTAATTTCGTCACCTTGCTACCTATGAACTACTTCCCATTATCACATGTAATCTCGGAGGGGATCCCGAATCAGCATATGATGTGGTCCTAGATGAAGTCAATGACTTCTTTTTCTCTTATCTTCTCAAATGCCTGTGCTTCCACCCATTTCGAAAAATAGTCAGTCATAAATAGAATAAATCTAGCTTTACCTGGCGCCGTTGGTAGGGGGCCGACGATGTCCATCCCTCATTTCATGAACGACCATGGTGATAAGACTAAATGTAGTTGTTCACTGGGTTGGTGAATCACTGGCGCAAACCTTTGGCATTTGTCACACCTTCGAACGAATTCCTTGGTGTCCTTCTCCATGTTGTCCCAATAGTAGCCTGCTCTGATCACCTTTTGAACCAAAGAATTGGCGCCGGAATGATTTCCACAAATCCCCTCGTGGATTTCTCGAAGTACATAATTGGTTCCCCCGGTCCCAAGTATACTACTAGAGGTCTGTCGAAGGTCCTTCTATATAGTTTTCCATTCTCGTCAAGTAAAAATCAAGTTGCTTTAGCTCGAAGGGTCCTCGATTCTTTTGGCTCTGTGGGCAGCTTCCCGTTTCTCAAATAGTCGATGTATTTATTCCTCCAATCCCATGTTAGACTTGTTGAGTTGATCTCGTCATGGCCTTCTTCATTCACCGACTTGGATAACTGTACGACAACCCCCAGGAGTATGTTATATTCTTCGATGAACGACCCCAGGTTTGCGAGTGCATCGACCTAACTGTTCTGATCTCGAGGAATGTGGACCAGAGTTCAATCTTTGAAGCGATGCAATATGACCTGAAGTTTGTCTAAGTATCTTTGCATTCTATCCTCTCGAAGCTCCCGTTTACTTGGTTGACTACTCGAAGGGAGTCGCATTTTGCTTCGATGACTTCTGCTCCTAGGCTCTTGGACAACTCGAGATCTGCAATCATAGCCTCATACTCGGCCTCACTGTTAGTAAATTTTGAAGTTTTTATAGATTGCCTAATCATACCGCCATAGGTGATTTCAAAACGATGCTAAGCCCAAACCCTTTCACGCTCGAGGAATTGTCGGTGAATAGGGTCCATACCCCCAATGATGTGCACGTTTTTAGCAAGAGTTCTTTCTCTACCTCGTGCACAAGGGTAGGCTTAAAGTCATCCACGAAGTTCGCCAAAATTTGGGACTTAATAGTCGTCCGTGGTTGGTACATGATATCATACCCTCCGAGCTCGATGGCCTATTTGGCCAATCTGCCCGATAATTCAGGTTTGTGCAAGATGTTTTGAAGAGGGTACGTTGTTAAAACACATAGACAATGGCATTGAAAATAAGGTTTTAATTTCCGAGATGCAGTTATTAATGCAAGAGCTAATTTTTCTAAGTGTGGATACCTGGTTTCAGCATCTCCTAGAGTCCGACTTATGTAATAAATAGGAAATTGCATACCTTGTTCTTCCTGAACCAACACACCACTTACCGCTACTTTGGATATAGCCAGATACAAGTACAACGTTTTATCTTCCTTCGGGGTGTGGAGCAAAGGCGGGCTCGAGAGATACCGCTTTAATACCTCTAAAGCATGTTGGCATTCCAGAGTCCACTCAAAGCTGTTTTTCTTCTTGAGCAATAAGAAGAAATGATGACTCCGATCTGATGATCTCGAGATGAATCGTCCTAAGGCTGCTATCCGCCCGGTCAGCCGTTGTACGGCCTTCACATTATTCACCACTGTGATTTCTTCAATGGCCTTGATTTTTTCGGGGTTAATCTCGATCCCCCTATTCGACACCATGAAGCCTAAATATTTGCACAATCCTACTCCGAAGGCACATTTCTCAGGGTTGAGCTTCATGTTGTAACTTCTAAGGATATTGAATGTTTCCTGCAAATGAGTCAAATGGTCCTCTGCGCGCAAGGACTTAACTAGCATGTCATCAATATAAACTTTCATAGATTGGCCTATTTGATGTTCGAACATCTTATTAACTAGGTGTTGGTACGTAGCTCCTCCATTTTTTAGTCCGAAGGGTATTACATTATAACAATATGTACCATACTTCGTGATGAACGAAGTTTTTTCCCTATCCTCTGGGTTCATTTGAATTTGATTATACCCGGAGGCGTCGAGAAAAGTGAGGATCTCGTGGTCGGCCGTGGCATTAATCAAGCGATCGATGTTGGGCAATGGGAATGAGTCTTTGGGGCATGGTTTATTCAAGTTTTTATAATCTACGCACATTCTTAATTTATTTCCTTTTTTGGGAACCACCACTACATTAGCCAACCATTGGGGGTATTTTACCTCCCTAATTGATCCTATTTTGAGGAGTTTTGTTACCTTGTCTTTGATGAATGCATATTTTACCTCATACTGAGGCCTCCTTTTTTATTTTTACTGGTTTGAACCTGGGATCGACACTTAGTCAATGGGTAGTTATTTCCGGCGGGATCCCTGTCATGTCTAAATGGAACCAAGCAAAGCAATCAATGTTGTTAATAAGAAATTGGATGAGCTTTTTTCCTGAGTTCGGGGGTTAATTCCTTTCCTAGGTATACCTTTCGATCTGGAAGATGCTCGATCAAGACGGCCTGTTCGAGTTCTTCGACCTTGATTTTGTTGCATCCGACTCCTCGGGGGAAATGAAGGTCTGAGGAGTGAGGAAGTCTTCTTCGTCATCTTCATTCGAATGCTCACAGACCACATATTCCTCGAGGGTCAGCCCGTTTCCTGACTCAATTTGGACGGGGAGAGTCGATGTTGGTGCCATGTCGTTTACCGCGAACATCTCCATTGTTGCATGTTGTTCGCGATACACCGTTTTTATACCATCTTTTGTTGGAAACTTCATCATCTGATGAAGAGTTGATGGTACCGCCCTCACGTTGTGTATCCACGGCCTTCCAAGTAAGGCATTGTGTCACCTTCGATGACATGAAACTTGGTGTCTTGAATTGTACCGGACACGTTGACTGCGAGGATGATTTCTCCCTTCGTTGTCTCACTTGCCATGTTGAATCCATTGAGGACTCGAGAGGTGGGCATGATCTGATCGAGCAGTCCGAGCTGCTCCACCACCTTCGACCTGATTATATTGGCTGAGCTACCTGGATCCACGAGCACACGTTTAACTTGAACATTATTCAAAAGAAAAGAAATTACCAATGCACCATTATGTGGTTGGGACAAGGATGCGATGTCTTCTTTTTTAAATGTAAGGGCGTCCTAGGGTATATAGCTCCAAGTTTGCCTTTTTGTTGCAATGGACACTTTGGCCCGTTTGAATATGGGTCCTTGTGGGACGTCAGTTCCTCCAACGATCATGTGAATGATGTGCTCAGGTTTTTCTGGTCCATTCTTTCCATTCGCCTCTCTTTCTTGAAAGTGGTTTTGGGCTCGATTGTTGAGGAATTCTCGAAGGTGCCCTTTGTTGATCAGCCGGGCCACCTCCTCTCGGAGCTGCCTACAATCCTCGTTCCTATGACCGTGAATGCCATGGTATTCGCACATCAAGTTGGGGTTCCTTCAGGAAGGATCTGACTTTGCGGGCTTTGGCCATCTGGTATCCCTGGTTCTACCCATGGCTGATACGATGTCTGAGACATCGATGTTGAAGTTGTATTCTGACAATCAAGGTACCTCCATTGGCCTCGAATGCCTGTAAAACCTAGTCTTGCTCATAAGTCCCTAGGAATTTTGGCCTTGATCTACTCTTCGATCATTTCGAGGTATATTCCACCTCGAAGTGTCTCTTCAATCTTTGAAGTATGCCTGATACCTTTCTTTGCCTAATCTCGACTCCCTTTCTATAGACCTTGGTTCCTTTGCTAGGAGCCTACTTGGATATACTGAGCCAGAGGGGGCTCCCAATAGGTCGTCTTCGATCCTGATCTTCGATTGATACCTGTTATGCACATCCACCCAGGTCATGGCGGGATATTCGATCAAATTTTGCTTTAGCTTCTTCGAAGATATCGAGCTTCATTCATTCAAGCCCTAAGTGAAGGCCTGTACTGCCCAGTTATCGAAGACCGGTGGCAATTCCATTCACTCCATCTGGAAGCGAGATACAAATTCCCTCAGCATCTCGTTCTCCTTTTGTTTGATCTTGAAGATGTCGGACTTCCTTGTAGCAACCTTGATGGCACCGACATGTGCTTTCACAAAAGAATCTGCCAACATGGCAAATGAATCCATCGAGTTCGGGGGTAGATTATGATACCACATCATGGTCCCCTTCGACAGTGTTTCTCCAAATTTCTTCAGCAAGACGGATTCAATCTCATCATCCTTTAAGTCATTCCCTTTTACAGTTCAAGTATAAGCGGTAATGTGCTCATTGGGGTTCGTGGTCGCGTTGTACTTTGGGATATCGGGCATTCTGAATTTCTTCGGGGTGGGCTTCGGAGCCGCACTTGGTGGGAATGGTTTCTGCATGAACTTTTTTGAATCTACAACCTTCAGAATTGGGGGTACGCCCCGGATCTGATCGACCCTCGAGTTATAAGTCTCCACCTTTTTATCGTTAGCCTCTATCTTCTTTTCTCCTAACTCGATTTTTTTAGTCAATTCCTCGAGCATTTTCATGATTGTGGGGTCAGTCCCCAAGCCACTTTCATCGGGTCTTTCTAGCACTGGTTCGTGCTGCATGTTTACTGGTTCGGCGGTGTTAGGGGTTCTGTTCTGACTTTGAAGTTGAGCGATGTCGAATTGCTGATCTTGCAGCATCTCGAATATCACTTGGAGGTTGACTCCTCCTTCTTCCATTCCTCGTGCTTCTTGGCCTCCAGCCTGGGCTTCCTTGCGTCCATTCCTTATGGGGTCTGTGCCTACTTCCGTGTTTAGAGCATTGTGAGAGCCGATATCAACTAGCTCCACATTTGGCACTCCCTCAAGGTTTATAGGTGGTCCACCGAGCCCTATGCCACTGTTTTCTCCAAGTCCTTCACTGTCATGAGCAGGTGCATTTTGTGTGCTAGACATATTTTAGCCTGAAATTAAGAAAAATTGACAAGAAAAAGTATGAAGAATAACATGTGTTATCAGAAAACTAGCACCAAAACAATCACTATTATTTTTAGCCCCACGGTGGGCGCCAAACTGTTTACCTTGAAAATGGTATTAATAATTATATTTTATTTTATGGTTCTAAAAATATGTGATTTATTTCAATACTAGTTGTTAGGCAATAGATGTTAAGTGTAAGTAAAGAAAATAAGATATGCAAACTAATGATGTCGCAGGACTGGGCCTCGAGCTGGCTGGAATAGGGGGCCTCGAGGTCCAGTTAGGGCAGATAGCAATGAACGATTGATGAAGAAACAATGATATCGAAGGCGTCGAAGATAGCCTTTTGCGGTTAATAATGGGAAATAAATGAAGTACAATAAGTGAACAATAAATGAACAAGCAATAGATTTGTAGTTAATTATTGAGCACGTTTTGGTAAGAAAAGCAGAGAATGTTCTATTATATTGAATATTCATGTGTTACAAAATGACAAAGGTCCCCTTTATATAGGAGGGCGGAATCCCAACATAGTACATGTCTAATAATGACGAGGAAATGCTATTGGTACAGCTGTGTAACGGCCTAGTACGGATTTGTACTGTTTCTCGCAGACTCTGTCAATTCTAATCATGTGCTCCCGGGAGTTTTCCGCATTTCCATGACGGTCGTCGATTTTCATGTTGCCTCGAGGTATGCTGTGATGAGTTTTCGATATACCCTCTCAAGGCGAGTGCTTCGGGGACGAGCCTTAGAATGTGCTTCGAGCCCATCGAGGCCGGGCTTGAAACACCATAGAAGCCTTAAAATAGGCCTTCACTGATTTTGACCGTATACATGGTTATTTGTGCACTTGCCCCAATATGTACTTTATGTAAAAGAATCGGGTGGTTAGGAAATACGAGAATAATAAATTCTTTTGAAAATCATTCACAATAATATGGGTGGTTAACTGTTTTCTTTTAACTATTTTGTCATCACTATTCACAACCTATTTGGACGAATAGCCTGTTTGGTCAAGTTTCTCCAATAAAAAAGTATTTTTTTTTCAAAGTTGAAGTATTTGCCCTAGATTTTGGAAGAAAAAAAAATACTTTTGAGGAGAAGCAGAAGTAACTTTGGAGAAGCATAAAAAAGTAGATTCTCTCCAAAAAGTACTTTATGGAAAAAGCATTTTTGAGAAAATACACTTAGAAGCAGATTTTAAAAGCTTGGTCAAGCACTAATTGTTGCTCAGAAGTGCTTTCAAGTTAATTAGCCAAACACAAACTGTTTCTCAACAAAAGTGCTTTTGAGAAAAATAATTTTGAAAAAAAATACTTTTCAAAATAAGTTGATTTTTGCAGCTTGGCTTGTTAGCTGTAAGTTCTCTAACACTTTGCTCCAAATTTACATAAGTTTTCCCAAAGTTCCTATCAAAAAACTATTTCACAATACTTAATATTTTAAAATAAGTGATAAAAAAGAAGAGAGATGACATCTCAACTAACTAGTCATGAGGAAAACGAATTTCAATGTATGATCTTAGTTTAATACAAGAACATGACAATGTTGATAGATATGGTCTTGTCATTATTAAGAGTACCGAATTGTCAATAAAAACAGGCACGTAACGTGGACTAAATCGTAGTACTAACATTTTGTCTTGGATTGTGGCACATGTTCATGTTTTTTTGCTTGTTATTATCTTACGAGACTCATCACATTCACTAGATTCACATCTAGAATCTTCAGTAAATTCAGTACAAATATGATATATATGTATTTAAATAAAATTTTATGCATATATAGTTCGAGCCGTAAATAATAAATTCAGTTAACTCATAATAAATGCCCTAAATCTATCTCTATATCTAACATATCAAAAATCAAATGGTCCGTGTCTGGGACTCATTTGCTAATACTAGGATATTCCCTCCATCTCAATTTATTTGGCAGTGTTTGATTTGACACAGAATTTAATAAAAAAGAAAAAAAAAACTTTTAAATTTTGTATTCTAAAACAAGTCATAAATAATTGTGACTGTAAATCATTTTATCAAGGATAAATTAAAAGAAATTGGGACAGAAAACATAGCAAATTTCTGACTTGATTTCTAGCAAAATGCAAAATTAATTCTAAAAAGGGAATTATTCATCTAATGATCCAGCTTACAATAGTAAAACTAATACAGGAATATGGATATTTTTCACTAGTTTTCAGTGATTTGACAATAACCACTCCCCTAACTCGTAAAGAAAACAACATTACATAAACAAGAAATAAAAAAATAAAAAGACAAATATTGTCTATACAAAAAAAAATGCAATTAATAACTAAACATCAAAATTATCATGATTTGCGTGATAATCCAAAGCCATTAGCCAATGCATGAACAGCAGGATTAAAAGCCAATTGTCCCAAAATCCCTTGTTTGTAAGGCAAGAAAGTTCTCTTTTTCAAATCAGAAGAAACTGCTCTATTTACTGTATAATGCAATTCATGAGCTGAAACTTGTCCCTTTTTTCTTCCTCTTGTTGTAACAATAGCTTTAGATGAAGAAATAGGACAATCATTTCCCTTAAAACTTGAACCTTTCCCTTCTTTACAAGCAGCAGTATATTTCTTTAATGGATCTTTATCTGATGCTCTTCCTTCTGATGCACTCCTAAATAAGAAAAAATCTTTAAATCTCCATTTTCTGCTTCCTTTATTAGAAAATGATGATGTCAAAACTGAACATGTAGAATTACTACTTTCCTTTTCTTCTTCTTCCTCCCATTGATATTGAGAAATTCTCATAGGAGAAAGTGATCTTGTTTCTCTTCTACTTGAAGAAGATGACATACTCCCATTTGATGAAACTCTCTGTTTTGCCCTACTTTCCCTTTCTGCTGCACAACTTTTTCTTGTATTTTTTTGAGTAGAAATAACAAAAGGGTGTTCAGTTTCTTGTTTCTTGTTTCTTGTTTGAGTTTCTGAAATAGGGGATGGTTTTAAAGGCTTGATCATACCACCATCAAACAGTTCTTCAGCTGAAACAGAACATTTTTCCAACTCTTGACTAACATCAAAAGCAAAATCATCTCCACTAACATGGCTAGAAATTTCAACATTATTATCAGCTAAGAACAAACTATCGAATTCGCGATAAAATTGGGAGAGATGAGATGGACTAGGAGGAGCACTATAGTAATATTCACCATTAAAGGGTTTTGGTGTAGAAGGTGGAGTAGTAAATGGTGATGATCTTGCACTATTGAACTCGAAATTATCCATTTCATTATAGGGTATTGCTACTTCCATTTTTTTTCTTTTGCTGGTTTCTGTTCAATGAAAGCTAAGCAGAAACAGAAGAAAATGGTGTTTTTAAGATGTTTATATAAGGAAAGGAAGGAGGAGAGCTTAATATTATTGACTTATGTGGGCTATGAGTTTAAATTCTAATTTAAACAAGCCGCCTTTTATTACCTTTCTATAAAAAAAAATTGTCATGTTTTTTTAGGTACAGATGTCATGTTGATTTTGGACATAATGTATATGATGACCTACAATTATATAAATTTTGGATTGTTCTTCAAGTAAAAGTTAAAGATATTTGGAAAATGACATGAAGAATTACAAGTGTAATGTAATTGAAGAGGTTATAGTCATGCGTAATGAGCTTCATCATCTTAGGCTGATCATTTACCTATATTTTGTAATTGCAAATAAAGTCCCTCTAGTTTCCAGAATTATATTTACATCCTTGTAGATATTTCATAAGGCGTTTGGACATAAATCTTTTCGAAACTTGAAAAAAAAATAAGAAAAAAAGGCAAAAAGACCTCCTGATTTTATTTATAGAAAAAAATAGAAATTAAAAAAAAAAAGTTTGAAGTTATGTTGAAAATAATTTTTGAAAGTTGAATTTGTGTTTGGATATGCATTATATTTTGAAAAAAAATTGAAGATTTTTGAATGGAAGAAATTATTTATCATGGTCAGTTTTTGGAACTTGATAATTTTTCTTACTTTTTTTAAAAAAATTAATCAAATTCCAGGAATAAACAATGTTTTTAATAATTTTTTTAAAAAAAAAATAATAAATAAATCTATGTCAAAAAAGGAAGCTTCATATTGTTTGAAGTATCAATATGAACTCATTGATTTCTGACCAAGTAATCTGTTTCTAGAATAACAAAGAGGTAATGAAATTAAAGGAAATTAAATAGTACTTCTAGAGAACCTAGACATTAATGAAGAACAATCAAGTTTGAGATCGTTTTTAAAGAAACAACAAACCGTTATTTCCAAGAAAAAATTTTTTAGAATTTATTTTTTTGCTAAAGCAACAGATGAAAAGGATAGGAAGGAGTATGATGTTCCACAAAGCAGGGATCGAAATTGTGTATTTTAAGAAATAGAAGGGGAAGTTACGTGAATTTTGCAGATTAGAGGTAGTTATCCTAAAATAAATGGAGTTTGGGTTTCTAGTAATTTAGTCCTCTAGATGTAACATGGTAACATTTCATTTCAAACATTGTAGTAGGTCGGGTGATGTGAAGACAAATCGTAAGTAAGATTATTATTAGAATAATACGAGTAAGAGATAAGATTATCATTATATTTTATATAATAAACGTGGGAAGCAAGATTATTAGTTGTAATAAGAATAGGAAAGAGAGGCTTTAATATTACTGATGCATAGTCATGATTCTCCCTTTTTGACAATCATAGTTCTCTTTTGACTATCTGTTATTTTAGTGTTGAAGATTTGCAAACAAATGGAAAGCCATTCGAATCATTAGTCAAATATATTGCTCTTATTGAACCTCTAACAGTGATTATAAAAATTAGCGGGAAATAACTGCGAAACTAATTAGAGAAGTTAATTTCCAAATGTAGGGGTGTGCGTTCGGGCAATTCATATTGGATATAAAAATTTCGGTTCGGATTGAAAAAATAACAATCTTAATCCAATCCAAATAAGCTCAGATTGGATCAAATTTTTAATTCAGTTTCGGATTAATTGGTTTGGAAATTTTCGGTTTTAAGCTTATACGTTAAGATGTTTTTTCTTTTTACAAAAATGAATATCCAAATGAAGTACACATGTTAAATTACCTGAAAAGTTCATCTTGCTCACCACAATCATCCAAATAAAGTATTCAAATAATGAAATTATTATCAAGGAAATGCAATAGAGACATTAATACGGCCGATACGAAGTAGCAAAAGTAAAACCATGCCCAAATAGAAAGTATTTTGACAGTAACTTAATAATTAATATTGAATATATGATATAATATTTAATGGGTAGGGTATTGAATTTATTACTATTAGCATATGGATAATGGACTAAATATAAAGTATAAAAATTCTGAATTTTCGGATATCCAAAAACTTGAAGTACCAAATTTAATATCCAATACGAAATCCAAAAAAAATAAAAATTAAATCCAAATTCCAATCCGTAATCCGAAAATCCAAACCAAAAATCTAAAAAATTTGGATTTGAGGTTTGCCCAAACTATGCCCACCCTAACCGAATGCCAAACTAATTCTAGATTGGAATTCCTAATTTTCTCTTCTACATGAAATTCCTTACCAACCTACCTACATGAAAAAAATTCCTTCTATTTTGGGCTGATCTAAATTTATTCATCCTCTACTCTTTGAACTATACAACCTCTACAGCTGTTGTTTTACTTTGATATTTAATTAAATGTCCAAAATGCGTGTTTTAATATGAGGTTGTTCATGACTATTTATAACTTCTAGATATGCATGAGATTTGTTGGCTCAGGCTATAATATTGACTAATTTTGTGGCTGGCAAATTATATAGCCCCAGGTGGACCCCAAAATATAACCTACTACAAACCTTTTTCATACTTAGCATACCATATAGATCCACCATTCTCCTTATTGATTAGGCATATAACCAGAGATGGATCTAGGATAAAAATATGAGTTCAATGCTAAAAAGAAAAAAGAAGAAGAGTATTTAACGGGAATTGATATCTTTACTTTGAATAAATAATTCAATTTTAGACCAATTGTATCATTCAGTTTTTTTAGAGTACCACGGCCAACAAATAATATTGTATTAGTTCTAGGAAATGTGTACATAAAATACTTAGTTTGACATAACATCATGGATTCACGTACATCGTAATTTGGGCTTAAATGTCATGATCCAAAATTCATTAAAGATCGTGATGACGCCTAACACCACTGGCAGACAAGCCAACAATAAATAATTATCCTAATTACTCATATTAGTATTTCAAATCATACTTTTCTTTAATTACGTAGTACAAAATGGGATTTACAAAGTGAATGAAAATGTTTTCGCAACCACATTAATGAATAACCCGTAAGCACCCCCAAAATTCGGTGTCACAAGTGCATGAGCATCAACTAGGAAGTAAAATAAAATATAGCATCTGTCCGGAATACAAATTAGACAGAAAAATTATAATTAACTCTGAAGGAGACTCTGCTGGCTGCGGATTGTAACATGAAATACAGTTCACGGTACAAAAAGGAACCCATGCAACGATAGGAAATCCTTTTTTTAGAGAGCCAATGACTTAAGACAGACCACCCTGCATCATCCGCGCCTCCGCACCCAAAGGACCACCAAACATAAATGTATCTGCACAAAAATGTGCAGCAAGTATAGTATGAGTACGCAAATCAACATGTACCCAGTAAGTATCTAGCCTAACCCCGGAGGAGTAGTGACGAGGGGTTGACATCGTCACTTACTAGTGGTCTGATAATATCAGTACAGTAAGGAGGTGAACAAATATGAGGCAGAGTAAATAAACGAAATAAACAAGTATAAATATGCGGTACAATTCTCCTCTTTATAATAAACCCAAGCTCTCAATTAGCAAATTCCTCCTCAACCGGAGAGCGTATATATATATATATATATACACACACATATGTGTGTGTGTGTGTCTATGTATTATGGACCTCACCAAATAGGTTATTATAATTCAAATCAAGAAAAACTCACAGGTACGTTAGCTTCTCGCCAAATATTACGCACAATTTCATGAGGATATTTTATATAAATACCGAGGTGTACGGCCCGATCCCATCATAATCTGTGCACTGGCGAGGGTCGAACGGCACGAACCATAGATGCATATCTTACACTGCTGAGGCGAACGACTCACTCCCATGAGAGTGTGACACATAAATCCTACCGAGGGGAACAGCCCGATCCCATTAGAATAAGAAGCTTAAACGGATCCTTGACGCTCACTCACGAATAAACATGTGAGTTATAATTTTTAAGGAAAACCGTTCGAGGAAAACGCAAAGCGCGTGAGAAATCCGTAAAAGGAACACCATTACTCCGTGGCAAATCATGAAACTCGTGAATTCTCTACAATAGCAAGGCTATCACTCTACGCATGTCTAGTGTCAAGTCGTAATGTGAAATAAAACAATTAAACGAGCAAAGATAATCCTTGTGGTACAAGTATAGCATAGTGTGAACTTAAGTCTATCCGGACAATAACATAAATTTAACTACGTACGGACTCTCGTCATCTCGTGTGTGCGTAGCCCCCGCAACAAGTTACACATATTAAATATATCTCCTAGGGGTAGTTTCCTCCTCACAGAGTTAGACATGAGACTTACCTCGGTCCGAAGTTTCATAACCGCCAACACCGCTCTAATACCTAAAATCGGTGCTCGTCGCTCTAAAACTAGTCAAACAATGTGCAAACCAATAAAAATATACTCTAATACTCATAACTAATCAATTTAGGTAAATTTCCAACTCCGCTCGAAAAGTCGATAAAGCAACTATTGGGCCCACGTGCCCCGACTGCAAAAAAAATTTTTGATAACCATTACGAACTCAAATATATAATTTATTCTCAATTTCATGCCTAAATTCGTGGTTTAATCTCATTTTTTATCAAAACCTTATGTTTTCCTCAAAACCCCATAAAATCCCACCACTTTCCATGTTAAATCTACTTATGATTCGTATATTTAGCTAAAGAATTGATATGGATCACTTACCTCTTGATGTTGATGGAACCCCACTCAAAATGCTCTGAAAAATCGCCTAAGCGCAAGTGGGAAATGAGGGAAATGAGCTAAGTCCTGAAATAAAAACTCTTGCACCAGTCGCAGATATTGCATTTGCGACATCTTGTTCGCAAATGCTATGAACGAAACAGAGCCACCACTGCCAAGGTCACATTTGCAACAAAAATCTTCACAAATGCGAAGAGGGCAGTTTCACAAAAGCGATAAAATATTTGCAAATGTGAACCCCTCAGAAATTTCCCATCCTAACAAATGCAAACTCCTCCCTCACAAATGCGAGTTCGCAAATGCGATTAAACCCTCGCATTTGCGAGACATGCAACCCAGACCAGAAACCAGCAGAACCAGCAACAATTTTTCATCCGAAGTTGATCTGAAACCACCCCGAAACACACTCTAGGCCCCTAGGACCTCGTTTAATCACATCAACTTGTCCCAAAACATGACACGAACTTGCTCGAGCCCTCAAATCACGTCAAACAACGTCAAAACCATGAATCGCACCCCAATTCAAACTTAATGAACTTTAAAAACTTCAAACTTCTACATTTGATGTCGAAACTTATTAAATCACGTCCGATTGACCTCAAATTTTGCACACAAGTCATATTTAACATTATGAACCTACTTCAACTTTCGGAATCACAATCCGACCCCGATATCAAAAAGTCAACTCCTGGTCAAACTTCCCAAAAACCTTCAAATTTCTAACTGTAGCCAAATGACCCCGAAATAACCTACGGACCTCCAAATCCACGTCCGGATGCGCTCCTAAGACCAGAATCACCATACGGAGTTATTCCCAGGCTCGGAATCCCAAACGGACATCGATAACATTGAAATAAACTTCAACCCAAATTCATGAAATCTTCCAAAATGCCAATTTTCCACAATTGGCGTCGAAACGCTCCTGGGTAATCCAAAACCCGATCCGGACATACGCCCAACTCCAAAATCATCATACGAACTTATTGGAACTTTCAAATCCCGATTCCGAGGTCGTTTGCTCAAAAGTCAAACCTTGGTCAACTCTTATAACTTAAAGTTTCCGAAATGAGAATTTCCTTCTAAATTAACTCCGAACTTCCCGAAATTAAATTCCTACCACCCGTACAATTCATAATACGTGAAGTGAAGCTACTCAAGATCTCAAACCGTTGAACAACGCTCTAGGGCTCAAAATGACCGGTCGGATCGTTAAACTAAATACACCCTTATATATAACATACCAATTCCCATACGAGCTCCCGACGGTTCATATGTACACTACTTCAACTAGAGTGACAAAATAGAACTTTCGCATTTCTTATAAGGCATTTTTCACTTTTAGCCCACGACATAAACTATTTATATTCATTACCCGAAAAAGTGTATATAAAATTTGTATAATTTTTGTATACGATATATATATATATATATATATATATATATATATATATATATATATATATATATATATATATTCGTCTATTATTTTGAGAGCGGCTATATAATGTCATTTTCTCTTTCTTATATGCACTACCAACGGGTATAATGAGATGATTGATAGGATTTCGATCTCTTAACTAGCCTTAATAAGGAAATTTTTAGTTAACTCTACTTTGAGACTGAAATTGCATCTTATCATATTTAACTTTATTTTGCATCGCAAACTATAGGGTTTGATCTTTTATTACAGGGTTCTCTTATAATTTAGTACATATGGAAATAATTTAGTTGTTTGATTGATTTTTATATTATGGTTAGTACTATATGGTATCAGAAAGAAATTTATAACTTTATACTAGCCAGGAATAAAATTGGTGAATAATGTAAATGACAGTTTGGGCACTAGTAACCTAATCTGATTTTGTCCATTCTTTATTCATTTCCTTTCGGTTCTCATTCACCAACTTTCTCCTTTGTTTTTTATGGAATATTTTGGCAAATGAGGATGCAATCAAGTTATTTGATAATGACTTTCTAATTAACATTTTTTATGACCTTTTTTTTTCTGAAGTGGGGTATGAACGAGTGAATATGTAGTGTTCTAAGAGCAGGTAAAAAATGGATGGTATTGGTAAAATTAAAACGTTTAACCTAAGTAAAATGTGATGAAATTAAATTGCAAAGTCTTACTGCAACAAAGTTGCCTTATTTCTCTTTTAAAGTCACCTTCTAGAACGCATTAATATATACTCGGTTATCATAGTTTGTAGGATAATAAAATAAACGATATGAAAATATGCATTACAGGCATGCATAAGATACTGAATCTAATAAATAATTCTGTATCTGAACATTATACATGCAACTAATTAAAAAATTACCACTCGTGCAAGTGTGGTTGGTCGCGTTATTTGGACCTTTGTTGCTTACATATAATTTCATTAATTTAGGTATGAGGAGAATCTGGATTTATAAAGAAGAAGAAGAAGAAGAAAATATAATTTATGCTAATTAATATTTCAGGCTACAATATAGAAATATTTGTTCAAAGTTTGAGTGTAGATCTAGAAGAATTTAAATTAAATATAGATACATGATTGTATTCAATAATAGAATTAGCAATATGTTTTAATTACCTAGAACAAAATAGAAATAATTGTTTTGATTTATATAGAAAACAACTTTATTTAGTAAGAAGGTTATATCATATACTCTAAGAAGAATATAATTTTTGTACTAAAATTATATTTAGAATACTAATAATTTACTAGAATCTATTTTGGAATTTATTTTTCAGACTTTATTTATTTTAGTAATAATAATTTGACTTTATTTATTTATTCAATTTCTCCTCTTCATTTAAATTTAAAAATAATGAAAGGTTGAGAGTGGGGGTTTAGCTACCAAATTAAATTCCGACTTAAATGGACACTAGCTAATGGGGCATATAGTATACGTGTGTACACTTCCAAATTTTTCAATCAAATCTGTCTGATCTTAATATTCCCTATATTAAATGAAAGTTAGTTCTCGCAATAATTTTTTTTTTTTTGATGAGCAGTTCACGCAATAATTAGTTGGTGTGTAACTGTGTATCAGTGTATGTTTACAGAAAAAGCTAATTTTTTTTTTTTTTTGAGCTAGAAACTAACTGCTCTCAAGACGTTGATAATTTTTTAATCAATTATCTAGAAATGTTTAAGCTATTTTATTATTTTTTTGAAATGTGTAAGCTTAAAGAAATAGAAAGTTTCTTTACGGACTCTACACATTTAGAAGGGCTGCAGGAGCTTAATGTGCCAAATTATTCTTTTACATACTCTACATTAAACAATAAATTGGGAAATCCTAGGGGGGAAAGGAAATAGAAAAAAATTAATCCAAATAATTACCCACCTAATCTTTTACATATAAAATACCCGCTAAATATATATAATATATATAATATATATAATTGGGTATAATCAATATATAATTTGTGTATACTGACTAGAAAAAATAAACATTATATATGGTCGGCTATTTATGTATATAAAATTGCACGGGAACGCTATTTGGTCGCCCTCATTTAACCTATACCCATTTTTTTAAAAGCTTTTAACTTGTACCCACTTGTTAAAAAACTTCACCTCCCTTTCTCCTCCCCTTCTCCTTCTTCATTTTCTTTTTTCTTCTTCACAATCTGATTCTATCGAATCCATACCTGTAACGGTTTTTACTTCTTAAACTCATCAAAGCCTCTGTTATTTTATGACCACTTGAATTTACGTGTTGTTTCAACTGCACATCTATGTAAATTATCAATGGATTGACTTAAGCACGGAAATACAGTACATTTTCATACATTAATATAAAGAGTACGTAGCTTATTTTTTCGAAATATGAACTGGGGAGGAACTTTACAGTGTTTGCGTACTAGACTAGATATTGCAGGGCATACGTAAAGGTGAGGGAAAAAGAAAACCCAAAAAAAGGAAGGCAAATCCCTATGTGCAAAAAATTTCAACTCTAGAGCTGAAGTTTTTATTTTATAACTGGCAAGCTTTAGCTCTAGAGTTGAAGTTTTCGGGTGACTAAATAAAAACTTCAGCTCTAGAGCTGAAGTTTTCAGTTACAACACAAAAACTTCAACTCTAGAGCTGAACTTCAGGGCCGGCTACTAGAATGCTGAAGTTTTGCGTGATTGTCTTTGCTACTTCAGCCCCGTATGGTGAAGTTATGTGAAAAAGCGGGTACGCTTGCTATTTTTTTTGCAAAACGGGGCATAAATTAAAATGTGACATAAAAAGCGGGTATAGATGCAAATGCCCCATTTATGTAACAATTTGAGAAATGCTCACTGGGCCTAAACCAATTCTTCTGGGCTTCTTACTATTAGGATGGCCTTATGGGTAAAATACTGTTGGATCGTAATGAATTGCAACATGGACCAATTAATGACAAACCCAATTATTAAAGGAAAAACTAAATAGTGTAGTCACTCTAAAAAAATAATAGCCAGCAAAATATATTTTTTCGTATATTAATATATAATATATAAAAATATACATATTTTATATATAATTAGTGTAGAACTTTTTGGGGAGAAATTCAAAAATAGCCAGATTTATCAGTAGTCATTCAAAAAATAGCCACAATTCAAAAGTAATCGAAATTTAACCACTTTTCATGTAAAGATAAATCTAAACGAAAACATTGTTCAAAATTTGGAAAAATACTCCAGCATAATATACTGGAGTTCCAGTCTAATATACTGGAGCCAGCAAAGTATACCGGTCCAGCATAATATGCTGGAAGTTCATACACAGGTGTACCGAACTCCAGTATATTATGCTGGACCGGTCTTTATTGCAGTAAAATATTAGTTACTTTTCAATGATTTGACAAACGCTGGCTATTTTTGAATGACTAGTCCGAAAACTGGCTAGCCCGTGCTATTTTAACAACTTTTGTATAGTATTAATTAGCGGATATAATTATTTTTAGCGACTGATCAAATGTGTAATTTGCCCATTATTAAACTTAAGGGAGTTTACTCCTACCAACTTTTCTCTAGTAGTAACAGCGCTAGTCATTTTTCAGTCACATAATTGATAAATAATTATTGTTATGGAGTTTCAAATTCCACAATTGAACTTCCATGACAATATCTCGGAGTTTCACCGGTGAAATTTGAAACTCTACAAGAATTGTTAATGTTCAATTGGTTAAATTAGCTATTTGTGAATTTTATCCAGTTTTCTACTCATAATTTATTATATCAAAAAATAAAATTTCCATTTTCTTTCATCTAAAATTTGTAAGTCAACAACGCAGTTGATATTTATGACTTGCACAGAAATTATAGATGGCTTTGTCTAGACGAAAAGAAGAAACAAACAATTTACTTTAGAAGCGTGCAATCAAATGGGCCTTAAATATACGGGCCCAGGCCCAATTTTGTCAGGACATGGATAGAGTTTTGTGAATGGTTCAGCTTTTTGGTGGATCTAACTGTTATGTCTGCAATTATCCACTTTGGGAAAAGGCATTTTGTTCTTTTCTTCAATATAGAGGTAATTGATGACCCGGCCCACATGAAAAAGACTTCATATTAGGTTTAGGACCACAAAATTTTTCATTATTTGTATTTAAGGACATTACCTTTATGTAGCTAAAGACAAAGTTAGATTCTGGATGAAACTGTGAAGTCCTTTTCTAACCAGTATGTGTGTCAATGGTGACAATTGTTTCAATCATACTCTTGGCTTCCCCAAAAAATTTATAAAAAAAAAAAAAAAAAAGAGAAGGCTCTTGACATTGTTTAGCGGTTCGTGGTTTAGCGGTCAATAAAATGATGAGAATCAAGAATCGAATTTCAGTAAAGATAGATACTCCCTCTGTTCCAGTTTATGTGAACCTATTTCCTTTTTGGTCCGTTCCAAAAAGAATGAACCCTTTCTAAATTTGGTAACAATTTAGCTTAAAGTTACAACTTTACCCTTAATGAGAAGCTTTTATAACCACACAAATACTCTGGGCCCCATTTGAACTTGTTTAGGACCACAAATTCCAAAAGTTTTTATTTTTTACTTAAACTCCATGCCTAGTCAAACAGGTTCACATAAATTGGAACGGAACGGAGGAAGTATATGACTGGTGATTTCTTTGCATCTTCTTATATATCTTAAGGGTCAGATTACCGAATATAAATCCTGATAAGAAATACTAGCAGAAATGAAATAGTTGAGGTATAAACAAACCTAATCGGACACCACCATCCAATTACGTGCATATTTGTATTCCAACATCTATATATTGATAAAATTGGATTTTTGTCACTGGGTTTTAGAAAGAAATTTTTACTATATTTATATACTGCAAGCTAGCTTATGTTAACTAAAATTTTGACTAGCATTACTACATTAATTGTTCTGTACGATGATAACAAATTATGTAGTAAATAATAATGCCAAATTAAAGAATATGTTGATTTTGAACTAGACACATTTATACTTTTTTTGTTAGTGTGTGTGCGCGTTGGGGGGTGGGGGAGGTTATTGTAGGATTAACTTATTCTCTAATTTTTACCTAAGATTTAAGGGCCTTATACGGTAGGTTTCTCCTTATTAACAACAGTTCACTTCACTTTTATTGAATAATGTAAAGAATGATGTATAAACAAGCAACTTTCAGTCTCAATGATGCAATTAATATAGTGTACCTATACACACTCTGTATTACGCTAAATTGAAAACTAAATAACTTTATATGCCACGGATAGTTAATTTTTTATAACGTTAAGAAGGAAAAATAAAGTAGAAAGAGGGAGCGGATGGTAAATACAGACTTTATAAAAATTACTCCATTGAATATTCGCTTAGAAAAGTCAAAGTAGAATAATTGATGAAACAAATCTTGACCTAGTCACTATCCAATAAAGTTGCACATTATCAACAGCCTAGCATCATTTGCCATGTTACATCCATAACTAGGTGCACAAAATGCCACCCAACTCACCCAAACCCACTGCATCTCCTTAATTTAACCTCTTTTTCTTTCACACTTTCGGGGTAAATCTAAGTCCCTAGTCAATATTTACACCATTCATTTCCATAGGTAAAAACGTTTCATCAATTTAAATTTGGATAAGCAGAGTTATTCGATATTTGTGCTAATAGAAGCTCATAAATGATCAATTAAATAATCGAGTTGCGCGCAAGCTAACCCATATATTAGATTATAAAAATTAATTTACTTTTTTCGGTGATTGTTTTATGAGGATTGAGGAGAAATAGTGATACAAGGACATAATTTAATGGGATTTGGAATTTAGTGTACATATTTGTCTCTTTTAGGCATTATGGGAAGATCCAGCTGCATATCTCTTTTAAATAAATATATTGGTAATAAATCCAATAGAATTCAATATTTAACAGAATTGTATAATGGGGTGTCTCCATTTACACCAATGCTTCTTTAATGAATAAATCTGCTAGATGCCCCTTTCTATATTAAACTATCTACAGTTGGCCATCTTTTCAGTCCTTGGACATAAAATCAAAATTGACTAAACCATTCTGATTGTTTAAACTAAACTCTAAAGCTTGCCGTAAGTCCATGTTTTTTTTTTGTGGCTACATTATTTTATAAGGAAAAGGGCAGTCTGATGCACGAAGCATTCCGTGTTTACGCAGGGTCCGGGGAAGGGACGCACCCTAAGGGGGAGTGATGTAGGCAGCCTACCCTAATGTAAGTATCAATGGCTGATTCCACGGCTCGAACCCGTAATCTATAGGTCACGTGGAGACAACTTTAGTGTTGCAAGTCCGAAGGAATTGAGCCAAGAAATGTGTTTTCATGTAGCAAATTAAATAAAGTAAAAAGTAAAAAGTAAATCCATATTTATAAAGATAAAATAAAAAAATCACCCCACTCCAAGTAAGATCAGAGTATCAGACAACAGAAGGAAAGCCCTATCAAGAATCTCCCCCTCATTGTGTCTTTGATCTAAAAGATGGACCTAAAGCACTCAGCAAGTGAATGCAATAGTGCTGAACTCTACAATGACAATTACTCCTTACAAATGTCAAAATTTACTTACAAGATGTACACTTAAACTTACTATGTATATGTATCCCCCTCTATATATAGATCTATACCACAAAAAACCTTAAGTCTAACAGATTATTAATGAAGCAAAACTTACATGTGTAAAAGGTACCGGAAACTAAATTCATATGGCATAATCTGAAGAACATGAGAAAGAGGCTCGTTATTCCTTCTCTCGAGGCAGCTAATCGCTTCTTTTCCATGTTCGTTTGGCAATTGAAGACATATCCAATCAAGTAGTGATTCCAAATCCTTTGCAAAATCTAGCAGATACCAGTCCAACAGTTTTGGTATTGCGACCAACTTCTTTGATGTTGAAATGCCAACGGCTGCCTGCAAATACTCCCTCTTTGCAACTTGAAGCTCATTTTCAATATTTGCTGCAGTGTATACTCTCACCTGTTTCAAGACAGCTCCTAAATTAGCACTGTTGTGTTTAACAAAGATACTGAAAACTAGATAAATGCACCAATGTACTACGCAGAGAAACAAGGCGCTTATAACTTACAGCAGG
This sequence comes from Nicotiana sylvestris, assembly GCF_000393655.2. NCBI lineage: Eukaryota > Viridiplantae > Streptophyta > Magnoliopsida > Solanales > Solanaceae > Nicotiana > Nicotiana sylvestris. Next base: position 162,308,173 of record NC_091060.1, on the reverse strand, counting down.
AGAGGAAAAACTTCCACAAGAGAGCGCAAATGTCACTAATGTTTCGGAGAACTCCAAACCAAAGATGCTACGTGCAGTCATCTCGTCATTCTTTACACCCTTTGCAAAAGTCTGGTGATAGCAATCAAATAGGATATACTCGTAAGTAATACTTTAGACGCATGAGCTGGACAAAAAGTAAATTCCTTTATATTTGGAAAGCCTCTTACATATTTTGAGTGATAAGGCAACCTCAGAATGAAGTGTTCAATGGTTATGGCATTAAGCAAGTGTCCACTAACATTTATTGTTGCCTGCAAAAGGTGGAACTTCGCCAATTAAAAAGTGAAGAATATGGATCATATCGTTGTCAACTAATTGAATTAGGAGACTGAAACAGTATAATAGATTGCATGGATAGGATAGGACACCGAAGCATTACCTTTTGCATCAGTGCTACAACCATTTCAGGATTCTCAGGTAGGCCGTACTCCAGGAATGCCTGAAATGTTAGACGAATGAATAATAGTAAAAAGAAAATTTGAAAGGTGGCATATTCGTAAATCAGAATGTAAAGCTTACATTCATCATGCAGGAATTGTATATGTTGATCCAGAAAGCAAGCTTTTCTTGGTGGGTGAGGCCCTGTAAGTTGACTAATGCAAGTTTCTCGAGTAGAAGTCTGGAAAAAGGAGCGAGGTATATATGAGAAACCATCCAAGTTTTGAAAATTTTGAAAGATTGTATAATCTCAAGCTATTTTGACCAACTTACTTTAGCCTACGAACTAGGAAAACGGATATTGTTGTTCGATTTGGATTGATCGAAGAAGCTTCGACTGCATATAAATGCTTATACGGACCGATATCTCTCCTTTCAAACTTTGAACATATGCCATAAGGGTCTCCAAACTCTTTCTTCTCACATGAATTATATCCTGTCAATGAAGGCAATGTATCGGCTGTACTCCTGCTCTTCTTAGAGCTCATTCTGAGGAAAATATTTAATAAGCATTTCAAAATATTTTCCGAGATTGTATTTGGACTTTCAGCTGATGATGGTTTTCTATCTTGACTAACAAAGACTCTCTCTTCCAAACTCCCATGGTACATTACTTGGTCCTCAAGCTGAAAATAACAAAAGTATAATATCTGTTATGCTGCACTAGATAACTCATTTCGGGAAAAAAAATGAAGATCACTGAATTACCAACCTGCAATTTCGGAGGATCTACGCGCTTCTCTGCTAATCTATTCTCAGCAGCAGGCTTCTTAGCAGGAGTTCTGACAGTTTTCACTTTCGCATTTAGTGATCGATGCTTGCTTTTCGTGGAAGACCATGACTGATTCTCTTTTAAGCAGCTGTCATCTGAAAATGAAATTGAATTTAACGAGGATAAATCACTCAGTTACCTTGACAAACATGAACGTCATTTTCCAGTTCCAAGCGATTACCAGAGAGAGAAGGCAACTGTCTACCCGAAAATGAAGCTGAATTCGCTTCCATTTGGGGCGACAACTTTGTTTGCTTCTGCTTGGGACTCTTTTCTTGATTTGGTTCAATGGTATCAGTCACATTATCCATATTCCTCTTGGAGGAAGAAATATAGACGGCTTCTTGATACAATCCTTGCCTGAAATGCACAACTTTCTCTTCAAGCCGAACAACTTCCTCCTCCAAAACAGCCACTTCAGCTAGAAGCTCCAGTGTCTGCATATTTCCAATTATAGAATTACACTTATATTGTCAATTCCCAAAAAATAGAGCTAGAAAACAACTATCAAGTAAAAACATCTCCTCTTCAAACTAACGTGACAACGACAAGTTACTCCATATGGTGAATTTTTTGGCACTAGCTCCTTCCACAGTACAGTTCAATCTCAAAATGTACATTACACGAAGGAAATAAGGAACACGAACAATGTTGAAACATAATACAACTAAATAATTAAAAGTGTGTTCTCTCAATCAGTTTAAGCTAATGAGATGGTTACACAAGTCAACAACAGACACCTGCTATAACATCATTGAAGAACAGGAAATACTAACATTTGGAGGGAGATAAGGAGGAAGACGAGGAAGAGCACCGAGGGGTCTGGTAAACGCCCTTTCAAGAGCTCTGTGGACATTTTCCTCATGCCTGAGTTTCTTCTTTAGCTTATCAACCTAAATTTACACATAATTAGTACAAATTATAGACTAATTACAGGTTTTACTGTAAAACTTAAGAATTCAAGAATCACAAATGTTTACATCTTGTAACAATGCCATCTTTCTTTCTCTAGTTGCTTTTCTTCTATTTATGGTTGTTTTCTCAGTACCCATTTTCCTGTTTCCTTGCATTTCCACTTTTTCCTTCAAACAAGAAAAGAAGACATAAACAATTCAGCTTCCACAAGAAAGGAATTAAATGTAACGGAAAAGCATAAAGCAAACACTATATTGACCATAAACATGCAGATAAAAAGGAGGGGAAAAAAAAGCAAAGATAAGATATGAAACGGATTTGGATAAGGATCAAAACTTACACCTTTCTACTTTTTAAAATTCTTAATTCTGAAATCAAAATCAAAACTCAAAATCTGCTGAAGTTAAGTAGATGATATGATTTAAACCACAGCAAGATTTAGAATCATTCAACTAATCAAATAAAGATTCAATTTTTCTTCTCAAAACTACAATTAAATTTCAAAATACTATAGTGAGCTCAAAAAAATTTCTTGAGAATTTCTACTTCTGAGTTCTGAATGCATAATTTCCAAGAAAAAGAAAAACAAACCAGTACCCAGAAATTTTTACACTCCAAAATATACAATGAAAAGAGATTTCAATAGCAGAAAAGCTCTTACCTTTACATTTTTGGATGGAGTTTTCATAGACTGTAGACTAGTCCTGACTCTGGCATTCATCTTTATTGTATTTTTCTTCACTCCCCAGAAAAAAGAATTAAATGAAGGTAGCAATAAAAGAGAAAACAGAGAGAATAAGGCCTTCAGAAGAATGAATTCATTGCATTTGCAGCAGATGCAGAACAGTGCTAATAATATCAAAAACAAAGCGGGAAACTAATGGAGAGACTTGAAATTCAATCCAAGAAACAAAAAATTGAATGAAAAAAAGCAACCCCAATTGGCCAAAAAAGACAAAAACAGAACACAACTCCTGCAAAAAAATGGTTCAGTTAAATCCCTGCATTTTCTTGATCGGCGTGAAGTCAATGTATTTCATCTTCTGCTATAATCTATAGGCCACACTCTCACCATTTTTCAAGAACAAAACACTAGCTAGATAAAATAGGACCTGGATTATATATATTTTTTGTTTGATAAGTATATATATATATATATATATATATACACAGAGAGAGTGAGATGAAGTAGAGGGGTAAATGAGGAATAGGGAACTGTATTTTGTTTCTGCTTGAGTTTGTGTAAAGACTGTATATTTATTTATTGTCTATATTCCCTTGGTTATTAGAGAATGGACTGATGTGGTTGCATTTACTGTTTCTAAATTTCTACTATACTATATATGTAGTTAAATTGTAACCGTTCGATTTGCACATGCACAATATTTTCTGTTTTAGTCTAATAAACTCTATTTAAATTATTTATTTTCTGCTTTAGTCCAATATTTATTTAAATTATTGCTACGCTCAATAGCGTGTTCCTATCCTTTTTTTAATAATTTTTTTGTAAAAGTAAAATAAAACATGCAAGAACAAATTTTTATATAGTAATTTTTTTGAAATAAAAATAGATGTCTAATTTCTCTTAGTGCTTTTTAATTTATAAAGATTATGATTGGCAAATAAATCTTCGTAAAACACTAACTCGTATTGATTCCATGTAGCTTTATTCTTATGTAAATCTCTCTCTTTAGATATGATATTTTATGCTGCGTGCGGTTAACTTTCTTTGTTAATACTTATTATAAGAAATAATTAATGATGAATTTACCAATATTACATAATAATAATAATAATAATAATAATAATAATAATAATAATAATAATAGCCTTGTGGGGGAGTATCATGTGTTCGTGCAAGGTTCGATGAAGGATCGCATTCCAAGGGTTGTGATTAGATGCGGAGCTAGAATTTGAACTTTATGGGTTCGATATTATAATCATTTTAAGTTATTGGGTTCTAAATTAATAACTTGCACATATGCATTGAATTTCTTAATACAAATACAGAGTTTGAGTAAAAGCTACTGGGTTTGGCCGAGCCCTAACCAATATTGTGGCTCCATCCCAGTGTCTGATGCAAGCATTAATGGCTAATTTCACCGCTCAAATTCATAAATTACCGATCACATAAAAATAACTTTAGCATTGCTCCGAGGCTTCTTTACAATCTACCAATATAGCATATTCATTAATTTAAAATGCTAAATTCATGTTTATATGTTTCGTGGAAGGAAGAGTGAAAGAGCATTGAAAGGTAAATTAGTGTTTGCGTTGTGAAAAAGCAAGCAAAAATACGCATCTAATAAGTGCATCATAGTGCCGTACGCTACCAGACAGCCCATCTTTCTGTATCATTATGAATTAACGTGCGCCATTACCCCTTTTTCTTTACTTTTGGAATTTTGCTTTCTTTTGGTTACTAACATTAATGCTTATTAAGTTTATCTTTTTCTTTTTGTTTCTTCTTTTGAGAAATGTCAATTTTCAGTACCAAAACTCATACAAGGGAATTTCATAAAATCTCACTCATTATTTGCAAACGAATTTCCATAAAAGCTAATGTGTCCATAGAATTTTGTACCACTTAGAATGCTTTCTTTTGGGTAGAAATGCAAAACAAATCATAGCTAGATTCTTTGACTTTTGGAGTGAGAGAGGCCAAAAGAGAAAGGAACAATATAATTGGTGAGAATTCACTAATTAGTTAACACAAAACTTATAATATAAATTAATTTGGCTTTTTAAATGTGTCTAATACTATATTTTGTCCTTCTTCTTAATTCACTAATTAGAGATGATTTTACTATGTATTGTGGGTTTAATTATCTTTTTGGTATAATCATTGTTCCACATAGAGCTCGTTAAAAGAAAAAAATATATTTTCCTTAGGGATTTCTCCGTTCACAAGATTCGAATGTGAAAACCTTAATTAAGGGGGCAAGGCTCATCTATCTCGCCACATCCCTGGGTGGTGTGTATTTAATTATCGACTAATTAATAATTTAATATTAAACACACACAAAAATACCTATTTTTAAAATTTTAATATCTTAAGATAAATTTCCAAAATTTGCTGCACTTTCTTATCAAGGTAAAAATGAAGAATGTGGACATAAATATTAGTACAAGTAAATCTTCTTCCATTTTTTCTGGCTCCGCCCGCAGTGCCCTCTCCCCCCCCCCACACACACAACCCCCAAAAAAAACTAAAAAAGAAAAAGAAAAAGAATTGTCCTTTCTTGAAATAAAAAGAAAATAAGATGTGGTAAGAGTGAAGGGGAAAAGGCTGATAAAATCACATGGCTGCCAACTAAAGTGCTTTAAACATGAAAGGGATTTATAAGGCAACCAAATAAATGGGAGTAACGGGCTTTTTGTATACTTGGATTTCACTCATTCGTTTTGTACCTTTAATTAAATAAATAAAAAATTGGTTCACGTTCAAATCACATGTTGATGATCAGGAACCAAAGTTAGAAGAGCAATTAATTTCATGATTTGGTCTCTAAAAGTTGGGTTATTAAAATTAAAAAACTTTATACATTTAGCTAATCAAGTTAGCAACCCAATTAAAAGCTTGTCATGAAAAGTACTTTTCCAATTTGATCAGAAAACATGTTTAAGTTAATTATTTGATACCCAATTTCATCACACTAGAAAAGGAATATGAATTAAATTAGACCCTACATATTTGTGTAAAATGAATTACCTTATTAACTGATTTTTTTGCAAAAATAATGAAAAGCACCTTTGGGTAGCTTTTCAATTTTTGCAAACTGAAAAACTTTTATTTAATGTCGTTTGGTTGTTAATTGGTTTATCTGTTTTGGAAACAATGGCCATTTTTGCAAAAAGGATTAGATTTTGTTGAAAGGTAACTCTATATTTTGTGTTATATTTAAAGTTATTTCATAAATTCTGTGATATCTACAACAATGAGTTTCTTAATCTCATTCTGGTAAAAAAAAATGAGTACCAAAAGAAACACTTATTAAAGAAGGATTTTTTTTTTTTTTTGGTAATTACAGATTGTATATCTACCAAGGAAAAAAGAAGGAATTATTTTTAGTAGGAAAAAGAAGGGAAGGGATGATAAATACACATGGTGAGGTGGGAAACATTATTAGGGGTGGTGGGATTATGATATGGACATGCCACTCTTTTGCACGTGACTGACTCCAAACAACTACTAATAATATTTCATTAAGCTTTCTACTTTAGTATTATTGCTAATTAACTGGATAATTAGGGCAATTGGCACGGAAATAGACAAGGATCAACACATATAAGACAGATAGAAAATTTGAAACGACAGTTTAATTTCTCGAAGAGTGAAGTTTATCCTAATTTATTACTACTATTTTAATATTACAGTAGAAAGAAATGTTGATTAGCTTGGCAAAGTTATAATCCAAAAAGGAAAATTAACAAGTAATTTAATGCTAAAATTGCTTTTATAGACAAGTATGATTTCATGCATTTGTAGGTAAAATGAATTTGATCCTAATTTATTATTTTTATTTGAAAAGAATACGGTGGAATTATATGTTGATCAGCTTTGCGAAGTTATAATCCAAAAAGGAATATCATTCCTTAAAAAGTGAATTTTAACCTAAAAATGGGTTTATAGAAAATAATGATTTCGTGCATTTACAGGTCGAAGTATTTAATCATTGAATTACTGTAAAACAAATTTCTTTTCCCATACAATGTAATGAATATTTTACTTTTTTGTTGATTTAGTTAGCGTAACTAACCGGAATTAATTGGACTAAATTATTGGATGCCGTAGAAATAGTTACAAGAATATAGGTTTAGACTTGACATGACATTTAACTCCAAAATTGTCGCTTTTACATATTTACTATCTTATTTAAATAATGAAGATGAAAAAAAGCAAATGGATTGAATGGAATGTAACGCCAACACTTGTTTTCTAGCAATAAATAAAAATCAACAAGTCAAGACATCATTGTCTACGTGCACGCTAAGTTTTTGGGACACAAAGTACAATTTTTAATTAAAACTACCCCAATAATTAACTATCCTGAATCGGCTGTCTATAATATTCTTTTTTACTTTTACGATATAATAACTTATATATAATTGACGATATATATATAAAAAATTAATTTGACTGATTATAGTAAGTCTATTAACTTATTTTGAAGTAACCAAATTAGTTTTTTTATCATACAAGATCACCTTAATCTGACGGCGTAAAAATTATGCACGATGCATTAACAAAAGTTAAACATACTATTATCTTAACTATGATGTAATTTATTACCACCTATCAATCTTTGATTATTAGCCCATAGAAATGGCTTCGAGCTCTATTAATTGTGTATTGGGAAGACAACTTTTAAAATGGGGAACTGAATTTTTTTTTATTTTTTTTTAAATTCAAGTTGTGAGAATTGTACTGGTTTCATAAACAAAATTAAATTCTATCAATTACATATAGTACGAGTTTCAGAAAGATAATCATATAATATACACGTTCATTTTTTCCAAATCGAATTTCCAAGAATTCCGGATTTTCTTGTTTTCACTAGCTCTGATATGGCCATACTCAAATGACAAATCTTTCACGATCTTGCTACGTTGTAGTATTAAATTACTATGACATTGTCTCTCGTAATTTTTCGTGGTCCAATCTCTATTGATTATTCAAGATGCATTATTATTTTATTTTTCATTCAGTGATATTATAGTTTTAGGGTTCATATCTTGATCTTGACCTTGATACTTGATAGTTTAGTCTTTATAGTTTTCATTATCGAAATATTTTCTCTTGAAAATAAAAGGTTCTTACTTCTTAGGACTTACCCTTATGCCTGAAAATATTATTGTAGCAATAGAAAGGGAGTCACGAGATCTTATATCACTTACCAATAAGGTCATATCATTAGTATTACAATTCAAAACTAATAATTATAAATTTACAATATCACGAGTTTGAATTCGAATCATTTATGTTCATTGAATATTTTCTACTCTTTTGTCAATTAACTATGTGAAACGACCTTACTTGAACATGATCTGTTCTATAGGCTCGTACCACTATATCCTTGAGTTCTAAGGAGACAGGAAACTAAATCTGGTAGATGAACCATGTCCCTTAGACCAGAGCGTGATTAACGGCGCCATGGCCTTCATGGCACCGTAGAGGATCGTTCTCAACTCCAACTGTAGTGTGGTGGGATGGTCTGATGGCTGTCTGACAGAATCTTCAAACTTTTAAAAAAAGAAAAAGAAAAAAAAAACTATGTGAAAAAAAAATGATTTTGATCCTGCTTAATCTCACCATAATTAAATGACCTCTTCAAATCAACAATGTGTTTGTTTACACTCTTCAATAATGTTCTACCTAAATATTTTCTTCTATTTCTTCTCTTAGATCTCAATTTTTGGGGAGCAGATTCATAAATTAACACCTGGATGTATACAAAAATTATAAAGACAGTAGTGAATAGTCAATAACTTGGGGGACATGCAAATATAGAAACATTTAATTAACTCCTAATAATATTCATATATGACAAATCTCATGTTTGACCAAAATAGAGAAATGTTGTATTCATTCACTAACAGACATAGAAACAAATGGATTTCCTAATTTTTTTTCCGACAGTATTGCATATGGATACACTTCTCTTCTCTTTTGTGCATAATGGGAGAAGATGAAATGTCCAATAAAAACAAACTTAATCCTCAGTATTTTAGTGTTTACTTCTTAATTTATGATTATTAATCACTTCTTTAAGGATTAGATTCTGTGCTAGAAACTTGACAAGTTTTAATATTTTATTTTGCACTAGTGATTATGTCTTTAAACTCCTAGCTAGCTAGTCCTCCAACATATGTCCTTTGTATTAGGAACATACCAAATCAAAAATACTAGCTTAGTCTGATTAAACAACGAGATCTTTATATAAATAGCCGACCAGATTCACGGTTTAGATCTTATAGTCGGTATGTAAAAACTATCTTATATATATATTAACTTAAATACCCGCCTACCCTAGCGCTTAAACTTAAAATAACTAATGGATGTATAATATATGTATACTCCATGAATAATATATATATATATATATATATATATATATATATATATATATTATTCATGGAGTATACATATATTGTATAATCTATGTGTACTTACTAATAAAAGTAAACTGTGAATTCAATTGGCTATTTGTATAAAGCGGTTGGATGGATAACTATAACCAGCAAAACACAAGCTCAAGCTTATCTGAGAAAGCAAACCAAACATCTTTTGTAATGGTGTGTACCGTAGATTTTAACAAATCAATTACTTGCTTTGACAACTGACCTCTCGTAATTTAACTCCCAAACAAATTTATACCATGATTTATTGAGACTACATGTTACTAACTATGTTTAGTTTTATGCTCTATCATTAATCCCACAAGATTTAACATAAGGACAGCCAGTTGATAAGCAATATGTCCTTCCTTTTCAAGTATTTTCATTTCATATCTGTCCCAATCCTAAACACAGCTCGATTATTTTAACAAATACCAATATTCGAGTTGGCACACACAACTATTGCAGCCCCACACACAAAAATAAAGGTGAAAATGTAAACTCTATGCTAACATTTAACTTCATATACACGTGTCATTGGCTAAGCTATCGCGAGGAGAGGATCGTGATAACCATCTTGAAGTATAATTTTTATCGAGCAACATGTCGACGACTTAAATATATGATGGAGTAGCGAAAGTGGTGAAATAACTTTACTATCACGATCCACTAAGATTCAAACTTTTTATTGTGCCAATTCCCAAAAAGAAAGAAAGAAATTTTATAAGCAATATCCTAAAAAACAAAGTCGTACTAGTGAGACTTTTAATTAAAAAAAGTACACTACTACTATTTAAATTGTCCTAGAATTGTAGGCTCACCTGATAGGCTACAGAAATAGCAGGTACAGTTAACAGAATGATAAATTCGTCTTCATGCACTGATTTAATTATAGAATAGTTGTCTAAATTGACATTTCACCAAAATTTCATCATAAGGGATTCTGATTTAATTGGTTTTAGAATTTAATATACCATTTGGTCTAAGTACAAATGCAATGATTTCTCCTTAGATATACGGATAAGCAATAAAGATGACGATAATGTTGTTAGAGGGTTCAGATTTCCACAAAAAGGACCATGCACCCACCAATGTTTTGGCACTAATGAATCGTTGTCTACTACCCTTTTTCTTGAAATAACTATCTTGTATCTGATATTCTTTATTAGGAGTTTGAAGGAGGGTGACAGAGTAACGGTAAATTTGTCTCCTTACGACTTATAGACTACTGGTTGGAGATATTTACATCATATTGTTTGGGGTGCGGTTCTTCACCAGACATTGCATAAGTACGGGATACTTTATACACCAAATTGCTATTTTTATTCATTAATAAGAGTTTACCATTTCGAGGATTCGAATCCAAAACATTTGATTAAGGTCAAGAATCTCATTCATCCCCCCTAGCTATTTACATTACATCATTTGAGGTGCAGCCCTTCGTTGGATATTGTGTTAATACGAAATACTTTATGCATCGAATCTGCTATTTTCTATTCTTTACTATGAGTTTTACCATTTCGAGGTTTCGAATCCAAAATTTTTGATTAAGGTGAAAAATCTCATCCATCGTCCTCACATGATTTTGTGGTCAAGATGGAGACTTTAGTGTTCTTATTAGTATTAGTACTACTATTTTTTTTTTTTAATGATTGTGTTCGCTATATATAACCACTAATTGATCATAGTTTCACATCATCCAAAATTATTGTACCCCCCCTGCCATTATATCTTTTTTCACTACTTTGTCAGCCTGTTTTTTTCCTTCAGCCCCTCCATGTCTTTCCTCATTTTAGCAAAGTAATTGATTAGAAAAGAAAAGATAAAGATGTTGGACCAGTGTCAGCATTTATCGTAGCAAATTAGCAATTAGTTATCTTTGTTTACACTAAAATCGGATATCAATTGAATTTATACGCGATTTTAAGGATACGTGATATGACTTAGTACAACTTAAGAAGAATACATTAATATTGATATTGACTATGAAAGAATAAATGGAGGCCACACAAATTGAACAGTCTTGGCCCTCGAGTTTGTCACCCTTGAACCAAATATGTTTCAACTGGCTTATGAACAGAATAACAAGATAATGAAAGCTAGAAAATGACAGTATATTGCTTTGCATTGAGTGAATATGATGTGTTTTATAAATGATCAGACCCCCATTTATATAGTAGGGGAGTCCTACTCTAAATACAATTCTATATAAGGTAAGAAATCTCATGATTGGCTAATTAATCAGCCTCTTCTTGATACGTGTCGGGATTCGCGCAGTTATCCTTGCCCGATTGCGGATATTTGGACTTCCGTTATTTGGCTCGGTAAGCTTCCTTCGATCTCTATCTTATTCAGTCTCAATCTTGATCGGTCTCAGGGCCACGAGCTCGAAAACCTAACTTTGCATCATGGTTCGATATAACTCGAGGCTGAATCTCGGCCCATCATGTTCTGGTCTCGATTAGTCATACAAAAGGGCAAACCCAATTTTGACTGTATACAGACAGTCCTCTCGTTTTTCGGAGAGAAGATGATGAGAAACGATATAAATTTCTGGGTTCCATCTCGATGGGTTGTAACGTAAGTGACGAACGTCACGGATATGCCCAATCCCCTTGAGGATTTTATTCCGGGAGGGTGTCTTATTGTCGCTGATTTTTGGATTGAAAAGACCTCCTCAGTACCTGGTCGATGTGAACCGGTCTCGAGGTATATAAACACGATAACCAATGATCTCTTTCCCAGAGTTAAAGAGGATTGCCATTGGGTTGCTAAACATGTCGTCGTACCTTCGCCCAAGGAGTCGATCACTACTCACGTGGAAGGTTTCCTACGTGTTTACACTTACCCTTTCACATTGGGTCCCTTAGATCCTATCATTGTCGCCTTCTGCAAGAGGTATGACGTGACCCTCGGCCAGATCCATCCCTCTTTATGGAGAATAGTGATTCTCCTCCGGTTCTTCATAAGCAAAATCGAGGGATGTCCTTTCACCCTTAATCATCTCATGCGCCTTTAGAGTCCCTGACTCTATCGAGGAGGGCTGATTAAGCTTGCTCGCCGGGCCATCAAGGCCCCGTTCTCGAGCATAGATGAGGCTCGAGACCGAGATTGGATGGGTCGATTTGTCCGAATAAGGACTTCGGACCTGATCCCTACTGAAGACATGTTGTTTCCTGGAAAATAGAACATGAACCGTAAGCATTACTTCTCCTTGAATGTCCAACTTTGTCGTTTTATTTATTTTCTTCTTTCCTCATCTATGTTTTTAGTGTCAGCTGTGGCTCATATGCCGGAAGTAGACCTCGATCTCAAGTAATGGGTCGAGGGTCTAGTGTCACAGAGACGGAGTTATCGAAGGGTCGATGGGAGGCCCATAATCAAGGTAATTTTAGTTCTTAGAATGGTTATCGTTTGGGAATTCTTTTTGAGCTTACTCATCTTTTTTCCTTTGTAGGCCTCGGGAAAGGTGTAGCAATGAGTCCCCCATCTGACGAAGAAGAAGTCCTTCCTCAACCCCCTGCTTTAAAGCAGGCCAAAGATAAGAAGAGAAAAGGGGCTCTGAGTTCTCCGGGTTCGGAAAAAGAAAAGACCGACGAGGAGGCCCCGCAAGCCTATGGGGGACACCGGTGCTATGCTTTTGGACTCGAAGAAGAACAAGAAGATAATAGTTCCAAACTGGTGACCCCCGTTTGGGTCGGTGTCACCATACAAAAGTCCTCCGAACTGGAGGAGGCTGATGAGGGAGCCTCGGCCAAAGTTCCTGAACTTGAAAGAGTTGAGGCCACTTCGTTCTAAACTGAGATGTTCGAGAGAGAAACCGGGGGCGAGGTTTCTTGAGTAGCTGAAGATGTCCCAAGGTACGATCCCGAAATGATTGATATTTCTAAATCCCCTCAATTTTTGGACGCCACGATCCGTGAGTCCAATATGTTGGAAGGTCGCTCTTGCGAGGGTCCTCAAGGGTTGGTTGATATCCACAACTTCTTGGATGGTGTAGAGTTTGCCGCTTTGGGAGATGTCATCGGGCTTGGTAACTTACCGGTGCTAAAGAAAGCACCGTCATCGGGCGATACTAGGTCTTCATCGAGCCCAAAACTGGTGGACCGATTTCCAGACCTAAGTGTTAACCCCAATCGTAGGTATAACATAGTGATTTTTTGTCCCCGATGATGCCCAGGTCTTCTCTCCACTCGTGGGGATTGCTAGCTACCTCAGATGCTTGGTGACCGAGGAAGACCAAGCCGTGATGAATACAGTGGAGCCGCTTGCATGTTCAACGAGGCCCAACATGGTCTGAATCGGGTAACTTCGAGGGCCATTCAATTATCTATTTTAAACTTGGAGTTGTAGGTAATTCTAACATCTTCTTTCTTATTTGTAGGCTTTGGTATTGCATCACGAGGCTTTCCTTCGAATTCGGGAAAAGCACGAGGCTGAGGTTTGGGAGCTCAATGAGAAAAATGACACCTACAAGCTTCTCAATGAGAACCTTTAGGCAGATTTAGTGACGGCTCGGGATGAGCATGTTGAGATGGCTGAGCAGGTATTCCGAGCGTTTCACGATAGTGAAGATAAATTGGAGACAACAACTAACGATCCGATTCTACAGGTCCAACAGAGGTTTGAACAAATCGGAGTGTTTCAGAAACAAGTAGAGACAATTCGAGCTGAGGCTGATGAGTTCAAGAAAAATATGGACATCTTAGCCTTGAAAAGGGAGGATGCCCAAACACAACTGGAGTCGGCCGAGATCTAGCTTCGAGCTGCAAAAGAGAAGGCCTCGATGCATGCTAAGAAAATCGAGGAGCTTCAGTCCCAATTAGCAAACTTGGACAATGAGCTCGAGACGGCCAAATCTGAGGTGGCAGCTAACACCAAGGCCCAAGCTAATGTGACCCAATACAAGGTCGACGTCGAGGCCATCCAGGCGCAATCCAAAAGCATGGTGGATCATGTAAAATGGCAAGCTCGAAGGGAAGCCCTCTAGGGAGTCCATGCTCAGGGCTTTGATATACTGGCTGAGCTCGACAATGCCAAGGCAGGGAAGCTAAGGCTCGAAAGTTGGCCTTTCCCTAGGAAGACTCAGATAGTTTAAGTGAGTCTGAAGGTGGGGAAGATCCCCGAGGGCGGAGATGGTGCCTCCGATGAAGATCAAGCCATTTAGGCCTTTGTATTTTTTGCTTTCCCTTTGCATCTTTTTGAGGCCATTTCGGCCATTGTAAATTTTTCCGAATTAAGCCATTTTGGATTTTGTAAAGATCATTGTGTAAATATATACAAGGCTTTTTTCCCTTTTGGCTTTCGAATTTTTCTTTTCTTTATTACTTGAATTCACAAAGGTCGGGATGCCTTAGCATAAAATAGCTTGGGTTGGGTATATTCGAACAACCTTGCATTTACATTAGTTTGTTTTTGAGTTATCTTGGATGTTCGGGGTGATCAGACTTCGATTCTAAGTTAGCACGATCCATTGTTGCCTTATTAAAAACCTTGCCGAAAAACCCAATTAGGAAAAAACGGTTCAAGGGAAAAAGAGTTCAACACGTGCTTTCAGACCTAAAGGCTTCATGTCTCTCCTCGTCGATCACCTACAAGTATTAGTCAAAAAAAGAAAGAATTGAAATGGGGTCGTACCTTAACAGTAATATCGTTTAAGATGAGTTATGTTCTAATTGTTCGGTAGTTGTTCTCCATCCATCGTTCTGAGCTTGTAGGACCTTTTCCCTATGATATCGAGAATCTTGTGTGGACCTTCCCAGTTCGGACCCAATTTCCCTTCATTTGGATTCCGGGTGTTTAATATGACCTTCCTTAGCACTAACTCCCCGATATTGAAATATCAAAGGTTGGCCCTTCGATTGTAGTACCTTTCAATCCGTTGCTTTTGGGCGGTCAATCGAACAAGGGAAGCTTCACGTCATTCATCCAATAGCTCCAGGCTTGTATTCTTGGGCTCGTCATTCGATACCTTCATTGCATATCGGAATCTGATACTCGGCTCCCTGACTTTGACCGGTATAAAAGCTTCGGCGCCATAAACCAATGAGAATGTGGTGGCCTCAGTACTGGACTTCGAGGTTATGCGATACGCCCAAAGAACTTCGGGCAGGATCTCTCTCAATTTTCCCTTGGTGTTAGTCAACGTTTTTTGAGGTTTTGGATTATGGTTTTATTGGTCGATTCGGATGGTCCATTCCCACTAGGGTGATAAGGTGTTGATAAGATCCTTTTGATCTTGTGGTCTTCAAGAAATTTGGTCACTTTGCTGCTAATAAAATGTTTTCGTTGTCATATGCAATTTCGGATGGTATTCCGAATTGACATATGATGTGGTCCCAAATGAAGTCGATGACTTCCTTCTTCCTGATCTTCTAGTATGCCTGTGCTTCAACCTACTTAGAGAAATAGTCGGTCATAAACAAAACGAATTGAGTGTTACCTGGTGTCGATAGAAGAGGGACGACGATGTCCATCCCTCACTTCTTGAACAGTGATGACGATAAAACCAAATGCAGCAGCTCCGGGTTGATGAATCCCGGAGCATGTCTCTGGCGCTTATCACATTTTTGCACAAACTCCTTCGTATCTTTTTCCATATTGACCCAGTAATAGCTGGCCCTGATTACCTTTTGAACCAATGATTCGGAGCCTGAGTGGTTCCCGCATGTGCGTTCGTGGACTTTCCTTAAAACGTAGTCGGTATCCCCGGGTCCCAGACATATTGATAGCTGACCGTCGAACATTCTCCTGAGTAAGGTTCCATCGTCGGACAAGCTAAATCTGGCTACCTTGGTGCGAAAGGCCCTCGATTCCTTTGGATCTGAGGGAGGTTTTCCGGTCTTCAAATACTCTATGTATTTATTTCTCCAATCCCAAGTCAAGCTTGTGGAGTTTATTTCGGGGTGACCTTCTTCTACTACTAGTCTCATGAGTTGTACGGCCGCCCCCGAGTTAAACTTGTCATATTTGATCGATGATCCTAAGTTCGCGAGGGCATCGACCTCACTATTTTGATCTCGAGGAACATGCTGCAAAGTCCACTCTTTGAACCCTCGTAATGTTACTTGTAGCTTGTCTAGGTATCTTTTCATTCGTTCTTCTTTCACTTCGAACATTCCGTTAACTTGGTTCACTACAATGAGGGAGTCACACTTAGCTTCGATTAGCTCCGCCCCAAGCCTTTGTCCAGTTCAAGTCATGCAATCATGGCTTCATATTTGGCCTCGTTGTTAGTCAATTTTACAATTTTAATAGATTGTCTAACTATATTGCCTGTGGGTGGCTTCAGTAGAATTCCAAGTCCGGTCCCTTATGTTCAAGGCACTGTTCGTAAAGAGGGTCCAAATTCCTGACAACGTTCCCGAACATCAGGAACTCTCTTTCCACTTCTGGTATTAGGGACGGCATAAAGTCGACCATGAAATCTGCCAAAATTTGCGATTTGATGGTTGTTCAGGGTTGTTATTCGATATCGTACCTACTGATTTCTACGGCCCCTTTGTCCAGTCGTCCCGAATGTTCGGGTTTATGCATTATAATATGTAAAGGGTATGTTATCACAACACATATAGGAGGGCACCGAAAATATGGTTTCAGTTTCCTAGAGGTACTTAGCAAGGCAAGTGTCAATTTTTCTAGGTGAGGATATCTAGTTTCGGCCTCACCTAAGGTCCTATTAACATAATAAATTAGAATTTGCGTACCTTGTTCTTCTCGGACTAGGACTCCACTTATCGCTATTTCCGATACCGCTAGGTACAAGTATAGTCGTTCGTCCGCCCTAGGCGTGTGAAGCAATGGTGGGCTCGATAAGTATCGCTTAAGTTCCTCTAAAGCTCGTTGGCATTCTGGGGTCCACGTGAAGTTGTTTTTCTTTTTCATCAACGAGAAAAATCGATGACTTTTATCAGATGACCTCGAGATGAATCGCCCCAAGGCTGCAAAGCGCCCGATTAGCCATTGTACAGCCTTCACATCCACCACCGTGAATCCTCGATAGACTTGATCTTATCGGGGCTGATCTCAATCCCTCGATTGGATACCATAAATCCGAGAAATTTACCGGACCCGACCCCTAATCACGTTTTTATGGATTCAGCTTCATGTTGTATTTCTTCAATATATTGAAGGTTTCCTGCAAATACTTTAAATGGTCCTCTGCTCGCAGGGACTTAACTAGCATATTGTCAATATAAACTTCCATGGTTTTTCCTATTTTTTCTTCGAACCATCGGTTTACTAGCCATTGGTAAGTGGCATCGACATTTTTTTTAATTCGAATGACATTATGTTATAGCAGTATGTGCCATACTTAGTGATGAAAGAGGTTTTTTCTTGGTCGCCCAGGTTCATCCATATTTGGTTGTACCGGGAATAGGCATCGAAAAAACTGAGAGACTCGTGGTCGGTCGTGGCATCGATCATGCGATCGATGTTAGGCAAAGGGAAAGAATTTTTGGGGCATGCTTTATTTAGATCTTTATAATCTACACACATTCTTAGGTTGTTCCCTTTCTTAGGAACCATTACTACGTTCGCTAACCATTCAGGTTATTTGACCTCCCGGATGTACCCTATTTTAAGAAGTTTAGTTACCTCGTCCTTGATGAAGGTGTGCTTGATCTCGGACTGGGGTCTCCTTTTCTATTTTATCGGGCGAAACTTTGGGTCCAAGCTTAGTTTATGAGTAGTGATCTCCGGGGGGATCCATGTCATATCGAGATAAGACCAAGCAAAACAATCCATATTAGTTGTAAGAAATTGAATGAGTTTTTCCTAAACTCGGGAGTTAACCATGTGCCCAAGTATACCTTTCGATCGGGCAGATATTGATCAACTCGACCTGCTCCAGCTCTTCGACTGTTGACTTAGTAGCATCGGAATCATCGGGGGAGATAAAGGATCGAGGAACTCCGTAGTCATCATCTGCGTCAATCCCTTGCTTGTCCGATTGGGTCGAAGCTGGCTTTCGATGATTGCTATTTGGCTTCTTATTTCTCCTTTGAGCCTGAGTCCTTTGTCGATGAAAGTGTTGATATTGGAATTACTTCATCGATGGGAAACATCTCCTTTACGGCGGGTTGTTCCCCATAAACCATCTTTATCCCCTCTGGCGTTGGAAATTTTAATACCTGGTGAAGGGTCGAAGGCATGACCCTCATGTAGTGGATCCATGGTCTCTCGAACAGAGTGTTGTATCTCATGTACCCCTCGATTACACAAAACTTGGTCTCTTAGGTGGTACCGGAAATGTTATTTCTCCCTTAGTAGTTTCACAAGCCATGTTGAATACGTTCAACACTAGGGCTGCAGGTACGATCTGGTCCCGTATGCCGAGTTGTTCTACGACCCTCGAGCGAATGATGTTGACCGAGCTACTTGGATAAATTAGCACACGTTTAACTCTAGTTTTATTCATAAGTACAAAAATTACCAGTGCATTATTATGAGTTTGAATTATTCCTTCTGCATCCTCGTCGTTGAAAGATAGAGTCCTTTTTGAGTCCTTTTTGGCAATAATCCCGAGTCTGTTTCTCCCTTATGATTGACACTTTGGTGCATTTCATCATCAGATCTTAAGGAACATCGACCCCTCCGATGATCATATGGATGACGTGCTGGGGTTCGTCTTGTTCATTTTGTTTATGTGAGTCCCTATTTCTGAATTGATTCTTAGCTCGGTCACTTTAAAAATTCTCGAAGACGACCGTTGTTGAATAACCGGGCTACTTATTCCTTCAATTGTTGACAATTCTCCGTCTTGTGGCCATGTGTGCCATGGTATTTGCGTATTTGGTTGGGGTCCCTTTGTGTTGGATCAACTTACAAAGGCCGAGGCCACTTGGTTTCTTTGATGCGCCTGATAGCAGATACGATGGCAGCCATATAAACATTAAAGTTTTACTCTGACAATCGTGGTGCCTCTTTGGGTCCCACAGATCTATCGAAGCCGTTCTTGCTCATGAGTCCCCGTGAGCTTGAATCTCTATCATTTCTTCTTTCATTTCGTGCATAGTTTCGTCCAAATTCGTTGTTCCTACAGTTTCCACTATATGGTTGATATCGATCTCTATTCGACCTTGGTTCTCGGTCAATATCCTTCTTAATTCTATTAAAGGGTCTGATAGGATAAACGGACCCAGAAGGAGCCCCTAGTTGATCATCCTCGACCCTGATCTTTGACTGATACAGATTGTGCATATCGACCCAAGTGACAGCTAGGTATTTGATCAAATTGTGCTTCAATTGCTGTGAAGCCATTGAACTTCTAACGTTGAGATCTTGATGAAAGCTTGAACATCCCAATCGTCGGTGACCAGTGGCAAGTCCATCCATTCTATTTGGAATCGAGACACGAATTCTCTAAGCATCTCGTTGTCCTTCTGCCTTACCTTGAAAAGGTCCGACTTCCTGGTTTCGACCTTGATGGCCCCGACATGTGCCTTTACGAAAGAATATGCAAGCATAGCAAACGAGTCAATAGAATTAGGTGATAAATTATGGTACCATATCATAGCATCCTTCGATAGAGTCTCCCCGAATTTCTTCAGCAAGACGGATTCGATCTCGTCATCTTCTAAGTCATTCCCTTTGATAGCACACGTGTAGGAGGTGACATGTTCGTTTGGATCAGTGGTCCTATTATACTTAGGAATCTCGGGCATGCAGAATTTCTTGGGGATTGGCTTCGGAGCCGCACTCGGGGGAAAGGTTTTTGTACGATCTTTTTGGAATCCAGTCCTTTCAATATTAGTGGTGCCCCCCGAATTTGGTCGACCCTGGAGTTATAGGTTTCCACCTTCTTGTTGTTTTCCTCAATCGTTTTTCCCCTGTCTCGATTCGCTTTGTCAGTTTTTCGAGCATCTTCATGATAGCAGGATTGGTCTCCGATTCCTTCTCGTTCGATTTTCTTGAAACGAATTCGACCCTGCGTACGATTTTCTGGGATGGCTCGTGTTCGACCCTGCTTGGTGTGTGGTTCTGGTTTTGGAGCTAGGCAGTTGCTGCCTGTTGAGCCTGCATTTCTAAAATCACTCGCAGGCTGATTCCGTCATCTTCACTGCCACGTGTACTCTGAGTAGCTGATCAGGCATCCCAGCGGATGGTGCTTTCGGGATCGACAGCCAAATTTCCATTAACATCTACATGTGAATTGACGTCGATTAAATCTACCGCCGAAACTCCATTGAGGCCAACTTATAGTTTTGAAATAGTACTGAAGCCTAATAAGCAATTATGTAGGAGAAAACATTATCAAATTTAAGCTAAAAGGGGAGGAAAGGAAAAGTAGAAAAAAGTGACCATACTCACTTGGATAAAAGTCAAAATAAGTTGTACTAATTTGTTAGTGTGGTCCTCACTATATTTGGAGGTCCCCTTTGTGTGTTCTAATCTTAACTTTAATTAAAGTAGCAAGAAGCCAGAAAATAGAAAGAGAATTGAAAAACATAAAAATAGAAACAGTGACATTGCATTGGTGCTGTCATCATAAAAGGGCAAATAGCAACCACATGCTAAAAAACTAAACCCTTTTCCATTTATGTGGTACAATCAAAAGCCACTTTTTATCCTACTTGGGAACTTGTAGCTTTAGTTTGATTAAGTCTTAGCTGTCTTATTATATAAGATACCCACCCCTAAATAATAATCTCGTAATAATGTCATAAATCAAAAAGGATAACTCCGATGCACGAAATATATAATAAGGGAAGGGTTGAACCCCAAGGGGTATAACGTTGGCAGTCTAACCTGATACAAATATCAGTGGCTGACTCCACAGAAAAATAACTTTCTTGTTCTAAGGCTCCCTAAATAGTGTCATAAATCTTGTATTGATAAAAACATTCTAAATCTTTTAAGGAATCTAAGACTCATCCAATGAAGAGTTTTTAGACATAATCATAGTTTTCTGATAAGGAAAATGAAGTCTCAACATTCAAGAATAATGCAATGACAAATTGAAACACGTGAATCACTATCATTGTGCTTTTAGAGCACTATTGTGCAACAAGTCAGATATGTACTCCAGCCCTTCACAATACAACCATAATAAAAAATTAAAATTATTAAATGTTGTCCATGGTTATTCTCTTAGTGAAATGGATAAAAATTCATGACATCAGAGATTCAATTCTAAGAAAGACAAAACAAAAAACTAGGTAATTTTTGTCCATTAATTTAAACCTTAATGAACAGAGTTACTTAATATTTATACTGATGGAACTCAATAAATTAATTGTGATGCACATAAGTTAGCTTGAACATTATTGTTATAAAGTAAAATAAATCAAATGGTGGAAAGAAATATATACTCCAATTTACCTTTCTGAAAAGAGGGAAGTGAACTCCAAAGTCAGATGAGAGGAAATTGATTTGATTTATGGGTGACATTTCCACATCTTGCAGAACTAGAAATGTTTGTAAATAACTTTTGGGAGACCACATTTGTGTACGAATTGACTTCTTCTGGCACCTTAATTTTAGAATCTTCCTTTATATTTTCAGTTCATGAATTTGAACGATTGCATTTTACTGCCAATGAAAAAAGTAAAAAAGAAATAAAAGAAGATTGTTGTAGAAAAAAATTATAGGGGATGTTTAAGTGTAGTATTAAGATTAGATGTTGATCAAATTCTTAAATACTTGTTTTAGTGGTCTAATTGAAAAAAAAAACAGGTAAAAGAAAAAGGAAAAAAATATAAATAAAATATAAAGTAGAAAGGTAACAAAAGGATAGTGGGGATCCATGCCTAATTATAGCGACTGTACTCAAAAGAAATCACGAGGGGATCCATCTTCATACATGTGCTTTTTTATTACTTAGCATATGTGAGAAAATTACGAAGTATGGTGTAAATTTTCTTTTTCTCATGGAGTTTAAGTTGAATGCAATAATGACCAAAATAATACTCATATAATTATGTTAATTAAATATAATTATAGAGAAATATTTATATTACACATTAATTGATACCTTAGGAAAAGTAACATAACATACTATCACCGGTTAAACTACAATAATTATAGAACTTTTTTTACACTGTCAATATATAACCAAGGAGCCTTTCGTATAACTCAAGCCAATGACTCCAAGTAAAGGGATCTACTCAATGTTTTATAGGAAAAAAAGAAAGAAATGAGACAACAAGATGGACCTAGCTAGAAGAATAAGAGCTCTTTAGCTATATGAATGAGTAGGTTCCAGAGGCGGAGGTAGAAGTCAAGCTACGGGTTTGACTGAACCCAGTAACTTTGACTTAAACAATGTATTTTTGTTTACACATTCATGAAATATGTATAAACATTACATTCAAAACCAAGTTATTATTCATTAGTACTTGAAATTATCGTTTTAAAATTTAGAACCCATAAATCTAAAATCTTAGCTCCGACTCTGATAGGTGCTAGCATACAACAACAACAACAACAACATCCCAGTATAATCTCACCAGTGGGGTCTGGGAAGGGTAGTATGTACGCAGACCTTACCCCTACCCCGAGGGGCAGAGAGGCTGTTTCCACGAGACCCTCGGCTCAAGAGAGCAACAAGAGACAATATATTAGTACTATCAATAGAGTCATAATAAATAACATAAAATATATAATATAAAATACCAGAATAACAACAATATAAGAAATATAGGAAATACGAAAAGGATGGAGAAAAGGGTGTGAGGTATACTAATATCCAACCTACACAGCCCTGCATCCGTTACCGATCAGTGACATCCTAAGACTAACTCCTAAATGGCTAGTGTTACTCCAGTGCGCTGTAGTAATACTCACAGACTTCCCCCTAATCTACAACCTTAACGCTCGACCTCCTCAATTCCATGTTAGGTGCTAGCATGCTTTGTGCAAATGATTTGATCGCACCAGCTTTCGTAAAAGAATGGTCCCTGTGAAAGTGAAATCAGCCCTTTTTTGCATTATGGTTTTGGATTTATGCCCTAAAAATTACACCAACTCTCAAAGTAATATGTAGAATGTGAACCAATGAACTCCATTTTCTTCTTTATCTTTCGCATTTCTCAATATTCAGAAGAACTACCACACAAGCAGAAACAAGTGACAGAACGTCACTAATTATTAAATTTGGGCTAAGAGAGCTTACAACCATGACCTATAATTTAAAAGTCCAACAGTCACGTAATTGGGCCGGCCCAATGGGTGTTATCACACACAAATTAGTAAAAATAGCACGGGCTAGCCAATTTTTGGACGGGTAACCAAAAATAGCCAGTGTTTGCAACGTCATTAAAATATAGATTAAAATACCCTAGTTGAAATATGAAAAGTTACAACATGATATGTTGGATTATAGAGCTTCTATGTATAAACTTCCAGCATATTATGTTGGAACTCTAGAACATTATGAAATTCCAGAAAGTTATACTAGAATCTCATATGTTAAGAAATCGAACTCCAGCATATTATATTGAAATTTTTCCGAATTTTAAGAATATTATTGTTCAGATTTTATCTTTAAAATGGCTAAATTTTGATTACTTTTAAAACTCTGGCTATTTCTTAATTACTAATTGTAAATCGCGCCATTTTTAATTCCCCCAAATTAGGCCCTTCGCTGGTTCACATTTAATTGTAAATTATTACAATTAAACTATACTTTTTCTTTTAAAAAAGAAAAAATGACAAAAGAAAGCCGACTCTCGATCATTATCTTTTGCTTGTAGCCAATTCTAAGAGCCCGTTTGGACATAAGAATTTTTTTCCTTTTTTCCAAAAAAAAAATAAAAAATAATAAAAAACTGAAATCAGCGTTTGTTCATAAAATTTTCAATTTTCACTTGAAAATGCATTTTGAAAATTTTCAAAAATTTGAAAAAATCCAAAAAGTTGTTTTTCAAAATTTTTACTCAAATCACTTACAAAACTTCAAAAACAACGCAAAATTATATTCATGTTCAAACACAACTCTAAATTTCAAATACCATTTTCATATAAAAAAAATTTCCCCCTATCTTGAAATTTTACAATTCTTATGTCCAAACGCTCACTAAATAATTGTTTTTGACCGTACTCTTTCATCTTATTTGCTCTAAGAATTTGTTATCATCCCTCCTTTTCGTCTTTTACTTTTACCTCTTGAACTTTGTATCAATGAGTTAGAAATAATTTTCATGCTAATCATTTCAAGTAAATTTCTAAAAAGGCCAAGTCCTCCATATCCTTGCAAATTTAGGAATGCTTAATGATAGTTGATATAACACCTTCAGCAAAATCCACATCGCCAAAACAAGAAATAGATAATAAGTATATAAGAAAGCAAGTTTTAGGCTATAGTTAGGCATTTTTAAACCGTGCGAATGTGAGTCCAAAGCAGATAATATTACTGGATAGTTAGAATCGATGAGTATATAAGAAAACAAATTTTAGGCCATAATTAGGCACTTCTTTCAAACCGTGGGAATGTGAGTCCAAACCAGATAATATCACTAGACAGTAGAGTCGATGAGTATATAAGAAAGCAAGTTTTAGGCCTTAATTAGGCACTACTTTCAAATTGCAGGAATGTGAGTCCAAATCAGACAATATCACCAGAAGGTAGAGCCGATGCGTATATATGAAAGCAAGTTTTAGGCCTTAATTAGGCGCTACTTTGAAACCGTCGTCCGAATGGGAGTCCAAAGCAGACAATATAATTGGACGGTTAGAGTCGATGAGTATATAAGAAAGTAAGTTTTAGACTTACTTCCAAATCGTATGAAATGTAAATCCAAAGCAGACAATATCACTGGACAGTTAGAGCTGAGCACTAAAAAAATCTTGCCGTCCGTTGCACCAAATGCCTAGGGGGGAATATTCAACTAACTTAGAGACTTCATGACAAACAAAGTAAACTAACTTGATTGGAAGATAGGTGGCATAAAAAAAATAAGAGTATCAAACAAGGGCTTCAAAGTGTCATCAATCAGCTATATACATATAATTCGGCAACATTTTCTTTAGAGATTTCCAAAAAACAAGAACAAAACAAAACTATGCCGAAATCATGAACTATATTGGCCGAACACAAAACTTAAACCTTAGGCATTTAAATAGCTAGGACAGATCCATAATCATACTTCTTATCATTTCACACAAGAAAAAAAATGGTTAAAACATCATTTTTCCACTTCTTTTTCCTAAGCTTGTTAGCTTTAGTTTTAGTACATAGTTATGAAGCTAAAAGCCTAAAGCCAAATGGTCATTATTTCAGGCAAGACTTGGAAAATACCACTACTACTACTACTACTACTTATTATCCACAACTTAGTAGGACTTCACCAGTGCATGTTAGGCCTCAAAATTTACTCAAAGAGAATGACAAAATTGAACAATTACCTGGTCAACCTCAAGGTGTAGATTTTAACCAGTACTCAGGGTATGTTACAGTTGATCCAACTGCTGGAAGAAATTTGTTTTATTATTTCGTCGAGTCGCCTCAAGATTCTGGTTCTAAGCCCCTTGTCTTATGGCTCAATGGAGGTTAGCTTCCTATTTTTTTCTTACATGTTTCATTATTCCAAATGATGAAATGAGATCAAATAGTTCTTTCACATCTGCAGAGTTATATATTTACACAATCAAGTATTATACCATGTTTTTCAGAGAATTCTGAATGGCAAATTGTACAACATGAACATACAATTTTCATGTTCATGCTTAAGTTAAATGACATACTTGTAGCTAAACTTGTTTTAAGAACTCTATAAAAACATATGAAAAGGGTCAAAAAATTACCCCTCTATACTAAATATCTTAATTTATCGCTCATTATACTTTAGGACTAATGATACATTTCCTGTAGCAAACTGTCTCGTATTTGTCCTTGATCACATGGAGCTTCAACCTCGAAGGGTAACTTCTTAAACCATATTAAAAAGTAGAGAGGTAAATATAGACCTTTTTTCTGAAGTATTTTGACACGTGAAATCCATTCAGTTCATGTTAGAGGTCCGATAAAGTCAAGGCCAAGTGCCAGACGATTTGTTAAATGCTAACAACAAGAATATAAATGGCCGCACAATATAACCATGGGAGAATTAAGATATTTCATGTAGTAGAGGGGCAAGAAGGGGAGTCTTGGAGCAATGGTAAAGTTGTCTCTGTGTGACTTATAGATAAGGGTTCAAACCATGGGAGTAGCTACTAATGTTTGTGTTAGGGTAGGCTGTCTACATCTTACCCCTTAGGGTGCTGTCTTTCCCCAAACCTTGCGTGAACGCGAGATGCTTTGCCCACTGACTTAACTGACGTAGATGAGGGGTAAATTTGAACCTTTCTCCTTGAAAAAAAATACATGCTCATATATGTTTTCTTCTTCTTCTTGAACATCTGAAAACATTATGTAACAAACAGGGCCAGGTTGTTCTTCACTTGGAGGGGGAGCATTTGGAGAACTTGGGCCATTTAGAGTTAGCAAAGATGGCAGTCTACAGAGGAATCAATTTTCATGGATTTCTGGTCAGTTACTCAAGGACTAGCAGTACTATTATCAACCCTAAGTAAAGGACATTAAGAATATACACTAATGAGTTTTGACATTTTCTTTATCAGAGGCCAACATAATCTTTCTCGAATCGCCTGCTGGTGTTGGATTTTCATATACAAACACAAGCACTGACTACAATTCTAGTGGAGACAGAACAACAGCTATTGATTCTTACACCTTTCTAGTGAATTGGCTCGAACGATTTCCAGAATACAAAACAAGGGACTTTTACCTTACTGGAGAGAGCTACGCCGGGCATTATGTACCTCAACTCGCTCAGCTTATACTTCTGCACAACAATTACACAAATCACACTATTATCAATTTAAAAGGAATCACTGTAAGTTTTTTTAATCTGAGTAACATCTCTAGCAGCTCATTTTTACCTCTAATTAGACCATTATTATTGTTTAATGAAATTCATGTCTCAGATTGGCAATGCCTATGTTGACTTTGAAGCCAACATGAAAGGAACAACAGAGTATTACTGGTCTCATGCACTAATATCAGATGAATTATACTACAAAATCACATCAAGTTGTAATTTTTCTACTCCATCTTCTGCATCCAAGAAATGCAAAGACCACTTGGACCAAATCGACAAAGAAATTGGAAATATCTTTCTATACAACATTTACGCGCCATTGTGCAACAATACATCACCCTCAAATACTACAGTAAGCAGTGTTATATCATTTGTAGCGTTTTGTGTAGAAATAACACCAGATATCCACTCTAAAGGGCTGCTATTTAGGAATTAGTCAGTGCGTCCTGAATTTCAGTTTTTCAGTTCACCTTTTCAGGACAAGAATTTTCTGAGTTGTTCTGAAGTTAAGATTTTTAGTTTAAAATTTCAAGACAAAAATAAGTGGTGGCTAATCTCTAAATAGCATCCCTTGAAATGGCTATCCGTGCACCTGCCCCGTCTATTGTCTTAGAGAAACTAAAGAATGTACAATTAACTAATGCTCTCAAATTGTTTGGTCTTTTTTTTTTTTTTTGGAATAGACCTCAGAAGTTGATCCTTGCATGCCAGTTTATATTCAGTCCTATTTTAACAAACCAGAAGTTCAAAAGGCTATCCATGCAAACGTTACAAGTCTTCCCTATCCATGGCAAAGCTGCAAGTATAACACTCTTGATTTAGTGAAAACACTTTTTTCTTCCTATTATCTATATTTCTAAGCATAGTTCTAACATTATTTCATAAATTTTCTTTTATTGAGAACAGTAACACGCTTAATCTCAGCTGGAAAGATAGACCATTGACAGTTTTGCCACTTATACGTCAGTTGATGAAGAGTGGCTTAAGAATCTGGCTATATAGGTAAGATTTATGGAAAAAAATCCACAAAATTTCAAGATAACATAATGATATATAAAAGGGAATTTTAACAAGCTCGAACAAATGACAATACGCTTTGCAGTGGTGACATGGATGTTGTAGTGCCAGTGACAGATACGAGGTATGCTATAAAGAAGCTAAAGTTACCAATCAAGACAGCCTGGTACCCTTGGTATTTCCAGGAAGAGGTAGATGCTCATCATTAAAAAGAAAAAAATTTGTTAAATTTGTTTTTTCATTTTCACTTACTTGCATTTGGAGGAAGGGAGCTTTGGTATAATCGGTAAAGTTACGCCATGTGACCAGAAGGTCATGTGTTTGAGCTGTGGAACCAGAGGCGGACCCAGAATTTTTACACGATGGGGGCATATTATTCTACTCAACCCCCTAAAGGCTTTTAGTGTTCAGGGTGCCAACTGATTTAAATTAACCATTTTCAAGGTATATACGTATATATATACATGATTTTATCCGAAAGTTTACGGGGTCCGGTGACCCCTCACCCATACACATGGGTCTGTCTCTGTGTGGAACAGCCTCTTGAAGAAATACAAGGTAGAATTGCATACAATAAACTTTTGTGGTTCGGCCCTTCCTTGGTCCCCGACATAGCGGGAGCTTAATGCACCAACTGTCCTTTTTTTTTTTTTTTTTGCATTTTGTGGGATCAGTTGTTAGTGATAGGGTCGGGTGAACAACGAAGGCTCATTTATTAGTAGCTAAACAGTTAGCACAATCAACCATAAACTTTAAATTGTGGATCCGTCTCAGAGTATTGTTACATGGTGAAGACGCTAAATGATGGTGTTGATTTTGTGTAGGTTGGTGGATATGTAGAGGAGTATGAAAACTTGACATTGGTGACAATAAGAGGAGCAGGGCATT
This sequence comes from Nicotiana sylvestris, assembly GCF_000393655.2. Lineage (NCBI taxonomy): Eukaryota > Viridiplantae > Streptophyta > Magnoliopsida > Solanales > Solanaceae > Nicotiana > Nicotiana sylvestris. Next base: position 162,279,160 of record NC_091060.1, on the reverse strand, counting down.
TTGTTCCAACGTATCAGCCAAGTCGTGCCCTTGCTTTCTTCTCCTATTTTCTTAGTGGAAAGCTTCCCCCTAAGGAGGAGTAGGCTACAATAAAGTGTTCATTTCTCCATAACAGAAAATAAAAATGTCTGCATTTAACGTTTTTGTGTTGTCTGTATCATTCAAGTAAAGCTAATTATAATGGAAGACTTCATATTTGCTTTATCTGCATAGCAACAAACAATATTAGATTTACTTCACTTGTTTGGGGAAGTATGGGCATTCTGTTGTCACGTTATCAACCAAACTCCAGCCTCGCGTCCTCTTTTTTTTCACAGTGGAAAGCTTCCTAGAGGTAAAGCATTTACTTCACTTCCTATTTATTCTGGCTTAGATCCTATCTTGAAAAATTTATTATGTATAAAATATTTAATTATGAACCTAGTAAACAAAACCAGCTATCATGAGTTCAGAGACAAATTTAAATTCCCTAAACTTTAAAACCTGACTCAATCTCTTGAGCCTCTCCATATGGAGTATAAGACTTGGGCTACAGTAAGCATCGTTTTTTTAAATATTTTCAGCAAGAGTTCTGACACTAAATAAATTGACAGGTTTATATATATGGCCGCCACGGATACCTAAACTCCCTATTAGCATATGCAAGAGGATTAGAGCTCAGGTGGTTTCCACCTCTCCATATTGTGATTGCTACACCCGTATATACAAGCCGAATTCCTGTACAATGATTGCATGGTAGAAACGGGAGTCGCCTCCACACATCCAAAACAAGAGCGTGAAACAGACAACAGAAATGATTCAATCAATGAATAGACTTTGACAAGACCCCGATATTCTCGTTATTAAGACTCAACTTGTCATGCCAAACACAGGAATAACAGTCTATACCGACCACTATTTTTCACCCTCAATTTTGACTCTATATATACGCAAAAGGGCTTAAACTACCCCTGTTATTTATTAGATAGTTTACAAATACCCTTCATCCATCTATTCGTCTGAAGGAGCACAACTTTATTTATATACCTACAACTACCCCTCCTTATAACGGCAAAAGATGTGAGCCCCACTTTTAATGCGTTGGCAACATTTTATTGGGCCACGTGACTCCTGATTTCACTTCACACATATGGGTATAATACACTCGCCCCATTTGTTTGACCCGCCCCATTATTTTCTTTCTTTCTTCTTTACTCTTTTTTCCTTATCACCCAACACACCTAGTCCTCCCCCCCCCCCAAACTTTTCTTCTTCTACCTGCCTTAAAAGAAAATCAATAACAATGGCACCTTCCTTCAATCCGCTCTCCTTCCTTACTATTTTCAGTTCACTAATCTCATTTTTCACTTTACAAATCATCTCCACTATTACCGCCGCACAATCCCTCTTATCCTACAGCCTTCATCCTACCCTTTCCTCCTACCCAAAAATCAGCCCAAAAAATAATCCTTTTCTACTCAAAAACAGCCACAATACCACCGAAAAACACCCCAAACAACCTTAAAATGCAGCTGGTATGCACCACCGTGCAACAACTCCAAAACACCACCCCATTTTAGCCATGTAACCATCAATTTTCTCCAGATCTTAGCCTTTTGATACCCAGAAAAACCAGTAATTAAAGCATCTCCATAACCATCACGAAATCCAGCCAGTTTCCTCCAGCGAAACAGCCACAACAACACCCAAAAACGCACAACTGCCAACACCAAACCCTCGACTTTCTTCAAAACAAGATCCGAGAACTCACTTTCTTCATCACTGGTGATTGATTTTTTGAGTTGGATTTCAAGTAACCAAGTCAAGCGAGGTCTTTGGCGAGTTTTTTGGTTTACGATTTCCGGTCATAAATCCCCGTCCAGTCAAGGTGGTAAGAAAGAAAGAGAAAAATAGTAAAGAAAAAAAGAATAATGGGGCGGGTCAAACAAATGGGATGGGTATATTATACCCATATGTAGGAAGTGAAACTAGAGCCACGTGGCCCAATAAAATATTGTCAACGCATTAAAAGTGGGGCCACGTCTGTTGCCGTTAAAAGAAGGAATAATTTTAGGTATATAAATAACGCTGTGTGCTTTTTTGGATGAATAGATGGATAGAGGGTATTTGTAAACTAATTAGTAAAAAATAAGGATAGTTTAGCTACAGTACCAACTAATTTAAAATCTTAATTCGCCTCCATCCACTACAAACACAGAGGGTCAGCGAGAGTTATGCTGGTTATTACGTCGCAGCCCGCTTACATCATCTTCCACGACAGTACTGCTCATTTTATCATGAACATTAAAGCTGTCACTGTTGGGTTTAAGGCTTTAATAATGCTGTTATACTTACATCGTATCTCATGTTTCCCGTTAGGCTTCAGTTTTTTTTAGTTCAGTGCCGGTGATCCACATATCAACGTAGAAGGAAGAATGTGAAAGGCTTCTAATTTCGGAAAGAAAAGAAAAAACATACCTTTCTTAGGACGAATGCTAATGTAATGGAATAAAAAGAACAGGAAAAGAACTCACCAAAGATACGTACATCCAACTCAAATTAGTTTGAGATTGAGGCGCAGATTATTTACCTTATGAATTGTTACTGTCATTCATTAGCTGGAAAAGTAAGTAGAATAACTTTAAATTGGAAACTAATAAGAAAATAAAAAGTAGAATTGGATGACCAATACTTAATTAGAGTTTTATTGTCCATAGATTAAATAACTTATTGTTAATTTTATATATATATTTGGTTTTATTGTTCATAGATTAAACAATGTTTATCTCCAAGTGACATTTTAATACTAAACCATATATTTGGTTTCCACAGACAAGGCATGCCAATTTCCACTGCCATATGTATCTAAACACATAAGAATGACGCAATGAGGACGTGGAAGAAACAATCACATTGGAGATACAGATGAAAGAGCTTCGGCGACAGCCTCATATCCCATGAACACAATGGCGCCCACGGTATTCTATTGAAGAGGTACCAAGTGATAAGACACTACTGTTAAATTTATATTAGAGCGTGCATTCACCATGATTATAAGGCAGGTTCTCCCTGTCTTCAATGCAGGATAATACAAAATACAAATGGACCCAAAAACATTATTTTATAACAGCAAGTGGATATTTTGGTTGGTTTACTTCTAGACTTCTAGTCCCGCAATACTTTTCTCAATTACCATCTAACTACTGGCGTGAGGAAACTTAATATACTCATGGAAAAAAACATGTCACGCAAAACCATAAAAAGCAGACTGAATAAAAACTACTACGAACGCCAACCTACAAAGCAATCACGAGATATAGGCGGTATTCACCGGAACAAGAGTCTCACACACCTCTATGATTGAACCGTAAAGAACTCGGCATCTACAGCATAAGATGGTAATCTCTGCAGATGTTTGGATGAGAGAGCCCTCCATAGAGCTGTTATGTTACCGTACTTTTCAGTTGATTCCTTGGAATAATACACTGAAATATTACAAACTGCCAGAGTAATCCATGCAGATATTTACAAATGGAGCACAAGACTTGAGTACTTGAAGTAAACGATTACAAAAATCAACACATTGTGCATTACGAGGAATGGCTAAAATTGAGATAAATATATCTAGCTCAAGGTTTGATGTTTCTCCTTTGAGGAAATTTAGGTTGGAGTATGAACCAAGAGGGGCTCGCTTTATAGTCAATTCTGAAGACATCAGATATCAAGCCAAATAAATGTTAAAGAGAAAATTAAAGGGATATCTACATATGGAACAATTACAAAAGATCCTACTCACAGAAGACAGCCTTACCTCACAAGAAATGTTGGCTAGACAAGTGGGTAAATACCTCCGCACAACAAAAACTTTACGTCTCCCCAACGTCTCCTCATATGCTGTGTCAATTAGATCCTACACCTCCCTCCACGCTTCTATGCATAAATACTTCAAATATTTCAAAATACAGCACCATGTTGAAGCTGCGAGTATAGAAAGCTTTTAATCAGCTTTGCCATTGCAAAGATGACCGCAGAGTGGAACCAGAGCTCTCTGAGCCCACCATCTGAAGATACAGCAATTTTTTGTAGGTAACCCATAAACTATTTCAGAGCGACATGCACATTAATCATTTTAAACATGTCTGCATGTCTGTATGTTGGTCTATTATGCATTTGTAGTCAGTGATGAATAAATATGAACTTTGGAAAAAGAATTTACCAGAAGCCACATTACACGGCCTTTAGACCTTCTGTACTTGCTCATTTACACTTAACGCTTCCAGAATGCTACTCACCCACCTGCACCATGTGATCATAGCATCAAGTAGATCAAAGTTAAGCAAATCTTACAAACACAGAACGGAAAATGGAAACCAATACATAGTCCCTTGCCTCCTACATCCTTCAGGTAGTTAGAGTTAGCTTTTTTTTTAACGTTTACTTCGTAGAGAAGTGTTATCCAGTGAGAAAGGGCGCAGACAGTCTGAGAGAAAAGAAGATAGCAGTTTCGCTTGACTGAATGGCTAAAACTTCATAAGGAAGTTCAACAAAACACTAGAATTTTAGACAATTCTTTCGGACGAGTTGCCAATCTTGACAACAAAACCTGCCACTGTCATAGGGTTAACATACTGGTGACACCATTACACAAGCATACCCTGTTCAAGAAAAGTTACTGAATGAAACAACGGCATTGGGGTTAACCATCCCATGGGCAGGAGCTAAGTTGCTCCGACACGACAGTTTAGGTGCCGCACTCGTGTCAACACGACACTAGTAAGGATGTGCGTATGAGATCCGTACCGAATCTGGTCAAACAATTTTGAGTACTTTGACCACGACGGACGGAAAAATTCGAGACGAGATACAATTTGATTCTTGAAATCAAAACCAAAACTAGGGTAAATTTGAAGAAAATAGCATACCTTGTCTAGGAAATCAAACATTTACTTATCTACAACTTGAGAATAAAAAAGAAATCCACACTTTACAAGCTATACGTAAGTATTCCACAATTTTTTTTTTTATAATTTAGAGATATTTTTATATTTTTATTTTTTTAGTTATTTTTAGCCAGATCCCCGCACCCGTATCCGTACTAGGATCCGTATTCCCGAATCTTAGAATTTACATCTCGAAGGATCCGACTTATAGATCCGCACCCGTGTCGGACACCCACACCCGTGTCCGAGCAACTTAGGGCAGGAGAGGTAGTCACAACATCACCCAATTTACTCAGCATAAAATGGTCCAGTCAAACGGGAGTTTAGATTGCCAAGATCAGGGGCACCGAAGAAGTGGCTAGATAGCAGCAGCGCCTTACCTTTAAAAAGCTACTTAATAAAATGTACCCCTTCAATAAAAGTTACTTAATAAGATGATAACACTAGAATGTAGGAGTAGTAATTACCCTTAAATTAAGTACTGTGACGTAATATAGAGCAATCGTGAAGACGCAAGAAAAATGTGGTAATAGGTAGGAATAAAAAGGTGGATCATAGAACTATTTAAGTGTTTTGTAGGTGAACTTTTGAAAGAAAGTTCCATAATTTCGAAAAGGTCAAACAAACGATATTCGCTGGTTACAGTAAGGTTAAAATTGCTCAGAGATAGCCCTAATGCACAGTTTTTGATATAATACTAATGGAAATTGAATTCCTGCAAAACTGTTCCCCTCAGGGTTCTAACTGGTTTATCTGTATAATTCAAATAAAAAACAACCCAGGTTAGGAGGGAGAAACAAAAAATATATACACTAGAAATCTTTTGAAGAAAGAAAAAAGCATAACGAAAAAATAAAGACAAGGAACAGAATGCAACATATTCTTTCATTTGACGCTTTATTCTCTTCCCACAGCCAATTCCTAACAGAGACAGGCAGTGAATAGTTACTTCCAAGCGAAAGAGATCATACCAACTACACGGGGAAAACATGGGCACTAAAAATAACAATTGCATATTGGCTTTACAAGATAGAGTCAAAGTATCTTATAAAATTATGGACACAAACAGAAAGGGAGAAAAGATGCAACAAAAGAACACATTAAGATATTAAAATCGATAAGTTACCCTTCAAGACCAGGACTTGTTGGATAGTATATATTTCTCAACCCAAGTCTTTTAGCTGCAGAAGCTGTAGTCTCCCCAATACATGCAACAGCATTGTCCCACTGACTCGATGCTGGAATAAGATTAGTCCATACCCTGTCACATAACTCAGCAAAATGAAAATAAATGAGAAAGGAGAAGGATGAAGAACATCATGGTGCATTTCTATCCCCTGGCTCAATGAACAATATGTGGAAACATTTATGTATAATATTCTCTAGTATGTTGGCGGAATTACAAACATTAGCTATAGATCCTAGTGCTTGCTTATGCCAATATTAGACATCAATAGATGATCCTTTAACTTTTGCTATAAAAAATGAATAATTTTGGAGCGTCCTACCGGATGGCAGAGGGAGATGCTACAGCAACAACAGGAGCAGAGAGTGCCAGCTCAAGAAGATATTGATCAACCTGATTGACTGGTGCCTGCAGGAAATGACATAGATTATACGCAACAAGATGAGATCTAATTAGGTTAGATCAACTTAAGGATCCAAGAGGATAGCTAAAACTTTGACCATTTATCAAAACTAAAGGACAAGTTACCCTCTCTTCAGGGTAAGAACGTGTTAACCAAATTTGCAAGCACACTAGTCTCACGTGAGTAAAAATGAATCTTTCTCCAGTGATGCAATGAAGAAATATTGTACCGTTGTGTATGTGTTCAACCGAGTAACCTCGAATCCCCGCTCAGAAAGTCCTTCCTCTGAAATAAAAAGCCGTATGTCGTTTAAGATTACTTCACATAGTTTCATATGCTGAGGAAAGTTTCCATACTAAACACGAAATATCAAAGTGAGACAGTTGCAGTCTTGCAGATATCAGATGAATCCTGATCTGTGTACTAATTACGGCTAGTAAAAGGGAAGGGAAGCCACGATTTTTGTGGTTATTCCTTTCCTTACCTTTTTTTTCCTTTTAACTCTTTCGGATAATGGTTGAAAATAGAAAAAGACACCTCCATAGAAACTAAGAGTTCCATACAGAAAAAGAGATTTCTGTAAAAAATTGGATGAATGGGAGAGTGAGGAGAGACAGAAACATAAAGAGAAGGAGAATATCATGCACACCAATGTCAGTGCCCGCTTTTGCTGAAGCAGGATAGAGAACAGTGCACTTATCATTCCCATTCTTTGGAAGCTCTGAAGCTAAAACCTTACCAGTTGCTGAAAATGCAATCAAAAAGAAGTTTTCAGTCAGTGACGAAAAAGAAAATATCAGTCAAATTTCATTTGACACTTTCTGCAAATACAAGGGGTCTAAATGAAATGACAAATACAAGTGTCAGCCCCGACGCACATGTTTGTGGCGTATGCAATGTTTTAAATGTCAAAAGAAAAAGTGAAAAATTGACTCGATACCCTTTGATGGTGTAAATGCCACATCAAGATACTGCTTTGAAGACTGAACAGCTTCATCGAATATGCTAGCTGTACCAGGTCCAACGACACCTACTCGGACAGATGGGGTCCCAGCAGCTCTAAGTAGCAAATTAGAAACATGAGGGAACCAGATAGCACAAAAGCAAATATAGATCATTTAGGCAGCTTAAAGAATTTGAGGCTTCTATCAAGAAATTAACTGTAATGGAAAGCATAGATAGTACACAATCATCTTTTCTGGGAACCAAATTTTTGTACCATTTTAGTCAAAAAACTTCACCTGACAACATAAGTGCACATTACGGTAGACACTAATGATTTTTTGCTAATTGTGTCTGCTGACAATCAATCTACTGAGAATCTTTTATACAAGCTTCTATTCTTCTTCAAGGAATACGTCCACAATGGATGGAAGGTTCATACTAAAACTGTGTCACATAAAGCTACATATCAATTAAGGGGATAATCAAGACTTAATATGAGAACAACCAACCATAACATATAGGAAGTATTTGCATCTTAGCTACGGAGTCCAACGAAACATCTTCAACAAGTAGATAAGATTCTAAAACTTTCTGAAAGAATAATTAAAAAAGAGCTGCTCAAAATTTAAAAAAACAAAAAAATAACAACAACTTGTCTACACAAGCAAGCAGCAACATATTCAAACACTTCAATGACTTTAGTTTTACAAACAAGTCAAACACTAAATGACTCAAATTAACATCAGGTCTTGTCAACATTTTTATACTTTTAAAGCAAACTTCACAGAGATTTTACCCAACAGAGGAACGGTATTAAAGACTTGTCAAAAGGATAAATTAGTTATTCAACATCACAAGGTGAAGAACTTAAGACAAGATTAACCCTCCTTAATGGAAAATTTCAACCTAGCCCTTACTTCCAAGCATCAAGAAAAACCTTTCCCGCCTCCGGTGAAGTAATGATAATCCAGTCAAACGTGGCGTCTGCTATCACAAGAAGAAAGGAGAAAGAACATTAGTGCCACTCAAGACGCCAGAGGACATATGTGAAATGAGGACTTCACAGTCATAAAGTTTGCTGATATAGTTCGCTATGAATTATAATCGAACACCAATCAATAGTAATTTATAATGGATGCGCAGAGGTATGCAAGATACCCATGCAAGTGAGAGAAATATTGTTCAACGTTTTTGCTACTTTTTTGGGGCCATTTGAGAGATATTAAAGAGCAACATTCCTTTTCACTTGTCTTATATGTTGTTCATGTTTATTGAGATTTCTTTTCTATTAAGCCTAAATATGTCATTTTTCCTGAAGCATAAATGTTCTTCTTATTTATCATCTAGCATAATTTATTTAGTAACTAAAGAGTATAGCTTGTTAATGAGAAGGAAATAAAACCCACCCCAACTTTTAGTTATAACTGAAAAATTAGAACTTCGTATAGTCTCAAGGAGGGAAGGTAGGTTTCATGCAATGCGTACCGTGGCTGCTGCCGCAATCAAGCTTGTTTTTTGTTTTTTAAATGATCTCACTCAAGCTTGTGTTCATACTCATTTGTTGCATTCGTGAATTTCACAAATGAGAGGAAGTAGTGAACGGTAGTACTAGTTTCAGCAATGGAAATAATAATAAAGTAATTCGTGGAAGTACCAAATGGGCCTAATCTTAAGTGTACAATATCTATAGCCTTGGGTAATATAGCAATGGCAGTTTGATTAGTACTTATAACAGCAATAGCAATAAAGTGATGGAAGTGCAACTTAGCTTGTCTGCTTACAATTGCTATAGCCTACGGTAATATCTTAAATCAATGGCTTCACTTAATTTTGTGTTTGAAGGCGTAATATGTTGTTATTCCAAAAATGTCATCTCAAAACATTGCCCAAGTCCATAAGTCTCGTTTGAAGCCAACATCATCAAGAGGAAGGCCAGAAAAGGGGTATTGTCCCCACCCCCACCCCCACCCCCAAACCCAAAAAAAAAGACCCGCCGCAATCCATAAAAAAAAATATTAGTTCTTAGAAAGTTTCGGTTTTGCACATTCAATAAAGGATAATCATGCAGGATCCTAAGAAATGTCATTTGACCTTGAGAGCTCTAGAAAATTTATATTCTAAGAAAAGAACATCAATTTACTCTGTTTAACATTATAATTTCAGACTTCTAGGGCACCAATCTAACCTTCAAAACAGATTTCCTGCAGATAGAATATTTTCTAAAACAAATCAAAGCCAATAGTAGATATTAGCTCCAATTTGTGCAATGAAGGGAAATAGAAAATGCCATAGAAAAAAAAAATTACATTGATGCTCAACGCTTAATCTTGGGCAAGTAAGTATGAACAAAGATTTTCAAGCCAATGCACAGATAGCAAGAAACCTACCACTTAATACAGAAGTGAGCCTGCCTAGATCAGGTAAATGCATGTGCTGAATGAGAGGAAGCTCAAGACAATCAATTCCATGTCTGGCCTGTAATCAAGAAAGGAGGGAAAACATAATTATTGAAGACACTACATTTACTACTTCCTAGAGAGACATCCATGCTAAAAAGTCGTTTGCCCCACATATATCAAGTCTAGATCACCATGACCTTTGGTGTTAGAAATTTGGTCTGATTAAAAAGTTGTTTGCCCCACCTTCTCTCGCTCATGACGATTTCTTAAATGCTTTTTATGGATACATTGTTTTTCTACTTCATTTAAATCATTTCTATCAATCTCACGAGGAGATAACCACGTGATTCGAGAAATTCTTTTGAAATTTCTATCACTCATTTGCCTTTTCTTTTTCCCAAATAGAAAGCAAACAAAAAGATATTGCAGGCCATTCATGAACATGTGTGTCTGGTATGGCAGAAAAGCATTTTCCGAAATTAAGTCATTTTCTGGAAAATACTTTCCTGTGTTTGGTAGTGTGGAAAATATCTTCTGCAAAAAATATTTGTAAAGATTGATAATAGTGCTATCAAATTGGATAATGCTTTATGAAATTTCTGAATATTAAAGATTGATAATAATGTCTAAGTAATATTGAAGCATTGATATGAAGTAAGGAGCTGAAATTACGCCTCTTTCTGGCAAGAAAACACCAGAAAATGACTTATTCTTCAAATTCTTTGAAGAATATTTCCTTCATACCAAACACACCAAATTGTAAATCCAGAACGCATCCTTCCGATTCTATGCTCTATGCTCTGCACATGATTCTATGCTCTTCACCACATCCTTCCGATGACTTTGTTGAATCAAGTGTACGAACACACTCTCTTCTAAGCTATGCCTAGTCCCTCATGGAACCGCTAAACCAAACTCCTCTTGATTTTTAGACTAATTTGCAGTTTTTTTCTTTTCGACAGGCTAATTTGCAGTTCACTGTTTCCTTTCACCACTCTATCGTACTCATCCTAGAAATGCAAGTGATCGGCAGCTAAACAGTTTAATTTGTTTAAGCATTTGATCAAACATCTAATGTGTCACTTCCTTTATCCCAATGTAGCTACGGAAAACATACAAAAACATAGTCTACGCAAAAAAATTATATCTCGCAACAATCACTAACCCTAGAACTTCAACATTATTCATGAGAACCAAATTAAAACTAAAAAGGAAAAAAAAAAAGCATATAACCGGAAAGTTGAAATTCTTATTGAGTACCAGAGAATTCATGAGCTTGCCGTTCTTGCCGCGTTCTCTGGTGACAACAACTTTCGGCTGCTTCGAACACGAAATGGAAACCGAAGAAAGTGAAACACACGCGCCGACTCTGAATGAACGACGGAAGCAACTCCGCCGCTGCTGCGAAGTGGAAGAAGACGACGTCAACGGAGGAGGAGACGAGGATGAGAGAGAAAGCTTCGACATTTTGTGAACGTGTTGCTCTGACGGCTGCCAGCTGTAAGCCTGTAACCGATTTTAAACCGCAACTTTTCCTCAGTAATCAGAAAAGGTTTAATTTAAATTGGAGTATTTGATTAGTACCCAGTACTACTATTGATTAACAAAGTGGTGGTTTTTCTGGACACGTGGCACATGTGGAAGGATAAGAATTGTACTTATGACACGTGTACAACAATTAGGGCCCACTATCTGCTGTGACCTACCGACCATTATAGGCAATGATGGTATTCTACTTTAGTGTTATCATCAGCTGCTCTACGGGATAATGAAAGCTTGAATTTAGACCGTAGATTTTAATGAAGGAACGGGAAACATCTTATCTGACGGTTAATATCAGGATTTGGTTTAGATTAAGGTGTGAGTAAATACTAAATACTGGTGAAAATATTGGTTAGGATCTCAGGTGTGTGCCCCAAGATGCAACAGATCTAAATTTGGCTCCTCCTTGTTCTAAAAGAACACGCAAAGCAAAATTAAAGTAGGGTCTCTTACTAATAATGTGGGGCATTCATTAGTAATAAAGGATTTAAATAAAGTAATTAGAGTATCCTCTTTTCCTCTTTTAGTGAGGCAAAAGTTAAGTTTAGAATTGTATATTCTTGCTTATCATATCACAGAATTACTCCGGATCTGTTTAGTATATTTTTCCGGTCCAACTTTTCTCATAAATATATGTCACTAAAAATTGCATATTTGGCCCTCCAAATTTGGAGTTGATCTTTCTCTGTTCAAATTGCTTTTTCTTATTTCATTATTATTCCTATTTTCTTTTATTGATTTTCCATCTCGATATCCGCATTGGAATAAATTCATAACTAGTCACTTTTAATTTCTGTAATCGTGTTGAGATTAGGAATCCTAACAGGAGAGCAAACGAGCCAATACTTACAAAGAACACATATGGAAAAGAAGTATCGGGCATACTTGTTTAACCAAAAATTATGTATTTCGGTCAAAACTTATTTTTAGAAGTATTCGGGCTACTAATTATCAAGAAATTATATATTTTCTTAGTGATAAGAAAGGAAATGAAATAGCAAAGTAATCAATAGAAAGCAAAAGAAAATAATTGTATTCCAATAATAATCAGAACGTGTCTGTACAAATCATATCTCTTTCCCTTATATAGGAATTTATAAGGACAACGTCTTTCCCCTTTTATAACTGGATCATTATGAGCATTAATGATATTAATGAGACGTTATAATTGGTAATCATAATTGTTCATGAGTATTTTGTAACGTTTGAGATCATTCACGCTCATTAATTGATGATTCATGAATCTTTCCTTTTTACTGTCGTGATTAATTCTACCAGTACCTCTTCATGTAACCGTTTAGACTTGAGTGACCATATCTTTTCCTCTCGTGGGTGATTTGCTCGTATCTGTTACGACTCGTGTCTCTTTCAGTGCATCTCTCTAGCTGTCGTTTTTCTAGTAATCCACATGTCTTGCCATATCAGCCACATATTTAATTCCACGTGTAATATTTATTTTTACCAAGACAGATAGTTCCCCCACTTGCCAATTATTCAACAATTGAATATTTAGGAAGTGGTATGTGTTTACGGCGGGAATTTTTGTTGCCGTTTCCCATGTATCATTATGTCTTCTCCAAAACCAACGCGTCACATGTCACTACCATTTAATGCATGTGCCACGTGGCCTTCGTCGATTGGGTTTACGACTCTTCAGTGTTTTTAGGGCTTTTTTACGGTTGCGTCTGTCATGCAGTGACTACTTCATTATGATGTTTCCATCATGATTCACTTTTTATGACGATTGCCTCTTGTTATAAATACCTCCTTATGCCTTTGCTTTCACGAAAACCTTCAATCTACAGTATTCATCTTCCATAATAGTTTTTGTTCATCAGCTTGTATTATTTTCTTACACAACCATGTATTCTCCAAATCTCGATCCTCGTAGAGTAGTTATATCTTACAAGAAATCAGATCTACGATGACACTTATTTACCGACTCTTGCAAGAAATGACGCTCAATATTAAGTTTCTTGACATTTTTAAATAAATGTAGTAAAAATGAGACCGTAAATAAAGACTGTCATGTTATAAATATATTATATTATGGATGTTCATTTAGTACTCTGTTGTAAATAAGCTTCTTGAAGAAGCTTATCCATATGGGACTCCACTGTAAATATGTTTATCTTTTTAGTACTCTATTGGAAATAAGCTTCCTGAAAAAGCTTATCACTTCGGTACCCGGTTATGGATAAATATTACCCCCGGTAGAAGATTATCCATACCGAGTATAATAAGCTTATCCTTTCAGTACCCAGTTATGGATAAACATTAACCCCGGTAGAAGATTATCCATACCGAGTATAATAAGCTTATCCTTTCAGTACCCAGTTATGGATAAACATTACCCCCGATAGAAAATTATCCATATCGGGTATAATAAGCTTATCCTTTCAGTACTCCGTTATGGATAAACATTGCTCTCAGTAGAAGATTATCCATATCTGGTATAGTAGCAGCTTACACAACAGCTTCCTTTCTTCTATAAATAGAAGAGATTTCAGTTCATTATGTACATCAGTTTGAATTCGAATAATATAACAGTTTCTCTCTATACTTGTCTTTACTTTACAGTCTTTATTTTATAACACGTTATCAGCACGAGACTCTGACATCTCGAGCAAATACTTTGAAAGTATTAGAGGTAAGAACTTTCTTTTCCTAAATAATGTCAAATCTTTCTAAACTTGAATTTGTAGCCCTGGATATATCGGGCAAAAGCTACATGTCTTGGGTGCTTGATGCTGAAATTCATCTTGATGCGATGGGTCTGGCAGACACCATCAAGGATAAAAATCAGGCATCAAACCAAGACCGTGCCAAAGCAATGATATTCCTACGCCATCACCTTGATGAGGGCCTGAAAATGGAATATCTCACTATTAAAGATCCAGTCATACTGTGGAATAATTTGAAAGATAGATATGACCACCTGAAGATGGTCGTTCTTCCACAGGCACGTTATGATTGGACTCATCTAAGGCTACAAGATTTTAAATCTATCAGTGAGTATAATTCTGCTATGTTCAGAATTATTTCCCAATTAAAATTATGTGGTGATAATATTACTGATCATGATATGTTGGAGAAAACTTTCACCACTTTTCATGCCTCGAATATGCTCCTGCAGCAGCAATATCGAGAGATGGGATTTAAAAAGTATTCTGAACTTATTTCACATCTTCTTATAGCAGAGCAACATAATGGGCTATTAATGAAAAATCATGAAAGCCGACCTATTGGTTCTTGTCCATTCCCTAAAGTGAATGAGACGAACTTCCACCAAGCTAAACTTGGAAGAGGTCGTGGCCCCAGTCGTGGTCATGGCCGTAGTCGGGGAAGAAACCCCAATCATGGTAATAATAATGCACCAAAGAAGCCTCCTCACCACCAGCAGTGGAAAAGGAAGGAACAAAAGCATGAAGCGGTGCAAGCGCTAAATGCAGAAAATGCATGTTATAGATGTGGAGGAAAAGGGCACTGGTCACGTACCTGTCGTACGCCAAAGCACCTGGTTGAGCTTTATCAAGCCTCCCTGAAGAAGACAGAGAAAAATGCTGAAGCAAATTTTATTTCTGAAGATAATTTAGACTTCATGCATTTGGATGTAGCTGATTACTTTGCACTCCCAGAAGGAGAAACAAGTCATGTAATCGGTAGTGAATCTGTAGAAATGTAAATATTTTAAATTTATTGTTTGTAATAGATAGTATGGTTATGTAATTGTTGTACATAAATAAAAGTTATGCTTTGATAATGATGTTTACTATAATATATTTTATTTATGTTATTTTGAAGAATATGGATAACCCTCAAATTATGTTTGGATCAAAGACAAATCATGAAGATATTTGTGTTATTGATAGTGGAACAACTCATGCCATATTCAACGATCAGAAATACTTTTCTTATTTGCATAAGGAAAAAGCAAATGTTTCAACAATTTCTGGTAATATAAGTTTGATTGAAGGCTCCGGAAGAGCCATAATATTTCTGTCTAAAGGAACAAAACTTATTATAGACAATGCATTATTCTCCTACAAGTCCCGAAGAAACTTGTTGAGTTTTATAGATATCCGCCGAAATGGGTATCATGTTGAGACAATAGATGAAATGAACAGGGAATATCTTTGTATTACAAAGAATATTTCTGGCCAGAAATGCATTGTAGAAAAGTTACCAACTTTATCTTCTGGCTTATACTATTCAAAAATTAGTACAATTGAAGCACACTCTATCGTAAACCAGAAGTTTACGGATTCAAATACTTTTGTGCTTTGGCATGGCCGTTTGGGCCATCCCGGATCAATAATGATGAGACGAATTACTGAAAATTCGAGTGGACATCCATTAAAGAACTTGAAGATTCTTACAAATGACGAATTTTCTTGTGATGCTTGTTATCAAGGAAAAATGATCACTAGACCATCACCAATGAAGGTTGGTATTGAATCCCCTGCCTTTTTAGAGCGTATACATGGGGATATATGTGGACCTATTCACCCACCAAGTGGGTTGTTTAGATATTTTATGGTCCTAATAGATGCATCTTCAAGATGGTCTCATGTGTGCCTACTATCATCTCGCAACCTGGCGTTTGCAAAGCTATTAGCCCAAATAATTCGATTAAGGGCACAATTCCCAGATTATCCTATAAAGGCTATTCGCCTTGATAATGCTGGAGAATTCTCATCTCAAGCTTTTGATGATTATTGTCTATCCGTTGGGATAAAAGTTGAACATCCTGTAGCTTATGTTCATACTCAAAATGGCTTTGCAGAGTCATTTATTAAACGCCTGCAATTGATAACAAGACCACTACTTATGAAAACAAAATTGTCCACTACTGCTTGGGGCCATGCTATCTTGCATGCAACATCACTTATCCGTCTCAGACCGACACATTATAATAAATATTCTCCGTCACAATTAGTTTTTGGTCATGAACCAAATATTGCCCATCTACGAATTTTCGGATGTGCTGTATATGTGCCAGTAGCACCACCACAACGTAGTAAGATGAGACCACAAAGAAGGATAGGAATATATGTTGGGTTTGAATCACCCTCTATTATTCGCTATCTTGAACCATTGATAGGAGATTTATTTACTGCTCGATTTGCAGATTGTCGGTTTGATGAAACAAATTTTCCACAATTAGGGGGAGAGAAAAAGGAAATCAAAAGAGAAATTGTGTGAAAAATTTCATCATTATCTCATTTTAATCCCCGTACCCCTATATGTAATCAGGAGGTCCAGAAGATCATCCATTTACAGAATATAGCAAATCAAATGCTAGACGCATTTACTGATTTGAAAAGGATAACTAAGTCACATATCCCAGCAGAGAATGTGCCTATCCGAATTGATGTCCCAGTAGAACCATCTACTAGCATGAGAGATAGTAAACCTAAAGCACGCTTGAAGCGTGGTAGGCCTTTTGGTTCTGAGGATCGAAATCCTCGAAAAAGAAAATCACAAATGATCAAAACGATACTATGAAGGGATCTCCTGAAGAGACCCAAAATCTTATTAGTTCTGAGATTCCTGAAGAAATCAATGAACCTGAAGCTCATGTGAGTGAGGAACTTTTAATAAGTTCGATCGGTGATGGGATTAATTTAAATCGATCTGAAATAGTGATAGATAATTTTTTTTGCATATAATGTTGCACTTAATATTATGCAAGATAGTGAGGATCTTGAACCTCGATCTGTCGAAGAATGTCGACAAAGATCTGATTGGCCAAAATGGAAAGAGGCAATTCAATCGGAATTGAAGTCACTTGCTAAAAGAGAAGTCTTTGGACCAGTAGTCCAAACACCTGCTGGTATAAAACCAGTTGGTCGTAAATGGGTTTTTGTGCGAAAAAGGAATGATAAAAATGAAGTTGAAAGATACAAAGCTCGCCTTGTTGCACAAGGATTCTCACAACGACCTGGAATCGATTTTGATGAAACATATTCACCTGTTATGGATGTCATAACATTTTGATATCTCATCAGTTTAGCACTACATGAAAAGCTTGAAATACATCTAATGGATGTAATTACAGCTTATCTGTACGGTTCACTTGATAATGAAATTTATATGAAAATCCCTGAAGGATTTAAAATGCCTGAAGCAAAATCTCATGAAATGTATTCAATCAGATTACAAAGATCTTTGTACGGTTTAAAGCAATCTGGGCGCATGTGGTATAATCGCCTTAGTGAATATTTGCTAAAAGAAGGTTACATAAATGATGTTATGTGCAAATGGTCAGTATGAACACAAGTACATAATATCAGTGAAATTTCGAATTAGGAAAATTCAGTAGAAGCATATTAGGACAAGAAAATCACGAGAAGTTACAAGAACCCAAGACAAGAACACAATCAGATGTACCAATATCCAGAAATCAAACGAAGAACCCCAAAAAATGAGGGTTTTCAATACAAAGGGGCTAGGGTTGTAGCAGGTTCATAAAATCATCCAAAAAATGTATGAGAAGCAGGCGTTTAAACACAAAGAATTATCGAACAAATTTTAAAAAGAAATTCCGGAAACCCTAATTTTAAAAAAAGATGAAAATCACTTGAAATCATACGATTCTTGTAAAGAATCTCAAGGCTATAGTAAAACTCACAGGAAACAAACTCATATCCCCTTAGATCTGTACAGATCTAGGAGGTTTTTATAAAAGAAATTAGGGTTTCGAAGAGAACCATACAGAGATGAAGAAACCCGTTTAGAGAACTATATATCGTGGCTAATATAGGACGATATCACTCAAAATCACACCGGAATGGCCTGGAATAGGCAAGAGATGAACCCTAGATACAAGTCGACATAGCCCTGGTCCCTTGAGGGCCTTTGAGATGGCAAGCATGACAGGAGAGAGGCCATTGGAGGCCTAAGAGGTGGTAAGAGGTTACCGGAGATAGCCATAGATGGGGGTCAGTGAGATTGGGGATTAGGGTTAGGGTGCGAGCGTTTGAGAGCAGAGAGGATTTTAGGGTGGCGGTGTAAGGTGGGAAGTGGTTAGGGTTTGGGGGGTATAGGTTAGTTTATTTTAGGTAATGAGAGATCTGGACCGTTGATCAAAATGATCAACGGCCAGGATCTAACAAGAGCCGGGTCGGGTAGGTTTATTAGGGTCAGACGGGTATTGGGCTTAGGTAATTTAATCAAATATTGGGCTGGATATTGGGGCTGAAATTGAAATAAAATTAGGCTAGATTTTAAATAGTCATTTTAACATTATATAATTTATAAGAAATAATAAATAATTTTGAAAAGTAATTTCATGTACTAAAATAATTTAAAATAGTTATTTAACATTTTAAAAATATAAAAGAACATTTTATGCATCAACAATGTAATTATGCATTAATAGGGCTAGTATTGCAAATATATACGTATTAACTTAAAAAATGTAAATGCAATTATAAAAATGCACTAAAAATATTTAAACAATATTTTGGCATAAATATAGAATTTAGATAACTAAATCACCACAAAAATAATTTGAAGGATAATTATTGAAAATTGTATAAGTAAAATGCGAAGAAATAAATTGATTTGAAGCTTTTAAAATTATAGAAAAATTATAAAAATGTTCATGAATGCTTATATATGCATATATGCTATTTTGAAGGTATATATATGTATTAAAAATATATAAGGAAAAATTGGCTATCAACAGCTGCCCCTC
Source organism: Nicotiana sylvestris (assembly GCF_000393655.2). Taxonomy (NCBI): domain Eukaryota; kingdom Viridiplantae; phylum Streptophyta; class Magnoliopsida; order Solanales; family Solanaceae; genus Nicotiana; species Nicotiana sylvestris. The sequence continues at coordinate 162,260,064 of NC_091060.1, read as the reverse complement.
TTTACCCGGGAAGGATGAAAGAGTTTTCGGGTAAAGAAATGATGGCCAATTTTGACCGGATGGGATGTTTTGAAAGACAGAGGCCGGACCTCGATCTTTGAGACATATCCCTGGTCTTACAGGAATCAGTCCATGTATAGTTCTGGATTCATTAGCGGAATATACCGATGAAGTCATTGCAAGAACGGACACGGGATGCAAAAGTGGCCATGGTGAGCGGTTGAGGTTTGAGACAGTGGAAAGAACTGGAGCGAGGTTTCTCCTGCTAGAATAGCAGTTTCTTACTGGTCACCTGCAGATAAAAGAAGCTACGAACATGTATTTGTACGAAAATTTAAACATGATGCAGGTTCCTTTTGGACCATGAAGGTTGCCTTTGGACGGTTAAAGATGACGTCCTCAGACTATGATGTCTAGGGCCATGAACTGTTTAGTGAGGGATTCGTAGGCCATGCAAGTATGGAGGCAGGTATTAGCCTCATGCAAGTATGGAGGCAGGGATTAGCCTCATGCAAGTATGGAGGCAATGATTAGCCTCATGCAAATATGGAGGTAGGGATTAGCCTCATGCAAGATGGAGGCAAGGATTTGCCTCATGCAAATATGAAAGCAAGGATTAGCCTCATGCAGGTATGGAGGCAAGGATTAGCCTCTGCAAATATGAAGGCAGGGATTAGCCTCATGCAAATATGGAGGTAGGGATTAGCCTCATGCAAATATGCGAGACAAGGCTTGGTCCCATGCAAAGAGCGAGTAGCAAAAAGTAGTATATTTCTTAGCTGGAGATATATTCGGTGTCGGATGGTCAGGTCGATAGTGAACATGTTTGCGAATGCTATCGCTACGTCAAATGTGCCTGTGTTCAAAGAAAAATTATAAGTTTTTTTTTGGGGGGGGAGGTTCGTGCTTCTGGCCTTGCCTTGCTCCGCTCTGGAAGCCTTTTTGAGTTCCCCTGGGTAACACCTGACTGTTATGGAAATAAAGTTTTCGAAAAATATGCAATCATTGATAAAAATAGAGTCATTTTAGAAACGTATTGATATATCAAGTAATTTTAGATGAACTAGTAGTTGTAACACATCTCAAAGGCATTGCAACTTTCTTATATTGGAATTTTGAAGGTCCTCCTCAAAATTCTACCCTAGTTTGGTAGATGATCTTTTGATCGTTTGCAGATAATAGGCCTTGTTGAACCTTCTTCGGAATTTTGAGAATCTTTCTCAAAATTCTGCCCCAGTTTCTTAACCAATTTCTGACTTTCTGGCATGTGATGGTGTTGACTGGACATGCTCCAAAATTTTGAGGGTCTTCCTCAAAATTTTGCCCCAGTTTCTGATCTTGGGGGAAAATAAAAATTTTATTATGATATGACCGAACCCATAAGGCTGCCTACGTATCCCCTCTTAAACGGGAATCAGGTCAAGCGTAGTTCAATTACATTAGATGAGAAAATATAGATAATTTAAGCATAGTATCTCTTGACTGCGTCTGAATTGATTGGTTTGGCCAGATTTCTCCATCTATTTTTGCAAGTATGAGTGCTCCTCCTGTCAGCACCTTGTGAACCATGTAAGGACCTTTCCAGTTGGGGGAAAATTTCCCTTTGGCTTCATCTTAATGTGGGAAGATCTTCTTCAGCACCAACTGACTTGGTGCAAATTGCCTTAATTTGACCCTTTTGTTGAAAGCTCAGGACATTCTGCTCTGATAGGGTTGGCCGTGACATACTGCGTTCATCCTCTTTCATCATTAAGGGCCAATTTTTCATAGCGACTTCTTATCCACTCTGCATCGCTGAGTTCAGCTTCATGTATGATTCTAAAGAAGGAATCTCTACCTTGGCTGGGATGACAGCCTCGGTACCGTAGACCAACATGTAGGGAGTTGCCCCAGTTGATGTGCGAATTGTAGTGCAGTATCCCAATAAAGCAAAATGTAGCTTCTCGTTCCATTATTTGTGGTTCTCTACCATCTTCCTTAGTATCTTCTTGATGTTTTTGTTGGCGGCTTCTACGGCTCCATTCTTCTGAGGTCTGTAGGCTGTGAAATTTTTGTGCTTGATTTTGAAAGTTTCACACATGGCTTTCATCAGATCACTGTTGGGATTGGCGGCATTATCAGTAACAATGGACTCAGGAACTCCGAATTGGTAAACAATGCAATCTTTGACAAAATCTGCGATGACTTTCTTGGTCACAACTTTGTAAGATGCAACCTCTACCCATTTTGTGTAGTAATCAATCACTACCAGAATAAACATGTGTCTGTTTGAAGCAGTGGGCTTAATCGAACCAATAACATCCATTCCCCAAGTGGCGAATGGCCAAGGTGAGCTTGTTGCATTGAGCTCGTTTGGCGGCACTTTTACCATATTGGCATGCACTTGGCATTGAAAGCCTTTGCGGACATACTAGATGCAATCTGTCTCCATGGTCATCCAAAAGTAACCGGCCCTGAGTATCTTCTTAGCCAAGACGAAACCATTCATGTGCGGGCCACAGGTCCTAGCATGTACATCCTCAAGTAGCTTAGAAGCTTCCTTTGCATCAACACATCTTAGCAATCCCAAATCAGGAGTTCTTCTATACAGATTTTCTCCACTGTGGAAGAAGTGATTGGACAATCTCCGAAGTGTGCGTTTCTAAGTGTGGTTTGCATGCTCCAGATATTCTCCCTTTGACAAATACTCCTTGATGTCATTGAACCAAGGCTTTCCATCTGTTTCTTCTTCAACATGAGCACAGTATGTCGGCTGATTATAGATCCTCACCAGAAGGGGATCAATATAATTTTTATCTGGATGTTGTATCATAGATGACAAGGTGGCCAATGCATCGGCAAACTCATTCTGAATTCTGGGCACATGTCGGAATTCTATATTTATGAACCTCTTTTTCAATTCCTGCACATGGTGCAGATATGGCAATATCTTGTAATTCTTGGTGGCCCACTCTCCTTGTACCTGGTGCACAAGCAAATCTGAATCACCGATTACCAGAAATGCTTGAATGTTCATGTCAATTGCCATGTTGAGCCCTAGTATGCAGGCTTCATACTCCGCCATATTGTTGGTGCAAGGAAATCTGAGTTTAGCAGATACCGGATAATGTTTACCCGTTTCTGATGCCAAAACTGCTCCAATGCCCACTCTTTTGAATTTGCAGCTCCATCAAAGAACATCCTCCAACCGTCGTATGCTTAGGTAATATCTTCCCCTATGAATGACACTTCTTCATCAGGAAACTATGTCTTCAAAGGTTCGTATGCTCCTCCCACAGGATTTTTAGCAAGATGATCTGCCAATGCTTGTCCTTTGACTGCCTTTTGAGTTACGTAGATGATATCAAACTCACTTAATAGTATCTTCCATTTGGCCAACTTTCCAGTCGGCATGAGTTTATGGAATATGTACTTCAGAGGGTCCATCCTGGATATGAGGTATGTAGTGTAGGCACAGAAGTAATGCCTTAATTTCTGAGCTGTCCAGGTCAAAGCACAACAAGTGCGTTCCAGCAGAGAGTACCGTGCTTCATAAGGTGTGAACTTCTTACTCAAGTAATATATATGGGTTGCTCCTTTCTTCCTATCTCGTCATGTTATCCCAAAACACATCCGAAGGCTCCATTTAATACATATAGGTAGAGTAACAAAGGTCGTCCTGGTTCTGGCGGGACCAAAACTGGTGGTGTGGACAGGTACTCCTTGATCTTGTCAAAAGCTTTCTGACAATCCTCAGTCCAGCTTGTTTCAGCATCTTTCCTCAGCATCTTGAAGATGGGTTCACATATGACTGTGGACTGTGCTATGAAGCGACTGATATAGTTGAGGCGTTTTAGGAAGCTCATCACGTCCTTTTTGCTCCTAGGTGGTGGCAATTTCTGAATAGCTTTGACTTTAGATGGATCTAACTCGATCCCATGACAGCTGACGATGAATCCCAATAACTTTCCTGCGGGAACCCCGAATGCATACTTTGCGGTGTTCAGATTCAAGTTGTACCTCCTTAACCTGTCAAAGAACTTTCTCAAGTCCGCTATGTGGTCTGCGACTCTCTTGGATTTGATAATTACGTCGTCCACATACACCTCTATTTCCTTACGTATCATATCATGAAAGATAGTTATCATGGCCCTCATATAAGTAGCCCCAACATTCTTCAGACCAAATGGCATCATCTTGTAGCAATATACCCCCAAGGTATAATGAAAGTTGTTTTCTCTGCATCTTCTTTGTCTATCCAGACCTGGTGATAACCCGCGAAGCAATCTACAAAGGATTGGAGTTCATGCTTGGCACAAGTATCGATCAGGATGTGTATATTTGGAAGTGGGAAGTCATCCTTAGGACTTACTCTGTTTAAATCCTGATAGTCAACACACACTTTGACTTTCCCATCCTTCTTCGATACTGGCACACTATTGGCTAACCACGTTGCGTACTCCACAACCATGATAACTTTGGCTTTGATCTGCTTGGTACTTCCTCCTTGATATTCAGGCTCATATCTGGTTTGAACTTCCTGAGTTTCTGTTTTACCGGCGGACACATGGGATTAGTAGGCAACTGTGAGCCACTATGGATATGCTTAGACCAATCATGTCATCATATAACCATGAAATGTCATCATACTCTTTTAGGAACTGGATGTACTCTTCCTTCTCTTTTGCTGACAAGTGAATGCTGATGCGAGTCTCTTTGACGGTCTCGGCATCCCCCAAATTTACTGTTTCGGTTTTGTCCAGATTGGACTTGGGCTTATTCTCAAAGTTTTCCACTTCCCTGACAACTTCCTCGGGTATCTTATCCTCTTCATTTGAATCACAATTCTCATGTTGCGTTGCCTCATTACATGTCACAGCTACCGGTTCATCAGGAAAAGTAATAATAACACTGTAGAAAGAAAAAGTGTAGAAAATAGTAGTGAGTAATAAAGAGCAAATGCATTTGACTAAAATTTAGCAACATCCAAATAAGTGCGGCTCGATGAATCGAGCATTTATTTTGAAACAAACAAGTCTTTAAATCAAAATTACTGAAAATCTTAGATGCTTATAATGGCTATAGAAAAATAAAATCTGCCAAACTACCTAGGGACTCGGGGGGCCCGAGATGGTATGGTGGTCCAGTTCTTGAGAACAACTCCCTTCTCCATGGTCTGAATGGTAAGTCCTTCTTCCTCCTCCTCTTTAATTATGGCACAACAGTCTATGTCTTCATCCTCCAAGAACAGATTCTTTAACCCTGCTAATGCTTCCTCCTCTACGGATCCCCATATTGTATCAGTTTGGTGAAAAGCTTGATCTAAATGTGGCACTGGTTGCTTGAGAGGGTAGTACGGTCCGCGCCATGGAGGCGACCAATCATTGTATTCTTTCCATGTGTACTGATATCCAAGTCCAAAGGTGGTACCATGACTTTTTAGCTGTATTGGTTTAGTGATGCCCTGGAGATTCTTTCCCAGCCCTTTGTCGGGCTCATACCCAAACCATGCCAATATACTTTCTATTTTACTGCTCTACCATTTATCTTTCTCGACGGTATTGGCCCGTTCAATGTGATGATATGTTTTCCCTCCCAACCTTCTTCTATGCCCAACAACCGGGATGGTTTGACTAGTGTAAATGGTGTTACTTCCATCTCCATGAATGATCACCTTCTGACAATTCCTTTCGAATTTCACAGCTTGATGTAGTATGGAAGGCACGGCTCCAGCAGCATAAATCCATGATCGGCCCAACAGAAGATTATATGAGGCTAGTATGTCGAGCACCTAAAACTCGACATCGAACCAAGTTGGCCTCATCTGCAAACAAAGGTTGATATCCCCGATTGTGGTCCTTTGGGACCTATAGAAAGCTTTCATGTTCATGCTTCTTACCCGTATTTCATGAAACTCTTTGTCCAACCTTTTCAGAGTGTCCAACGGACAATTATTGAGGCTTGAACCTCCGTCAACCAAGACCCTAGCAATGAATTTGTCTTCAAATTGCACTGTGATATGCAATGCTTGATTATAATTCAACCCCTCAGGCGGTAGCACATCTTCGTGGAAGATAATCTTATGACTTTCCAGTTCTTGCCCTATCTTATTAGCCATTTCTCTGCCAGTGATGTTGTTGGGTACATAAGCCTCACTCAACACTTTCATTAAAGCGTTCTTATATGCCTTTGAGTTTTGCAACAGTGATAGGATAGATATCTGAGCAGGAGTTTTGTTCAAATGATCAACAACAGAATACTCCCTTGCTTGTACTTTCCTCCACAGGTCATCTAGGCCTGTCTCAATGACAGGTTGCCTGGTAGTGGCATCCTTACTTAGTCCTCCCAAATATTCAGGTGTATAGACTCTTCCAGTCCTAGTCATCCCTTGTGTAGCATCAGATTCCTCCATTTTTGCCTTTCCCTTTCGCCGAGCTTCGACAACGTAATCCTAGGGTATTGCTTTTGAGTCAAAAGGAGGTGTGGTTGATACTATCACTGTAAAAGGCGTGACAACTTCTACTTCAAATGGAGCAGGAGTGGCCGCGGGTGGGGCTACCTCAACCTCAAATGGAACCAGTACAGCTACCTCAACCTCGATTGGTGACGGAGTCTGTACCATAATCGGAGTAAGTGTGATTGCAACTTTAAAGTCATCGCCTTCTTGAATTTGCCCAATCGACCCCTCGGGGTCCCATTCTTTGTTCGTCTCTATCACATGCACTCTGCCACCTCTATGATCAGGGAGGCGGTTGTGGCGAACATTAGGTGCGGCTTTCTTCGCCTGTATGACCTTGTTATCGATTAGCGTCTGGATCTTATGCTTCAATGTTCGACACTCATCAGTGGTGTACCCCTTCATACCATATTGGTAAGCAAAATTTTTATTTGGATTGACCCATTGGGATGGATTTTCTACTGCCACAACAGGAATGGGGTTGACATAACCAGCGACTTTCAACCTTTCATACAGTTGGTCGATGGGTTCAGCAATGGCAGTGTATTGTCTGGGTGGCTTTCAGTCAAACTTGGGTCTTGGTCTTGGAAAGTTTTGGCGAGTTGGAGGTAACTGAAAATGGGACGATTTGAGAGTTATAGGTGTGATGGACAGTGGCTGATTGGGAATATCTGGGAGATGGGGGTTGATATGTAAGCGGTGAAGCTTGGTATGTGGGTGGAGATGTTTGATAGGTAAGTGGAGATTTCAGGCCCTGAGCTACCATTACTGCCCCAATGTCTCTCTTATTTGATATGCCGCCTGATTGTAATGCCTTATTTGTGACATGTAATGCCTAAAAATTCATTACCATCCCGCTTTTGATTCTTTCTTCGATTCTTTCTCCAAGTTTGATGATTCCTTCTTCGATTCGTTACCATCAACCTTTCATAATATTGCGGATCCTGTGCTCTGACGAAGAACTTGTTCATCTGTTCCTCGTCCAAAGATGGCCTAACCTTGGCCGCCTCCGACCTCCAACGAGTAGCATACTCACGAAAAGTCTTAGTAGGTTTCTTCTTAAGATTATGAATGTAGAAAACATTTGGTACGTTCTCTGTATTGAACCTAAACCGCTCCATGAAATCTGATGCCATACCTACCCAATTGGACTATTTCTTGGGATCTTGGCTGATGTACCAGGACAAAGCATCCCCAGTAAGACTCCTCATAAAGAGTTTTATTCGAATTTTTTTGTCTTTCCCGACCCCGACAAGCTTGTCGCAATAGGTCCTCAGATGAACCCTGGGATCACCTGTACCGTCGAACATCTCGAACTTAGGAGGTTTGTACCCCTCTGGTAGTTCCATATCTGGCTATATACATAGGTCTTCATAGTTCAAACCCTCTATTCCTTTGTTGCCTTCGACACCTTGAACTCAGCTTGTCAACTTCTTGAGTTCTTCAGTTATGTTTAATGAGCAGGTCCTTTTCGGAGGATTCCGGTGTATAGGAGATTGGTTGGATAGAGTGAGGTATGGTTTATACGTATAGAGGGTTGCTTTGATGGGTGCTAGGTACTTGGGTGTAATGAGGGTCATTGGTTGAGTTTTGAGGATCGGGGATGGGTTGTAGTGTGTTTTGGGGAGTGTGGTAAGTGGTGGTTGGTGGGTAATGAGTTGGTTGATGGTGGTGTTATGGCAGGGTCGGTATTGGCAATGGATTGAGATTTTAGGGTGGAGTTGTGTATTGATTCGGTGCAGGAGGATTTTGTGGGTGTTGGTTTTGTGTGTTTAGGGAAGGTTCTGGGTTCTTTGTGTTTTGTTGGTAGATGTCGGGGACATTTAGGGTGAGTGATAAGTTTGCCAAGTTACGGACCTGCTCAAGTTCTTCTTGCAATTCCAATATCTTTTGTTCCATTCTCAAGACTAGATCATTTGGGGCCGGAGTACTACGGCCATCTGAAGTTTCTACATTCTCAATATTCTTTTTTCGGATACCACTTAAGTCGTCCATTTTTGTTTTCCCTCTACCTTTTGTATTGCTTGGAGGAGGAGGTGGTGGAGGGCCTTTAGATCTGGTGTGATATGCTGATGAGGCCAGTATGAGAGAACCAACCTAAGGGGATGAGAATAATAAAAATAAGGAAAAACAAAAAGGTAGCAAGTCAGTGAGGATTCTGAAATATTTGCAGTATTTAAACACATATTGCTGAAATGTAAATTCGTGTCCTAATTTGGAAGCCTCGTTGTGCCCGAGGTAGGCCTAGCGATAAACGAATTTGGAGAGATTTAAATGCCAATAAATACTTCATTTTATAATGTAAAAATAGACGAATCCCAAAACGACACTAAGATAATAGAAAAGTAAGTCACTACTAGCACTTGGCCTTATTATATTGGAAAACGAGTAAACCTAATCTATTTGGTTTCGGAAGGACCTTCCTCAGGCTGAATGCTCTCGTCGATCAAATCCTCTAATTCGCGAAGGTTCATCAGTAAGAATGTCTTTGCCAAATGTTCTCCTTCGTTTCCCTCATCGTTCCGGCTGTTTGTGACTCTCTTCCTCACTTTTCCTTCCAATTCCAACAGACTGTATTCCAAATATTCTAGCTTTTCACTAGATTTGGCAGCCCTCTCTTTCCATTCATTGATTTGGTCATTTGATGGAAGATTCCTCCACCAGTCTAGCAAGAGTGAGGGTGTGCTAACCATACCGAAGCTAGGGACCTCGTTCCTCATTTTTCTGCAAAATAAAAGGGTTAGGCTCTTCTCCCCCACCAGACTCGACTATTTTTACATTCATGATTAGTATATTGGCATTTAGTTCTCCAAATTAATGCACAGAACATGGTTGTGTCCATTGGGATTATGAAAATCCCGGTGGACTTTTGGATAAGGCTCGTCTTAAAGGATTATTATTTGGACAACATATTAATCCGACTAAGTTTGACCATGATCCATACACAATTATAATCAGAGTAAGGTTACTATAGGGGTCTAGACGGGTACCCTCAAGCGGCCAACTTGGGGGAGAAAGGCACGAAACCGTCGACTGCACCGCTGATTGACTAGTTTTACCGCAAATAAGCCTTTCCTAATTTAAGGGTAATAAATAGGAAGAGTGCAACTACTCATCAAGCGTTGCTATAGGATTTAATACGCACGAGTGATGTATGATGTGGAGCATGATATATGCAGCAATAAAGAGTATGTAGTCAAGTATTTGCACGTAGGAAAAATAAATATAGTATTTAAATAATTGAAAGACAGTTACATAAAAAGAAAACAAGGAGACAAGTCAATTTCAGGAATAAAGAAATCATAAATGCTTGAAAATAGACTGTTAAATTCAAATAAGGGGAAAGGGGTATGTGGGATGGAGCATGCTTGGACTAATTCACAAAATATAGGTTCGTTATGGTAAGAGCCTAAAGGTATCCCCAGCAGAGTCGTCATGCAGTCGCACCCCATTTTTCTCTCTTTTGACGAGGAAGTCTGGGTTTCGACATTCATGTGTAATGACTCATTTCCTTTTGGGAATTGGGTATTTTGAAGAGTCGCCACCTAACGGATAATGGTGCGTTAGGGCACCTAGAGCGATTAACTCTTGGACTGGTTTATGATTACCAGAGATTTAGGGTAGGGCTCGAAATAACCTTGAGGGGAAGGTGTTAGGCACCCCTCTCGGTCCACAACGGTGGGTCCTAGACAAACTTATACTTATGAATTAGTCCTTTTAATAAATAAACAGTTTAAACACATATTTGCAAATAAGAGGGCAGGTTTTGGACATTATATGACTCAAATAATGAGACAAAAGGAAAGACTTGAGAAAATTGCATACATATAGAAAAGTAAAGTTTAAACAATGGGAATTTGGGAAGGAGGGGTCCTAGGTTGGTTAGCCTATAGGATCACCCCACATAATGCCCGGTAAACACTTCTCAATGAGGGCTACAGGTGACATTAGCGCGTAGTCATCATATCCTTACTACTCGATCCCCTCACCTTGGTCATAGCCTAAAGCGTTCTAATAACCTTGACATATGTCCTATGCGTGCACTACCCGTACCTTCCTTATGGCTCTGGAGGTATTTAAGACCTCTGCTTTTAGACAGTTCTAGACCTTTCTAAGGTTTTAAAGGATAAAAGTCTAGGCATCAATCAAGAACAAGTAGGACTACATTTAAAGAAAACAGGTTATATGCTCACAGTCACCTCCACAAATAGAACAAGTAAATGCACGTCTTCAAACAACAGTCAGGTATTTAAGAGAAAATCCTAGAACATGATATCTAGGTGAGCAGGGATTATGCAGTATTGGCTTAGGACAAAGTGTAGAAAATCTTATTTAGCTTGCCTCCTGATTTAGATCTGTTAAACCTGAAATATTTTTAAAAAACAAAGCACAGTTTTAGAGTTGCAGAATTTAAATCACCCTAGAGGCTTGCCTAAAGGCATAATACTGATGTCCTAAGAGCATGATATCTATATTGATTAGGTAAAACAAGGAACAGCTTTAAACAGACACTTGAGATCCTTAGACATGCTTTCTAGCGATAGTAAATTAAGGCAGTGTTTAAAAACTCATTAAAGAAGCGAACAGTTGATTAAACCAATTCAAAAGAACTAACATGGATTAAACTGATTTGTTTAACTAAATTGATTTTAAGTTCTAAAGGCAGGATTTCTACTTTTAATTCCTATAGGCAAGGTATCTAATTGTTAAGAGCTGATTTTCGAACTTATGGGCATGATTTCTACTGAGAGGAATGTAGATACATGCTGTAGCAGAAACTGAACTTAATCACTTTACACTCTATAGGCATGATATCTAATTATAAAGCTAATTTTAACCCTATATGTATGGTATCTATTATTGAAGCCATTTAGATCCTATAGGCATGATTTCTAATATTGTGAAAGTATAGCAAACATAGCAATTGCATTAACACAGATCCTATAGGCATGGTATCTACCCTGATTTACCCAACATATATAACTACCTTTGTCGCGCCCCCTTGTTCTCCCTTTTGACGGGGAAGCCCAGGTTTCGACATTCATGGGGGAAATGACTCATTTACTTTTAGGAATTGGGAATTTTGAAGAGTCGACACCTAACAGATTATGGTGTGTTAGGGCACCTAGAGCGATTAATACTTGTACTGGTTTACGATTACCAGAGATTTAGGATAAGGGCTCGAAATAACCTTGAGGGGAAGGTATTAGGCACCCCTATCAGTCCACAATGGTGGGTCCCGACCGAACTTATACTTATGCATTAGTCCTTTTAACAAATAAACAGTTTAAACACATATTTGCAAATAAGAGGGCAGGTTTTGGACATTATATGACTCAAATAATGAGACAAAAGGAAAGACTTGAGCAAATTGCATACATATAGAAAAGTAAAGTTTAAACAATGGGAATTTGGGAAGGAGGGGTCCTAGGTTGGTTAGCCTAAAGTATCATCCCACACAATGCCCGGTAAACACTCCTCAATGAGGGGCTACACGTGACATTAGCGCGTAGTCATCATATCCTTACTACCCAATCCCCTCCCCTTGGTCATAGCCTAAAGCGTTCTAATAACCTTGACAAATGTCATATGCATGCACTACATGTCCCTTCCTTGTGGCTCTGGAGGTATTTAGGATCTCTGCTTTTGGACAGTTCTAGACCTTTATAAGGTTTTAAAGGATAAAAGTCTAGGCGTCAATCAAGAACAAGTAGGACCACATTTAAAGAGAACAGGTTATAGGCTCATAGTCACCTCCACAAATAGAACAAGTAAATGCACGTTTTCAAACAACAGTTAGGTATTTAAGAGAAAATCCTAGAACATGATATCTAGGTGAGCAGGGATTATGCAGTATTGGCTTAGGACAAAGTGTATAAAATCATATTTAGCTTGCCTACTGATTTAGACCTGTTAAACCTGAATAGTTTTAAATAATAAAGCACAGTTTTAGAGTTGCAGAATTTAAATCGCCCTAGAGGCTTGCCTAAACGTATAACAGTGATGTCCTAAGAGCATGATATCTACATTGATTAGGTAAAACAATGAAAAGCTTTAAACGGACACTTGAGATCCTTAGACATACTTTCTAGCGATAGTAAATTAAGGCAGTGTTTAAAAACTCATTAAAGAAGCAGACAGTTGATTAAACCAATTCTAAAGAACTAACATAAATTAAACTGATTTATTTAACTAAATTGATTTTAAGTTCTATAGGTAGGATTTCTGATTTTAATTCCCATAGGCATGGTATCTAATTGTTAAGAGCTAATTTTCGAACTTATAGGCATGATTTCGAGTGAGACGAATGTAGATACATGCTGTAGCAGAAACTGAACTTAATCACTTTACACTCTATAGGCATGATATCTAATTATAAAGCTGATTTTAACCTTATAGGCATGGTATCTATTATTGAAGCCATTTAAATCCTATAGGCATGATTTCTAATATTGTGAAAGTATAGCAAACATAGAAATTGCATTAACATGGATCCTATAGGCATGGTATCTACCCTAATTTACCCAACATATATAACTACCCCTGTCGCGCCCCATTTTTCTCCCTTTTGACGGGGAAGTCCGTGTTTCGACATTTATGGGGGTAATGACTCATTTCCTTTTGGGAATTAGGTATTTTGAAGTGTCGCCACCTAACGGATTATGGTGCGTTAGGGCATCTAGAGCGATTAACTCTTGGACTGGTTTATGGTTACTAGGGATTTAGGGTAAGGGCTTGAAATAATCTAGAGGGGAAGGTGTTAGGCACCTCCACAACGGTGTCCCGGCCGAACTTATACTTATGAATTAGTCCTTTTAATAAATAAATGGTTTAAACACATATTTGCAAATAAGAGGGCAGGTTTTGGAAATTATATGACTCAAATAATGAGACAAAAGGAAAGACTTGAGCAAATTGCATACATATAGAAAAGTAAAGTTTAAACAATGGGATTTTGAGAAGGAGGGATCCTAGGTTGGTTAGCCTATAAGATTACCCCACACAATGCCCGATAAACACTCCTCAATGAGGGACTACACGTGACATTAGCGCATAGTCATCATAACCTTACTACCCAATCCCCTCCCCTTGGTCATATCCTAAAGCGTTTTAATAACCTTGACAGATGTCCTATGCGTGCACTTCTCGTCCCTTCCTTGTGGCCCTGGAGGTATTTAGGACCTCTTCTTTTGGACAAGTCTATACCTTCCTAAGGTTTTAAAGGATAAGAGTCTAGGCGTCAATCAAGAACAAGTAGGACTGCATTTAAATAGAACGGGTCATAGGCTCACAGTCACCTCCACAAATAGAACAAGTAAATTCACGTCTTCAAACAAAAGTCAGGTATTTAAGAGAAAATCCTAGGACATGATATCTAGGTGAGCATGGATTATGTAGTATTAGCTTAGGACAAAGTGTAGAAAATCCTATTTAGCTTGCCTACTCGTTTAGACTTGTTAAACCTGAACATTTTTAAATAACAAAGCACAGTTTCAGAGTTGCAGAATTTAAATCGCCCTAAAGGCTTGCCTAAACGCATAACAGTGATGTTATAAGAGCATGATATCTACATTGATTAGGTAAAACAATGAACAACTTTAAACGGACAGTTGAGATCCTTAGACATTCTTTCTAGAGATAGTAAATTAAGACAGTGTTTAAAAACTCATTAAAAAATCGGACAGTTGATTAAACCAATTCAAAAGAACTAACATGGATTAAACTGATTTGTTTAACTAAATTGATTTTAAGTTCTATAGGTAGGATTTCTGGTTTTAATTCCTATAGGTATGGTATCTAATTGTTAAGAGCTGATTTTCAAACTTATAGGCATGATTTCTAGTAAGATGAATGTAGATATATGTTGTAGCAGAAACTGAAATTAATCACTTTACACTTTATAGGCATGATATCTAATTATAAAGTTGATTTTAACCTTATAGGCATGGTATCTATTATTGAAGTCATTTAGATCCTATAGGCATGCTTTCTAATATTGTGAAAGTATAGCAAACATAGCAATTGTATTAAACAGATCCAATAGGCATGGTATCTACCCTGATTTACCCAACATATATAACTACCCACCCCTTTCACTAATCACCCCAATGTTGTTTACAAATTATTACAGACCGGCTGAATAAATTACATAGAAAATGAAGAAGTTAACTATATAGAGCCTAGAGCAGGCCCAAATGACTTCCCCAAGCCTCCAATAACCTTAAATGCCAAAATTCCATTGACAGTACCATGTCTAGGTGTGTCAGAGTTCCCTAAGGACCTCAAGGATCCCGGGCATTGCTCACACCTAGACTTTTTTCAAGCAAGAACTGATTTAAGTACAGTGTGGAAAGGCCAGCTCTGACATACCAGAGTTTAGAGAAATCTCAAGGATCTCAAGGCAGTACACATGTTAGAGGGGCAGAACCTAATATTCTAGGAGTAGTGTGAGAGTGCCTGACATAGTTTTGTTTTGAAAATAGTACAGAGATGACTTCAGAAGTAGGAATTTTTTTTTAGAAAACAGGAAATAACTTAGTGGTAAAAGACAATTTGAGAAGAGTATCAAGAAGCAGACAAGCAATTGGTCATATTTTGATCACTTCACATGGGAATGAAAGGATAAGAATATCTTCAGGGTACAGGGATAGGGATTGTAGAAACATACAGTCACAAACTGCATACACACTTAGGATCTTGAAGACTTAGTAAATAGTTTAGAACATAAATAATAGTTGGCCTGTCTTGAACAGGATTTAAGCATATAGTTTGGACATGCTAAGTAAAGAAGTAAGCAGAGTGTAAAACATGCATTGAATATGACAGAATTTTAGGCATGCTGAGCAAAGAGATAAACAAGAATACAAGTTGAAATCACAATTGATGGACTAATGCAGGAATGAAACACATAAGGGTTAGTTTTAAAAACTTAATTAGGGACATACCAGTTAAGGAGAGCATACACAAAATATAGAGCAATGTAGTGCAATAACTAGCCTTCGCTTACAGCCGGCTAGTTCAAAAGAAGTAGCAAGTAACAGAAAAGAGCAGAAAGCTTAAGTATAAGAGAGAGTTTTTGAACTAGTATTCATTGTTATTGTCCTCTAAACTTAAAATAAGAGGAGGTTTATATAATAATCAAAAGCTTGACACATAAGGTAAGAGATCAATTAAGTAGTAAATCAGGGAAGTCATACGTAAATCAGCAAGATCCTCCCTTAATTAAGGGACAGTTCAATCAATGGTAAAATATACTAAGTATTTAAGGAAAAGAAAAAGTAAAGTTTAGGTATAGAATAGGTAATTAGGCGTAAATGCACAACAGTTTAATTAAGGAAACAAATTAATAAATAATCAGCGGAATACAAATATGGTAGGGAAAAACAATTAAGGCAGGCAAATACAATCAAATTGAGTAAAGAGGTAAGAATCAAACTTTTAAAGGAAAGTGTTCAAATTAAATCAGGAATTAAGGGATTCAGAATAATCAAGAGTTCAGTCAAAGAGAAAGTCATGAAAGAATCAGCATGCTTAGCATATAAGATGAGGTAAAGCATGAGTAGTCAGGAATCGATACATAATTTCAACAAAATAAAAGTTAAACAACACTGATTCAAGGAAAAGTATTCAAGTCTTGCATGAATGGTCAGTATGAACACAAGTACATAATATCAGTGAAAGTTCGAACAAGGAAAATTCAGTAGAAGCATATTAGGACAATAAAATCACGAGAATTCATAAGAACCCAAGACAAGAACACAATCATATGTACCAATATCTAGAAATCAAACAAAGAACCCCAAAAAATTAGGGTTTTCAATACAAACGGGCTAGGGTTGTAGCAGGTTCATAAAATCAACCAAAAAATGTATGAGAAGTAGACGTTTAAATACAAAGAATCATCGAACAAATTTTAAAAAGAAATTCCGGAAACCCTAATTTTTTAAAAAGATGAAAATCACTTGAAATCATACGATTCTTGTAAAGAATCTCAAGGATATTGTAAAACTCACAGGAAACAAACTCAAATCACCTTATAGCTGTATAGATCTAGGAGGTTTTTAGAAAAAGAAATTAGGGTTTCGAAGAGAACCATACAGAGATGAAGAAACCCGTTTAGAAAACCATAGATCGTGGCTAATATAGGATGATCTCACTCAAAATCACACCGAAATGGCCTGGAACAGGCGAGAGATGAACCCTAAATGCAAGTCGACATAGCCCTGGTCCCTTGAGGGCCTTAGAGATGGCAAACATGATAGGAGAGAGGCCATTGGAGGCCTGAGAGGTAGTGAGAGGTTACCGGATATAGCCATAGATGGGGGTCAGTGAGATTGGGGATTAGGGTTAGGGTGAGAGCGTTTAAGAGCAGAGAGGATTTTAGGGCGGCGGTGTAAGGTGGGAAATGGTTAGGGTTTGGGGGGTATAGGTTAGTTTATTTTAGGTAATGGGAGATCTGGACTTTTGATCAAAATGATCAACGGCCAGGATCTAACAAGAGCCGAGTCGGGTAGGTTTGTTAGGGTCAGACGGGTATTGGGCTTGGGTAATTTAATCAAAAATTAGGCTGGGTATTGGGGCTGAAATTGAAATGAAATTAGGTAGATTTTAAATAGCCATTTTAACACTATATAATTTATAAGAAATAATAAATGATTTCTGAAAAATAATTTCGTGTAAAATGATTTAAAATAGTCATTTAACATTTTAAAAATATAAAACATCATTTCATGCATCAACAATGTAATCATGCATTAATAGAGCTAGTATTGCAAATATATGCAAATTAACTTAAAAAAATGTAAATGCAATAAAAATATTTAAACAATATTTTGGCATAAATATAGAATTTAGATGACTAAATCACCACAAAATAATTTGAAGGATAATAATTGGAAATTTTATAAGTAAAAAGGGAAGAAATAAATCGATTTGAAGCCTTTAAAATTATAGAAAATTATAAAAATGTGCATGCATGCTTATATATGCATAAATGCTATTTTGAAGGTATATATATGTATTAAAAATATATAAGGAAAAATTGGCTATCAACATTCTTCACCTAGAATCTAACATATTCCATGATTTTATCTTCATTTTCATCATTTAATTTGTGTTTTGGGTTTGGAGAAATGTTGGTTTTTGAAGGAAATTTCTAAAATGAAAAACATGATTTGAGGGACCAAATGGTATCGGAATTTGATAAATTTGTATGGTTAAACTCGTATTGGAATGCGTATTCAATTTTTGTAAAAATTATCGGGTTCCGAGGTGCGAGCCCGAGGGTCGACTTTTGGACCGATTTTTGGATTTTGTTAAAGATTCAGACTTTATGATTCGGAATAGTTCTTTATGTGTTTTATTTGTGCTTTGAAGTTACCTTGGTTAGATTTGGGCAGTCCAGAGGTCTTTTCACCGGAGAAGTGCATTTTAGAGTATCTGTTTGTCGTCTTTGAGTTAAGTATCTTGCCTAACCTTGTGTGGGAGACTTCCCCTTAGAATTTGGGCTTTCTATGCTAATTGTAGTCCGTGCACGCGAGGTGACGAGTGTGTGCTCGGACTTATTTGTGGGAAATTTGCCTTTAGGGTTCTTAGGTCCTTATATTCATTAAGTGAGAAGTTTTTCGATATGATTGGGTTTCCTAGTTGCTTGTTTTACCTCTATATGCTCCATATGATATTGTTAGCTTTCCTCTAATTCTTACTTGTTACTTGACCCTTATTTGCCTTAATTGAAGTGATTGCCTTCCTTATTGTTTCGATACTTCTTGATTGTGAGTTCCTCTATGACTTCGTGCAAATATGTTACATGTCCAATTGTTGTAGTCACCGGTGTAGTTATCACATGCTTATTATGTCTTGTTGTTTTGTTAAAATTATTATGCTTTTTGATTTCTCCATGATCCTTATTATGTACTATTCATGCTTAAATTGACGAGTATTCATGTGGAACAAGACTTATGATATTCTCTTGGTCATTGAACATTGTTGAGTATTGACTCAAGTTGAGATCTATATTGCGAAGATAACTGTTGAAATAAGATTGGTTATTGTTGATTCCCTTACTAGGATGTTATTGTTTCTATTGTTGATTCCCTTGCTGGGATGTTATTATTTCTATTGTTGATTCCCTTGCTGGGATATTATTATTTATATTGTTGATTCCCTTGCCGGGATGTTGTTGTTTCTATTGTTGATTCCCTTGCCGGGATGTTATTGTTTCTATTGTTTGGGTGATGAAGAGTGTAAAGCACGAAGGGTGATGCCGTACATGATATTGTGAGTGAGTGTTAATGCACGAAGAGTGATGTCATGCCGATATTATGAGTGTTAATGCACGAAGGGTGATGTCGTGCGATATTCTGTGAGAGTAAAAGCACGAAGGGTGATGCTGTGCCACATTATTGAGAGTAAAAATATGAAGGGTGATGACGTGCCATGTTATGAGAGAGTTAAAGCACGAAGGGTGATGCCGTGCCATTTCTGTTAATTTCTATGGTGAGGACGAGAGTAAAAGCACGAAGGATGATGTCGTGCGTTTGTTACTGTTTTTACTATTTCTGTTGGTTCCAAAGTTGATATTTACCTTGCTTCTCTGCTTATTAGTAATATCGTGATTTAAAATAAAGGAATTTATACTACGCTGCTTGTATGATCTTTTCTTTTTATTTGAACTCGCCGTAATTTTATATATATTTCAATACTTCAAATTTCAATAATTGTTACATTTTTAATTCAATTAGTTTCTCAATTAAATCTCCTTAAACCGTCTGAGTTGTATTTCACTTTAAAAGGAATTTCTACTAAGTTGTAATTTATTAAATCTCATGTTAATGGTAATAATTCATTCGATGTTGTAATTTAATTAAAAAGGGAACTTTCTTCATTCAAATGATTGCTGAAAATAACTTCATCTGTTCTTGCTGATTTCCTAATTGGCTTAGAAGTTGTACTCTACTTTATGTTATGTAAATGAGACTTTTTAAACATCTTAGTTGCATTAGTTATGGACCCTATAACCGAGTAACATGAGAATTTTGTTGCGCAAAGGGAGATAGAAACACGTGGGCACAAGGTGTCGGGTGTGCTAAAGGTTTGGAAGTTGAGGTTATGATTTGAGACACCGAGTTCTGAGATGGCTGAAATTGCGCATCATAAATGATATGATTAATTAAGTTGACATTGTTTTCCTTATTTGAGTACATTTTACTTGTCTGCGTCTCAGCTATGTTAGTGCTGAGTTATTTGGTTATCTTTCGTTTTCATCCGTGTTTTCCCTTTATTGTTTCTGCTGATTATAGTTTGTTTCCTCCCTTCTATTGATATTAATTTGTTGTCTTTATGTTGATAGTTTATTATCATATCTTGTTCAATTTAATTGACCAGTAGGTGTCTTGACAGTTCCTCGTCACTACTCTACCGAGGTTAGTCTTGATACTTACTGGGAATCGTCGTGATGTGCTCATACTACAGTTCTGTACATTTTTGTGTACAGATCTAGGTATTTGATTGGTAGTAGTTGTGTGGGTCGTTGCAGTGGAGACTCAAGGTAAACATGCTGCTGCATTCGCAGGCCTCGAAGTTACATTCATTTGTACTTATTTTCATTTGTTCCTTTGTTTTGGGATAGTGATGTATTTATTTTGTATAACTACTCTTAGAAAAGCTTATGACTTGTACCACCGATTTTGGGGAATTGTAAATTTTTAGAGTTAATTAACTTAAAGTTGGTAAATGTCAAGGTTATTTCAGCTAATGTTAGGCTTACCTAATTTAGAGACTAGGTGTCATCACGACTCCTTCGGAGGAATTTTGGGTCGTGACAACTGCCTTATCGCCACTACCTACACCACATAGTAATCAATATCGATGTCAACTGCCCTATGTGTCACAAGGGAGAGGAAACTATCGTGCATATCTTTCTCCATTGCCCTAGTCCAATCTCTCAGAGGAATATAGGAATCCAAACACTACCCACCACCTTTATATATCATTGGCTTCTATGTTAAGGATCTTAATCCTATGTCTCCATCACCACACATTAAATGGCCAAATCTATTTTCATTCTTGATTTGGGGAATATGGATTAACAGGAACAAAAATAATATTAATAATACCAACCTTCAACCGTCATTCAACACTATCCTAAATCATGCCTTGGAATTCCACTTTCTGGCCTCCAAAGGCACATTTAGCCTCACCCAGAATAAAATTCATATTAAATGGCATGCAACATAAAAAGATTGGGCAAATATTAATATCAATGGTGCCTATAAGAAACAACCAGTGAAATGTGGCTTGGACGGAGTATTCAGAAACCACACAGGCAAATGAATACTAGGATTTCAAAAATATTGTAATGAACTTTCCCCCTTACGTGTTGAATTGCAAGCACTTCATGAGGTTTTGAAAATAGCGTCAAGGTTTGACCTATTTCCTTTGGAGGTGGAGATAGACTCGACACTCAACAGAAGTGATCAATGCAATAAATCATGGGCATGTCATTCTTGCTAATCTTATTTACTCTGATGGGTCATTAATGCACCAGGAGAAGGACCTTTTTTTTCGATATAATTTCCGCCAAGGAAATACAGTAGCTCATGCGCTAGCTAAGGGTGTCAACAATCAACAAAACAAGCAATATAAATCCAGAAGAACTAAGCTTTTTACTGAACCACCAACTTTTGTGATGCAACAACTAGCTTCGGACAGGAGCGGGGAATGCACTTTTTCAAAATCACTACCGACTATAGTTTGTAATATGCTTAGAACCCTAGGTAATCAGAATATTGTGTGTGATATTCCAGATAGTACTACTTCCTCATCTATGGATATACCTAATCTTAGACGTATGCAGTAAGGGTGCAGCAGTGTCATGTGACACCGCTTTGTCGTAAATTTTTGTTAATAGTATATATAAATAATCTGCAAAATACCATATAACTTATAAAATACAGTAAGTGTGACAACACTTATCATCAAACTCTTCTTGGCCAGTTGGTACAACGCCTAATTTCTTTAGGCAAGGTTGCAGGATAGAAAACACCTTATGTGGTTCTATATCCTCATTTTTATTTTGAGGATTTTGGCTAAAAAAAGGGAGGGATTTGATCTACTACTCATAGAAGAACACACATCTTGAGATGAGAGTGCTTCATTCAACGGCTTTAAATGATCGTATTTTTTATTTTTTTTGGGTAAATTAAGTTATTTTGTTACTTTTTCATTCTTTAATTTCCTTACCTTTTTGTTGGAAATTTTTTAAATAGTTTTATTTTATGAGTGTACTCTATAAAAATATTCGAGTTTTCTCAAATAGATATTTAATTTATAATTCAACTTAAATGTCAATAGATTATCCTAAAGCATCTTTCAAACATTCAAAATCAAGTTAAGAATCTCAAAAATTCATCTAACTTGAAAGAAATGGCCAATGGTCGGAGCAATATCGACAATGTGAAGGAGTTGATTTAAGTTCCTTAAAGATTGACTCTGGAAAAGATTGGCAACTCAAAAATATTATTCAAATAACCATGATACAATAAGAAGAGCATATCTTCAAAACATGTCTTTTTCAACCTCGAAATTATAATTTTTCTCAGAAAAATATATGATAAATTTGTCGCTTTGATTTTAAATGGTTTGTTAAGTATAATGGGTTGGATTACAGTGCAACTAAATATGTGACTTTTTGCTTCTATAGTTACTTGACTCAAGACAAGTGCATTAATAAAGGGGAAGAATATGTATTTTCAAATATAACATATACACCGGGGCGAATGCACCAAGGTTGAAGCGCTGTAGAAAAGATTATATTTTATTAAATATGACACCGTTTACGAAAAATTTTGTGTACGTTGTTCAAAACATATTTTCAACTAAAAATCTCTTTTATTATATATATGTATATATATACTTTTGACTTCAAAATCGAAACATTTAAATTTTAAATTTATCATCGAAAAATCACCGAAATCCTAAATTCATCGCCGATAAACAAAATTCTATATTCACCGGCAAATTATCTAAATCCTGAATTCGACACCGATTGATGATTGTGAACTAACTCTGCTTCTTAGATTTGGTGGTAGACCATGTTGTCGTTATTGGTTTCATCTGCCGAAAAGCTGTGCAAAGGGTTCAATTCGAGCCTATGTGTGGTGAAAGAGATGAAGATGATGCTTTGCTGATCACATCTCGGAATAGGGACGGAATACATAGACGGCCCCTTAAACTTATCCAAATATTCCACTTATCCTCCTAAATTTAACTTACGATCATTTGAACACCTTATCTATACTAAAAATGTACCTTTAGGCACCTTTCCCTCAAACAATTAGCAAAGTAATATGCAATGATGTGGCAAAAGCCAGTTAAAAGAAGACATATGGCCTTTAATCTAGAAATATAAAAAACTTTTAAACCAAAAAGAGAAAAGAAAAACTCTATTTTTATCCCTTTGCATCTCTCGTCTTCTTGCAACTGCTCGCCGCCCACTACTAGTGCTCCACCACTATATCAACCACCACTTCTGTATCTACACCCACCTCGACCACCATAACCGCTACCACTATTTTCATACGATTTCATTGGTATTTTTCACCTATAATCACTTCGTGGATATTTGGATTTGTGGGATTTAGGAAAGGACTAAGTTGGAGAGAGGGGAGGGGGTCATTTGCACTTTTGCTCCTATTTTGTGCTGGTCTTTAATTTTTACCCCTCAAGCGAATAATTTTGTCGCGGGGCATAAGTTCATATTTTCGCATCATAATATCCCACAAGTTATGCCCCGCACCCTTAAAGAACTTATGTCTCGCTAGGCATCAGTTTGATTGTTAAGGGCAAAATAAAAGACCAGCCCATTCGAAGTAAAGGTTGAGAGGTGGAAAATTAAATGCCCTTATTTAGAATCAATCTAGATGTACACACATTTTTAAGAGAAACAATAGACAAGCGCCCTAAGTGCAAACACATTGGAAGTTTCTTTTCTTGTTTTCTTTGGTAAGCCTGTAGGTATAGTTGTTTTGTACGCGTCATTTCACGCTGAGAAATATCTTTTACACTTACAAGGACCGAGTTTTCAGCCAACTTTAGGAATAATTAATTAGCTCCAATAAACTAACTTTCGTTAACCTCTTATCATTTTTTTTGGTCAACGAGATAATATATATTAACTAGTTAAATAAAAAGGGTTACACTGCCTTGGGAGTTACTGGGGTACCTTAAGTCCCCCATAGATGCAAAGTTTTGCATAATTGTACTTATATTACAACCCACAAAGGTTCTAGGTAGTTCAATTCCTAGGGTGTGTGCTCAAAATACATCATTGGCAAACACCGGAGGAACTGCTAGAGATATTGATTTGTTCAAAAATATTTCCTTGGCTGCTTCCTTCGCCAGTTCATCAGCTACCCTGTTTTGCTCCCTGTATGAGTGCCTCACTACCACGCTGCCCATTCTTTGAATCAACAATCTACATTCACAAATTAGGGGGTCAAATATTAGATTTCCATTCAACAACATATTGATTACTTCTGTTGCATCAGTGTCTACTTGTAGCGGAACTAAGTTGTTTAGTTCTTCTAGTTGTAGGCCTCTGATGATGGCTCTAAATTCAGCCCCTGTGTTAGTTGTTTGGGGTAAGTTTTCCATGAAGCCCAACATCCAACTTCCGTTATGGTTTTTGAAGATGCCCCCAGCTCCACCCATTCCTGAGTTGCCCTTTGTTGCACCATCAGTGTTTAATTTGTAGGAGCCCCTTGGTGGTGGAGTCCATTTAAGCATGATTTGGTGGGTGCATTGTTGTGAAATGTTATTATTAAGGACATGATACTCAGTAGCTTTAGCAATGGTGTTATTAGCATTGATGGATTTTTTTTGTTATTGAATACATTATTATTCCTTGCCAGCCAAATATGCCAAAGGCATTAGGGAATGAGATTCACCCAGTTAAGGTAGTCATTGTACTTTACACCTTTAAGAGTTGTCAGAACTGTTTGCCAAAGGTGACTACAACTGAGAGGATTGGAGGGTGATGGGGCTGAAGATTTTGACTGGATGGCACTCCAAAAGTGGACAACATTGGGGCATAGGAAGAATATGTTGTCAATATCTTCATGTTCAAAATAACAGAAATGGCACTGGGTGGGGCAGTTTATTCCAATAGAGTGTAAAAAGCTCCTAGTGGATAGTCTTTTGTATGTTAGGAGCCAGGTAAAGTACTTTATCTTGTTTGGGGTTTGGAGTTTCCAGATCCACTTGAAGTGGTCCTCTTCTCCGGGAGAATGAGCTTGTGTACTTTTGCTTATGATGGAGTATGCAGAGCTGTTGGAGAATTGCCCATTGGTTGTGATGCCCCATATTAGATTATCTTCCTTAGTGGCTACCCTTGGAATAAACACAGCCTTAAGGAGGTTTTAGAGGGAGGTCAAATGACAGGGTTGATGTGTCCCAAGTGCCCATATTGGGGATTGTTTCCACTTTTTGAAGGTCATTCTAGGTTAGGGGTCCCTCTATCAAATGCGGCAGGCTGATTTGGAATCCAGGTGTCATTGAAGAAGCTGACCCTATCTCATCTATTAACTACCCATCTACTGGCTTTGCTACATGTCTCCCAGCCTTTTAGTAAGCTCTTCCAGGTAGGTGATTTATTGTTCCCATGGTGTCTCACAGCCTGAGCAGGTCTGGACATGTTGCAATTTTTGTGGATAAAGACTCTAGCCCAAAGGCTGTTGGTATTCTTGTAAGTTCTACATGCCAGGTTTGCTAAAGCAGCTTTGTTTTTAAAACTAGTTTTTTGTAGCCCTTTCCCGCCCTCAACTTTTGTTCTAGTAACTACATCCCACTTAATCAAATGAAGTTTTTTTCTTTTCAGGGGTGGTACCCCAGAGGAAGTTCCTCTGAATTCTATCAATTTGATTTGTTATTTTGGTTAGCAGTGTAATGTATTGCATTACATGGCTTGGGATGGTGCCTAGGGTGGTTTTTGCCAGGACAATTCTCCCAGCCATGTTGAGGAATCTAGTTTTCTAGCTAGCCAACTTGTGTTGCATATTATCAATGATGAGCTGGAAATCTGAGGCTGATTGTTTTTTGTGAAAGATTGGAACACAAAAATACATTCCAAAGGAGGTGGTGTGTTTGATGGATCGGAGGTTGGAGAGTTGTTGGGTGGTATATTGGGTAGTGTTTGAGGGGAACAGGACTCTAGATTTGGCTAGGTTTATTTTTTGTCCTGACTGGTTGTTGAAGCTATGTAATATGGAAAGGATTGTATTACAGTTCTTGATGTTACCTTTAGCAAAGAGGGTGAGGTCATCTGCAAAGAAAAGGTGAGAGATTTTTGGTCCAAACCTACTTATGTTGATGGGGTGCCATTGGTTTTGCATGACTGCCTTGTCAATGGATCTGGATAGCTTTTCCATACACAGAATGAACAGGTAGGGTGACATAGGGTCCCCTTGTCTGATGCTTCTTGAAGGATTGAAAGGATTAGTTTTCCCCTCATTGACAAAGATTGAGATGAAGGAAGTACTTATGCAGGACATGATGAGTTTGGACAGACCCTTAGGGAAATTGAAGGCATCTAAGGTGTCTCTGATAAAAGACTATTCCAGCCTGTCAAAGGCTTTCTCAAGGTCTATTTTTAAGATCATATTGGCACTCCTTCCCTTCATTTTCCTGAAGTGGTTGATGTATTCTTGGACAATGATGGCATTGTTACAGGCTCTTCTGTTGGTTAAGAAACTAGCTTGGCTTGGTCCTATGATGAGTTGCAGCATAGGTTTGATCCTATTGACTATTATTTTTGTGACAGTTTTGTAGATTGTGTTGCAAAGGCCAATGGGTCTGAAGTTTTTTAATGTTGAAGCTTGTGGACATTTAGGGATTAGGCACAAGAGGGTGTGGTCCATGGTGCTATCCATGGAGCATGTGTTGAAGCATTTTTGGCAGAATTCTGTGACAGAGTCCCTAACAATGTTCCAGTATTTTTGGTAGAAGAATGGGTGGAGGCCATCGGGTCCTGGTGATTTGAAGGATTTGCTGGAGAAGACAACCCTTTTTATTTCATTCATATGAAGGGGAATATCCATGAAAGCCTTGTGGCTTTGCTACAAGGTAGGTTCTATTTTAGAGTGGTGAGTGGTTGTCCGAGAGACTTCAGAGTGGGAGGTTGAGTAGAGCTCATTAAAGAAGGTGATAATGGTTGACTGGATCTCTTTTTTATCATTGATCCAGTTGCCATTGTCATCCTTGAGGGAGAGGATTCTATATCTCCTCCTTCTATTAAGGGTAGAAGTGTGGAAAAATCTGGTACTGGCATCACCCTCATTGAGCCAGTTGATCCTGGACTTCAGCTTCTAGAAGTTTTCCTCATTCCTGAGGATACTATTTATCTCCTCATTAAGGTCTGTTTCAAGCTTTTGGAGGAAGCTACTGAATTAGTAGCTGGGGGACTTTTGAATGCCATAGATTCTGGCCAGGAGTCTGTTCTTTTTGTGGAAAATATTTCCAAAGACTTTTTGGTTCCATTCTGTTGCCAGATCCTTGAATTTGGCAGTGGATTGGAGTAGGGGGTCTGGCGAGAGAAGTCTTGATTGATGATGATGGGGAAGAAAGGGTGGCTAGCCCACATTGTTTCAAATCTGAAGGGCCTAGAGGGTTTGTTGCTTGGAGGCCCTTCCATTTGAATCTTTAAAGGACAGTGGTCTGAGTGGGTCCTAGGTAGGTGCTGAACACTTGCCTTTTGGTACTGTTCAATCCAACCCTAATTGGCAAAACACCTATCAATTCTTTCTAGGGTTAGGGAAGTTCTGCTAGAATACCTTTTGTTAGTCCATGTGAATTTACTTCCCTTATACCCTAGGTCGATTAAATGAACCTATATATACAGTTCCAAAATAGGTTACTGCGGCTCAGGTTGATAGGGTTACCCCCAAACTTGTCCCTGGACTTCAAGACTTCATTGAAGTCTCCACCTATGAACCAGTTATTTCCTAATGTATTAGAGATGGTGATAAGTTGCTTCCATAGGAGTTTTCTTTCTGCTAAGATGTTGCTATCATAGATAGCTAAAAAAAGCCAAGGTGGGTGATTAGGTCTTACTTTCACCATTACGTGAATACTTTGGGGGGGGGGGGTGGCCACCTCTTCCAAAGCTACAAGATCTTCCTTCCACATGAACACGATTCCTCCAGAAAGACCAACCGCAGGGGATTGAATGATCATATCAAAGTTTAGTGTCTAGGCCAAGGTTTGATGGTCAGCTATCTTAGTTTAAAGAAGGACTAATATCGTCGGCTTGTGAATCATCACCATCTCTGTGCAACGCCTTTTGAATTAGGCACTATTACCACCTCTAACATTCCATATGATGTAGTTCATCATTGGGAATGTAGGTGATTGGTGATCTGCCTCTTGAGGGCTCGATTGGTTTGGCAGACTTGGCACTTGCAGAGGAGGGGATTTCCTCTTCAAGCTTAGAATTGGTGTTAGATTTAGTAGTGGTTTCAGTTGTCCATGTGTTGGGGCTGAGACTAGGCTCATTCCACACTTAGACATGGACTTGGGGCATAGGACTACTACTATTTCGCTCACTTTCGTGCTGAATTCGATCGATCTTACCGAGTCTAGCAGAATCGACTCCGTTCTTGGTGTCGAGTAGGTCTGCTCCAGCTCTTCGGTGACGTCCTTCTTCCGTAAATCCAGTGCTTTGGAGACTCCTTGTCGAATATTTTAAAGTGTAGGTGGTTTGTTCATTCTCTTTGGTGTGGATGATGAGGGTGTTGTTGATAGATCAATTTGGGTGAACACTGGCTCTGCCGTTGGGTCTTCCTTCATCAGATCTGGGAAGAATGGGAGAGATTGGAAACTTTGAAGAATGTGGTTGTTGAGAGCTTGTGAGTCTGTGATCGGTGATGGGCTGTCGGAGATGGCCATCGATTGCCATAGGAGAGGGCTAAATGCCACTAATGCCTTTTCAGGGATTCTACTGTCACTCTGGCTAGGTGTGCCGGACTTTGGACTATCAACAACACCTTGTTGTCATCCAAAGTGAAGTTGTAAGAGATCCCCTACCCTTGCAAGGCAACCTACAACCAGGAGGCTGGTTGGTGGTCTGGTGGCAGTGGGTGGGTGGAGATGATGGTCGGAAGTGTGTTTTTTGCCATTTTTGTGTTTCTTTGATTTCCTATTTTGGGTAAAGATGGGAGCGGTGTTTAAGGACCGATTTCCTATTGTAAAGCCTTCTGGTGTCACATCTTGGACATTGGAAAGGTTTCCAGGTGTTGGGGGTTAGGGGTGTTACTTGTTCATTAATTGGGGATGTAATGGAGGTGACGGTTGTGGTCTTTTCGACTGAAGAAGGAGAGGAGTGCAAATAGGGTACTCGATTACCGTTTCTGTCTCTTGGGTTTTCTCCATTATCGTGTGTTTCAGTAGCTTTGGCATGGGAGGTATAGGCTTTGGGGTTTGGGTGGGGAGATTGGTTGTCAGTGGTACCAATGGATGAGTATCCGTTTGAGTTTAAGGAAAAGGCCCCATTGGCTATTCAGCCCAATGTGATGATTGAATCATTAGGGTTTGGGCTAGCCCCATTGGCATTCCTTCTCTTCTGGTGAGAGTGGGATAGAGTCTTCAATGTGTTTCCCTTTAGCCAATACTGATGTTGGGTGGTTTTCCATTTCGTAGTAGTTGGTTTGGTTACTCGCTTGTTTGTCTAGGAGCATTTCCTTGTAGGAGTGTTGTGGTGTTTCCACCTCCATTTGGACTTGTTTATCTGGGGGCTCCGGTGGGAGAGGTGGTTTGATCAAAGAGGGATCCATTCGGTGGGAAAGGTGGTTTGGTTTAGGATAGTGGTGTGATAGTTGGGAAGTTCAACCTCTTATCATCTAGAGTGGCTCAAGGGGGATGGCTAATAAAGCCTTTGTTTTAGGTCCCAAAATTTGTAATAACATATTTTATTATTTTTTCGCTTAGATAATAATGAAGTCTATAGATTAAATAAAATATGAAATCTTTATTAAAAAGGAAAGATTTTCTTCTTTTTCACGGTAAGAACAACAACAAACCCAGTGTATCCCACAAATCGGAAGTCTAGGGAGGATATTATATACGCAGTCTTACCCCTACCTTATGCGGGTAGAGAGGCTGTTTCCGATAAACCCTCGGCTTCAATATATTTGCAATGTGGAATCTTTTTCACATTAGAAATATTTTAAAATTTTATATTAAATTACTTAAATTTCATATTAGTAAATAAGACTTTTTGCAACAATATCCAATGCCATATGTTGCAAATATATGGCTAATATCTTATTAGCATGAATGAACCTTTACTATAATAATAATAATAATAATAATAATAATAATAACAATAATAATAATAATTATAATAATATGTGAAGTTAAAGGCTTAATGCCTTTAAGACTACTATCATATAACCAAAAACAAAAGCATTAAATTTTTGTATATTTGTATTCAATTAAAAAGTTTAGGGATTTTTACATTCCTATACATTATTTGAAACTTTATTACTAAAAATATCCACATTTAGTTAATTATCCAGCATAAATAAATTAGGTTTACAAAATATATACATTTCACCTTAAAAGGCTCTCATTCCATTATTAGTGCCTTCAATCAAGGGATTTAGTTACACCCTTTTCCTCTTTTTTTTTCTCCTCTTCTCTTTCCTTATTTTTCTTCCACCTTAATTAATGAATGGTGGAGAACAAATATATACTCATTGCTAAGTTAAGATGTGCATATTCATCTGACTTTCAATGGTATCAATATCTTATTCTCTTAAAATGGGCTTTTATACTGTTGTATCCCTATAATCGTTTGAAACACTTTCTCTGCTCTCAATTTCAGTGACCACCGTAATTAAAGAAAAGATGATGTATTTAAAGTGGCAACAACAGCGATTGCGGAGAGTTTCAAATTCGCCTATTCGCCCGCTATTAAAATCAAAGTTTAAAAAGGAAGTAAAAAAGGTAAGCAAAAGAAGAAGATCCAAAAATTAATATTATACAAGCTAATTATCTGAAAAAGTTTCTAATTGACTAGAATCTGAAATTTTGATTTTGTCTTTTAATGTGTGTGGGCAGTGAGTCACACATATTTTATACAAATTTTATACAACGTGTCTTTTGTATATTTTGTAGCTGATGTATACATAGTAAAAATAAATTTCATACAACTAATTAAATATTATACAACTTATCTACAACTTTCATACATTATTTGTAACGACCCGGCCGGTTGTTCTAAGAATTAACAGCCCGATCCCCTATTAACTGTTTTTCTCGTGTTTGTTTCTACTATTGTGAGTTGCCGGGAGGGTTTATTTGGAGTTTCGGAGAGTTTTGAGACACTCAGTCCCTAAATGAGAGTTTAAGTTGTGGAATTTGGGCAGTAGTCGGAATAGTGTGAAGACGGCCTCGGAATAAAATTCCGTTGGTTCCGTTATTTCGTTTGGTGATTGTGTCTTAGAGGTCCGTAGCTAATTTAGGCTTGAAATGTCGAAAGTTGAATTTTTGAAGTTTCTGGTTCGATAGTGAGATTTTGATCCGAGGGTCGGAATGAAATTCCGGAAATTGGAGTAGCTCCGTAGTGTTGAAGGTAACGTGTGTGCAAAATTTCAGGTCATTCAAACGAGGTTTGATATACTTATTGATCAAAAGAGTATTTTGAGAGTTTTGAAGTTCTTAGGCTTGAATCCGATGCGAATTGGTTGATCCGATGTTGTTTGAGGTATTTGCGGAGATTTGTATATGTTTGGACAGTGGTATATGACTTGTTTGTGGTTTTGGTTGAGGTCCCGGGGGCCTCGGGATGATTTTGGGGTAGTTAACGGGAAATTGGAAAGTTAGAGTTTGTAGCTGAAGTCATTGGGCTATTGTCATAACTGCATCTGCGGTTGAGAGGCCGCAGATGCGGAGACAAGCCGTATAAGCGGCCAAGAGGAGAGTGAGAAGGAACCGCAAAAGCGGATGTGATATCGCACCTGTGTGATCGTAGATGCGGCATATGGGTCACATGTGCAGAGAGGGAATTTTAAGCCAGAACCGCAGAAGCGGTATCGCATATGCGAAAATTGAGCCGCAGATGCGACTTTGCTGGGCAGAAAAATCAGAATTCGAGGGTTTAGTTTCAAAAAGTTAGAAATTGATTTGGAGCTCGGGAGAGGGAGATTTTGGGAGGAATTTGAATAGGAAATCAGTGGATAACAATTCCTTAACCCTCTCTAGTCTTGTTCCATTAATCTATTTTTAGTTTTGTCATTTAATTTCGGATTGGAGATGAAAATTGGAAGAAAGTTCTTAGACCTAGAATTCGAATTTTGATTGGGAATTTGACCTTGGATTTGGATAATTTTGTATGCATTAAATCGTGAGAGTATGAGAATTCTGAAAATATAAATTTTACCCGATTCCGAGACGTGGGCCCGAGGGGCATTTTGGTCATTTTACATAATTTCACGTATTAGCTTAGAATTTATTTGTGGAATCAGTTACTTGAAGTGTTATTTACATTATGCAATTGAATTGAATAGATTTGGGTCATTTGGAGTTGAGTACTTGTGTAAAGAACCTGGTTTCGGATTGACTTTGAGCCGGTTCGAGGTAAGTAGCTTGCCTAACCTTGTGGGTGGGAAACTCCCTTTAGGATTGGTATTGTTGATATTTGAAATGCCTTATACGTGAGGTGACGAGTGCGTACTTGTGCTAATTGTTGAAAAATTTTGTTTTCATTAAGTAACTTAAGTTGTGTTTTCCCTTCATGTTTATTCTACTTGTAATTAAGCCTGTTGTTAGCTTAGAATATCATGTCTAATTGATTTCATTGCTTTATTTGCTCAAGCTATCTTATTTGAATTATGTGAAGCATGCTAGGTTAGAAATACCTATTTTATCTTGGAGTGAAATTGAACTTAATTGAGTATTCTTCGTGTTGTTGCTACGTGTTTACTTGGGACTACGGGACGGTATCCCCGGAGATCCCTGCACATATATATATATTGATTCGGATTGTAGTGCGGGATACTAAGAGATCCCCGGCACGTATTGAGGATACTAAGAGATCCTTGGGATACCGAGAGATCCTCAGCATAGATATTGAGGATACTAAGAGATCCTCGGGATACCAAGAGATTCCCGGCACACCTATTGAGGATACTAAGAGATCCTCGAGATACCAAGAGATCCCCGACATAAATATTGAGGATACTAAGAGATCCTTGGGATAATGAGAGATCCCTGGTTGTTAACTTGGTATTGAGCTGTATTTCTCTCTTTGTTTACTTTACCTTTATAGTAGTTGTAGTTGTTCTTTCTATCATGTGTTACTTTTACTGTTATACTTCTTTATACCATTTTGTTCTACACTGTTAAACCTCATATTTTATTTAACCTCAGTAGGGCCTTGACCTTCCTCATCACTACCCGACCGAGGTTAGGCTTGGCACTTACTGAGTACCGCTGTGGTGTACTCATGCCCTTTCTACGCATGATTTTCGTGTGCAGATCTAGGTACTTCAACTCAGTCTTTCCACCCTTTAGGCGAGACAACTTTCCCAGAGATTTCGAGGTATATCTGCGTGCCCGCAGACCGAGGAGTCCCTTTCTATTCTCTCTTTAAGTATTAGCCTTTTGTATTCTCTTTTATTAGACATTCTGGAGTTAGATACTTGTAGACATTCAAAGGCTTGTGGTTTCATGAGAATTCAGGCTTTGGGAAATGTTGTTAGTTTTCGAGAGTTTGTATTGTAAATGCCAAGCAGCATCTTAAATACTATTTCATTTTTGTTATTTTGATTTTTACTTATTTCTTCCACAAATTGTTTATTTTCGCATTTGTTAGGCTTACCTAGTCGTAGAAATTAGGTGTCATCACGATAGTTCACGGAGGGCGAACTGGGGTCGTGACAAGTTGGTATGAGAGATCTAGGTTTATAGGAGTCATGAATCACAAGTTGGTTTATTAGAGTTTCGCGGATCAGTACGAAGACGTCTGTACTTATCTGCGAGAGGCTATGTAACTGTTAGTAAAATTCCACTTCATTTGATTTCCTTGTCGTGCGAGATTTTGACATCACAATTCTAAACTTTTGTCTTCTATTCTCTCACAGATGGTGAGAACACGTGCTACCCGAGATGATCAGTCACCCGCGCCCCCTACTGCAGCCGTTAGAGGCCGGGGTCGGGGTAGAGGCCGAGGACGCGCAGGTGGTGCAACTAGAGCACCCCCATGAGCTGCCACCGAGGTACCACCAGCAATTCCAACCGAAATCCAGGCGCATGATATGCCTACTGCTACTACTACTCCAGCTCTCTAGGAGACTCTTGCACAGTTCATGAGCATGTACACCACTCTAGCTCAGGCAGGGTTGCTCCCCCTTGCTGCAGCCACATCTCAGGCCAGGGGAGGAGCACAGACTCCCGCCACCCACACTCCTGAGCAGCGAGTGCATGTTGATCAGGTCCCATAGATTATTCCTGTACCGCCTGCAGTCCCAGATCAGCCCGGGGATAGGGCAGCGGCTTCAGAGGATGAGCAACGAAGGCTTGAAAGGTTCAAGAAGTATGATCCTCATGTATTTAGTGGGTTAGGATCAGATGATGCCTTGGGATTTCTGGAGGAGTGTCACTGTATCCTCCGCACTATGGGTATATCAGGATCGAGTTGAGTTTCTTTCACTGGCTTCCAGCTTCGAGGAGCCACCTATAAGTGGTGGCGTACTTATGAGTTAGACAGTCCGGATGAGGCAGCTTCACTGACTTGGACTCAGTTTTTGGATATGTTCTTGAGAGTGTTTGTTCCTCAGAGCCTCAGGGATGCATGGTGCGCGAAGTTTGAGCATTTACGCCAGGGTACTATGACTGTCTCGGAGTATGTTGTCCGTTACACTAGCTTGGATAGACATAACCCAACCTTGGTTTCTACTATTCGCGAGAGGGTTCACTGGTTTATTGAGGGGCTTATTCCTAGCATCAGGTCTAGCATGGCTCGTGAGTTGGAGATGGATATTTTTTATCAGCAGGTGGTGAGCATTTCTAGGAGGATAGAGGGTATGCATGCTAGGGAGAGAGAGGATAGGGAGGCCAAGAGGTCTCGAGAGTCGGGGCATTATTATGGTGTCTGTGCCCTAGCTGCAGGTCATTATGGTAGGGGTCATATAAGTCGCCCTGTTCATTCAGCTCTTCCAGTAGCCAGTGGTATTCCAGCTCTTAGGCCTCAGGAACCTTATTATGTACCTCTAGTATCTAGTGTGCCTCCTACGTGGGGTGCTTTCAAAGGTTAGTCCAGCAGATCTGGCCCGAGCCAGTCACAGCCTCCACAACCTCCCAGAGCTTGTTTTGAGTGTGGTGACACACGCCATGTGGTGAGGGATTTCCCTAGACTTGGGAGGAGTGCAAGTCCACCGACGTTTCAGCCATAGCGTGCCCTATAGAGTTCTCAGGCTATGATTATAGCACCAGCTGCTACCCCACCTGCCCAGCCAGCTAGAGGTGGAGGTCGGGGAGGTAGAGGTCGCCTTAGAGGGGGAGGCCAGGCCTGATACTATGCCCTTCCTGCCTGTACCGAGGTTGTTGCCTCCGATTATGTCATCATAGGTATTATATTGATTTGTCACAGAGATGCATCGGTTCTATTCGATCCAGGCTCCACTTATTCTTATGTGTCTTCTTATTTTGCTCCGCATTTGGGTGTATCTTGGGATTCCTTGAGTTTCCCCATTTATGTTTCTACTCCTGTGGGAGATTCTCTTGTTGTGGATCGCGTTTATCGGTCGTGTTTGGTTGCTCTTAGTGGTTTTGAAACTAGGGCTGATTTATTGTTTCTCAACATGGTTGATTTTGATATTATCTTGGGCATGGACTACCCCATTATGCTATTCTTGATTGTCACCCAAAACCGTGACACTGGCTATGCCACGTGTACCGCGTGTTGAGTGGAGGGGTGCTTTAGATCACACTCCCAATAAAGTTATTTCCTTCCTTAAGGCTCAGCATATGGTTGAGAAGGGGTGTGACACGTATCTAGCTTATGTGAGAAATGTCAGTATTGATACCCCTTCAGTTGATTCAATCCCAATAGTACGGGATTTTCCTAACGTGTTTCCAGCTGATCTTCCGGGCATGCCGCCTGATAGAGATATTGATTTTGGCATTGATTTGTTGTAGGGCACTCAGCCCATTTCTATTCCTCCGTATCGTATGGCTCCTCTTGAGTTGAAGGATCAGTTACAAGAATTGCTTGATAATGGTTTTATTAGGCCCAGTGTGTCACCTTAGGGTGCTCCTATCTTGTTTGTGAATAAGAAGGATGGTTCTATGCATATGTGCATTTATTATCGCCAGTTGAACAAAGTTATAGTGAAGAACCGTTATCCTCTACCCCGTATTGATGATCTGTTTGACCAGCTTTAGGGTGCACGAGTGTTTTCTAAGATTGACTTATGCTCAAGTTACCATCAGTTGATGATTCGGGAGCCAGATATCTCGAAGACTGCCTTTAGGACTCAGTATGGTCATTATGAGTTCCTTGTTATGTCATTTGGGCTGACCAATGCCCCAACAGCCTTTATGCATTTGATGCATAATGTGTTCCGTCCATATCTTGACTCGTTCGTCATTGTCCTTATTGATGATATTCTTGTATACTCTCAGAATTAGGAAGATCATGAGCAGCACCTGAGGATAGTGCTTCAGACTTTGAGGGAAAAGGAAGTTATATGCAAAGTTCTTGAAATGTGAGTTTTGGTTGGATTCCGTGGCTTTCTTGGTTCATGTGGTATCGAGTAAGGGTATACGAGTGGATCCGAAGAAATTTAAAGTAGTGCAGAGTTGGCCTAGACCATCCTCAGCTATAGAGATCCGCAGTTTTCTTAGCTTGGCGGGTTATTGTCGTCGACTTGTTGAGGGTTTTTTATCTATTACAGCACCTATGACCAGGCTGACCCAGAAGGCTGATCCATTCCAGTGGACGGAAGAGTGTGAGGCGAGCTTTCAGAAGCTCAAGACAGCTTTGACTACAACCCTAGTTTTGATATTGCCTACAGGTTCGGGGTCTTACACTGTCTATTGTGATGCCTCGAGGATTAGCCTTGTAGTAGTATTGATGCAGGACGGTAGGGTGATTGCCTATGCATCCAGACAGTTAAAGGTACATGAGAAGAATTATTATGTCCATGACCTCAAGTTAGCTGCTATTGTTCACGCCTTGAAAATCTGGCGTCATTATTTGTACGGTGTTCCTTGTAAGATATATGCTGATCATCGGAGCTTGCAACACCTGTTCAAGCAAAAGGACCTTAATTTGTGCTAGAGGAGGTGGTTAGAGCTGCTAAAGGACTATGATATCACTATTTTGTATCACCTGGCAAGGCCAATGTGGTGGCCAATGCTTTGAGTCGCCGGGCAGAGAGTTTGGGGATTTTGGCTTATTTACCAGCAGTGGAGAGGCCTATGGCGATGGATGTTCAGGCCTTAGCCAACCAGTTTGTGAGATTGGATATTTCGGAGCCCAGTCGGATTCTAGCTTGCGTGGTTTCTCGGTCTTCATTATTTAATCGTATTAGGGAGCATCAGTTTGATGACCCTCATTTGCTTGTCCTCAAGGATAAGGTTCTGCACGGTGATGCTAGAGATGTGACTATTGGAGATGACGGGGTATTGAGGATGCCGGGGCGGGTCTGTGTACCCAATGTTTATGGGCTTCGGGAGTTGATTCTAGAGGAGGCCCATAGTTTGCGGTATTCCATTCATCCGAGTGCTGCGAAGATGTATCAGGATTTGAGGCAACACTATTGGTGGAGGCAGATGAAGAAAGATATAGTTGGATTTGTAGCTCGGTGCCTCAATTGTCAGAAGGTAAAGTATGAGCATTAGAGACCGGGTGGGTTGCTTCAGTAGATAGAGATTCCTGAGTAGAAGTGGGAGAGGATCACCATGGACTTCGTAGTTGGTATCCCACGGACTTTGAAAAAGTTCGATGCCATTTGGGTGATTGTGGATCGGCTGACCAAGTCTGCCCACTTCATTCCTATGTGTACTACTTATTCTTCAGAGCGGTTGGTAGAGATTTATATCCGGGAGATTGTCCGTCTGCATGGTATTCCAGTTTCCATCATTTCAGACAAAGGTACTTAGTTCACATCACGGTTCTGGAGGGCTGTACAGCATGAGTTGGGTACTTGGGTGGAGTTGAGCACGACATGTCACTCTCAGACGGACGGACAGTCCGAGCGCACTATTCAGATTCTTGAGGATATGCTCCGTGCATGTGAGATTGAGTTTGGAGGGTCATGGGATCAGTTCTTGCCATTGGTGGAGTTTGCTTACAACAACAGTTATCAGTCAAGCATTCAGATGGCACCGTATGAGACTTTGTATGGTAGGCAATATAGATCCCCGATAGGTTGGTTTGAGCCGGGTGAGGCTAGATTATTGGATACAGACTTGGTTTAGGATGCTTTGGAGAAGGTTAAGGTGATTCAGGATAGACTCCGCAGAGCCCAGTCCAAACAGAAGAGTTACGCAGACCGGAAGGTTCATGATGTTTCCTACATGGTTGGAGAGCGGGTCCTGCTTCGGGTTTCGCCTATGAAGGGCATTATGAGATTTGGGAAGAAAGTGAAGTTGAGTCCAAGGTTTATTGGTCCTTTTGAGATATTGCGGCATGTTGGAGAGGTTTCTTATGAGCTTGCCTTACCTCCCAACTTGGCAGGAGTTCATCAGGTATTTCATGTTTCGATGCTCTAGAAGTATCATGGTGATCCGTCGCACGGGTTAGATTTCAGTTCAGTCTAGTTGGACAAGGATCTATCTTATGTTGAGGAGCCAGGGGCGATATTGGACAAGCAAGTTCGAAAGTTGAGGTCAAAGAATATTGCATCAGTAAAGGTTATCAGTCGGCCGAAGAGGCGACCTGGGAGACCGAGCAGGATATATGCAGCCGTTACCCTCATTTTTTCACTACTTCAGGTATGTCTCTATGCTCGTTCGAGGACGAACGAATGTTTAAGTGTGGGAGGATGTAACGACCCTGCCGGTCATTTTAAGAATTAATGCCCCGATTCCCTATTAACTATTTTTCCGTGTTTGTTTCTACTATTATGAGTTGCCGGGAGGGTTTACTTGGGGTTTCAGAGAGTTTTGGGACACTTAGTCCCTAAATGAGAGTTT
This sequence comes from Nicotiana sylvestris, assembly GCF_000393655.2. Taxonomy (NCBI): domain Eukaryota; kingdom Viridiplantae; phylum Streptophyta; class Magnoliopsida; order Solanales; family Solanaceae; genus Nicotiana; species Nicotiana sylvestris. The sequence goes on along the minus strand of NC_091060.1, from coordinate 162,221,432 downwards.
AAGTTGTGGAATTTGGACCATATTCAGAATAGTGTGAAGACGGTCTTAGAATGGAATTATGTTGGTTTTGTTAGCTCCGTTGGGTGATTTCGGGTTTAGGATTGTGTTCGGATTGTGTCTTGGAGGTCCGTAGCTAATTTAGGCTTGAAATACCAAAAGTTGAATTTTTGAAGTTTCCGGTTCGATAGTGAGATTTTGATCCGAGTGTCGGAATGAAATTCTGGAAGTTGGAATAGCTCCGTAGTGTTGAAGGTGACATGTGTGCAAAATTTCAGGTCATTCGGACGAGGTTTGGTAGACTTTTTGATCGAAAGCATATTTTGAGAGTTTTTGAAGTTCATAGGCTTGAATCAGATGCTAATTGGTTGATCCGATGTTTTTTGAGGTGTTGTGGAGATTTGTATAAGTTTGGACAGGGGTGTATGACTTATCTGTGCTTTTGGTTGAGGTCCCGGGGGCCTCGGGATGATTTCGGGTGGTAATGGGAAGTTAGAAAGTTAGAGTTTGCAGCTGAAGTCTTTGGACTGCTGTCATAACTGCATCTGCGGTTGAGAGGCCGCAGATGTGACTCCCGCAGATGCGGAGACAAGTCGTAGAAGCAGCCAAGAGGAGAGTGAGCAGGAACCGCAGAAGCGGATGTGTTACCGCACCTGCGTGACCGTAGATGCGGCACATGGGTCGCAGGTGCGGAGAGGGAATTTTAAGTGAGAACCGCAGAAGTGGTTCCCTTGATTGCAGAAGCGGTATTGTAGATGTGAAAATTGAGTCGTAGATGCGACTTTTCTGGCAGAAAAATCACAATTCGAGGGTTTAGTTTCAAAAAGTTAGAAATTGACTAGTAGCTCGGAAGAGGGAGATTTTGAGAGGAATTTGAAGAGGAAATCAGCGGGTAACAATTCCTTAACCCTTTCTAGTCGTGTTCCATTAATCTATTGTTAGTTTTGTCATTTAATTTTGTATTGAAGATGAAAATTGGAAAAAACATTGGAAGAAAGTTCTTAGACCTAGAATTCAAATTTTGATTGGGAATTTGACCTTGGATTTGGATAATTTTTGTATGCATGAACTAGTGAGAGTATGAGGATTCTGAAAATATAAATTTTACCTAATTCCGAGATGTGGGCCCAAGGGGCATTTTGGTTATTTTACCTAATTTCGCGTATTAACTTAGAATTTATTTGTGGAATCAGTTACTTGAAGTGTTATTTACATTATGCAATTGAATTGAATAGATTTGGGTCATTTGGAGTCGAGGACTCGTGGCAAGAACGTGGTTTCAGATTGACTTTGAGTCGGTTTGAGGTAAGTGGCTTGCATAACCTTGTGTGGGGGAGACTCCCCTTAGTATTGGTATTGTTGATATTTGAAATGCCATGTAAATGAGGTGACAAGTGCGTACTTGCGCTAATTGTTGAAAAATTCTGTTTTCATTAAGTAACTTAAGTTGTGTTTTCCTTTCCGGTTTATTCTACTTGTAATTAAGCCTGCTGTTAGCTTAGGAAATCATGTCTAATTGCTTTATTTGCTCAAACTGTCTTATTTGAATTATGTGAAGCATGCTAGATTAGAAATACCTGTTTTATCTTGGAGTGAAATTGAACTTAATTGAGTATTCTTCGTGTTGTTGTTGCGTGTTTACTTTGGGACTACGGGACGGTATCACGAGAAATCCCCTGCACATATATATATATATATATATATATATATATATATATATATATAGTGCGGGATTCCAATAGATCCCCGACACGTATTGAGGATACTACGAGATCCTTGGGATACCGAGAGATCCCCAGCATAGATATTGAGGATACTAAGAGATTCTCGGGATACCAAGAGATCCCCGACATTCATATTGAGGATACTAAGAGATCTTCGGGATACTGAGAGATCCCCAGTTGTTAACTTGGTGTTGAGCTGTATTTCTCTTTTTGTTTACTTTGCCTTTGTAGTAGTTGTAGCTGTTCTTTCTATCCTGTGTTACTTTTATTGTTGTACTTTTTATACCATTTTGTTCTACACTATTAAACCTCATATTTATTTAACCTCAGTAGGGTCCTGACCTTCCTCGTCACTACCCGACTTTCCCAAAGACTTCGAGGTATATCTGCCGCGTCCGTAGACCGAGGAGTCCCTTTCTTTTCTCTCTTTAAGTATTAGCCCTTCTGTACTCTCTTTTGTCAGACATTCTGGAGTTAGATACTTGTAGACATTCAAAGGCTTGTGGTTTCATGAGATTCCGGGTTTTGGGAAATGTTATTAGTTTTCGAGAGTTTGTATTGGAAATGTCGAGCGGCATCTTAAATATTGTTTTATTATTTTGGTTTTTACTTATTTCTTCCGCAAAATGTTTATTTCCGCATTTGTTAGGCCTACCTAGTCGTAGAGACTAGGTGCCGTCACGATAGTTCACGGAGGGCGAACTGGGGTCGTGACATTATTTCTACATAGCTAAATTCAAGTACAATATCATACAACTTGAATATAATTTTTATACAAGTTTTATACAATATGTCTTTTATATATTTTGTAGCTAATTTATACATAGTAAAAATAAATTTCATACAACTAATTATATATTATACAACTTATCAATAATTTTCATACATTATTTCCATCCAGTTATATACAACTACAATATCATACAACTTAAATACAATTGTTATACAATATTTAAATAAAAAATATATATAAACAACAGAATACAATTTTTCTACAATCTTACTACAACTTTACTACAATTTTGTAAATATAACGTATGTCATATCTTCTTCTTCTTCTTCTCCGAGTTTCAATATGAAATTCAGCCAAAATCAAGTTTAATCTTCACCAAAACACCCTTAAAATTGAGATATAAACTCCAAACAATATTCTCAATTGTTTGCAACAACACCCAATCCAAACAAATAATGGTTTTTGAAAATCTAAATTCGAATTCAAAGCTTCAAAGCTTTTAGTGGCTGTCAATGGTGGATTTGATGCTCTCTTTTCCTTTGCTTTACATTACTGGCATTAGGAATTGAGAAATAAACAGAAACATAGAGATAATTCTCAATTGTTTGCAACAACACCCAATTCAAACAAATAATATTTTTTGAAAACCTAAATTCGAATTCAAAGCTTCAAAGTTTTTTAGTAGCTGTCAATGGTGGAATTACTGCTCTCTTTTTCTTTGCTTTACATTACTAGAATTAGGGATTGAGAAATAGAGAGAAACATAGAGAGAATTCCCAATTGTTTGCAACAACACACAATTCAAAAAATAGTATTTTTTGAAAACCCAAATTCGAATTCAAAGTGTCATGACCCAATTTCTTTATAGGTCGTGATGGCGCCCATCACCATTGTCAGGAAAGCCAACGCGGAAATAGTAATAAGTTCTCATTTTACTTTGCCAAAATAAGTACAGCAATTTCTTAAGTTAAAATTAAAACAAGTGAGAATCAGTAATGTACCAAAAATAATTATCCAATTCCCAAAAGAAAAGTCTACTAATGTGTGTTCCAAGATCTGGTGTCACAAGTTGTGGGAAACTAGTAGAATATACAAAAGAATAAATCTATCCTACTATCCAAAATAGAATAGACAGCCAAAAATAAAGAGAGACTCCATCAAGCTGCTGAATGGAACAGGAAGGGAACAGCTCACCGTGGAAGTCTCCGACAATGATCAGGGATGCGCACCAGACTTATAGCCAGATGTACTTGCCTCAGATCTTGTACAATTAAGTACAGAAGTATAGTATGAGTACATAAATAATATGTACCCAGTAAGCATCCCGTCTAATCTCGAAGAAATAGAGAAGAGAGGTCAACTTGATACTTACTAGGGTCAAATAATATAATAAAGTGTTATGCTAAGCATGAAAGTCACAAGTAAATAACAGTTTGAAGCAAGAGCTAATAAGTCATGTCCTTAATAATATCACAGTTAGCCATTTACATTTCAAAACATTTAACAAAGTAAGTCATGAATAATATTTCACATAAATATCATGCGCACATTATGCCGAGGTCGACGACCCGATCCAACAGAAAAGAAACTGTGCACTACCAAAGGGTCGAAAGGCGCTAACCATAGATGCATCTATTTCTACCGAGGCGATCGGCCTGGTCCACAAATATCAATTATCATCAAGAAAAATACATAAAGGCCCATTTATATTCAAATAAATTCACACAAGTGTTCCAAAAATACATACATTCACATATGTTCATTTCCAATTTCCTAGCATGTCCTAGGTGATCACGTTAGCAAGAAAGTATATAAACATTCCCAATTATGGCATGATACGAGTTCTAAACTACCCGGACAATTAATATAATAGCACCTACGCACGGACTCTTGTCACCTAGTACGTACGTAGGCCCCGCATTTATTAGCAAATTATTCAATTATATCACCTATGGGGACAATTCCCTCTTACAAGGTTAAAAATGAGACTTACCTCGCTCCAAAACGTACTTCCAATACCAAGAACGTGCTTGAACCCTCAATTTGGAGCCGAACGATCCAAAACTAATTAAACGAAGTAGGAACTAGTCAATACAAGCTCACAAGATCGCATTCTAACTAGTAAAGTAATTTTCCAACCTTAAACACAAGTTTCCTAAAATTCGACCCCGGGCCCACATGCCCGGATTCTGAAATTTTTCGAAGAAAGTTGTTCTTTATAACCTAAGGATCAATAATATATGATTTCTACTTCTTTTCATAACAAGTTTCGTGATTAAATCTAACTTTTATCAAAACCCTAGGTTTTGCTCTAACCCCATGATTTTTTCTTAATCTTACGGTGTTAATCTACCCAAGACTCAAGTATTATACTAGAAAAAGGTAGGATGAACTTACTTTAAGATGCTAGGTGAAAGTCCTCTCTCAAGAGCTTCAAAATCGCCCAATGGGTGAGTGAAAAATAGGCAAAATGTCCTAGAGCCCGTAATAAATGAAGCTCACTGCTTCAGTGATTTCCACATCTACAGTCAGGGACCGCATCTGCGGTTCGGCTTCTGCGATAGAAAAGCCGCATCTGCAGAATTGGTCAAGCGAGTTGGCACCGGTTCTGCGGTCTTAAAGCCGCTTCTGCGGCTCTGGCTTGGCCGCATCTGCGAGAGGACGACCGCTTCTACGGTCTCGCACCTGCGGCTGACCAACCGCCGGTGCGGTTATGACAGCAACCTGAAGCTTCAGCTCTGCCCAAGTTTTCCAACTTCACTCGAGCCTCCCCCGATTGACTCTCAGGGACCCCAGGCCCCGTCCGAATATACCGACAAGTTTGAAATCATAAAATGGACTCTCTCGAACACTCGGAATGCCCGAAATAACGTTAAATCTAAGAATCACCCCCTAAAACCAATTGAATCCAACTAATGAACTTCAAGGTCTTCAATTCACTTCTAATGCGCCGAAACGTACTTATACTACTCGGATTGACACCAAATTTTGGTGGCAAGTCTTAAATGTTAGATCAGACCTGTACCAGGCTCCGGAACCAGCATATGGTCCCGATACCAACATGATCAAGCATTATTTAGTTTCTTTAAATCCTTAGAATTTTAGTTTAACAATTTCTAACAAAAATTCATTTCTCAGGATAGGGACCTCGGAATTCAATTCCGGGCATATGCCCAGGTCTCATATTTTCCTACGGACCCTCCGGGACTATCAAAACACAAGTCCGGGTCCGTTTGCTAAAAATATTGACCAAAGTCAAACTTAGCCTTTTAAGAAAATTTTAGGGAATCAAGTGAGCCTATTTCAACCCAAACTCTTCCAGATCCCAAACCAACCATCCCCATAGGTCGTAAATTAGTTAAAGCAAGCGCGGGAAGTTTTATTTAGGGGGACGAGGTTCTAAAAAGCAAAACGACCAGTCAGGTCGTTACACAAAGCTTTTTAATGGCTGTCAATGATGGAATTGCTGTTCTCTTTTTCTTTTCTCTACATTACTGAAATTAGGGATTAAGAGAGAGAGAGAGGGAGGGAGGGAGAGAGAGAGAGAGAGAGAGAGAGAGAGAGAGAGAATAAGGATGGGAAATATTTGATTCCTAATATAAAGGAATACTCATTTAATTCCTTAGGTGTGTATAATTGGTAAATTTGTATATAGGATGTAATTAAATTGAAACTTGAGTAGTGAGGGTAATAAAGTTTCAAATAATATATAGGAATATAAAAATCCCAAAAGTTTAAGGTCTTTTATTAAATTTGGCTTTGGACCACTAGTTTTATTGGGCCTTGCTTGTGATGTTACTTCTAGAAACAGATGAAGCAAGAAACAAGATGAATCATATATCTTGATCTTTTGTTTATGTTTTACGCAAAGATGCATGTTAGGATAAATATTTTACTAGGCATATATATGTTCTGCTTTTTCAATTATTGAGTTATTGATTTCCAATTTATAAGCTTATGTAATTACCTATGTTTTGTCAATTTATTAATTTTTTAGATAGCTTAAATAATCTGAAGTCATAAATCCTTGAAATACATACTATGTTTTAATCATTCGAGGAGGATCTACGAATAATGACTGACTTGCTACTGAAAAAATTGGCTGAGAAGACTGATAGATATTTTGAAAAGAAGGGATGATGATCTGCAAGGTTTACTTGAATATATTTATGATAGCATCGGTGTGGAGGTTTACTTGTTTCCATTACTAAAATTCTGAGCTATTCCTTCATCAAGTGTGAAGTATTTTCTCATCTTGATATTCATTGAAATTTCTCTCTTGTACTACGTTTCTGATAGGCCTTATGTCTAAGATAATAATCAGATGCATCTTGATATTGCTATGTGATTTAAATTCTAATATGTCATTTGATCTCTGTAATGGACTCGAACTCGAAATCTGTTGTTAATCGTGCATAAATTTTATTCAGCTCGCTACAACTTTTAATGGCCCTTATTTTTCCTACAACTTTTCAGTGTGGATGGATAGAGTGCAGACGGAAATAATATTAATAGAGAGAGTACAACAACAACATACCCAGTATAATCCCACAAGTGGGGTCTGGAGAGAATAATGTGTACGCAAACCTTACCCCTACCTGGCGAGGTAGAGAGACTGTTCCAATAGACCCTCGACTCAAAAAAAGGTGAAAAGAGAGAAAGGATGAAGACGAAGGAGAAAGAGGAAGAAAAAAGAAAAAAATAGAGGGACGAAGGACGATAAGGAAAAGGGGAGAAAGACAACTATAACAACAACAACAACAACAACAACAATAACAACAGAGAATAGCATCAAACAATAGCAAACTGGAACATACAATATACAGAGCGAGCGAAAAAAAAAGGGAGCTACAAATACTACTAAAAGAACGAGGAACTCTCGACTACCTACTAGCCACCTGTTAGCCCCTAATAATGAGACTTGACGACTGCTGGGCAGAATTCGTGTCAAGGGCTTGTACATTGCCCCTTGACATGGGTTTGTGGAAATATTGGCAAGCAATGTGCAAAGCTGGGTGTGTGTCTAAGTTGGTGATGGACTTAAACAAGTCAGCTAGGCAAGGCACCTTAAGTGTTGGCAAGGCAGCCTTGGTTCGTGGGCATCGGCAAAGGCAACGAAGGCGCATGGCACTTGACAAAGGCATGTGTGGATCAGTGGGACGACTAAGTTTGTGGCAAGGCATGGCTATGAACTATGGGCGAGGCATGGTCCAAAATATCGCAAGGCAGAAGTCTAAGTATGGGCAAAAGCTGGAAGACAAGTGTGCAAAAGCATGTGACGGAAGAGGTGTGCAAGGCATGTGCTTTGAAAGTTAAAGACATATGCAAAACACATGTGCAGCTGACTCAAATACTGAAGACAAGTCCAATTTCGTGGGAAGAGTTTGAATTTGAATTCAAACAGATTGGTTATACTTGTTTGTAGGAATGTCATGTGCATGGCACATTGTTTTAACTGCCCCAATTGCCCCTTTGTAAAACTGCCATAGGCAAGTCCAATTTCGTGGGAAGAGTTTGAATTTGAATTCAAACAGATTGGTTATGCTTGTTTGTAGGAATGTCATGTGCATGGCACATTGTTTTAACTGCCCCAACTGCCCCTTTGTAAAACTGCCATAGGCATGCCCCTTTTTGTATGTGTATTTTGTTTTGGGAAGAAGGCAAGTAGCATATTGTGAGCCTTTCCTAACGTGAGTCCTTTTTTGTATTCTGCGAGAATAATAAAGGTTGGGTGATTTTACCCGTAATACTGTGTGTTGGTAAGATTGGCTAAGTCCGAATAATTCTTAGTGTCAGGCTGTGTATGTGTGCAAAAAAGTAAGGCTGAATGGCTGTGTGATTGGCTACTGTCGTGCAGTGTCAATAGTGTGAAAAATTGGCCCTGTAACAACTGGTATCAGAGATTTGGTCGTGACTTGTGGCCATGGCTGGTGGATCAACGTCTGATTTGCGTGATCGAGTGCAAAGGCTAGAGGCGCTGATCGGTGTTACTGATGATCCTTTGGACTTGGCAGATCTTATTACTGAGATTTACTGTTTAAAGGATGGCATGGACCAGTTTCGTGATGGTATCCAGCAAACCTGCGAGGCTACGAATGTTAAAGTTGAAGATCTGAAGAAGGAGATCGAAAATTTGAACACTGAAATTACTGTTCTTCGAAGGGTGTTGGCTGCTCCAGGCCAAGGCAATGAAGAACGTTCAAAAGTTAAGATCCCTGACCCAAAAGCGTTTGGTGGAGCGCGCAGTGCTAAGGAATTGGAAAATTTTCTGTGGGATATGGAGCAATACTTTATTGCTGCCAAAGTTCCGGACGGAGAGAAAGTCACAATTACAAGCATGTACATAACGGGAGATGCTAAATTATGGTAGAGAACTCGCATGGCTGATGATGAAAGTGCGGACAGACCCAAGATATATACATGGTTAAAACTCCGAAAGGAAATGAAAGACCAGTTCTTGCCTAGCAACGCATCTTGGCTTGCTAGGGATCGCTTGAAACACTTGCGGCAAACAGGATCAATTCGTGACTATATTAAGGAATTTACTTCCTTAATGCTGGATATTCAGAATATGTCGTAGGATGATAAATTGCATAACTTTATTTCTGGAATGCAAGCATGGGCGCAGAACAAACTTAGGAGACAGAACGTGAAAGATCTCCCAAGTGCAATTGCTGCAGCGGATTCTTTGGTGGATTATCGCAGTACCCGCAGTCTTTCTGAAATTCCTTCTACTTCGAAACCTAAGAAAAGGGTGGAGACGAAAGGGGAATGGAGGAAGGAAGTTTGAAAAGAAGTTGTGGAAAAGGGCAAGGCTGTTGAAGGACCTGCTAGAAACAAAGGCATCGCAAACAAAAAGAGCGATTGTTGTTGGACGTGTGGAGGACCTCATCTTGCCAAAAACTGTCCGAATCGAGAAAGGGTCAATGCATTGCTTGCTACAGAAAATAATCGGGATGGAGAAGGTCAAGAAGTTGATGCTGCCTTAGTAAATCCTTTGCAATTGTTGAATGTTATCTCGTTGGTGAATGCCACAAGCAACGAGACTAATCCTCATTCCTTGTGATTCACACCGAATGAGAATTGGCGACAAAAGTGTGATATCTATGGTAGATACTGACGCTACTCACACCTTTGTTTCAGCCAATTAGGTGCATAAGTACGGATTGAAGGTGACTAAATGCCCCTCTTACATGAAGATTGTGAATGCCAAAGCACAAGCCATTGTGGGTATGACTTACGATGTTCTTATGTCTGTTGGGAACTGGAAAGGGAAAGTTAATCTGATGGTGATTCCTCTCGAAGAATTTGAGATGATCCTCGGGATTGACTTTATGCGGAAACATCGCTTTGTTCCAATGCCTCACTTGGACGGGGTGATGATCATGAATGAAATGTCTCCTGGTTTTGTGAAGGCTGTTCATCCTTATGGAAGAGAAGAAACTCAACGGAAGGCTTCATTAATTTCTGCCATGATGGTCGAAAAGGGTTGAAAAGGGGAGATGATACTTTCCTTGCTGCTATGGTTGAGGTGAAGCCAGATGTGAAGGTTGAAATGTCGGACTGCGTTGCTCAAATTTTGAGTGACTTTGCTGATGTGATGCCATCGGAGTTGCCTAAAATCTGCCACCACGGAGAAATATTGATCACAAGATAGAGTTGATGTCGGGTTCAATGCCTCCTGCTCAACCTCCTTATCGTATGGCGCAAAAAGAGTTAGCTGAATTGCGGAAACAATTGAACGAGTTACTTGATGCGGGACTGATTCAGCCATCAAAAGCTCCATTTGGTGCACCTGTTTTATTTCAAAAGAAACATGATGTGATGCTTAGGATGTGTGTTGATTATCGGGCATTGAACAAGGTGACTGTGAAGAACAAATATCCGGTTCCGTTGGTGCAAGACTTGATGGACAGATTGATCAAGGCTTGTTGGTTCACAAAGCTTGATTTACGGTTTGGTTATTGGAAGGTACGGATAGCTGAAGGTGATGAGTCTAAAACTACTTGTGTTACGAGGTATGGCTCATATGAATTCCTTGTTATGCCGTTCGGATTGACAAATGCCCCTGCTACGTTCTGCAACCTGATGAATGATGTGATGTATGAATACTTGGATGACTTTGTCGTTGTCTATTTAGACGACATTGTTATCTATAGTCGGACATTGGATGAACACATGTTTCACTTGATAAAGGTACTGTCTCGTTTGAGGGAGTACAAGTTGTATGTGAAGATGGAAAAATGCGAATTTGCTAAACAGGAGATCAAATTTCTTGGGCACTTGGTCAGCAAAAATCAAGTGCGAATGGACCCGAATAAGGTGCAGGTCATTGTGGAGTGGCAAACACCTAATTCTGTGAAAGAATTGAGATCTTTCCTCGGGTTGGCTAACTATTACAGGAAATTCATTGATGGTTACTCAAAGAAAGCTGCTCCTTTGACGGATTTGTTGAAGAAGAATGTTAGGTGGGATTGGTCAGAAAAATGCAGTGTTGCGTTTGATGTATTGAAAGAAGCCATTGCCTCAGAACCTATCTTGCGACTTGCTGATTTTGAGTTGCCCTTTGAAGTTCATACTGATGCATCCGACAAGGCTGTCGGAGGCGTGTTGGTTCAAGAAGGTCATACTGTGGCCTTTGAAAGTAGAAAGTTGAATGAAGCGGAGCAGAGATATTCGACTCATGAAAAGGAGATGGTTGATGTTGTTCATTGCTTGCAAATCTGGCGTGTTTACTTGCTGGGAACAAAATTTATCGTGAGGACGGACAATGTGGCTAATACTTTCTTCAAAACACAGAAAAAGTTGAGTCCAAAGCAAGCACGTTGGCAGGAATTTCTAGCAGAATATGATTTTGTGTGGGAGCATAAGCCAGGAAAGCACAACCAGGTTGCGGATGCATTAAGTCGAATGGAAGTCTTTGCTGCTGTTTATTACATTACATGACTTGAGTCTGATTTTCTTGATAAGATCAAGTCAGCTACTGTGAATGATCCATTGTACATAAAAACAATGAATCATGTGAAAGAAGGTACTGTGAGGAGGTACTGGATTGAGGACGATCTTCTCCATTTAAAGGGGGGAGAATCGTTGTACCACTTGGTGATGGGCTGCGTCGTGAATTACTACAGGAGACGCACGATACGCTTTGGGCTGGTCATCCAGGCATTGAGAGGATGATGGCGCTGTTGTCGCGATATTATTTCTGGCCAAATATGGAACAAGATATAGAAGCTTATGTGAAAGGTTGTCTTATATGTCAACTTGATAAAACCGAACGGAAGAAAGAGGCAGGTTTGTTGCAACCTCTGCCGATTCCTGAAGAAACATGGCAATCTGTTCCAATGGATTTTATCAGTGGATTCCCTAAAGTCAATGGGTTGGCTTCAGTTATGGTAGTGGTTGACAGATTCTCCAAATATGTTGTTTTTATTGCTGCTCCAACGGAATGTCCCTCTAAAGTCGCTGCAGAATTATTCTTCAAAAATGTGGTGAAGCATTTTGGGATGCTAGAGGATGTTGTTAGTGATAGGGATGCACGGTTCACAGGCAAATTATGGACTTACTTGTTCAATTTGCTGGGCACAAACTTGAAGTTTTCAACGGCGAACCATCCCCAAACTGATGGCCAAACCGAAAGAATCAACCACCTTCTAGAAGAGTACTTGAGGCATTTTGTGACTGCGAGTCAACAGAATTGGACTGATTTGTTAGACTGTGCACAATTCTCTAACAATTTGCACAAGTCTTCGGCTACAGAGAAGAGTCCATTTGAGATCGTTTTGGGTAAGCAGCCAAGGCTACCAACGAAGATGGTGCAACAGAAGGCTGGTGGGAAATGTCCAGCTGCATACTGTTATGGGTTTGATAGGCAAACTATGATGGATGAAGCAGCAGACAGTTTGAAAGTGACTCAGAAACGCATGAAAAAATATGCTGATCGGAATAGGCGTCCATTGGAGTTCAAAGTGGGCGACAAAGTGTTGTTGAAGCTTACTCCTCAAATCTGGAAGACGATTGATAGCAGGGTAAGGCATAGAGCATTGGTTTCAATATATGATGGTCCCTTTGAAGTTATTGAAAAGGTGGGTGAAGTTGCTTACCGTTTGAAGCTGCCGGAAAGAATGAAAATACACCTAACTTTCCATGTGAGTTATTTGAGGCCTTACGTGGAAGATCCTGAAGATCCAGATAGGCATAAAATCAAGAAAGCTCCTCCTGAAGTGCGCAATCAGATTGAGGACAAGATTGAATAGATTCTAGACCACCGGGTATTTGGGGTGCACAAAAAGAATAGGCGGACAAAATTTTTAATTCAATGGAAAGGCAAGCCCGAGGCTGATGCAACTTGGGAGAAGGGTAATTCATTATGTCAATTCCAAGATCAAATTGAGGACTATTTGAAATCAACCTCGACGAGGGCGTCGAGTTCAACAAGTGGGGGTGGTTTGTTAGCCCTTAATAATGAGACTTGACGACTGCTGGGCAGAATTCGTGTCAAGGGATTGTAGATTGCCCCTTGACATGGGTTTGTGGAAATATTGGCAAGAATGTGCAAAGCTGGGTGTGTGTCTAAGTTGCTGATGGACTTAGACAAGTCAGCTAGGCAAGGCACCTTGAGTGTTGGCAAGGCAGCCTTGGTTTGTGGGCATCGACAAAGGCAACGAAGGCGCATGGCACTTGACAAAGGCATGCGTGGATCAGCGGGACGACTAAGTTTGTGGCAAGGCGTGGCTATGAACTATGGGCGAGGCATGGTCCAAAATAGTGCAAGGCAGAAGTCTAAGTATGGGCAAAAGCTGGAAGACAAGTGTGCAAAAGCATGTCGGAAGAGGTGTGCAAGGCATGTGCTTTGAAAGTTAAAGACATGTGCAAAGCACATGTGCAGCTGACTCAAATACTAAAGACAAGTCCAATTTCGTGGGAAGAGTTTTAATTTGAATTCAAACAGATTGGTTATGCTTGTTTGTAGGAATGTCATATGCATGGCACATTGTTTTAACTGCCCCAACTGCCCCTTTGTAAAACTGCCATAGGCAGGCCCCTTTTTGTATGTGTATTTCGTTTTGGGAAGAAGGCAAGTAGCATATTGTGAGCCTTTCCTAACGTGAGTCCTTTTTGTATTCTGCGAGAATAATAAAGGTTGGGTGATTTTACCCGTAATACTGTGTGTTGTTAAGATTGGCTAAGTCTGAATAATTCTAAGTGTCAGGCTGTGTGTGTGCGAAAAAGTAAGGCTGAGTGGTTGTGTGATTGGCTACTGCCGTGCAGTGTCAATAGTGTGAAAAATTGGCCCTGTAACACCACCTACCCTAATCTTCGACCTCCACAACCTTCTATCCTCGATCATGTCCTCAGTGAGCTGAAGTAGCGCTATATCTTGCCTAATCACCTCTCCCCAGTACTTCTTCGGACGTCCTCTACCCCTTCTCAGACCAGCCACAACCAGCCTCTCATACCTCCTAACAGGGGCATCCGTACTCCTCCTCTGCACTGCCCGAACCATCTCAACCTCAACTCCTTCATCTTGTCCTCTACGGGAGCCACTCCCTCTTTGTCCCGAATAACTTCGTTCCTAATCTTATCTCTCCTGGTATGCCCACTCATCCATCTCAGCATCCTCATTTCTGCTACTTTCATCCTTCGAACATGGGAGTTCTTGACTGGCCAACACTCAGCCCCATACAACATAGTAGGTCTAACCACCACTCTGTAAAACTTACCCTTGAGTCTTGGTGGCACCTTCTTATCACACAAAATACCAGATGCGAGCCTCCATTTCATCCACCCCGTACCGATATGGTGGGAGACCTCATCATCAATCTCCCCGTTACCCTGGATTATAGACCCAAGATACTTGAAACTACCCCTCATCGGGATGACTTGGGTATCAAGCTTCACATCCACATCCGCTTCATGAGTCTCATCACTAAACTTACACTCCAAATATTCTGTTTTGGTCCTGCTCAACTTGAAACCCTTAGACTCTAGGGTCTGCCTCCAGACCTCTAGTCTCGCATTGACCCTGCTCCTCGTCTCATCAATCAGCACTATGTCATCGTCAAATAACATGCACCATGACACCTCCCCTTGAATGTGTCGCGTTAGCACATCTATCGCTAGAGCAAATAAGAACGGGCTGAGAGCTGATCCCTGGTGCAACCCCATCACTACCGGGAAGTGATCTGAGTCTCCTCCCATTGTCCTTACCCGAGTCTTAGCACCATCATACATGTCCTTGATTACCCTAGTGTAAGCTACCTAAACGTCGGTAACCTCCAAACATCTCCACAGAACCTCCCTCGGAACTTTATCGTACGCCTTTTCTAGGTCTATAAACACCATGTGTAAGTCTTTCTTTCTCTCCCTATACTTCTCTACCAATCTCCTCACCAGATGAATAGCTTCCGTAGTCGATCGCCCCGGCATAAATCCAAACTGATTCTCGGAAATAGACACACTCTTCCTCACCCTGACTTCCACCACCCTCTTCCAAATCTTCATAGTATGACTCAGCAACTTGATACCCCTATAGTTATTGCAGTTTTGGATGTCACCCTTGTTCTTGTACAAAGGAATCATCGTACTCCACCTCCATTCTTGGGGCATCTTCTTCGTCTTAAAAATAACATTAAACAACCCAGTAAGCCACTCCGCGCTTGTACGGCCCACACTTTTCCAGAATTCTACCGGGATCTCGTCTTGACCAGTCGCTCTTCCCGTGCTCATCTTACGCATCGCTCCCATAACCTCTTCGACTTTAATACGCCTACCATAGCCGAAATCACGCAGACTCTCGGAGTATATGATAAAATGAAATTCAACACTCATGTGATGTAATATAAAGCTTATAACCTTTTTATTTCTTCTTTTTCATTTGACTCATAATTGTGACAATTGTTTCTCATTTACTTTACGTACTACTATACGACTCAAATCTCCAACTTGTGATGGAATTAGAGCAATCTAATTTGCTAAGCAATAAACTATATAAATTGTTATCACTGAAAGAATAGTTTTGTTTTCTTCGTTCTTAGAATATAAACTATATAAATTTTTAACAATAAGAAAATAACTGTAAAAAATTATAGCCTAACCATGGTGGATGGGCGCTTCGGGTGTTCGGCCAAGAATTCATTGTCAAATCCTCAATTGAAATGCTAACGCCACCACATTGTGGTGACGGCTCCTGCGCTGCGTCTGCTAAAATATAGAGCAGTTAATTTATAATTAACCGGTGTGGTATATTTTTCAGCAATTTTTACTTTTTGGTAAACATTTAGCAGTGATTTTGATTTAATTCACTGTTTCCTTTATTCGCTGCATTGCACCAATTCCTTGAAATAATATATAGGACAATTCACCGTTTCCTTACGTATTTTCTTACACTTAAAATAATATGTCATTGGTTTGGTATCAAACAAAGTAAATTGAATCGATATCTAATCGAATTGAGAATACAGTTGTCACTTTCTCATTTTCTTTTATGTATATTATGTTTGCCATTACAGATACTTTTAATCACGTTAGGATGTTATTGAATGGATATTCCTAATTTTATTTAATAAAAGAACAATTAAACCCATTGAAGTACTTAATTGTTAAACATGTTATTTTCTTTAAAATGAATCACTATGGATAAAAACGATTTTAATTAATAATAGGTAAAATACATCACAATCTTTTAAACTTGTCACTAAATTTCAGTTAGACTTTCAAACTACGACTTGGTTCGATTGAGTACCTGAACACATGATACAATATTTTTATTAGTGGATAATTAAAAGAGGCGATATATTTTAAATTATTACCTTATATACATAATGGTCACTTGAGAGCGCTAGCAAAAACTTTTCCAAAATATAAGCTGAAAACATCTAATATGAATACTTTATCATGTGTTTAGGTGCTCAATTGAAATAGATAATTCAAGTATCTAAGTTCACCATGGTGTATGGGCACTTTATTCTGAGGCGCAAAAACTTTTTCAAAATATAAGGTAGAAATGTCTAATATAAACACTTTATCATGTGTTCAAATGCTTAATTGAAACAGGTCATTTTTCGAGTATCTAAGTTTAGATTAAAAAATATAAAAACAATCATCTCAACCATGGTGGATGGGCACTTTAGGTGTGCCACCACTAATTCATCAAATTCAGGATTCCTCAATTGAAATGCTAATGCACCCATAGTGGGGGTGCATATATCTTCGCTGATGATAGGTTATAATTATGTATTTTAGTCGATTATTACACTCTAATTTATTGCACTTTAGTTGAGTTTGCGCTTTAATCGCTAGTGTTTTGCACTAAAGGTGTGTTTTATGCCTTGTAGGAGTGATTCCGAGTTATATAGATATTATAGAATGGAATTAAGTAATTTGGAGCTTTGAAGTCTGTAAGAGCTCAAGGAATTAAGCCGGAATCGCGTTTGGAGGTCAAATTTGATAATTAAGTACGAACGAAGACTCGAAGAGGCATATTGCGCACTGCCTAATAAAACAGACATAACGTCTTGCTCAGAACTCTATTTGGGCTTCATAATATATGGTTGGAAAGATAACTCAAAGGGCTACAACTTTCATGTTTTACGTTTTTCCAAATTCCAAACGGAACAGGATGAAAAACCGCGGTTATGGTAGGACAGCGACAGAGTAGAGCTGCAGATTCAGAGGGCCTATTTGGCCGCGGTCCCGGCGTAACCGCGGTGGGACCGCGGCAGGACGCGAAAATTTCAGGGACCAAAGTGCAAAATACGGGATTTTAAGCCCTAAACCTATATTAAACCAAGGAAGCCGGCCAAGAAAGAGAAGAGGATAGATTTGAGACACAGATTCGACCTAAGGAGGCAAGAACGCATTGGGAGCAAGGCGGAGAATTCTTCCACGAGTTTTTCCTTCCTCTTCCTATTTTTCATTGTTGGTTATGACTTTTAGTATTGTAGTTTTACATACTATTATGAATAGCTAAATTGTTATCTAGAGTTTTGATAGAACCTTTTGTAGGATAAATTCTTGTTATGTTTTTATATAATTGAGTCACAGCTTTTCTCTATTTGTTCAACTACATTTATATTCTGGTTGATTGAAGAGCTCTCAATTAGCTGTGCCTATTTAGTATGCATAACTCGGGAGAGAGTGCATATTTAGGTAAGTGTTGAACAACATCACTCCCAAAGTATAAGAGGGATCTATAACTGCGGGTTTAAAGGCGGGATTAGGAATAACGAAGCCTTGGGTGCGATCTGAAGTGAGCTGTATTAAAAGTCAGCTAGCGTAGCTCGGGAGAGTGTGTCTAGTAAATTGTCGTAATTACTCGGGAGATATTTATGGTAGTAAGAGTGCTCATGATCGGTAGAGAATACTTAGGCGAAATTATAGAAGACATAGCGGGAATGATTCCGACAATTGGGGAAATCATAACTCTAGACCTCCTTAATCTTGTCTCTAACCCTTAGTATATTTAGTTGTTAATTTAGTATTTTAATTTGTTAGTTAATTAGTTAAACACAAGAATCTAAATAACTATAAGTTAGGAATTGTTCAAACTTGTCTTCTTGGTGATAATGAACAGTTGTAGCTAAACCTTAGTTCTTTGTGGGATTCGACTCCGAACTTGTAAATCGGATTATATTTGCAACGACCACATTGTCCTTTTTATAAGGCATAGTTGGACGTGATCAAATTTTGGCGTCGTTGCCGGGTGCGATCTGAAGTGAGCTGTATTAAAAGCCAGCTAGCGTAGCTCGGGAGAGTGTGTCTAGTAAATTGTCGTAATTACTCGGGAGATATTTACGGTAGTAAGAGTGCTCATGATCGGTAGAGAATACTTAGGCAAAATTATGGAAGACATAGCGGGAATGATTCCGACAATTGGGGAAATAATAACTCTAGACCTCCTCAATCTTGTCTCTAACCCTTAGTATATTTAGTTGTTAATTTAGTATTTTAATTTGTTAGTTAATTAGTTAAACACAAGAATCTAAATATCTATAAGTTAGGAATTGTTCAAGCTTGTCTTCTTATTGATAGTGAACAGTTGTAGTTAAATCTTAGTTCTCTGTGGGATTTGACTCCGGACTTGTAAACCGGATTATATTTGCAACGATCGCATTGTCCTTTTTATAAGGCATAGTTGGGCGTGATCAAATTTTGGCGCCGTTGCTGGGGAACTAACGGTGTAGCTGTGGGTGTACATATTGCTAGGTTTCAAGTTTGAACTTTTATTTTTATTTTTTGTATTTGATTTTTTCTTTTATTTATTGTTTTACTTGTTGATTTTAAAAAAAAAAGTATGGCATCATGGAATTATGAAAGTTTTGATGTTGGTAGTTCTACTTTTAATCATCCTTATGCATATTGTGATGAAAACCACCCTTGGCAAAATTATCAAAATATTTCCAAGAGCGAGTTTTGTGCACCAACTCAATCTTATGTGTGGAATGTGTGTGATATGTATGGTGGTCAAGATGGTCACTTTCACGGTTGTGCTTATATTTCTTACCTTCCCCCAACCTCTTACTTTGATGGTTCTTCTTTTTCTGGTGAAGTTAATAGGAACAAAGAACTCAGGTATGAGGACCTGAAAGAGATCGAGGATATGCTAAAGTGCCTTCCGAAATAATATGATGAGATACAACTGCGGGTACAAAGTCAAGGGGCAACTATTCACAACTTGGAGGCTCAAGCGAATAAATTAATTGAACCTGGTAAAGCGCAACAAGTTGACATTGTGGATAGTAGCCAATATGAGCAAGAAAGGGCTGTAGAAATTGCTATATTACTGGAAGATTTAAAAAAATACGAGGATGAGCTAGAGGAGGAGGCTAGAGTAGAACACCAACAATCAATCACATTAGATTTTGAAGATGTCGATGTTGTAGAAGAGATACTAGAGTCAACCAAGGATATTGATGATACATATTTAGTCGACTCTATTGTCATTAGTGTTGAGAATGTAGACAGTCCCAATGTTCATGTAGTTAAGCGCATTGGTCCTCACTCTAAGCATTTTTCCACATTGTGTTTAGATGATGATATGGAAATAGAGTCGTCTGAGCCATTTGAGGAGTCAAGGAATGAGAAACAAAGTGCTTACATTCTAGAATTTTTCTTGCCAGAAAGTCGGGATTACATACCTCATATAAAGGCCAAGGAGTGCAGAATACTACTTTATTTCCTTGGGCCAGTTAGATTCATTCCACCGCCCCATGACCATAATCATAAGCTTGAATCAAAACTAGAGGTCCAATTCATATGTTCAAAGTGGAGGCAAAAAGTGATTCGTGTCGTGCCGCGACGTTAAATCAAGTGCTTGTTAGGAGGCAACCCAGCTTTACTGCTTTATTTTTTTATTTTTATATTTTTAATTGTATTATGTTTGTAGTGTCGATTTTTAATTTTCTAGGAGCATGGAAAGCAAAGCTATTGGAATAATGCAACAGCAAACCAAATGGTTGGAACTAAGTGTGAGGTACCCGCACGAAGGACCAAGCTTGGGAGAAGTCTGAGTTACCCATGAGCTGCTAATGCTTCGGCCTTTGGCCTATCAAGGAGTCTCTTTTACCCTTTTATTAGTTATGGTGTGCATTGGGGACAATGCATAATTTTAAGTGTGGGGTGAGGAGATTGTCTGAGTGACTTTCTATACTATTTTAGTTGTGTTAGTAATTGAATAATTATTTTTTTTAAAATAGAAAAGAATGGACTTTTCCCGACGATGGATCTATTAGACAATTTTCTTGAGGGATTTAAGTCTAAAGAAAAAGTACAAAAAAAATTATTTTGTTAGGTAGTGTAATAATTACCCCTTGGTTTTTCTTTAAACCACGGTTCTTTTCCAAGGGTTTTATTTGAACTGGGTGTAGTTAGTTTTTTTGGGAGTAGGAGCCATTGTGTTGTGTTTTGAAGTGAAGCAATATCTCTTGACTTTGTTATGCCTTGAGAATAGTGAGTACTTTGGTTGTGACGCTTAAGCTCAGTTTTTGACTCTTGTATAATTTTTTTGTACTTTTTCTTTAGACTTAAATCCCTCAAGAAAATTGTCTAATAGATCCATCGTCGGGAAAAGTCCATTCTTTTCTATTTAAAAAATAATAATTATTCAATTACTAACACAACTAAAATAGTATAGAAAGTCACTCAGACAATCTCCTCACCCCAGACTTAAAATTATGCCTTGTCCCCAATGCACGCCATAACTAATAAAAGGGTAAAAGAGACTCCCTGATAGGCCAAAGGCCGAAGCATTAGCAGCTTATGGGTAACTCAGACTTCTCCCAAGCTTGGTCCTTCGTGCGGGTACCTCACACTTAGTTCCAACCATTTGGTTTGATGTTGCATTATTCCAATAGCTTTGCTTTCCATGCTCCTAGAAAATTAAAAATCGACACTACAAACATAATACAATTAAAAATAAAAAATAAAAAAAAAATAAAGCAGTAAAGCTGGGTTGCCTCCTTACAAGCGCTTGATTTAACGTCGCGGCACGACACGAATCACTTTTTGCCTCCACTTTGAACATATGAATTGGACCCCTAGTTTTGATCCAAGCTTATGATTGTGGTCATGGGGCGGTGGAATGAATCTAACTGGACCAAGGAAATAATGTAGTATTCCGCACTCCTTGGCCTTTGTATGAGGTATGTAATCCCGACTTTCTAGCAAGAAGAATTCCAGAATGTAAGCACTTTGTTCCTCATTCCTTGACTCCTCAAATGGCTCGGACGACTCTATTTCCATATCATCATCTAAACACAATGTGGAAAAATGCTTGGAGTGAGGACCAATGCGCTTAACTACATGAACATTGGGACTGTCTACATTCTCAACACTAATGACAATAGAGTCGACTAAATATGTATCCTCAATATCCTTGGTTGACTCTAGTATCTCTTCTACAACATCGACATCTTCAAAATCTAATGCGATTGATTGTTGATGTTCTACTCTAGCCTCCTCCTCTAGCTCATCCTCGTATTTTTTTTAAATCCTCCAGTAATATGGCAATTTCTACAGCCCTTTCTTGCTCATATTGGCTACTATCCACAATGTCAACTTGTTGCGCTTTACCAGGTTCAATTAATTTATTCGCTTGAGCCTCCAAGTTGTGAATAGTTGCCCCTTGCCTTTGTACCCGCAATTGTATCTCATCATATTGTTCTGTAAGACACTTTAGCATATCCTTGATCTCTTTCAGGTCCTCATACCTGGGTTCTTTGTTCCTATTAACTTCACCAGAAAAAGAAGAACCATCAAAGTAAGGGGTTGGGGCAAGGTAAAAAATATAAGCACAACCGTGAAAGTGACCATCTTGACCACCACACATATCACACACATTCCACACATAAGATTGAGTTGGTGCACAAAACTCGCTCTCGAAAATATTTTGATAATTTTGCCAAGGGTGGTTTTCATCACAATATGCATAAGGAGTATTAAAACTAGAATTACCAACATCAAAACTTTCATAATTCCATGATGCCATGCTTTTTTGTTTTTTTAAAATCAACAAGTAAAACAAAAAATAAAAGAAAAAAAATCAAATACAAAAAATAAAAATAAAAGTTCAAACTTGAAACCTAGCAATATGTACACCCACAGCTACACCGTTAGTTCCCCAGCAACGACGCCAAAATTTGATCACGCCCAACTATGCCTTATAAAAGGACAATGCGGTCGTTGCAAATATAATCCAATTTACAAGTCCGGAGTCGAATCCCACAGAGAACTAAGGCTTAGCTACAACTGTTCAATATTGCTAAGAAGACAAGCTCTAACAATTCTTAAGTTATAAATATTAAGATTCTTATATCTAATTAATTAAATAATTAAATTAGTAGATTAACAACTAAAGATACTACGGGTTGGAGAGAAGATTAAGGAGGTCTAGAGTTAAGATTTCCCCAATTGTCGGAATCCTTCCCTCTATGTCTTCTATAATTTCGCCTAAGTATTCTCTACCGATCATGAGCACTTTGCATATTGTAATTCTCTCCCGAGTAATCATAACAATTTACTAGACGCACTATCCTGAGCTACGCTAGCTGGGTTTTAATACAGCTCACTTCAGATCACACCCAAGGCTTCGTTATCCCTAATCCCGCCTTTAAACCCTCGGTTATAGATCCCTCTTATACTTTGGGAGTGGTGTTGTTCAACAATCACCTAAATATGCACTCTCTCCCGAGTTATACACACTAAATAGGCACAGCTAATTGAGGATCCTGTCAATTAACTACAACAAACACGTAGTTGAACAAATAGAGATTAAACTGGCAAACTATATTAACATAATCAAGAAGTTCATCCTTCAATAGGTTCCATCAAAACCCTAGACAAAGGATTTAGCTACTCATGACAATGGGTAAATAAACTATGAAAATATTCATGATCAAAATTGCAAGAAAAATAAAGAGAAGAAGAAAATATGATGTTTTCGTTGATCTCTCACACTTGTTTTTCTTGCCAAAGTACTCTCTAAAACATTACATGCCTCCCTTGGGCGAGTTCTATTGTTTAATATAGGGTTTTGGGCTAAAAATCCTGTGTTTTGCACTTTGGTCCCTGAAATATACGCGTCCTGCCGTGGTCCTACCGTGGTTACTCCAGGACCGCGGCCAGAGTAGCCTTCAGAATCTGCAACAGTGTTCTGCCTTGGTCCTACCGCGGTTACGGTTTCGACCATGTTTTTTCACCCTGTTCCGTTTGGAATTTGGAAAAACGTATGAGAATTTATGGAAACACACACCCATGATGGGTGTTATTTCATGATACCACATTAGTATTTATTTTTACAAAACGTTCGATATTATAAAAGGTTTTTATCATCTGATGAAGTTCATAGCATTGCATCAATTCCTCCATCCCCATCATATTTCTTTCGGCTTTTCATCACGTGTCCATTTTAAGGCACGGCTAATTTGTATTCGCACCGAAAAGTTTCACTTTAGGATAAAGCACGCCCTACTAATTGCGACTTTATTTTTAAGGAAATCCGAAAACTCTAGTTAAGAATGGAAGCACCAACTTAGATGGTCCATATGCTTCCTTGTAGCCTGTTTGGCCAAGCTGCAAAAATCAGCTTATTCTGAGAAGTGTTTTTTCTCAAAAGTGCTTTTCTCAAAAGTTTGTTTGGTGAGAAGCAGTTTGTGTTTGGCTAATTAATTTGAAAAGAACTTCTGAGCAGCAATTAGTATTTGACCAAACTTTTAAAAACTGCTTCTAATAGCCTGTTTAGCCAAGCTTCTTTTGAGGCAAAAACGTTTTTTTCTAAAATTAAGGTGTTTGGCCAAGCTTTTGAAAGGAAAAAAAGTGCTTTTGAGGAGAAATAGAAGCAGTTTTGGAGAAACATAAAAAAGTAGCTTCTCTCCAAAAGTATTTTTTTGAAAAGCACTTTTGAGAAAAATACACTTAGAAGCAGTTTTTTAAAGCTTGGCCAAACACCAATTGCTGCTCAGAAGTGTTTTTCAAATTAATTAGCCAAACACAAATTGTTTGTCACCAAAAGTACTTTTGAGAAAAAACACTTTTCAAAATAAGCTGATTTTGTAGTTTGGCCAAACGAGCTATAAGTGTATTTTCTCAAAAGTGATTTTGGAGAGAAGCTATTTTTTTCTGCTTCTCCAAAACTGCTTCTGCTTCTGAAAAGCATTTTTTCTTCCAAAAGCTTGGCCAAACACTTCAACTTTGAAAAAAAATACTTTTTTGAAAGAAAAAGGGCTTCTAGAATTGGAGAAGCTTCGCCAAACAAGCTCATGCTAAGGAGAAGCAACATACGTTGATTTACCGTCCATCCATAGAATACTTGTTGTCCATCTTAGAAATCTTCTGTGACATGATCTTAGACTGGTTTGCAATGAACCAGTATTTTGAACTAACAAAAATTCCAGACCCAAAGCTAGGGCTATGCATAATTTGGTAAATACTGAATTACCGCACCGAAACCGAAAATTTTGGTATTCGGTATTCGATATTTTGGTATTCGGTATGGTATTTGGTTTACGTTTTAAAAAAGAATTGGTATTAGGTATGGTATTTGGTATTTTAAAATGAAATATTGATATCGTACCGAAATATATATTATATTACACAATACACATTTATTAATTATAACATAAATATAAGAAATCTAAAATTTTACTTTCCTTTATTCTCTAAGTTCATCAGTTAACTCTCTAATTGTTTTCTCTCTGTAGGTTGGTATTTGTTGGTAATGGACAAAACTTTTGTCAACAAGCGTATTTAGTTTTGTACTTTTGAGTACTTTAATTAAGAATATTACCGTCGACGACTCTATGCACTAGTTAGTACTTACACCGAATAAATCAAAGTTACCGAACCGAATAAACCAAAATCGAACCATACCGAATTTAATTAGGTACGGTATTGGTATAGCATTTTACAAAACCGAATACCGAAAATACCGAACCGAAATGTCTAAATACCGTATTGTACCGACCGACGAACACCCCTACCCAGAGCAGGTACATCTCATTACCACAATGTTCATTGTGTTTATTCTAATTTGTTTTGAGTTCGCTATTCTATTTCTATTTTGTTTTTAAAGTAGATCACTGAAAAAAATAAAAATGATACTGCATAGCCGTTTTCAAAAGAATAGCAAGAAAAAAAATATGTTTTTGTAGTTAGAGGTGTACATATTGCCTACGTTAGGGTGATTAAGGACATGTATGATGGAGCAAAAACCCGAGTGAGGACGGTGGATGGGAGCTCGGACCATTTTTCGATTATGATGGGGTTGCATCAGGAGGTGGCACTCAGCCCTTTTTTGTTTACCCTAGCGATGGACGTACTGACGCGCCACATCCAAGGAGAGGTGTTGTGGTGCATGCTATTTGCAGATGATTTTGTATTGATTGACGAGACACAAGGCGATGTGAACGCGCAGCTAGAGGTATGGAGGCAGACCTGGAATCTAAATATTTCAAATTGAGCAGGACCAAGACAGAATACTTCGAGTGTCAGTTCAGTAGTGAGACTCAAGGAGGGGAAGGGGAGATGAGGCTAGACTCGCATGTCATCCCTAGGAGAGGAAGCTTTAAGTACCTTGGGTCTATTATTCAGGGAGATGGGGAGATTGATGAATATGTCACACATCGTATTGGGGCAGGATGGATGAAATGGAGACTCGCTTCCGGTGTTTTGTGTGACAAAAAGGTGCCACCAAAACTTAAAGATAAGTTTTACAAAATGGTGGTTAGACCGATGATGTTGTATGGGGCTGAGTGTTAGCCCTTCAAGTTCGCTTATGCCTAGAAGATGAAGGTAGCAGATATGAGGATGTTGAGATGGATGTGCGGGTACACCAGGTTAGATAGGATTAGAAATGAGGTTATTCGCGATAAGGTGGTTGTGACCCCTATTGAGGACAAGATGCGGGAAGAGCCGCTTAGGTGGTTTGGTCATATGAGGAGGAGGAGCACAGACGCCCTGGTGAGAAGGTGTGAGAGGTTAACATTGGAGGGCCTACGAAGAGGTAGAGGTAGGCTAAAGAAGAGGTGGGGAGAGGTGATTAGGCAAGACATGGAGCAGCTTCAGCTGACCGAGGACATGACCCTTGATAGGAAGGTATGGAGGTCGAGGATTAGGGTAGTAGCGTAGGTAGACTAGAGTGTTCTTAACAGTAGTACCGGCACGCATTCTCGCTTTCTATTGGTAGTATGTTTTTATTGACTAATCGTTATTTTCTTTCATTGTGATCACTTTACTATCTTGTTGTCTTTAATCTGCTTTTTATATGGCTTTTCGGGTTGTCCCTTCTTATCTATATTTTCATTAATATGGTGCTTATGCTTTCCTGAGCCGAGGGTCTATTGGAAACAGCCTCTCTATCCTCACAAGGTAGGGGGTAAGGTCTGTGTACACACTATCCTCCCCAGTCCCCACAATGTGGGATAATACTGGGTATATTGTTGTTGTATATATAAAAATATACAAATTTTATACACTTTTATGTGATGTAAATAGTTTCGGCCGCAGGCTAAAAGTGATCTTTGTCCCATTAATAAATACTGTATTCACCGACACCGTCCACTATTGCCACATGATAATAAAGCAATAATAGGACTAAAAATGTTTTTCCTTGTCTATTTTTTTCACTGACTAATTAGGTTCATTCAATAACAACATACCCAGTAAAATCCAACGTACCGATTAGGTTTATTCATTGATAAATAAACATATGTTCTGCTATTCCATTTTACTATCACATACTGGCAGAGTAATAAACAGAGAATCCCAAAGCTCACAGAGCAATAATTTTTTTTTAAAAATATTGGAAAAATAAGTCAAAAATGGAACTGAAACTATAGCATCACCAGTTTAGCCCCTGGTGGCAACCTCTGTTCAAGCTGCTTGCTCTGCTTTTCCATTAATGTTGCAGCCATTTCCTTAACCTTGTAGTGATGCCTTTCATTAGTAGGCTGTAGGATCATCTCCTTAAGAGACTCTCCAATTCCCAGTAAATGCAAGGCAAGGTTAAAATCACTTCTACATCCTGTAAATCCAATTATCTTCACCACCTTTAGATGGTTGTGAACAAAACGGGTAGCTCGCCAAGCTGTCCGTTCAACGTGACGATGAATATCCATACACTACGACCCAAAAAAACAAAACAATCAGGACCAAATACAATGGTTATACTCTCCAATTTAAAACTTAGAGCTTCCATAGAAGTAGCATTAAAAAATTACATTACCTCCTCAGCTAAGACACCGGTGTATTGTATCTGCCTCAATAGAAACAACAAAAGAAGAAAAGAATGAGTAAGAGCACTGCTGATAGGGCCAGGAGGGAATGCAGAAAACAGTCATCTCAAATAGGGAAGGCAAGTCTAATAATGCA
This sequence comes from Nicotiana sylvestris, assembly GCF_000393655.2. Taxonomy (NCBI): domain Eukaryota; kingdom Viridiplantae; phylum Streptophyta; class Magnoliopsida; order Solanales; family Solanaceae; genus Nicotiana; species Nicotiana sylvestris. The sequence continues at coordinate 162,194,114 of NC_091060.1, read as the reverse complement.
TAATACTAGAAAAAACGCCAAAAAGAATTAAGTGAAGACTCTATGTTTTAAAGGAAATTGCGAAATAGAGAAAAGTAGCTCATTAAAGATAGAAGCGAATTCAGGATATGAAGTTTATGGATTCCTACAACAAATCTCAAGTAAATATACAATAAATAACTGGATTCACAATCAAATAATTATGGATATTTAGGAGTAGATTTTTTAATACATGTGTGCAAAAGCTACGGGGGTTCACAAGAACCGACACCTACTAAGCTGGATCTGCCCTTGCTCCCGGCCCAAGCACTATGGTATCAGCTCATGATTATAACTTGCCATAAGCAAACACAAAGATAATGGTGAGTCAGTAAAGATGATATACTTACTCGAGCTGTAAAATTAGACAGCAAAGGAGATGCATTGACCAAAAAGGTGAAGAAGAGTAGGCTTTCACAAGCTTTCAACATAAGGTCCAATTCCAACACCTTTAAATTGTCCAATCTAGGGAAATTATCAGGGTAACTGGATGTGAGCCTACTCCACAAAGCCTGTTGCAAGAAATTTATAAGACTTGCATCAATATCACAAAACTGAAATGGTTCTTCAAGGGAAATTAAGAAGAAACAAAGGGTGTGTGTGTGTGTCAAAGCGACGTTACAACCTGAGGAGGCACTATTAGTCTAAGCTTTCTCAGCTTAGAGGAATAGCGTGTGTGCTTGTCCGCATCAAAGATAAAAGAATGACAATACTGATGTCCGATTGATAGCTCAGATAACTTGGGTAAATTCTCAAAAGGCACAAGTATATAAGGTCCAATATATGTAAACGACTCTAGATTTGAAGCATCAACCTCCAGACTCTCGACATTGTAACACCACGATAGTTCCACGAACTTCAGACTTGGAAGTGGACCCGTAACTTTCAAATTCTGTAGACATTTAGAACCTGAAACACGTACTTTCTCGAGGCATGGACAATTCGATAGAAAAAAAATGAACGACTTCCTCCTTAACACCGATATTGACAAGGTTAAGTGACTTTAGATTACAACAAAATCTGGAAATCTTTAGCTTAGACGACAATTTCTCAATGTCAGGAAAATGATAATATCGCAATCCAACAACAAATCCCCCGCCAGTCGCTAAGTTCAATTCAAATACTTTGACTTCCTTTTCAATGGCAAATTTAATTCAGTGATCAAAAGTGAAAATACTACCACCAAAGCAAAAACCAACTCGGAATTGATCTAAAGTTGGACCTTGGTGCAATTTCAAAACTTGATTTACCAACTTCACAAACTCATGTTCTACATTCGGGTCTCTAGTTCTTTTATCCCTATCATAAATCTCAAGACAGCCAGAGGTATACTGCCATAGATATCTCCATCTACGAGAGACAAGACAGGTTGTTGCTGCTTTCTTTACTGATAAATATGAAAGAATTGCCACAAGCAACTCATCGGACAATGCATCAATCTTACACTCCACCGGATCCTACACATATAATAAGACAACAATACTATCAATAAAATAGTGCCCGGTGCCGAAGCCTGGAATTTTCTCAAGCGTGTTTAATATATGTTATATATCTTTAAAACCTAATATTTACCTATATATGCAATGTAATTTTCCGACTAAGGGTGGTCATATGTAACTTCGCCCCTTTCCCCCTCCCCCCCCCAAAAAAATGAAGGTGGAAACCAGAATTACCTGTTGGAGCCGAACATGAGAGGTGCAATATTGTCCATCTCTCATTCTTCTGTGTTATTGTTTCGATTTGTAGGGTTTGATTAGCTCGGGAAATTGGCTTCTGTTTAACTTTTAACTCCCCTTAAAAGGTTTTGCAATAATAAATTTGTTTACTCTTAAAATTGGATAATAATTAAACTTATAATGTGGTTTTAAGGACACGTGATTTCACTTAATACCAATTGAGAAATGCAAAGAGTAATAATAGAAATTAACAGTAATATAAAGCAAATCAGTGTTTGAACGTAATTCGCCCCTCGAGCTTGAATACCCTCGAGCTAATTTGTGCAAGGACAGTTAAAATATAATAAGCTGATGAACATTAATGAATGTGAACTACAGAAAAGGTGTTATATTGCTTTGATATCTCAGAGTGTAAGGTGCTTACAAAATGATGAGGAATCCTATCTATGGTACAATTCTAGTTACGGAAGTAAATCATATGATTAGCCTAGACAACTGTCTTTGATTTGATCCGTTCCGAGATTCCCACCATGAACTTCGACCGGTCACGGATATCTCGCTTTCCTGTTATTGTGCTTTGCTCGATGTCTGTCCTATTTGATCTCGATCGCTGTCAGCCTCGATCTCAGTAGGCACTTCGATTCTCGAACTCGATACCTTTTCTTCTTCACTTTGATCTGCTCCACTACGAGGCTGACCCTCGATGCAACTCTCTGGTCTCGATCAAATAGTAAAATCAGGTAGGCCCGATTTTAACCGTATACAGATAGTCCTCTCGTTTCTTAAAATGTAATGAGAAGAAATGAATTGAGCCTTCGATTTTGTACTTCGACCTGTCATGACGTCACCCTCGTGACGTAAGCGGCGGAAGTGATTGAAACGTCCCATCGATACAGTTCCGTAAGTCATTAATGGGCGTCAGTTGATGGTCGGCCAACAGTGCCATTGAACCGTCTTCTTCATCCTATAAATGTACTTTCCTTCTTTTTACCCAAACTTTACTCTTGATCTCTGCTCTAATCTTCAAGCTTTTTAAATTCTTTAAGCTTTTCCGTTCTACATAATTTCCAGGTTTCATTATCAACCTTCCCCCAAAACACCAAGTCTTATTCTCTTCTTCTTTCTTTATACTTATACAAAATGGCAAAAACGTCAAAAATTGTTCCTCAAAAAGGCTTCATTGCGGCCGATCGATGGTAGAACACCGGTGGCATTGATAACTAGGGATTATGATGCATTTTACACTCCTTCTTGCTTAAATTTTGATTAGAAATGTGTACAAAATAGTCCCAAAGGCTCACAAGTTGTACTTGATTGCAGGTTTTATCAACAAGGTGACAAGGTGTCAAAAACCAGCTCAAAAATAAGTGAAACTTGCACAAGTACCAAGACCAAGCTCAGTCAAACAGGGCCAATGCGGCCGCACACCATTTTGTGTGATCCGCAAAGATGAAGATCAGAGAGTATGCCTCTCAGTTTGCCAAGCAATGCGGCCGCAAAGGACTTTGTGTGGTCCGCATTGATTCCACTGCGGCCGCACTCGATTTCGTGCAATCTGCAGAGCCAAAGTTCAGGGAGGTGACATTTTTATAAACATGGTCAATGCGGTCCACGGTCCATTCTGTGCGGACCGCAGTAGAAGCCACCACAGCCGCAGTGTATTTTGTGCGGTCCACGGTGGCCAACTTCAGAGAGCAGAATAGTCAAGCTAAGAGCCTTAGTGCGGCTGCACTCGATTTTGTGCGGTCCGCACTAGACACGCAAAGGTATTTTTGCCCAGAATTTTCAGCCTAGTATAAATAGATTCTTTTTCCAGGTCATCAGATAGATTTTGGACAGAGCTGCGCTCGTGACTTCTTCTCTTTTACCTTTTTGAGTAATTTTAGCTTAGTTTCAACATTGAATCTTCAAGTTTTATTTAGTAATTAATTATTATGGGCTTTTCTTCATCTAATTTTTTTTGTTTTCTTCGATAATTATGAGTAGCTAGACCCATTAGTTAGGAATGTGGTTCAACCCTAGTGTGAGTAATTGATGGGTCTTGTGTTTTGATGCTTGATTGTCTATGGGTGTTTGATATTTGAACTAATTTAGGGTTTTAATATTGATTTAGTAGTTGCAAACACTAATTTATGCCTAGTAGACTTTGGCTCTTCTTGAGAAAGAGAGCCTAAGTCCATGAAATTGGTCCAACAAGGAATTGGGGCGTATTCAAGAGGTTGGTAGCCCCAATTAAAGGGTTAAACCTAGAAATAATAATACCCGACTTGAACCTCAATTGCTTGCACAAATTTGCATACCCAATTGGTCGTGAGAAAGTTAATTCGGGCAAAATCACTCGAACTACCGAGAGGTATAGAGTGAGTAAAATCGTGCAATGGTTATATCATATTCCCCAAATGTGATAATCTAGCCTTAGACTCAAGAATCTGTCAATTAACCACCAGGAGAAAGTCAATACCCTAGTGCCTTTTATCTATTTGATCAACTCTCAATAGTTTAATCTTAGCTTTACTTAGCTTAATTTAACATCGTAGTAATATAAAATTAGAAGTAAAACCAAGACAAACAATGTTTAGAAGTGCAATTAGGAACAATTATACAACTCCCATTTAGATAGAAACTCAACTCCAATATCTAGCTCCCTGTGAAAATCGATCCCGACCTTCTCGGGTAAAAGCTGCTTCGACCTTTCTTGCTACTTCATAGTAGTACAGGGTTGGCCTCGATCACTTTTTGGCACCGTTGCCGGGGAGCTAATAGTTTTGGCTATCTATCTAAATAGTTTTGTGTATTGCTCTTCTTTCCTTCCGTGTTACTAATTTGTGTGTGTCACAACTTCAGGTACAAAATGGTAGCAAACTTATACAACGCACCTCTTGGAGATCTTCCGCCGGGGGAGGAAGTAGATGACAATGTTGAAGATGAGGTCCCTATTGTGCCTCAAAGACAAAGGAGAGGCCGTCAGGCCAATGATAATATTTCAGACCCTCCCTCACCACCTCCAAGAGTGGCTCCTCGAGTGCTTCCAAACCAAGGTTATGCAAGTGCAATTGTCCCACCCCAGATTCGGGCAAGCAATTTTTAAATTACCAATGTGATGTTGACATTGCTGGAGCAGCGTGGGTATTTCACGGGCGCTGCCAATCAAAATGCTTACAAACATCTCAAGGGGTTTGTGGATACCTGTTGGGGAGCAAGCAAACAAATATGTGTAAGGATGCACTTCGGTTGAGACTCTTCCCATTTTCACTTAGAGGAAAGGAATTGGATTTGCTTGAGCAACTTCCCAATCATTCCATCACTACTTGGGATGAGTTGGCGGACAAGTTCATTGCAAAAAGTTTCTCACCTGGGCATATGGCAGTATTGAGAGATGAGATCTTGGCTTTCAAGCAGTAACCCACTGAACCTTTGCATGAGATTTGGGAGCGTTATAGAATAATGGTAAAGGAATTCCCCAACAATGATATGACTGAGGCGATGATCCAACAGACTTTCTACCGAGGCATTAACACAATAAACCAATGCATAGTGAACCAACTTGCTGGGGGCAACTTCATGAAGCTATCTTATGATGAGGCTTGTGACATTCTTGATGAGATGACTGACACTTCTTCTGCTTGGCAAAGTAGACCCAATGTGCCCCAGGGTGACCCCACGGACACTCATTTGCACAAGGAGTTACATGATCATGAACAGGCTATAGCAGAGTTGACAACTACAATGAACCAACTAGCAAAGACACAGTTGCAACAAGTTCAAAATCCTCGTCGAGTGAATGTCATGGAGGGTGTCAACATGCTAGTCAACAAAAGAAGACAAAGAGGTCAAAAGAACCAAGGGAATTCGGAGCAATTTGACAATGATTGTGGTGGATTCCAAGATGATAGTTATGATGGGCAGAATGAAGAGGTGTAATACGTGAACAATTATCAAGGCCAAAGGGGCAATTCTTCCAACCAACAACAATGGAGACCCCAAGGCAATTGGGGAAATCAATAACAACAAGGCAATGGTAATTGGGGAAACAACAACCCAAACTCCAACTGGGGCAATCAGAACAATCAGGGTAACTGGAATGGGAACAACAACAACTGGGGTGGTAACAACAATCAAGGTAGATGGAACAATGGCAATCAAAGAAACCAGGGGCAAGGCTTTCAAAGGCCCCCAATGTATTAACAACCAAACAATCCGCCCCTATTTCCATCCCAAGGTTCTAGTTCTTCTAACCTTGACATGTGGAGAATTGAAATGATGTTCGAACAGATGATGAAGAAGAGTGTGGATTTCGATGCTCAGTTATCTTCCCACAATACTTCAATTAGAAATTTGGAGGTTCAGTTAGGCCAAATCTCATAGTCCTTGAATACTCGCCCTAAGGGTGCTCTACCAAGTGATACGGTAGTAAACCTGAAGGGTGGGAACAATCATGTTATGGCGGTAACTACAAGGAGTGGAAGCGGAACTGATGTGAATGCCTCCAAACAAAAGAAAATTTTGAGTAATGAATTTGAGTTGCAAGAAGATGAAGTTCCTTTGGTGGTTGAAAATATGATTGACGAGAATGTGAATGAAGAAATGAGGATTGATATTCAAGATGCCGAGATGGAAACTCAAAATGACGTGAACCCGTGGGAACACGTAATAGACATGCCGGAGCCGGTTGTGCCGAAAGCCAAGGCTCCCTTGCCAAGGCCACCTCCACCTTATCTTCAAAGGCTCGCGAAGTAGAAAAATGAGAATCAGTTTAAAAAGTTCATTGACATAATGAAGAGCTTATCTATCAATGTGCCTTTGGTGGAGGCTCTTAAACAAATGTCGGGATATACTAAATTCATGAAGGACTTGGTGACAAAGAAACGATCCAAGGATTGTGAAACTATAAAGATAACCCACTAAGTTAGTGCAATAGTGCATTTAATGGCCCCGAAGCTTGAAGATCCCGGTGCTTTCACCATTACTTGCACCATTGGGAGTGCGGACTTTGCCAAGGATCTATGTGATTTGGGGCAAGTATCAACTTGATTCCCTACTCAGTTTTTAAGACTTTGGGTATTGGGCAACCGAGGCCGACTTCCATGAGATTGCAAATGGCGGATAGAACGATGAAGAGACCATTGGGTATTATTGATGATGTCCTTGTCCGGGTGGACAAATTTATCTTGCCAGCTAACTTTGTGATCTTGGATTGTGAGGTGGATTATGAAGTTTCAATCATATTAGGGAGACCTTTCCTTGCTACTGGGAAGGCCTTAGTTGATGTGGAAGCAAGGGAACTCACCTTCCGGTTAGGTGATGAAAAAGTGGTCTTTAATGTGTGCAAGTCAATGAAGCAGTCCAATAGTTCCGAGGTGTGCTCTTTTGTGGACCTTGTCACGGCATTGATAGTTGATAATACCAGTGCAATGATCAGTGTGGAGGACCCACAGGAGGCCGTATTGTTGAATCTTGATGTTAATGATGATGAGGGCCGAGTGGAGTATGTGAATGCTTTACATGAGATGGGCTATTACTCTTATGAGCCTAGAAAACTATCTTTAGACCTTGAGAATCGGAAGACTCCACCAACAAAACCTTCAATTGAGGAGCCTCCGGTGTTGGAGTTGAAGTCGTTGCCTCCACACCTCAGGTATGAGTTCTTAGGCCCTAGTTCTACTTTGCCAGTTATTCTTTCCTCTTGTCTTACTAACATGGAGGTTTATGCCATATTGGCGGTGCTTCAAAAGCGGAAAAAGGCAATTGGATAGACTTTAGCTGATATTTGGGGGATAAGCCCCGGATTCTGTATGCACAAGATTATTCTGGAAGATGATGCAAAGCCCTCCTTGGAACATCAAAGGAGGTTGAACGAAGCAATGCAAGAATTTGTGAAAAAGGAGGTGATCAAGTGGTTGGATATCGGGGTTGTGTACCCCATCTCTGATAGCTCTTGGACTTCGCCGGTACAATGTGTACCGAAGAAGGGTCGCATGACCATTGTTGCAAATTCACAAAATGAGTTGATTCCCACCAGAACCGTCACCGGTTGGAGGGTATGCATGGACTACTGCAAGTTGAATAAAGTGACCCACAAGGATCACTTTCCATTGCCTTTTATTGACCAGATGTTAGACCGACTTGCTGGGCGTGCCTTCTATTGTTTCTTGGATGGGTATTCTGGGTACAACCAAATCTTGATTGCTCCGGAAGATCAGGAGAAGACCGCATTCTTGTCCATATGGCACCTTTGCCTTTTCTCGGATGCCTTTTGGGTTGTGTAATGCATCAGATACATTTTAGCGGTGTATGATGGCCATTTTCTTCGATATGGAGGAAGATATTTTGGAGGTGTTCATGGACGACTTCAGTGTTGTGGGTGATTCATTTGATGAATGTTTGAAAAATCTTGATAGAGTTTTGGCCCGTTGTGAAGAAACCAATCTTGTTCTTAATTGGGAGAAATGCCACTTCATGGTGGAAGAGGGCATAGTTCTTGGGCATAAAATTTCAAAGCATGGTATTGAGGTAGACAAAGCAAAAATTGATGTGATTTTAAGGCTCCCTCCCCCGACCTCTGTTAAGGGAGTTAGAAGTTTTCTTGGACATGCGGGGTTCTACCGGAGATTATCAAAGACTTTTCGAAGGTAGTGAACCCCTTATGCAAGCTATTGGAAAAGGATGCCAAGTTTGTGTTCGATGAGAGATGTATGCAAGCCTTTGAACTTCTCAAGCATAAGTTGATCACCACTCCTATCATTGTCGCACATAATTGGAGCTTGTTTTTTGAGCTCATGTGTGATGCGAGCGATGTTGCTGTAAGGGCGGTTTTGGGTCAAAGAGTGAAAAAAATGTTTCATCTGGTGTACTATGTGAGCAAGACAATGAATGATGCTCAAGTGAACTACACGGTGACCGAGAAAGAACTTTTGGCTATTGTGTTCGCAATGGAGAAATTTCAGCCGTATCTTATGGGGGCCAAGGTCATAATCCATACCGATCATGCCGCACTCCGGTACTTGATGACGAAGAAGGATTCTAAAGCTAGACTAATGCGAAGGGTCTTGTTACTTCAAGAGTTTGATTTGGAGATTGTGGACCGGAAGGTAGTGAAACCAAAATGGCGGACCACTTGTCCCGCTTGGAGGAGGAGGGGAGGCCTCGTGATAGCCTAGAGATCAATGATTCATTTCCCGACGAACAACTCCTTTCGGTGTCAGTGAATGGTATGACATGGTTTGCGGACGTTGCTAATTTTCTTGTGACTGGTATAATCCCATGTGAGCTCTCTTCTAACCAAAGGAAGAAGCTCAAATGGGATAGCTTGGATTTCTATTGGGATGAGCCGTACTTGTTCAAGATTTGCACGGAGGGTGTGATCTGAAGGTGTGTCCCGGAGGAGGAGCAATTGAGTATCTTGGAGGCTTGTCATTCCTTTCCCTATGGTGGCCATTATGGCGGGGCGAGGACGGCTTCCAACGTTCTTAGTTGTGGGTTTTATTGGCCAATTTTGTACAAAGATGCAAGTGAACTTGTGAAGAGGTGTGACGAATGTCAAAGAGCGGGTGGAATTTCGAAGAAAGATGAGATGCCTCTCAATACCATTCTTAAGGTTGATATTTTTAATGTGTGGGGCATTGATTTATGGCCCGTTTGTTAGCTCATGTGGGAACACATACATTCTAGTGGCAGTTGACTATGTTTCAAAGTTGGTTGAGGCCATGGCTTTACCCAACAATGAGGCCCGGAGTGTTGTTGCATTTCTCAAGAAGAGCATTTTTACAAAGTTTGGCACTCCTCGTGCAATCATAAGTGATGGGGGGTCTCATTTTTGTAATAGAGATTTTGACACTTTACTTGCAAAGTATGGTGTCAACCACAAAGTTTCTACTCCTTATAATCCTCAAGAGAGTGGCCAAGTTGAAGTCTCAAACGGGAAAATCAAGAGTATATTGTCAAAGACGGTCAATGCAAATAGGACTGATCTATGGGCTTATAGGACTGCTTATAGGACTCATATTGGTATGTCTCTGTATCGATTGGTGTTTGGGAAAGCTTGCCATCTACCGATTGAGTTAGAGCACAAGGCCATGTGGGCTTTGAGAAAACTGAATCTTGAATGGGATGTAGCAGCAAATCTTCGTGTGGAGCAGCTTAATGAACTTGATGAATTCCGTTTCCATGCCTACTCCAGTTCGTCCTTGTACAAGGACAAGATGAAGTACCTTCATGATAAATATGCTCGTAGCAAGGAGTTCAAAGTGGGTGATTTGGTTCTCTTGTTTAACTCTCGGGTACATTTGTTTCCGGGAAAGCTTAACTCAAAATGGAGTGGACCTTTTGAAATGGTATCTGTGACCTCGTTTGGTGCACTTGACTTGAAGAACAAAAATGGGGAAGTTTTCAGAGTGAATGAGCACAGGGTCAAGCATTACTTGGGAAAGATTGATGACAGTCACGTAGTGCCACTTATTCACCTCAAATGATTTGATGGTAACATGCGTCTTGTCGCAACGTTAAATCAGGCGCTTCTTGGGAGGCAACCCATGTGTTTTTCTTATTATTTTTCTTTTATTTTCATTTTAGTGTAGAATTTATTATTGTACTGACTGGTTGTGAGATGTTGTAGGATTGTGTTGATGCAGTGCAGGAAAAAGTTGGAAACTCACCACTCTCTGAAGTTGTCAATGCGGACCGCACTCATTTTGTGCGGCCGCAAAGACCGCGGACCGCACTGATGATTTGACAAAAGTAGGGGTTCTCTGAAGTTTACCACTGCGGCCGCATTGCATTTTGTACGGACCACAGTGGTCCACTGCACCGCATTATATTTTGTGCAGTCTGCAGTAGCCAATTTGTCAGTGCCCTTTGGTTTCGAGCATCGCAGACCGTGGTGCCATTTTTGCGGTCCACGGTGGGTAGGTAAGCTGGGCCCCAGGACCTTTTTCTATAAATAGGACCTGAGGCCCTATATTCGAACTTTTCGGCCCCTTTACTCTTAGAACATAAAAGCTATTGTTCCTCTTGTTAATGTGCACGAAATTAATTGCTCAAGTTCATTACTCAGCATTTCATCTCATCTCTGGTAACATTAACTTCTTCTTAGTTGTTTAATTTATTTATTTTCTTTGAATTTTTATTTTCCTTAGTTCTTCTTCTTTCCCTGTCCGTATTTCTTTCAAGTTTGTAGCTTAGGTTAGTTAATTTTTTATTTTAAATTAGGATTAGGTAGTTAAAACACTGAACCAATACTTAGGGACTCATCAATAGGTGTAAAATTGAAATAAAATTGATCAAAACATGAATCCTAGGTTGGTATTGCTGCTGGGCATTCAGTGCGGACTGCAGTGGATTTTGTGCGGTCCGCAATGGTATTTTGTGCGGACCGCAATGACAAAGTCCTGCAAGCTGAACATTTGAGGACCTCGGCCGCATTAGATTTTGTGCAGTCTGTGGTGCATAGATACAGAGAGTGGGTAGTCTGAACCCCACCTTTGTACGGTCCGTAATAGCCTCTTTGTGGCCGCACTGCATTTTGTGCGGTCCGCACTCTGCAATTTTCATACTGTCTGCAACATTTTTTTCTGCAACTATGAACTTCATTGTTTTGCTGGATACTAACAAAGTCTGGATGAATGTTGTTTGTAGACAATGGTGAGATCAAGAAGAAAGCCGGTAAATAAGCAGGAAGAGGAGAGTCCTCCCGGGGTAGGAATCAAGCAATGATAAAATTAACCCACAAGCCTGACAACATTAAAAACATAAGGAAAATCATTAAAGCTGTGGACAGAGCAATTGATCAGTCGGGGAGTGAGTATAAGCCCTCCCGGGAGGCATCTTCATACTCCGTCCCAGAGTATATTCCTTACTGTTCGGAGAGTAACCAATTAAGAGATACACCTCCATCATCCCCCACTGCCAAGCCTCAGTTCATATATCTTCCGAGTCATCTAAGGGCTCAGCTGAAGGCAGTGGGGATGAGTACTCCACCTCTCCTACAGCTTCATTATCCGAAGAAGGTGCAGTAGTAGAAGAAGGGGAAGAAGCGGAAGAGGGTGAGCCTCAAGTTGGTGAGGTGGAACGGACTAGGAATCCAGAGGCATGGGAGGACCGGTTCGTCAGTGAGATTGCCTACCACAAATTGAGAGAGTGGTGGCCAGAAAAGAGGTTAATACTTGAGAGAAAAATAATCACTCGAGATCTTTTGCCTCACAATCCCAATGTGCTGAGGCAATTCAGAGAAAGAGCTAGATAGGACTACTTCATAGGGCAGGTGGATGACGCCAATGAGCACTTGGTGAAAGAATTCAACACCAACGTGGCCCATATCAAAAAGGGTACCACGGTCACCAAAGTGCGGAATCTGAAAGTGAAGTTTGATGGCAAGACTATCAATGACTATTTGGGCTTCACGGAGGAGGATGAGTCCCTATACTTGGACAAAATGAAGTTGGGTGAAGAAGCTCGTCCGTGGTTGGCAGAGTACTTGGCAATCCCAGGTACCACCCCCGAGTGGTTGACTGCGGGGGTGAAGATATTGAGGAGGACATTGAACTTCAAGGCGAAGGGGTTGGAGAAATTTGTATGCAGCAGGCTAGATCCTACCACCCATGACAACTCACTCCCAATTCACCGGGCAATCTTAGTGGCATCCATCATGGCGGGGTAACCGATCAATGTCGGGAATGTGATGTCCCGGGTCATTACACGGGTAGTGAATGAGGGTGATAGATCTTATCATTCCATAACTTCCTAACCATGTACCTGAAGGACCAAAATGTGGAGAAGTGTAGATTTGACGTGAAAGTGAAGGCAAAGGCACCTTTCTCGTGGTATAGCCTACAGGGTGATGACAAACCTAAGGGCAAGCACTTCAAGGGAAAATCCACTACTTCAACAGGCCAGTCTGAAGAGCCAGTAGTGGTAGTGACTACTCCATAGCCCCCTCCACTTCAGCAGACATGGCCCTAGGCCTATCCACTTCAGCAGATACAGAAATACCCTCCACCACTTGAGCCAGGCCCTCACCAGCATCAACAACTGGATGCAGACAGCTACTTCTAAGTTGTCTCAGCACCTCCTCCTCCACAGGTCCCACAGTCCATTGAGGACACTCTCAAGGATCTTCTGGAAAACCAAAAGAAGATCCTTGAGAACCAAAAATTGCTCACGAACACTATTGATTCACACGGAAAGCCTCTCAAGGAGCTTGCTAGGGAGGCAAAGAATTTGAGGAAGACTCGGGCTTCTAAAGAGTTAGTGAAGGAGTTACGGGTCGAGGTTGAGAGATTGAAGGCAGATCACCTGCCGTTGGATTTGCTACTCTATGATCCAGCACCAGTAGCCCATCCCCAGCCAAAGCAGTCCGAGAGGCCTCCTAAAAGGAAGAGGGTGATCTCTTAGTTCGATGATGTAGTCATTCAGTTGGCAGACCCACCGAAGACCTCCTCTAGTCAGCCTCAGGATGCAACCCAGGTCCCAGCAGTAGAGCCACAGATCATACGAGCCAGTTTCAGGTTCCCGAGCATAGAAAAGACCCAGGGGCCCAGAGAGAGGACCCCATGCAGATGGACGGCCCATAGGGAGTTCCTTTTTCCTCTGTCCTCTATTTTTGTGCTTATTTAGCTTAGTTGGCATTGAGGACAATGTCAGCTTTCATTTGAGGGTGTAGGCCCTATTTGGATTTGGATGATTGTATATATATGACAGATTTTATGATTTCTTTCTTTCCTTTTTATCTTTGGTATGGATATAATTTTAGCATTTCATTACATTTTTTGTACTTTTTACTTTAGGTCTGTATATAAAAGTTACGTTTCATTGTATATATTCATCTCCCCTATTGTATATTCGATACTCCTCTTGTACATATTCATTTTACTTTCCGCAATTTTTCCTTTTCTTAGCTTCTTATTTTATACTCATAGCTTCTTGTTTTGAGTTATTGTAATAAGCCTTTGGTTTTCGTAATGCCACGGTTCTTTCCAAAGGTGGAATTTGTGTGAACCGGATGGCTCTTCCCGATGATGGATGGCATGACAACCTTCTTAAGGGTTTGAGTCTGTTTTTATTTTCTTTTTGCTTTTTAGTGGTTAGTGGTAAGGGTGCCTCAAGCAAAGCTTCACTTGGCTCTAACACATTTTCCTTTGATCCTATGGTCAAAAACAAATCGTTGTTTATAGGATGGTGAAAGTTGTGACCTTGAGACTCTTGTGTTGACCGATAATCATCAAGTGGTTTTTCGGGACCATTGTCTGCTCAAATCTTATCTAAGGTTGATGTGGGCGCCCGACTCTGTGTCTTTAGTGATCCCATAGCTTGTGTGGTGAGAAATTGCATTGCAAGCCCAAGTCCCGAGCCATTGGTCTAGAACTTGCCCTGAATGTTTGTCTAGGCGAAATCCTAAGTGTAATTTGACTTGATATATGATTATAGGATCTCCTTAATCCAAATGATATGTTGAACACTTCCATAGCCTACCAATGATAAAATCCCTAGTCAACCCTTTTGAGCCTTAGACCTTTTTCCTTCAAGAACCATGATACAAGCTTTTACCCATTCTAAAGATACCTTCTATTGGCACCCGATCTTTCCTTAGCACATGGCAAAAGTATAAGTTTGGGGGGGAGACGAGGATTGTAACAAAGTGGTAAAAAGGTACAAAAGGAAGAAAAAAAAGGCAATGAAAAATAAAGAAAAGCAAAAAGACAAAAAGAATGATCAATGTAGAAATAAATAAAGGGATTCAACAAAAGCAAAGAATGAAAGGTGTGGAAAGTTGAGAAAGGAGAAAAGATTTGAAATGAACAAAAAAAAAAGAGTGACAGTGTGTCTCTCTAACCCCTTGGAAAGAAGTGAAATGACTTAAAAAGTCAAGTGAAGTGCGTGCCTAATGAAGCAAAAGAAGTTCTAAAGGGAAGATGAAACCTACTTAGACCAAACATTTCCTACCCTTAACCAAAAGCCTTCACTACGTCTCCACAAAAGCCCTATATGATCTTGAGTTGGGTGAAACTTTTATTAGTGGTGACTTACATAAGGGGCAAGCATATGGTACTTAGAGCCGGACTTGTGACTTTTTCTTGAGAGAGATGAGTGTATTTCCATTAACCTCATTCTGAGTGCCACTATCATAAAGGTGAGGTTTGCTTAGGGAGAGTTGACGATGTGTGACTTTGGATTCCACAATGACCAAAGTAATAGAAAGAGTTTCTTTGATGTGTTGAGTCAACTCTTGATGCTCTTGTGTCACACTAGATCCATGGTGTTTAAAAGAGTGAATGTTGTTAATGATTCATTTGAATTGAGGGCTATTGTTAGTCCCAATTGATGCTAGATAAGGTCACTTTAGGTCGGCTGAATTTTCTTGGATTGACTCTTAAAGGGTAAGTCTTATTTTGTTTGCTTGAGGACAAGCAAAAGCTTAAGTTCGGGGGAGTTGAAAACTAGGGATTATGATGCATTTTACACTCCTTCTTGCTTAAATTTTGATTAGAAATGTGTACAAAATAGTCTCAAAGGCTCACAAGTTGTACTTGATTGCAGGTTTTATCAACAAGGTGACAAGGCATCAAAACCCAGCTCAAAAAGGAGTGAAACTTGCACAAGTACCAAGACCAAGACCAAGCTCAGTCAAACAGGGCCAATGCGGCCGCACACCATTTTGTGTGGTGCTCAAAGATGAAGATCAGAGAGTATGCCTCTCAGTTAGCCAGGCAATGCGGCCGCAAAGGACTTTGTGTGGTCCACATTGATTCCACTGCGGCCGCACTCGATTTTGTGTGGTCCGCAAAGCCAAAGTTCAGGGAGGTAACATTTTTATAAATCTGGTCAGTGAGGTCCGCGGTCCATTCTGTGCGGACCGCAGTAGAAGCCACCACGGCCGCGGTGCATTTTGTACGGTCCGTGGTGGCCAACTTCAGAGAGAAGACTAGTTAAGCTAAGAGCCTTAGTGCGGCCGCACTCGATTTTGTGCGGTCCGCACTAGACCCGCAAGGGTATTTTTGTCCGGAATTTTTAGCCTAGTATAAATAGTTTCTTTTCCCATTTTAGGTCATCAGATAGATTTTGGACAGAGTTGCGCTCGTGACTTCTTCTCTTTTACCATTTTGTGTAATTTTAGCTTAGTTTCAACATTGAATCTTCAAGTTTTATTTAGTAATTAATTATTATGGGCTTTTTTTCATCTATTTCTTTGTTTTCTTCTATAATTATGAGTAGCTAGACCAATTAGCTAGGGTTGTGGCTCAGCCCTAGTGTGGGTAATTGATAGGTCTTGTATTTTGATGCTTGATTGTCTATGGGTGTTTGATATTTAGACTAATTTAGGGTTTTAACGTTGACTTAGTGGTTGCAAACACTAGTTTATGCCTAGTAGACTTTGGCTCTTCTTGAGAAAGAGAGTCTAAGTCCATGAAATTGGTCCAACAAGGAATTGGGGTGTATTCAAGAGATTGATAGCCCTAATTAAAGGGCTAAACCTAGAGATAGTAATACCTGACTTGAACCTCAATTGATTGCACAAATTTGCATACCCAATTTTGAGAAAGTCAATTCGGGCAAATCACTGGAACTACCGAGAGGTATATAGTAAGTAAAATCGTGCAATGGTTTTATAATCCCCAAATATGACAATCTAGCCTTAGACTCAAGAATCCGTCAATTAACCACCTAGGAGAAAGTCACTACCCTAGTGCCTTTTATCTATTTGATCAACTCTCAATAGTTTAATCTTAGCTTTACTTAGCTTAATTTAGCATCGTAGTAATATAAAATTAGAAGTAAAACCAAAACAAACAATGTTTAGAAGTACAATTAGGAACAATTATACAACTCCCATTTAGATAGAAACTCAACTCCAATATCTAGCTCCCTGTAGAAATCGATCTCGTCCTTCTCAGGTAAAAGCTGCTCGACCTCTCTTGCTACTTCATAGTAGTACAGGGTTGACCTCGATCAGGCACCATACCTTGAGGAGTGCGTTCCTGGGGGATGTGTCCTTACTTCCAACTTCAATGTAGAGAAAACTTCATCTCCCCGGTCGATGCGAGCCAATGTCGAGATATATATTCTCTATAACCGAGAGCAACCTTAAGAGGTAAAGGAAGACAAAGAGGTGGTGATCTCGATCCCCAAAGAAGACATCACTACCCATGTGGAAGGATTTCTAAGTGTTTACACTTACCCTTTCATGTTGGGCCCTATCAATCCCGTTATCATCGACTTTTGCCGTCAATATAAAATAACTCGAGGTCAGATCCATCCCTCGTTTTGGCAAATTGTCATTCTGCTCTGATTCTTCGCGAGCAAAGTCAAAGGGCTATCTTTCACCCTCGACCATCTCATCAAGTTGTACAACCCCCATCTTTATTGAGCTGGGTTAATAAATCTTCAGCGTTGGGCTACCAAGGTGTTGTTCTCGAGCATAGATGAGGACAAGGATCGAGAATGGATGGGCCAATTTGTTCGAGTGAAGACTTTTGACCTAATCTCGATCGAGAAGATGCCATTTCCCAAGAAATGAAATATGAAGTGTAAGCATAATCCCGACTACAGCTTCCATTCGTTTTTTTGTTTCCTTTGATTTTTTTCATCGATATTCTTTCTTATGACGCAGAGGTATCTTGGATGCCCGGTGCAATTCCTAACCTCGCGAGCTAGGTCCAGGACCTGGCCTCGACCTCTTCGTATGCCGAGCACTCATAGCGTGATTTGGAAAAGGGTCGATGGAGGCCAAAAATCATGGTAAGACCCTTTTTACATATTTGATGATCTTCACTGAAATGTTTCTTTTCATACTCACTTGGTTTCCTTTTATGCAGGCCTCGGAGAAAATGTTGTCATGAGGCCCCCGTCCAGAGAGGAAGAGGTGTCTCCCCCGGCTTCGAAACCAGCGAAGAATAAGAAGAGAAAAAGGGTCTCGACCTCCGAGGACCCAAAGCCCAAGAAAAGTAAGGCTCGTAAGCCGAAGAATGACATTGTCCCTATGCCTGCTGATGTAGCTCAATGATTAAGAGATGAAGAAGAAGTAGATGAAGATGATGGCTCCGAGCTGGTTCATTGAGTGAAGAAAAACGCCGAGGTCCCAAAGGCCGCTGAGTCGGTGAGGATTGAAGAGAGTCAGCCTCGAACAAAAGAGATCTTGGAAGAGGGCCTGAGAAAATTCCCCGAGTCGTTGGAGGCTGAAGACGTCTCCCACCGAAATGAGCAATCGGTGGGTATGCCTAAAGGGGTTGGCTCAGAGGCCCTTCAAAATGAAGAAAACGCCCCAAGTGACTTGCTTGGGGCAATAGAAATTGGCGATTCGCCACCCCTCTCTACATTTTCTGGAGGGACAATTCATGAAGCCCAGGCCGTGGGGAATCTCGATGTGAAAGGAGCCCACGGAGGGGAGTACCTTTTCCATGGTTGTTTTACAGGAGTTGAAGACGCTACTGACCTGAGTGAGTCATCGAGTATCTTTGATTAGGCTCAGTGACTCTTGAGTCGGGTAAATCTCAACTCTCATCATCGATATCTCACTTGTATTTATTTCTTCTTATCTAATTTTCTTTCTTCTTTCTACATAGGCCTTAACACTCTATCGGGATGCATTTTCCAAATCTCGGGCAGATCTGAGCCGATGCGAGGCCGATCTTCAAAGGCTCATGGAGGAGAGAAATTCCCTCAAACTTCTTAGCGGCAAAAGGAAGAGGAGATCAAGGACCTCCGAGCCGAATTAGCCATGGCTCATAAAGGGTAGGCCGACCTGATTGAGCAGGTAATGAAAATCTTAGAAGCTCAATGTATCAGTTCGGGATGATGACTCACACTTCGATTTTACAGGTTCAGCAGAAGGCCGAAAAGATTGAACAACTCCGTGAAGAGGTCAACATGATGAGGGAGGAGACCTTGGGGTGGAAACAAAATATGGACCGCCTTGCTTCGGAGAAAGATACTGCTCGAGCCCAACTATCATCGGTCCAAAGTCAACTTCAAGGCATGAAAGAGGAAAGCTCAGCCCGAGCTAAGAAAATAGAGGAGCTCGAGGCTCGGTTGGACACCGAACTTGCAATGTCTAAATCTGGGGCAGAAAAAGTATAGGCCGAAGCGGAGGTGATCGTGGCCGTCTATCGATCTGACGTTGAAGCTGCTCAAGCCCAAGCAAGAGAATCTATTAAGTTCGCACAAAATCGAGCCTTTTGGGTCACCGAGCATGTCAAGTGCCAGTCTCGAAGAGAGACTCTTGAGGAGATTCAAGCTCGTGGATTTAACCTTGCTGTCGAGATCGAAAATGCGAAAGAGCTTAAGGTTGAAGTAAAAGTGTTGCTCTCTTCTAATGATGATGATTCTAGAAGTGTGAGTGGATCCAAGAGCGGAAGAGATCCCGATGGTGAGGTTGTAGCTCTCGAGGAAAATTAGGCACTTAGAATTTTCTTTTCTTTTTTGAATTTTTGTGTAGGACCCTGATCGGTCCTTGTAAATATTTTCATATGTATAAAAGATCTCTTTTCTTTCTAACTTGTATTTATTTCAATTTCTGCCTTATGCAAATTCTGTTTTGTCTATGCCTTGTGAAATTTTGTTCATGAGTACAAGGCTTAGGCAATTTGATCGAAGTCGGACTAATGTAGTCTTTGTAATCGAGTGAGTATTTGCTCGGATTCGAAGTAGGGTGACTCTTAGGTTTTAGTTGATTGAGGATGACTTCTCGAACTCAAAATAAAATGGCCCTTAGACTCTTGAATTAGGCCAATATGGCCTTAAAAGAATGGTTTTTCCCCTTTTCGGCATAAAAAGTTAATCATATAAGAATTTGTTGTGCCTTAACATGAGATAAATTTGTACCCATTAGGGTTTTCGAGGGTTAGTGTTATCGAAACCCTTTGCTTCATTACGCCTTAGCATGAAATAAACTTGTTCGGTAGTTCGAACAATTCGATACCCCTTAGGATTTCGAGGATGTGATCGAAACCCTTTATAAATTTGTCGAAGGTAGCCTTTTAACCCGGTTTTATGAAAATATTTGAAGGCCTATTTTATTACGGAATTCGGACATCTCCGAACCGTGTTAATTTGGTCGTAGCCTTTAATTTGAGATTTGTCTCTAGGGCTTGTTTCTCAATTATATTCCGAACTTGTTTGAAATGTCAGTCCCCGAGTGGGTATAAAATCGAGGGTTGCATTTTTAAGGTCTTACGATCTCGAGATCTTAGTAGTTCGATTACATCGATTTTTCGGACGATAGTCCCCGAGTACAGGGTAAGTTGTTTGAACTTCAGTTGTGATCGGCCCTTAAGCATGTTTCCACAATAGACCAAAAGTAAGAAATTGTAAAGTAAAATTTTCTCTAGTGAATGAAATATTTGGCAAGGAAAAAATACTTCTCTCAATAGATTATACATGCGCACATGTTTGTCTTTAGGGCTCGAGTAATCTACATGGGCACGGTTCGTTTGACCGTTTGGCCCTTACAAAGTTTTACCTATCGAGACCCTGTTGACACGAAGTACCTTCCTTGTAACAAAGTTAACATCCAAGGGTGATGTCTCCCAGTATTCGAGGTTGATTGTAAAAAAACCTTGGATACTTTTGCCTCAAGATAGTACAAATAATGGTTGCTTCATTTAAAACCTCACCGGAAAACCCTACTTGGGACTAAAATCGGTCCAAGGAAAAAAGAGTGCAACACATGCTTTAAAACCTAAGGATTTTGTGTTGGATAATTCCTCGATGTCTTCAATCGGACACCTGCAACTGGTTAGTATAAAATACAAATGAAAATGGAGAAGGTCGTACCTTAGCAGTAATATAGTTTGAGGAGTGATATGTTCCAATTATTTGGTAATTTCTCGTTGTCAATCGTGCCAAGTTTAAAGGATCCTTTTCCGATGATATCGAGGACCTGATACGGTCCTTCCCAGTTCAAGCCAAATTTTCCTTCATTTAGGTCCCGAGTATTAATGGTGACCTTTCTCACAACTATGTCTCCCATTTTAAAGTATCGAAGATTGGCTTTTCAATGGTAATACCTCTTGATTCACTATTTCTGCGCGACCATACGAACGAGGGTGGCTTCTCGCTTTTCATCTAGCAGTTCGAGACTCGTATTCATAGCCTCGTGGTTTGACTCGTCCATTGCATACCGAAACCTGAAGCTACGTTCCCTGACTTTGACCGGGATCAGAGCTTCGACATCGTATACTAAAGAGAACGGTGTTGCCCCCGTACTGGATTTCGACGTTGTTCGATATGCCCAAAGGACTTCGGGCAATACTTCTCTCCATTTTTCTTTAGCTTCGTTCAATCTTTTCTTTAGATTTTGGATGACGGACTTGTTTACCGATTCGGCCTGTCCATTCCCACTAGGATGATACGGTGTTGACAGGATCATTTTTATTTTGTGATCTTCAAAAAACTTTGTCACTTTATTGCCGACGAATTGTTTTCCATTGTTGCATACGATCTCGACAGGCATTCCGAACCAGCATATGATATGATCCCAGATGAAGACTATGACTTCTTTTTCTTTGACTTTCTCGAAGGCCTTTGCTTCAACCCACTTAGAAAAATAATCCTTCATAAACAAAATGAATTTAGCTTTACCTGGGGCCGATAATATCCATCCCCCATTTCATGAACGACCGTAGGGATATGACTGAGAGGAGTTTCTCTCCGGGCTGGTGGATCATCGGCGCATACCTTTGACATTTGTCACATTTTCGAACAAATTCTTTAGTGTCTTTTTCCATATCCACCTAATAGTATCCTATTCTGATGAATTTATGAACCAATGACTCGGCACCAGGATGGTTTTCTCAAGTGCACTCGTGAATTTCTCGTAGAACGTAGTCAGTGTCTCCTGGTCCCAAACATTTTGCTAACGGTCCATCGAACGTTCTCCTACACAGTGTTCCATCTTCGGCCAAAGTGAACCGTGGAGCCTTAGTGCGTAGAGTCCTTGATTCTTTAGGATGCGTTGGAAGCTTACTATTCTTTAGGTATTCGATGTACTTATTCCTTCAATCCCAAGTTAGACTTTTGGAGTTTATCTCGGCGTTTCCTTCTTCGATCATTGACCTCAAAAGTTGTACGACAGTCCCCAAACTAAGTTCATCATTTTTAATCGATGACCCCAAATTTGCAAGGGCATCGGCCTCGCTATTTTATTCTCGAGGTACGTGTTGTAGGGTCCATTCTTTAAATCGATGTGGAGACACTTGCAATTTGTCCAAGTATCTTTGCATTTGATCCTCTCGAACCTCAAAAGTTTTGTTGACTTGATTTACCACAAGTTGGGAGTCGCACTTGGCCTCGATGACCTTTGCTCCCAAGCTCTTAGCTAGCTCGAGACCTGCAATCATAACCTTATATTCGGCCTTATTATTAGTCAATTTTGAAGTTTTGATAGAATGTCTAATTGTATTACCTGTGGGTGGCTTCAAAATAATGTCTAGCCTGGACCCTTTCACGTTTGAAGTGTCGTTCGTGAAGAGGGTCCACACCCCCAATGATGTCCTCGATTTTAATAATAGTTCCTTTTTGACCTAGGGTACGAGGGCTGGCGTGAAGTCAGCCACAAAGTTTGCCAAGATTTGAGACTTGATGGTCATTCAGGGTTGACAGTTGATATCGTATCCGCTGATCTCGATGGCCCATTTGGCCAATCGGTCCGAGAGCTCGGGCTTCTACAAAATGTTGTGAAGGGGGTAGGTGGTTAGAACACAAATTGGGTGACATTGAAAATATGGTTTTAATTTCCAAGAGGCGCTTATTAAAGCAAGCGGTAATTTTTCTAAGTGTTGGTACCGGGTCTCGGCTTCACCTAAGGTCCGACTAACATAATATATAGCAAATTGTGTACCTTGATCTTCTCGAACTAAGACCTCACTTACCGCTATCTCCGAGACTGCTAAGTACAAGTAAAGTTGCTCATCCATCTTTGGGGTGCGAAACAATGGTGGGATCGACAGGTATCGTTTGAGTTCCTCCAAAGCCTGTTGACATTCCAGGGTCCATGCAAAATTGCTCTTTTTCTTAAGTAGTAAGAAGAACCGGTGGCTCCTATCTGAGGACGTCGAAATAAATCGACCCAGGGCGGCTATCCGTCATGTTAACCTTTGTACAGTCTTGACATTGTCAACAAATGTGATGTCTTTAATTGCCTTGATTTTATCGGGGTTGATTTTGATCCCTAATTTGATACCATAAAGCCGAGGAACTTGCCCGAGCCGACCCTGAATGCATATTTCTCCGGGTTAAGCTTCATGTTATACTTTCTTAGTATGTCGAAAGTCTCCTACAAATGTTTCAAATGGTCCTCTGTTCGCAGGGACATAACAAGCAGATCATCAATATAAACCTCCATTGATTTACTTATTTGTTCTTCGAACATTCGATTTACTAGGCATTGATAAGTAGCACCAGCATTTTTTAATCCAAACGACATTATATTATAGTAATAGGTGTCGTACTTAGTGATGAACGAAGTCTTTTCCTGATCCTCTGGGTTCATCTGTATTTGATTTTACCCAGAGTAGGCATCAAGAAAACTAAGGATCTCGTGGCCGGCCGTGTATCGATCATGCGCTCGATATTTGGCAAAGGAAAGGAATCTTTAGGGCATGCCTTAGTTAGATCCTTATAGTCTACACAAATTCTAAGTTTGTTTCCATTTTTAGGGACTACAACTACGTTTGCGGGAGCACGAACTATATGCGAAGCTGTCCAAGTGCTCCTTTGATCAAAAATAGATTGACTTCCTCGGACATGTCATCGAGGAAAGGCGAATCAAGATGGACCAACAAAAGATCCAGGCTATCACAGATTGGCCGCCGCCTAAGGATATCCACTCCTTGAGGGCGTTCTTTGGACTATGCAACTTCTATCAGCAATTTGTGAAAAACTACTCCCTCATTGCAGTGCCATTGACAGAACTCCTCAAGAAGGTCATGCCTTGAGATTGGGGACCCAGGCGAGCGAAGGCCTTCAACGCATTGAAAGCGGCTATGTCTAGTAGCCCCGTCTTGGCCCTCCCTGATTTGGCCAAGCCATTCCAGGTACAAACGGATAGCTCTGCCCTTGGCAGAGTCTTTCTATAAGAAGGGCATCATGTAACGTACGAGAGCCCTCTCGGAAGCTGAAGGATGCAGAGTGGTGCTATGCCGCCCACAAAAAAGAATTATTGGTTGTCGTCCATTGCTTATGTCTTTGGAGGCACTATCTGCTGTGAACCTCGTTCGTGGTCAAGACAGACAACACAGTTGTTAGCCATTTCATGACCCAGCCAAAGCTGAATGGTCGACAGGCTAGGTGGCGGGAACTCCTAGCGAAATTCCACTTCAACTTGGAGTACTAAAGTGGGAAGACCAATCATGTTGTTGATGCGCTCAGTCGGAGAGCTGATCTAGCATCACTGTGCCCACTGGCCACCCTAATGGGGAGCAAAGTAGCCACAAACATCAAAGGCCAGATACAGGATCTACTTATGAAGGATCCTACTGCACAGTATTTGGTCAATTTGGTAGGACAAGGCAAGACTTTCCAGTTCTATATGGAAAATGGTTTCCTGAAAGTGAAATGGAACCGACTTTATGTTCCTAAAGGAGGAGATCTGCAAAGACTCTTCTGGTGGAATGCCACGATATTTTGTGGGCCGGCCATCCTAGTGAAGACCGCACCATGGCATTACTTCGCCGTGCATATTATTGGCCTCAAATGGCCAATGACGTTGCTCAATATGTGAAGACTTGTCTAGTATTCCAAAAGGACAAGTCGAATCGCTTGACACAAGCGGGAATCTTGGAACCACAAGCTGTCCCAAAGAGACCTTGGGAAAATGTTTCCCTGGATTTCATCACTGAATTGCCCAAGGACGGAAATCTCACAACTATCTTGGTTATGGTGGATCCGTTTTTCAAGTATGCTACATTTATTGCAGCCCCACAATACATCTCAGTAGAGGATACAGCTCGACTCTTCTTCTCTCATGTTTTCAAATATTGGGGCCTACCTAAAGACATTGTTAGTGATCGCGACTCGCGCTTCACTGGCAACTTTTGGACCCAACTCTTTAAGTGCCTCGGGTCAAAACTGAGTCACAGCTCAAGTTTTCATCCGCAATTTGATGGCCAGACGGAGTGGTTCAATGGCACACTGGAGGAATATCTTCACCACTTTGTAACCGGATCGCAGAAGAACTGGGTGAAGCTTCTGGATGCTGCTCAACTGTGTTTCAATTCACAAAAGAGCTCTAGTACAAAAGCGCTTTTGAAATTGTTACCGGACAGCAACCGCTACTCCCATACCGTGAATGCACCAAACATGTCAAAATCTCCTCGAGCTACTAGCTTCTCAAAATAATGGAAGCAAAATTTGGAGATAGTGGGGAGCTATCTTATCAAAGCCCAAAAGCGGATGAAGAGGCATGCTGATCAAAATCGTCGCTTTGTTAAATACCAAGTAGGAGACAAAGTAATGGTCAAAATTCCAAAGTGATACTTGTTTGCAGGGGTCCATCGCCAATTACAAAAATACATTGGACCCTTGTCCATTGAAAGGCGCATTGGGAAAGTTGCATACCGGGTGGATAACCTAGCATGGTGGAAAATCCATCCCGTCTTCCATGTCAGTCTTCTGAAACCTTTTCAGGAATACATGGAGGATCCTTCACGGAGACAACTCACAATACCAAGTATTCGAGGCTCCAATTCAACGAGGAAAAGGCGTGCTGAAGCTATTCTTGATAATAGAGTGATTCACGCCTCAAGGAAAGATCACCAAGAGTTTTTGGTGAAATGGCAGGGCTGTGATGCAGAGGAGAATACTTGAGAGAGGGGAACAAACCTCAAAGCCTTCAAGAGCCTAATTGATGATTATCTTGCAAGTAAGGCGCCGAGGACGTCGCCAACTCAGGTAGGGGAGAATGTCATGGGCGGATTTCCAGCCATGCCTCATGACCCTTTGGACGCGTCCCGTGACGTCCTAGCAAGCCTCCCAATGCCTAGCACCACGGACGGCCACGTGGTCTTGGTCGCGCCACGTGACAAGCGCGCATGTGCCTCTGTCGCCCCACTGATATTCCTCACCAGCGCCCAGCCGCAAGCAGATGCCAATAGCGTCGCGCGCGCAGACCGTGATGCCAAAGATAAGGTTGCTCACAACGGACCTGTTTCTACCTTGGAGAAAACTAAGTCCTCTTCATTGTAAATATAGAGTAGTTTTATTTCATGTACTTCCATTATGTTCCTCTAGCTCAAGAAGGTCCAATCTTGTAACTTTGGTTTATTTTTTTTATGCACTATTAGGGGGGATCAAACAATCAAACTTTATAGCAAGCAAACAATTCTCTGTACTGGTGTCTCTCCCCCTCGGCACCATGTTGTTTTTCTGTAATAGTTTTCACTAATGCAATCAAGCTTTCTTTCATTCTCAATTCTCATTTATGTTCTCTCAATTGCTCTTGACATTGGTTTTCTCGTACGCCGGCACTGACAATCTTGTCTAGCGTACGGAGGAGACCTCAGTTGGCGGATAGTATATGCACTGACATCAGTTGCTTAGTCTTACGTCGCCATCCCAAGGAATTTCGGGAAGGCGCCACAATAATTATGTTTGTTATTAGATACGTCTAATCACGTGACGATGTTGTTGAAATGAAGATTCATAATAAAATTGAATAAATGAACAATTAAACCCATTGAAGTAGTTATTGTTTTCTTCGTTTTGAGAGTATAAACTATATAAATTGTTCTTATTTTAAAAATAAAAAAATTATACGAATAGCTTGCCGTCGCTGTTTATTTTCTAAACCACTATTGTAAAACTACATAAAACTATATAAATTTTTAATAATAAGAAAATAACTGTAAAAAATTATAGCCCAACCATGGTGGATGGGCACTTCGGGTGTTCCGCGTAGAATTCATTGTCAAATCCTCAATTGAAATGCTAACGCACCCATGGTGGGTGTGCGTATTTTTATCACCAGAATTCATGGCAAACACACCCTTATCGGGTGTTGTTTCATGATACCACATTGTGGTGACAATTAGTGCGTTATGTGTGCTAAAATATAGAGCAATTATAATTAACCGGTGTGGTAATTTTTTTTCCCTGTTGCCGGATGAAGGTCATTGCATTGCACCAATTATTCCTCCATTCGCATTCTTTTCGTTTGTTTTTTTAATTTTCAGTTTGATGTCCGATACCTATTTTACGACTAGACTAGTATGGATTCGCATCAGAAAGCTCTACTTTGGGGTAAGGATGTACAAACCGAATCGAAAAATCGTACCAAACCGAAAAATCAAATCAAACGGATTAGAAAAACCGACTAGGTTTGGTTTGATTTAGTTTAGTATTGAGTAAAAAATACAAACCAAACCGACATATAAATATATAATTTTTTATATGCTTTTAAGATTTTATATAGGGTTTTCTTTAAAAAATATCAAGAAATATTTGGGATTATCTTATGGGATATAATATTTAATAGAATATGAAGTGCTCCATATTTACTAATCTTAAATAATAGGTTGTATGATCACTTTCTTTTCAAATGTTACGTACTGAAATGCGTTCAATCTTTTTGCTCTTCCATATTTATATGTCAAGATCTATTAAATTTTTATATTTTTTTCGAATTTGAAGTGATTATTATTTAGGTATCATATTGATTTTTATGTTTAATTACTAAATTCGATTAAACTTGAAAGTATACATCAACGAAAAATAATTGTCGACTAAAAAAATAATTATTACATATTACTAAGAAAATTCTCCCATAAGAATATTTTAACAAATAATATGTTTTTCTTTTTAAAATTTTTACCAAATATATATCTACTTATAAAAAATTTAATGAAGTAATTGAAATAATACTTAAGTAATAAAAAATCCGAAAAAGACAAAATCGAACCAGTCCAAACCGATAAGTTGATTTGGTTTGATTTTGATAATAATCGAACCAACCAGATTCATATACATCCCTTCTTTGGGGTAAAACACTCCCTAGTTAAGCGACTCCATTCCTAGAAAAAACTGAAATCTCTAATTAAGAATGAATGAATACTTACGCTCCACCAAAAGCGACTTAGGTGGTCATCCGCACAGTATATTGTGCTAATTCTACTTCTGTTCTGAGTTCATTTTTTTCATTTTTATTTATTTACTAACGTAAGTCACTGGAAAAATGAAAAAAGAGGAGCTCATCCGTGAAATTTGAGTTCTGAAACTATGTGATGCATATCGCTCATTGAAATTATATCCTTACAGCAAATAGGTTGAAGACAATAAGATGTCCTCTCTTGTTAACAGGTGCGCAAAACCAAGCATTTAATAAGTGATGTTGGTTGAAGACAGTATAATAATATTATATACTTCCCCATCAGTTGTTATCCTTAGAACCTGCGACGTTTGGCTCAAATTACTATACATAGACATAAGACGTGTGTATAGAGTTGATATACACTTTAGTGTCCGTACATTCAACTAACTACTCTTTTATTATCCATACTTTCAACTCCGAACTCAAAATTCTATCAAGTAGAATGGTCTTCCCTGTACGATGCAAGCACCATTTTGCTTTTTGAGTACAGAACATGCCACTGTAAGATCATTTATTCCATTCAAGAAGTTTCATGTCTAAGTCCAAACTTCTAAATTAATGTTTAATAGAATCCCTAGGAGACTAACACATCAAGTCAAAATTCAGTTCCACTCCTCATTTGGAGGGAATCATTAAATTCCACATTCCTTGCTTGAAACAAAGAGATTGAGCACATTCACCATTCAAGCAGAGGAACTCAGGTGCAGACTTTCAGCTTACTTGTTGCTGGTGAGTCCCGTATATTGGATAAGCCCCATAGGCAGCAGCAGCTGCAGCGTACATCCCTGGGTCATGCTGTGGTGGGAATGCATACCCATAACCATCATAAAAATGTCCCCCATAGTATGGCCCAGTCCACTGGTTTCCAAAATCACCTCTCGACTGCAATATTCCATAGGTGGAGATTGAGTAATACAATCAAAGATCGAGACATGTTAAAGAATCTGGTGCATAACATCTTAATAGGTGCAATTTGTCTGAGATTACATATCAATAACCTCCCACCACCCTCAGAAGAAGGGGGGGAGGGGGAGCAAGAAAATTGATAATATATAATATTATCAACAATATATTATTTCAACACCCTAGTGCTTTCTCAATACCGTATGCAATATATAATCGATAGTCCCACTTCTACCAACAAGGATAACTTAAAGTTTCTGTAAGTCGAGCAAATGTTGGACACTAGAATAACTATGAGAGATACAGATGCTAGCCACTGGTAACAAGAAGTTCTAAGCATTAGTTCATCTGTCCTGGAGATTTTTTTCTCCAGACATAAAATTCAAAGAAGCAACAGAGGTCATGCAACAAAAAGAATCCAGTGCAAAGCAGCTTATTTGGTTGCAGACGATTTATCATAGGTTACACATATCAAAAGCCTCTCAGAAGACGGGGAGGGAACAGTAATTAAAATTTTGATAACCTTACTGAATAATAGATATTCCTACTTCTACCGACAAGCATAACTAGGAGTTCAAGTCAAGCAAATACTGGATAATAGAGTAACTATGAGACGTGACTGGTGCTAGTCACTGCATTCATGACTTGTCCTAGGCATTTGCTCGGCTGTCTTGGAGATTCTACTTTATCCAAAGACAAAAACTTCAAAGAAGCAACAGAGAAGAGATAAAGAGGTGATGAAAGAAAGAATACCTGTTTATTTGCGGGGTTTCTTCCCCAAGAAAGACGCACTGTTTGCTTGCCAATAGCAGTTCCGTTCAGCTTCTGTAAGGCTTCCTCTGCATCATTCCTGGCATAACAAATTATGGAGATTTGTTACTGAACATTTACTCTCTAATAAGATACCTAACAAAGAGAAAACTCAAAACCAACAAGCTACCTGTTCGCGAATTGCACAAACCCACACCCTTTCCCAACTGGTATTTTTACAGAAACTATTTCACCGTACTGCGCGAAAGGCTGTCTAAGATCTTCATCACTGACATTGGGGTCTAGACCTCCAACAAAAATCTATGATAATATTGATTAGCCAAAGGGACTAGAAAATTAAAAAAGAAGAAAGAAAAAAGAATGGACTAGTTAACAAACTGTTGTATTTGTAGAATCTGCATCAGGTTGTGATCCTTGAGCTGGTCCACCGTTGGAGTATCCACCTATCAAATGCAGTTAGACGCAAGTATTAAATACCATAAGAACCATCAACATGACTACCACAACATCCACAGTCATTGTTTGAAGTAACGAACCATGATCTGAAAGTTGACACTATAATTACGACAAAACAGCAAAAGAAAAACAACCAACAACCTGCAACTTATGGAAAACTGCAGATGAAGTGAAATTGGAAACACAAACTAATGTATTAATAAGGAAGGGAGCACATTAATTTACTTTCCTGCTCTAGAAAACACAAATGACTTATCAAGTTACAAGAAATCTCATTCATGCTTTCACTTTTACATGCCAAATAACAACCTGATACATACTGCCACCAACTAAAGCAATCACTTTTATCGTGAAAATTTCACCTAAAGATGACCGTTACAAACAAAGATGACAGTTGCAAACACAACCTCAAGAAAGAAGCGTGTGTTTCTTGCTAATTGGAGTGAGAAAGGAGTTCATCTCTTTTATCTCTTCTTCAAGAATTAATTTTGTCAGCTAAACCATGTAGAATGAAGAAAAACATGCATGCTTCAAGGTTGACTTTGAAGCACGATATTGCTAGGCACTTTTATGTCCAAATCATCACTCTGAAAGAGTAAACAAATATCAAAGACAAAGGGGGAAGTTGATTAGAGGAACCAAATTCAGTGACACTCTTTAGAAGTTTCTAAATTAGAAAATTAAAAGAAGAAAGAACCAACTTTTGACTTCACAGCATTCGTGAAAGGAAAATGTGTAAGAACAAAGTTCCTTATCACCCTTTTTACGGTTAAAACAGCTGTAAGATGTAACTAGGCAACTCGTTTTTCTTTCCTTCACAACGGTGTGACTGTTTATTGTTCAGAAATAAAAGAAACTTGAGAGAATATCAACAACTTATGCCAGCAAAGATTTCTAAAACTACATCGGTCATTACCTTGAGAAGAATATTGTTGTTGGTATCCTGATGATTTCCGTGGTGTGGCTGCACCAATTCGCATGGGCCTGCTTGAACAATACACACCATTCATTTCAGTCATAGCTTGAGACCTCTCATTATCATCTCCAAACCTTACAAAGCCATATCCTTTTGAGCGACCAGTGTTGGCATCAAAGACAACTTTAGCAGCTTTAACAGAAGGATATTTTGTCGCAAAAGTTTCATGCAGTAAGGTATCAGTAACATCTGCAGCTAAATCTCCTACAAAGATGGAAAGATCAGAACCGTTGTTAGCTCGCTTGTCACCCATGCTGAATGTAGCCCAATTCAGACGGAAAGGTTGATCCACATTAGGCATTGTCATGCAAGAATATGTCTGCAGAACTTTCTCTGCAGCTGCGTGTGTGAAGAATTCCACAAAACCATATCCTTCGGAGAAACCAGTCTGTTTATTGCGAATTACCTTGATAGAGGCAACCTGCACAAACAAGAGCCATATCAGTTGACAAGAAAATCATGTGATTAAAGACTTTCAGTTCGTTCCTTTTTTTTCCCGATACGGCAGAGTCAAGTTTGGCTTGAGCCAGGCATCAATACTTGATCTCCAAATACATTATAAAATTAAAAATGGTTTTCATCTTCATGCAAGAGTTGCTGATGCTGTTTCAGGTATAAATATATCGTAAACTGCTACCAGGAATCTATGTGCTGTTATTACTTAATAGTATCTTCTTGATATTCAATTTTAACACCAGAGTGGATCAATGTTCACTAACTTGGATGCATGATTTGTCCTGTTCTTTACATGGACAAAAACCTTTATTGTGTGCTGTGTTCTCAGTATAGAGTAGCCTAATGAGCAAAAGAATGACAGGTGGAAGTGCTTTCTCAGAAGGTTCTCAATAGCATCATAGTTACATACAATTAGCATTTTTCATGGTTGTCATCCAAATTTTGCTAAACATATCGAAAAGGCAACAACGAAGAAAAAAATGACATTTCAACAAAAAAAATCTTGTGCTTTTATTTATCTCCTCACTAAACTTGCTTATTGAAGAGACATTAACAGCTGAACTTGGAAATTTAATACGTAATACATAGTTAAGATTATTATACTCCAGCAAGACCGAGTTTCTGAAAACAACCCAATTGTTCAAGGAAGATTATATTATAATCTTCTCATAACTCCATGTATTTTTAAGAAAATTCCAGCTTACATAAATAGAGAGTTTAGAGAAGCTTTGACACACCAAAGTTCGAAACTTCAAAAATGAAAATAAAATTTTATAACATGAAATTTCCAACTAACTTACCTAGAAACCTTAGACATTACAATGTTAAACTTGGTACTTTTTGGCTATCTGCATTATTGT
This sequence comes from Nicotiana sylvestris, assembly GCF_000393655.2. Lineage (NCBI taxonomy): Eukaryota > Viridiplantae > Streptophyta > Magnoliopsida > Solanales > Solanaceae > Nicotiana > Nicotiana sylvestris. The sequence continues at coordinate 162,161,930 of NC_091060.1, read as the reverse complement.
CTAGCCCTCTCAAACAACATTAATGTTAACCAGATCAGAGAGGTTATATAGAGATTTACACGATGAATCCATATGGACCAAAAAATTATGTGTATATCCTGTAGTATCTACACGAAAATTATCAGAGAGGTTATGTGTATTTACACGAAAGCATGTTTCAATTTTCAACAAGAGGAAATTTAGAATGCTGACAGCTTTCTGGATCCTAAAATTTGGATTCAGTAGCAAAAATTTCAACCTTGAACACAAGCTTTTTATAATAATCCCAAAACTAACCTCCTGCAGTCATAGAGAAGCTGCCAACTTTGAGTTCTTGACTCAAATCAAGATGCATTGTCTCCTTTATTGGAGACAACAACAACAACAACATACCCAATGATTAAACCTTACCTCTACCTGGGAACCAGGCATAGAGACTGTTTCTGGTAGGCTCCTTTATTAGGAATGATATGCTAAAATTAGAATTACTAGTAAAAATAATATAATTACCTTAATTACCCCATTTTTTAATGCAACCTGTAATTTAGCCTTAAATATGTTCTCTAGATAACATGCAGGCAAGACTATATGAACTTCGATAAATCTGCAATTTATGCCCTAATTAATAAGGAAGATAACATAGCCTAAAGCGTGGACTAAGCATGCAAACAATCTACTCCAAAATATCAACACGTCTGCCACTAATTTAAAACATGTACAATTAATTAACAAAAGGCGCAAATTTTACATTAAAACCGAGTGACGGCGGCTAGCTAGCTAGCTAAATATTCAATATATTCATTAATTAAATAAGTCTAGATTCACATTTGGCAACTGTAATTAATCAACGAAAAACATAACACCCAAGATACATTTAGAAAAAACATGAATTACGTGTTGAAAAAAACAGAGTACCATATAAATAAGCATCTTTATGAAATGAGAAAAAATAAAAAAGAACAACCTCGTTAGTGGAAGCAAAGCAGTTACGTAGATAATCCTCATCCATCCAATTAAGAAGGTCACCGACCCAGATCGTTCGGTTCTCATTGTTGTTATTATTATTAGATCCTCCTCCACCTTGCTGCTGGTGTGGCGACGGCGAGTGAGGCGGCGGCGGGTGATGGTGGAGGAGATGGTGGTGGTGGTGTGGATGATACGGCATGTAGTGTGGCGGATAATGTGGGGCCGGCATCATTGGATGCTGCATTACCATCGCCGCCGCCGGGTACTGCATCGCTACCCAAGGCTGCTGTTGCGCCGCCACCACTGGTACAACCGTTCCCCCACTCACCCCCTGCTGTTGTGGCTGTGAAGCCGTAGGTTGTGACGGCTGCGGCGGCGGTTGTTGTTTATTTTCTTGAGATTCAGTACCGTTATTCTTCTGCATCTTTACCTCAAACAAACCCTAGAGTAAACAAAACACACGTAAAAATACACACTTTTTATTTATATAATAATAATAATCCTATAAAAATATAGAGATATAGAGTGTGTAAGTATAGGTGAATCTGAGAGAGAGAAAAAGAGGATGGAGGCTAAAAGAAAGAGAGGATTTATGGGGGAGGATGACGGGTTCAGTGAAGCCCTGTATGAATTATCAGCCGTTGGATTAAACGGTGGTCATTTAATATCTACCGTTGATTTCAGAATGTTTTGGATATATACGAACTGAATGTTGCTTACTAAATCTTTACCCAGTTCGTATAAATTTGGTCGGCCACCAGTTTTGCGTTATCATCTTTTTTGTCTTTTTTAACCTCCTTAGGATTTTACAGTTACTGATTTTACCTCTGATAGATTTTACAGTGATAGATATGACAGAAAATTATGAGTGCCATTTATAGTACTTGTAGGAATATTGTTGGATTTGACAGTCTTTTGGTAAGTAGTGACGCACTACTACTATTTCACTTTTTAATTTTGTCATATAAATAAATAACACATTTCTTTTACAATTGTTTAAATTACAGATTAGTTTTACACATATTGTGTGTGGGCCTACTACAAACAATCTCAGAATAGGAATAAGGTACGTATTCACACTACTTTCTTTATACCTCACTTGTGAAATGACAATGAATTTTTTGTTGTTGGTATTGTTGTTTGTTTTACAGACATTAATGAAATGTTTATTATCTATATAGTTGATAATAATAATAATAATAATAATATTTCCTCCGGTCCAAAATAAGTAATTTTTTGGCTTTTTTCTTGTGGTCTAAAATAAGTGGTTTTTCCAGATTTCAAGAATGAATTAATTATTTTTTTTCCTACATTGTCTTTGGAGTAATTAATGTTGGAGTATGTGTTAGGAGTGTGTATGTGAAGAGATAATAAAGGTTAATATGGTTAATTTCATTGCTAATTAATGTTAAAAGGTGAATTTCTTAATATGTGTGAAAACAACCAAAAAATCATTTATTTTGAACCGGAGGAAGTAATGATTTATGCATCATTTTATCTAACATAAAATACTGCATTAATTAAATGGGTCCTTGGATTGATCATTGAATTTCAATCCATGTCTTCTGTGAGCATTAATTATTATTGATTTCTTGATAAAATCTAAAGAGATAAATCAATAGATTTGAATGATTTTAGTCAACTGAATTTTATAAGATATGCTTAGAATACTCTTACTCCTAAAAAGGTATAGAAGAATTATTAATGATATAATGCACATTCACATGCAATAGCTCTCTTTAATGACTAACACTCCAAATAGAAAAATCTATAAGTTTTTTTCTTTCCCATATTGAAAAATGCTTACTTACACTTGGTGCGTGAACCACACAAAGTAATTTAATCTCAAGAGTTATAAAGTAAATTAAGAATATGTGTTGACTTTTCTGATTTTAAAATTTTACTAACTACAATTAGAAATGGCCAACCAATGGTGATTTTCTAATCTAACGGATAAGAAATTATCAATTAGCTTTTGTGGTCTTTGATGGATGATAATATAGTTCTTTTTTTTTTTCTTTGTTTTCGTTTTAGAGGGTGTTTGGCTAAGCTTATAAGCTGGTCAAACTAGCTTATAAGTACTTTTCGGCTTATCGTATTTGATAAAGTTAAAAGTGCTTATAAGTCAAAAATAAGCCATAAGCTGCTGTGACCCAGCTTATGAATTTTTAGCTTATAAGCACTTTAAGTTTGACCAAGATTTTTACTATTTTATTCTTAAAATATTCCTTTTTAAAACAAAACTCCTACATCGATACTCGCTGCCTCAAATGTTCAACCTAAATCGCCCTCCCCCCACATCTTTAAGTCTGCAATTTTCATTGACTATTTAAGATAAGCAAATTCTCTATTCCTTAGCATATTTATATTTATGTGATTGTGTATTAATCTTTGAACTGTATGTAATAAATGAGGACATATCAAATTTTTGTTGTATTGCTTTCTAAGTGTTGTGGTGATGAAAACAATGTTTGTTTCTCTTCAAATAATTTGTCCTATTTTGATTTATTTTTTACTGAGAATTTTGTCAATTTATTAATTATTATAACTAATGATTATATATTTATCATAAAATAAATTATATTTATCATAAACATTATCTTATCTAAGCACAGTTGTATTTAAAATAAAATGATAAATATAATATTTTGTATTTGAATCGATCTGGAATCTAAAATTTTGAAGAAATTATGCCCTTATAAGTGTAAACAGTTCTAAGGTTATTTAAGCCATTTTAACATAAAAGGAGCTTATCAGCACTTTTTTATCAAATACTGCAGCAACTTAGAGCCCGTTTGGCTTAGCTGATTTATAGTAGCTAATAAGCATTAGCTGCTAAAAAACATCTTTAAGTGTTGAAACTGATTTAAAAAATAAGCAGTTACGTGTTTGGATAAAAGTGCTGAAATTAATAATAAACAGCTAAAGAATTGGGTATACGAAGAGTTTTGTTGTAAAAAGAAGTATTTTAGGGATAGAATAGTAAATATTTTGGTCAAACATAAAGTGCTTATAAGCTGAAATTTGATAAGTTGGGTTTTTGGCTTATTTTTGGCTTATAAACACTTAACTTATAAGCACTTTTAATTTTACCAAACGCGTAGATAAGCCAGTTTGACCAGCTTATAAGCTTAGCCAAACACCCTCTTATTATCAATTTCAGTATTTGTACCCAAACATGTAATTGCTTATTTATTAAATCAGTTTCAGCATTTAAAATATTTTTCAGCACCTAATGATTATCAACTACTTCAAATCAGCTAATCCAAACGGGCTCTTAGACATGAACATATATTTCATCCTATTTTTCTCATTCATTAATAAGAGTCAGTTTGAAGCTTAAACAGTTAAATGAAAACTTTAAGGCATACTAAAATTTACACTTTACATACCAATAAATTAAAGTAAGATAAAAACTATTTAAAGACAATTTACAAACTGATGATTTGAATCACAACAGAGATATTCTAATGACAAATATTAATTTATCTACAATCTAAGCTAAACTAGGTTACAGAAAGGAGAATAATACTACTATATCCAACTTCCAAGCCAATAAATTCAAGCACAATTACGTAAATGGATTAATTATACACATTAACTGTATAAAGATTTTCTACACAATTTGGTAATGGATTATCAGTGGCGGACCTACATTAACGTTACTCGTGCTTGAGCACCATTTTTTTTACCCACACACTAAACAAGGGCAACTCGATGCATTAAGATTCCGCTATGCGGAGTTCAGGGAAGGGTCGGACCACAAGCTCTATTGTACGCAGTCTTAATCTGCATTTCTGCGAGAAGTTGTTTCCATGGCATTTTAAATTGAAGACTAGTAATAATATAGAAAGCTATTGATTAAACACCCAACCTTAGCAAGTAATTTTAGATTACAGGCAGTTGAGCACCCACGACGTTAAAATTCCAGACTATTCTTTTATGTAGGTCCATCTGCATGACCAACACCAGGGCTGTGGCCTGGACCTCCTTCTGAAACATTATTGACATGAATATTGTTATGATCATGAACAAAGTTGAGGTTCTCCACTTTTCTTTGGCTATTTTCTCCATTGCTTATTGTGAAGCTTTTCTTCTTCTCTGTTTTCAAGGCTCTTCCCTCACTCAATAAAATCTCATAGGAGATGATTATTAATGTTAGGAAGAGAACACAAGCACACACCCCTTTTGCTTCAGCCATTTCCCTAAAGAAACTCCTAACTCTCTCTCTCTCTCTCAATATTCTTGCTTTGGTGGGTAGGATACTTGTAGATGATTCTCCTTTCCTTTGAGGTATATATAGAGGGAGGCCACACAGGTGAATCCAGAATTTAAACTCTATGGGTTCATTTTTTAAGTTTTTTAGCATTGAACTTATTATATTTTTAGAGTTATGTGTTCTATTTTTATAATTTTAATAAATTTTTAGAAGAATTAATCTAAATAGCCGCCCAGTTAACCACTTAAACTAAAAATAGTCGATGGAGTTATAATATATACATAATTTATGTATTATATATGCATAATTATATATAATCAATATATAATTTATGTATATGGCTAGAAAAAATAAACAATTAATATGGTCAACTATTTCTGTAAAGATTCAAAAAATTTATATATAAATTTTAACTTTGTGTCGAAACTTATTGGTTCAAATTGAATCTGTCATTAATACAGTACATGCGCCTCTGGGCAAGGGGCTATAGTCTTAAGAGCCAAGGAGCTTTTGGAAAATATTGAAAAGAAAGAATGGATGAATTGAGGTGGCAAAGGGACGAGTTTGGTCAAATTTGAGCTAGTTAAAACGGGTCAAATTAAGGAATGGGTCATGGCTCAATCCGTGCAACATGACCCAACCTCCTCTCTCTTTTTTGTGTTAAGTTCTTTCGGTTTTACATAATTCTCCATCTCCATACATTTGATTTTGTATGTTTCGATTTGGATTACATTTTGATCTGTCGTGAGTAATACTATTTTGATGCGTTCTGACCCGATATAATCCAATAGGTATATTCGAGTTCAACCAATTAATTAGTCAAGTCAACAAATAACGAGTCATAACCTAACTCGTTATATAAACTTTACAATTTGAGCGGATTATTGAATACTGATCAGTTGATTTTGCCACTCTACCCATGATTTTATATATATTTTTGTAGTGGTTCGCAGATTCTATGAAATGGATCTCTAAAAGTTTCAGGGGAAACAGAGAGTATTCGAAATGGAACTTTGCCACCACATATGAAATAACCACTGATAAGGCAAAAGGTGTCAATTGAATATATAATCTAACTTTATCTCCTTTTTCTCTTGTTCCAATAGATATTTTTTAGATACATTATATTATTATATTGTCACCCTTCCTTGTACTAATTTTACATGTGCAAGTTACCCTAGCTAGTCCATATGCCGTGGCGCGGAGGCATGATTTCTGCTAAAGGGTTCGAAAAAGAAAAGAGTTAGAAAAATTAAAAGAAAATTGTGACTAATGGGAATTGAACTAGCAATCTTACAAAGATTTTGAACCTTCTTAACCAATGAACTATGCTTTTCAATTATATTAAAGAGATTCAAAATATAATATATACAGATACAAAACATATTTTGCCTTAATTGAGATTGCTTTATGTTTAACTAGAAATCTTGTGTTTAAGCTTTGAGAATGAATAACTTCCTGAAACATAGGGAGTGTTTTACCTCCTTAATTAGTGGATCTACCCGACGCAAAACCATATTAGTTGCGCCAGTCAGTGATGGATACTGGATGAAAACCCAACAAAAATTTTTAAAGAAAGTTTCTATTATTAGTAACTGGGTTCAATAATTCAGATCATATTGGCTGTTTGTTAACGGAGCCAACGGCCGCAATGTCAAGTTGTGGGAGTGCAAATAATTTAGAGCAAAAGTACATAGGATAGAAAAGAGGTACAAGTAAAGGAGTATGTTGTTGGTGTTTTGATCAAGTTTTAGACGTTAGTGTTGAGCTTACTAATACTAGAAACCCCCACTAACTTGCATTGAGAGAGACATTTCTGGTACAAGTCCAATATATAGGGACTGTTTCGTGAAATTTTTGCCTGCACAAATAGTATGTCCACCATACTAGTACAATAATTTTCCATGTGCTCATATAGTCAACTTGGCTCCTCTTTTTTCTTCTTTTCATCCCATATTTTATATCCGTATTAAGTAATATTGAATTCAGCTTCACATCGTAAAGTTTCATATTGGGGATAAAGTTTTCCGAACAAAAATAGCGTCATACATAGAGTTCGAAAACCTGAGATTTCTTATTAAGGATGAACGAGTATTTATCAGTCGACCACAATCTTTGTTGGTTGTCAAGTTGGTTCATGCACCCACGAGTCAAAGGTCCTTTAAATGTGATTTCACAAGGTGTATTATTTTTAAGTCTAATTTTTATGTGATAATCATTCCTAATTCGGAAAAAATATAGCTAGTAACTCACAAAGAAGAAAACAAAAAGTATATATATATATATACCCAAATGTCTTTCTTGATTTTCGCCGTATATACCCAAAATTTTGATCTGTCTTATTGGTCAACATGTAAACGTACAACTGGTGTTAGATAATTATTGACTCAAAAAAGTTAAACTTCTTGATACTACAACAACAAATATGCATCGAAGCAAGATAGGGTCCGATCGACGTACTCTATAGTACAAGCCGAGGTTGACCCAGGATTCCGCGGTTGCGGAATACTATCACATTCAATATAAATTTATCATTGCTCATAAAGATTAGTACGATGACATATACGAATATTTAACCATTTTTTAAAGATATTTACTAGTATACATAGAGTTTTTATCGAAGTTTCCGGATGCCGATGACCCCTCAATCTTTAGTGTGCGTCCGACTCTGAGTACGAGTAGTGGCGGAGCCACTCATTTGTAGGGGAGTCAATTGACACTACTTCGTCGAAAAATCACACTACGTAGATAGGTTAAATTTTAACTTTTATGTATATGTGTTATATGTCGAGTCTCCTTGATTTCTTCACGTGCTTACTTATTTATATCTTGACTTGTCTTAATAAAAAATTTGGCTCTACCAGTGAGTACGAGGATTCATCATAAATTAATTAGTTTTGTGATACATTTTAATTTATGTACGTCGATTCTTTATCTAAGTGTGGAACTAGCACTATGAACAAGCTCACACGCATAAAACGTTGAAAAACACAAATTAAAGTGGGAGCAACAACTTCGAAATGGGCTTTGCTTAGTGGAGTAATTCTATCATATAGAGTGGGGACTAAAAGATCACAAACTGGTCATTTATCTTTAAACAGGAGGCTATAATTTCCTAGTTTAGTCAAATAATTTCTCAAAGATTCCTACTTGTTTCAAACTTTATAATTTTTGTATTAATTTATTTCCACTTAAAGGAAGATTCTTCAATAGTGAATTAAATGGATCTTGCCTGGTTGGCTCCCAAAGTTGGGGAAGTTGAATCCAACTCAACTGTAGAATCCCATAAACAACGGACACTTTTTCTCTATTATTCCTTTGGGTATTTGACATTCATTCATTTTTTTCTGTTTTACATCATGATTTTGTCTGATAAGGATATGCACTTTCCTAGGTAGTAGTAGCTCGTGTAGTACCGTGAACGGTAAAATTGTCTTCGTGTGACTAGGTTACGGGTTTGAATCATGAAAGTAAGTTACTAATTGTTTGAATTAGGTTAGGCTTACATTACACCACTTAGGTTGCGGTTCTTCCGCGGATCCTGTGTGAATGCAAGTTGTTTTTTGTACCGGATTGTCCCTTTTTTTTCTTAAGGCTGGCATATTAGTACTCATTTAGTCAAATGTTACACATTTCCAAGTTGCCTTCTGCTTTCTTTTATCTTTTTCTGGGAGGGCAATTGGATATGTAGTAATGAAGTTGAGGGAATTAGGTTAAAGTTGATTTTTTCTGAAAAAAATTTCATGTACAAGCACTTTGGACGTTGCGTACCAGAGTACATATTACCTTTCGGTTTCAAGACTTTTTTCTGATCTTGATATTCATTCGAGTCTAATAATTTCATCAAACATAAGGAATATTGAGATCGAATTAATATCAGTAGCCTCCCTTGGACTAGGAAAAATGACACTGTATAGTCACTTTGATCAAAATAATAACCGAAAAATATGTATTTTATGTATATTTTTTGTATATATATACATTCTGTATATTATATACAAAAATTATACAAATTTTATATATTTTTTCGTCTAGCAAATGTAAATAGTTCGGGGGGGAGCTAAAAGTGAAAAAAAACCGTTGGACTAGTGATGAAGAAGGAGTCTTTAGCGTAAAAATAGCACGAGCTAGTCAAATTTTGGACTGGTCATTCAAAAATAGCCAGCATTTGCAAAGTCATTGAAAAACAGCCACTATTTTGCTGCAACACGGAAAGTTCCAGCTTAATATACTGGAGATCGGTGCACCTGGAACTCCAACACGAGGAAAGTTTCAGCATAATATACTGGAAATTGGAGCACTTGTGTATGAACTTCCAGCATATTATGTTGGACCGGTGTATTATATTGAAACTCCAGTATATTATGTTGGAAGTCTAGTATATTATACTAGAATTCCGGTATATTATGCTGGAGTATTTTTGGATTTTGAACAGTATTTTCGTTCAGATTTATCTTTGCATGAAAAGTGACCAAATTTCAATTACTTTTGAAACAGTGGCTATTTTTGACCGACAAACTTGTAGATCTTACTATATTTGAATTTCTCCCGTCTTTAGCGAATCATATCAATCATGACATAGTGGACTCATTCCATAAGCCCAATTACCAAAAGGGCCAATGGGTTTTATGCGCACATGTAGAAATTACATAAGGTAGCCACTTAAAAGGCTTCTATTTAGAAATTAGCCTGAATTTTAATTTACAGGATGAAAATGTCTTGAATTGCCCTTAAATTAAGATTTTTAATTTAAAATTTCTGAAAAAAAATAAATAATGGCTATTTGTGCACTTGCCCCTGCGTGCATCTTTAATCGGCCCAGGCCCAAAACTTCTGCTTTGCAAAATGTTTGGTTAACATCCTGAAGAAGTGTTTTTAACCTTAATCACATAAACTTCTTAATAATCACACGTTGGCTTGTTTGGAGACTTCAGACTTCCCAAAGGCCAAATATACATTCAGCAGGAACAGATTGTAATCAAAACTCAGAAGATTCTTCTTTTTGCCATATCAAGCTTTATAATTTGATTTGGCAAAAAGTTGAGATTTTATTTTATCTTTATCAGCTTTAATCCAGAAATGATCAATTGGAGCAAATTAACTCAATATAATAGCTTTACTTATATACACGCATGCACAGAGGCGGAACCAGGATTTAAAATTTATGAGTTCTAAATTTACCACAAAATCATAACTCGTATTAGTTACTGGGTTCGTAATTAAATATTTAAATATATTTAATGAATTTTCTAGTACAAATACAATGCTTAAGCAAAAGTGACTGGGTTCGACCGAACCCACGCCTCAAAGGCTAGCTCCGCCTCTGCGCATGCATATGTAACATTGTTTGCACATAACAATTTTTCAATAAAGTATTCACCTGCTGATTCTGAAAAACGGATATTGATCCGGAAATTACTAAAATTATTCGAGGAAACTCTTCATTAATACACAATTTTCACAAAAGATATATTGTATGCGAAAAATGGGATCAATTATTGAAAAAATCTCTCATATTTGGCGCTTTATTTAGCTTTGCCCTTAAACCAATTCCAACCAAGTTGTAATTGCTATTGCAAACGAATTAACTTTAAATATTCATCAATGTGTTTATCTAAGAAATTGAATACACATCTTTAGAAAAGGCAAAGATAAGAAAAACGGAATCTTGAACCGCTTAACGCTCATGCATGTCATGTTAATATAGCCAACTTTGTCATCAATGATTAAGATTTGTAACAATGTCTTAGTATCATTAAGATGTTATACATTTAATAATTTATGCAAAGATGGCATTTCAATACTACTCCATACATTTTCATGGCTAACCATCACCATCATGTAGTGTCGTTGTTGTCCACCATTATCAATTACCGCAGCCTCCCACAATTATAGACTGCCACTACCCATCGCCACCACTCAAAACCACCATCTTCAGCCACGACCATCACTGTTGGCAATCATCATAGTAGGTGTAATTGTCACTAGTCACTATTTACTACCATCTTCACCAACTACCATTACCACAACAACCATCAATTACTACTGACCATTACCACATTCAGCCACCACTATATATCACTAATCACTCTTACTAGGCACCACCTACATCAACCGCTATTGTTAACAACTACTTCTATCTGTCGTCACCACTAACTACTATCTACAACTACCATCATCAGCCAACACTACCACCATTCACTACCCCAGTTGGCACTCACAACCGCCACGGTTAGCCATCATCACCACCAATCACCATTTATATTTTAAAAGTACTTTATTAATATAGCATTAGATTAATTAGTATTTTATATTGAATCTATAATATTAATTACAAAAAAAAAATTATACATTCAGATACTGAGGAAATAAATAGTATTAATTAGTATTCAGTTCTTAATATAACATCTTAATATTCAAATGTCTATTTAGATTCAAACGTTTAAATTTTAATGCACATCTTAATATTCAGATGCGTATCCAAATTAAGACGTCTTAATCTTAATAAAAACAAATGAGACCCTAGTGTATAACCGCCGCATCGATCATTCGGAGGGAGGCGAGACACTGTGAGGTGGGTAGTTTATCTGGGACGGATGCCTCCTAAAAAGTAACGAAAGTGTGATGATTAAACTTAGATTAAATATATAAAAACAGCAAACTGAAAAGAAAAAAGAACTCTTCTCTTTCCTTTTTTTTTTTTTATTAAATGAAACATTCAATAAATTTTGAGCTATAACAGCATCGCTATCCATATTTATGAACTTTGACTTTCCATAATTATGTCAACTATGGACAGCCTAGTGATCTATTGGTCATGATTTGAATGACGGTGCCAAAAACTCAAATTCAATTGCTTCTTTCTTACTATCACATTAATTAGGCTATAATATTAAATGCATGGCTACTTTAGATTTACTCCTCGGTTCACTTTTACTGGGTATATTTTGATTTTTAACGTCCATTAAGAAATAATAAATGAAGTGTATAATTTATCATGATATCTATATTAATTAATTCATATTTTATTGGATTTGAGAAAATAATTTGAAATGAGTAATAAATACTGTGGGTATAACAAGAAAAAAAGTTTATCTTCTCTTGATATGCGTAAAGTGATAAGTAAAAATGAAAATCTATTTTTAGTATACATACCAAATAAAAGTGAACGGAGGGAGTAAGATTTTACGTTGGGAACGCGAGTAGTTAGGTCTTGAACTTATATAGTCCTGAATGCCGTATCTAATTCATTTATGCTATGTCAACTGCATCATACATCACTAAAATTTCTATGCGATATGTTAATGTGAATAACAAACGTTTACTAGATACTTATGTTAAGTCGTACCAATTAAAACAAAGGAGTAGTGGTCATTTGAATTTGTATTTGGTCTGATTTCAAAATTTTAAGGTAACACGTAAAAATATCGTACATGAGAATTTTCTTGTAACGACCCGGCCGGTCGTTTCATGAATTACCGCTTCGCTTCCCTCATTTTTGTTTCTTATTGCTTTGTTTATCGGTTATATGTGTGATCGGATTGGTTCGGGTTCGGGTTCGGGTTCGGGTTCGGAGAGGATTTGGTAAGGTTTGAGACATTTAGTCTCTTTTGAGGAAGCTTAAGTTGGAAAAGTCAACCGGATGTTGACTTATGTGTTAAATGGCTCGGATGTGAGTTCCGATGGTTCGGATAGCTTCGGGAGGTGATTTGGGACTTAGGAGCGTGATCGGAATGTATTTTGGAGGTCCGGAGTAGATTTAGGCTTGAATTGACAAAATTGAAATTTTGGCGTTTTCCGGTTGATAGATGAGATTTTGATATAGGGGTCGGAATTGAATTCCGGGAGTTGCAGTAGGTTCGTTATGTTGTTTAGGACGTGTGTGCAAAATTTCAGGTCATTCGGACGTGGTTTGATAGACTTTTTGATCAAAAGCGTAATTTAGAAGATTTGGGAATTCTTAGGCTTGAATCCGATGCGAATTTGGTGTTTTAATGTTGTTTTGAGCGTTCCAAAGATTGGAACAAGTTTGAATGATGTTATGGGATATGTTGGCATGTTTGGTTGAGGTCCCGAGGGCCTCAGATGTGTTTCGGGTGGTCAATCGGATCATTTCAACTTGTTGAAAGTTGTAGAAACTGCTGTTGAGTGTTGCAGACAATTGGCCTTCACGTTCGCGAGTGGACCCTCGTGTTCGCGAAGGGTTAGCAGATGACGCTGAAGATTTGACCTTCGTGTTCGCGAGGGAGCTCCCACTTTCACGAAGGGCTGCGCCATTGAGCATCGCGTTCGCAAGAAGGGGAGATGCGTTCGCGAAGGATTGGAGTCTGGAAGCATCACGTTTGCGAGAGGTCAGACGCGTTCGCGAAGGAGGAAATTTTGGTCAACGTCAGTTTGTGTTTCGCGAACGCGAGGCTTTGACCGCAAATGCGAAGAAGGAGGCAGAATGTTTAAATAGCTATTGTCCGCGATTTTGTGGCTAACTTCCACCATTTTTGAGTGATTTTGGAGCTTTTTTGAAGAGGATTGAAGAGGGATTCAAGGGAGAACACTTGGAGGTAAGATTTATGGACTTAATACTCGATCCTAATGTGAATTCTACCTAATTAATCATGGAATTTAAGCCTAATATTGAAGAACTAGGGCTTGTAATTGGAGACCTAGAATTTGGGATTTGAGGGGTCATTTGTGGTTGGATTTTGATGCTTTTGATATGAATGAACTCGGGGAGTGATAAGGAGTCTATTGTTGTAATGTTTATCGGAATCCAAGACGTGGGCCCGGGAGTCGGGTTTGGCCGATTTTGGGATTTGTGTTGTAATTTGATTTCTTTCTAGTGGGCTTTGTTCCCTTAGCATATTTTGATAGTTTTGCACTGATTTTGGTTAGATTTGGAGCATCCGAAGGCTAATTTGAGAGGCAAAGACATTGTGGGTTAGAGATTTGGACCGGATAGAGGTGAGTAATGATTGTAAATATTATCCTGAGGGTATGAAACCCTGAATTTCATATCGTTGTGTTATATTGAGGTGACACACATGCTAGAAAACGAGCGTGGGGTCGTGCACCATTCGGGATTGTGACTTAGTCCATCCCGAATGACTGTTTTACCGCATATTTGATTGAGAACTAGTTGTTATCATCCTTGTCACACCTCCTTTTTGCGCGCCCGCCCCGGAGGGTTAGATGCGCGAGGGGAGTTTTTCCAATTTAAGTGACAATATTCGAAATGGGATTATTTATTTAATTCAGAGTCGCCACTTGGGAAAGGTTTGGCTTTTGGTGTCCCAAGTCAACGGTTTTATCTTGAATCCCAAATCGAGGAAATTTTCGACTTTTCCAAATGAAGTCTGCGAACCAGAAATTCTAAGTAAGGAATTCTGTTGACCCGAGGGAAGGTGTTAGGCACCCTCGAATCCCGTGGTTCTAGCACGGTCGCTTAAATTGTTATAATGGCTAAATATCTGATTTAAATACATGTTGTGACTTATGTGCTTTTATTAAGTTTAAACCGCTTTTATTATTATCATTTATTTTTATAGAATTGCAACGTCGTGAAAATGCATCTCGAACCACGTCACAATCAATGCACCCGTGGTCGTCGACACATTTTGACTCCGTTGAGATTCGGATTTGGGTCACATCAATGTGCACCCGTGTTTAAGAAGGTTAAATTATTAAAGGTGCGCCTAAAGCAACTAGCGTATTGTTATTTTGGGAAGGCCGTAAAATTCGCTAAACGGCATATCCTGAATTCTAAATATTTATTATGGTTATTTATTGAGGGCCCCGCAATTTTGCATTTTTATTTGGCGAGGCTCGTCTCTATTTTAGAAAGGAAATCCTAAAGTGGCTACATTTCTAATGCATTTGTCTCTAAAACTAGAAGAAAAAGGTACATGCTAATTTAATTATATGCTTTGGCATAATCCGGATTCTTATCAATTTCTGATTAATTATTTACAAAGTGGAGAGACGTCATACCTTGTGAAACATGCGAGATTGACCAAATGCTATACTTGCATCCAAACATTTCTTGAATTGAATTAAACTAGACTTATTTAGGCTAGATTAAGGGAATTAACCACTAGGCATTATTACTAATGGGGATTCGAACGTGCTCCTATATACCGCCTAGCGGGTCCTGATAAAAGAACTAAAATAAAACAGAACATCATTGCGTAAGGTGGAAATATTCTATCCTATGCATGTCATTATAGTTAAACAGGAATCCGGTCAGTCGCTATGTTAATTATCCGTACATTCTACGTACTGTACCATTACACGCCTCGTACCAACAAACCACTATAAACTAAGATGCAAGAGGCTAAAACTTAGTTAAGTATTAACTAACTAATCTTTTGCTACTGAATTATGCACTAATCAATTTATACAAAAGAAGTCAATATACCATGAGCATTACAAACAGACATTTAAACTTCTTCAAACTCCTTTCATTTCATGCTTTCGAACTGTTACAGTTAACACCAAAATGGGACTCGAAATGTGTACCTAAATACTGAAATGCAAAGAAGAAGTGGAAGCAAAAGGGTCAGCAGCAGCAGAAAGCAAAATAGCAGCAGCAGCAGCAACAAGCGAAGCAAGTAGAATCAAGAACCCAACTAGACCAAGTTCCAGAGTAAACCAAACAGACAACCAGCGGACTCAATTGGATTTAGAAAAATCAGTATTGAACAAACAGGTCAAGACCAGTGAAATCATGACAGCAGAGAAGAATGCAATTTCTAGTTTTGTCTGTCTGTGTTATCAAACAAAATTCTTTTCCAGTTTTCTGTTTTTCAGCACTTCAACTCTCAATCTCCAAACTAAATTTTCTGTGTGTATTCTCTTTTTCTCTGTCTGTGTGTGTGTATCTATCTCTATCTTCAGGTCTGTGTGCCTGTCTATGTATATATGTGTATATCTCCTCCCTCTCCTCAGATCTCTAAATCCCTCTCTAATCTCAGGTGTCTCTGTTTTTTTTTAACTGATGGAAGTCCTTCCCTTTTATAATCCTCAAATCACCCCTTTAACAGCCTGTTTAGACCATCGGAACACCCTCCCATGTGCTACCCCTTTTCAGTTTCCACTCACTATTTAAATAAGAACACAACCCCATCATATTCCCTTGGCAGGCTTACCTTTTGAGTAATGCTTATTATTTCTGAAACTAAAGCAGAATATTGGCAGCAGAATGTATTCTGACAGCACATGCTGTCCATTACTTTGTAATGCACATGCTGCCCAAAGCTGAGAGATGAGTAAACAATGCTATCAACTAAATTAAAATCTGAAACCTAGCTAATAAATCAATCCTTTAAATGTCTTTCTGATTTGGCTAAACAAATTAATACCGAGTGGCAACAACATTAATCTGATTCAACAATGCTTCAGTAAATTACAAAAGCCTGAGTCAAATTGCTACCATTCTAACATGAAACCAATTGACGACGTATATCGATTCGACTATACTAGTTAAAACACATACAATCGAAGCCAAAATCAGACATTTAACAGTATCGAACACATGATTTGAATTGTACTGACTAAGCAAAATTGTACTCGAGGAATCAGTTGATCAGTCAAAATTTGAAGTTCAATTGTTCGCACAGCACATACACATATACACATTATCAGTAACAAGTAGAGGAAAGACTCGATCAAACACAGAGGTTCAGGCAAGGTGGACAGGACACAGTTGGTAAAATTCAAAAACACGAATTAAAACAAAACATGAACAGACCTTTAATCAGCACATGGAATAAAGAAAAGAAAAGAAAACAAAACTCACCTTAAATCCCAAAAAATCAAAGAGCCTTAGCTTGGATTCGAACAGAAACACTTCGATTAAGGTCCATTAGACCTTAATCTCTTGTGGCTTAAAAAGATACGGAACATGCACGAGGTTTAAGCCTAATCTCTTGGTTTAAACAGGCACGGAACAAACACGAGGTTAACCCTAATCTCTTGGTTTAAAACAGGCACGGAACAAGCACGAGGAGAGGCACGGAACAGGCACAGAACAGGCAAGGAACAAACACGAGGACCCTAGGGTTCAAAACATCAGATCTGGGATTTGTGTTTCCCTGGTCAGATTCGGACCAAACCAAGCATGGTTTGGTCACGAGGGGGTTCGGGGACTATCTGGTATGAAACTGGGGTTAATCGGTGTAGGTTAGGTTCCGACTCGAATCTTCAAATGAAGATTCGAGAAGGTGGGAGGGGATTCGAGCTAAGTGGTTAACAGATCCATGTTCAGGGTGGCAAGGGGGTTCTATGGTGTTAAGGATGGGGTCACCGGCGTCCATGCCGCCGGCTTTCATGGTGAGAGTATACAGGGGCGGCTCTAGGGTTCCGGGGTTCTTGTGAAGATGATGAAAGCTGGGGTATTGGATAGGGGGGCAGGGTACGAGTGAGAGCTTATATATGGAGTGGATGAATGGATCCTGGCCGTCGGATGAGACACGATGAAGGGCCAGGATCCTTCAACTAATAGGAACGGTGTCGTTTCAAAACTAGAGGGGTTTGGGTGGGTCCGGGTAGAATGGGTCGGGTTTTGTTTATGGGTTATGGGGAAGTGATCTTGGCCATTGATCAATCTGAGATCAACGGCCCAGATCAGACCAGGTTAAAACGGTGTCGTTTGGAAGCTCTGGGTGTAGGCTGTTGTGGACCGAGTTACACAGGGGTTTTGGGTTTGAGTTTTGGGCCTCGAATTTAAAATGAAAATAAGCCCAACTGATTTTCAACCCAATTCTGCACTCTCTTTTATTATTATTATTTTTTATTTTATTTTTAAAACAAAACCCTAGTAAATCAAATTAAAATTACATAAACACTTAATACAATTATTTGCACACACAGATTAAAATATTTGAAGCAGGTAAAATCAAACAAAACAAAAATCACGGACAAAGATGCTTATTTATGATTTTCTGTTTAACAAACGGATTGCGATTCAAATTACGCATGACACATACATTTTTGTATTTTGTTTTAATAAAATAAAATGGGCAAAAATCATAAATAATTAACATAGTGCCATGTAAAATCCAAAAATTGTACGGCAGAACCATTTGTTATTATTTTTATTTCTTTTGGAGCGATTGTCGCGTAAAACAAAAATCACGTGCTCACAGCTGCCCCTCTTTGTTCGGAAACACGAAGAGTTTTCGTGCAAAGATAAAGTGAGCGGATATGAGCGATTTTTGCCTATGGACTACTCCGTGTGAAGCATATTTTTGAAAGATTTGACCGAATCTTTGCTTCAAAGATTTCCTACATATCCTGGGTTAAACAGGAATCAGGTCAATTTAGTTCGGGAAGCTTCGGTAGCTGGGACTACCATGGGATTGCAATGCTTGTTGTTACTGCTGTTGCTATTGTCACTGCTGCGTCACTGACCGCCTTATTACAACCAAAGAAAAATTGGAACTGAACTAAATACTTATATGCATGTCAACTACGAGTTACAAGATTCCTATCTATGATTCTTTTGCGACTTGATCTTGGGTCTTAGCTGATTGTGCTTGGAGACTTCGATCCGAATCTTGGTGCTTGCGAGTTGCGGCGACTTGTTTAATCTCTGGGATACTGAGTGAGACGCGATTGGCAGGGTTCAGGACCTTAATCAAATGTTGGAGTCGATCTGCCTTCCATTTACTCCGACATCTCGGGACATCTTTTTTTTTCTTTTTCTTCTTTGATTCTGAGTTGAGACTCATCTCATGGGTCATTTCGATCCGTGTGGCTCGAGGTTAGACCTGCGGGAGAAAACAAACAAACGAACGAAATTTTCTGCCCCAATTTCACTAGGAAAATTTCGTTAATTATTCGCGAGGAAGTTCATAAAATTGATGAAGGAAGATAAAAATGCTCAGTTCAGGGTGGGAGCCCTAATACCGACTAGCTAGGGAGAAGTTCAGTTTTAGAGTTGAAACTCTAATACTGACCAACTGGGGAAAAATTCAGTTTAGGGTTTAAAACCCTAATGCTGACTAAAGGAAAAATTCAGTTTAGGGTCTAAAACCCTAATGCTGGCTGAATGGAAAAAAGTTCAGTTTAGGGTTTAAAACCCTAATGCTGACTGCATGGAAAAGCTTAGTTTAGGGTTTAAAACCCTAATGCTGGCTGAATGGAAAAAGTTCAGTTTAGGGTTTAAAACCCTAATGCTGACTAAAGGAAAAATTCAGTTTAGGGTTTAAAACCCTAATGCTGATTGCATAGAAAAGCTCAGTTTAGGGTTTAAAACCCTAATGCTGGCTGAATGGAAAAAGTTCAGTTTAGGGTTTAAAACCCTAATGCTGACTAAAGGAAAAATTCAGTTTAGGGTTTAAAACCCTAATGTTGATTGCATGGAAAAGCTCAGTTTAGGGTTTAAAACCCTAATGTTGGCTGAATGGAAAAAAGTTCAGTTTAGGGTTTAAAACCCTAATGCTGACTAAAGGAAAAATTCAGTTTAGGGTTTAAAACCCTAATGTTGATTGCATGGAAAAGCTCAGTTTAGGGTTTAAAACCCTAATGCTGGCTGAATAGAAAAAAGTTCAGCTTAGGGTTTAAAATCCTAATGCTGACTAAAGGAAAAATTCAGTTTAGGGTTTAAAACCCTAATGCTGATTGCATGGAAAAGCTCAGTTTAGGGTTTAAAAACCCTAATGTTGGCTGAATGGAAAAAGTTCAGTTTAGGGTTTAAAACCCCAATGCTGACTAAGGGAAAAATTCAGTTTAGGGTTTAAAACCCTAATGCCGATTGCATGGAAAAGCTCAGTTTAGGGTTTAAAACCCTAATGCAGGCTGAATAGAAAAAGTTCAGTTTAGGGTTTAAAACCCCAATGCTGACTAAGGGAAAAATTCAGTTTAGGGTTTAAAACCCTAATGCTGATTGCATGGAAAAGCTCAGTTTAGGGTTTAAAACCCTAATGCTGGCTGAATGGAAAAAGTTCAGTTTAGGGTTTAAAACCCCAATGCTGACTAAGGGAAAAATTCAGTTTAGGGTTTAAAACCCTAATGCTGATTGCATGGAAAAGCTCAGTTTAGAGTTTAAAACCCTAATGCTGACTGAATGGAAAAAGTTCAGTTTAGGTTTTAAAACCCCAATGCTGACTAAGGGAAAAATTCAGTTTAGGGTTTAAAACCCTAATGCTGATTGCATGGAAAAGCTCAGTTTAGGGTTTAAAACCCTAATGCCGGCTGAATGAAAAAAGTTCAGTTTAGGGTTTAAAACCCTAATGCTGACTAAAGGAGAAATTCAATTTAGGGTTTTAAAATCCTAATGCTGATTGAATGGAAAAAAGTTCAGTTTAGGGTTTAAAACCCTAATGCTGACTAAAGGAAAAATTCAGTTTAGGGTTTAAAACCCTAATGCTGATTGAATGGAAAAAAGTTCAGTTTAGGGTTTAAAACCCTAATGCTGACTAAAGGAAAAATTCAGTTTAGGGTTTAAAACCCTAATGCTGACTAAATGGAAAAAATTCAGTTTAGGGTTTAAAACCCTAATGCTGATTAAAGGAAAAATTCAGTTTAGGGTTTTAAAACCCTAATGCTGATTGAATGGAAAAGTTCAGTTTAGGGTTTAAAACCCTAATGCTGATTAAAGGAAAAATTCAGTTTAGGGTTTAAAACCCTAATGCTGACTGGCTGGGGATAAAATTTGAGAACAACAACTGACCTCTTTTTTTGAATTTTCTTGTTTGAGTAGAAGATAAAAGGGAGTTTCGTGGAAACTTACCTTTTGAGTGAATTCATCATTGCCAAAGTATTTCTTGTACCCGTGTACCTTCTTCTTTGGGCGACACTTGCTTCTCGCACGATTGTCTTGGATTATACCTGTTTCAACTTTTCAGACAAAGAACGAT
The DNA here is from genome assembly GCF_000393655.2 of Nicotiana sylvestris. Lineage (NCBI taxonomy): Eukaryota > Viridiplantae > Streptophyta > Magnoliopsida > Solanales > Solanaceae > Nicotiana > Nicotiana sylvestris. Next base: position 162,140,912 of record NC_091060.1, on the reverse strand, counting down.
TGTTAGTTCGGAAATGACGGTCGGTTCGGTGACCTTGATCGTTCCTAGTTGCTTTGTTGCGACTTTATTTCTGTTGTGAAGTCCCGCCATTGAGTCTTTATTTCTGTTGTGAAGTCCCGCCAATGATTTGATTCGAATGGCGAAACCCTTTAGACTGCTCAGGCTTGTATTTCCAGATTCTGTGATGACTTGCTTCGTAAGGCTCTAATTTTTTTTTTTTGTGTGCCGTTTTGCTTGGAGGTTCTCAACGGGGATTTTATTGGAGGTAATCTGTGGGGATTTGTACAAAAGGAAGCTCTGTGGGGGAATATTTACACAGTGGATTCTTTGTGTGGATTTTTGTACAATGGGGCATGCTGGGGATTTGTTTCAAAGCGGGCTTTCTAGGATTTGTTGGGGTAAGCTTGTTGGGGAATTTTTACAAAGGGACTCGCTAGGGATGTGCTGGGGAAATTCCAACAAGGATTTTTTTTCTTTTTTTTTTATTTGTGAGACTCTGTGGGGGATTGTACAAGGGGATACTCTGTGGGGATTCGTCCGAAGGCAGACTTGCTGGGGGAAATTTCTCTTTTTCCTCTTTACTTCGAACGCCATCAAACATCATGATTCATCAAGTTTGGACAGACGTACCAACGAAACGGGGTGTTTTCCTTCATGAAACGGAATTCCGTGAAAACAAACCTGCCACCTGCCCTTTCCGGTGTATCCTGAACTTGGGGTTAAAACATAAAAGGGATTCGAAGAGAAACAAAGAAAGGAGAAAACAAATTTTCAGGAAGGGAGTGTCCCTTTTGGGACGAGAAAGACTTATCTGAGGAAGATAACGCTGGCTTTAAATGACATGACATGCTCTTTGGACTGGACGCCTGACCTTCCATGAACTTGCGTTTCCCTGAACCAGAACGGATCTGTGATTCCAAACCGGTGGAACTTTGCCGAGACCTCCTTGGGGTGGAGTCATTCTTTTCGGCCAACAGCGCCCTTTGCGGGTTTTCGCCGGCTGACCTCTCTCGTTTCTCTTCATGTCATCGCTTGATAGCACTCTTTGTGAGTTTTTACTAAACAAGCTCTCTCATTTTGGTTCCTCTACTCCCGTCGCCTCGTGGTGCCCGAAGGTTTTCACCGACGAGACTCTCTCATTTTATCTCTCTCAATTCAAAGTGTGCCGGTATCCCTTTGTGACGCTTATTGGCTTCCCGCTACCTTTGGTAATTGATTCGAAGGCTTGTGCTTGGTAAAGAGAGGTAGATGATACTAACTTCTAAACTGCTCGACGTGCCCCGGTTTCAATTTCAAGGTGAATGGGATTTTATTATTGGTGTGACTGAACCTCAGGGAGAGGCTGCCTATGTATCCTTTCGGAATCAAGTCAAACGTAGTTCAGGCCTCAATCAATGTTTTTTTTTTGTTATTGGTCGTCGAAGGGATGTTACCGGCTCAAATGGCTTGTAGAGAGAATTGGTAGTGTTTGGGGGTAGTGGGGAATAAAACCTTCGTCATTTTCAAATGTGTCAGGACCATTGGAGTATAACTCAGACATAGTATCTCTTGACTGCATCTGCATTTACTGCTATTTCGGGGTCATTTCCTTCGATATCACCTAGATACAATGCTCCTCTCGGCAATATCTTCTTTATGATGTATGGGCCTTTCCAATTTGGAGCAAATTTCCCTTTCGCTTCCTCGTGATGTGGCAGAATACGCCTCAGTACCAGCTGACCTACTTCGAAATTCCTGGGTCGGACTTTCTTGTTGTAAGCGCGGGCCATTCTTCGTTGGTACAACTGTCCGTGACAAACCGCGGCCATTCGCTTTTCATCGATCAAAGTCAACTGTTCTAATCGAGTCTTGACCCACTCGCTGTCTTCGATTTCTGCTTCGACAATGGTTCGAAGAGAAGGAATTTCTACCTCTGCCGGTATTACAGCCTCTGTCCCATAAACCAAAAGATAAGGAGTTGCTCCTACTGACATGCGTACTGTAGTGCGATACCCCAACAATGCAAACGGTAACTGTTCATGCCACTGTCGGGAACTTTGGATCGTTTTCCTCAAAATATTCTTGATGTTTTTGTTTGCCGCTTCCACAGCACCATTGGCCTTTGGCCGATAAGGAGTAGAATTCCTATGCGTTATCTTGAATTGCTCGCATACATCTCCCATCAAGTGACTATTCAAGTTTGCTGCGTTATCTGTAATGATAGTCGTAGGAATACCGAAACGACAGATAAGATTTGAGTGTACAAAATCCACTACAGCTTTTTTAGTGACCGACTTGAGAGTGACAGCCTCTACCCATTTTGTGAAGTAATCGATGGCAACCAGTATAAACCTGTGTCCATTCGAAGCCTTTGGTTCGATTGGTCCAATGACGTCCATGCCCCAGGCGACAAATGGCCAAGGTGCAGACATGGGATGCAGCTCCGTGGGAGGTGCATGAATCAAATCACCGTGCACCTGACACTGATGACACTTCCGAACGAAGCTAAAGCAATCCTTTTCCATGGTCATCCAGTAATAACCTGCTCGAAGGATTTTCTTTGCTAAGACATACCCGTTCATGTGAGGTCCGCACACACCTGCGTGTACTTCGTGCATGATCTTTCTTGCCTCCTCGATATCGACACATCTTAGAAGATTGAGGTCCGGGGTCCTCTTATACAGCAGTTCACCGCTCAGAAAGAAACCACTTGCATGTCGCCTAATGGTCCTCTTTTGATCTCCAGTAGCATGCTCGGGGTATTCTTGCATTTTCAAGAACCTCTTGATGTCATAGTACCAAGGCTGCGTGTTTGATATCGCCTCGATTACATTGCAGTAACCGTGTCTTTCCTTGATTCGGATTTCCAAAGGATCGACGTGGGCGTTGCCCGGGTAGGGTAGCATTGAAGCCAGAGTAGCAAGTGCGTCCGCCAGTTCATTGTGACACCTCGGGATATACCTGAACTCTATTGATGTAAAGCGCTTGCGCCGAGGTCCTCCACATGCTGTCGGTAAGGGATAAGTTTGACATCCCGAGTTTCCCATTCGCCTTGGGCTTGCCGGATAATCAGGTCAGAATCTCCCATAATCAGTAAGTCTTCGACGTCCTGATCGATTGCCATATGCATGCCCATGACGCAGGCTTCATACTCAGCTGTATTATTTGTGCAAAAGAAACGCAGTCTAGCTGTGGCAGGATAATGCTGACCGGAAGGCGAGATTAAAATTGCCCCAATCCCTACACCTTTGGCGTTCACGGCTCCATCAAAAAACATCTTCCAAACATGAGCGTCCTCCGAGACCACTTCTACGGTATTTACTTCTTCATCGGGAAAGTAAGTACTCAATGGCTGGTAGTCCTCATCGACCGGATTTTCGGCCAAGTGATCCGCTAGAGCCTGGGCTTTCATTGCCATGCGAGTGACATAGACTATGTCGAATTCGGTAAGCAAGATTTGCCATTTAGCCAGTCTCCCAGTAGGCATTGGTTTCTGAAATATATACTTCAAAGGATCCAGCCTGCTTATGAGGAAAGTAGTGTGGGCTTGGAGATAATGTCTCAGCTTTTGAGCAACCCACGTCAGAGCGCAACATGTCCTTTCCAGCAGAGTGTATTTGGCCTCGTAGCCGGTGAATTTCTTGCTCAAGTAGTAGATTGCTTGCTCCTTCTTTCCGGTTATGTCGTGTTGCCCGAGGACGCAACCGAAAGAGTTCTCCAAGACTGTCAGATACAAGAAAAGTGGCCTCCCTGGTTCTGGAGGGACCAAGACTGGGGGATTCGAAAGGTATTCTTTGACTTTATCAAAGGCTTCTTGACACTCAGTTGTCCATTTAATCGCCGCATCTTTCCTTAACAGCTTGAATATGGGCTCACACGTGCTTGTCAGCTGGGCAATAAACCGACTGATGTAGTTCAACCTGCCCAACAGACTCATCACGTCTTTCTTTGTTCTCGGGGGAGGCAGATCTCTGATGGATTTTATCTTAGTTGGATCTAGCTCGATACCTCTCCTGCTTACGATGAAGCCCAAAAGTTTGCCCGACGGAACTCCGAAAGCACACTTGGCTGGGTTTAGCTTCAAGTCATACTTCCTTAGTCTCTCGAAGAATTTCCTCAAGTCTTGGATGTGATTATCCTGCGTCCTGGACTTGACTATCACGTCGTCCACGTACACCTCTATTTCCTGATGCATCATGTCATGAAAAATGGCAGTCATGGCCCTCATGTAAGTAGCCCCAGCATTCTTCAAACCAAATGGCATGACCCGATAACAGTAGGTGCCCCAAGGCATGGTGAAGGCAGTTTTCTCGGCGTCCTCTTCATCCATCAATACCTGATGATACCCAGCGTAACAATCTACGAAAGACTGTATCTCGTGTTTGGCGCAATTATCAACGAGGATGTGGATGTTGGGCAGTGGGAAATTATCTTTGGGACTTGCTCTATTCAAATCTCGGTAATCTACACATACCCGAGTTTTCCCGTCCTTTTTCGGTACTGGAACCACATTTGCCAACCATGTTGTATATTGGACTACCCGAATCACTCCCGTTTTCAGTTGTTTGGTGATCTCCTCTTTAATCTTGTCACTGACCTCAGTTTTGAACTTTCGTTGCTTTTGTTGAACTGGAGGACAATCAGGATGAATCGGCAATTTATGAACCACTAGATCAACACCTAGACCCGGCATGTCATCATATGACCAAGCAAACACGTCTTTAAATTCAAAAAGAAGTTGAATTATCGCCTCTCGCGTTTTCTTGTCCGTGTGAATGCTTATTTTGGTCTCCCGGATTTCTTCAGGAGTTCCTAAATTAACCGGTTCGGTGTCATTCAGATTTGGCTTAGGTTTATTCTCAAAATATTCCAACTCTCGGTTTATTTCCCTAAAAGCTTCTTCCGCATCATATTCTGGTTCTGGGTTCATTAATTCGCAGTTAAATAGCTCATTGTGATCTGGGCGTGAAGTCCGCAAGCATGTCATATTTAAAGCCGCATTATTATAACTGAAAAGAAAGATAAAAGGAAAAATAACAAAAATCAGAACAAAAGAAAGAATGGGAAAGCAATGATGATTTTTTTTTATTTTCTTTGGAAAGTTGGAAGACAACAATGTTTACAACTTAGGAATTCAAAACAACAATTGAAAGGAAGAAAACGTCCAAGTTATGTCCTGGAGATAACTTGCGACACAGGAAAGGTGACAGGACAGGTCTACCCGGACTTCTGTCTAGTCAGGAATGGCGTGGCCTCCCAGTTTCGAAGTTTGGCATTTGGCCCCACATACAGCATCTCAGCAGTGCTTGTGCCTTCACCTGGTTGAACCATGTGAGTCTCGTAGAGCATTTCCCTCATTGCCCCACATATCTCCTATATTTCCTCAGCCGTGAAGACCTCGTCGTCTTCTTCTTCGGTGTATCTTGTCCCGATGAAGGTTTCATACAAATCCGGAAAGGGTTGAGGTAACTTCCAACCCTCATTTCATCTTTTCTTCGCCAACTCTTCGTCTCCTGGAGTGGGTTTGAAACCTAGTCCAAAATGTTTCTTGGTGACTCGCAAGGTGATGGGTTCTGCTATTCCCTGCAGGGTTCGTCCAAGCCCTTTCCCTGGCCTAAATCCGTGCCGGATCATCTCTTTGGCCACCATAACCGAAGCGTTAGACAAGAAAGGCTGGGGGCAGGGTATTCCCTCTTCATGCTGCTCTGCCAGTATAATCTCGAAAGCTTGATAGACCGTATGTTCGCTCCCTTCTCTCGGTTCAAGATATGGGATGGATGGGTCCCGATAGAAAGCATGCTCATCTTCTCCATGGACCACGATCTCTCGGTCTTCGTACTCAAACTTCACCATCTGGTGAAGAGTGGAAGGCACAGCTCCTGCCGCATGGATCCAAGGTCTGCCGAGGAGGAAATTGTAGGATGTATCCATGTCGAGCACCTGGAAGGTTACTTCAAACTCGACTGGTCCTATGACCAACAACAGGTCTATTTCCCCCATGGTATCTCTCTTGATGCCGTCGAAAGCCCTTACGCAGACATTGTTGGGTCGGATTCTTCCGGTCCCAATTTCCATTCTTTGTAGCGTGGAGAGCGGGCAAATGTCAACACCTGATCCCCCATCCAACATTACCCGCTTGACATAGTAGTCCTCGCATTTAACTGTTAGATGCAAAGCCTTGTTGTGTGCCGCTCCTTCCAGGGGTAAATCATTCTTGCTGAAAGAGATTTGGTTGACGGCGAAGAATCTTTCTGTCATCCGCTCCAGTTGTTCTACCGAGGTTTACACTGGCACATATGCTTCATTCAGGGTCTTCAGTAAGATCTTTTGATGTTCGGCCGACCTCATCAACAATGACAGCATGGACACTTGCTCGGGGCACTTGCGCAGTTGATCTATCACTTCGTAATCCGGCATTTTCATTTGTTGGAAGAACACTTCCGCTTCTTCAGCGCTCACAGGCTTCTTTGGTGGGAAGCGCTTTTGTGTGGCGTTGTTCAGTTCTTGGGTGTTTGAATACCTTCCAATGAAAGTATTTTCTGAAAGCTCTCCCATGACCTCTTTACCTTTATACATTACCAAAGTCTTTTGATAATTCCACGGCACTGTGGACGGGTTGGTCATTGGCTTTTGTGGCACGCGTCCGATAACCCCTGGCTTACTCAGCCGAGGTGATTGAATCGTCCCCCGGACCACATAGGCCCCTTTTGGCACATACATAGGTTTTGTCTTTTTGATCCCGAAGTTCTGCGTCTTCTCAGCTCGACCTCGTGGTATGTAAATGACTCTATCCTTTGCCGGCGCCACTTTCTTCTCTACCTTCTTCTCAGGCTCGCTTTTTATAGCATTGGCCTCCTCCCCCTTTTCTGGTTTCTGGTCTGTCTCAGGACTTTTCCCCGTGTCGACAATGGCGATTATAGCTTTCAGATCAGGGTCAAACTCTTTGTCTTCACAAATCATCCCGATCAGCGGCCCATTATTGTGAGCAGGCAATGGATTGTTAGTCACATTTGGGATCTCCTCGTCCCTTAGCACTATTTTCCCTTGCTCTATAAAATTCTCGACCACCCTTTTCAACGACCAGCAGTCATTTGTATCATGTCCCTCGGCCCCTGAATGATAGGCGCATCTGACTCCAGCTTTGTAAGAAGGTGACGTCGGGTTTTGCCTTGTTTGAGGGATTGGTTGCAAGAAACCCAACTGGACTAGCTTCGGGAACAAAGTAGAGTATGGTTCACCGATGGGCGTGAAAGTCCGCCTTCGAGGTGGCTCCTGAGGGCGGAAGTTATTCTGCGGGGGTTGTGGGTTATAGTGGTTGCGGTAAGGAGGCTGATTTCTGGGAGGTGGAGCTGGGCCTCGGTTGGCTTGTTGCGGCGGATGGGCATAAGGCTGGGCATTCATGACCATATAGGGTTGATGAGCATATGCCAGATTTGAGTGTGGGTAGTAGTGTTGTGGGGTTCTTTCCGGGAAACGAGGCCTGGGATGACGATATTCCCTTGCTTCAGAAGTTGCCATGGTCGTTTCTTCCTTTTTCTTCCCTCTTGCCATTCCTCCGGACCCGCTCTAAACGGCTTGGGAGGTCGCCCTTATGGCTGCTTGACTCAGAATCCTACCTGTTTTCAGACTATTTTCCACCATCTCTCCAATCTTAATTGCTTCTGCAAACGGCTTTCCCATGGCTGACATCATGTTTTGGAAATAGTCAGACTCTTGAGCCTGGAGAAAAGTAGTGACCATTTCTACCTCATCCATGGGAGGCTTCACCCTCGACGCCTGCTCACGCCACTTAATAGCGTATTCTCGGAAGCTTTCTGAAGGTTTCTTCTTCAAATTCGACAGAGAATTTCGGTCTGGTGCAATGTCGATGTTATACTGGAATTGTTTCACAAAATCTCTGGCGAGATCATCCCATATATGCCATCGGGACATTTCCTGGTCCATATACCATTCCGAGGCTATCCCTACTAGACTTTCCCCAAAATACGCCATTAGCAGTTCTTCTTTTCCACCGGCTCCCTGCAATTGGTTGCAGTATTTCTTAAGATGTGCAATGGGGTCACCGTGCCCATCGTATTTCTCAAACTTTGGGGTCTTGAAACCCACTGGCAAATGCACGTGAGGGAACATGCATAGGTCGGCGTAAGAGACGCTCTTCTGTCAGCTCAATCCTTGCATGTTCTTCAAACTTTGTTCAAGGCTTCTCATTCTTTTGGAAATCTCATTTTGTTCTGCAATTCTGGGGTTCTAATCCAGCCCGGGTGCAAGCTCGTGCTGAGGCGGTGGAGGATTAGTGCTGGTAGCGAATCTAGTTGGTTCCATTGAGAACGAGGGTGCTTGGAATGTAAAAGAGGATGAGTCAAAGCTTGGCTTGTATGCAGTAGGCTGTGCCGTAATCGAGCAGGGTGGTGCAGTAAAGATGTTCATGCTTGCATCGGTGGCTGACATTCGGGGATGAGGCTTAGAAGGCGATCCAGCAGAGCAGGCTGAGGTGGATGGGTACCCGAATGGGGTAGCAGGATAATTTATGGGGACGTTAGAAGTCCCGCTTGATCTGGAGAATAACTCAGGGAATCCGGGGACGACACTTGGCGGCTCTTTCCCATTATTCCAGTCGTCCAGCATTTCCAACATGCGGAGTCGTAAGATTCTATTCTCTTCCACAGTTGCGGATTCAGGTGTGAGGACGGCTGAGATCAAGCTCTCCTCGGAGACAAGGATTGTTTGCAACGGAATTTCTGAAGACATTTCCACACTTCCTTTTGACCTGGTGAAGTAAGTGTGAGTGCTGCTTCTGGTTCTAACAACAGGTAGTTGAACACTTCTCCTTGACCTCGTGAAGTATGAGTGCGAGGCCAGACTTTCACCAAACCAACCGTCTTTTCCAAAAACCTGAAGATACTCAACGACAAACGCACGGTTAATTTGAAACAACATAACAGATAGGCAACCTCACGTTTGAGCATGATGCACCTATGCAGTTAAGTGAATTCTACATGTTTGGGACGAAAGCATGCGTCATTTCGGCATTTTTTTCTTTTGTTTTTCTTTTATGTTTTTTTTATTTTTTTATTTTTTGCGGTAAAAATGCGACCGGATCCGATGAGGATTGCCTACGTATCACGACGCCACGTGAATCAGATCATCACGTAGTTCAAAACACATAATGAGCGTAAAAGAAACAACCTTTTATTGTTGAAACGGTCTTATTACAAACTACATTTGCAAAAGAAAAGCAAACTTTGAAAATAAACCTAGACTCAAAAATAAACTAAAAATCACCCTGATGGGAAAAACAAGCAGAAGATGCTAAGATACAGACTCAACTTATGAGTACATTATGGTTTTGGCAATTTGTGTCCGCGGGGCATTGTTCGGCCTCGCCGCGGTCCTAGGTGTGAGATCCCTCTCAAGTTGCTCCAGCTCATGCATGGTCTGCTTGACATAACTCATCACTGCCGAGAGGACGATAACGCTGGTCATGTTCTCACATCGTAGACATCGTCTGGTGATGGCATGGGCAATGGCCTTGATCCTATCTCTGGTTTGCTTCTTCTCTATGAGTAGGCGTTTTATCTGATCGCTACATATCTTGAACACCTGAGCATCCTGTATATGCTGATGTTTTAGTTGCCGTACTTCTAACTTCATCTGGGCCAACGAATCGTACCAGTATCTGCTCTCAATTTGGAAATCCTTGGCCTGATTAGCTGCTTTGATCTCAAGTGTAGCTATCTCTCTCTTTATTTTAGCAACAGTTTTCTCGTGATCGCCTTCCAATTGTTTCAAGTGTCGGCGATGCTTATCTGTTCTTATATCCCACTGTGCCCTGAGCTCTGCTATGATGGTTTTAGATTTCTCTAAATCCTCTTGCCATTCCCTGACTTTGCCTTTTAGCCTTTTTATCAACTGCTCATCTGATCGACGCCTTGGCTGCTTATCCGCATCCATCCTTATCTGTTTGATCTGGGCTTTGAGCATTTCGTTTTCCTGAATCAACCTGTTTCGTTCTCCCAGATTGGTAGCAACTTGCACGTTGTGATCATATTTCAGGCTTTCTACTTGTTGCTTCAACCTGCTGATTTCGGCGCAATAGCCTCTTTCTTTTGCTAGCCAATCCCACTGTTTTTGCGACGATTCAGTGAAATTCAGGATGTGGGGTCTCTTAGCCGGCCTTTCATGCTCAAGTTCCCTTCTATACCATGCCAGGTAACCTGGCGCCGTCTCACCTTTGGCTCGATCCCGTACGCAAGTATCTGATTTCAGATATTGACACTCACTCCAAGTTTGGCGAATTTTCGCTTCTGGAAACTGTCCGTTAGGACTTATCTCAACTGCTTGAGTGCTAAGATCTTCCTCATAAGGTACTGTCTGGCATCTTCCGAGCTGTCTCAAAACTCGGCAGGGTGCGTAAGGTTGAATGCTCTTAAGCCCCATCAGTAAGAAATGAGTTTTAGCTGCCGGCATATATACGACTTCCTCAACAGGCAACCATCCCAGCGTCCATTGTATTTGGCTGGCAGTAAGAGCTTGAAAGAACGAGGTCCATGCCAGGACTCCTTTGGGCAAACTGATCTCTTTGGTTCTCGTGTAAAATTCTTCTATGCAAGTCTTTTCCGGGGAACCATGGCTCAAAATCTCGGAACGATGGCAGAGGTGCTCGGTCATCCACATTTGTAGGAGCAAGTTACAGCCTTCGAAGAAATTTCCCCCAGCTTTACAAGCTGTGAGAGCTCGAAAAATATCAGATACCACCATAGGCGCAAGAGTGCTGTGACTTTGCGTGAGTAAAGTGCTGACGATCCCGGATATCTTCAAATCAATGTTTCCGTCTTTCCTTGGAAATACCAGTAGGCCCAGGAACATCATCATGAAGGCTACCCGTCTGTGTTTGTCCCACTTCTGACGAATACCTTTGCTGCATAGTTTGTTGATTGGATTATTGAATCCCTCTTCATGACCGTATCTATCATATATGGAGCATGGAGTGCAAAATCCGGCTGCTAGATCCGGGTTGTGGACTGTTCTAGGTATTTTCAATGAATCCAGGAACCGATGTACCGTGACGACTCTTGGGGCGACCAAGTATTTTTCCCTCAACGGAAGTTCAGTATTCCCGATGTATCCGGCCATTTCTTCCAAAGTTGGGGTGAGCTCAAAATCAGAGAAATGGAAAACATTGTGCGCCGGGTCCCAATAGGTAACCAAAGCTCTTATGATATCTCCCCGAGGCTGGACTTCCAACAGACCCACAAGACCTTTCAAATATTTCTTAACCTCATTTTGTCCTTCAACACCTAGATCATTCCACCATAGCCGTAACTTGACAGGGATTTTGGTCATTATTGAAAAATGTTCATTTTGCATCGTGCTCATCCTGCACATTTATTAAGGTGATTTTAACAAAATGACTTGACTCAAAAATATTTTACAAAGGGGATCAAGTTTTGAACACGGCCTTTAAGCACTTTGGGGACGAAGATTTTAAAGTCGTGTGGGTTAACTGGACAAAAACACTAAACAAGACCCAAAAGTGGTTGTTTATGCAAAGTCAGCCTTCCGGCGTCCCTTTCGAGAACATTCGGCTATTTATGACAAAACAGCATCACCCGACTCATTTATGACTCCTTTTTTTTTAAAAAAAAAAAAAAAAAAAATTTGACACGCATTTTTTCTTTTATTTATTTATTGATTTTGGCTACTTTAGCAAAAATGGGGTTGAACCCGACGAGGGTTGCCTACGTATCTCACATCCGGTGAGAATCAAACCTGCGTAGTTCGGTAACATCATGAATAGAGAAAATCAATTAAACCCAGAAAGCAAAAATATTTTTTTTTATAGTATTTTCTTTTGAAAAGAGATAAAGACTAAAAAAAAAAAATTTCTAGGAAGTATTTGGACTATTAGTCTGAATTTATAAAAGAGGTGCTACGAAAGAAACAACACATTTTTTTTGAATTATGAATTTCCAATAAAAAAATTGTTTTTACTTTTAAATAAATACCCTTTTTGATTTTTAAAAGAAAAAGGAAAAAATTTTATATGTTTTTTTAATAAATTAAACTAAAAGACAAATGTTGGTTTTATTCTGTTTTTTTTTTAGAAAAAATTCCGGCGAGGTTGTGACACTACTTGGACATTGGTTTTATTTTTCCAAAATAAGTAATTATCTCCCTACGCTGCTATTTTCCTCTTTTTTTTATATAAACCGGTCAGCATGCGGAACCGAAGCAAATAAATGCGCAAAACAAATAGGATGCAGCAGGGTGGTCTTTTCATTTCAGGTTGTCTGTCCTAGACGGACCCAACCCCTGTGTTGAGCCCCCTAAGTCAAATGCAACATGATGCAAATAAACGTTCCTACTAGGGATCCGGCATGAAGTTTCGTTATACTAGGTTTATACCCTGGGTATTTGTTCTAGACTGTGTACCCGAGCGGACAACTCGAGTCGAGGAGGGGGCTACGTACCGGGGACCCGCGAGATCGTCCGGCTTTGTAACTTGTCCGACCTCTTTCTTATTTCAGGTATTGACACTAACAGAATAGGGAGTCTCGACCAGCGAGCTTCTCCCCGGAGGTAAGAAGAGAAGGGTTTCGGCACAGTTTATATACAGTTCAGATAATATCAAAGCGGTAAAAGACAACATTTAGCACGTTATGCAAAAACATGTAATAAAGATCAGATAATAAAGCCAAATATAACAATTATTCTAAGCTTGAATTCTTGAACCTTGAACCAGTGGTTCTGGGTTAATATTCCCCAGCGGAGTCGCCAGAGCTGTCACACCTCCTTTTTGCGCGCCCGCCCCGGAGGGTTAGATGCGCGAGGGAGTTTTTCCAATTTAAGTGACAATATTCGAAATGTGATTATTTATTTAATTCAGAGTCGCCACTTGGGAAAGGTTTGGCTTTTGGTGTCCCAAGTCACCGGTTTTATCTTGAATCCCAAATCGAGGAAATTTTCGACTTTTCCAAATGAAGTCTGCGAACCAGAAATTCTAAGTAAGGAATTCTGTTGACCCGAGGGAAGGTGTTAGGCACCCTCGAATCCCGTGGTTCTAGCACGGTCGCTTAAATTGTTATAATGGCTAAATATCTGATTTAAATACATGTTGTGACTTATGTGCTTTTATTAAGTTTTAACCGCTTTTATTATTATCATTTATTTTTATAGAATTGCAACGTCGTGAAAATGTATCTCGAACCACGTCACAATCAATGCACCCGTAGTTGTTAACACATTTCGACTCCGTTGAGATTTGAAATTGGGTCACATAAATGCGCACCCGAATTTAAGAATGTGATTTGATTAAGTCGCGCCTAAAGAATCTAACGCGTTATTGTCTTCGGGGAGGGCAGTGGAATTCACTAAACAGCCTATCTTGAATTCTAAATATTTATTATGGTTATTTATTGAGGGCCCCGCAATTTTGCATTTTTATTTGGCGAGGCTTGTCTCTATTTTAGAAAGGATATCCTAAAGTGGCTACATTTCTAATGCATTTGTCTCTAAAACTAGAAGAAAAATGTACATGCTAATTTAATTATATGCTTTGGCCTAGTCCGGATTCTTATCAATTTCTGATTAATTATTTACAAAGTGGAGAGACGTCATACCTTGTGAAACATGCGAGATTGACCAAATGCTATACTTGCATCCAAACATTTCTTGAATTGAATTAAACTAGACTTATTTAGGCTAGATTAAGGGAATTAACCACTAGGCATTATTACTAATGGGGATTCGAACGTGCTCCTATATACCGCCTAGCGGGTCCTGATAAAAGAACTAAAATAAAACAGAACATCATTGCGTAAGGTGGAAATATTCTATCCTATGCATGTCATTATAGTTAAACAGGAATCCGGTCAGTCGCTATGTTAATTATCCGTACATTCTACGTACTGTACCATTACACGCCTCGTACCAACAAACCACTATAAACTAAGATGCAAGAGGCTAAAACTTAGTTAAGTATTAACTAACTAATCTTTTGCTACTGAATTACGCACTAATCAATTTATACAAAAGAAGTCAATATACCATGAGCATTACAAACAGACATTTAAACTTCTTCAAACTCCTTTCATTTCATGCTTTCGAACTGTTACAGTTAACACCAAAATGGGACTCGAAATGTGTACCTGAATACTAAAATGCAAAGAAGAAGTGGAAGCAAAAGGGTCAGCAGCAGCAGAAAGCAAAATAGCAGCAACAACAACAAGCGAAGCAAGTAGAATCAAGAACCCAACTAGACCAAGTTCCAGAGTAAACCAAACAGACAACCAGCAGACTCAATTGGATTTAGAAAAATCAGTATTGAACAAACAGGTCAAGACCAGTGAAATCAAGACAGCAGAGAAGAATGCAATTTCTAGTTTTGTCTGTCTGTGTTATCAAACAAAATTCTTTTCCAGTTTTCTGTTTTTCAGCACTTCAACTCTCAATCTCCAAACTAAATTTTCTGTGTGTATTCTCTTTTTCTCTGTCTGTGTGTGTGTATCTATCTCTATCTTCAGGTCTGTGTGCCTGTCTATGTATATATGTGTATATCTCCTCCCTCTCCTCAGATCTCTTAATCCCTCTCTAATCTCAGGTGTCTCTGTTTTTTTTTAACTGATGGAAGTCCTTCCCTTTTATAATCCTCAAATCACCCCTTTAACAGCCTGTTTAGACCATCGGAACACCCTCCCATGTGCTACCCCTTTTCAGTTTCCACTCACTATTTAAATAAGAACACAACCCCATGATATTCCCTTGGCAGGCTTACCTTTTGAGTAATGCTTATTATTTCTGAAACTAAAGCAGAATATGGGCAGCAGAATGTATTCTGACAGCACATGCTGTCCATTACTTTGTAATGCACATGCTGCCCAAGGCTGAGAGATGAGTAAACAATGCTATCAACTAAATTAAAATCTGAAACCTAGCTAATAAATCAATCCTTTAAATGTCTTTCTGATTTGGCTAAACAAATTAATACCGAGTGGCAACAACATTAATCTGATTCAACAATGCTTCAGTAAATTACAAAAGCCTGAGTCAAATTGCTACCATTCTAACATGAAACCAATTGACGACGTATATCGATTCGACTATACTAGTTAAAACACATACAATCGAAGCCAAAATCAGACATTTAACAGTATCGAACACATGATTTGAATTGTACTGACTAAGCAAAATTGTACTCGAGGAATCAGTTGATCAGTCAAAATTTGAAGTTCAATTGTTCGCACAGCACATACACATATACACATTATCAGTAACAAGTAGAGGAAAGACTCGATCAAACACAAAGGTTCAGGCAAGGTGGACAGGACACAGTTGGTAAAATTCAAAAACACGAATTAAAACAAAACATCAACAGACCTTTAATCAGCATATGGAATAAAGAAAAGAAAAGAAAACAAAACTCACCTTAAATCCCAAAAAATCAAAGAGCCTTAGCTTGGATTCGAACAGGCCTTTCTTAAGGCTGAACGGACTTTAATCGAAGTGTTTCTCAGATGAGAAACACTTCGATTAAGGTCCATTAGACCTTAATCTCTTGTGGCTTAAAAAGATACGGAACAGGCACGAGGTTTAAGCCTAATCTCTTGGTTTAAACAGGCACGGAACAAACACGAGGTTAACCCTAATCTCTTGGTTTAAAACAGGCACGGAACAGGCACGAGGACAGGCACGGAACAGGCACGGAACAGGCAAGGAACAGACACGAGGACCCTAGGGTTCAAAACATCAGATCTGGGATTTGTGTTTCCCTGGTCAGATTCGGACCAAACCAAGCATGGTTTGGTCACGAGGGGGTCCGGGGACTATCTGGTATGAAACTGGGGTTAATCGGTGTAGGTTAGGTTCCGACTCGAATCTTCAAATGAAGATTCGAGAAGGTGGGAGGGGATTCGAGCTAAGTGGTTAACAGATCCATGTTCAGGGTGGCAAGGGGGTTCTATGGTGTTAAGGATGGGGTCACCGGCGTCCATGCCGCCGGCTTTCATGGTGAGAGTATACAGCGGAGGCTCTAGGGTTCCGGGGTTCTTGTGAAGATGATGAAAGCTAGGGTATTGGATAGGGGGGGCAGGGTACGAGTGGGAGCTTATATATGGAGTGGATGAATGGATCCTGACCGTCGGATGAGACACGATGAAGGGCCAGGATCCTTCAACTAATAGGAACGGTGTCGTTTCAAAACTAGAGGGGTTTGGGTCGGTCCGGGTAGAATGGGTCAGGTTTTGTTTATGGGTTATGGGGAAGTGATCTTGGCCATTGATCAATCTAAGATCAACAGCCCAGATCAGACCAGGTTAAAACGGTGTCGTTTGGAAGCTCTGGGTATAGGCTGTTGTGGACCGGGTTACACAGGGGTTTTGGGTTTGAGTTTTGGGCCTCGAATTTAAAATGAAAATAAGCCCAATTGATTTTCAACCCAATTCTGCACTCTCTTTTATTATTATTATTTTTTATTTTTATTTTTAAAACAAAACCCTAGTAAATCAAATTAAAATTACATAAACACTTAATACAATTATTTGCACACACAAATTAAAATATTTGAAGCAGGTAAAATCAAACAAAACAAAAATCACGGACAAAGATGCTTATTTATGATTTTCTGTTTAACAAACGGATTGCGATTCAAATTACGCATGACACATACATTTTTGTATTTTGTTTTAATAAAATAAAATGGGCAAAAATCATAAATAATTAACATAGTGCCATGTAAAATCCAAAAATTGTACAGCAGAACCATTTGTTATTATTTTTATTTCTTTTGGAGCAATTGTCGCGTAAAACAAAAATCACGTGCTCACAATCCTGTTTTGTGCTGAATGCCATATTTGGGCCTCGTGCCAATTATTTGGACCCTATGGGATTTTTAGTGATATTTACTCACTGTTTTGACTTTATACTTGTACTCAGTCATGCTATATTCTACTGTTTTCAGAACTCAGCCATGTTTACTCTGTTTTAACACATTAAATGATATTTTGGGTTGAGCATCATATTTTACAGTTACCCGAGTGGCTTATGAGATTCTGACTGAGTAAGGCCAAGGGCTTGTGTTGTGAGGTTATTGAGTTGATTCATGATTATGTGACCAAGGGCCTGAGATTGTACTCCACAAGGTGACTTGTTGATATGAGGCCGAGAGCCTATTGATTATGCCACGAGATGACTTAATATTGCGTTTGGGCCGTAAGGGTCCCCTCTCAGAGTCTGTACACCCCTAGTGAGCGCGGGTACCCATTGTGATATAAGATATAGCCCGAGGGGCTAGTGTTGTTCCATGATATTGCCCGAGGGGCGGATTCTGTTAACATTATGCCCGAGGGGCGGATTTTTATGTGTTTATCTATTCTAGCTACTTCTCATTTAATTGTTTAACTGTTAAAAAGGTGTTTTAAATAAGCTTCTTCTTAACTAAGTGTTTTTACATGTTTTCACCGTTCTATTGTTTTTACTGGTTTTATACTGCTTCTTTATAGTATATTGATGTGTTTTTACGTGATTTCTTATCGCTCAGTCTTCATTTATTATTATTATTCACTGAGTTGGAGTACTCACTTTACTCCCTGCATCTCGTGTGCAGATTTAGGCGTTTCAGGTCCTACTTGCAAAGGTTGAGAGTTTCAAGCAGATTCCGGAGATTCACTAGGTAACTGCTCGACGTTCGCAACCCAGTGCTTCTTCCTCTATCTTATTTTTCCTTGTTTAGTTCTGTAGTAGACTATGTAGACTTTTCCTGTCTTTATTCGGATAGTAGATGTTCATGATTGGTGACACCCCGATGTCGGGCTATGTCTATTCTGCAATTGTACTATTTCACCTTATTTTGGGATTATTATCATGTTAAAGACTTATTTTGTACTATTTAATTGCTTAAAATGAATTGGGAGTGTGTCGGCTGGCCTTGTCTTCACGAGAGACGCCAACACGACCGGGTCTGGGTTTAGGGTCATGACAAGTTGGTATCAGAGCCTAGGTTACATAGGTCTCACGAGTCATGAGCAAGTTTAATAGAGTCTCGGGGATCAGTACAGAGACATCTATATTTATCCTCGAGAGGTTGCAGAACCTTTAGGAAAAACTTCATATTCTTGAAATTCTTGTCGTGCGAATCTGTTAATGCGAGTACTAAACTTCTATTGTTTTATTCTCTCACAGATGATGAGGACACGCACTACCGGTTAGGATGGACGACCACTAGTACCACCAGTTGTGGCCACTAGAGGCCGAGGACGCGGTCGTGGTCACGGTAGGGGCAGGGGTGTGGCCCGCACAGTAGCTAGGGCAGCACCTGCAGATCCACCAACCGTCCAGTTCAGGATCAGATCCTAGTTGTGGACGCTTTAGCAGCACCAGCTGTACCCATTATGATTTCAGGTCTTCAGGAGGCCTTGGCTCAGATTCTATCAGTATCCACTGGCCTAACTCAAGCGGTCTCAGTTACTACAACCGCAACTACTTCTCAGGTTGGGGGAAGCACTCAGACTCTCGCCGCTCGCACACCTGAGCAGGTCGTGCAGGGACTTCAGACACCGGGGGTGCATCTAGCCCAGACGGTTGCAGCTTCTCAGGACTATGTAGCTCCTGCCATGCCAGAAGACGAGTTGAGCAGGTTGGAGAGGTTTGGTAGACTTCAGTCTCCGACTTTCAGTGGTGCAGAGGGTGGGGATGCCTAGGGTTTCTTGGATAAGTGTCAGAGGATGCTTTGTACAATGGGTATTCTAGAGACCAGCGGGGTCGCTTTCACTACTTATCAGTTTTCTGGAGCTACCTTCACTTGGTGGGAGGCTTTTGAGAGGCGTAGGCTTGTTGGTGCAGCACCCCTTACCTGGTAGTAGTTTTCCGTCCTCTTTTTGGAGAAATATGTGCCGCAGTCTCGCAGAAAGGAGCTGCGCAGATAGTTCGAGTGGTTGCGTCAGGGAGAGATGACTGTGACGCAGTATGAGATGAGGTTCTCTAAGTTAGCTCATCATGTGATTTGGTTGGTTCCGACAGATAGAGAGAGGATTAGGAGGTTTATTGATGGCCTCACTTATCAGCTTCGTATTCTCATGACTAGAGAGAGGGTGACTGTTCGTTGCCAGGAGCGAGAGGAAAGGGAGGCCAGGGGGCCTCGAAGATCTAGTAGTTATGGTGGTGCTCCTTCGAGAGGTCAGTTTCAGCACGACAGAGGCCTTCCATTCATGTATGCTCAGCCAGCTCGCCCAGGTTATCATGGGGCGTCATCAGGTCATGGTTCTCACAGTTCTCATCAGGGCCAGTCATCACTTAGTGCCCTTCCAGCTCAGAGTTTGTCTCGTGCTCTATCAATTCAGGGCTCTTCTATGCCAGGTGCATCTGCTAGTCATTCCGGTGCTAGAGGTTCTCTTTAGTCTCCGTCTCTAGCACCCGGGAGTTGCTATGAGTGTAGAGAGATGGGTCATATGTGGAGGCAGTGTCCTTGTCGTCTTGCGGGTTCATCTCAGCAGAGAAGTCAGCCATCGGCTTCAGCACCAGTTACTTCACCACCACCCGCCCAACCAGCTAGGGGTGGAGGTCAGTCAGCTAGGGGTTGCCCTAGAGGGGGAGGTCGGTTAGGTGGCGGTCAGACCCATTTCTATGCACTTCCAGCTAAACTTGATGTTATTGCTTCTGATGCTATAATTACATGTATTGTCTCAGTCTACCACAGAGATGCTTCTATATTATTTGATCCCGGTTCCACCTTTTCTTATGTGTCATCATACTTTGCTCGTTATTTGGATACGCCCCGTGAGTCTCTTATTTCACCTGTTCATGTATCTACTCCAGTGGGCGATACTATTATTGTAGATTGTGTATACCGGTCATGTGTGATGACTATTGGGGGTCTGGAGACCCGAGTGGATCTTTTATTATTATGTATAGTGGATTTCGATGTTATTTTGGGCATGGATTGGCTATCTCCGTGTCGTGCTATTCTGGACTGTCATGCTAAGACAGTGACATTGGCTATACCGGGTGTGCCATGGATTGAGTGGTAAGGTTTGACTGATTATGTTCCCAGTAGAATAATCTCATTCTTGAAGGCCCAGCGTATGGTTGGGAAGGATTGTCTTTCGTATCTAGCCTTTGTGAGGGATGTCAGTGCAGAGACTCCCAGTATTGATTCTGTTCCAGTCGTGAGGGAGTTTCCCGATGTGTTTCCTGCAGACCTGCCGAGCATGCCATCGGATAGGGATATTGATTTTGGTATTGACCTGTTGCCGGGCACTCATCCCATCTCTATTCTGTCGTATCATATGGCACCAACGGAGTTGAAAGAGTTAAAGGAGCAGCTTCAGGAACTCCTTAATAAGGGGTTCATTCGACCTAGTGTATTGCCTTGGGGTGCGCCAGTTCTATTTGTGAAGAAGAAGGATGACACAATGAGGATGTGCATTGATTATAAGTAGTTGAATAAAGTAACAATTAAGAACAAGTATCATTTGCCTCGCATTGATGATTTATTCGACCAGCTTCAGGGAGCGAGGGTTTCTCCAAGATTGATCTCCGTTCAGGTTATCACCAGTTGAAGATCAGAGATTCGGATATTCTTAAGATGGCTTTCATGACCCGATATGGTCATTATGAGTTCTTGGTGATGTCTTTTGGGTTGACCAATGCCCCAGTGGCATTCATGCATTTGATGAACAGCATATTTCGGCTTTATCTCGACTCGTTTGTCATAGTTTTCATTGATGATATTCTGGTATATTCCGAGCACATAGAGCATTTGAGAGTTGTGTTGCAGAGAATGAGGGAGGATAAGCTTTATGCGAAGTTCTCCAAGTATGAGTTTTGGCTCAGTTCAGTGGCTTTCTTGGGGCACGCGGTGTCCAGCGAGGGTATTCAGGTTGATCCGAAGAAGATAAAGGCAGTTCAGAGTTGGCCCAGACTATCCTCAGCCATAGAGATTCACAGTTTTCTTGGTTTGGCGGGTTATTACCGTTAATTTGTTCAGGAATTCTCATCTATCACATCGCCCTTGACTTGTATGGTCAGATGAGTGTGAGGAGAGTTTTTAGAAGCTCAAGATAGCCTTGACCACAACTCTAGTGTTAGTTTTGCCATCAGGTTCAGGTTCATATACCGTATATTGTGATACTTCGAGAGTTGGTATTGGGTGTGTATTGATGCAGGAGGGTAGAGTTATTGCTTATGTTTCTCGTTAGTTGAAGCCCCATGGGAAGAACTACCCCGTTTATGATTTGGAGTTGGCTGCCATTGTTCATGCATTGAAAATTTGGAGGCATTACTTGTATGGTGTGTCTTGTGAGGTGTTTACTGATCATCGTAGTCTCCGGCACTTATTCAAGTAGAAGGATCTCAATTTGAGGCAGCGGAGATGCTAAAGGATTACGATATTACTATATTGTACCATCCGGGGAAGGCCAATATGATGGCCGATGCTTTGAGCCGAAAGGCGATGAGTATGGGGAGTTTGGCATATATTCCAGTTGGGGAGAGACCTCTTGCAGTTGATGTTCAGGCCTTGGCCAATCGGTTCGTAAGGTTAGATATCTCAGGGCCCAGTCGGGTATTGGCTTGTGTGATTTCTCAGTCTTCCTTATATGATCGCATCAGAGAGCGCCAGTATGATGATCCTCATTTGCTTGTCCTTAAGGACATAGTTCAGCACGATGATACCAGAGATGTGACTATTGGTGATGATGGGGTGTTGAGGATGTAGGGCCGGATATGTGTGCCTAATAAAGATGGGCTTCGGGAGTTGATTCTGGAGGAGGCCCATAGCTCGCGGTATTCCATTCATCCGGTGTCGCGAAGATGTATCAGGATTTGAGACAGCATTATTGGTGGAGGAAAATGAAGAAGGACATTGTGGGATTTGTAGCTCGATGTCGCAATTGTCAGTAGGTGAAGTACGAGTATCAGAGATCAGGTGGCTTGCTTCAGCAGATGGATATTTTAGAGTGGAAGTGGGAGTGGATCACCATGGACTTTGTAGTTGGGCTCCCACGAACTTTGAAGAAGTTCAATGTTATTTGGGTGATTATGGATCGGCTGACCAAGTCCGCATACTTCATTCCTGTGTGTACTACCTATTCTTCAGAGCGGTTGGCAGAGATCTATCTCCAGGAGATTGTTCATTTGCATGGTGTCCCAGTTTCCATCATTTCAGATAGGGGCACTCAGTTTACTTCACAGTTTTGGAGGTATGTGCAGCGAGAGTTGGTACTCAGGTTGAGTTGAGCACAACTTTTCACCCTCAGACGGATGGACAATCCGAGCGCACTATTCAGATATTGGAGGACATGTTGCGGGCTTGTGTCATTGATTTTGGAGGGTCATGGGATCAGTTTCTACCGCTTGTAGAGTTTGCTTATAACAACAGCTACCAGTCGAGTATTCAGATGGCTCCATATTAGGCTTTGTATGGGAGGTGATGTAGATCTCCAGTTGGTTGGTTTGAGCCGGGTGAGGCTAGGATATTGGGACAGACTTGGTGCATGATGCTTTAGAAAAGGTTAATGTGATTCAGGAGAGGCTTCGTACAATGCAGTCGAGACAAAAGAGTTATGCTGATAGGAAGGTTCAGGATGTGTCCTTCATGGTTGGTGAGAAGGTTCTGTTGAAGGTTTCGCCAAGAAGGGTGTTATGAGATTTGGGAAGAAAGGTAAATTGAGTCCTCGATTCATTGGGCCTTTTGAGGTGCTTCAGAGGATTGGGGAGGTGGCTTATGAGCTTGCTTTGCCACCCAGCTCGTCGAGTGTGCATCCGGTATTTCATGTTTCCATGCTTCGGAAGTATATTGGTGATCCGTCTCATGTTTTGGATTTCAGCACGGTTCAGTTAGATGATGATTTAACTTATGATGTGGAGCCAACAACTATTTTGGAGAGTCAGGTTCAAAAGTTGAGATCAAAAGATATAGCCTTAGTGAAAGTGCAGTGGAGAAGTCGGACCGTGGAGGAGGCTACCTGGGAGACCGAGCGGGAGATGAGGAGTATATATCCTCACCTGTTTGAGACTTCAGGTATGTTTTTTGACTCGTTCGAGGATGAACGTTTGTTTAAAAGGGGGAGGATGTAACGATCCGGCCAGTCGTTTCATGAGTTACCGCTCCGTTTATCCCATTTCTGCTTCTTATTACTTTGTTTATCGGTTATATGTGTGATCGGGTTGGTTGGTTCGGGTTCAGAGAGGATTTGGTAAGGTTTGAGACACATAGTCTCTTTTGAGAAAGTTTAAGTTGGAAAAGTCAATCGGATATTGACTTATGTGTTAAAGGGCTCGGA
Organism: Nicotiana sylvestris; assembly: GCF_000393655.2. Taxonomy (NCBI): domain Eukaryota; kingdom Viridiplantae; phylum Streptophyta; class Magnoliopsida; order Solanales; family Solanaceae; genus Nicotiana; species Nicotiana sylvestris. Next base: position 162,117,660 of record NC_091060.1, on the reverse strand, counting down.
TGTGAGTTCCTATGGTTTGGATAGCTTCGGGAGGTGATTTGGGACTTAGGAGTGTGATCGGAATGTGTTTTGGAGGTCCGGAGTAGATTTAGGCTTGAATTGGCAAAATTGAAATTTTGGCGTTTTCTAGTTGATAGGTGAGATTTTGATATAGGGGTCGGAATGGAATTCCGGGAGTTGCAGTAGGCCCCTTATGTCGTTTGGGACGTGTGTACAAAATTTTAGGTCATTCGGACGTGATTTGGTAGAGTTTTTGATCAAAAGCGTAATTTAGAAGATTTGAGAATTCTTAGGCTTGAATCCGATGCGAATTTGGTGTTTTAATGTTGTTTTGAGCGTTCTGAAGATTGGAACAAGTTTGAATGATGTCATGGGATATGTTGGCATGTTTTGTTGAGGTCCTGGAGGCCTCGGATGAGTTTCGGGTGGTCAATCGGACCATTTCAAGTTGTTGAAAGTTGCAGAAAACTGTCGTTGAGTGTTGTAGACAATTGGCCTTCGCGTTCACGAGTGGACCCTCGCGTTCGCGAAGGGTTAGCAGATGAGGCTGAATATTTGGCCTTCGCGTTCCCGAGGGAGGTCCCGCGTTTGCGAAAGGCTTGGCCATTGAGCATCGCGTTCGCGAGAAGGGGAGACGCGTTCGCGAGAAGGGGAGACGCGTTCGCGAGAAGGGGAGACGCGTTCGGCAAAGGATTGGAGTCTGGAAGCATCGCGTTCGCGAGAGGTCAGGCGCGTTCGCGAAGGAGGAAATTTTGGTCAACGTCAGTTTGTGCTTTACGAACGCGAGGCTTTGACCGCGTTCGCGAAGAAGGAGGTAGAATGTTTAAATAGCCATTGTCCGCGATTTTGGGGCTAACTTCCACCATTTTTGAGCGATTTTGGAGCTTTTTGAAGAGGATTGAAGAGGGATTCAAGGAGGAACACTTGGAGGTAAGATTTATGGATTTAATACTCGATCCTAATGTGAATTCTACCTAATTAATCATAGAATTTAAGCGTAATATTGAAGAACTAGGGCTTGTAATTGGAGACCTAGAATTTGGGATTTGAGGGGTCATTTGTGGTTGGATTTTGATGCTTTTGATATGAATGAACTCAGGGAGTGATAAGGAGTCTATTGATGTAATTTTTATCGAAATCCGAGGGCCTGGGGGTCGGGTTTGTGTTGTAATTTGATTTTTTCTGAGTGAGCTTTGTTCCCTTAGCATATTTTGATGGTTTTGCACTGGTTTTGGTTAGATTTGGAGTATTCAGAGGCCGATTCGAGAGGCAAAGACATCACGATTAGAGATTTTGACCGGATAGAGGTAAGTAATGATTGTAAATGTTGTCCTGAGGGTATGGAACCTCGGATTTCACATCGTTGTGCTATATTGAGGTGACGCACACGCCAGATGACGAGCGTAGGGTCGTGCACCGTTGGGGATTGTGACTTAGTCCATCCCGAATGACTATTTTACCGCGTATTTGATTGAAAACTAGTTGCTATCATCCTATTTTGGGCTGAATGCCATATTTGGGCCTCGTGCTAACTATTTGGATCCATATGGGATTTTTACTGATATTTTCTCACCGTTTTGACTTTATACTTGTACTTAATCATGCTATATTCTACTATTTTCATAACTCAACCATGTTTACTCTTTTTAACACATTAAATGATATTTTAAATGATATTTTGGGCTAAGCATCATGTTTTACTGTTGCCCGAGTGGCTTATGAGATTCTGACTGAGTATGGCCGGGGGCCTGTATTGTGAGGTTATTGAGCTGATTCATGATTATGAGGCCGAGGGCCTGAGATTGTACGCCATAAGATGGCTTGTTGATATGAGGCCGAGAGCCTATTGATTATGCCACGAGATGACTTGATATAGCGCTTGGGTCGTATGGGGCCCCTCCTGGAGTCTGTACACTCCGAGTGAGCGCGGGTACCCATTGTGATATGAGATATAGCCCGAGGGGCTGGTGTTGTTCCATGATATTGCCCGAGGGACGGATTTTTATGTGTTTATCTGTTCTAGCTACTTCTCATTTAATTGTTTTAACTATTAAAAAGGTGTTTTAAAGAAGCTTCTTCTGAACTATGTGTTTTTACATGTTTACACTGTTCCATTGCTTTTACTGGTTTTATACTGCTTCTTTATAGTATGTTTTTGTGTTTTTACGTGATTTCTTATCGCTCAATCTTCATTTATTATTATTATTCACTGAGTTAGAGTAATCACTTTACTCCTTGTACCCTGTATGCAGATTCAGGCGCTTCAGGTCCTGCTTGCGAGGGTTGAGAGCTTTCAGCAGATTCTGAAGATTCACTAGGTAGCTGCTCGGCGTTCGCAGCCCAGTGCTTCTTTCCCTATCTTATTTTTCCTTGTTTAGTTCTGTAATAGACTATGCAAACTTTTCCTGTCTTTATTCGGATAGTAGATGCTCATGACTGGTGACATCCCGATGTCAGGCTATGTCTATTCCGCAATTGTACTGTTTCACCTTATTTTGGAATTATTATCATGTTAAAGACTTAATTTGTATTATTTAATTGTTTAAAATGAATTGGGAGTGTGTCGGCTGGTCTTGCCTTCACGAGAGACACCATCACAACCGGGTCTGGGTTTAGGGTCGTGACATTTCTATAGATTATTTTTGTTTCTCGCAAAATATTCTATCTTAAAATATGAGTTTTTGGATTAGTATTATAGTGTTTGGTTGATGAATAGAACTGTAAATACATACATTAACGATAAATGTGAAAGATAAATTAATATTGTGTAGAATTTTTGCGTATTAAAACTTGACAATAACGCATAAATAATCAAAGTTTGATTAGAAAATGCAACAAAATTTGTCAAGTGTAGAATTTCTACTTATGGTCTTTTTATATTGAGATATTTGTCATGTTGTCCCTGTATCTTTGGCGAAAGATGCATTTGCTTATCAATGATTTAAAACTAATTAAATAAACAACATCCTTTATATTAAACAAATGCAAGCAAATGTTTTAAAAGCGTACCAACCATGTTGAGGAAATCTTTAACTCTTAAAATAGTTGTCTCTTTGACATCACCACTTCCTTTTTTTCTTAGCTCCATTATTGCTATATCCACCACCATCATTTTTTTCTCTTTTGGCCACCTTAAAAGGGATCTATATTGGGCTTGTGACATTTATGATAGTAAAAAATCTAGGAGAAGTATTGAGGTTTATAGTGACATACAAGAAAATAATATAAGTATATGGCTTTAAATCTAAAATAGAAAAGGGTTAAATTTACTGCTTTACTGTTAAAAATAAGTTATATTTATCCTTCGTTTTACTTTTGTATTATTCGTACATCTGTCATTGTATTTTGATACTCAAATCACCCCAGTCGTTAGTTTAATATTCAGAAACTAAAAATTACACGTGGCACCCTCTATTTGCTCTAAAAAAACACTCGCCCCACTTCAATGCTCAACAATTTGTGTTTAGAACCAAATAAAGGTACTTTAATTTTATAAATATTCTCAAAATCTCAGACTTATAACTATACTAATACATATAATCATTAATTAAATGAAAAAGATTCATGTTAAATAAGATAAGTACCTCTGAGGAAAAGAAAGACAGGTATCAATTCCGACTGAACTTTAATTCCATTTAGTTGGCATACTAAATTAAATATATTACTAACCAAATTATATTGCTTGGAACCTGTATACTATAGGTTGAATTGTGATCTCTTAGCAATTGAATATCAACTTAGGACTTTTGTTAATCAAAAGTAAAGTTTGAGGTGTAGTTTTGGGAGGAATAAAAATGAGATTGTTATACAAATAGCCGGTCAAATTTAATATTTTTTTTCTTGCCGATATATATATATATATATATATATATATATATAATGTATATATATTATTCGTCGGCTATTTTTAGCTTAAGATATTGGATGTACAGTTATGTGGGTTAATTTCTTAATAAAAAATTACTGAGGGACTAGACCGGAAATATACAAAAATAAGTCAACAAAAAACAGCAGCAGACACACGTGTCAAGTATTCTACTGGTCTTAGAAATACGCGCTGAACTACGTGGCGAGCTAAAATCCAACGGGTCTGAAAAAGCACAATTCTGAAAAGAAAAGCAAATAAATTGGCAACCTTAAAATTAAAAAAACAAAAACAAATCACTGTTGGATTTTTGGCTGCTCAAGTTGCCAATCACAAGCAATCTTTGTTTTATTAGTCACATCAACAATACTCGTTAATTTTGCAGTTCTAAAATTATCTACCAAAAAGTCGTTAAAGAGAATATGCTGATTCTTTGCAAGAAAATGGTTCCTTGCACTTGCAGATATCCTCAGATAATATGCTGATGTCGGTTTTCTAATCTCAGAATTATACTTCTGAATTTTGTCCATTACATATATAAAAACAGACCCATAATTTTTTCGCTCGCTCTCTTCTCACTATATCTTCATTCAGGTAACTTTTTCTCCCTTTTTTTGTGTTAATATAATTGTGGGGTTTTCTCAGTTCTTGAAAATAGTATGAACTTGCTGTTGACAGTTATTTTGGTGATTTTATTGTTTGATTGTTCCTTCTGTTTCACAACTTTGAACTTTGATGTGAGAGTTTATATTATTATATACCCATCTGCCATTTTAAAGAATGTCTTTTTAATTTTCAGCATGTCATAAGTTTTTGTGCCTTTCCTGAAAATAGGAGTCAGTTTTTCATTGATTTATTGTCCCATTTTACTAAATTTTGAATCTTTATCATTGGGACTACTTCAAAATCAATACTTCATTGAGTAGTTTCCTTCTTACTTACATTGAGTTGTTAAATTTGGTTCATTTGGGATAATATTGTGCATCTGCAAAGCTTGACTTTCTGATAGTTTTCAGTGTCAAATTTTGATTAAAATTGGGGGTTTGATTACAGGGGTGGAGCTAGAGCGCCGGGAACGGGTTAACTTTGGTTCGAACCTTGTATTTGTCTAAAAGAATCTATTGAAATTGTTAATTTAGAATCCAACAACTTAATATGATTAGAATTTCGAACCCATAAGTTTGAAATCTTGACTCCGCCTCTAGTTGATTACATGTTTTAGTCATGGTTATTGGAGCTAAAAATTTAAGATGTATTCTTTTTTCTCTTCTTTGCAGTTGGTTCCTGTGAAGGAGAATTCATTGCGGAGAACTTTTATGCAGAGAAGTGTGTTGGGATCTAATCTAATACTGCTTTCTTAATGGGGTCCGATAAGCAGTCCAGTGGTCTGCTTGATACTCTAAAAATGGAGACAGTTAGGACAATCTTAACTCACTCTTATCCTTATCCACATGAGCATTCGCGGCATTTGGTCATCGCAGTGTTTGTGGGATGCTTATTTTTTATATCATCAGATAACATGCATACACTTATTCAGAAGTTAGATAGCAATGTCAAATGGTGGTCAATGTACGCCTGTTTGCTCGGATTCTTTTACTTCTTTTCATCTCCATTTATAGGGAAAACATTCAAACCGAGTTATTCAAATTTTAGTCGTTGGTAAGTCTTTTCTTTCTATATCTGGCTTAATAATCACTAATTCTTTAGTAAATAAACTGATTAAACTGGTAATGAGAGAATCGCTTTTTTGCAGGTATATAGTTTGGATACTTGTGGCTGCTCTCTATCATCTTCCCAGTTTTCAATCTATGGGAGTAGATCTCAGAATGAACCTGTCTTTGTTTCTGACCTTATTTGTCTCATCCATTTTGTTTCTTCTCGTTTTCCATGTTATATTTCTCGGGCTTTGGTATCTTGGCCTTGTTGCTCGCGTGGCTGGAAAGAGGCCCGAGATCCTGACAATTGTTCAAAACTGTGCTGTAAGTTTTCGGAACACTTCCTAAGATGACGTAAAATAATTGGGGCCTTTGTCTTATTGCTTCATTATCTGTGTAGGTTTTAAGCATAGCGTGCTGCGTGTTTTATAGTCACTGTGGTAACCTTGCTGTGGTAAGGGAAAAGACATTTGACCGGAGGAATTCTTGGTTTTCGTTGTGGAAAAAGGAAGAGCGGAACACTTGGCTTGCGAAATTCGTAGGCATGACTAAGTTGAAAGACCAAGTCTGCAAATCTTGGTTTGCTCCAGTTGGCTCAGCCAGTGATTATCCCTTTTTGTCCAAGTGGGTCATTTATGGAGAGGTATTGTCTCTCACAATTCCTGTTTCTCATATTTTCTAGTTACTTGATATAATGGAGGATCTTATGCTGCTGATACTTTTTCTCTTTTCTTTTTTTTTTCTTTCTGAATTTTTACCTTTCAGTTAACTTGCAACGGCTCATGTGCAGAATCGTCAAATGAAATTTCTCCGCTATATTCTTTGTGGGCCACTTTTATTGGCCTCTACATTGCAAATTACGTTGTGGAAAGGTCATCAGGGTGAGTAGTTCGAATATTTGTCCGTATAATAAAGTCCTTTTCCGGTGGCATCTTTCCCTGTGAAACAGCTGTTGGAGATGCAGATTTTTAGATATCATTTTGGCATTTGATGTAGAAGGTCCAATGTGAATATGTGCTCGCCGTGTAAGAACTTTCCGAGTGAACAATTTCTTAAAGGATTAACTTCTCCAAGAAAAACAAAAAAAAAATCTTACTGGATTGATTATATGATGTTAGAAAATCTGTTTATTTTGTTATTTAGCTTTGGCCCTGCAGATTCCACAATGGATCTAGGGGTTCAGCTTGTCATCGCCATGGCATTAGCTACTTGCCCCTTTTCGTCTATGAGAGAAATATTTTTTTTTTGATTTGCACCGGGTGTCCGAGTCTCTTCGAGCCCCGACTAATCCCGGTGTGCACAGGCCCTCGGCAAGGAGTTTCCCGCAAGTGCACCACGGTTAATTCAGGTTTTACTCAGTCCGATGGCCCTCAGAAATTGTTTGCACCCAGTGGGTTTCGAACTTGAGACCTTGAAAGGGAGCAAACCCCAAGGCTCAAGTCAATTGCCACCAGGCCAACCCTGAGGGTTTCGTCTATGAGAGAAATATTATTTTGAAGATGAAGAGCTTCTATGCTTTTCTTATGATGGCAAATGTATTATAGTGTCATTATAGAAAAGCAAGTCACCATATTCTGGTTGCTAGTATGATTAATGCTTTAAATGCTACCTGGTTGGTTCGATAAGGCACAGCAGCCTATTCAAAATTAGAAAGGCTTTAATATAAAAGCAACTCTTTTGAGTAATTTTTTTGGAAGAAAGTAACTCTTGAGTAAATTATGATCGTAATTTTGTTCCCAGACTTTATTCTGGGATTTTGCCTGCTTGGAGTGAATTGTAAGCACCATTCTGCTAGAGTTTCTTGTCCTCTTACAGTTCAATCTATAATGATCAACAGATGGGCTCTCTCTCGTCCTTTATCACTCAAAGAGTTTGACAAATTGAAGAAAAAGCAAACGAAACCTGAGTTCTTGGATATGGTTCCTTGGTATTCAGGGTATGTACTTTCGTTATACCTCTTACGTCTCCTCTCGCTCCCGTGGGGCCAGTATTCTATAGTGAAAAGAGCTCTATTAATCTCCTTAATATAACATGCTGGGTGCTGGGGTTGCAGGACATCTGCTGATTTATTCAAGACAATGTTTGACCTGCTGGTCTCCGTAACTTTGTTTGTTGGACGCTTTGATATGCGAATGATGCAGGTAACATATATGATGTTCTAAATTCCTTAAAAATGTATTCAACTTTCAGAGTAAATTTCCTGTTACAAGGCCCACAACTTACGAGATGTTTGATAAGTAGATTAATTATTCCATGAATTTTATTAATCTCAATAATTTCTCCTGCTTATAATGGATATAGTGGCTGACCTTAAATTGTCCTAAAATTCTTCGATTGTTAGGCGGCTATGAGCAGGGTTGAAGACGGGGCTAAGCAGGAGGATCTTTTGTATGATCAATTCAGTGAAAAGGATGGTCTGTGGTTTGACTTCATGGCTGATACAGGCGATGGTGGAAATTCGTCCTACACTGTGGCTCGGCTTCTTGCTCAGCCTTCACTCCGGCTCCAAGTCAAGGGTTCAATGCTTACACTGCCACGTGGAGACATGCTTCTTATTGGGGGTGACCTTGCGTAAGATCATAGTTCTCTTTATACCATTAGTTGGTCTTTGCATAATCCTGTGACATCCCGTATAGCTTCATCTTATGTCTTAAAACAGACAATTAGTTACACTGACCAAGTTTACTCCCTTGTCATTTACCTGGAGTAATAACGTGTTTGGCACTATGTATGTTCTGCTAGTATTAAGATCTTGTTGTACCATTTGTTTGGTTCTGCTCATAATTTCCACTTAGTCTTCCTCAAATTGATACTTCCTGGAGTGGCTTTTGTTATTTACTTATTCTGTCAATTTGCCAAGTTACACTACGAAGTTTCTTTTTTTGGGAATGTTACTCGAAGAAGTTTCTCATTTTGGTCAAAGCTATATATACATGATGATTATTTTGTGAGGTTGGTAATGAAAACTAGCTTTCTATCTATTTCATGCAGCTTTTGGTCCATCTAATGGTAGCATGTAGTGATTACACAATACATGCTTTCCTTTTATCCTCTGAGGAAATCTTTATAGAATATGGTATTTTTGTGTGGTTTGTCTAGTCAGATTGATTATCATAAATGGTAGTAATAAATAATGAAAAAATACTCTTCTAAAATAAATAAAGAACTAAGTAATGACAAAAGACCTAGTTTTACGATAGGTAAAAGTAAGAATATGTGCGCTGCAAGTTTAGCCAGCATAAGAAGAGTGAAATTGAAGTGAGATTAGATGGGATTTCAGATAGACTATTCAGAAACCTAGGTTCTATCAGAGGTGCTAAGAGGAAGTGCTACTGACAGTCATTCAAACCAGCTCATTATAATTTCAAAACAAGCACATTAGAGGACAATTATTGTGTGTGCTACACAGTTCTGTATTAATTATAAGTTATAATGGGAAGGCAACAAAAGGGAATGAAAATATTTGATTATTAAGAACCATTTTTACAAACTTTCTGAAGATTGGATTGGCATCTTCAATGTAGATACTCTAGTACTGGTCATTATATCAAAAAAATTGGTATAGAAGTAATTTCATTTATTCAGCAGTTAGATGCATAAATGTGTGATCCACTCAGTTTGGGGCATATTACCACAATACCTAGCAACCTTTCTGTGACGCCGATACATATACTTTTTTCTCTTTTTTTTGCCAGAGAACTCTATATGTTTTGCCTCTTTATTCATAAAAAAGAAACTTGTTCTGGCTCTTTACTTTTCATATTAGAACTTACTAGAGTACGACAGTGTGCTGTTGAATCTGTTAAACTAATTATTATTTATATTTTTTTCTGTTGTATAGGTATCCTAATCCATCATCGTTTACATACGAGAAGCGCCTTTTTCGTCCCTTTGAATATGCTCTTCAGCCTCCTACGTGGTATAAGGAAGAGCATATTGCTGTAAGTAAGCCTGAATTACCTCCTGAGGTGGATGAACTTAGGAAGTACGATGGACCTCAGTGTTTTGTCATCCCTGGAAACCACGGTCAGTGTAGTTTCTTAGCTTGTACCTCCTTAACTTTTTTTCCCATTATTTCTTTTAGTTTCAATAAAGCAGTATGGCTTGTTTAATCTTGATGTTCTTTATCATAATCAAAGTCCTTTCGCGAATTGCAGACTGGTTTGATGGACTTCAGACGTATATGAGGTACATTTGTCACAAGAGCTGGTTGGGTGGTTGGTTTATGCCTCAAAAGAAAAGCTATTTCGCATTGCAGCTCCCTAAAAGGTGGTGGGTATTTGGTCTTGATCTTGCTCTCCATTGTGATATTGACATATACCAATTCAAGTTCTTCTCAGAATTAGTGAGGGATAAGGTATCTCCTCTCTGCTATGAGCGTAGTCGTCATGTTGCTTTTCCTTTCTATCCATATATTGCTGAATATGCTGGAATATTGTCCTAGTTGTTCAAATATATTGCTATTAATTAAATAAGGTGAATGTTTTATGCAGATTGGTGTTAATTGTTTCTAGAGTTCCTAACGAAGAAACTATAATCTTTATTATCTATTGTAAAGAATGACTGTAACATTAGTAGGATTAGTAATGACTGATGGTTATCTTTCTCACGTGCACAACTGAGCATGATATTTGTCCAGATTTCTCCAAAATTTTCCACTTATGGGAGCCAATGCATATATCATTCTTTTGTGTATGCTTTACACAATTTCAAAATGTTAACTTAAGCACTCCTTATTGGTTCTTTCACGCTTATTTATCTTATAAATAAGTAAAGGATTTGGTTACAGAAGGTTTTAATCCTTGTTTAATGGATACTCTTGTTCAGGTTGGGGAGAATGATTCCGTGATCATTATGACACATGAGCCTAATTGGCTTCTTGATTGGTACTTTAATCAAGTGACTGGAAAGAATGTTACCTACTTGATACGCGACCATTTAAAGGGAAGGTGTAGACTTCGGATTGCTGGAGATGTGCATCACTATATGCGTCATTCATATGTTCCATCGGATAAGCCCGTTTATGTCCAACATTTACTTGTTAATGGTTGTGGCGGTGCTTTTTTGCACCCTACGCATGTCTTCAGGAATTTCAACGAAATATATGGAACATCGTATGAGAGCAAAGCTTCTTACCCAACTTTTGAAGATTCAAGCAGGGTATGTAATCTGAATTTTCCATTTTAGTTTTTCTGTCAGATCTTGTGCTTCGGTTATCTTATTATCTTGTTAAGATAACCTTGTTGTTGTTCCGTTCTTCTTTTCACTGCTTTTCGACTACCGTGTTTCTTTTCATCACTGTTGTGATTATGTTGTCTTGAGCCGAGGGTCTATCGGAAATAGCCTCTTTATCTTTACTAGGCAGGAGTAAGGTCTGCGTATACACTACCCTCTCCAGACCCCCCTTGTGGGATAACAGTGGGTTTGTTGTTAAGTTTTTCTGTCAGATACTTGTCAGAAAGAAGTTTCCCGTGAGATATAATATTCGGGTGCTTACATGCTTATTAACATTTGCAGATTGCTTTGGGAAATATATTGAAATTTAGGAAGAAAAACTGGCAATTTGATGTTATTGGCGGCATGATATATTTCATATTGGTGTTCTCTATGTTTCCCCAGGTAACTTTTTTTTTCTTATTAGGGGATTTTTTGTCAGTTCTTTTAGATTTGTTCTAAGCATAATTTCCTTCAGGAACGGAGCATGTATTGTATAATATTTTACTTTTCTAATGAACCTAAAGATGTGCTGCTGGGCAAGGATGACTAATCATTTCCTATCTGTTTCTAGTGTCAGCTAGATCACATTTTAAAGGACGACACATTCTCGGGTCACATGGGAACCTTCTTTGGCACAGTGTGGGATTCTTTTATGTATATGGTGGGATGCTCATATGTATCGGTAGCTGGTGCTATGTTACTTTTAGTAATCGCAATAGCCTTTGTGCCTCCGAAGATGTCTTGGAAAAAGAGACTATTTATTGGGATTCTTCATGTGTCCGCACACTTGGCTGCTGCCTTAATTCTCATGCTCTTGATGGAATTAGGTGTTGAGACATGTATTCGGCATAAGTTACTTGCAACTTCAGGTGAGGTTTCGTATATCATCTTCAATATGTGATTCTATTGATTTGTCTACTCTTTAGACTCATGCATGCAATTTCTTTTGACGAGGCATTAACGTGGGAGCTAAGAATTATTTTTTTTCAATTTCGGCATGATAGTAGCCTTTTAATCGTTTGATTGTTCTTTGATAGATAGATTCTCCGGGTAACTCGTTAAAAGGAATTACTGAACTCACCTTGATTTCTTGTTCCTGCCCTTCCAGGGTAGGGCTAAGACTGCGTACATCCTACCCTACCCTACCCTCCCCAGACCCCACTTGTGAGAATACACTGGGTTGTTGTTTTTGTACCCTGATTTCTTGTTTCATGTTTCTTTGATTCATACTGCTTTTTGTTAAACTTCTAACCTTTGTAATCCAGGTCATCACACTTTATATGAATGGTACCGGTCTGTGGAGAGTGAGCATTTTCCGGACCCAACTGGCCTTAGGCCACGTATAGAACAATGGACGTTTGGCCTTTATCCAGCATGTATCAAGTATCTCATGTCCGGTTTTGACGTTCCTGAGGTAAGAAATCATAAGACAAGGGATGTTGCTGCGTGAGGATTCAGTTGTGGTCTGTGATATTCTGTCTTTTTCTGATCTCATGCATGCAATTTTCAGGTAATGGCGGTTACCAGAAGTAATATTTGCAAAAATGGGATGGATTCTCTATCCCGAGGGGGTGCTGTAATATATTATGCATCTGTCTTCCTTTATTTTTGGGTATTATCAACTCCGGTGGTTTCTTTGATTCTTGGAAGCTACCTTTACATTTGCATCAATTGGCTTCACATACATTTCGATGAAGCATTTTCATCACTCCGCATTGCAAACTACAAGGCATTTACACGGTTCCATATCAATATTAAAGGCGATCTCGAAGTTTTTACCCTTGCAGTTGATAAGGTGAGATATCTTTATATCCCAAAGATAATATGGGCGGACAAGATCTCACTGCCACTACCTCACTCTACTGGAGGAATTTGTGGGCGCAGTTGAGCATTTAGACAATTGCCAATATTTCCTATTTATTTTCTAATAATAATAGAGCAAAGTGAAGGGGAGCCTTGGCGTAACTGGTAAAGTTGCTCTATTATACGCAGCCTTACCCTTGCATTTCTGCAAGCGGCACAATTGCCAATATTTCCTATTTATTTTCTAATAATAATAGAGCAAAGTGAAGGGGAGCCTTGGCGTAACTGGTAAAGTTGCTACCATGTGACTGGGAGGTCACGGGTTCGAGCCGTTGAAACATCCGCTTGCAGAAATGCAAGGGTAAGGCTGCGTATAATAGAGCGGAGTGACTTTACAAGGATTAGTTTTTGCGAGGTGGAAGCAATGCTAGTATCTAAACATTTTTATACAGCCAATCCCAACTAGTTGGGATTGTGGCGTTGTTTACTTTTGATTGATTTTTTAAGCTTTCTGGAAGAGAACAACTAGTTTTAGGAGAATTGAAGATGAGCTATTTACACTTAATGCATGATTTTGCAGGTTCCAAAAGAGTGGAAATTGGATCCAAAATGGGATGGGGAGTCGAAACAGCCACAAGAACCGAGTTACCTCCAGAAGTTTCCTAGCAAATGGAGAGCTAAGACCCTTCAGCAGGACCCTGTAAAAACGGTGCGAATTATTGATCACTTTGTCATTGAACAGAAAGAAAAACCAGATTCAGAACTATCGAACGGGTCACTTAACTAATGCCTTGTTTGATAACTAAATCATTTTCTGTACAGATTTAGGTTTTAAGTATTTGGATAGGAAGTTGGCTGGATAGTTTTTAAAAGGTAAATTAAAGATCCATTAGGATCATAATTGGGAAAATGAAAAAGAAGAGGGGAAATCCTGGCCAGTCATAAGCTTTCTTTTTAAATGTACCACCATTCTCTTTTAGACAAATTTGTCTATTTTTCACGTTGAGAGATATTAGTAGTAATTGCTTGTGGCTAGTGAATTCCTATTGAGTCGTCTGTTCATAGTTTCACTATTGAGGGAAAGCAAGGGCAGGAAATTCCTAACTAACTAGCCAGCCAGCTTGATTTCTTTCGGGAATTGGCCCCAAAAGCACCAAATTTGATGACTTATTAAGGGCTAGTCTGGAGTCCAGCGGCTCGAACTCGAAGCTTCTTCATATTGCACTTGAGTTGTTGCGCAAAGATATTGATGTGTTAGCACTTTGTCATGACTTTAAAGATCCTTAGAGGAATCATTTTTTAAGGGAAAATTTCTCCATGGGAAAAGTTTTTTCCCATTGAGAAAAAGACTCTATCAGGAGAAGAAATATATTTACATGTGACGAAATAAAACAAATAAAAAGGGAATAGTTTTTTTTATGAAAAAACAGGGAATTCCAACAGAAACAAGAGAAACTGTTAAAGTTGACTTGTATTCATATTACTCCAATAATATTTCAATCATCTATCACCTTAATATTTCTTAGATGAAACCACTTGAAAAGAGAAGCTTGAATGTCCCAAGCCTACACATATATTATTTTTGACATGAAAGGATAAATATCTTTTAAGATTCTTTGAATATCAATGTCATTTAAATGAGCATACTTGTTAGTGTGTGAAGTATGAAATTTAACGACTTTGCAAAGTGAATATTAGTCAGTGAAGCCACAACTGTCTTGAACTGCTCTTTGGCTTGACATGCTTTTTCTTCCCCTAACTCGATACACTTAATATGTGAAATTGTTGTGAAGAATGTGAGGTTTGTTTCAAAAAGGGAGATAAAATAAATGCGCAATTTACTTAAGAGTTGCTATGAAAGACTATCTTTATAGTAAATACAATAGAATTTTATATACATGCACCATAATAAATCTTTTGATACATCTGAGAATAGTTTTAAAATTTCAAGACAAAAATTTTCAATTTACTCCCTCTTATTCGTTATGGTACTCTATATAAAGAGCTTAGACAGACAACTAAAGACGCCATTATAAATTCATGAATAGCGGGGGGAAAAAAAAGAAACAAAAGAATTGGTTTATAAAAAAAATCATAGAAGGGGCCACCTTAACTTTCTGAGTGCCTAAGAGAAAGATGGGGAGAAATTCAAAAATAGTTAGATTTACAAGTGATCATTTAAAAATAGTCATAGTTTCAAAAGTAATCGAAATTTAGCCATTTTTTATGTAAAGATAAATCTGAACGAAAACACTGTTCAAAATTCGGAAAAATACTCCAGGATAATATACTGGAGATCCGGTATATTATACTGGAACTCCAGTACATTAGACTAGAGTTCCAGCATAATATACCGGTCCAGCATAATATACTGGAGTTTGGAGCACCGGTGCTCTAGTTTCCAGTATATTATACTGGAGCCAGCAAAGTATACCGGTCCAACATAATATGCTGGAGGTTCATACATAGGTGCACCGGACTCCAGTATATTATACTGGACCGGTCTCTATTGCAGCAACATAGTGACTATTTTTTATTGACTTGGTAAACGCTGGCTATTTTTGAATAACCAGTATGAAAACTGACTAAACCGTGCTATTTTAACAGAAAGATGTGAATCTAAGGAATCAGCTATTTCTGAGTTCAAACAAAGTATACATATTTTTCACCCTCAAGACTAGAGGATATGACTTCAAGGAAGTTTAAAGGAGAAACAACTAAACTAACAAATTTACAGTGACATTTATGCACTTTATTGATATCCAAAAAAGATATAATAGTAGTATAATATGATAAAACCTAAATACGTACACATTGGACAACACAAATAAAAAAAAACTCAAATTTTATTGCACACCATTAAAATTTCCTAATTAGATTTGTCCTAATTCCTCTACAACTCTTCATGCTAATAACTTATAGAAATTAACTTGTTTGGATAAAAGGCATAAAAATTCATCAACACTACATTTTTTTCGTCTATCGGAATTTCGTCTCTAATATTTTACGTATGAGCAGTGGAGAGAGAAGAGAGAATGTGGTAATGCTCGACTCCAAACTTCTGTCCATTGCTACATGTGAGTATTTGAGGAATTGCAATGCATATCTCATTATAGACCAAATTCATTCGATATGTTAATGCAAAACCAGATTATTGATCTGAAATGTTGCAAATTATATCTGACGATGGTCATTCAGCATAGACCAAGTTTAGCACAACAGTGATAGAGTTGGTTCCCTACTTCTGCTATCTACATGCATTTCTTCAACTTTATGACTTGCCATCTAATCTTTGTTTGAATCATTATATCAGCTTAGCACTGAAGCAACTTCTTTTTATGAGTTCGAGTGATTTTTTTACTGCTCCATATCCATCTTTCATAGAAATATATGGAGAGATTAATTATTGATAGTATATAGCAAGTTTATATGGGACTATAGAAACACATCAAAAATCTCCACTTTTATCTCCATGCCCCTATCCGCTGCCATTGTTGAGATATTTCAGGTTTAATGGAACAATGTGTATCAAACCTAACTGTTACAATTTCATGTGGAACATTCCCATAAAGCAAACATTTCAATGAATCTAGTTTGGAATTCCAAAGGAGCATTAAGCAGTGTACTAATTAATTAAGAGTAGTGGAAAAGACATAGCAACATTGTCAAGCGATTAATATTCATTATGGGAGTGCACCGTCTGTTTATTGTAGTAGTTTCAAATAGGTGATAATTTTCAATAGCAGAATAATGACAAGAAATTGAAGAGACAAAACGCCCTTATCATGATTTAGGCTATTTATTATGAGTCTGTTTACCTTTTTATACATTTGTGTTTATATTGGAAGAATAGTTATACTAAAGAGTATAATAAGAAATTATTTATTTATTTATTTGCTAAGGGTATTAAAGTCCAATATTTTTTTGTGGATATTTTAGTAATTTAACGTTTAACTTGAGGGCTTCCCACTTTTAATATAATACTAGTTTCTAATCACGTGCGTTGCACGTATATCCCATATAAATTAGTATAAACTTTTAAAATAATATTAAAACATGTATTAGGTATAAATACACGCGAATGTAGCCTTTCAGCGACGGATTTAACTGAACCCATAACTTTCAACACGGAGTATAAATTGATATTTAAAACTCAGTAAAATCCCAGCAAGTATTAGATTGGAACCCATAATTTTAATAGTACAATAGATATCCTCTAATTAACATGAAGTATCAAGAGCAAAATTAAAGTTGACAAAAAACTTTCATGATATCGTTCTCGGAAAATTTATGATAAATTCTCCTGAATGAACATCTTTACATAAGACTATCAACTTCTAATAAATAAAATATTAGGAAATAATAATATTTTCTCCTAAAGCACATCAAAAGCTCACTCCTCTCCATAAACTGATAAGATATAAAGGATAATTTTTCCAAAGTTAGTTGCTGCATAACCTGGAATACCATATACACCAAGTCTTTCTTGTCCCAAAATGATGATAATCGACACTAAAAACAAATATAAAAATATTACATTAAAAATTAATATTACTTTGTATATCGGGATTACCTTGTCAAGAAGTCAGAGTATTGTAGGCAATCAAGCTAAGAGTATCCTCGCGCTGCTTCATCACCACATGAAAGGAGAACTCTGCTAAAGCGTCGCGTCTCTTTTATTTTAAAGACTAAATAAATTGCAACCCTTTAAATTCTCCATGTTTCGAAAGAGATAATGCAAAGGTCGGACAATCACTTTTTAAGATAAGAACCTTTTCGAGCGTTAAATTATACATGTAGAATTTCAAAGAGATATCACAATAAGTGTTGGAAGATGAAAGGAAATAGGCAAAATACATAAGTTACCCCCTGAACTATGGACCAAATCCCTCTTACACACTTTCTAAGCACGAAAATCATCTTACACACAACCTTTTCAGAGTGTCTCTAATACCCACCTCTTTTTCCTTGACCAGTTTATAAAAATATGTGTAATGTCACGCACCAATGAGATCATGACATGTGTCATTATTATTATTTTTTAGAGAAAATATTTAAAATTACTCTTATACCCCCGATTTAAAAAATCCTCCAACACCTGCATCTTCGTTTGCCCTCCGCCGTTGCAAACCCACCGGAAAAAGCCATAACCACCACTTCTTAATCTTCACACAAATTTAATTTTACAATGATTCATCCATAACAAACCCAAGACCGAAAATGAAAGAGATAAAAACTAAAATTGCAACTCCTATGTTCTCCATTTCCCTCCTCCATATTCAGATCTCATACACAACCAAATAGAGCAAAATCATAATCAGTTTTTTCTTTTCATTAATTAAACAACTCCATTATGAATAAAAATCTCAAATCTTCCCTTATATGAAGGAAGTTGAGTTGGAAATTTTAGAATTTTAGTCATTCTCATGAAATACATTTTTTAAAGGTAAAGATTGGATATTTTAGTGGATTTTAATGATAAAAGAGATGCAAGAGAGAAGTTTAGAGGAGCAATCTTAAAGAAAATTTACAGCACCTTCTTTAAAAAATTTATCAGAGTTTTGGTTGATTATACTGCAAAAGAGACGATGGGAAGGGAAGACCGGGGAGGGGGAGGGAGGGGGGTGTCCTGGTAGTTTGGGAAGGACCTGAGACAAAAGAGAAGTTTGGCAGCTTTTTTCATTTGATAAAAATCAAAAAATAAGGAAAATATTATTAATATGACACGTGGCATAAAAATATGGATTTAGACAAAATATTTACAATTTTACGCGCTCATCTTTTTATGTTAAGCACGCAAAAGCCACGTAGCAAAACAGGTGTGTATCAGATATACTTTGAAAAGGTTGAGTGTGTAAGATAATTTTCGTGCTCAGAAAGTGTGTAAGAAGGATTTGATCCATAGTTCAAGAGGTAACCTATGTATTTAGATATTGAATATACTAAAGGAGCACAACTTTGGACTTCCAGGAAGGATTAGAAACGTATAAGTAATTATAGTTTTAGGGCTTAATTAATCGACCCTTGTGGTCCCAAATAGTCATAATTAAGATTTAACGCCATAAAAACAAATAAGGACGTTTTAAAAGGCGGGGGCGTGAGGAGAGGCGTTTTACCTTTGACGAGGCGACGCGTAAGCCCTGAGATATGGGGCGTAAGTCCCTCGGATCTTAAAATTTTACTAATTTCAAAAATTTTAAGATAGTATAAAATAAAAAATAATTATAAAAATTACATTAAAATCACAAAATAATTCCATGTCACGACCCAGTTTAGGATCATGACTGGCGCTTAGGAGCAAGTGCTCCCAAATAAGCCTCATCGATAATTTACAGAAAATTGGACAGAGTTTTCCTTATTTTAGGACTATCCAAAAATAAAACCGTCTTAGAAATCAACAACACAACCAACCTATATCGACCAAACAAGTTATAATCCTCATTCATGAAGTATTTCCAACACAATAATACTAACTTCATCTCCAAGTATATGATAGGAAAGTCTAATAAGAATCATAAGTCTATATCAATAAAAGAATACTTATGACATTCATAAAAATGACTATGGAGCGACTCTAAGAGTTTCAAGAAAGAGACTATAACAAATAAATAACAATCTTTGCTTACACGAATAAATGCGGGGCTCACCAGGAACTGCCAACTCGTGTACTCTAATTAACAGAATCCTTGCATGTGTCTACTGTTGTCTCTGTAAAAACAATAGCGGGGAGTCAGTCGCTAGTTCAGTGAGTAATAATACTTAACCACAACCGTTTTTACTAGGGGACAAGTCAGAAAACATGCTTGTATAATAATCACAAAAGAAAATGCCCTTTTAAAAAACTGTGGTAATAATAATCAGTCTCATCATGCGTTTCATGTAACAAAAATCAATTTAATAATTCAGTAATAAACTCGGTAAATATTGTTTCATAGCAAATCTTTATATTTGGGAGGTTTCCAGAAAAGAATTATGTAATCTGTATCACTGTGTGGACCCTTCGTAAAAGGAGTCAAATATAACTGTATGTCCCTTCTCGAGGGAAAACTGTAACTGTATGCTAGTTCTACCTTCCCACTAGAGAGGGTCTAACTGTACTCGGTAATCAGTAAATACAAGGTGCACCAGGTCTAACGAACCCGCCGTTAGCTACGGGATCCTTCAAAGTCTCCTCCCATTCATACCTTTCTTTGTAAACAGTAAATCTTCACATGGAAGCATTTTCAAAACAGTACAGGGCATTTCAATTTTTATCAAATCATGTAATCTAATTTCGGTGACGGTAATCATGTCTCTAGTAACAGTAAAACATGTCTAGTAACAGTGAGAACATTTAAAATAACTGTAAATATCTCAAGTAAACTATTCAGTACCATATCAAGTAAAAGACTTGTCCCGCATGCAATTTCAAATATTCGGTAACACATTTTATTTTCAAAATAATGTCTAAAACATGCAGGTTTTGAAAATACAAATTGCGGTAAGATTACCACTCACAGAACTCGTGTCGAAATATCAAACTCGTTACTTCGAGCAATCTGTATGGCTTCATTCGATCAATCTATAATCACATCATATAGCTCTAGTGTTAATTTTCATGTTTAGACTAATTTATAATTAATTTAAAATACCCAATCCTCGGGGTTATATATTTGACTCTCAATTTGTCAAATTATTATTCTTATTTTACACAAGCTATGAGTAATTCTACTTCTTCATAATCTATCACAAATTTGCTTTTTCAAATATCAAACCTTTTTTCAACTTCTTTTCCAAATATATTGAAAATTTACAAGGAATAAAAATTAATAGCTTACATCATATATCATCTTGATGGTTTTACAGAAGCACAACAGGTTAAGTAAGCATTTTGACTACATACTTAAATTATCATAAATTTGATACGGTTCGCCTTGTTTGCTACTTAGCCTATTTCAGAATAAAGATTCTAATTATTCATGGTATACTCATATCTATATAAGTTGAATCAAACTACTTTTGAGTTGCAAATATTACTGTTTAGCTCACCTATGAAAATTTATATCTACTCATGCTACAATTAACTCAAACCAGTACATTATCTTCTAATTAAAGCGCATTCGTATTGTCTATTCACTATACCCTTCAATCTCATTAACCATGTGAAATAGAAGGAACTTGACTAATATCGTTGCTTATAATATTTCTTGCCGGTATTAAACTTTCAGTATCAATTTACTCTCATAAACAACGTGATCAAAATTAAAAGAAATCGCTAGAAACCCAAGTAGAATCAAAGGAAGGGGAAAATTTGACCTTTAAGTCGAAGAGTGCTTTCACGGGTAGCAATTATGAGGTGAAATTTTCCTTCTTCAGTTGCTTTGTCTTGGAAGCCTTATTGAGAGAACTCTATTCTTTTATTTCTTTTGAAACTTTGATTGACAGGTGCTACTGTTTGTTTTCTTTTTCTTGAGTTTTTGGCTTCATTCCCCTAAACCCTTTTGAATGTTGCCAGATTGTTTCTGGTGGGCTTCGGCCCTTTTTGTTCCATTCTTTTTTTTTTTTGTCCAATTACTTAACTATCCTTTTGTTAAATGTGAGGTATTATATTTTCCCCACCTTATGAAATTCGGTCCCCTAATTTAACTCATGTACGTACCTGTAGATTGAAATAAATGAGGAGACTTGACTCTCATAGCATCTGCCGCTTCCTTAGCAGTTTCTTAAACTGTATGATTTCTCCATAAAACTTTCAGGAACATAATTTATTTGACCGTAACTTTCTTACTTGTCTGTCAATAATAGCTACCAGCTTTTTCTTGTATAATAAGTTCCCATTTAACTCTACAATAGATGCTTCCATCACATGAGAGGATTTTAATATGTATTTTCTTAGCATAGAAACATAAAATACTTGATTTATGAAGGAGAATTCGGGAGAAAATACCAACCAATACACCATAACTCACACTTGGTCGAGTATCACGCACGACCTTATAACCCTCGGGCTAAACTTACTTTTTTTTCTCCAAATTACATCAAGCCTTTTATAGGACAGAGTCGAAGGAACACCTTGTCCCCCAATTGCGAAAACTAAGTTCCTTCTCCTCGTATCCCCATAAAACTTTTATTTGCTTTTAGTTGTGAGCAATTCGCCTAATCAACTCGACCTTGTCAATAGCTTCTTGTACTAGGTCATGTCCCCAGAAATTAGTCTCACCAGCTTCAAATCATCTGATAGGAGAACAACACTTTTACCATATAATGCTTCATAATATTACCATTTGAATGCTGGATTTGAAAGTTATTATTGTAGGAAAATTCAGCTAAAGATAGAGAGGCATCCCAATAACCTCCGGACTCAAGAATCTAATTTTTAATATATCCTACAAGATCTGTATAGTACATTCAGACTTTGCGTTTGTCTGAGACAAAAGCTAGTACTAAGATCTACTCGTGTACCCAATATTTCCTGAAAAGATTTTCACACCGTGAAGTGAATTGTAATCCTCTATCAGAGATGATGGACATTAAAGCTCTATTGAGTAAGAAATCTTTTATGTTCATGTATATTGGTGCATATTTCACCTTACTATAAGAAGTTTTGACTAGTAAGAAATATGCCTACTTTATAAGCCAATTTACATCTTTCCCACATATAATCATACTTCTAATGGTTTGGTAATCTAGTTATATAATGTATTGTAATTTTATTGTATTTCTACTTCAGAATCTTGAGTTGTTGTAGTAGATCTGTGAATCGCAAGTGTTTGCCTTAACATGCTGACATGTCAAATAGTTAGAAACAAAGTTAACAAATTTTTCTTTTCCTTCTTTCTTTTTCAACCAATCGATTTTTTTTAATAGTCATGGTGCATCTTATAGACCTGAGATATATAGTGTATCTAGAGTTGTGAGCTCCATCACGAATAGCTTGTATCAACCCATATATGTTTGCTACACACCATTAATTACCTGGTTAGAGAATACCCTCACTATTAACAACCATATCTTTGCTTTTACCAACTAGAAACTAATCTCGGTAATTAAACAATCATTCATCCTCGTATTGGCTAGCCTTTATATACTCTACATCGGGCTTGACCAATAGCCAATAATGTCTTTGAATTTATTTTTTTCACATTGAATCTAATATGTGTACCCTCTAGTCTATGCATATCTTCATCCAGGAGTATCTTTACAGGAGCTATATGCGCCAAATCACCCATAATTTTTTTTGGCATAAGCTGTAACATTTATCTTTCCCGAACAATACAAAACAATACAATTATATCTTCAGTAGTTCATTCATCAACATTGCTAAATATTTATATCTTTGTTGGTTTTAAATGTACTTCAGGCTCTTGTGCTAGGTATAAATCTCATAGGTTTCTTCGTACAAATAGTGTCTCTAAATCTTAAAAGGAAATACCACTATGACCATCTTCAAATCATGAATGCCATAATACGACTTGAGTTTCTTCAATTTCTTTGGAGTATAGGCTATCACGCGACTATTTTGCATGAGAAAATATCCTAATCCTACTCGCGAAGTATCACATAACATCGTGAATCCTCTAGAGCCTATTGTTATAAGGCTAACATTAGTATGATTGTCAAACATGCTTTCTTGTTCTACATTTCTCTATCCACTGAAATTTAGCGATTTTCTATGTTAACTTGGTGAGTGATGGTACTATTCTAGAGAATCCTACACAAATGCCTATAGTAACCTGTCAAGCCAAAAGTAATCTTTGTAGGAGAAATAAGTCTAGGCCATTTATGAACTACTTTTATCTTCTTAGAATCTACCATTTTTTTCATTCTTAGATACCATGTGTCCTATGAATACCATTGAGTCCAGCTAATTTGAAGAACTTTAAAAAAAAAATTGATTTTGCTGTAGCGTCTTTGACATATTTTTCAAGTAATTCTCGTGCTCTTTCTGATTACGAGAATATACCAGAATATGGTAAGTAAAAACTATGAATTATTTTTTCAAAAACAACTTTGAACACCATATTCATTGTATACATCAATACAATTGGAGCATTGGCCAATCTAAAGGACATCACAGGTAACTCATAATATTTGTACCGAGTACTAGAAGCAGACATCAAATATCTTCCTTTCTTATTCTAAGCTGATGATAACCAGACTAAAGATCAATGGCTCATTGTAATTGATCAAACAAGTTATCTATACAAGACTAGGGATATGTGTTATGTATTATTATCTTATTTAATTATTTGTAGTTGACCTACATTCTTAAAGATTCATCCGTTTTTTGTCCAAACAATATTGGTGTACCCCGTGGCGTAACACTCGATATGATAAAATCCGTATCCAGTAGGTCTCGCAATTGTTCATTAGCTCTATCAACTTCATTGGTGCCATATGATATGGTTTACGCGTCAGGTGTCAAATCAATACCGAAGTTTATTTCTCATATTGAAGGTAGTCCTTGTAATCCTCAGATATATTAGAAAATATCTCACTATAATACTTTTATTTTTTTCAACCTAAGTTTCACATCTCTTAGACCTCTTTATGAAAGTTACGAGATCCTAACCACTCTCATTCAAGAATTGTAGAGCCTGCGTAAATGATATAATCTCGACTATCACTTATATGATTCTTTTTTTTTTTACAATTACGTTTGCTAGATATGTCAATTTAACTACCGTCACATGGTAATAAAAGGTAATGTAATAAGATAATAACCAATCATACCTATAAGCAGGTCAAAATTAACAAGGTCAAATACAATTTGGCTAGATAGGGTATCCTTTCTCTCAACTTGAATCTGATAAGCTTAATACAAAGTTTCAACTGTACGAGATTATTACATAAAAGTGGCAACTATTAAAGGATCTCATAATATCTCAAGTTGTTATTTATCCAACTCTTTGTCCCATATAAGAAAAATAAATTCATACTCTGAGATTTTCTAGTCTTTACCTTCTTAAATGAATTCTTAGTTGCATGACAATCATATCCAGTTCTAAAATTATTATTTTTTCTAGCAAGTTCAACTTCCATATAATAGGTCGAAGTCTTCGTATGTGAGAGTATTGCCTTGTTTAAACGGTTAACCAACCATTAGACAAGCCTCTAAACCTAAGGCATCATGTACCTAGCCAGTTGATAAAGCATGGAGTTATATATCAGTACATCCATCGTCTGAATTAATTTCTTAAGTACCTATCAGGTTTGCGCTTTTGACTATCGAGAAGAAAACAATTCATAAAAAGTTTACCAAACATATTTCTAAGTCATTTTTGTCACTCCTAACCACGTGCCTAACAATATTGTTTCATTCCATATATTTGTCATATACTCTAGTCGATAAGTTGCTAGATCAACAAGCCTCTCACTGAAATATTATAGAGCTTATAATGCTTTAAGTATTTCGTCAAGAACCTCTGAAGAATCTCTACATTAATAGAAAATGATAAACTTAGTGGCTTCAATTTTAGGAACTCTATTAGAGAAATATCTTGGTTCCTGACTTAGTCTAAATGCATGAGACTTCTAGGGCCCTTTATTGTTGAAATTCTTCTCTTGTCTATCTAATATATCCATCAAGACCTTAATTTACCTGGAATGAAGGTAAGTACTTCTGTAGTGGCACTCTCCTGGTGCTATAGGGGTCAACTTGTACTAATTTCAAGAATAGACTCTCTGACATATCTTAGTGGTAAGACTCTCATTGTGAAAAAATAGGCCTTTCATTCGCCTTGTCTACTACTGTCAATTTTCTTTGTTAGGAGACGATTGCCTATCTAGTGGCAACATTTTGATGTCCTTGAACCTATAGTCAAATTCTATTATCGGGTGATTGATCTGAGTAACACAAGAAAAGGATAATGATGACAGATTCAACTATTTAACCCTAGTCGCCACACATGTACGGAAGAATAAGAAAGAAAGACATGACACATCCTATCATGCCCTTGTAGAATCATGATTATGGGAATAGCCGGCTATATAACCATAATTGAGATTCTACTACAGACGTGTGCTACATTAGTCACAATAATAAACCTGGCTCTGATACCAACTTTGTCACGACCCAATTTAGGATCATGACTGGCGCTTAGGAACAAGTGCTTCCAAGTAAGCCTCATCGATAATTTACAGAAAATCGGAAAGAGTTTTCCTTATTTTAGAACTATCCAAAAATAAACATGTCTTAGAAATCAACAACGCAATCAATCTATATCGACCAAACAAGTTATAATCCTCATTCACGAAGTATTTCTAACACAATAATACTAACTTCATCTCCAAGTATACGATAGGAAAGTCTAATATGAATCATAAGTCTATATCAATAAAATAATACTTATGACACTCATAAAAATGACTATGGAGCGACTCTAAGAGTTTCAAGAAAGAGACTATAACAAATAAATAACAATCTTTGCCCACACGAATAAATGCGGGGCTCACCAGGAACTGCCAACTCGTGTACTCTAATTAACGGAATTCTTGCCTGCGTCTACTGCTGTCTCTGTAAAAATAATAGCGGGGAGTGAGTTGCTAGCTCAGTGAGTAATAATACTTGACCACAACTATTTTACTAGGGGACAAGTCAGAAAACATGCTTGTATAATAATCACAAAAGAAAATGCCCTTTTAAAAAACGGTAATAATAATCAGTCTCATCATGCGTTTCTTGTAACAAAAATCAATTTAATAATTTAGTAATAAACTCGGTAAATATTGTGTCATAGCAAATCTTTATATTTGGTAGGTTTCTAGAAAAGGATCATGTAATCTGTATCAATGTGTGGACCCTTCATAAAAGGAGTCAAATATAACTGTATGTCCCTTCTCGAGGGAAAACTGTAACTGTATGATAGTTCTACCTTTCCACTAGAGAGGGCTCTAACTGTACTCGGTAATCAGTAAATACAAGGTGCACCAGGTCTAACGAACCCGCCGTTAGCTACGGGATCCTTCAAAGTCTCCTTCCATTCATACTTTTCTTTGTAAACAGTAAATCTTCACATGGAAGCATTTTCAAAACAGTACAGGGCATTCAATTTTTATCAAATCATGTAATCTAATTTCGGTGACGGTAATCATATCACTAGTAACAGTAAAAGATGTCTAGTAATAGTGAAAATATTTTAAATAGCTGTAAACATCTCAAGTAAACTATTCAGTACCATATCAAGTAAAAGACTTGTCCCGCATGCAATTTCAAATATTCGGTAACACATTTTATTTTCAAAATAATGTCTAAAACATGCAGGTTTTGAAAATACAAATTGCGGTAAGATTACCACTCACAGAACTCGTGTCGAAATATCAAACTCGTCACTTCGAGCAATCTGTATGGCTTCATTCGATCAATCTATAATCACATCATATAGCTCTGGTGTTAATTTTCATGTTTAGACTAATCTATAATTAATTTAGAATACCCAATCCTCGGGTTATATATTTGACTCTCAATTTGTCAAATTATTATTCTTATTTTACCCAAGCTATGAGTAATTATACTTCTTCATAATCTATCACAAATTTGCCTTTTCAAATCTCAAACCTTTTTTTCAACTTCTTTTCTAAATATATTGAAAATTTGCATGGAATAAAAATTAATAGTTTACATCATATATCCTCTTGATGGTTTTACAGAAGCACAACAGGTTAAGTAAGCATTTTGACTACATACTTAAAATATCATAAATTTGATACGGTTCGCCTTGTTTGCTACTTGGCCTATTTCAGAATAAAGATTCTAATTATTCATGGGTATTCTCATATCTATATAAGTTGAATCAAACTACTTTTGAGTTGCAAATATTACTTTTTAACTCAATCTATGAAAATTTATATCTACTCATGCTACAATTAACTCAAACCAGTACATTATCTTCTAATTAAAGCACATTCGTATTGTCAATTCACTATACCCTTCAATCTCATTAACCATGTGAAATAGAAGGAACTTGACTAATATCGTTGCTTATAATATTTCTTGTCGGTATTAAACTTTCAGTATCCAATTTAATCTCATAAACAACGTGATCAAAATTAAAAGAAATCGCTAGAAACCCAAGTAGAATCAAAGGAAGGGGAAAATTTGACCTTTAAGTCGAAGAGTGCTTTCACGGGTAGCAATTATGAGGTGAAATTTTCCTTCTTCAGTTGCTTTGTCTTGGAAGCCTTATTGAGAGAATTCTATTCTTTTCGTTCTTTTGAAACTTTGATTGACGGTTGCTACTGTTTGTTTTCTTTTTCTTGAAGCTTTTTGGCTTCATCCCCCTAAACCCTTTTGAATGTTGCCAGATTGTTTCTGGTGGGCTTCGGCCCTTTTTGTTCCATTCTTTCTTTCTTTCTTTTTTGGCCAATTACTTAACTATCATTTTGTTAAATGTGAGGTATTACATTACAAATAATCTATTTAAAATATTTGTAAATTATAATTCAACTATGAATAATACAAAAAGTATGACATTATCATAATATGCAAATTAGTTGCAACGTTGTTACAACTCAAACATCAAAAGTAATAAATTCGATGCGAAATGTTATATGTATTTCTTAAGGAGTAATGAATCTATCTTGAGAGAATTTCGATATTATAATTGGATATTTTGTTTAAAAAAAATACTTATTTTATTTAATATGCTATCTATTTGAAAGTGAATTTATATAAAAACATAATTTACAAATTAAATATGATTCTCCTGAATCACTTATTTTTAAGTTTCAACAAGTTAATAAAGTGACACATAATTCACCAACTATACCCTTTTAACTAATTATTTGTAAAAAGTTACTAATTAATATTGAGCTATTAAATTTATAAGTATTGTATCTCGTAAACGTGAAAAACAATATTTAGGAAAATAATTATAAAAAAAATTATGGACTATTATATAATAATGATATAACAAAAGTTAATAAATAAATACTTTTAAATGAAAGATTTACTTAAAATTTACTATTATTGCAGTCTTAGTGGATAACGTGCAATAATTATTATTTTA
This sequence comes from Nicotiana sylvestris, assembly GCF_000393655.2. Lineage (NCBI taxonomy): Eukaryota > Viridiplantae > Streptophyta > Magnoliopsida > Solanales > Solanaceae > Nicotiana > Nicotiana sylvestris. Next base: position 162,089,134 of record NC_091060.1, on the reverse strand, counting down.
ATTATGACATAAAATACTCTCTACTTATTGATTTATGATTAAGAAAAAAGTAATTTTGAGTAGTCAACGATTTATTAAGAAAATTTAAGGATTTACAAGGTTAGTTACACACAATTGCATAAAGTTCTATTAGGCGAGCCCAGTATGTCGGTCGTCGGGCGTGTTCGAAGCGTAAGCCCCATCGTCCAAGGCGTAAGTCTCACGGAACTAAGCCCCACACATAAGTCCAGGGGCGTTTTATGAGTGCTCCGCCCCAGGGCGAGTCCCAGTTCTGCCTTTTAAAACAGAGATAAGGAGTATCACTCATTTACCATTTAACTAATTTATCGTATTTACAAATTTATTTATCTTTATTACAATGTATATTTACCTCTTTGTACACCAATCTTGTTAGAATAGAGTGTGATTGAAAGGGCAAAAATGTCACTCAACTTGTGATGAGTAAATTTGTAAATTAACTTTCAACTTAAAATGTTCCTACATTTAGTATAGTATGACATGATATGATATGATGATGATATGATAATAATAATAATAATAATAATAATAATATAAATTATATGATGATGATTATATGTATAATTGATAATATATATATATATATATGTAAATATATGATATATGATTAATGTTGTGAATTTTTAAAAGGGCATTAAGTACAAAATATCATTTAATGGTTTAGATAGAGGATACTTTGATCATTCAATTTTTGAAGGTTATTATGGTAAATTAACTTTACCTAAAAGTCTTCATGCTTATAATATAGTATGATGATGATGATTATATGTATAATTGATAATATATATATATATATATGTAAATATATGATATATGATTAATGTTGTGAATTTTTAAAAGGGCATTAAGTACAAAATATCATTTAATGGTAGGTAATTTTAATTTTAGATAGATGATACTTTGTTCATTTAATTTTTGAAGGTTATTATGGTAAATTAACTTTACATAAAAGTCTTCATGCTTATAATATAGTATGATGATGATGATAATACGTATAATCGACGCGCAATTGTTAAGTGTTATTATTTTGAAAGTGTCTCTACAACTTGATGTTGAGTTAATGGGTGTAATAATTGTAAATAACGAGATAATGTATATCCAATTATAGTGTTTTTAGAATGTGTATTTATATTTTAATACATAATTTTTGTAGAATGCCAAAATCAAAATTATATAGCTTGAGTTTTATACCCTTTTGTTGATATGGAACCCTTTACTGTTTTAATAGTTACCTTTTTCATCCTAAACCTAAAACTTAATAGAGCCGAAAGTGACGAAAATTTCATTTACACAAAAGAAAATATCCTAAATCAAAAAATAGTATAAAATGGTTGAAACTTTCCTAATATAAATTGGAAATACTTGAAATTTAGTACTCGTAAATTTAAATGGAGTTGAAAACAAGGACTTCTCACACTAAAAGGAATAGAAAAATAATTAAATGACTAATCCTAAATATTCAATAAATAACTATTTTGTCACTATAAACTGTATATTTAAAGGGTAAAAAAGACAAACAATATTTCACTAATGACCTTCGTGCTTTTAATATAGCATATATAATATTGACTCTTAGATTTTTGAATAAGTAAAAAAAAAAGAGTACAAATGACACTAGTAAAGATGGTAAGTTTTATTTTTAATAAATTAAAACATAAAAAGGGAGCACAAAATTATTGATATATTTGTTTTTATTCTGTTAATTTTTTCTTCATTTTTATGTGTGATATATTTATAAAGCATTTTGAATGATTATATAAATGCGGAATGCCTGAATCAAACAATTAAACTTAAAATAAGACAAGTTAGTTTTATTACACAAATTAACTTATAAGGGATGAAATTTTCTATTTTTAGGTTACAAGATTTTTTTTGTTACACTTAGGGAGACGTGCTAGTCAAAATCTCACCGAAAGGTTTGTGAAATTCTCCTTTATAAATTGGGTTGACGGAAAGAAAAAATAATTAAAGCAGAAAAGAAGGGAAGCTGATAAGCTTCTTTTTTTTTTCCTCCCCAAATTTGGTTGTAGAAATAGAATTGTCAGATTATTTCCCCGCGTAGAATGAATAATTTCTCCTTTTATATTTTTGGAAAATTTCTATATTTCTATGTTGTCCCGTTGAGAACAGACTTCCTAAAAAAAACAAATCTATTTCCTGAACGGAGAAGGGTAGAACTTAAAAGCTTCCAATCCTTTATTCAACAGGAGAAGGAAACACAGACAACTATTTATATTGCACTGGACAGCAAACACACACACACACACAAACACACACACTTTTGCAAACACAAATCAATACGATACTCCACCAAAAACTGGAGAATGAAAAATCAAAGATTCAGCCGGCCTCAAAACCGGAAAGTTTCGCCAATAGGCGGCGACGCCTCTGCTGCTACGAAGGAGAAACAGGGTTCTATACAAATTCCAAAGAAGAAACTCTATCCTTATTTACAAGAATTATACAAAAAGAAAAGTTCCAGGAGAGAAAACGCGCTAAAGACATTGGTAGAGGAATTCGAGACCAATGTTCGTTATGAATTTGCCCAGAATAATTTTGTCACTTTAGTACATCGATGCCAAAATTGCATGAAACTTGGTTCTGCACTGGAGATTGATCTAGCTTTACAACTTATAGGATTAGTTGTACTGACTCTAGGTGCAGGAGATAATGCACATGAGATATATGAAGAATCACTGGTTTTTCTTCCTAAACTCCTCAATTCCAAATTATCTCACTCGGTCAAAGTGTTAAGAGTGTTTGTCTATTGTCACTCTTGTTGCTGCTAGAGATTTTGTAGACACAGAAAGATCAATGGAAATTATATGGCAATTCATGAATCAAGAAACCAAACATTCAACGTGCGTGACTGCTGCAGCAATATCAGCTTGGGCTCTGCTCCTTTCGGATATAAATACATGGAGAATTGGTCACAAAAAGTGGAAAGAATTGATCCCTTATCTTCTAAAACAACTAGAGGAAGGTGATGAAGATGTTACTGCTGCTAGTATCAACGCGCTTGCTTTAATATTTGGAAAAGGTAATCTTGAGAAATTCTCAAATCAAACACAAGAATATTCAAGCACAAAGGACATGAAAGATGACATGATGAAGCATGTAAAGAGAGCAAAACAAGATGCTTCGAAAATTCTGGAGGATGATTACAATAAGACAGCTACTATTACTTTATGTGGTAGAAGACTTACCTTTAATACCTGGTCACAATTGAAGCAGATGAATTACATAAGAAGATTTTTGGGCTACGGTTTTACAAATCACATGATGGAAAACAAGTATCTTCACGAACTCTTTCACTTTGTACCTGCAGCAACGAGATATAGTGGCTTAGAACTATATAAATCTGAATATGAAGAGGTAGCCGTTCGGATTTTCTTACCTGATGTAAGAAGAAAATGTTGCAGAAAGAGGATTTATATGTCTCCTAATTCTCTGCTGAACAAGGGAAAGACTCAGTTGATGAACAAGTACAGGAGTATTGCAAAAGAGGCCAAGGCTGGACATTACAATGCTGAGGGAGAGCTCGACTGAAATAGTGTTTCTAAATGTTATCTTATTTTCTTTTTTTGAGTTGTGTTAAAATATTGACAACTTTTGACATGTTCTCGACAAGTACTACCTTAATCAACTTATATTATCAACTCTTCAATCAGTAATCCTATGAAGTAAAAGCTGACAAGTAACTGGAGAAAATATGCTTAATTATAGCGATTCTTATAACCTTATTCCAAGACCTTGTAATATTGCCTTCTCAGAGACTATGTAACCACTTACACGTGCAAAAAAGAATAACACAATTATCATTAGTCTTTCCTCCACATCAAAATCCCAAATGTTACATTTGCCAAATAAATGGCTCTAAAATGGTTATGTCAAAGGAACTTGATTTCCAGCTCCTCGAATGCACAAACCACTCTGGCTCTCTTCTGTTTATGCATCGAAATGCTTCCATGGCTGGATTCTGCACATTACAGCTCTTCTTCAAGTTTAGAATGCTCCCGGAGACTCTGCAAGTTAAAACCAGAGGACCAGGGAAAGAAAAGAGTACAACAACCTGCCTCTAGATGCAGAGTTATATTCACCCGTCTGCATCTTGATGAACGTGACCAACGACAATCCTCTCAGTTGTCAATCTATCCAGTTTGATGCAAAATATGCACAAGTTGTTCGCGATCACAACACTTGTGAGCCAGCTGTTTGCCATGAAAGGAGATGCGCCCATTAGGAACAGAGTAAGTTGAGAAATGCAATTATAGTAGCTTAGTAAGAGGATCATCAGCCAACTAAAGCACATGATTTCCAGCAGTTATGAAGATATGCACAAGGATTATAGGGCCAAAACATTTTAGAGTACTTGAGACCGAGTAGCGGAAGGGAATTGCATCGCAAGTTCAAAGCGATCTACATTCCTTGAAGGACATGCTGTAGCTCTCAATGAAATCACTGCTCCTTCTAATTTGGCAATAGTAAGTACGGTTATGAGAGTTAAAACGACCAAAATTGACTCCAACAAGAGAGAATGATTCCCATAGATAACATGTTCATTCCACAAGAGAAGACATCAGGACGTATAAGCTCTATTACAAGATAATCGAACCAAACATAGAGCCCAGTAGAACTGAACAAGAAGAAATAATGAATAGTAGATTACTTTCTAGACACACCAATCAGCTCTTATTGATAGAACAGAGTCACATGACATGTGGAATGAAATAGATATATTAGAAACCGGTTAGTTTAGGATTGAAGTGACCTCACCATTGAGAAACCAAGTTTGACCTTTGGATTGGAACGGCTTTTACAGGATAATCAGCCGAACAATCTGACCCATAAACCGGAATGCCTTGGTTACTTCTCTCAGACACTTATTCTTGTCATCTCTAGACCAATGCTGCAATAAAGATGCAATTGATAGGAGAAGCAGTGAGTGATGCTTTGAAGCACTGAAACAAAGTCCATGACGCAAAAATCTTAGGCATTTACCTTTGCCAGCATGTTGAATTTTTCACGCACACCTCGCAACAACTCTTCTGCATCCCCCTCCCACTTGTGGAATTCCAACTCCTTTTCCTCTAAGAGTTTCTCAAAGGCCTAATAAGTTCAATTTAGCAAATATACTGAGTTAAAGGAGCTAACTTGCACATTGGAAGTCTCAAAGCCACCATATGACGACATTGACAAAATGCACTAAAATGGTAATTCAAAGTAGCTCATTAAGCAAATTAGCACAAAAAAAAGTGCAATAAACTTCAGTATTTAATAAAGGCCAACCACGTCAATTTCAAGCATTTCTTCCTAGTTAACTTTATCTTCAATGGAAAGTGGTCAATCATCACAGAACAAGCAAAAACTTACCAAAAAATAATTATTGAACAAGCCAAAGTTTCTTTTCTTTTTAGTGTTATATTTTTTTGGATAAGTCATGTGAAAACCAAAAAGATTAGAGATGGTAAGCAAAACAAGAAATTTACCTAAATTTTAAGCTAGAAAAATAACAACACAGATGTTATTTAGTTCCTTATACAAAAAAATAGATGTTATTTAGTTCCTTATAAAAAAAGAACATAGATGTTATTTAGCATTTGCTCAAAAAAAAAAATAGTCCAAGATCCATCCAATGACAACAAGGAGTATATATCCCTGAGTAACCTTCAAACATGTCAAAGACACCATGTTTTCTTCAAAAGAAATGGTTATCATGACGAAAAGTTATAGGCTCAAGCTGGAATTTAATGAGTTAAACTCTAAAGATGGAAAAAGGATGCTTTCAGTTGTGCTCCTTCCCAAATTTTCTTAGCTCATAAATTGTTTGTTTCAATTGTTAATTTCTAAGCAAGGTCTTCATGTCTGTGACACTACTCCTATTCGAAGCTATCTCAGGGTTGCACATCAATATGTTGAAGAGCATGACTTACCCAGTGAATGAAGTTCCAAATCTGGAGGAGCTGGCTAATCTAATGGGCTGCAGTATTGGCTCCCTTCCCACAACCTACTTAGGCCTCCCTCTAGGAGCTAAGTACAAGGCAACAGAGATATGGAATGGAGTAAGGAGCTGGCTAATCTAATGGGCTGCAGTATTGGCTCCCTTCCCACAACCTACTTAGGCCTCCCTCTAGGAGCTAAGTACAAGGCAACAGAGATATGGAATGGAGTAATTGAGAGTGGAGAAAAAATTGGCAACATGGAAAATGCAGTATCTTTCTATGGGTGGTCGACTGACTCTAATCAGCAGTGTTATAGATAGTATCCCCACCTACATTATGTCCCTTTTCCCCATGCCAAACAAGGTGCAGAAGCAATTGGACAAAATTAGGAGATCATTCCTATGGAAAGGAAATAGTGAAGGCCACAAATTCCATCTAGTGAAGTGGCCAAAAGTGATCATGCCAAAAAATCAAGGTGGTCTGGGAATCAGAGATTTGGCCAAGCATAACAAGAGTCTGCTCATGAAGTGGTGGTGGAGATATGCTCAAGAATCAACAAGCATATGAAAAGAGGTAGTTAATGCAAAATATGGGGTGCAAAACAAGTGGTGCACCAAGCAAAATAGAGCACCACATGGAGTTGGCCCGTGGAAGCATATCAACAACCTACAAGAAGCATTCTTTCAAGAAGTGTCCTATAAGGCTGGGAATGACAACAACATTAAATTCTGGAAGGATAGATGGCTCAACAACCAAGCTTTAAAAGACTCTCATCCCGACCTATACCAGATTGCTTCAGACACCAACTCTTCTATAGCCAAAAAATAGAGCAGGGAACACCTGGGATCTTCACTTCAGAAGAAATATGCAGGATTGGGAACTAAACCAGCTACTTGATCTTTACAGAACTCTTGAAGAAGCCAAAGGGGACTCTCAAGTCCCAGACAGCTTAAGGTGGGGTAACTCTGTAAGAGGTAACTACACTGTAAAGGCCGGTTATAGCAAACTAAGTGATCTAATGACATGATTGAGCTTTGGCCATGGAAGCTGATTTGGAAGACAAGACTGCCCACAAAAGTCAAGTGTTTCTCCTGGACAGCCCTCTATGAAGCTATTTTGACCCAGGACAACCTTAGCAGAAGGAATTTTCAGTTGGCAAATAGGTGCTACATGTGCAAGCTCAACTCTGAGCCGGTTAATCATTTGTTTCTACACTGTGTTGTGGCATCAGACCTTTGGAACATGTTCTTAGCACTTTTTGGCATCAACTGGGCAGTGCCACAGAACATGAGGGACGCAGTTCTTAGCTGGAGCCTATGGGAAGTTGATAGATCCATCAAAAAGATCTGGCAAATGATCCCATTCTGTATTTTTTTGTGTCTATGGACAGAGAGGAATCGTAGATGTTTTGATGGCATTTCAACTTCCAACGAACACTTGAAGTCTAAATGTTCAATTAATCTTTTTAGTTGGAGTAATCTCTCCCCTATAAATGATATCATCCCCCTCTTAGACTTCATTAGCTCTCTCTCAATGGTTTAGTAACCACTGATTTTGCCCTTGGTTAACTTAAGGCTCTAGAATAGTTTTTTTGTCCTAACGAGTTAACCAAGCTCTCTATTGTAATCTTTTGCATCCTCTTGATGCCTTTAATACAATACATTACTTCATCAAAAAAACAATGGGAACATATGTTATCTAAAGAATCTCAACACGAGGCAACATGATTTGACAATAAAATAAAGCTCACGACAGAGGAAAAATTTTCAGCTCAGAAATGAGTTCAATATGTAATTAAACCCTTAACTGGAGATTTTTCACAAAGAGAATATATGAAGAAAGACATTTGAAGACCAAGCTTAATTTACTTCATTTCGCCATTTCCAGACAAATGAAAACTCCACAAAAACACTCAGGGGATAATGACTAACACAAGGAAGTTGTACCTTTTTGCCTATGACTTGACCTCCTGCTATGTGCGAGAAATATATGTTGTAGAAGTGGCTGAGAAATAAAGGAGGAGTCTTTTCTGCCAGTTCCTCCAGATAACTGGCGTAACTGACTCCAGGATTGCTCGGTTCAGGAATCTCATAGCCATGTTGGCTAAACCAATCTAGGTCTTTCGATATACATTCTGCTCGCTCCAATCCAGTCCTTCTGAAGTAGGCATCTAGGTTAAACAGCAAAATAGTATAGCATCATTTGAAATCCAACAAGCAATATGTCCTCTAATAGCTTCAACAGTATTATCTTTTTTTTTCCTTTACACAAATAAATTCAGCCCCCCCAAACATATTACACTGTTTCTTTTTTCTTCTATCATGAAAATGAGAACCAACAATTCTAAACAAGTTTGTACATAGTGCAAAGAACCTAAAAAAAACAATACAACACAAACTAAATAAAGGCAGCCCGGTGCACTAAGCTCCCGCTATGCGCGGGGTTCGGGGAAGGGCCGGACCATAAGGGTCTATTGTACGCAGTCTTACCCTGCATTTCTGCAAGAGGCTGTTTCCACAGCTCGAACCCGTGACCCCCAGCAAATTTACCAGTTACACCCCCTACTCTACTACCATCATTCCGAAGGTTTTTTTATTCAAAAGGATGGATAATAAATAGCTTATTCATAATCTTATAGGCCCGCACCGCTTCATTCAATTGCTCTGTCAACAAGAAAGGGAAGGAAATCTTTTTTTGATCAATCGCCTGAACCTGCCTTTCTTTCTTTGCCAGGAGGGGGTGGCTGGTCACATGACAGCAAATTTACTAGTTACACCAAGGCTCCCCCTCAATACAACACAAACTAAGCATTTAGTTAATCTTTCTTGGTCTTATTTTAGGGCAGGGGAGGGAATAAATTGAAAGTTCAAGACTTTTTTCATCAGCACACAGGTTGTAACTTGGTGGATAATGGACCCACCTCTATCCTTCTCCACTTAAATACTAGGCTTTTGTAACATGTGACATGTGCCTAACCCACACATAATGTGTCGCGCCCTTACCACTAGACCAAATAACTGGAGCTGAAAGTTGAAGGCTTTTTGGTGAATGTAACATAATGAACAAAGAAATAATAGCACTTACAAGAAACATCACTGGAGTCATCAACAATGCGCTCAATAGTAGTAAAAACAAGCTTGCTATCAACAAGATACTTGAGAAACCCTTCTATACTTGGCTTCCAAGTCTCCTCACTACCCCCATCGCCACCTATATTATTATTATCCTCTTCTGAGGAAGCTGATTCATACCCATTCTCACTCTCGGATGAACTGTCTTTGGCCTTGAAGTTACGAAGTTTCATAGCAACAAACCTCATTTCTTCAGTAATACCCTTTTTCTCACCTGGGTATTGCTTTCTGTACCTTCTCCTCTTCCTCTTCACTGGTGGCTTCTTGGCTAATGATGTAATTCCATCATCTCCTTCTTCTTCTTCTTCTCCTTCAGTTTCAGTCTCAGTTTCAGTTTCTAATTCTGATTCTGAAAGTGTAAATGAGGAGGTTGTGTTGAAGTTTGAACATTGAAGAGCAATGGAAGCTCGGTGCGTCCACTTTTGGTTTGAGGAAATAGATAGGAAAGAAGAAGAATATTTAGTAAAAAGTTGGGGATTGGGGATTTTAGGGAACGACGAGGAAAGGGAAGATTTTGGTACTGGCGTTGAAGAATAAGAGCAGTAGCATGTCAATGTCGCCATTTGTTTTCTCTCTCTCTCGAGGGTTTCGCTTTCTTGCTGCCATTCTTCTGTTGTTGCCGTTATTTAACAAAGCGGGCGATAAGTCACATTCATAAGTCGCTGTTGCTAACTGCGATTTATAGGTTGACAACGGTATACTTAAATGTTTTATAAGTCGCAATAGACGATTGCGATTTATAATTCCCTTTTAATCTATTTACTAGCTCGCTATGTTGGTTCCTCAATTTTCCCCATTCTTGATTCTCATTAGTTTATTTCTTTCTAAATTTTACTATTTATAATTTTTGAATAAAAATAATTTGTTCACAAAGAGAAAAGAGATTTCTTCGATACAAAGTAACTTTTTCTAATGTGGCTTGCCACATATTTAAAAAGATTCATCTGATAAAGCACTATTACGTATATAAATGCATCAACGAATTTCTACGGGCAACATATGTGATTTGGTTGAGATTTGAAGAAAAAGAAGGTTTTGGAGTTAAATTGAAATTAAAAAAAAAAGTATTTGAAAATATCATGTTATCAAAGAAATTGACAATCGTTAATTATATTGGGATTGTGAGAATCTGAGGGAGTATGACAGCTGGACAAGTTAGTGGACAGTTAGTTAGCCAGTTGTCACCAATTAGTTAGAGTAGTTAGCATTAGTTAATTGAGGATTAAGTTAGTAGGGTGATTGTATATATATATATGTGTGTGTGTGTGTGTGTGTGTGTGTGATGTATATATGTGATGTATATCAGATTTTGTACTAACTTTTCAATATACTAGAAAGTTCTTTACTTACCATTCTCTCTCTGATGTTCATCTTCTCCTCTCAAACTCAACTTACTCGTTTAGGCCTCCATTAATGGAGAACGACCTGTAACTGAGATCAGCTCAACTCATATGGTATCAGAGCAGTCGATACTAGTTGTCTCTTAGTTGAGTATTTTCGTGTTTGTATGATACAAATTCTCGCTCAAGTTCAATAATGGCAGATGAGAAAATTGACCTCACTCATCCTCTGTTTCTGCACCCTTCTCATACACCAAGCTCAGTTTTCATTCCAATTCAACTTACCGAGTTTGAGAACTATGGATTATGGCGTAGGACGATGCGAATTGCTCTTGAAGCTAAGCGAAAGCTAGGGTTTGTAACTGGTACATGTAAGAAGGAGACCTTTAAGAAGGAATTACATGAGGAATGGGAGACATGCAATGCGATTGTGCTCTCATGGATCATGAATACTGTATCAACAAACCTCGTCAGTGGAATAGCTTATGCATCAGATGCACACCTAGTTTGGGAAGACCTGAAGGAGAGATTTGATAAGGTCAATCGAGTTTGAATTTTTCAATTGCATAGAAATTGCAACGATTTCTCAAGGAACTAATTCTGTTGATTCATATTTCACGAGACTGAAGGAAATATAGTCGGAGTATGATGCGTTAGTTCCCACGCCAAGTTGTGATTGTGCTAAATTAAAAGACTACATTGAACACCTTTATCGTCAAAGGCTGCTTCAGTTTCTCAGTGGTTTAAATGAGACCTATAAGCAGGCAAGGAGGCAGATTCTGATGAAAACCTTTAAACCAAGCTTATGTGTTGATAATTGAGGATGAAAGCCAAAGATCAAGTCCATATCCAGCCTTAGGAGATAGAAGAAATCCTATTGCTATGCAAACTGGATGAGGACAAGGGTACAAAGGGAAAAAGCCATTCATGAAATGTGACTACTGTAAGATAACTGGACACTTGAAAGAAAATTTCTATAAGTTGATAGGCTATCCTACAGATTTCAATGCTAAAAGGAAGGTTGTGGCCAATTGTGCAACTGGTAATGTTGAGCATGAGGAACAGGCACACATGGCTGGAGGAAGAACATACAATAATGGTCCTGCAGGAGGGCACTTCTTCATTGAGAATAAATATAGACAAATTCTGGATATGCTGAATAAAGACACCACAGTTCCACAAGTCAACATGGCAGGTATTGCTACTACACTAATGACTAATAATCCTAGTAAAGAATGGATAGTTGATTCTGGTGCTCATCACATAGCTACTTCCCTAGATATACTACACTCTAAGACTGAGTTGAAAACTGGTAGAGATCAAGTTCACGTACCTATTGGTGAGAAGACAAATATATCTCACATTGGCAGTGCAACATTTCTTAAGGACATGGAGATTAAGAATGTTTTATATGTTCCTGACTTCAAATTCAATTTGTTGTCTGTGTTAAAGCTCACAAAAGAACTCAGTTGCTCCGTTCACCTCTATCCTGACTTTTGTGTATTTCAGGACCTTTAGAGTGGCAGGATGAAGGGGATTGGTAAGGAAAGGGGAGGCCTGAATATGGTGAAGGATGAGCACATTGCTAGAAGTTTGAGGCAAACATCAGTTGCAGCAGTCTAGAAACCAGAAGTAAATGACATTCTTTGACATAAAAGATTAGGTCACACCTCTGTTAGTTCAATGAAATACATAGACTCCTTACAGCTTAAAGATCTTGATGAGAATAAAGATTGTTCTGTATGTCCTTTAGCTAAGCAAAGCAGACTAGTTTTTCCTAGAAATGTTAAAAGAAGTAGTAGTCCTTTAATACTTTTACACATGGATGTTTGGGAACCATACAAGTTTCCCATACATGATAGAAAATACAACTTTCTAACGGTTGTGGATGATCATTCTAGGTATACTTGGGTACATTTACTACAGATGAAAAATGATGTAATTGTTATGTTACAAAGGTTTCTCTCTATGCTAAGAACACAATTTTATGTAGCCATTAATTAAGACTATTAGAACTGATAATGGAGGAGAGTTTTTTAGTAAAAAATGTGTTGAATTACTTGAACACTATGGTATTATACATCAAAGTAGTTGTGCTTATACTCCCCAACAAAATGGGGTAATTGAGAGAAAACATAGACATATACTAGATACAGTTGTGAGTCGATTTTTGTTTACACGACAATTACTCCAAAAGAAATCGAAAAATAAAACAAATGGTTTTGTTATACAATTTTTGGAGTTTACGTGGCACTTTTGGCAGTTATTTGTAGTTTTGTTTGTGATTGTTTAGTTTTGTCGAATAAAAATACAAAAAATATATGTCGCATGTGAGTTTTAGGATATCGTTCTACTATTAGGAATTAATCAAACCATAATTTGGTTTTAAAAGGAAAAATCACAAAAATATGCATCTTTTATTCTATTTGTTGTCATTGAGTGATTTTGTTTTAATTAAATGTTTAATGTGAGTGATTATTGTTGTTTAAGTATTAATTAATATTTGTATGGTTTTGTCTTGATTTTACAATTTAGTTAGGAATTTTATTTAAATTATAAGAAGGAAAATATTGGATTTGGGCCAAAAATTCAAATGAAATTAGGCCCAAACCAATACAAATGACCCAGTCCAACCAGGTCTTCTTAGAGATGCCCCAAACGACGCCGTATAGGCATCACCCTTTTGAGCCGTTGATTGATTCAGAGGAACGGCCCAGATCAGGCCAATCACTTACTCAAATGACGTGTATAGGGCCGTCTAATCTCAACCGTTAAACCCAATCCCATCCAACGGCCTCAGGCCATTCCCATATGCCCGACCCGTTCAACCCTGGACCAGCCCAACCTCCTTTTAGGTGGAACGACACCGTTCCTCATTAAGTGAAAGATCCTGGCCCTCGATCTCACTTCATCCAACGGCCAGGATCTAACCACCCACTACGTATATAAACTCCAACCCTTACCCCACGCCCCCATCCGAACACCCCCTTCATCGTCCCAAAACCAAACCCAAGCCCAAACCTCCCAAACCCTAGCTGCCCCTGTGCACTCTCACCGTAAACCCGGCGGCAACAACGCTGGTGACCACTAGAGTAACACCCCTGATGCACCTCACCACCCTGAACATGGATCTGTTATCCCCTTGCCTCGAATCATCCCTCATCGCCTCGAATCTTTGTTTGAAGGTTCGAGCAAAACCCCGATCTACACCAACCCACCTCAGATTCACACCAGCCTTTACCCTAGCCTCACTCGTGACTAAACCAAGCTTGGTTTGGTCCGAATCTACCCACAAATCCCAAAACCTCAAATCTGAAGGTTCGAACCCTAGAACACAAGAATTTTTGGAGCCCGCTTAGATTTAAACGGAAGGTTGGGGTCTAATAGACCTTAATCGAAGTGTTCTTGGTCGAGAACACCTCGATTAAGATCTGTTCGACCTCAAATGGGCAAATCCAGCTCGGGCCTGGGTCATATGTGTTTAAGCTTGTCAGAGTAAGTTCACTTTTCCTTTTTGTTGTTTGTCTTAGTGTAGTTTAGTTTGTCGGCATGTTTAATTAGTTTTTTTGTTATTTCTGGGATTCTGCTGTCAGTTGTTCTCCATCTCCATAAGACCTTTTATTTGGTCGATTGTTATTTTGTTTATGGTTGAATACGTATAGTGATATACATATTTCAATTTGATTAACATCGTCGAATCAATAATGCCTGTGGTTTCCCTGTGTGTGCAAAATTGTCAAAGACAGTTGATGCCCTATTTGTGTTGTTTGTTTGATCGACTGTTTGTTTCTATGTTATAAGTAGTATAGTCGATTCGATATATGTCGTCAATTAATCTCAGCTTGGGGTGATAGATGTCACACCTCCTTTTTCCGCCCCCGCGAGGGTACAAGGAGTTTTTTCCAATTAAAGGACAATCGAAATGGGATTTGTTTATTTATTTCAGAGTCGCCACTTGGGAGATTTTAGGGTGTCCCAAGTCACCAATTTAATCCCGAATCGAGGAAAAGAATGACTCCATATTACAGTCTGCGTACCAGAAATCCGGATAAGGAATTCTGTTAACCCGGGAGAAGGTGTTAGGCATTCCCGAGTTCCGTGGTTCTAGCACGGTCGCTCAACTGTTATATTCGGCTTGATTATCTGATTTTATACAAATATGAACTTATGTGCAAATTTTATCTTTTAACCGCTTTATTATTATTGTTTTTAAAAGAAATGTGAACATCGCTTAAAACACGTCTTTGGACTGCGTCACATGAAATGCACCCACAATCCGGAACACGTTTTATTTGATGTTTTGGGATTTGGATTTGGGTCGCATGAAATGCGCACCCGAGTTTAAGAAGGTAAGATTATTAAAATGCGCGCCTAAAGCAATTAGCGTATTTATTATTTTGGATAAGGCCGTGGAGTTTGCTAAGCGGCCGATCCTGAATTCTAAGTAATTAACGCATGCATTTTGAGGGCCCCGCAATCTGTGTGTTTTATTTGGCGAGGCTCGTCTCATTTATTTTAAATGGACAAATCCTAAAGCGACTACATTTTTCCTATTAAAATTAGTCTCTAAAATAAAGAAAGAAAATCCTAATTAATTACGAGTTTTTATTTTATTTATTTAAGAAAGCATGACATACTAATTGCTAGATTAATACAAATATTGATGAAAAGGAATTTTACTAAAAAATCTCGAAATTATAAATAAAATAAAAATTCGACAACTAATATTCAAAAGAATCAAATACAGCTAGATTAAAACTCAGCATTGTTATAAAAAAAACTATTGAGATTAATTATTCACAACCATTTGAAACTAGATTTAACCATAATTACTAAAGCTTATTAGAAAGTTTATTAGACTTAAACGTTCTTCTAATCTTGCCTGAACTCAAATCATGCCTTAATGCCTAATTTACGAAATTTAATTTAAATTCATGCCTTAGCTAAATTTAGCCTACTTGTTCATGATTAACCTACTGTTGATAATCTTGAAACCTTCATAACTAGTGAATTAACCCGTTTTGCCAAACCGATTCATTAAAGACTAACTTATGTTATTTTTTCTTATTCCAATTATTATTCAGTAATACATGAAATAGCTTAAATACAATCAACAAAAGGAACAAAAAAAAACGAAATTAAAACTTCAAAATTTCATTCTTCATATGTATTCATGCTTCCACATTATTAGCTTGCAATAGCTAGTATTACAGTCGTGTACCTGGTATTGGAAACAAAAGAAGATGAAGATGAGAATCAGCAGCAGTAATAACAATACAACACAACAACAACAACCCAGCAACAGTAACAACCCTGGAACAGAGTTTGCAAACCGGTGGAGTAGTAATCCCAAAAAAAGAAGCTTCAAGCTTCGATGAAACAACAATAATTAATGCTGATTTCAAACAATGAAGGAAAGTAGAAGATTTTTTTTCAGTTTTTGTTCTCTCCTTTAGTTTTAAAATTTCTCCAATTTTTATCTCTTTGCCCCTCTGTTCTGTATTCTCCTCCCTTTTTATTCTGTCCGTCCTCTTTTGAAAAAACTTCACTTACCCGACCAAAATCCCAAAAAATCTGCCAATTTTCAACAAAATCCCACTAAGAAATGCTTTTCCTTATTTTATTCCCTAAATTAAGGCATGATATAAGGGTCTGTCCTCCACTAACATTAAACTAATATATAAGCTTTTGTCTCATTAGTGCTTGACTAACAGACCATTAATTTAGTCAATTCTGCCCATTTTCCATTCCCAAAATACCCCTTTTAATCCCACTACCTAATGTTTTGTCCCCCACTACATTAAATAAATATATCAAACCCCAACCTATTACCTCTTGTCCCCCATGCCTAACATAAACAATTATATCACTCACACCCCATTATATATTGTCCCCCCATTATTGATTATTTTAAGATTATCTTAATTTTAATGGAAAGAATACTCAAAATAAATAATTAATCAGAATTTTAATTCTAAAAATACCCCTCTGACCTTACTGAAATTACCCTTTAACCCCGGAACGTACTGCAAATTACCAAACTACCCTCATCAGCTATAACCAATTCACTTAACCAATTTCAACCAAAATACAACAAATATGACCAATTTCTAACCATGTTCAACAACAAATTCAAACTAAATGATGAACAACAAAGAAACAACTAAAATTATCTTGATTGAACAACATTTTTAACAACAAACAAACCTACTTTCAGATTCAACAACAACAACAACAACAAACAAGTATATTCAGATTTCTAAATTCAATAATCATTTGAACTTAAAATTAAATCTAACAACATTACAACCAACAATTCCTATATTAAAACTAAACAAGATCATGAAGCAAACTGAAGAAATAATCATAAATGATAAACAACAAACAAGAAAATCAAACTTATACTAATTTCGGATTCAAGAACAATCAAACAAAGTATGGACATAAATGAAAAGATTCAACAACAATAACAAGCAAGTTTTATTCAAATTCGAATTAAACTCGAATTAAGTTTAAACAAAACAAATAAACATATTCAAATCACTAAACTTCAAATAATCAATTGATCTTTTTAAATTAACTCCAACAAAATTATAACAAAGATACATGATTCAAAAAATTAAAAACCAAAACATAACTTCACATTAAATCACTGAATTAAAAACGAACTTTAAACAAAATGAACACGAATATAATCTACAACAAACAACGGATTCAAGCGATTTAAACTAACATTCTTTTATATTAACATTAAATCCTTTTAAATTAATAAAACAAACTGAAAAATAATCAAATGAATCTTCAATTTAAATCTAGCAGCATTATAATTAACTAATCAATTCCTACCTAAAATAAACAAGAAATATGAATGAAACAAACTGAAGAAAATAAAAAAAAACGATGAACATGAAGTTAATATCAAACATATTTGATTTCAAATCCGAAAAATATCAAACAAATTACGGACAAAAATGAAACTTAAACTAACTAACCGGATCGGAACGACGATGAACTCGAGCCAAGTCTGCCAATGACCTAACGGATCTCGACTTCAACGAAACCCACCTTCCTTTTAAACTCGACGAACTCAAAACGACAAATGACGACCTCGACGGATTGAAACTGAGGAACGACGAGCAGCAGCCATGAGAGCTCGAGCTCGAGCTATAATCAAACTGTTGACGTTGAAGGGCGAAGCAGCAGCAGCAACGAAGCAGTTAGCAACGCTGCTCAACTGTAGCAGCAACACGAAACAGTAGCAGCGGCATGAATTCATGCTGTCGTCCGACATGGATGCAGTAGTTCGTTGGAGCAGCAGCAGGTGGGCGAAGCAGCAATAACAACGCTGCTCAACTGGTGGCAGCGATGATGCTCGTTTGGACGAAGCCATGGTCGAAGTCGGCAACCATGAAAGCTTGAGCTCGAGCTCGTTCATGGCTGCTCGGAGACGAATAAACATCGAAGGTGGTCGATGATACAACAGACTGTGTGTGACTTGGCTGGACGGAGCAGCAGCTGCGCGATGACAGTAGGGTCGTTTGGTCGTTTGGACGAAGAACGAAGAAGAAGAAGCAGCCATGAACGGCTGCTGCGTGTGTGCGTTTTCCATTGTGTATGTGTGTGTATGTGTTGACGTATGTGTGTGTGAGTGTGACGGGGTGAGGGGGTGTGTGTGTGTGGAGATGGTGAAGAGGGTAGCCATTGATGGCTTGCTTGGAGCTTGAGGAAGAAGAACGAAAGAGGGGGGGGGGCTTCAACAGTGAAAGAAAAGAATGTTAGGTTTTTTTTTTGAAAGTTAGGGAAATAGGGGTGTTGGGTTATGGACTGGGTCGACCCGGTTTGAAATGGACCGGGTCGTTTGGGAAGATTGGGTCTCTTTGGGCCTATGACTTAAAATTGAAGAAAAGGCCCAATCCGATTTTCTTTGTATTTTTTGCTCTCTTTTCTTTTACTTCCTAATTAATAAAACTAAAATTCTAAATTAAATTATAAACTAAATTATCTTATATAAAAAAAACTAATTAACTCTAAAAATAATTATCGCACATTTAAATAGCAATTAACGACAAAATCGCACAATTTAGACGTTTAAATGCTAAAAATGCAACGTACATTTATTTTTTATGATTTTCTCATTTTTGTAAAACAAACTTAAATAAATACTAAATGAAAATGCGACATATTTTATATTTATATTAATTTAAACAAATAAACATGCATAGACAAAAATACAAATAATTATACAAAAATACCACAAAAATACAAACATTGCACACAAAGGAAAATTGTTTTATTTTGAATTTTTGGGAGTATTTCTCATATAGGGCAAAAATCACGTGCTCACAGCTGCCCCTCTTTGTCCGAAAACATGAAGGGTTTTCGTGCAAAGATAAAGTGAGCGGATACGAGCGATTTTTGCCCGTTCGAGTACTCCGTGTGAAGCATTTTTTGAAAATATTTGACCGAACCTCTGCTTCAGAAGTTTCCTACATATCCTGGGATAAACAGGAATCAGGTCAATGTAGTTCGGGAAGTTTTGGTAGCTGGGACTACCATGGGACTGCAATGCTACTGCTGTTGCATGCTACTTTTATTGTTTGCTGACCTCCTTATTATCCCACGCTTAAAAGAAAAATCAATAAGTTAGGCTAGACTACGGATTACAAGATCTTATCTGTCTTCCCCTTGCTCTGGTTGCCTTGCTTTCTTGTCGGCTTGTGTTTCCTCTGGTGCCTTTCTTTCGAAAACTGCTGGGGATGACACTGGCCTTTTGCCTTTTTGAGTATAAGTTTTATTATTTCGTTCTGTCTGCTGGGGACGCTGCTTTCTGCATTAAAGCTTGTTATGTTGAGGATTTTTGTTGTAACCCTCCTCATTACTGCCTTCTGCTTGATCTTGACATGTATTCCTCTGTTCTGCAGGAGGGCTCCTAACTTCAATCTTAACTTTTGAAAGATGACACAACCTCAATTCTCTAGGCGGGATCCTGACTTCAACAATATAACAACCTCCGTTCTGCAGGCAGGATTCTGACTTCAGCAACAACTTAAATGTAACATCTCCATTCTCCAGGCCGGCTCTTGACTTCAACAAATCCTTAAAAATAACACCTTCATTCTCCAGGCGAGCTCCTGACTTCTTCACTCCTTAAAAATAACACCTCCATTCTCCAGGCGGGCTCCTGACTTCTTCAATCCTTAAAAATAACACCTCCATTCTCCAGGCGGGATCCTGACTTCAACAACTTAAAAAAAATATAACAACCTCTGTTCTCCAGGCGGGCTCCTAACTTCTTCAACTTAAAATATATCAACCTCCGTTCTCCAGGCGGGCTCCTGACTTCAACAACTTCTTAAATTCTATCACCTCTATTCTCCAGGCGGGCTCCTGACTTCTTCAACTTCTTGCATTTTATCACCTCCATTCTCCAGGCGGGCTCCTGACTTCTTCAACTTTCTCAAAATTTTAACACCTCCATTCTCCAGGCGGGCTCCTGACTTCAACAACTTTAAAAATATAACAACCTCCATTCTCCAGGCGGGCTCCTGACTTCAATAACTTCTTAAATTTTATCACCTCCATTCTCCAGGCGGGCTCCTGACTTCAACAACTTAAAAAAAAAAATATAACAACCTCTGTTCTCCAGGCGGGCTCCTGACTTCTTCAACTTAAAATATATCAACCTCCATTCTCCAGGCGGGCTCCTAACTTTTTCAACTTCCTCAAAATTTTAACACCTCCATTCTCCAGGCGGGCTCCTGACTTCTTCAACTTCTTAAAATTTATCACCTATATTCTCCAGGCGGGCTCCTGACTTCTTCAACTGCTTCCTTCAAAATTGGTGTTTTATTCCTTTGAAAATTGCTGGGGATAACACCGATATTTTATTTCATCAATGTGTCATTTTCCTTCCTTAAAGACTATTTCCTTTAAAGCTGGTGCTTTCACTTTCCTGAAACCTGCCGGGAATAACACTGCTGGGGAATTATCTTTCTCCTTTTAATAATGGTGGGGATGATACTGATTATCTTGCTTCTTCCAAGATTGCTTTTCTCTTAAAACTTGTATCTCCCTTCTCGTATACTGCTGGGGATTTTTTCTTCCTTCAACACTTGTGTTATTTTTTCTCTTTCCCAAATGACTATCTGATTTTAAGAAAATTTTCGTAATGAGAGAAAATTTTCTGCCCCAGTTTGATGATCTTCTCTGTGACCCTGTCTTCCTGCGGTCAATAATATTTCTTTTCCCTATTTCAAATCAAAGAAAAATTTATTAGTTTAAAATGGGGGCGAGTGGTCGTGCCACTTCTGCTGAGGATGGTTTTTCCCTTTTCTTTTCCTTTCATTGCTATAAAACTTGCTAGGGAGAATATTGATTGCTGGGGCTGATATTCCTGCTGGGAATGGTTGTCGTTCCTCTTCCTTCTCCGCTCTGTGTCGTCCGACCATTGTGGAGCTTGGACGAGAATATGTCGGAGTTGTCCCTGTATCTCGCAAATCTGCTGAGGATCATCTTGGAATTTGATCCATAACTTCCCTTGGAAATTTGGGCCTCTTAGGATCTAGACCCATTCATCATTTGGTCTTGCGACAAACTTCCTTTCGTTTTGTCGCCTTATCTTTGGCTTGTCCTTTTCGCATTTCGCATTTCGCCTTGCACCATTTTGGCAGTTGGTAGTAAACTCTAAAAATCCTTTTCAAATAATAAACTACTGGGGAAATGAAATCTTTTAAACTAAGAAATGAAAGAGTGATAATTTTAAAGATAGAAGAAGAAGTCTTTCTAAACAAACGCTAGGGAAAAAGAAAAGAAAAGAACTTATCTGAATGATATAACCAATCCCAATGATCATGTCGTGCATTCTGGATTGATCAACCCAGTCTATTTGTATCAATCAATCTTTCGGATGGGCTCATCTCGTTGGGGATAAATAAATACTCAACTTTTCCCAAAGGTGGACCTCTTCCGCCAACTTTGCCTTGTCGCCTCATAGTGCCCTTAGAGGGGTTTTCACTAATAAGACTCTCTCATTTCTCTCAACTCCCGTCGCCCCATGGTGCCTATGAAGGTTTTCACCAATAAGCCTCTCTCATTTTGTTTTTCAGCTGGGGATTGGAGCGTGTCGAGACGACGCTCTTTGTTGGGGGATTCTTTCGGCTATCAATTCATTTCTAGTTTATGATCCTCTTCTCTGCTGGGGATCATAGTGTTGTTCCCGACTTCCATGTGCATGAACTTGGCCCTTCTCGGATACTGATCGGGAGGTCTTTTTTGGACATCAATATGGTTTTTTTTATTATTTTTTTATATGGCTAAAAGGAAAAGGGGTATCAAAAAGTTTTAAAATAATTTGGAGGGGCAAAACAGTACAACTATTGGAATCAAACTCTTTTTTTTTTCACCACTTCTGCCCCAGTTCTTCTTGCTTGGAGATTTTTATTTTTTGGTTACACTATGACCGAGCCATGAGGCGCCTACGCATCCTTCTTTGAGGAATCAGGTCAAACATAGTTCCCACTTCCTTTGTTTTTCTTGTGATTTTTCTTTTGTCTTTACTATTGTTTTTCTCTCTTTTTATCTTTTATTTTAATTACTGACTCCAAAAGAGGGATATGAAAGAATAAATAAGGCTCAAAAAGGTAAGCAAAGGTTAAAGTGTTTTGATAGAAGAAAGAATTGCCTCCATCATTTCATTCTCCGATAAATGCCAAACACAAACAAATGGCAATCACAATCAAAAGGAATCATACATAATATCTCTTAACTGAGTCGGAATTTATAGCCATGTCGACGCATTTTCCTTCGACATCTGTTAAACATAAAGCGCCATTGGACAATACTCTGGTTACAATGAATGGTCCTTGCCAATTCGAGGCGAACTTGCCCTTTGCTTCTACTTGGTGTGGTAGAATTCGTTTCAACACTTGTTGCCCCACTTCAAATTTTCTGGGGCGCACCCTCTTGTTGTAGGCTCTCGCCATTCTTCTTTGATATAACTGGCCATGACACACAACTTCCAATCTCTTTTCATCAATCAAGCTCAATTGTTCCAAACGGGTTTTGACCCACTCATCATCATCAATCTCAGCCTCGGCGACAATCCGAAGGGATGGAATTTCCACTTCCGCCGGTATTACTACTTCAGTTCCATATACCAACAAATAAGGGGTTGCACCTACTGAGGTCCGGACGGTAGTGTGATAACCCAACAATGCAAATGGTAATTTTTCATGCCATTGCCTGTATCCTTCTACCATCTTCCTCAGTATCTTCTTGATGTTCTTGTTGGCTGCTTCAACAGCTCCATTTGCCTTGGGACGATAAGGTGTGGAATTACGGTGTGCAATCTTAAACTGTTCACATACTTCTCTCATCAAATTGTTGTTAAGATTAGCACCATTGTCCGTGATTATCACTTTCGGGATCCCAAATCTATAGATGATATGGGAATGGACAAAATTCACTACTGCCTTCTTGGTTACTGACTTGAAAGTTTTGGCTTCAACCCACTTAGTAAAATAGTCGATGGCCACCAGAATGAACCTGTGACCGTTCGAAGCTGTCGGCTCAATAGGCCCAATGACATCCATGCCCCATGCCACAAATGGCCATGGTGCTGACATTGTGTGCAATTCCGTTGGTGGAGAATGAATCAGATCTCCGTGTATCTGACACTGATGGCATTTTCGTACGAAACTGATACAATCATGCTCCATAGTGAGCCAATAATATCCCGCTCGCAGAATCTTCTTTGCCAACACATATCCGCTCATATGGGGCCCACAGACTCCAGCATGTACCTCTGTCATCACTATCGTGGCTTGACCTGCATCAATACATCTCAGCAATCCCAGATCTGGGGTTCTTTTGTACAACACTCCCCTACTGAGGAAGAAACCATTTGATAATCGCCGAATGACTCTTTTTTGATCTCCGGTGGCCTGCTCCGGGTATATCCCCATCCTGAGGTACTCTTTGACGTCATAAAACCATGGCTCGCCATCCACTTCTTCCTCTATCATGTTGCAATAGGCATGCTGATCACGAACCTGGATGTGCAACGGGTCAACATTAATTTTGTCTGGGTGATGCAACATTTATGCTAAAGTGGTCAATGCATCGGCAACCTCATTGTGAACTCTTGGGATGTGTCTGAACTCCACTGATCGAAATCGCTTGCTCAAATCGTGCAAACATTGTCGATATGGTATGAGCTTCAAATCACGTGTTTCCCATTCACCCTGAATTTGATGCACCAGGAGGTCGGAGTCTCCTAAGACCAAAACGTCCTGGACATCCATGTCTGCCGCTAATCGTAAACCCAAAATTCATGCCTCATATTCAGCCATGTTGTTGGTACAATAGAAACACAGTTGAGCTGTAACAGGATAATGATGTCCTGTTTCAGAAATAAGCACTGCTTCTATTCCAACTCCCTTCGCATTTGCGGCTCCATCAAAGAAAAGCCTCCAACCTGGTTCCTCAGGTAAGTTCAACTCATCTATATTCATTACTTCCTCGTCAGGAAAATACGTCCTCAACGGCTCGTATTCTTCATCAACAGGATTCTCAGCCAAGTGATCTGCCAACGCTTGGGCCTTCATGGATGTCCTCGTCATATAGACGATGTCAAACTCCGTGAGTAATATTTGCCATTTTGCTAACCTTCCTGTGGGCATAGGCTTCTGGAAAATATACTTTAACGGATCCAACCGGGAAATGAGATAAGTAGTATATGAGGATAAATAATGTTTTAACTTCTGAGCCACCCAGGTTAGGGTGCAACATGTCTTCTCGAGTTGAGTGTACTTAACCTCATATGCTGTAAACTTCTTGCTGAGATAATAGATGGCTTGCTCTTTTTTCCTGTAATGTCGTGTTGCCCCAACACGCAACCAAAAGAATTCTCCAAGACCGTTAGATAAAGAATTAATGGTCTTCCCGGCTCAGGGGGAACCAATAAAGGTGGATTCGATAAATATTCTTTGATCTGGTCGAATGCCTCCTGACATTCCGCCGTCCATCCTATTGCAGCATCCTTCTTTAACAGCCGAAAAATGGGTTCACAGGTTGCTGTGAGTTGAACAATAAATCTGCTGATGTAATTTAATCTTCCCAACAGACTCATTACTTCTGTCTTGTTCTTCGGCGGTGGCAACTCTTGGATAGATTTAATTTTTGATGGATCCAGTTCAATACCTCGCCGACTGACAATGAATCCCAAAAGCTTCCCAGATGGAACACCAAATGCACATTTGGCCGGGTTGAGCTTAATATCATACCTTCGAAGTCTTTGGAAGAACTTCCTTAAGTCTGCTACATGGTCTTCCTGATGCTTGGTTTTTATGATCACATCGTCTACGTACACCTTAATTTCTTTGTGAATCATGTCATGAAACACAGTGGTCATTGCTCTCATGTACGTTGCTCCAGCATTCTTCAAACCAAATGGCATTACCCGGTAACAATAAGTTCCCCACGGCGTAATGAAGGCTGTCTTTTCCGCATATTCCTCATCCATCAGAATCTGATGATACCCAGCATAGCAATCCACAAAAGATCCGATCTCACGTCTGGCACAATTGTCGATCAAGATATGGATGTTGGGTAAAGGAAAGTTGTCTTTAGGGCTTGCCCTATTTAGATTGCGGTAATCGACACACACCCTGATCTTTACATCTTTCTTTGGTACCGGCACTACATTAGCCAACTAATCAGGATATCGAGTGACACAAATAACCTTTGCTTATAGCTGCTTGGTTACTTCTTCTTTAATCTTCACACTCATATTCGTTTTGAACTTCCTTAATTTTTGCTTGACGGGAGGGCATGCCAGGTTAGTGGGCAATTTATGAACCACTAAATCTGTGCTTAACCCCGACATGTCTTCATATGACCATGCAAAAACATCTTTGAACTCAATAAGTGTTTTGATCAATTCCTTCCTGATATTTGGTGCAATGTGGATGCTGATTTTAGTTTCTCTGATATCGCTGGCATCCCCTAAATTGATAGCTTCTGTGTCATTTAAGTTGGGTTTGTATTTTTCTTCAAACTAGCTCAACTACCTATTTATCTCCTCGAATGCTTCATCCTCATTGTATTTCGATTCATTATCATAATCGACCTCTTGTATGTTTAGCTTGGAATCAGATTGATCTTTTAGAATAGGTTGAAGATCCGTTGTGCATGACATGTCATTAGAACCAGTATGAAAAGAACTGTTCAGAAAAAGAAATGAAAGAAACAAAATTAACATAATAAGAAAATAAGATAAGAAATAAAGAAGAAACTTTTCGTTTTATTTATGGGATAACAAGGCTTCACACTGTATTCGATATAATAAAAAGAAATCTGGATTACAGCCCTGGAATAATCCAGAAAACAGAAAAGGAAAATCAGAATCAACTACCAAGACTCCCTCCAAGTAGGAAGAGGAGTAGTCATCCAATTGTTGACCTTGACTTTGGGACCCACAAACTGTATGTCTACCTTACTGGAGCCCTCTCCAGCTTCTATCATGTTGACGTCGACAAACACTCTTCCAAAGCATTCATTTAAATCTCCGTTTGGCCCCATCAGAGGTCCAAGAACTTCCGGGACTGGCAGCTTTCTGCATCCTGCTTTGACAAATGATCTCGACAGGCGTGGGACTGGTTTAGGAAGGACCCAAACTCTTTTCTTCAATTTGCGGGCTCGCTTCACATCCGCTGCGGTAGGCTTGAATCCTAACCCAAAAGTTTCCAGGTTCTTGAGCAAAGAAACTGGCTGTATCATTCCATGCAAATCAACCCCCAGACCTTTCCCTGGTACAAACCCATTATTCAACATTTCTGCTGCTATCATGAAGGCTGCAGCTGTGATTCTGGGAAGTGGGAGGCCCTCGCCCTCAGGAATTTTGTCTACCGAGACTGCATCAAAAACTTGATAAACCCACGGGCCCTTATCATCGTCGGTTTCTATGAAGGGCACAATAGCATCACTGATGGCATGTGTTCCATCATCCCGTGTATCACAATTTCTTGTCTATCCCATTCAAATTTGACCACTTGATGCAGTGTAGAAGGCACTGCCTTAGCTGCATGGATCCATGTTCGCCCCAATAAAAGATTGTACGACACTGCCATATCTATTACTTGAAATTCCATGGTGAACTCGACTGGGCCAATGGTTAGTTCCAGTACGATATCACCTACTGTGTTAATGTCGCCCCCATCAAAACCTCGGACACAGACACTGTTCTGGCAGATCCTGTCATCAGCAACCTTTAGCTTGTTGAGAGTGGCCAGAGGACAAATATTGGCACTTGACCCGTTATCAATTAATGCTCAAGTGACCACCGATTCTTCGCATTTTACCGTCAGATAGAGTGCTTTGTTGTGCTCAGTACCCTCTACCGGTAACTCATCATCAGAGAATGTCACTCAGTTTACTTCAAAGATCTTGTGCGTTACCTTCTTGAAATGGTTCACTGAGAGTTTGTCCGGGACATAGGCCTCGTTCAGAATCTTCATTAAGGCCTGACAGTGATCGCTTGAATGGATTAACAAGGATAGCAATGAAATCTGGGCTGGGGTCTTTCTCAATTGTTCTATAATTGAGTAATCCTGCACCTTCATCTTCTTCAAAAATTCCTCTGCTTCTTCCTCTGTTACAGATTTCTTTATTGTTTCAGGATTGACCCTTCTCAACTCTGCGGGAGCAAAACACCTTCCCGATCGAGTTAACCCTTGTGCCTCGCATATGTCTTCTACAACCTCCTTCCCCTTATGCGTTACCGTCACTTGACTGTAGCTCCACAGCACAGCCTTCTCACTTGTTATCGGCAACTGTATGACCGGCTTGATAACAACTGGTCCCACATGGACCCCTTTTACTACCAACCTTGGTTTGTTTGCTACTCCCTGCAACACTGCTTTGACTGACTCCGGCCTCTTCGCAGTAATAGATGGCCCTTTCCCTGCTATCACAAAGGGCTTGTCATATACTTTTCCCGACTGTACCACCGCCTTTCCACTGGTTGACTCTTCATTAGTACTGGCGCGAATCATCATTACCGTTTGTGAGGGTGTTTTTGGTTTCCCTCCCTCGTGCACTAATTCGATCATGTGGGCTTCATGGTGCACCGGTAATGGATTTTCATTGATGTTGGGGGCCCCTGGTACCTGAACCTCGATCTTATTTGTGTCAATAAGATCTTGTATAACAGTCTTTAGCTTCCAACATTTCTCAGTATCGTGCCTGGGATCACCCGAACAATATTCACAGCTCATTGAATGGTCCAGATTTCTGGGAAGGGGATTTGGCAATTTGGTTTCAACAGGACTTAGTAGGCATATCTGCTTCAACTTGTGAAATAGAGTAGTATAGTTTTCTCCCAACGGAGTGAATGTTCTTGGCTTCTGTATCCTTTCGTTTCGGAAAGCCTGATTCCCGCGGAAGCCTGGCCCTGAAGGATTCCTGTAGGCCCTCGGTGGTGGATATGTGCTTTGTGGAGGTGGATATGTATGTTGGGGATCCGGTACACGCCATTGCGGACGAACCGGAGGCTGGGTATAAGTTTGGGCGTGATGTATGGAGAAATGTTGTTCTTGTGGTGGGTAGTAGGGTTGTGGAGGGTTGTATGGATTGTGTGGGTAGTTTAGATGATGGGGTTTGGGTTGGTAATGAGGGTAAGGGCCTTTAGATCTGGACCAATTGCCCGCCTCTACTGTTGTGACCTCCTCTCTCCTTTTCTTTTCGAGCGCACCTCCCGTGCCGCTCTGAATGGCCTGAGTTGTTGCCTTAATCGCCGAGTAACTCAGGATCTTATTGGACTTAAGTCCCTCTTCTATCATGCTTCCCATTTTCACCACTTCATTGAAGGATTTTCCAACTGACGTTGCCAAGTTACCGAAGTAAGTCGGCTCTAGAGTTTGTAGAAAGTAATCTACCATTTATCCTTCTCTCATTGGAGGATCAACTCTGGCTGCCTGCTCTCTCCATCGGAACCCAAATTCCCTGAAGCTCTCTCCGGGTTTCTTCTCAAACTTTAGCAATGTGAGACGGTCTGGGACTATCTCAAGGTTGTATTGGAAGTGTCCTGCGAAAGCCTGTGCCAAGTCATCCCAGGTGTACCACCTGCTCGGATCTTGTCTTGTATACCACTCCAGTGCCGACCCGCTCAAACTCTAGCCAAATTAAGCTATCAGCAGCTCATCTTTTCCCCCTTCTCCCCTCATTTTGCTACAAAAACCCCGTAGATGTGCCATAGGATCGCCATGCCCTTCGTATAAATCGAACTTGGGCATTTTGAACCCTGCTGGTAATTGAACGTCAGGGAAATGGCATAGATCCTTGTAGGCCACGCTGACCTGGTTGCCTAACCCGTGTATGTTCCTGAAGGATTGCTCCAGGCTTTTAAATTTCCGCATCACCTTGTCCTGCTCTGGGGTCTTAGCTGGCTTTTCAATCTCCGTCGGGACCTCAAAATGGGGATTATAGGTATGTGGCTCGGGTGCTTTGAATGTGAGTTCAGGGGGGTAATATTGTGTGTCGTGAGCCTGAAACAGTGGCTCACTGGATGATCTGTGCAATGGGGCTGGGGGAGGTGCCACAAAGACGGGAACATTTGGTGGAGGAGGGTTTTGAGTGGGTGGTGGAGCTTGGGGATCATAAGCCTCTCTTCCCTGATAATAGTGATGGCTTGAGAAACTTGTTGAAG
This sequence comes from Nicotiana sylvestris, assembly GCF_000393655.2. NCBI lineage: Eukaryota > Viridiplantae > Streptophyta > Magnoliopsida > Solanales > Solanaceae > Nicotiana > Nicotiana sylvestris. The sequence continues at coordinate 162,060,000 of NC_091060.1, read as the reverse complement.
GACCGGGAGAGGGGTATTCTGACGTGTGTCCTGGTTGGAGAGTAGGAGTAACAGGTAGTTCCTGCCCCTTTTGGGCTCTAGCCAAGGCTATCTGCATTTCATTCATTTCCAGCCTCATTTTTTCCATTTTTTCCATCGCCTCCTTCAGCATCTGATGTGTCGTCTTTTCCGACTCAACACTGTTGTCTGATCCAGTCATGCTTTCTGGTATAGGACCTTTCGATCTTGTTTGATAATGGTACGGTGCCAGTACGCTCTAACAACTAATTGATATTGATTGGAAAAACAACAAACTTGTCAGTGTTAGAGTCTTAACAGATATTGTAATTGCACATTGGGGGGATGCAATGCTCTTAGGTAGTTAATCATTTCTAACATGCTTTTGCTCTGACCGCATGCATCATCCCGACTTATTTTTGTTCTGACAGATATATATATATATATATATTTATTCCATTTTTTTTCTTTTTTTCTTTTTTCATAATTACGGTCGAATCTTATGGAGATTGCCTACGTATCGTGACCCCGCACGAATCAGACCAAGCGTAGTTCGTGCCATAAGTAAAATAAAGACCCAATTTTTTATTTTTTTTTATTTTATTTTATTTTTATTACTCAAAATAATGCTATTACAAGCCATCACAAAAAAACAAACGAAAATACAGACTTTATATTTTTTTTTAGAATGTTTGAAAAGAACATATGGGTAGACAACAGACTCGAAAAACAAACAAGTGCAAGATTGAACTAGGGATACATTAAAGCTTTGAATTTTGGTGCCCGCGAGGCATCGTTCGGCCTTTCCACGGGCTTGGGGGCCAGGCTTCTTTGCAAGCTTTTTAGTTCCTCCATGATCCGGTGGACATAATCCATGACTGAGGAAAAAAGGATATCACGGGGCATCTCTTCACATGTTAGGCACTTCGTGCTGATATAGCGCCCTATCTCATTGATCCTACCCCTGATTCTATCCCTCTCTATGCACAGCTGTTCTATCCATTGATTCTTTAGTCCCAATATTCGAGTATTGTCAATGAGTTGATCTTGGAACATCTCCATTTGTTCTTCCATCCGGGCTATTGACTCATAGCAGCGTTCTCTATCTATTCTAGCATCCCGGGTTTGTTTAAGGACTCGATTATTGAGAATGGAGTTTATCTCTCTCAATGTCGCAACACTCATTTCGTAGTCCCTTTTTACTTGCCATAGGTGCTCTCTCCGTGATGCTGTAACTTTGGCCCACCTGACCCGCATTCTTGTTATACAAGCCTTGGATCTCTCCAAGTCTTCGCGGCTTTTGTTGACCTGACTCCTCAACTCTGCTATCAACCTTTCACTGGACCGAATTTTCTGTTGGTCGCCAGCATTCCTTCTGTTTTGGCGGATTCGGGCTCTCAAGGCCTTGTTCTCTTGAATCAACTTGCTTTTCTCTCCTGTATCAGCATCAATTTGCAAGCTGCTTTGGTATTTTAGCCCCTCAATTTGCTGTTTTAACTTGCCAATCTCGACCCGATATTCCTTCTCTTTTGCTAGCCAACCCCATTGTGCTTGCGATGATTCTGCAAAGTTTTGGACGTGAGCTCTCTTAGTTGGTCTCTGGTGCTCAAGCTCTCTTCTGTACCATGTGAGGTATTTTGGCGATACTTCGCCTTTGGCCCGGTCTTGTACACGAGTATCTACTTTCAGGGTTTGACATTCATTCCAGATTCTCCGAACGACTGCTTCAGGGAACTGCCCACCAGGCCCGATTTCGATTACCTGGCCACTGATATCCTCTTCCTTCGGGACTATTTGGTATCTCCCCAACTGTCTCAACACTCTGTATGGTGCGTAAGGCTGGATACTTTGGAGGCCCATAAACAACAAATGAGATTCGGTGGCTGACAGGTGTACGCTTCATCTATGGGTAGCCACCCAAATGCCCATTCTATCTGGTTTGCTGAGACTGAACGCAACAAAGTGACCCATTCGGCGACCCCTTCTGGCAGGCTAAACCCATTGACCCTTATGGAAAACTCTTCTATACAAGTCTTTTGTGACGACTCATATTTTAGGAACTGAGGGCGATGACATAGGTGTTCTATCATCCACATTTGCAGTAATACATTGCAACCCTCAAAGAAACCTCCTCTGGTTTTGCAAACAGTGAGAGCGCGGAAGATGTCTGCTATAATCATTGGCGCCAGAGTGTTGTTGTTCTGCTTGAGCAAAGTGCTGACGACCCCAGCGACTTGTATGTTGATTTTCGCGTCTTTTCTAGGGAATACCAGAAGGCCCAGAAAGGCTACCATGAAAGCAATACACCTATGTTCTTCCCATTTCAACTGATTTTCCCCGCTGCAGATCTTTCCCTCAGGATTGTTGAACCCTCTAAAATGACCGTATTTGTCGTACAAGAATGCAAAACTACAAAAACCTTCAGATAATTCTAGGTTGTGTATAACTCTGCGGATCTTCACGGTGTCTAGAAATTTGTGTATGGTCACGGTCCTTGGTGCAATAAGATACTGCTCTCTCATAGGGACTTTGGGACTCCCGATGTACCCTGCCAGTTCTTCCAGTGTTGGTGTGAGCTCAAAGTCTGAGAAATGAAATACATTGTGTGATGGGTCCCAAAATGAGATTAGTGCCCTTATAATGTCTCCTCTCGGAACAATGTCCAGTAGCCCAACTAAGTTTCCTAAGTACATCTTGATTGTATCTCGCCCTGATTCTTCTAAGTCGTTCCACCACATGCGTAAGCCTAAAGGGATCCCATTTACCATGGCCTCAGATGAATTCCTACTCGTGCTCATTTTGCACATTTATTAAGGGATTTAGACAAAGCAAAATCTTTATTTCACTCATAACTAATTTTCCTATTTTTCCTAATTTTGAGGAAAAGAAAAATTGATTCTTTAAATACGACCTTTTTATTTATTTTTGGCATTTTTGTAGATAAATAAACAAATAAAAAATCATTTTAAAAACAAAACCTTTTTTTCATGGTAATACAAACTATTGTTTTGTTTTTTTTCTTTCTAAAATAGGCAATTAATTCTTTACACTGTTACTTCGTCCCTTTTTTTTTTTCAATTTTCAATATTTCTGATTTTCCAAACTCGGCCAGCATGCAAGTCTAAAGAAAATAAATGCATAAAGCAAACAGGATGCAGCAGGATGGTCTTTACATTTCAGGTTGCTAGTCCTAGACGGACCCAACCCCTGTGTTGAGTCCCCTAAGTCAGATGCAACGTGATGCAAATAAGCGTTTTCCTACTAGGGATCCGGCATGAAGTCATGTTTTACTAAGTTTCAAACTGGGCTTTGTTCTAGACATGGCTTACCCGAGCGGACAACTCGAGTCGAGGAGGGGGCTACGTACCGGGGACCCACGGGGTCATCCGGCTTTGTAACTTATCTGAGCCTCTTTCTTATTTCGGGTATTGACACTAACAGAATAGGGAGTCTCAACCAGCGAGCTTCTCCCCGGAGGTAAGAAGAGAAGGGTTTCGGCACAGTTTATATACAGTTCACATAATATCAAAGCGGTAAAGGCAATTAATTAGCACATTTAATCCAAAACATGTAATAAAATCAGATAATAAATAAAGCCAAATAATAAATGTAAGCACGTGATTTTTGCCCAATATGAGCATTACTCCCAAAAAATTCAAAAATAAAATGATTTTCCTTGGTGTGCAATTTTGTGATATTTTTGAATAATTATTTGTATTTGTCTGTGCATGTTTATTTGTAAAATTAATAAAAAATACAAAAATATGTCGCATTTTGCATGTAGGATTTAATTCTACAATTGTTAGTAATTAAGTTTGTTTTACAAAATATAAAAATCACAAAAATAGGCATCGTTTGCATTTTTAGCATTTAATGTCCAAATATACAATTTTATGCTTAATTATTACTTAATTGTGCGTTAATTTTAATTGGGAGTTAAGTTGCGCTTTTATAACTTAATTTAGTTCTTATAATAGTTTAAGTATTTTTGTAATTTAGTTTAAGAAAAATAAAAGAGAAAAAGAGAGCAAAAAATAAAGAAAATCGGAATTGGGCTCAAATTTAAGTCATAGGTCCAAAGAGACCCAATCTTCCCAAACGACCCAGTCCATTTCGAACTGGGTCGACCCAGTCCATAACCCAACACCCCTATTATCTTACATTTCATAAAACAACACAAAACAAAACAAAAGAAAAAAAAAACCAAACCCTAAAAAAGAACCTAAACCATCCGCCACCCCCCTCCTATCTTCATCTTCTCCAACCTCCAAGCCCACCTCCCATGGCTGCCCTTCCTCACGCCTCCACCACCTCAACACACACACACACACACGACATTCTCCATCGTCCCATCGACCCCAACACGAGCAGCCATGGCTGCTTTCCCCCGTTTCCCGTTGTCAAAACCAAACGACCATTGGAGTAGCCTCACGTCCACCAATGTTGCTGCGTTTTCTTCCGGTCGTTGCAGCTGCTACTGCTGATCCTTCGTCATCCATGGAGGCCCTTTTGCTTCCATCTTCTCAACCTCAAGTCCAAACGACCAAGCTGTCCCGTTCTCCAAAACGCAGCAATGAGAGCTGCTCGAAACCAGCCCAAAAACGAGCTCCACTGTTGCTCCGTCGTGCTGCTGCATCGCTGCGTCTTCAGCTTCACCATTGCTGCTGCTGGTCACGTTTCTGCTTCAGCTGCTTCTCGCCGCGTCTGCCTTCGTCCTCTTCGTCGAGCTCAAGCTTGAGCTCGACATCCATGGTCGCCACTGCTTCATTCCGCTTCAGCTTCCTCGTCATGCTGCACACGCAGCTGTTACTATTTCTGTTTCTTCTCCTCCTTCCAGCTGCCTCGTCCAGCTTCGGCTTCATCGATACAGGCAGCCATGGCTGCCATTACGGCGCCTCAACATCGAGCTTTGGTCCGTCGAGTCTTTTGTACGTCAACTCGAGTTGGTCGTTCAACGAAAGGTTCCGTTTCTCCATTCTTAATACCTGTTGTTAATTTGCAAATGCTTTACATAGAAATGAGAACCTTGTTGCACCCCTGATTTGTTTGGATTTGTTGATAAATTCATGAAGGTGACAGATTCATGTTTGTTATGTTTGAAGTTTGTTAGTTCTTCATCAAGTAATTTAATCTCGAGTGTTTATTTTAGTGTGAATCGTTCATTTTTGTTATGATGTTTGTTTTAAGTTGAAGTTAAATTGATTATTTGAAGATTAGTGGTTTGAATATGTTTATTTATTTTGTTTAAGTTTAATTCGAAGTTTGAATAAAGTTTGTTTGTTATTGTTATTGAATATTTTCATTCATGTTCATACTTTGTTTGGTTGATCTTGAATCCGAAATTTGTATAGTTTGATTTCTTGTTTATCATTTATGATTATTTCTTGAATTTGTCTCATAATCTTGTTTAAGTTTAATATAGGAATTGTTTGTTGTAATGTTGTTAGAGTTGATTTTAAGTTCAATATTATTGAATTTAGAAATCTGAATATACTTGTTTGTTGTTGTTGTTGAATCCGAAAATAGGTTTGTTTGTTGCTAAAATATTGTTCAATCAAATTTTAGTTGTTCTTTGTTGTTCTATTTGTGTTCATGTGATCTGTTGTTGAAATGTTGAAGAAATCATGTTCATGTGATTTGTTGTTGAAATATTGAAGAAATCATGTTCATGTGATTTGTTGTTTGAACATTGTTAGAAATTGATCATATTGTCTATATTTTGGTTAAGTTTGATTAATTGATTGTTATAGCTGATGGGGTAGTTTGGTAATTTGTAGTACGTTCAGGGGTAAAATGGTAATTACAATAAGGTCGGAGGGGTAGTTTGGTAATTGAACATTTTGTAATTCTTTATGTTAAGCATGGAGGACAAAATGTAATGGGGTGGGTTTTTGATATAATTGTTTAATTTAATGGGGGACAAGACAAAATGTAGTGGAGGGGAATCTTGTATTTGTTTATGGTAGACATGAGGGACAAAATATAATGGGGTGGGGTTGATATATTTATTTAATGTAATGGGGATGAGTGGGAAGATAATGGGTTTGGTAGGGGAAAGTGATTGATTTTAATTGATTAAAGGATTGGTAATATATAGAGAAGTCTTGAATCTGATTTATATGGGACAAAATACAGAAATAGAAAAGAAGACAGAAATAGAGAGAAAAAAGGGCTGAACATTTAAGAGAGAAAATTCCGAAAAATATTAAAACTTTCAAATAAAAAAAAAGAACTAAAAAAAAATCTTCTGTTTTCTTTCATTGTTTGAAATCAGCATTAATTGTTGTTGTTTCATCAAAGCTTGAAGCTTTTGTTTTTGAGATTACTGCTCCACTGGTTTGCAAACTTTGTTCCTGGGTTGTTACTGTTGCTGGACTGTTGTTGTTGTGCTGTATTGTTATTACTGCTGCTGATTCTCATCTTCATCTTCTTTTGTTTCCAATATCAGGTACACAACTGACACAATGATTATTGTAAATTGAAACAGGAAGCATGAATACGAAAAATAAAGAGTTGAAATTCTAAATTTACTTTAATTATATTCTGAATTTTATTTGTATGTATAATTTATTTAGTTTGCAAAAATCAGAATCGTGTAGCTATTTAATACATATAGTGGAACATCCGACGATAGCTTAACGATTGAACTATCTATATATTGCCTAAAAATAAATAAATGGTGTAGTAACTCCATCAAGTAAAAATCAAACGAATAGGCCATCTAGTAGGAACTTGGTAGAAATATTGTTTAGTTAAATAATATTGGTTAATTTCAGCATGTAAATGGTCTAGGATTAAAATTAGATTGCTAAGTTTTTTTTTAATTTGACAAACTGATAGCATGCCTAGTATAATGTAACTAGGTAATAACATGTGAATAAGACGGCCCAGGTCTAGTTTTATGTCATACACGTTGGGTCTGGGCCTGCAGTGGCAACGGACTGTCCTGTTTGCATCATTTGCAGATTTTATGAACCATATTCAAAATTTATCTATAACAACTCAAGCATGTAAATAAATTAAGATATTTTCTCTTTTATTTTGTAGAGACAAATTTCAATCGAAAAATGTAGATATTTTAGGACTGTCCTTTTAAAAATAAAATGAGACGAGCCTCGCTTAATAAAATGTATAGATTGCGGGGCCCTCATAAAATGTTTAATTAAAATTAATTAGATTTTGGGATGAGCCGTTTAGCAAAATTCCACGGCCTTACCCAGAAATAATAATACGCTAATTGCTTTAGACGCGCATTTTAATAAGCTTACATTCTTAAACACGGGTGCGCATTTATGCGACCCAAATCCAAATCCCAAAATATTGAATAAAAATACGTTTTGGATCGCGGGTGCATTTTATGTGACGCAATCCAAAGACGTGTTTTAAGCGATGTTCATATTTCTTTTAAAAACAATAATAATAAAGCGGTTAAAAGATAAAATTTGCACATAAGTTCATATTTGTATAAAATCAGACAATCAAGCCGAATATAACAGTTGAGCGACCGTGCTAGAACCACGGAACTCGGGAATGCCTAACACCTTCTCCCGGGTTAACAGAATTCCTTATCCGGATTTCTGGTACGCAGACTGTAATATGGAGTCATTCTTTTCCTCGATTCGGGATTAAAATTGGTGACTTGGGACACCCTAAATCTCCCAAGTGGCGACTCTGAAATAAATAAATAAATCCCGTTTCAATTGTCCTTTAATTGGGAAAAACTCCTTGCACCCCTCGCAGGGGCGGAAGAAGGAGGTGTGACAGCTCTGGCGACTCTGCTGGGGATAAAAGTGTTATCTTCTCGGGATAACGTTGTTGAGGATAACGCTGTTGGGGAATTTTATCCCTTCAAATCGATGCTTCATTCTTCTGGAAGCTGCTGGGGATGATAATGGCTTTTGTTTTTCTGAGCACAAGTGTCATCCCTTTGTTATGTCTGCTGGGGAACAACTTCCTCCATTGAAACTTATTATATTGGGGTAACATTGGTTCAAAGACCACTTCCCTTGAGACTGGTGTTTTCTTTATTCTTCCTCGAATGGGTACCTGACTTCCAGAAAATTTTCCAAATGAAAGAAAAATTTTCTGCTCTAGTTTGACAGTCTCCCTTATGGCATGCATTTCTGTCCTCAATGCCATTTCCTTTACCTGTTTCAAATTAAAAAAAGTTTGTTAGTTTAAAATGTGGTGGTTGGTTGTGATACTCCTACTGGGATGGTTTTCCCTTTCTCCCTCCTTGCTCTGTGCTCCACAACTTGTTGGGGATGATATTATTTGCTGGGGATAGTCCCTTTCCGCTGGGGATATCCTTCTTCTTTTGTGGCATAGCTCGGAAATTGGCCTTTCCCCGACCTTTTAGTCTAGTATGAATTTCTCAAATCATGCTCACTGCTCTCCTTGCTGTGTTCATGGGCCTTGGCCTTGAGGTTTATAACCTTTGGTTTTGGCAAGGATATCCCTCTTGACACTCGTCAATCCTTTTGTCAATTCCCTTTTGCTGGGGATTACTTTCTTGACACTGGCCTCACGCTTGTTCCTTGCTGACTATACCACTTGGATGTACTAGTTAGGTCTCTTCTTGCATAATTGGAAAGCTGATGGCCTATTTTGAAATCATTTCCCACTTGTTCTGACCAGCCAGACTCTACTGGGAAATTTTCTATGAAAGGAAAAGATAAAAGGGAACAGAATAAAAGACAACGGAAAAAGATGACTTTTTAACAAAAAAAAACTATAAATAAAAACCTATCAAATGCAGACACCGACTCTAATGGTCATGACATGCACCTGCGACCTATCCTCCGTCGTCAATCGTCTTTCCAGATCTTCCCTTGACAATTCCCCATCTGATTCCCAATCTTATTCGACTTGTAGTGCCCGAAGGGTTTTCACTATCAAGCCTCTCTCATTTTGGTTTTTCTCTCAGCTTGCATCGCCTTATGGTGTCCGTAAAGATTTTCACCGATAAGACTCCCTCATTTGTATCACTTTCCAGCTGGGGATTTGGAGTGTTGCCGGTATGACTCTCTCTGCTGGAGATTAGAGTCCTTTCTGCTCTTATGTTTGCCGGTAAGACTCTCATTTGTCTGACTTGGCATCTTTTGCAGACTGGTCAGAAGGTCTTTCTTTGGACCGTAATGTGGGTTTTTGGATAGGGCTAGAAAGAAAGGGTATTAAAGGCTCGAAAGAAAAATAAATTTGGGGTTTAAAATTACAACCTTCGGAATCAATTTTGCTTACCACAAGCGCAACCCTTGCCCCAGTTTCTTGCTTGGGGATTATTTATTTATTTAATTATTATTATTATTATTATTTATTACACCATGCACACCATGCACACTATGCATACTATGCATACTATGCACCATATGACCGAGCCGTGAAGCGCCTACGTATCCTCTTTGAGGAATCAGGTCAAACGTAGTTCCCAATTCCTCTTTGTCATTTGACTTTCCTTTGTTTTTTTTTGTTATCATCTTTCTTTTCTTTTCCTTTTTTCGTTCTTTTTTTCTTGATTTTTTTTTCTTTACCTTCCAGGCTCGTATTTCCTAGTCGTTGTTATTGATTCCGAACAAGGGGTATGAAAGAAAATAAATAAGGCTCAAAAAGGGGTAACGAAGGATAAAGTGTTTAGGTAGCAGAACAAAATGCCTTCGTCATTCCAGTCTTTAAAACATGCCAAGTGCAAACAACACAATTGAACATAGATTTATAGTCTCTTCCGATGGTGTTGGACTTGACAATTATGTTAAACATTTGCTTTTCAATTGTCATTTCTAAAGCACTGCTGGGCGACACTCTCACTCTTATGAACGACCCTCATGCCAATTTGGCGAATCTTGCATTTAACGGTTTTCTTTATGTTTTACTTGCCCCAGTTCCACATGACTCGGGCTTCAAATAATCTCGAACCGTTCTTATTTCCTTTAAATGCTTTGATCACCTTCCCAGGGTCTTATGATTAACTTTTAAGATTAGGACAAAACTGTGTGCGCATGTCATGTCATGAGAATTGGCGCTGAACAAAAATGATAAAAGGACTAAACAAAAAGATGACTGGAAACAATAAAAGACCGGCTTTTGTATTAGACTACCGGCGAAATGGTTTGAATAATAAAACAAACAAAACAACCAGAATAAAATCCTAACACAGCCTTGACAAAACTTAAACAAACTGATATGACAAATCGGAAAGATAAGAAGGTTTGACACAAGACAATATTCGGATTACAACCCCAAGAATAATCCGGACAATAGAAATGACAACAAAATAAACCACCAACAGTTTCTCTCTTGCTAACCAAGGAACGGAGCGTCCTCCCACTTTATCAAAATTGGCATCTTAGCCACTAAGCTTTGCATTAGTATTGCCAAGACCATTATTAGCTTCAACATCAGCAACCTCCGTCAACAAGTTCTCGATAGGGTTCGAGTGCTCCATGTTACTGTTATCGATCACAATCCGCCCTTCTTGGATCATTTTCTCTACTTCCCTTTTCAAATTACGACAACTCTCAATGTTGTGCCCTATGACATTGGAGTGGTACGCGCATTGCGCTGCCGGATCAAAGTTTCTTGCATGTGGATCTGGAGTATATGCGGGGAGCGGCTCAATCAAGCCAGCATGCTTTAGCCTTTCAAACAGACTTGCATAAGATACTCCGATAGGGGTGAGAGCCTTTCCTCGTTTCAGCAACCTTTCGTTCCTAAATGCTTGATTGGGCCGGAAACCTGATCCAGGGGGCTTCCGGTAGGCTTGTGAGGGTGGATAGGCCTTCTGTGGAGCTGGGTATTTGGAAAGTGAAGCCCGTCTTTGGGAATCTCGTGGAGAGAAGTAGCATTGGGGAGGGGAGTAGCGTGGACGAGTGATGGAGCTACTCGGGTAGCTAGGAAAGCTGTCATAAGTGGGTTGGGATGGAGAGTATGGGGGATGGGTAATGCCAGAGTTTGAAAAGCTTGGCGGTGGTGGGGGTGGTGCTTTCCCAGTTATCCATGCCTGATACATGTCTGCCACATGTTGTCTCAGCATTTTCACTTCTTCTACCAACCCGTTGTTCTGTTCGACCAATTGTTGTCGGTCATCAGTACCGACCCACCCTGTTCTGAGGTTCTGTGTCATTTGCTTTGCAGGGAGGAGTTACCACAACCAACCACTTTTCTATATATGAACACAACAAAGGGAAGCCATCACGTTAGTGTCAGGGCATTTGACATATAATCATATATTAGAGATGCAATGCACCTAAGCAGTTAAACCGTTCTATCAGAGATGCGATGCACTTGCGCTTTCTTTTATTTTTCTTTTTCAGTGGTGGTCGAATCTTATGGAGATTGCCTACGTATCATGACCCCGCATGAATCAGACATTGCGTAGTTCGGACCAATGAAAGGTAACAACAATGAAATATTTTTTTTTGAATTATCAATTTTCATAATAAAACAAACTGGGTTTCAAAGGTTTAAAAATGACCTACAAACTTGAAAATCAAACGACCCACATATTCTAATCAAAAGTTTTGCAAACTCCCAAAACAAAAAGGCCAGCTTCCTTTCCCCGTTTGACAAATGCAACCAAACGGCTATTTTTGCAAATGTGGCCCCTTCCAAATCTCACATGAATTTTGAGGCCGGGGAGGATTATTTTGACACTTTACAAACTTGTCCGTTCTTTTACGAAAATAGCCTTTCGACAACTGAAAGATACTCTAAGGCTATTTCGGCAAGTACGGTTTAAGACGCGGCCGAAGCTGGCTCGGCTTATTTTGACCAAAAATCCAAACGGTATTCACCTGACCGTTGACTCTTTGTTTTTGTTTTTTTTTCAAATTACAATAAAAACCGGGTGTTGCAAACACGGCCCTTCAGCACCTCGGGGACGAAGATTTTTTAAGGCTGTGTGGGTCAACTGGACCAAAATCCTAAATATGACCCAAAAGGTGGCTATTTATGCAAAATCAGCCTTCCGGCGTCCCTTTCGGGAACATTCGGCTATGTCTTGATAAAACAGCATCACCTGACTTCTTTATGACAAAATTAAAATTTGACATATTTTTTTTGGCTATTTTTTTTTAGCAAAATGGGAGGTTGGACACCGCCCGACTTATTTATGACAAAATTAAAATTTTGACACGTTCTTTATTTATTTATTGGTTTTTGGCTATTTTAGCAAAAAAGAGGGTTTGACCCGATGAGGGTTTCCTACATATCTCACGTCCGGTGAGAATCAAACCCGCGTAGTTCGGGCCAATTAACCGAACTATTTTAAAACAGGATTTTTTTTTCTTTTTCAGCAACAAATAACAAAACCACTTTCAAAGCACGACTCTTTTCATTTTCATTTTGAATTTTTCTGAAACAAATAAATAAAATTATTTTAAAAGTAAGACTCTTTTTCATTGTCATTTTCAGGGGAAGACAAACTATTTTCCTTTTTATATATTTTTTTATTTTTTGAAAAATAAGACAGAACAACGATTTTTTTTCTTTCTATTTTTCTTTGCTTTTATTAAAACAAACTAATAAAACATTTTTTTCATTTTCTCAAAATTTCGGCAGAGTTTTGACTGTATTTGGACATTGATTTTTTTTCCTTTCAAAAATAAACAATCAATTCCCTAACCACTATTTCTTTTTTTTCAATTTTAAAAATATTATTCCTGATATTCAAAAAGTCAGTCAACACACAAGTCCGAATCAAATAAATGTGCAAGTAGCAGCAAGTAAGATGCATCAGGATGGTCATTTTCATTTTTTGGTACACCTGTCCTAGACAGACTCAACCCCTGTGTTGAGCCTCCAAAGTCAAATGCACGTGATGCAAACAAACGTTCCTACTAGGGATCCGGCATGAAGCTGAGTTATTCTAAGTGAAAAACCGGAGGCATATTGTTCTAGCCCTGGCTTACCCAAGTGGACAGCTTGAGCCGAAGTGGGGGCAACGTATTGGGAGCACGAAAGTCTACCCGGCCTAGTTACTTATCCCAACTTCGTTTTATTTGGTATGACTTCTAACAGAAAGGTGGGTCACGCGCACGTGTACACTATAAATTTAGAAGACTCAGAAAGAAGAAGGGTTTCGTAGCAGTTTTATATACACAATTCAAATAATATTAAAGCGGTAAAAGCATCATTTAGCACATTAAGCATATATCATGTAAAAATCAGTTAATAAATAAAGCCAACTATAATCCCCAGCAGGAAACAATAAAATTCCCCAGCACCGGGAAGCAGAAGGTTGCAACAAGAGGTCCCAGCACAAACTCAAGTGCATGTGTCAAAAGGAAGAAAAGCATCAGAAGAAAAGCACCGGAAGAAATGCAAGCAGACAAGAAAGCAAGGCAACAAGAACAAATTGCAGTCTAGCCTAGCTTCTTGTTTTCTTTTAAGCACGGTGTAACAAGGAGATCGGTAAGCAGTGGTAATAGCATGCAACAACAGTAACATTGCAGTCATACGCTAGTCCCAGCTACCAAAAACTTCCCGAACTACATTGACCTGATTCCTGTTTAGCCCAGGATATGTAGGAAACCTTTGAAGCAAAGGTTCGGTCAAATCTTTTTCAAAAAAATGCTTCACACGGAGTACTCGGATGGGCAAAGCTCGCTTTATCTTTGCACGAAAACCCTTCGTGTCTTCGGGCAAAGAGGGGCAGCTGTAAGCACGTGATTTTTGCCCAATATGAGCATTACTCCCAAAAAAATCAAAAATAAAATGATTTTCCTTGGTGTGCAATTTTGTGATATTTTTGAATAATTATTTGTATTTGTCTGTGCATGTTTATTTGTAAAATTAATAAAAAATACAAAAATATGTCGCATTTTGCATGTAGAATTTAATTCTACAATTGTTAGTAATTAAGTTTGTTTTACAAAATATAAAAATCATAAAAATAGACATCGTTTGCATTTTTAGCATTTAATGTCCAAATATACAATTTTATGCTTAATTATTACTTAATTGTGCGTTAATTGTTATTGGGAGTTAAGTTGCATTTTTATAACTTAATTTAGTTCTTAATAATAGTTTAAGTATTTTTATAATTTAGTTTAAGAAAAATAAAAGAGGAAAAGAGAGCAAAAAATAAAGAAATCGGAATTGGGCTCAAATTTAAGTCATAGGTCCAAAGAGACCCAATCTTCCCAAACGACCCAGTCCATTTCGAACTGGGTCGACCCAGTCCATAACCCAACACCCCTATTATCTTACATTTCATAAAACAACACAAAACAAAACAAAAGTAAAAAAAAACCAAACCCTAAAAAAGAACCTAAACCATCCGCCACCCCCCCTCCTATCTTCATCTTCTCCAACCTCCAAGCCCACCTCCCATGGCTGCCCTTCCTTACGCCTCCACCACCTCAACACACACACACACACACATGACATTCTCCATCGTCCCATCGACCCCAACACGAGCAGCCATGGCTGCTTTCCCCCTGTTTCCCGTTGTCAAAACCAAACGACCATTGGAGTAGCCTCACGTCCACCACTGTTGCTGCGTTTTCTTCCGGTCGTTGCAGCTGCTACTGCTGATCCTTCATCATCCATGGAGGCCCTTCTTCTTCCATCTTCTCAACCTCAAGTCCAAACGACCAAGCTGCTCCGTTCTCCAAAACGCAGCAATGAGAGTTGCTCGAAACCAGCCCAAAAACGAGCTCCACCGTTGCTCCGTCGTGCTGCTGCATCGCTGCGTCTTCAGCTTCACCATTGCTGCTGCTGGTCACGTTTCTGCTTCAGCTACTTCTCGTCGCGTCTGCCTTCGTCCTCTTCGTCGAGCTCAAGCTTGAGCTCGACATCCATGGTCGCCACTGCTTCATTCCGCTTCAGCTTCCTCGTCATGCTGCACACGCAGCTGTTACTGTTTCTGTTTCTTCTCCTCCTTCCAGCTGCCTCGTCCAGCTTCGGCCTCATCTATACAGGCAGCCATGGCTGCCATTACGGCGCCTCAACATCGAGCTTTGGTCCGTCGAGTCTTTTGTACGTCAACTCGAGTTGGTCGTTCAACGAAAGGTTCCGTTTCTCCATTCTTAATACCTGTTGTTAATTTGTAAATGCTTTACATAGAAATGACAGCCTTGTTGCACCCCCGATTTGTTTGGATTTGTTGATAAATTCATGAAGGTGACAGATTCATGTTTGTTATGTTTGAAGTTTATTAGTTCTTCATCAAGTAATTTAATCTCGAGTGTTTATTTTAGTGTGAATCGTTCATTTTTGTTATGATGTTTGTTTTAAGTTGAAGTTAAATTGATTATTTGAAGATTAGTGGTTTGAATATGTTTATTTATTTTGTTTAAGTTTAATTCGAAGTTTGAATAAAGTTTGTTTGTTATTGTTATTGAATAGATTTAATTCATGTTCATATTATGTTTGGTTGATCTTGAATCCGAAATTTGTATAGTTTGATTTCTTGTTTATCATTTATGATTATTTCTTGAATTTGTCTCATAATCTTGTTTAAGTTTAATATAGGAATTGTTTGTTGTAATGTTGTTAGAGTTGATTTTAAGTTCAATATTATTGAATTTAGAAATCTGAATATACTTGTTTGTTGTTGTTGTTGTTGAATCCGAAAATAGGTTTGTTTGTTGCTAAAATATTGTTCAATCAAATTTTAGTTGTTCTTTGTTGTTCAATCATGTTTCATGTGATTTGTTGTTGAAATGTTGAAGAAATCATGTTCATGTGATTTGTTGTTGAAATATTGAAGAAATCATGTTCATGTGATTTGTTGTTTGAACATTGTTAGAAATTGATCATATTGTCTATATTTTGGTTAAGTTTGATTAATTGATTGTTATAGCTGATGGGGTAGTTTGGTAATTTGTAGTACGTTCAGGGGTAAAATGGTAATTACAATAAGGTCGGAGGGGTAGTTTGGTAATTGAACATTTTGTAATTCTTTATGTCAAGCATGGAGGACAAAATGTAATGGGGTGGGTTTTTGATATAATTGTTTAATTTAATGGGGGACAAGACAAAATGTAGTGGAGGGGAATCTTGTATTTGTTTATGGTAGACATGAGGGACAAAATATAATGGGGTGGGGTTGATATATTTATTTAATGTAATGGGGATGAGTGGGAAGATAATGGGTTTGGTAGGAGAAAGTGATTGATTTTAATTGATTAAAGGATTGGTAATATATAGAGAAGTCTTGAATCTGATTTATAGGGGGACAGAATACAGAAATAGAAAAGAAGACAGAAATAGAGAGAAAAAAGGGCTGAACATTTAAGAGAAAAAATTCCGAAAAATATTAAAACTTTCAAATAAAAAAAAAACTAAAAAAAATCTTCTGTTTTCTTTCATTGTTTGAAATCAGCATTAATTGTTGTTGTTTCATCAAAGCTTGAAGCTTTGTTTTTGGGATTACTGCTCCACTGGTTTGCAAACTCTGTTCCTGGGTTGTTACTGTTGCTGGACTGTTGTTGCTGTGCTGTATTGTTATTGCTGATTCTCATCTTCATCTTCTTTTGTTTCCAATATCAGGTACACAACTGACACAATGATTATTGTAAATTGAAACAGGAAGCATGAATACGAAAAATAAAGAGTTTAAATTCTAAATTTACTTTAATTATATTCTGAATTTTATTTGTATGTATAATTTATTTAGTTTGCAAAAATCATAATCGTGTAGCTATTTAATACATATAGTGGAACATCCGACGATAGCTTAACGATTGAACTATCTATATATTGCCTAAAAATAAATAAATGGTGTAGTAACTCCGTCAAGTAAAAATCAAACGAATAGGCCATCTAGTAGGAACTTGGTAGAAATATTGTTTAGTTAAATAATATTGGTTAATTTCAGCATGTAAATGGTCTAGGATTAAAATTAGATTGCTAAGTTTTTTTTTTAATTTGACAAACTGATAGCATGCCTAGTATAATGTAACTAGGTAATAACATGTGAATAAGACGGCCCAGGTCTAGTTTTATGTCATACACGTTGGGCCTGGGCCTGCAGTGGCAACGGACTGTCCTATTTGCATCATTTGCAGATTTTATGAATCATATTCAAAATTCATCTATAACAACTCAAGCATGTAAATAAATTAAGATATTTTCTCTTTTATTTTGTAGAGACAAATTTCAATAGAAAAATGTAGATATTTTAGGACTGTCCTTTTAAAAATAAAATGAGACGAGCCTCGCTTAATAAAATGTATAGATTGCGGGGCCCTCATAAAATGTTTAATTAAAATTAATTAGATTTTGGGATGAGCCGTTTAGCAAAATCCCACGGCCTTACCCAGAAATAATAATACGCTAATTGCTTTAGACGCGCATTTTAATAAGCTTACATTCTTAAACACGGGTGCGCATTTATGCGACCCAAATCCAAATCCCAAAACATTGAATAAAAATACGTTCCGGATCGCGGGTGCATTTTATGTGATGCAATCCAAAGACATGTTTTTAAACGATGTTCACATTTTTAAAAAAAATATATATAATGATCAAAGCGGTAAAAAGATAAAATTTGCACATAAGTTCATATTTGTATAAAATCAGATAATCAAGCCGAATATAACAGTTGAGCGACCGTGCTAGAACCACGGAACTCAGGAATGCCTAACACCTTCTCCCGGGTTAACAGAATTCCTTATCCGGATTTCTGGTTCGCAGACTGTAATACAAAGTCATTCTTTTCCTTGATTCGGGATTAAAAATTGGTGACTTGGGACACCCTAAATCTCCCAAGTGGCGACTCTGAAATAAATAAATAAATCCCGTTTCGATTGTCCTTTAATTGGGAAAAACTCCTTGCACCCCTCGCGGGGGCGGAAGAAGGAGGTGTGACAATAACAATTATTCTAAGCTCGAACTTCTAACCCTGAACTAGTGGTTCTGGATTTTGGTCCCCAGCAGAGTCGCCAGAGCTGTCACACCTCCTTTTTCCGCCCCCGCGAGGGTACAAAGAGTTTTTTCCAATTAAAGGACAATCGAAATGGGATTTGTTTATTTATTTTAGAGTCGCCACTTGGGAGATTTTAGGGTGTCCCAAGTCACTAATTTAATCCCGAATCGAGGAAAAGAATGACTCCATATTACAGTCTGCGTACCAGAAATTCGGATAAGGAATTTTGTTAACCCAGGAGAAGGTGTTAGGCATTCCCGAGTTCCGTGGTTCTAGCACGGTCGCTCAACTGTCATATTCAGCTTGATTATCTGATTTTATACAAATATGAACTTATGAGAAAATTTTAACTCTTTACCGCTTTTATTATTATATTTTTAAATGAATGTGAACATCGTTTAAAAAAAATGTCTTGGGATTGCGTCACATGAAATGCACCCGCAATCCGGAACACAGTTTTATTCAATGTTTTGGGATTTGGATTTGGGTCGCATGAAATGCGCACCCGAGTTTAAGAAGGTAAGATATTAAAATGCGCGCCTAAAGCAATTAGCGTATTTATTATTTTGGATAAGGCCGTGGAGTTTGCTAAGCGGCCGATCCTGAATTCTAAGTAACGCATACATTTGTGAGGGCCCCGCAATCTGTGTGTTTTGGCGAGGCTCGTCTCATTTATTTTAAATGGACAAATCCTAAAACGACTACATTTTTCCTATTAAAATTAGTCTCTAAAATAAAGAAAGAAAATCCTAATTAATTACGAGTTTTTATTTTATTTATTTAAGAAAGCATGACATACTAATTGCTAGATTAATATAAATATTGATGAAAAGGAATTTTACTAAAAAATTTCGAAATTATAAATAAAATAAAAATTCGACAACTAATATTCAAAAGAATCAAATACAGCTAGATTAAAACTCAGCATTGTTAAAAAAAACTATTGAGATTAATTATTCACAGCCATTTGAAACTAGATTTAACCATAATTACTAAAGCTTATTAGAAAGTTTATTAGACTTAAACGTTCTTCTAATCTTGCCTGAACTCAAATCATTCCTTAATGTCTAATTTACGAAATTTAATTTAAATTCATGTCTTAGCTAAGTTTAGCTACTTGTTCATGATTAACCTACTGTTGATAATCTTGAAACCTTCATAACTAGTGAATTAACCCGTTTTGCCAAACCGATTCATTAAAGACTAACTTTCTTATTCCAATTATTATTCAGTAATACATGAAATAGCTTAAATACAATCAATAAAAGGAACAAAAAAAAACAAAATTAAAACTTCAAAATTTCATTCTTCATATGTATTCATGCTTCCACATTATTAGCTTGCAATAGCTAGTATTACAGTCGTGTACCTGGTATTGGAAACAAAAGAAGATGAAGATGAGAATCAGCAGCAGTAATAACAATACAACACAACAACAACAGCCCAGCAACAGTAACAACCCAGGAACAGAGTTTGCAAACCGGTGGAGTAGTAATCCCAAAAAAGAAGCTTCAAGCTTCAATGAAACAACAATAATTAATGCTGATTTCAAACAATGAAGGAAAATAGAAGATTTTTTTTCAGTTTTTGTTCTCTCCTTTAGTTTTAAAATTTCTCCAATTTTTATCTCTTCGCCCCTCTGTTCTGTATTCTCCTCCCTTTTTATTCTGTTCGTCCTCTTTTGAAAAAACTTCACTTACCCGACCAAAATCCCAAAAAATCTGCCAATTTTCAACAAAATCCACTAAGGAATGCTTTTCCTTATTTTATTCCCTAAATTAAGGCATGATATAATGGTCTGTCCTCCACTAACATTAAACTAATATATAAGCTTTTGTCTCATTAGTGCTTGACTAATGGACCATTAATTTAGTCAATTCTGCCCATTTTCCATTCCCAAAATACCCCTTTTAATCCCACTACCTAATGTTTTGTCCCCCACTACATTAAATAAATATATCAAACCCCAACCCATTACCTCTTGTCCCCCATGCCTAACATAAACAATTATATCACTCACACCCCTATATATCTTGTCCCCCCCATTATTGATTATTTTAAGATTATCTTAATTTTAATGGAAAGAATACCCAAAATAAATAATTAATCAGAATTTTAATTCCAAAAATACCCCTCTAACCTTACTGAAATTACCCTTTTACCCCTGAACGTACTCAAATTACCAAACTACCCCCGTCAGCTATAACCAATTCACTTAACCAATTTCAACCAAAATACAACAAAATGACCAATTTCTAACCATGTTCAACAACAAATTCAAACTAAATGATGAACAATAAAGAAACAACTAAAATTATCTTGATTGAACAACATTTTTAACAACAAACAAACCTACTTTCAGATTCAACAACAACAACAACAAACAAGTATATTCAGATTTCTAAATTCAATAATCATTTGAACTTAAAATTAAATCTAACAACATTACAACCAACAATTCCTATATTAAAACTAAACAAGATCATAAAGCAAACTGAAGAAATAATCATAAATGATAAACAACAAACAAGAAAATCAAACTTATACTAATTTCGAATTCAAGAACAATCAAACAAAGTATGGACATAAATGAAAAGATTCAACAACAATAACAAGCAAGTTTTATTCAAATTCGAATTAAACTCGAATTAAGTTTAAACAAAACAAATAAACATATTCAAATCACTAAACTTCAAATAATCAATTGATCTTTTTAAATTAACTCCAACAAAATTATAACAAAGATACATGATTCAAAAAATTAAAAACCAAAACATAACTTCACATTAAATCACTGAATTAAAAACGAACTTTAAACAAAATGAACACGAATTTAATCTACAACAAACAACGGATTCAAGCGATTTAAACTAACATTCTTTTATATTAACATTAAATCCTTTTAAATTAATAAAACAAACTGAAAAATAATCAAATGAATCTTCAATTTAAATCTAGTATCATTATAATTAACTAATCAATTTCTACCTAAAATAAACAAGAAAAATGAATGAAACAAACTGAAGAAAATAAAAAAAATTAATGAACATGAAGTTAATATCAAGCATATTTGATTTCAAATCCGAAAAATATCAAACAAATTACGGACAGAAACGAAACTTAAACCAACTAACCGGATTGGAACGACGATGAACTCGAGCCAAGTGTGCCAATGACCTAACGGATCTCGACTTCAATGAAACCCACCTTCCTTTTAAACTCGACGAACTCAAAACGACAAACGACGACCTCGACGGATTGAAACTGAGGAACGACGAGCAACAGCCATGAGAGATCGAGCTCGAGCTATAATCAAATTGTCGACGTTGAAGGGCGAAGCAGCAGCAGCAATGAAGCAGTTAGCAACGCTGCTCAACTGTAGCAGCAACACGAAACAGTAGCAGCGGCATGAATTCATGCTGTCGTCCGACATGGATGCAGTAGTTCGTCGGAGCAGCAGCAGGTGGGCGAAGAAGCAATAGCAACGCTGCTCAACTGGTGGCGGCAACGATGCTCATTTGGACGAAGCCATAGTCGAAGTCGGCAACCATGAAAGCTTGAGCTCGAGCTCGTTCATGGCTGCTCGGAGACGAAGAAACATCGAAGGTGGTCGACGATGCGACGGACTGTGTGTGACTTGGCTGGACGAAGCAGCAGCTGTGCGATGACAGTAGGGTCGTTTGGTCGTTTGGATGAAGAACGAAGAAGAAGCAGCAGCCATGAACGGTTGCTGCGTGTGTGCGTTTTCCATTGTGTATGTATGTGTATGTGTGTGTGAGTGTGACGGGGTGAGGGGGTGTGTGTGTGTGGATATGGTGAAGAGGATAGCCTTTGATGGCTTGCTTGGAGCTTGAGGAAGAAGAACGAAAGAGAGGGGGGGGCGGCAGGCTTCAACAGTGAAAGAAAAGAATGTTAGGTTTTTTTTTTGAAAGATAGGGAAATAGGGGTGTTGGGTTATGGACTGGGTTGACCCGGTTTGAAATGGACCGGGTCGTTTGAGAAGATTGGGTCTCTTTGAGCCTATGACTTAAAATTGAAGAAAAGGCCTAACCCGATTTTCTTTGTATTTTTTGCTCTCTTTTCTTTTACTTCCTAATTAATAAAACTAAAATTCTAAATTAAATTATAAACTAAATTATCTTATATAAAAAACTAATTAACTCTAAAAATAATTATCGCACATTTAAATAGCAATTAACGACAAAATCACACAATTTAGACATTTAAATGCTAAAAATGCAACGTACATTTATTTTTATGATTTTCTCATTTTTGTAAAACAAACTT
Source organism: Nicotiana sylvestris (assembly GCF_000393655.2). NCBI lineage: Eukaryota > Viridiplantae > Streptophyta > Magnoliopsida > Solanales > Solanaceae > Nicotiana > Nicotiana sylvestris. The sequence continues at coordinate 162,037,847 of NC_091060.1, read as the reverse complement.
AAATAAATACTAAATGAAAATGCGACATATTTTATATTTTTATTAATTTAAACAAATAAACATGCACAGACAAAAATACAAATAATTATACAAAAATACCACAAAAATACAAGCATTGCACACAAAGGAAAATTGTTTTATTTTGAATTTTTGGGAGTATTTCTCATATAGGGCGAAAATCACGTGCTCACAATAGTAATCTGACTCATGCTTTTTAATTTTACTAAGGCATCGTTTGAGTTAGCTAAGAATTGATTTTAACTGCTCGTGGTCTGTTAGTTGAATCAAAAGTCATTTAAGGATTGGTTTATAGCTGCAGTTCAGAGTTTGGTTTGAATTGATGGCATGTTCACTCTTGGACAGCATGTGCATTATAGTTCTTTATTGAATTAAAGCAAATTTGACAGCATGTGCTGCCAGGGCATATTCAGGCTGCCCATATTTGCTAATTAGAATAAGGGACAGACCACTTTAGCAATAAAAAGGGGGGCTGTTAGGGGAGTCTCATGGGGGTACCTTTATTTTAAACTTGGGAGTGGAAAAACAAAAAAGGGCACATGGGGGGAGTTCAATTGCTAACAGGCTGGAGAATAGGCTGGATTCTAAGCTATTAAAACAGCAAGAGAAAGGGAGATCAAAAAGAGGGAGAAGAGAGAGTTCTGAAAGGACAGACCTGGAGAAGAAATCAGAGAGAGGAGGGGGGGAATAAAAAGTTCAGTGAGGGGTAGAGAGTTTTGATAGATTCAGACAACCAAGAGTCTAAAACCAGAGAAAAGAGAGAATTTTCGAGGACCTTAGTTTTTCAAAGCTAGGTTTCACAAAAAAGGAACTTCAGTTTGTTTTCTGTTGGAAGTTCAAAATCAGGAACTATTGTTTACTACTTTCTGCCTGCAGTCTTCTTGTACTGCTGGGATTTACCTGGCAGCCTGCTTGTCTGTTGATTTTCAAGCACTACTCTTCAAGCTATTGGTTACTTCTTTTGATTCCAATCCGCCCTTGAGATTTCTGCTGCTGTCACTGCTGGTTTTACTAGTTCTGCTGTTTGTCGAACATTGCTGTTGTTGTGTATGCTACTACTGCTCTACTGACTTTTCTGCTTCTTCAATTGTAAGCACTTTCCAGGTACACACTTTAATCTCATACTGATGTAACAGTAAAAGCATGAAATGAAAGATGCGAAGGAGTCTAATCATTTGCTGCTGTACTTACAGCTTTATAAATGTTGTTAGATTTGTGTAATTCTTTAGTAGCTCAACAGAAAAATACATTGGTTAGCTTGTACTTAGTTTGAAACTTAGTTTTATTTAAATACTGTGATCTTGGTTATTTAGCCGTTTGTATGATATGGAATGCATAGGTGTTTAGTATATCAATAGCTAAATCTCATCTCTATTCTTATTTTAAATATGTAAAGCAGGTTGCTTCTAATTTTGCAAAAAATGCAATATAGTCTTAAGTCATTTGAGCTAACTCTGTCAAGTTCGGATTCCATTAGGCAGTTTCAAATCCCATTAGTAGCATCATCTAATAAATAATTCCATTAATCTCGTTTAAATGGGTTAGTTTAAATTCAACTTGAGAAACGTTTGGAGTAAGTTTAGCATTTCATTAATCTTGTATGCAATTTCTTTTATCAAATTAAAGGCATGTTCACCCATGGAATAAGGCACGAAACAATTCCCGCCTCGTAAATAATTAATCAGATAATTAACAAGAATCCGGAGTTGGCCAAACATGTAATTCAATTAGTATGTATTTTTCTTTCTTCCATTTCTTAGAGACGAACATAATAGAAAATATAGTCATTGTAGGCTTATCCTTTCATAAAATGAGACGAGCCTCGCCAAATAAAACAATGTAAATTGTGGGGCCCTCAATAACTAGTCACAAATAAAATACTTAGAATTTGGGAGGGGTTGTTTAGTGAATTTCACTGCCTTCCCCAAAGACAACAAACGCGTTAGACTCTTTAGGCGCGATTTAATTAAATTACATTCTTAAATTCGGGTGCGCATTTATGTGACCCAAATCCAAATCTCAACGGAGTCGGAATGTATTAACAACCACGGGCGCATTGATTGTGACGCGATTCGAAATGCATTTTCACGACGTTGCAATTCTATAAAAAATAAATGATAATAATAAAAGCGGTTTTAAACTTAATAAAAGCACATGAGTCATAACATGTATTTAAATCAGATATTTAGCCATTATAACAATTTAAGCGACCGTGCTAGAACCACGGGATTCGGGGGTGCCTAACACCTTCCCTCGGGTCAACAGAATTCCTTACTTAGAATTTCTGGTTCGCAGACTTCATTTGGAAAGTCGAATATTTTCCTCGAATTGGGATTCAAGATAAACCGGTGACTTGGGACACCAAAAGCCAAACCTTTCCCAAGTGGCGACTCTGAATTAAATAAATAATCCCATTTCGAATATTGTCACTTAAATTGGAAAAACTCCCTCGCGCATTTAACCCTTCGGGGCGGGCGCGCAAAAAGGAGGTGTGACAGCTCTGGCGACTCTGCTGGGGATGTAACCCAGAACCTCTGGTTCAGGGTTCAAGAATTCAAGCTTAGAATAATTGTTATATTTGGCTTTATTATCTGATCTTTATTACACGTTTTGTCATAACGAGCTATGTTGTCTTTTACCGCTTTGATATTATCTGAACTGTATATAAACTGTGCTGAAACCTTTCTCTTCTTACCTCCGGGGAGAAGCTCGCTGGTCGAGACTCCCTATTCTGTTAGTGTCAATACCTGAAATAAGAAAGAGGCCGGACAAGTTACAAAGCCGGACGATCTCGCGGGTCCCCGGTACGTAGCCCCCTCCTCGACTCGAGTTGTCCGCTCGGGTACACAGTCTAGAACATATACCCAGGTTATAAACCTAGTATAACAAAACTTCATGCCGGATCCCTAGTAGGAATGCTTATTTAAATCATGTTGCATTTGACATAGGGGACTCAACACAGGGGTTGGGTCCATCTAGGACAGGCAACCGGAAATGAAAAGACCATCCTGCTGCATCCCGTTTGTTTTGCGCATTTATTTGCTTCAGTTCTGCATGCGGACTGGTTTCTAAAAAAAACCTAAAAAAAAAAGGAAAAGAAAATAGCAGCGTAGGGAGATAATTACTTATTTTTTGGAAAAAATAAAACCAATGTCCAAGTAGTATCAAAACCTCGCTGGAATTTTCTAAAAAAAAAATGAAAACAAAATTTGTCTTTTAGTTTGATTTATATAAAAAAAACATATAATTTTTTTTTCTTTTCTTTTAATCACTTTCAAAATCCAAAAAAAAAATATATTTATTTAAAAGTAAAAAAAAAGGAAAAGTTAATTTTTTTTTTAAAAAAATGTTGTTTCTTTTATAGTATCTCTTTTTATAAATTCAGACTAATAGTCCAAATACTTCCTTAAAAGATTTTTCGATTTTTTTTTTTAAAAAAAAAGGTTCAAAGAAAAATATTTCTTTAGTCTTCATCTCTTTTCAGAAATAAAAAAAACAAAATATAAAAATCCAGAAAAATATTTTTTTTTCTTCTCTTTTTCTTTAAAAGATTGTATTTAGAAGGGGTTTAGTTTACTCTACGCCTGATCGGCCCGAACTACGCCGGTTTGATTCTCGCAAGGTATGAGATACGTAGGCAACCCTCATCGGGTCCAATCTTCCCTTTTTCAGAAATAGCCAAAATGTTAGAATTTTAATTTCGTCATGAACGAGTCGGGTAATGCCGTTTTGTCAAGGATAGCCGAATGTTCCCGAAAGGGACGCCGGAAGGCTGACTTTGCACAAACGGCCATTATTAGTCATTTTTATTTTTTCTGACCAAATTGCCCAACAGCCTTAGGATCCTCGCCCCCGAGGCTCTGTGAGGCCGTGTTCCCCATGTTGGTTCATTACTATAAAAAAAAAGAGTCATAAATAAATCAAGTAATTTTTTTGGTCAAAAATAGCCAAATGTTCCCGAAAGGGACGGCGGAAGGCTGATTTTGCATAAACGGCCACTTTCGGTCATCTTTTAGAGTTTTTGATCGGTTGACCCTCACAACCTTAAAATCTTCATCCCTGAAGTGCTGAAAGGCCGTGTTCGAAAATCGGATCTTCTTTTTTTTAAAAAAAAAAATATAGTCAAAATATTTTTGAGTCAAATCACTTTTTGCTTAAAGTCACCTTGATAAATGTGCAGGATGAGCACAATGCAAAATGAACACTTTTCGATAATGACTAAAATCCCTATCAAGTTACGGCTATGGTGGAATGATCTAGGTGCTGAAGGGCAAGATGAGGTCAAGAAATATCTGAAAGGTCTCACGGGTTTATTGGAAATCCAGCCTCAGGGAGATATCATAAGAGCTTTGGTCACCTACTGGGACCCAGCGCACAATGTTTTCCACTTCTCCGATTTTGAACTCACCCCGACTCTGGAGGAAATGGCTGGGTACATCGGAAATGCTGAACTTCCATTAAGGCAAAAATACCTGGTTGCCCCAAGAGCTGTCACGGTACATCGATTTCTAGATCACTAAAAATACCCAGAACGGTCCATAACCCAGATTTGGTCGCGGGTTTTTGTAATCCATGCTTCATATACGACAGGTATGGTCATGTAGGAGGATTCAATAATCCGACTAACAAGCTATGCAGCAAAGGTAGTCGTCAGAAGTGGGTGAGCACAGACGGGTGGCTTTCATGATAACATTTTTGGGCCTTCTGGTATTTCCGAGGAAAGACGGAAATAATGATCTGAAAATATCCGGGGTCGTCAGTACTTTGCTCACTCAGAATGATAGTACTCTCGCGCCTATGGTGGTATCTGATATCTTTCGAGCTCTCACAGCCTGCAAAGCCGGGGGAATTTCTTCGAAGGGTGTAACTTGCTGCTACAAATATGGATGATTGAACATCTCTGCCATTGTTCCGAGCTTTTGAGCCATGGTTCCTTGAAGAAAACTTGCATAGAAGAGTCTTACACGAGAACCAAAAAGATCAGTCTGCCCAAAGGAGTTATGGCGTTGACTTCATTCTTTCAGACTCTCACTGCCAGCCAAATACAATGGATGTTGGGATGGTTGCCTGTCGATGAGGTCATGTATATGCCAGCAACTAGAACTCACTTTCTGCTTATGGGACTTAAGAGCATTCAACCTTACGCGCCCTGCCGAGTCTTGAGACAACTCGGAAGATGCCATATAGTGCAACACGAGGAAGATCTTAGTGCTCAAACAATTGAGATTAGCCCTAACGGACAATTTCCTGAAGCAAAAATCCACCAGATTTGGAATGAATGTCAATATTTGAAAGCGGATACATGTGTGCAGGATCGGGCCAAAAGTGAAATGGCGCCAGGTTACCTTGCATGGTACAGAAGAGAACTTGAACACAAAAGGCTGGCTAAAAGACCCCACATCCTGAATTTCGCCGAGTCGTCGCAAAGGCAGTGGGATTGGTTGGCAAAAGAAAGAGGCTATCGTGCCGAAATCAGCAAATTGAAGCAACAAGTTGAAGGTCTGAAATATGAGCACAACATGCAAGTTGCTACCGATCTGGGAGAAAAGAACAGATTGACTTAGGAAAACGAGATGCTCAGGGCCCAGATCAAACAGATGAGGATAGATGTTGATAACCAGCAAAGGAGCCGTTCGGATGAACGATTGATAAAAGGTTTAAGGATGGAAATTGGGGAGTGCCGGAGTGAGTCAGAAAATACCATAGCGGGGCTCGAAGCACACTGGGCAAGAAGGACAGAAAAGCGTAACCGGCACCTGCGGCAGTTGGAAAGGGATCACGAGCGAACCATTGCCAATCTGAAGGAAAAGGTGGACAGAGCGTTTGAGCAAACCCGAAGCCTTGGAGCTGAAAATAGACATTGCCACAAGCTCTTAGCCCAGATGGAAGTGGAAATTCAGCAGTGGCAAAATCAATGCCTCCAGGATTCTCAGGTTATGACAGCCCGTAATGATCAAATAGAGCACCTACTCAAAGAAAAGAGGCAAACCAGGGATAAGATTAGGATAATTGCCCATGCCATCATCAAAAGGTGTCTACGGTGTGAAAACATGACCAGCATTACCGTTCTCTCGGCAGTGATGGTTTATGTCAAGCAGACCATGCATGAGCTGGAACAACTTCAAAAGGATCTCACACCTAGGACTGCGGCGAGGCCGAACGATGCCCCGCGGGCACCAATTCTCGAAACCTTAATGTATTCATAGGTCGAGTCTGTATCTTAGCATCTTCTGTCTGTCTTTTCGCATCAGGGTGTATTAGTCCGTTTGAGTCTGTACTTATTTCAAGGTTTGTTATTTTCCCCTTTTCAAAAATATTAGTTGTAATAGATTGTTTCAGTAATAAAATGTGTGCTTCTTTTACACTCATCTGTTTTGAACTATGTAATGATCTGATTCACGCGGCATCGTGATACGTAGGCAATCCTCATCGGATCCGGTCACATTTTTTAACTGCAAATGATGAAAACAATAATAAAACAAAAAAAATAGTAGTAAAAAAATGATGATAAATAAAGGAAAGCCTAAAGAAGAGCCGGAATGACGCATGTCTTCGTTGCAAACATGTAGAAATTCACTTAACTGTATAGGTGCATCACGCCCCAACGTGCGATTACCTATCTTTTATTTGTTTCAAACTAACCGTTTGCTTGCTGCTGAGTCTAGGTTTTTAGAAAAGGTGGTTTGGTTTGGTGGAGGTCTAGCCTCACATTCATACTTCACGAGGTCGAAAGGGAGTGTTCAGTTGCCCGTTGTTAAGTCAAGAGGGAGTATTCACACTTACTTCACAAGATCAAAGGGAAGCATAGAGATGTCTTCAGAAATTCCTTTGCCGACAATTTCTGTCTCCGAGGAGAGTTCAATCTCGACCGTCCTAATGCCCGAGTCAGCAACTGCCGAGGAAAACAAAATCCTACGGCTCCGCATGTTGGAAATGTTGGATGATTGGAATAACGGAAAAGAGCCACCGAGTGTAATCCCTGGGTCCCCTGAGTTGTTCTCCAGGACAAGTGGGACTTCCAGCGTCCCCATAAGCTATCCAACCACCCCATAAGCTATCCAACCACCCCATTCGGGTACCCGGCCATTTCAGCCCACTCTGCTGGATCACCCTCTGATTCTTATCCCCGGATGTCAACAACAGATGTAGCTACGAACATATTCACTGCACCTCCCTGTCCAATCGTGACACAACCCGCTACACACAGGCCGAATTTTGACTCGTCCTCATTAACATTTCAAGCACCATCCTTCTCACTGGAACCAACTCGGTTCACCACCAGCACTCATCCTCAACAACCTCAATACGAGTTTGCACCTGGGCAGGATCAAAACCACAAAGCTGCTGAACAAGATGAGATGTCAAAAAGAATGAGGAGCCTTGAGCAGAGTTTGAAAAACATGAAAGGTTTAAGCGGGCAAAAGAGTGTTTCCTATACCGATATATGTATGTTCCCTCACGTGCACCTACCCGTGGGTTTCAAAACACCAAAGTTTGAAAAGTATGACGGGCACGACGACCCTATTGCTCATCTTAAGAAGTATTGCAACCAATTGAGGGGAGCAGACGGCAAAGAAGAATTGTTAATGGCATACTTCGGGGAAAGTCTAATAGGAATAGCCTCAGAGTGGTATATGGACCAAGACATATCTCGATGGCATATATGGGATGATCTCGCCAGAGATTTTGTGAGGCAGTTTCAGTATAATATTGACATTGCACCAGACAGAAATTCTCTGTCAAACTTGAAGAAGAAACCCTCGAAAAGTTTCAGAGAATATGCTATTAAATGGCGCGAGCAGGCATCAAGGGTAAAACCTCCAATGGACGAGATAGAAATGGTCACTACTTTCCTCCAGGCTCAAGAATCAGACTATTTCCAGAATATGATGTCAGCCATGGGAAAGCCTTTCGCGGAAGCAATCAAGATCGGGGAGATGGTAGAGAATGGTTTTAAAACGGGTAGAATCTTAAGTCAAGCAGCCATAAGGGCAACCTCCCAAGCCGTCCAAAGCGGGTTCGGAGGAATGGCAAGAGGAAAGAAAAAGGAAGAAACATCCATGGCAGCATCAGAAGCGAGGGAATATCGTAATCCTAGGCCCCGCATTCCAGAAAGAACCCACAACATTACTACCCCCACCAAAATGTGACTTATGCTACTCAACCCTACATGATCATGAATACCCAGCCCTATGTCCATCCACCACAGCAAGCCAATCGAGGCCAAGCTCCACCTCCTAGAAATCAGCCTCCCTACCGGAACCACTATAATCCACAGCCCCCTCAAAATAACTTCCGCCCTCAGGAACCACCTAGAAGACAGACTTTCACACCCATCGGTGAACCATATTCTACCTTGTTCCCAAAGCTAGTCCAGATGGGTTTCCTGCAGCCAGTCCCTCAAACAAGGCACAATCCGGCATCACCTGCCTACAAAGCCGGCGTTAGGTGCGCTTATCATTTAGGAGCAGAAGGGCACGATACAAATGATTGTTGGACTTTGAGAAGGGTGGTTGAGAACTTAATAGAGCAGGGGAAGATAGTACTGAGGGACGAGGAGGTCCCAAATGTGACTAACAACCCGTTGCCCGCTCACAATAACGGGCCGTTAATTGGAATGATTTGTGAGGACAAAGAATTTGATCCTGCCTTAAAAGCTATAATCGCCATCGTCGATGCAGGGAAAAGGCCTAAAACCACCCCGAAGCTAGAGAAAGGGGAAAAAAGGCTAGTGCTGTCAAGGTTGAGCCCGAAGAGAAGGTCGAGACAAAGACAGTAACGATGGTGCCTGTGAGGAATGAAGTTCTTTACGTTCCACGAGGTCGAGCAGAGAAGCCGCAGAGATTCGAAGTCAAAAGGGCAAAACCAATGTACGTACCAAAAGGGGCCTATGTGGTCCGGGGGACGATTCAACCACCTCTGCTGAATGAGCCAGTGATTATCGGACGCGTACCACAAAAGCCAATGACAGACCCGTCCACAGTACCATGGAACTATCAAAGAACATTGGTTACGTACAAAGGCAGAGAAGTCACGGGAGAACTTCCGGAGAATACTTTCATTGGGAGGTATTCGAACACTCAAGAGTTAAACAATGCCACACGGAAACGCTTCCCACCCAAGGAGCCTGTAAGTGTTGAGGAAGCGGAAGCTTTCTTCCAAAAGATGAAAATGCCGGACTACGAAGTGGTGGATCAGCTACGCAAGTGCCCCGAGCAAGTGTCCATGCTATCTCTGCTGATGAGGTCGACCGAACACCAAAAGATCTTGCTCAGGACCCTGAACGAAGCGTACATACCGGTTGAAACTTCAGTCGAACAACTAGAACGAATGACGGAGAGGTTCTTCGCAGTTAACCAGGTTTCTTTCAGCAAGAACGACTTACCTTCAGAGGGAGCGGCTCACAACAAAGCCTTACATCTGACAGTAAAATACGAAGACTACTACGTCAAGCGGGCAATGTTGGATGGAGGTTCAGGTGTTGACATTTGTCCGCTCTCCACGCTGCAGAGAATGGAAATTGGGACTGGAAGAATCCGCTCCAATAATGTCTGCGTAAGGGCTTTTGATGGCGTCAAGAGGGACACCCTCAGGGAAATAGACTTAGTTTTGACTATAGGACCAGTGGAGTTTGAAATAACTTTCCAGGTGTTTGACATGGATATGTCTTACAATTTTCTCCTCGGCAGACCTTGGATTCATGTGGCAGGGGCTGTACCTTCCACTCTTCACCAAATGGTGAAGTTTGAATATGAAAATCGGAAAATTGTGGTCCATGGAGAAGACGAACAATCTATTTATCGGGACCCATCCATCCCATATCTTGAAGCGAGGGAAGGGAGCGAGCACACGGTTTATCAGGCTTTCGAAGTTGTGCTAGCAGAGCAGTATGAAGAAGGAAGCCCTTGCCCCAACCTTTCTTGTCCAACGCCTCAATCATGGTGGCTAAAGAAATGATCCGACATGGATTCAGTTCAGGGAAAGGGCTTGGACGAACGTTGCAAGGAAAAACGGAACCCATCACCTTGCCTTCCACCAAGAAACTTTTTGGTATAGGTTTTCAACCCACTCCAAAAGATGAAGAGTGGGCAAGGAAGAGGAAAAATGAGGGTTGGAAACTGCCGCGGCCATTGCCAGATTTATACGAGACTTTCGTCGGACCGAAATACATCGAAGAAGAAGACGATGAGGTTTTCACGGCCGAAGAGATCGAGGAGATATGTGGGGCAATGAGAGGAATGCTCTACGAAGCTCACATGGTTCATTCAACCAGGAGAAGGCACAAGCACCGCTGAGATGCTATATGTGGGGCCAAACGCCAAGCTTCGAAACTGGGAGGCCACACCGTTCCCAACTAGACAGGAGTCCGGGTAGACCTGTCCTGCCACCTTTCCTGCATCACGAGTTATCCCCAGGATGTAACTCGGATGTTTTTCCTTCAGTTTCTTGTTTTTGAATTCCTGAAATATAAACCTTGTTATCTTCCAAATTCCAAGAAATAAAAATCAGTGTTGTCTCATTTTTCCTTTATTCTGATTTTTTGTTATTTTTCCTTTATCTTTTCTTTCAGTTATAATAATGCGTCTTTAAATAATATGACATGCTTGCGGACTTCACGCCCAGATCACAACGAGTTGTTTAATTGCGAAATAATGAACCAAGAATCGGAATATGACGAAGAAGAGGCTTTTAGAGAAATAAATCGAGAACTGGAACACTTTGAAATAAACCTAAGCCGAATCTGAATGACACTGAACCGGTTAATTTGGGAACTCCTAAGGAAATCCGAGAGACCAAAATAAGCATTCACACGGACGAGAAAACGCGAGACACGATAATTCAACTCCTTTTTGAATTTAAAGATGTGTTTGCTTGGTCATTGTGAGCACGTGATTTTTGCCTTACGAAAACTACTCCAAAATAAATCAAAAAATAAAATAAATTTCTTTTACTGTGTAATTTTTGAATTTGCGTGGTGTTAAATATTTGTGTTATGTCCGTAAATGTTTACTTTGTCATAATAAAATGAAAATTAAAATAAAATACATGTTGCATGCATATAGGATTTAATTATGTATTTGAAAGATAATTTAAATAAAATCACCAAAATATGCATTTCGTTCTATTTTTTATATTCCACTGTGTGATTAATGTTTTATCTACGCGTTAATGGTTATTAAAAGATAATTAATATTATTGTAATGATAATTTTGTTTTTATAATTTTTGATTAGGATTTTATTAATTAATAATAAAATTAGAAAATAAAAAATATACAAGTTGTAAAATAAAAATTGGACCTGGATTAAAATCCAGGCCCAAATCAAATTACCCCCCCCCCCCACAGCCCAATCCAAACAGCCTGTCCGGTCCAATTCAAAGCCAAGACCAAACGACGACGTTTGGTCACACTTTATCAAGACCGTTGGATCAAAGCCAACCAACGGCTGAGATCCCACGAACCGTAACCCATAGCCCGTACCCGATCCGATACCCGGTTCAACCCGTCCCCCCAGCTTAAACCAAACGACATCGTTTGGTTAAGTGAATAAATCCTAACCTTTCATCCTACTAGATCTAACGGTCAGCATCAACCCACCCCGTCCCTATATAAGCCCATAATCCTTACCCCGGCCCCCTAACTAAACCCCCTCCCCCTCTCCACTGTTCATCATCATCTTCCTCAGACCCACCCCTAACCCTAGCCGCCCTAGAATCCCACCGCCTGAAACTCGGCGGCATCAACGCCGCCGGTCACCAAAATAACACCCTAGAACCCCCTGAACATCCTCTACACAAATCTGACCTTAGTTTCCTTCGAATCAGACCCCAACTCTTCGAATACTAAATCGAAGGTGGGTCTGAAAACTCAAACCTTTCCAATGGCTTCCAAAATAACACCATAGTACCCCCTAGCATGCCTCGTTATGGATCTGAAGTTTGTTTGGCTCGAATCAGTTCCGAGCTTCTCGAATCTTCTTTTGAAGATTCGGACCAAACAAGAACAAACTCAAGATCCGTTCTAAACTGACACCAAATGACCCCTAGGCTACCCTCACCCTTGTGTCGTATTTGGTCCCCCTCGAATCTGACCAGAAATGGTTAAGTCCCAAATCGAACCTTCAAGAACCCTAGAAATACCAGACTTTTGGATTCTGTTCACTTCAGACGAAAGATTGAGGTTTAATCGACCTTAGTCGAAGTATTTTCAGTGGAAAATACTTCGACTAAGGTCTGTTTGATTTCAAACAAAATCCGAAGCCAAGTTGAATTCGAGTTTGATTAAAATTCAGAGGTACTGTTCTATTTCTGTTTGTGTATTCTGTATGTATTTTCGTTTGTTTTAATAACTTGTTAATTTTTCACATTTTTGTTTTGATTAATTCTGTCATTTTTTGTCTCATACCCGTCTATATGCTCAAAATATGAAATTGTTTCTGTTGTTCGTGATTATTTACAATGTGAGTAATCGACTCGATTAAGTTCGTCGATTAGTTATATTGTGAATTCTCATTTATGATAATGCTAATGGAAACAGTCTGCTTCTATTGTTTTAGACTGATTATGGACAAATGTTGTAAATAGTCTACTGATTAATACTTGTCAATTAAATCATGTTTGTTTGCAAATCAGTAAATTCAAATGTATGATGTGTATATATTGTTTTCTGAACAGGGCATTGTCAGTATATTGACAATGCTCCTGTGTATGTTTGATCTTGATTCAATGTTTAAGTCCAGTCTGAATTGTTATAATGATTTCATTGATATGTTGTTATGATGTTAGTTCTGAATTCAGTGTGATTTTACAAATGTTGATTAGATGTAATTGTGTTAGAAGGTTACATTCTTAGTTAGGATTCAGTCCAAAACTTTAGGATTGGTTATAGCTGCTTAAACAGATTTTAAAATCTGTATTGTTAGATTCTGAATTTAAGGCAGTAATAACAGTAATTACAGTAGGAAATCTGGGACATTTTCTGGGATAAAACAGTAAGGGTAATGTGACATAATAGTGGGCTGAAAGTGGTTTGTTAATGGTTTTTAATTTAATAGGATAGTGGGAAACAAAGGGTAATGGGTTGCTGAAAAACAGGATAATAGCACTCAATAGGATTTAAAGTATTCAAAAGTAGTGGTAATGGAACTTTCTTAGTTTTTAAAGGAGAAAAGGGTCCATCCAGTACTAAAAGAGTATAGGACCAGCCCTGTATAAATACAGGGAGCTGGACTGATTTAAGGGACAGACTTGAAGAGATTTGAAGAGAGAAAAAATCAGATTTGAAGAGGAGAGCCTTTTTCAGACAGAAAAGAAAGGAAAGAGAGAAAATCAGGAGTTCAAAGGAAAAATAAGATTTAGATCAGATTTTAAGGGAAGAAAAAAGAGAGTGTGAGGAGAGACAAATTTAGATTTTGAAGAGGAAAAAGAAACAGAAAAGAAACCAAAAGAGAACACTCACACACACACACACAATCTGACACAGATACAAATACAGAAACAGAAAATCAGGAAGCTGAATTTGAAATAGGAAAGAAACTGAAAAATCTAAAAAAAAATGTTGTTCTAGAATCTGTCCGTTGTTTGTTTGTGGATATTGTTCAGTTTGAAATCTGAAATTTTCCCTCAACTTACTGTCACTGTTCATCTGGGTTAACGGGTCTGGTTCAGACTTGCTAAATACTGCTATTCTGCTGATTTATTTACTGCTGCAACTGCTGAAATTTACTCCTTCTACCTTCATTTTCAGGTACATATCTCTTCAATTCTATGTTGGAAAGAGAGTCAACATGACAAACAAATAAAGTTTGAATTATAATATTGTCTTCTATTCATTTGAGTTCTTTAGTTTAAATTTCATTTTTTCATGTTAGTTAACTAGTAGTGAATTCAATTTGATAGCTATGAGTTAATTGTCTTATTTTGAAATTCGTATAAAGCTTTGTAATAATGTTAGCTGTTCCGAAATCTCATTAGTTTAGTCATATTTGAACTGTCAAGGTAGGAAACATGGCGTAAAGTTGGCCATTATTTAAATTTCATGGTGTTGTTAGCTAAGTAAAGAATAATGTAGAAATATCAAGAAACTACATTACTAAGATGATATGGGTGGTATTTTTATATAAGATAATAGACGTGTGTATAACCATCGGCGAAAGGTGATATAATATAGTTTGTTACGATGTTTACAACATATAGTTAGGTTGCATGTAAGACAATATTATTGAATCGATTTGCATAATAATTTCCTTTCTTATCAACTTGATGCTTATTTACTATCGTAAATAAATTAACAAAATAATTAGGCCTATTAGATTAAAAGCAAGTATATGAGAATAAGATGAGATATACAAATTGCAATACTTTATATCCATGACAATTAGAAATAGAATTGGCACTAAATAAATAATGAAAAATTGTTCAAAAATACTTCTTCCCTTCATAAATCATTTTTGTCAGTTTCATATACAATTCATTCTTTGGCATATATATGTTGTATTTGCTAAAATCATATTTTTATTCTTTCTTTGAATTTGAATAGTTGGGTTGAATATAATTTATATCCGGAAATTATAATTGACGGACAACATTTAATAAATTGTGAATTTCTTTTAAAAGAATTCAAAGACATCCCTTAAATATGAATTTCTCAGTATTCTCATATAAAATGTGTGGATATAATAAACAATTTGTGAAAACTCATAATACCGTTAAGAATATTTGGTGTAATTAGGGATACGTTCGCGTAACCTGATTATACCGATAAAAGCAATTCGAATTATGCGTACGCGCAATTTCGAGCGAATATTTAATATAAGGGATTTCTTCGAGGATGTCAAAATAGTTTCATATAAACCGAGACGTGCAGTTCATTGTCTAAATATAAGGGTGATGACGTTCATAATTTTATTTTAAATCACGCACATATGAATTTGTAATAAAGGAAATAATATGGTCAAATTTTATTGTGTACACGTACGCGTGGCACGATTCCCGGTAATTATAAAAGGTATATAATACGAATATACGTACGCGTAATTCGTTTATATATTTGTAAACAATAAGTAAAAGCGGTAGTAAAATCATGCAATAAAAACGTATTTAGTAAAAATCAAGATAATTAAGCCAATAATAAAAACAGTTAAGCGACCGTGCTAGAACCACAGAATTCGGAAATGCCTAACACCTTCTTCCGGATTAACAGAATTCCTTACTCAGGATTTCTGGTTCGCAGAATAACATACAGAGTCATATTCTCCTCGATTCAGGGATTTAAAAATTGGTGACTTGGGACGCCTTAAAATTCTCAGGTGGCGACTCTGAAATAATTAAATAAATCCCGTTTCGACTGTCCTTCAATTGGAGAAAACTCCCCACGCGCCCTGCGGGCGCGTAAAAAGGAGGTGCGACAGCTCTGGTGACTCTGCTGGGGATTCCTATTGTAAACTGTAACCCAGAGCCATTGGTTCAGGGTTTAAAGAATTCGAGCTTAAAATATCTGTGTTAATTGGCTTTATTTACTATATGATTTTCAACTATTTATATGCTAATATGATAAATGTTGCTTTTTACCGCTTTAATATTATTTGAATTGTGAATATATACAACTGCTATGAAACCTCCTTCTTTCTGAGTCTTCTGAATTTATGGTGTACACGTGCACGTGACCCACCTTTCTGTTAAAGTCATACCAAATAAGACGGAGTTGGGACAAGTAACTAGGCCGGGCAGACTTTCGTGCTCCCGGTACGTTGCCCCCGCTTCGGCTCAAACTGTCCGTTTGGGTAAGCTAGGTTTAGAACAATCAACCTCAGGTTTTACACTTAGAATAACTCAGCCATGTACCGGATCCCTAGTAGGAACGAATATTTGCATCATATACATTTGGCCTTGAAGACTCAACACAGGGGTTGGGTCTGCCTAGGACAGGTGAACCCGAAACAAAAAGACCATCCTGATGCATCCTACTTGCTACTTGTGCATTCATTTGCCTCGGACATGCTTGTTGACCAGCTTAAACGAAATCATGGTGAGAAGAGAGGAATAAAATGGGTTGTTTTTTTTAATCTTGAAATAAAGATATTTAATAAATAAAATGATTTTTTTAGTGTAAATTTACAAAAAATATAAAATTCTGAAAATAGTTTTTTTTTATTTTCAAAATGAGTCTTAACTCTATTAAATTAAACTTCAGATACAAAATGAGCACCACACAAAGCCCCTCATCCACGAGTACAGAAGAATTTCTCTTTCAGCTTCAAATGTGGTGGTATGATTTAGGCGAAAACGGTCAAAAATGGGTCGTCAAGCATTTGGGAAACCTCACGGATATTATGAAGGTTAAACCCCGTGATGATCTGATTACGGCATTAGTAACTTTTTGGGACCCTGCTCACAATGTCTTTCGTTTCCCTGACTTCGAGCTTACTCCTACATTGGAGGAAATAGCTGGATATGCTGGTTTTGACGGAAGTCTAAAAAATCAAAGCCTGATATTCACAAAGGCTCCTTCGGTACTTCGATTCTTCGGTCTTCTGAACATCAGCAGTCAAATCAGGAAAAGCAATGTCATCAATGGATGTTGTTCCTTCAACTTTTTGTATTCAAGGTTCGGAAAGTCAGATGGGTTCGAAATTCATGAGAAAGGCCTTACTAACAAGCAAAACAAAGACACTTGGCAGATTCACCGTCGCTTTGCCTTCATGGTGGCTTTTCTAGGAGTCATGGTCTTCCCAAACAAAGAGCGAACAATTGATATTCGCACCGCGAAAGTTGTGCAAATCCTCACCACCAAAGAAAATCACACCCTTATCCCCATCATTCTATCAGATATTTATCGGGCTTTGACTTTATGTAAATCAGGAGCAAAAGTCTTCGAAGGATGCAAAATTTTGTTGCAAATGTGGGTGATGGAACATCTCCAACAACAGCCCAAGATCATACAGTATGGGTCAAACAATGATAATTGCATCGAGAGCTATGAGGAAAGAACAAAAAATTATCAGGCTCCAGAAGGGATAGAAGCATGGGTATCTCATCTAAAGGCTTTAACGGCAAATCAGATTGAATGGACTTTGGGATGGCTCCCGATGAGGGAAGTAATACACATGTCAACCTCAAATAGTTATCTACTACTATTGGGATTGAGAAGCATTCAGCCGTATGCGCCACTAAGAGTCCTAAGGCAACTAGGGAGATATCAAGTAGTTCCTGATGATGAAGATTTGAGTATGCAAGTAATCGAATTACACCCAGAAGCCACTATTCCCGAGGCTCTACTTCAGCAGATGTGGAATGGATGTCGATACTTGAAAAGTGATACTCAAGTCCCAGACACTACAAAGGGTGAGATAAATCCTGGATATGCAAGGTGGTTTGAAAAACGGTCTCGCGTGGATGATGTACCAGAGCCTGAGCTAAGAAGGCCAACAAAAAGACCCCATGTTCAAAACTTCAATGATAAAATCCAAGAGCGGTTGATCTGGGGAGAAAAGGAAAAAGGGTACAAAGCAACTATCCATGCCCTAAAAGAAAATCTGAGAAGCCTCAGTTTGGAGAAAGATTTGCAAGCACAAGAAGCCGAAGGCGAGAAGAAGAGTCTAGCTTGTGAGAATGAAAATCTTCATGCTCGATTCCAAAAAATGAAAAGAGTTTCTGAAACGCCAAAGAGGAGCTGGAAGGATCAAAAAACCATCGCCAATCTCTTTGAAAGAATGCAAGATTATGATTCCATTCTTGCGGAAAACGAAAGGGCATTGAGCAAAGCAAAAGAAAGGATCCAGCAATTAAACGAAGAAGCCAGATCTAATAAGGAACGCCAAGATAGGCAATCCGAAAAAGACAGGGCACAATTCAAGAAGGAAAAAGACCATTGGATGCGATCAGAAGACCAGCTTTGTGCGCAACTAGAAGAGGCAAGAAGATGCAACAGAGAACATCAACAAGCAGACCTCGACAGGGAAAGAGCGCAAGCAAGATTAGAGCAGGCCAGACTCCGAGCTCTATTAGAAGCAGCTCTAGATCGTGAAAACCGTGTCAGAGATATAGCCACCACTCGTCAGCAGCAATTGCAAGACCAAGACCAACGTCTCCAAGGTTTCAGGGCACAAATCCACGACCTGGCAGTCTTCACATCTCAAAGTTATGTAAACTGCCAAGGAATGGATTATGAAAGGTTTACAGAGCATGCGCCCACTTTTGCTCGTCATCTAGCAATGGAGTTGGAAAGGATGTATCGTACGCTGGGAGGTCATCCAGGTCAAGCTCCACATTGAGCAAATAGTCTAATAATATACAACACAAGTGGAAAGTGGGGCACGTTGTGAGATGTTAAGAATTGTATCTTTTATTTTGATTTAAGTGTGTGTGTTTCAAGCCATTTTCTTAAAGTTTTCAAATGTAATTCCATCTTTGTGTAATGAATAAAAGTGATTGCCTTTAGTCCGAACTACGCAAGGTCTGATTCATGTAAGGGCATGATACGTAGGCAATCTCTATAAGATTCGACCACCACAATAAAAGACATATATAATAAATAAAAGTGAATAACAATAAAAATTTCAAGAAAGCTGGGACGACACAAGCAGCCGAGCAAATGCATAATAGAAAGGGATTATTTGTCTAGGAGCATTGCATCTCAACGTGTGATTATATATGTGTTAAACTCTCAAAACTAACAAGTTTGTTCATTTTCAGAATTCAAGCAGTTAGTTTCTCTAAAGAGTATACTGGCATATTATCACTATCACACAAGATCAAAAGGACCAATACCCGAAAAGTATGTCTATCCCAGATGTTGACACAGGTATGGAGCTAGAGGAGATGGATGTCGGGAAAATGAAAGAAGAGATGTTTAAACTCAAGCAGCAAATGGCTGAGATGTACCAAGCCTGGTCTACAGGACAGTTACCCCCATCTTACCCAAATAACCCTGCTCCATCAATGACCCAAACTCAGGATAATATTACCACTGAATTATCCCCAAACTTCCCCATTTACCAGCACTACCGAGGCACCACCTCTCAGACACCGCAGTCTCCACCTCCGAAACCAGTTCCATATTTTCCTCCACCTATGACTCCTATTTTCGTAGCACCTCCCCCTGCTACATTCCACAAATCTCCTAGTGAGCCTACATTCCAGGCCCAGGACAACCAATATTACCCCCGGAGCCTACCCTCAAAGCCTCCGAAATCCATTCAATTACTCCTCGTTTTGACCTCCCAACCGAAATTGACAAGCCAGCCAAAAATGCTGAACAAGAAGAGATGTTCAGGAAGGTCAAGAGTCTAGAACAATCGTTCAGAGATATGCGAGGATTAGGCGGGCAAGTCAGTGTAGCATACAAAGATTTGTGCTTATTCCCCAATGTACAATTACCAGTTGGCTTCAAAATGCCCAAATTTGACCTATACAACGGGCACGGCGACCCAGTAGCCCACTTAAGGGGTTTCTGTAGCAAGATGCGAGGAGCTGGGGGAAAGGATGAATTATTGATGGCTTACTTCAGTCAAAGTTTAAGCGGATCAGCTTTGGAGTGGTATACACGCCAGGACCATGGGAGATGGTACACCTGGGATGACCTGGCACAGGCATTCGCATACCATTTCCAATACAATCTGGAAATCATCCCAGATCGATTATCTTTGACAAAATTTGAGAAGAAACACAATGAAAGTTTCAGAGAGTATGGTTTTCGGTGGAGAGAACAGGCAGCAAGAGTGGATCCTCCTATGAAGGAGAGCGAAATGGTAGACTACTTCCTCCAAGCCTTGGAGCCAACTTACTATGCCCATCTGGTTTCAGCGGTTGGAAAATCATTCAACGAAGTGGTGAAGATGGGAGGTATGGTGGAAGAAGGTCTCAAAACAAATAAAATTATGAGCTATTCAGCAATTAAGGCAACTACTCAAGCTATTCAAGGCGGGGTAGGAGGAATCGGAAGAAAGAAGAGGGAGGAAGCAGCGGTAGTTGATTCAGGAATTTGGTCGGGACCCAGAGGTTCACCGCTTTACTATAATCAACAACGACCTCGCCAATCAGCTTACCACCATGATTCATCCCAACACTACTATCACCCTTCGGAGCCTCATTTCTCCATTAACCATGCTCAAGCATACAATCAGCCACCTGTTCACACCAATTGGCGTGCTCCTGCCACACCAAGTACTTACCCACGAGCCTATCCCGGACCAGGTTTCAGGCCGAGGCCAGCGTTCAGGGGGGAAAGAGAACAGAAAAAGAAAACTTACACTCCATTGGGAGAGTCTTACACTAGTCTGTTCCACAGGCTGAGACAGCTAGACATGCTGAGACCAATACAATCCAAGCTACCCAATCCTCCTCCAAAGAATCTGGATTACACCATTAGCTGTGAATATTGCTCCGGTGCACCAGGCCATGATACGGAGAAATGCTGGCATTTGAAAAATGCAATACAAGAGCTGATTGATACTAATAAAATCGAGGTTCAAACCCCCGAAGCCCCAAATATCAATAGAAATCCAATGCCAGCCCATCAAGAGGCTAATATGATAGAAATCATACAAGCTGATGGGGAGACAAAGAAGCCGTCACAAACTGTCATGATGATCAAGTCTCATGAAGCCAAGCCAGATAAGCAGTTAACAGAGGAGAAGCCGGTACCTAAGCAGAACAGAAATGGTGATGGACCATCTATGATAATCGAGGAGGGATCATCGAGCAAAGTTGCCGCAAAACAAGAAAGGCCGAAAGTGATAGTACCAGGGGTTGCTAACAAACCCATTGTATTCGTGGAAGGAGCCCGTACAGATCGGGTTATTATCGCACCTGTAATCCAGCTGCCGGTCATCAACAACAAAGCCATCCCATGGAACTACGAACGGGTGACTGTAATGTACAAAGGAAAAGAAGTCAAGGAAGAAGTGTGTGAGGTGCAAGGCTTGACTCGTTCGGGAAGATGTTTTACGCCCGAAGAGTTAAGAAAAACTAAAAACAATCCAACACCAATAAAGAGAGCTGTGACGGAAGAAGAGGCGGAAGAGTTTTTAAGAAAAATGAAACTCCATGATTATTCTGTTGTGGATCAATTAAAGAAGACGCCCGCTCAAATTTCATTGTTGTCATTACTGATTCATTCAGAGGAGCACCGTCTGGCTTTGATGAAAATCCTGAATGAGGCTCATGTTCCTGAAAAGATCTCCGTAAATCATTTAGGAAGAATAGCCAACAGAATCTTTGAGACAAACAGAATTACATTTGCTGATGATGAATTACCTGTGGAAGGTACTGAGCACAACAGAGCTCTTTACCTCACCGTGAAATGTGAAAACTCCGTAGTAACCCGGGTATTGGTTGACAATGGGTCAAGTGCAAATATCTGCCCTCTCTCCACTTTAAGCAAATTAAAAATTAAAGAGGAGAGGATCCAGAAGAATAGTATCTGCGTACGGGGGTTTGACGGTGGAAGCAGAGATTCATTTGGCGACATAGTGTTGGAACTAACAATAGGGCCAGTTGAATTCACAATGGAATTTCAAGTGTTGGACATAACTGTCTCTTACAACTTGTTGTTGGGCCGACCATGGATCCATGCTGCTAAAGCAGTCCCGTCAACACTACATCAGGTTGTCAAGTTTGAATGGGATCATCAAGAAATAGTTGTGCATGGGGAAGAAAGTTTAAATGCTCGCAGCAGTACCATTGTACCGGTCGAGGGAACAGAAAATGACCAGGGACCATGGGTATACCAAGTGTCCGACACAGTGTCGGTGGAGAAAATTCCAGAGGGGAAATACCTTCTGAATCCAAAGATATCCTCTGCATCAGTCATGGTAGCTTATGAAATGTTAAAGAATGGTTTTATACCCGGCAAAGGTCTGGGCTTATCTTTGCAAGGAATTATACAACCAGTATCTCTCCCCGAGAACTGGGGAACATTCGGTTTGGGGTTCACACCCACTGTAAATGACGTAATAAAGGCCAGGAAGTTGAAACACCAAGCATGGGTTCTTCCAAAACCAGTCCCACGTCTGTCAAAGTCTTTTGTCAAGACCGGTGTTAAAAACCGCCCGATAACAACAATTCCTAAATCCCGGGTCAATCCTGAGGAAGAATTAATTGAAAGATTCGAGAAATTGTTTGATGATGTGAATATGTTGGAAAATGGAGAAGGGTGTAGCGACGCAGAAGTTCAATTCGTTGGGCCAGAAACAAAGCTTAATAATTGGAAAGCCACTCCTCTCCCCATTCGAAAGGAGTCTTGGTAGTTTATTTTGATTTTCTTTCAAGTTTGTTTGGGTTACTTCAGGGTTGTAATCCCAAAGCTTATCTTACAGTTTGTTTGAAGTGTGCAAACCTTGTTATCTTTCATCATCCAATAAAAAGCAGTTTCCTTTTTATTATCATTCCTGATAGTTTTCTTTTCTTTTTCTCTTTTTTCTGTACAGTTCTTTTTACGCTGGCTCTAGTGATATGGCATGCATGAGGAATCCTCAGCCCAGTCTTAAAAATCAATCTGGTTCCGAAGTAATAATTCAAGAAATATATTGTGATTATGAATCAGAATATGATGAAGATGAGGTTTTTGAAGAGATTAGTAAAGAGTTAATTCACTTTGAGGAAAAAATCAAACCTAACTTGAGTGATACCGAGGACATCAATATAGGGGACACGAGTAATGTCCGGGAAACTAAAATAAGTGTCCATCTCGAACCAAAGATCCGAGAGGAGTTAATTAAAGCACTCATAGAATTCAAAGATGTTTTTGCATGGTCGTATGACGACATGCCGGGCCTGAGCACTGATTTAGTGGTTCACAAATTGCCCACCGATCCAACGGTGCCTCCTGTCAAGCAGAGGTTGAGAAAATTCAAGCCTGATATGAGTGTGAGAATTAAGAAAGAAATCACCAAACAATTGGAAGCAAAGGTCATTCGAGTCACTCGATATCCTGTTTGGTTGGCTAATATCGTTCCTGTACCAAAGAAAGACGGCAAAATCAGAGTATGCGTCGACTACCGCAATCTCAACAAAGCAAGTCCGAAGGATAATTTCCCATTACCCAATATCCATATTTTGATCGACAATTGTGCCAAGCATGATATAGGATCTTTCGTGGATTGTTATGCCGGGTATCATCAAATTCTAATGGATGAAGAAGATGCAGAAAAGACGGTATTCATCACACCATGGGGAACTTATTGCTACCGGGTAATGCCATTCGGTTTAAAGAACGTCGGAGCAACCTATATGAGAGCAATGACCACAGTGTTTCATGATATGATACACAAGGAGATTGAGGTATACGTGGACGATGTGATCATAAAATCAAAGCATCAGGCCGACCACGTTGGGGATTTGAGGAAGTTCTTCTTAAGACTTCGAAGGTACAACCTCAAGCTTAACCCTGCCAAATGCGCATTTGGAGTTCCATCTGGAAAGTTGCTAGGATTCATAGTCAGTCGACGAGGCATCGAGCTAGACCCATCAAAAATCAAAGCCATCCAAGAATTGCCACCTCCCAGGAACAAAACTGAAGTAATGAGTTTGTTGGGAAGGTTAAATTATATCAGCAGGTTTATTGCTCAGCTCACAACAACTTGTGAGCCAATTTTCAAATTGTTGAAAAAGGATGCTGCGGTCAAATGGACCGATGAGTGTCAAGAAGCGTTCGATAAAATAAAAGGGTATTTTTCGAACCCACCCGTGTTGGTCCCGCCAGAGCCAGGAAGACCTTTGATTCTTTACTTAACAGTTTTGGAAAATTCATTTGGTTGTGTATTGGGGCAACATGACCTCACTGGCAGAAAAGAACAGGCCATCTACTACCTTAGCAAGAAGTTCACAGTTTATGAGGTTAAGTATACTCATCTGGAAAAGACATGTTGTGCCCTAACATGGGTAGCTCAAAAATTGAAACACTATTTGTCATCCTACACTACTTACCTCATTTCTCGGTTGGATCCATTAAAATACATTTTTCAAAAGCCTATGCCAACGGGAAGACTTGCAAAGTGGCAAATATTGCTCACAGAGTTTGACATCATCTATGTGACTCGGACTGCAATGAAGGCTCAAGCACTGGCCGATCATTTAGCCGAAAACCCGGTCGATGAGGAATACGAGCCGTTGAAAACCTATTTTCCTGATGAAGAAACAATGCATATCGACGAGGTGGAGCGAATTGAAAAACCTGGCTGGAAACTTTTCTTTGATGGAGCCGCTAACATGAAAGGAGTCGGGATAGGAGCCGTAATCATTTCTGAAACAGGGCATCACTATCCTGTTACGGCTCAATTGCGATTTTATTGCACCAATAATATGGCTGAATATGAAGCTTGCATTTTGGGGTTAAGGCTAGCCGCAGACATGGGTATCCGAGAAATCTTAGTCATGGGAGATTCGGATCTTTTGGTACATCAAATTCAAGGAGAATGGGAAACTCGAGACTTGAAGCTCATACCATACCGACAATGTCTACATGATCTTTGTCAGCGGTTTCAATCAGTGGAGTTCCAACATATTCCAAGAATCCATAATGAGGTTGCCGATGCATTGGCTACCTTGGCATCAATGTTGCATCATCCGGATAAAGTTTATGTAGATCCGATACATATTCAAGTCCACGATCAGCACGCTTATTGCAATATGGTCGAAGAAGAATTTGATGGTGAACCATGGTTCCACGACATCAAGGAGTATATCAGGATGGGGATATATCCCGCACAAGCCACAGGAGATCAAAAGAGGACCATTAGACGATTGGCAAATGGATTCTTCTTAAGCGGAGGAGTTTTGTATAAAAGAACACCAGATCTTGGATTATTAAGATGCATAGATGCCAGACAAGCTACAGCTGTCATGTCTGAAATACATTCGGGAGTTTGCGGACCCCACATGAGTGGATATGTATTAGCAAAGAAGATCCTCCGTGCTGGTTACTATTGGCTTACCATGGAGCGAGATTGTATCAGTTTTGTGCGCAAGTGTCATCAATGCCAAATACACGGAGATTTGATTCATTCTCCACCATCCGAATTGCACACAATGTCGGCACCATGGCCCTTCGTTGCTTGGGGCATGGATGTGATTGGACCAATTGAGCCGGCAGCATCCAATGGGCACAGGTTCATTCTGGTAGCCATTGATTATTTTACCAAATGGGTTGAGGCCAAAACATTTAAATCAGTGACCAAGAAAGCTGTGGTCGATTTTGTCCACTCAAATATCATATGTCGATTCGGAGTCCCAAAGGTGATCATCACAGATAACGGTGCTAATCTTAACAGCAACTTAATGAAGGAAGTATGTCAACAATTTAAGATTACACATCGCAACTCTACCCCATATCGGCCCAAGGCGAATGGAGCAGTAGAGGCAGCCAACAAAAACATAAAGAAGATACTTCGGAAAATGGTAGAAGGTTCAAAACAATGGCATGAAAAATTACCATTTGCATTATTGGGATACCGCACTACCGTTCGCACTTCAGTAGGAGCAACTCCTTATTTGTTGGTATATGGCACTGAAGCAGTAATTCCTGCAGAAGTTGAGATTCCTTCCCTTCGGATCATCGCCGAAGCAAAGATTGATGATGATGAATGGGTCAAAACCCGTCTGGAACAGTTAAACTTGATTGATGAAAAACGATTGGCCGCAGTATGTCATGGTCAATTATATCAAAGAAGAATAGAAAGAGCATACAACAAAAAGGTGCGTCCACGGAAGTTTGAAGTGGGTCAGCATGTGCTGAAACGTATTCTTCCACATCAGGTTGAGGCAAAAGGCAAATTTGCCCCGAATTGGCAAGGACCATTCATTGTGACCAGAGTATTATCGAATGGTGCACTATGCTTAACAGATATTGAAGGCAAATGCATAGACATGGCGATCAATTCTGACGCGGTAAAGAGATATTATGCATAACTTTTTGAATGTTTGTATTTAGCATTATTTCGAAGATTGGAATGACAAAGGCAATTTATTCTGCTATCCAAACACTATACCCTTTGCTTCCCCTTTGAGCCATATTTGTTTCTTTCCTACCCTCTCTTGGAATCAATGAAAAAAAAAATCACTATTATTTAGTGAACTACGTTTGACCTGATTCCTCAAAGAAGGATACGTAGGCACCTCACGGCTCGGTCATAGGGTGCACAACATACACAATGTGCACGAAAAGAAACATTAAGAGACCCCAATCAAGAAACTGGGGCAGGAATTGTATTGGAAATAAGAAAAGATTCCAAGAGTTGTAATTTTAAACCCATACCAAAGCTATTTAGCTTTTAATACCTTTTCCATTTCTAACCCCATACCAAAAAGACCTTTCGATCAATCTTAGAAAAATGCTGAGACAAGCAAATGAAGATGGTTCATAACACTCTGGTACAAACAAGAAAAGAAAGTAAAAATGAGAGAGTCTTATAGGTGAAAACCCACACGGGCACCATAAGGCGACGGAAGTTGAGAGAAAAGTAAAAATGAGAGAGTCTTATTGGTGAAAACCTTCGTAGGCACCATAAGGCGAAAAGGAAGTGAGAAATGAACAAATGAGGAAGGTTTGTCGGTGAAAACTCTTTGAGATATTGCAAGTCCAACAGGTCTGTGAAATGAAAAATGAAGATGGATTACGGAAATTTTGGGGAAAACAAAAATGAGACAATTAAGAGGAGATTGATTAAAAGACTGGGTTGATTAATCTGAAATGCATACCCTGATTATTGGCGTCAGTAACTCCAATCAGATAAGTTGTATTCCTTCTCCGACAGTCATCCAAATTTGGATTTTTCTTTTCATTCTATAAATTGTCGAAATCAGCGCGTTTCGTCACTAATAATCTTACTTTTCTAAAGCTTTGAGATAAGTTTTATTCCAAACAAATAAGAAGGAATGTCAAGGTATACTACCAAGATTCAAGGTTACATGATGCAAAATACGGCCATGAAAGGCGGGAGATAAAAAGATATTGGTGTAAGAAAAGTGAAATCAAAAGTGGATCAGCAAAGTCAGAAGGGACATATGATTACAGTTAAAAGGATTTGAAGGAAAACATACAGAGGGAAATCCTATAGTCAAGGATCAATTACAAAGACAAGACGGTCTTTTTCAACCATTCCAAGATGATAAAACAAGATGAAGAAGAAGCCTCACCATCAGAAAGAATACCCCAGTTAACCACCCTGCTTTGAACTTACGAAGTTTTCTTTGATTTAAAACAGGGGCAAAGACAATATTTGTGTCAGGAAATACCTGATAAAGATTAAAGAAGTCAGGCGTCCACCTGGAGAATGAGGATAAGAATTGAAGAAGTCAGGCGTCCACCTGGAGAATGAGGATGAGAATTAAAGAAGTCAGGCGTCCACCTGGAGAATGAGGATGAGAAAAGAAGAAGTTAGGCGTCCACCTGGAGAATGAGGATGAGAATTAAAAAAGTCAGGCGTCCACCTGGAGAATGAGGATGAGAATTAAAGAAGTCAGGCGTCCACCTGGAGAATGAGGATGAGAATTAAAGAAGTCAGGCGTCCACCTGGAGAATGAGGATGAGAATTAAAAAAGTCAGGCGTCCACCTGGAGAATGAGGATGAGAAAAGAAGAAGTCAGGCGTCCACCTGGAGAATGAGGATGAGAATTAAAAAAGTCAGGCATCCACCTGGAGAATGAGGATGAGAATTAAAGAAGTCAGGCATCCACCTGGAGAATGAGGATGAGAAAAGAAGAAGTCAGGCGTCCACCTGGAGAATGAGGATGAGAATTAAAAAAGTCAGGCGTCCACCTGGAGAATGAGGATGAGAATTAAAGAAGTCAGGCGTCCACCTGGAGAAGGAGGATGAGAAAAGAAGAAGTCAGGCGTCCACCTGGAGAATGAGGATGAGAATTAAAGAAGTCAGGCGTCCACCTGGAGAATGAGGATGAGAATTAAAAAAGTCAGGCGTCCACCTGGATAATGAGGATGAGAATTAAAGAAGTCAGGCGTCCACCTGGAGAATGAGGATGAGAATTAAAGAAGTCAGGCGTCCACCTGGAGAATGAGGATGAGAAAAGAAGAAGTCAGGCGTCCACCTGGAGAATGAGGATGAGAATTAAAGAAGTCAGGCGTCCACCTGGAGAATGAGGATGAGAAAAGAAGAAGTCAGGCGTCCACCTGGAGAATGAGGATGAGAATTAAAGAAGTCAGGCGTCCACCTGGAGAATGAGGATGAGAAAAGAAGAAGTCAGGCGTCCACCTGGAGAATGAGGATGAGAATTAAAGAAGTCAGGCGTCCACCTGGAGAATGAGGATGAGAAAAGAAGAAGTCAGGCGTCCACCTGGAGAATGAGGATGAGAATTAAAGAAGTCAGGCGTCCACCTGGAGAATGAGGATGAGAAAAGAAGAAGTCAGGCGTCCACCTGGAGAATGAGGATGAGAATTAAAGAAGTCAGGCGTCCACCTGGAGAATGAGGATGAGAAAAGAAGAAGTCAGGCGTCCACCTGGAGAATGAGGATGAGAATTAAAGAAGTCAGGCGTCCACCTGGAGAATGAGGATGAGAAAAGAAGAAGTCAGGCGTCCACCTGGAGAATGAGGATGAGAATTAAAGAAGTCAGGCGTCCACCTGGAGAATGAGGATGAGAATTAAAGAAGTCAGGCGTCCACCTGGAGAATGAGGATGAGAAAAGAAGAAGTCAGGCGTCCACCTGGAGAATGAGGATGAAGAATTGAAGAAATCAGGCGTCCACCTGGAGAATGAGGATGGAGAATTGAAGAAGTCAGGCGTCCACCTGGAGAACGAGGATAAGAATTAAAGAAGTCAGGCGTCCACCTGGACAATGCTCCTGTGTATGTTTGATCTTGATTCAATGTTTAAGTCCAGTCTGAATTGTTATAATGATTTCATTGATATGTTGTTATGATGTTAGTTCTGAATTCAGTGTGATTTTACAAATGTTGATTAGATGTAATTGTGTTAGAAGGTTACATTCTTAGTTAGGATTCAGTCCAAAACTTTAGGATTGGTTATAGCTGCTTAAACAGATTTTAAAATCTGTATTGTTAGATTCTGAATTTAAGGCAGTAATAACAGTAATTACAGTAGGAAATCTGGGACATTTTCTGGGATAAAACAGTAAGGGTAATGTGACATAATAGTGGGCTGAAAGTGGTTTGTTAATGGTTTTTAATTTAATAGGATAGTGGGAAACAAAGGGTAATGGGTTGCTGAAAAACAGGATAATAGCACTCAATAGGATTTAAAGTATTCAAAAGTAGTGGTAATGGAACTTTCTTAGTTATTAAAGGAGAAAAGGGTCCATCCAGCACTAAAAGAGTATAGGACCAGCCATGTATAAATACAGGGAGCTGGACTGATTTAAGGGACAGACTTGAAGAGATTTGAAGAGAGAAAAAATCAAATTTGAAGAGGAGAGCCTTTTTCAGACAGAAAAGAAAGGAAAGAGAGAAAATCAGGAGTTCAAAGGAAAAATCAGATTTAGATCAGATTTTAAGGGAAGAAAAAAGAGAGTGTGAGGAGAAACAAATTTAGATTTTGAAGAGGAAAAAGAAACAGAAAAGAAACCAAAAGAGAACACTCACACACACATACAATCTGACACAGATACAAATACAGAAACAGAAAATCAGGAAGCTGAATTTGAAATAGGAAAGAAACTGAAAAATCTAAAAAAAAATGTTGTTCTAGAATCTGTCCGTTGTTTGTTTGTGGATATTGTTCAGTTTGAAATCTGAAATTTTCCCTCAACTTACTGTCACTGTTCATCTGGGTTAACGGGTCTGGTTCAGACTTGCTAAATACTGCTATTCTGCTGATTTTGTTACTGCTGCAACCGCTGAAATTTACTCCTTCTACCTTCATTTTCAGGTACATATCTCTTAAATTCTATGTTGGAAAGAGAGTCAACATGACAAACAAATAAAGTTTGAATTATAATATTGTCTTCTATTCATTTGAGTTCTTTAGTTTAAATTTCATTTTTTCATGTTAGTTAACTAGTAGTGAATTCAATTTGATAGCTATGAGTTAATTGTCTTATTTTGAAATTCGTATAAAGCTTTGTAATAATGTTAGCTATTCCGAAATCTCATTAGTTTAGTCATATTTGAACTGTCAAGGTAGGAAACATGGCGTAAAGTTGGCCATTATTTAAATTTCATGGTGTTGTTAGCTAAGTAAAGAATAATGTAGAAATATCAAGAAACTACATTACTAAGATGATATGGGTGGTATTTTTATATAAGATAATAGACGTGTGTATAACCATCGGCGAAAGGTGATATAATATAGTTTGTTACGATGTTTACAACATATAGTTAGGTTGCATGTAAGACAATATTATTGAATCGATTTGCATAATAATTTCCTTTCTTATCAACTTGATGCTTATCTACCATCGTAAATAAATAACAAAATAATTAGGCCTATTAGATTAAAAGCAAGTATATGAGAATAAGATGAGATATACAAATTGCAATACTTTATATCCATGACAATTAGAAATAGAATTGGCACTAAATAAATAATGAAAAATTGTTCAAAAATACTTCTTCCCTTCATAAATCATTTTTGTCAGTTTCATATACAATTCATTCTTTGGCATATATATGTTGTATTTGCTAAAATCATATTTTTATTCTTTCTTTGAATTTGAATAGTTGGGTTGAATATAATTTATATCCGGAAATTATAATTGACGGACAACATTTAATAAATTGTGAATTTCTTTTTAAAGAATTCAAAGACATCCCTTAAATATGAATTTCTCAGTATTCTCATATAAAATGTGTGGATATAATAAACAATTTGTGAAAACTCATAATACCGTTAAGAATATTTGGTGTAATTAGGGATACGTTCGCGTAACCTGATTATACCGATAAAAGCAATTCGAATTATGCGTACGCGCAATTTCGAGCGAATATTTAATATAAGGGATTTCTTCGAGGATGTCAAAATAGTTTCATATAAACCGAGACGTGCAGTTCATTGTCTAAATATAAGGGTGATGACGTTCATAATTTTATTTTAAATCACGCACATATGAATTTTAATAAAGGAAATTATATGGTCAAATTTTATTGTGTACACGTACGCGTGGCACGATTCCCGGTAATTATAAAAGGTATATAATACGAATATACGTACGCGTAATTCGTTTATATATTTGTAAACAATAAGTAAAAGCGGTAGTAAAATCATGCAATAAAAACGTATTTAGTAAAAATCAAGATAATTAAGCCAATAATAAAAACAGTTAAGCGACCGTGCTAGAACCACGGAATTCGGAAATGCCTAACACCTTCTTCCGGATTAACAGAATTCCTTACTCAGGATTTCTGGTTCGCAGAATAACAAACAGAGTCATATTCTCCTCGATTCAGGGATTAAAACCGGTGACTTGGGACGCCTTAAAATTCCCAGGTGGCGACTCTGAAATAATTAAATAAATCCCGTTTCGACTGTCCTTCAATTGGAGAAAACTCCCCACGCGCCATGCGGGCGCGGTAAAAAGGAGGTGCGACAGTCATACGATGACATGCCATGATTAGGTGTTGATCTAGTGGTGCATAAATTGCCAATTCACCCTGATTGTCCTCCAGTTCAACAAAAGCAGAGAAAGTTCAAAACTGATGTCAGTGACAAGATTAAAGAAGAAATCACCAAGCAGTTGAAAACGGGAGTAATTCGGGTAGTCCAGTACACCACGTGGTTGGCGAATGTAGTTCCAGTGCCGAAAAAAGATGGGAAGACTCGGGTATGTGTGGATTATCGAGATTTGAACAGGGCGAGTCCCAAAGACAATTTCCCATTGCCCAACATCCACATCCTTGTTGATAATTGCGCCAAACATGAGATACAGTCTTTCGTAGATTGTTACGCTGGATATCATCAGGTGTTGATGGATGAAGAAGATGCCGAGAAGACTGCCTTCACTACACCTTGGGGCACTTGCTGTTATCGGGTTATGCCGTTCGGTCTGAAGAATGCTGGGGCAACTTACATGAGAGCCATGACTGCCATTTTTCATGACATGATGCATCAAGACATAGAGGTATATGTGGACGACGTGATAGTCAAGTCCAGGACTCGGGACAATCATATCCAAGACTTGAGGAAATTCTTCGAGAGACTGAGAAAGTACGACTTGAAGTTGAACCCGGCCAAATGCGCCTTCGGAGTCCTATCAGGAAAGTTTTTGGGTTTCATAGTAAGCAGGAGAGGTATCGAGTTAGATCCAACAAAGATAAAGTCTATCAGAGATCTATCTCCCCCAAGAACGAAGAAAGACGTGATGAGTCTATTGGGCAGGTTAAACTATATCAGTCGATTCATTGCCCAGCTGACTAGCACATGTGAGCCCATATTCAAGCTATTGAGGAAGGATGTGGTGATCAAATGGACGTCTGAGTGTCAAGAAGCTTTTGACAAGATCAAAGAATATCTTTCAAATCCCCCAGTTTTGGTCCCGCCAGATCCAGAGAGACCACTGTTCTTGTATCTGACAGTCTTGGAAAATTCTTTCGGTTGCGTCCTCGGGCAACATGACATAACCGGAAAGAAGGAGCAGGCGATCTATTACTTGAGCAAGAAATTCACCGGCTACGAGGCCAAGTACACTTTGCTGGAAAGAACGTGTTGTGCTTTGACGTGGGTTGCTCAAAAATTGAGACATTATCTCCAAGCTCACACTACTTACCTCATAAGCAGGTTGGATCCTTTGAAGTACATATTTCAGAAGCCAATGCCTACTGGAAGACTGGCCAAGTGGCAAATCTTGCTTACCGAATTTGACATAGTTTATGTCACCCGCACGACAATGAAAGCCCAGGCGTTAGCAGATCATTTGGCCGAAAACTCGGTTGATGAGGAATACCAACCATTGAGTACTTATTTTTCGGATGAAGAAATAAACACCATAGAAGTAGTCTTGGAAAACGCTCATGTTTGGAAGATGTTCTTTGATGGGGTCGTAAACGCTAAAGGTGTAGGAATTTGGGCAATCTTGATCTCACCCTCTGGTCAGCACTATCCTGCTATAGCTAGACTGCGCTTCTTTTGCACGAACAATACAGCTGAATATGAAGCCTGCATCATGGGCATGCATATGGCGATCGATCAGGACGTTGAAGATTTATTGATTATGGGGGATTCTGACCTGATTATCCGGCAAGCCCAAGGTGAATGGGAAACTCGGGATGTCAAGCTTATTCCTTACCGACAGCACGTGGAGGACCTCGGAAAGTGTTTCAAATCAATAGAGTTCAGGTATATCCCGCGGTGTCACAATGAACTAGCGGATGCACTTGCTACCTTAGCTTCAATGTTACCCTACCCAGGCAACGCCCACGTCGATCCCTTGGAAATCCAAATCAGGGAAAGACACGGTTACTGTAATGAAATCGAGGCAGGATCGCGTACACAGCCATGGTACCATGATATCAGGAGGTTCTTGAAGACACAAGAATACCCCGAACATGCTACTGGAGATCAAAAGAGGACTATCAGGCGACATGCGGGAGGTTTCTTTTTGAGCGGCAAGGTATTGTATAAAAGGACCCCGGACCTCAATTTGTTAAGATGTGTTGACACCGAGGAGGCAGGAAGAATCATGCATGAAGTACACACAGGAGTGTGCGGGCCCCACATGAACGAGTATGTTTTGGCAAAGAAAATCCTTCGAGCTGGTTATTACTGGATGGCCATGGAAAAGGACTGTTTTAGCTTCGTTCGAAAGTGTCATCAATGTCAAGTGCACGACGATCTGATTCATGCGCCTCCCACGGAACTGCATCATATGTCTGCACCTTGGCCATTTGTTGCTTGGGGCATGGATGTCATTGGTCCGATTGAGCCGAAAGCTTCAAATGGGCACAGATTCATATTGGTTGATATCGACTATTTCACGAAATGGGTAGAAGCTGTCACTCTCAAATCAGTCACTAAGAAGGCTGTGGTGGATTTTGTGCATTCAAATCTCATTTGTCGTTCGGTATCCCTACAAAATATCATCACAGATAACGCGGCAAACCTGAATAGTCACTTGGTGGGGGATATATGCGAACAGTTCAAAATAACGCATAGGAACTCCACTCCTTATCGGCCCAAGGCCAATGGCGTTGTTGAAGCAGCAAACAAGAACATCAAGAAGATTTTGAGGAAGACGATCCAGAGTTCCCGACAATGGCATGAACAGTTACCCTTTGCATTGCTGGGATATCGCACTACAGTACGCACTTCAGTAGGGGCAACCCATTATTTGTTGGTGTATGGGACCGAGGCTGTTAAACCAGCGGAGGTAGAAATTCCTTCGCTCTGAACCATTGTCGAAGCATAAATTGAAGATAGCGAGTGGGTTAAGACTCGATTAGAGCAGTTGACTTTGATTGACGAGAAACGAATGGCTGCGGTTTGTCACGGGCAGCTGTACCAACAAAGAATGGCCCGTGCTTACAACAAGAAAGTCCAACCCAGGAATTTTGAGGTGGGTCAACTGGTACTGAGGCGCATTCTGCCACATCACCAGAAAGCGAAAGGAAAATTTGCTCCTAATTGGAAAGGCCCATACATCATCCGGAAGATATTGCCGAGAAGAGCATTGTATCTGGGTGATATTGAAGGAAACGATCCTGAAACAGCAGTGAATGCGGATGCCGTCAAAAGGTACTATGTCTGAGTTTTACTTCAGTGGTCTTGGCACGTTTGAGATGATGAAGGTTTTATCACCACTACCCCCAAACACTATCAACTCTCTCCACAAGCCTTTTGAGCTGGTTACATTTCTTTGGCTACCTTTCAAAAAAAAGGAAAAAAAAATCAAAGAAAAAACAAACAAACATTGATTGGGCCTGAACTACGTCTGACTTGATTCTGAAAGGATACGTAGGCAGCCTCTCTCTGGGGTTTAGTCACACCAAAATAAAACCCAATTTACCCTGAAATTGAAACCGGGGCACACCAAACGGCTTAAAAGTTGTAGTTTCATCTACCATTCCTTTACCAAGCACAAGTCCTTCGGATCAATTGCCAAAGGCAAGGAAAGCCGAGAGACATCATGATTGGAGGCCGGCACATTCAAATTGAGAGAAATAAAATGAGAGAGTCTCGCCGGTGAAAACCTTCGGGCACCGTGAGGCGACGGGAGCAGAGAAATCGAAAATGAGAGAGCTTGTTTAGTAAAAACTCGCAAAGAGTGTTATCAAGCGACAACAAGAAGAGAAATGAGAGAGGTCGACTAGCGAAAACCCGCAAAGGGTGCTGTCGGCCGAAAAGGTAATTCCACCTCAGAAAGTCTTGGCAAGGTTCCACCGGTTTGGAAACATAGATCCGTTTCTGGTTCATGGGGAAATGCAAGTTCGTGAAGGTCGGGCATCCAGTCCAAAAAGCATGTCATGTCAATTTAAAGTCAGTATTGTTTTCCTCAGATAAGTCTTTCTTGTCCCGAAGGGGCACTTCTCTTTTAAATTTGCTTCCTCCGTTCTTTGTCTTACTTTTCTTTGAATCCCTTTCATTTTTTACCCCAAGTTCCAGATATACTGGAAAGAATATGTGGCAGGACTGGTTTCACGGAGCTCTGTTTAGTAAGAAGTAAATACCCCGCTTCAGTGGTACGTCTGTCCAGTCCCGATTGATCATGATGTTGGTTGCCTTCGAAGTAAAGCCACACACACCCACACACATCGCCAAAAAAAACCAACAAATCCCCACAGGGTCTCCCTTTGTACAAATCCCAACAGGGTCTCCCTTTGTAAAAATCCCAACAGGGTCTCCCTTTGTAAAAATCCCCACAGATTCTCCCCTTGTAAAAATCTCCAAAGAGTCTGCCCCAGCAAATCCCCAACGAGTCTGCTTTGTAAAAATCCCCAATGAGTCTGCCCCATTAAAAATCCCCACCGAGTCTGCCTCAGTAAAAATCCCCAAGTAGAATGGGATGGAAGAACCAAAGCCTTACACGGGCAAATCATCACAAATCCGGGAATGCGAGTCTGAGCAGTTTAAAAGGGTGTCGCCTGTGAATCCAATCAATAGCAGAGTTTCTCAACAGGAATGAGGACGTGACAAAGCAATTGGAACAATCAAGGTCACTGAACCAACCACCATTTTTCAAACTGACAATTGTTCTTTGTTTGGAAAATTGAAATAGGTGTGATCCAAAGCAACCGTGCAAGAAGCAGGTGTCGCCCAAAAAGAAGAAAAATACGTGAACGCAAGAAACAGCTTTGCAATAAGGAATCTACCCAAAAGGGAAGTTTCCCCAAATTTCTCTCTTACATTTTACTAAACAAAAATAATAATAAAAAAAGAAGTAAGAAGAAAACTCAAAAAGAGAGGGTCAGTTAGAATCCCCGGCGTTTTTCCTGTTAGCCGACATTAGGACTCCAATCCCTGAGTTGAGCATTTTTGTTAGCCAGCATTAGGGCTCCAATCCCTGAGTTGAGCGTTTGTTTAGCCGACATTAGGGCTCCAATACCTGAGTTGAGCGCTTTTCCATTTAGCCAGCATTAGGGTTCCAATCCCTGAGTTGAGCGTTTTTCCTGTTAGCCAACATTAGGGCTCCAATCCCTGAGTTGAGCATTTTTCCTGTTAGCCAACATTAGGGCTCCAATCCCTGAGTTGAGCGTTTTTGTTAGCCAGCATTAGGGCTCCAATCCATGAGTTGAGCGTTTTCCTGTTAGCCGACATTAGGGCTTCAATCCCTGAGTTGAGCGTTTTTCCTGTTAGCCAATATTAGGGCTCCAATCCCTGAGTTGAGCATTTTCCTGTTAGCGACATTAGGGCTCCAATCCCTGAGTTGAGCATTTTTTGTTAGCCAGCATTAGGGCTCCAATCCCTGAGTTGAGCGTTTTCCTGTTAGCCGACATTAGGGCTCCAATCCCTGAGTTGAGCGCTTTTCCATTTAGCCAGCATTAGGGCTCCAATTCCTGAGTTGAGCGGTTTTCCTTGTTAGCCAGCATTAAGGCTCCAATCCCTGAGTTGAGCGTTTTTCCTGTTAGCCAGCATTAGGGCTCCAATCCCTGAGTTGAGCGTTTTCCTGTTAGCCAGCATTAGGGCTCCAATCCCTGAGTTGAGCGTTTTTCCATTTAGCCAGCATTAGGGATCCAATCCCTGAGTTGAGCAACCTTCCTTTAGCCGACATTAGGGCTCCAACCCCTGAGTTGCGCATTTTTACCTTTTGCGACATTAGGGCTCCAATCCCTGAGTTGCGTTTTGTAGACTAGAGTTTTTCAACCCCCTCATCAATCCTGTAGATTTTTATGGCAATTAACTCACGAAATTTTCCTAGTGAAATTGGGGCAGAAAGTTTCGTTCGTTTGTTTTGTTGTTTCAGCAGGTCTGACCTTGAGGCGCACGGATCGAGATAACCTACGTTTGAGTCTCAATCCAGAATAAAGAAAAGAAGAAAAGAACAAACAGAAGATGTTCCCAGATATTGGAACAAACAAAGGGCAGGTCGCTCAAAATTTGATCAAATTCCCGAGCTCCGCCAATCCCGTTTCACTCAATACTGCGGAAATAAACAAGCGCCTACAACTTGCGAGCATCGAGATTCGGATCGAAGTCTACAAGAAGAATCAGCTAAGACCCAAGATTAAGTTGCAAAAGAATTATAGATAGGAATTTTGTAACTAGCGGTTGACAGGCATAGTTTAGTTAGTTCAGTTTCAATTTCCTTTGGTTGTAATAAGGAGGTCGGTAAAAGCAGTAGCGGCAATAGCAAAAGCAGTAACAACAAACATCGCAATCATGGTAGTTCCAGCTACCAAAGTTTCCCGAACTACATTGACCTGATTCCTGTTTAGCCTAGGATATGTAGGAAATATTTGAAGCAAAGATTCGGTCAAATCTTTCAAAAATATGCTTCACACGGAGTAATCCAACGGGCAAAAATCGCTCATATCCGCTCACTTTATCTTTGCACGAAAATCTTGCATGTTTTCGAACAAAGAGCGGCAACTGTGAGCACGTGATTTTTGTTTACACGACAATTACTCCAAAAGAAATCGAAAAATAAAACAAATGGTTTTGTTATACAATTTTTGGAGTTTACGTGGCACTTTTGGCAGTTATTTGTAGTTTTGTTTGTGATTGTTTAGTTTTGTCGAATAAAAATACAAAAAATATATGTCACATGTGAGTTTTAGGATATCGTTCTACTATTAGGAATTAATCAAACCATAATTTGGTTTTAAAAGGAAAAATCACAAAAATATGCATCTTTTATTCTATTTGTTGTCATTGAGTGATTTTATTTTAATTAAATGTTTAATGTGAGTGATAATTGTTGTTTAAGTATTAATTAATATTAGTATGGTTTTGTCTTGATTTTACAATTTAGTTAGGAATTTTATTTAAATTATAAGAAGGAAAATATTGGATTTGGGCCAAAAATTGAAATGAAATCAGGCCCAAACCAATACAAATGACCCAGTCCAACCAGGTCTTCTTAGAGACGCCCCAAACGACGCTGTATAGGCATCACCCTTTTGAGTCGTTGATTGATTCAGAGGAACGGCCCAGATCAGGCCAATCACTTACTCAAACGACGCCGTATAGGGCCGTCTAATCTCAACCGTTAAACCCAATCCCATCCAACGGCCTCAGGCCATTCCCATATGCCCGACCCGTTCAACCCTGGACCAGCCCAACCTCCTTTTAGGTGGAATGACACTGTTCCTCATTAAGTGAAAGATCCTGGCCCTCGATCTCACTTCATCCAATGGCCAGGATCTAACCACCCACTACGTATATAAACTCCAACCCTTACCCCACGCCCCCATCCGAACACCCCCCTTCATCGTCCCAAAACCAAACCCAAGACCAAACCTCCCAAACCCTAGCCGCCCCTGTGCACTCTCACCGTAAACCCGGTGGCAACAATGTCGGTGACCACCAGAGTAACACCCCTGATGCACCTCACCACCCTGAACATGGATCTGTTATCCTCTTGCCTCGAATCATCCCCCATCACCTCGAATCTTCGTTTGAAGGTTCGAGCAAAACCCTGATCTACACCAACCCACCTCATATTCACACCAGCCTTTACCTTAGCCTCACTCGTGACTAAACCAAGCTTGGTTTGGTCCGAATCTACCCACAATCCCAAAACCCTAAATCTGAAGGTTCGAACCCTAGAACACAAGAATTTTTGGAGCCCGGTTAGATTTAAACGGAAGGTTAGGGTCTAATAGACCTTAATCGAAGTGTTCTTGGTCGAGAACACCTCGATTAAGATCTGTTCGACCTCAAATGGGCAAATCCAGCTCGGGCCTGGGTCATCTGTGTTTAAGCTTGTCAGAGTAAGTTCACTTTTCCTTTTTGTTGTTTGTCTTAGTGTAGTTTAGTTTGTCGGCATGTTTAATTAGTTTGTTTGTTATTTCTGGGATTCTGCTGTCAGTTGTTCTCCATCTCCATAAGACCTTTTATTCGGTCGATTGTTATTTTGTTTATGGTTGAATACATATAGTGATATACATATTTCAATTTGATTAACATCGTCGAATCAATAATGCCTGTGGTTTCCCTGTGTCGTGCAAAATTGTCAAAGACAGTTGATGCCCTATTTGTGTTGTTTGTTTGATCGAGTATTTGTTTCTATGTTATAAGTAGTATAGTCGATTCGATATATGTCGTCAATTAATCTCAGCTTGGGGTGATAGTAATCTAACTCATGCTTTTTAATTTTACTAAGGCATCGTTTGAGTTAGCTAAGAATTGATTTTAATTGCTCGTGGTCTGTTAGTTGAATCAAAAGTCATTTAAGGATTGGTTTATAGCTGCAGTTCAGAGTTTGGTTTGAATTGATGGCATGTTCACTCTTGGACAGCATGTGCATTATAGTTCTTTATTGAATTAAAGCAAATTTGACAGCATGTGCTATCAGGGCATATTCAGGCTGCCCATATTTGCTAATTAGAATAAGGGACAGGCCACTTTAGCAATAAAAAAGGGGGTTGTCAGGGGAGACTCATGGGGGGTACCTTTATTTTAAACTTGGGAGTGGAAAAACAGAAAAGGGCACATGGGGGAGTTCAATTGCTAACAGGCTGGAGAATAGGCTGGATTCTAAGCTATAAAAACAGCAAGAGAAAGGGAGATCAAAAAGAGGGAGAAGAGAGAGTTCTGAAAGGACAGACCTGGAGAAGAAATCAGAGAGAGGAAGGGGGAATAAAAAGTTCAGTGAAGGGTAGAGAGTTTTGATAGATTCAGACAACCAAGAGTCTAAAACCAGAGAAAAGAGAGAATTTTCGAGGACCTTAGTTTTTCAAAGCTAGGTTTCACAAAAAAGGAACTTCAGTTTGTTTTCTGTTGGAAGTTCAAAATCAGGAACTATTGTTTACTACTTTCTGCCTGCAGTCTTCTTGTACTGCTGGGATTTACCTGGCAGCCTGCTTGTCTGTTGATTTTCAAGCACTACTCTTCAAGGTATTGGTTACTTCTTTTGATTCCAATCCGCCCTTGAGATTTCTATTGCTGTCACTGCTGGTTTTACTAGTTCTGCTGTTTGTCGAACATTGCTGTTGTTGTGTATGCTACTACTGCTCTACTGACTTTTCTGCTTCTTCAATTGTAAGCACTTTCCAGGTACACACTTTAATCTCATACTGATATAACAGTAAAAGCATGAAATAAAAGATGCGAAGGAGTCTAATCATTTGCTGATGTACTTACAGCTTTATAAATGTTGTTAGATTTGTGTAATTCTTTAGTAGCTCAACAGAAAAATACATTGGTTAGCTTGTACTTAGTTTGAAACTTAGTTTTATTTAAATATTGTGATCTTGGTTATTTAGCCGTTTGTATGATATGGAATGCATAGGTGTTTAGTATATCAATAGCTAAATCTCATCTCTATTCTTATTTTAAATATGTAAAGCAGGTTGCTTCTAATTTGGCAAAAAATGCAATATAGTCTTAAGTCATTTGAGCTAACTCTGTCAAGTTCGGATTCCATTAGGCAGTTTCAAATCCCATTAGTAGCATCTTCTAATAAGTAATTCCATTAATCTCATTTAAATGGGTTAGTTTAAATTCAACTTGAGAAACGTTTGGAGTAAGTTTAGCATTTCATTAATCTTGTATGCAATTTCTTTTATCAAATTAAAGGCATGTTCACCCATGGAATAAGGCACGAAACAATTCCCGCCTCGTAAATAATTAATCAGATAATTAACAAGAATCCGGAGTTGGCCAAACATGTAATTCAATTAGTATGTATTTTTCTTTCTTCCATTTCTTAGAGACGAACATAATAGAAAATATAGTCATTGTAGGCTTATCCTTTCATAAAATGAGACGAGCCTCGCCAAATAAAACAATGCAAATTGCGGGGCCCTCAATAACTAGTCACAAATAAAATACTTAGAATTTGGGAGGGGTTGTTTAGTGAATTTCACTGCCTTCCCCAAAGACAACAAACGCGTTAGACTCTTTAGGCGCGATTTAATTAAATTACATTCTTAAATTCGGGTACGCATTTATGTGACCCAAATCCAAATCTCAACGGAGTCGGAATGTATTAACAACCACGGGCGCATTGATTGTGACGTGATTCGAAATGCATTTTCACGACGTTGCAATTTTATAAAAAAATAAATGATAATAATAAAAGCGGTTTTAAACTTAATAAAAGCACATGAGTCATACATGTATTTAAATCAGATATTTAGTCATTATAACAATTTATGCGACCGTGCTAGAACCACGGGATTCGGGGGTGCCTAACACCTTCCCTCGGGTCAACAGAAATCTTTACTTAGAATTTCTGGTTCGCAGACTTCATTTGGAAAGTCGGATATTTTCCTCGAATTGGGATTCAAGATAAACCGGTGACTTGGGACACCAAAAGACAAACCTTTCCCAAGTGCCGACTCTAAATTAAATAAATAATCTCATTTCGAATATTGTCACTTAAATTGGAAAAACTCCCTCGCGCATTTAACCCTTCGGGGCGGGAGCGTAAAAAGGAGGTGTGACAACAGCAAGGGCCCTAAAATTTCAGGCAAATGTACCAACTAAGTACTGGGGAGAATGTATTACTACTGCTGTTTACATTATATACATGCTGCCTTCCATCATTCTGCAAGGCAAATCATCATATGAACTCCTACGTCATCAGAAGCCTTCTCTTGAGCACTTAAGAGTTTTTGGCTGCTTGTGCTATGCCACCACTATGATATATGACAACAAATTTTCAGCAAAAGCCAAACTTGTTGT
Source organism: Nicotiana sylvestris (assembly GCF_000393655.2). NCBI lineage: Eukaryota > Viridiplantae > Streptophyta > Magnoliopsida > Solanales > Solanaceae > Nicotiana > Nicotiana sylvestris. Next base: position 161,995,645 of record NC_091060.1, on the reverse strand, counting down.
GCACTTGGTCTATTCAGGCACACAAAAGGGCTACAAGCTCTTGGACCTTGCAACTAATCATTTTTTTGTGTGCAGGGATATTGTATTCAAAGAGCATATGTTCCCATTTGCTAAGTCTTCCTCATTGCGTCCTGTTAATGTTCCTTCTAAGTGGAGTGTATCATTTGAGCATGAACCAAGGGAAAGAACACAATTGGATCAAAATGGGTGTATAAAATAAAATACAAAGCTAATGGAGATGTTGAAAGATTCAAGGTCAGGCTAGTAGCAAAAGGATATAGCCAAAAAGAGGGGTTGGACTACCATGAGATCTTTTCACCAGTTGCCAAAATGGTAGCTGTGAGGTCAGCCATTACAGTAGCACCATAAAAAGGTGGACTATGTATCAAATGAAAGTGTATAATGCATTTTTGCAAGGAGACTTATACAAGAAGTATATATGGAAATGCATCAAGGTTTTAGAAAACAGGGGGAGACCAAGGTATGCAAGCTAGTGAAGTCCTTATATGGACTAAAGCAAGCTTCAAGACAAATGGAATATCAATCTTACAGAGGCACTTCTTGAAGCAGGGTATAAGCAAGGTATATATGACTATTCACTGTTTACCAAGAAGAAAGGAACAGATTTTGTGGTTGTTCTTGTGTATGTGGATGATTTGCTCATCACAGGAAACAATTAGCAGTTCATTCAGGAAACTAAAGATGTTTTAAATCACAAATTCAAAGTAAAGGATTTGGGAGAATTGAAGTTATGAGATCCAACAAAGGGATCTTACTAAATCAAAGGAAGTATGTCTTGCAATTGATTTCTGATCTGGGGTTCGGAGCTACTAAACATGTGGCCACTCCAATAGATATGAATCAAAAGTTCACTTTAGCAGAATTTAATGCACATGTTGGAGTATCTGAGAAGAATTGATGAAGGATGTTGCAAGTTATCAGAGCTTGATTGGAAGATTAATATATCTGACGATCACAAGGCTAGATATAATATTTGTTGTCCAAACACTCAGTCAGTTTATGCAGTCACCCAAGCAATCTCACTAGGAAGCAACAATAAGAATTGTAAAATTTATCAAATTGAATCTAGGAATGGGCATTCTACTGAGCAGTAAAAGTGCAAACAGTCTGACTTGCTTTTATGATGCAGACTGGGCTGCATGTCCTAATACCAGAAGATTAGCAACTGGTTTCTTTGTGAAGTTTAGGGAATCATTGGTGTCATGGAAATCTAAGAAGCAGCAGACAGTGTCTAGAAGCTCAGCAGAAGCAAAATATAGAAGTCTTGCAACAGCTACTGCAGAAGTAGTTTGGCTACTTGGGTTGTTTACAGGGCTTGGTATTTCAATTGAACAACATGTGAGTGTGTTTTGTAACAATAAGGCAGCCCTACAGATTGCAGTCAATCCTATATTTCACGAAAGGACTAAGCACATAGAGAATGATAGTCACTTTGTGAGAGATAAGATCAAAGATGGTAAGATTAACACTCATCACATAGGGACAAAATAGCACCAGGCAGATCTATTGATTAAAGGACTTGGGAGAGTACAACATGAATATTTGTTGAGCAAGCTTGGAGTGCTTAACATTCTATACCCTCCCGCTTGAGGGGATTGTGAGAATATGAGGGAGTATGACAGCTGGACAAGTTAGTGGACAGTTAGCCACCTGTCACCAGTTAGTTAGAGTAGTTAAAGTAGTTAGCATTAGTTAATTGGGAATTAAGTTAGTAGGGTGATCATATATATATATGATGTATATCAGATTTTGTACTAACTTTTCAATATACTAGAAAGTTATTTACTTACCATTCTCTCTATGATGTTCATCTTCTCCTCTCAAACTCAATTTACTCGTTTAGGCCTCCATTAATGGAAGACTAGTTGTGACTGAGATCAGCTCAACTCACAAGGATTACCAATTACCATCAGATTCAGTGGAGTGAAGCCACACTTATCAGCTTTTCTAAAAGAGTTAAAAGTTTGTAAAATAAAATTTATACAATCAGACACAGTCAGACTTCTCTATAATAGCATCCCTATATAACAACACTTCACTATAAGAGCCAAGTTTTTCCGAAACCTGTTTTCATGTTATGTTATAATATATGTTCTCTATAGCAACACTTCGCTATAACATCCAAAAATATTGATAACCAACAAGGCTGTTATAGAAAGGTTTCACTCCATATGACTAATATGTTAGTCCAAAATGGGAATCGAGAATGAAGAAACCACCAACTTATAAAATGTTTTCGGCATAAGCGAATTACGGCATTCATTGTTATCGGCTTCCGTCAATTCTCTCAGTTATGATTTATCCTCAAAACGCATTCTAAAAATAATTCTGCATAATTCTGGTAATCGGTGAGACAAAAAGTGCACATGCTGGGAAAAAAAAGCAAAAACAACAAAAGAACATCGAAGATGAAAAATAGAGAATAAAATATCAGAAAACAATGGAGAAATATTTTTACAGCTTATTAAACAAGTACCCGTAAAGAGGGGGAACAAACAGTCAAACACCCTCAAAGAAAGGATAGTAATCTTTTAGCTTTTGGTAAATGCACATACAACAAGTGGATGATACAACATTTACAGAACAAAGTGTTTACAACATTCTCTCAAGAATGATCAATCTGTTAGCAAAGAAATCAATGGTTAGCATTCTGTAGTTTACTCTCCCTAACGTACAGCCCAGTAGAAATTCTCGCTGTACAAGTAATCTGTAAACTCTTAACCTATGAATTTGGTACTTCCAGTGAGCTCTACCTAACTAATCTAAGCGCCAATTACTTCCAGTCCCTACTACTACTTACACTATTTGCATGTGGAGAGTGGAGAAAAGGAATGTCAAAACTCCATTATGTCGGTTCTTGTTTATGTACAGCTATCTTCATCTACTAAGAGCTTTCAATTTATGCAAAAATTCTAGTGTCTCTTTATAAGAAGGATCACTTCGGCTCAAAGGCTTGCAGGAATTAATATGATCAGTTGACTCCAAAACCTGCACCAAAATGTGGGCAAAGATGAAAAACTCCACAGGTATAGAAGATAAAGGTCAATGATGGTTAATCAAAACATTGTCTAACACAACTCCATAAGTCAAGATGAATAAAATTGTGCAATAGCCTGGAGGATACATGCTTTCAAACGACTGGCTCATTAGAACAATCTTGCCATCCATTTTCACTATTAAGGACAAGCATCCGACTGTGCCACAGAGATCAGAATCAACTTCCCAATCTCCAAAATTCAGGTTTTATTTTTTTGCTCAACGATTCAAGTTTTATTTTCGCTACTTACAGTAAAACCTTTTCAAAGAGCTTTACTCCCTTTCACCTACTAAAATTTTAGTTACTTCCAAAATAACATAAAGTGACAACCACTTCAATGAGTGGGTCAAATTATCTCTATGAAAGATGAGATAGGAAGTTCCATGTTTTCTTTATCATATTTATTTCTATACTAAACTGCCAAAAAATCGTTAGGCCCCGATAATTGAGAAAAGAATGCTCTAACTAATATGATCGCGTTACCAAAAAAAAATCTAGAAAAGAATAAGAAAAATAACAGCCCCACTGATGTGATCTGTATGCTCAACCACAAAGTGCAAGCAATCGAAATGATAACTGCAAACTATTGCAACAAATATATGTGCCTGGTAATCATCAATTTGAGCAACTTACAACTAATTCTCCAAATCCGGGATATGCCGACTCCAATGGTACAATTTCCATTCGAAAAGCCCAGCCTCCATAGCCTTCAACAATTGGAGTTACCTTGGTCTACGAAAGGATCATCAGTCAATTTTTAGAACGGCAACCACAGAAGTGAATTTTTTCAAAGGCAACTCAAGGGTGGAAAAATATTACCTCACAGAAACTGAGGACCTCAAGCATCCCTTTTTTGTGAAGCTGCCGCATAAAATCATTTAGCTCAACCAATCTTGGAGATCCACTTCTCAGCTCCCCAATCTAGCAATGGCAGGAAGTAGTATTTATCAAATTTCACACCCAAGTGCACCCGCAACAAAAATCTCAAGTCTCATGTGCATATTTCTAAATAAGAATAAGAAACTTAAGTACTCTTGGGAAAAACATAAGTAGAAAAGAGAAATAAGATAACAAGGTAAATAAAGGAAGCAGGAAAATTCTACTAACAGTGGGGGCAGGGCGGAAAACAAGACCCATTCTCCAAGGCATGTCTGCAAGTTTGCTGCCAAAATGAGGACAGCTGTAGAATACCTGACCCAATCATTTTTAAGAAAACTAATGAATAAGTGAATTTAAAAAGTATAAAAATAGGTCAAATGTCTTGTAATTCATCATCTGATAGGAAGCAGCACACATACGACTCCAATTGTATTCTTGACAAGGTCATCCTTCTTTTCTGCTTTTGCTTGATACAACATCTGCTTGACAACCAGGCCGCCCATGCTGCCAAATTGCAACCAAAAGTGTGGTTTCGTGTCAGTAAACATGTATAGCTATGGGGTATCAGCTTGAATAGATGCTTAAACTAGATTTAAGAACTGATGCAAAAGGGTTCTGGTGCCATTACTAATAGGAAGATAAAATAGTTATGACACCATTACTAAGATAATAGTTAACAACTAAGTTGCTCCGACATGGTAGTTTAGGTGCCGTACCCGTGTCGCCATGACACTAGTATGGGTGTGGGTATGGGATCCATATCGGATTTGGTCAAACAATTTTGGATACTTTGACCACATCAGACAGAAAAGTTCAAGGCAAGATACAATTTGATTCCCGAAATCAAAACTAAAACTAGGGTAAATCTAAAGAAAATAGCATACCTTATCTAGAAAATTTATGCTTTACTTATCTACAACTTGACAATAAAGAAATTCATACTTTACAAGCTAAGTATTCCACAAAATTTCTCATAATTTAGAGATTTTTTTATTTTTTTGAATTATTTTTAGCCAGATCCTCCCACCTGTATCCATACGAGGATCCATATCCCCGAATCTTAGAATTTACATCTCGAAGGATCCGACCTCTAGATCCACACCCGTGTCCGTGTCCGAGCAACTTAGGTTAACAATGTATCATATGAGCTAGAGCGAAAATGTGCAGCGCCAAACAAAATAATTTTTGCAATCCTAGGTGGAGGATACAAAAAGAGTTTCTTGAAAAGAGTAACAGAGGATGCTACATAACATGAACTAAAACTTCCTCCCAATGGGAAGTGGTTAATTTTAGAACCACCCAAGAATGGAAAGTATAATGAAGGGAGTTCCAATTAATGGACCAGATAATCACAAGCTCCAAGTAATCTAACAGCAGAGAATATGCGGTTTGATTCGGACCAACCTATGGGAAATGAATACAACTGGTCGATCGCCAATGCCTGCAGCAACAAGCTTCTCCAACAGCATGGCACTTACTTCCTGCGGGTTTAAAGCAATGAAATGAATAATACATCTAATGCCACTGAATTGCATGCACACCAAGTTATTTTTATAAGGAAATGCAGAACAGATTAAAGGACCAAGAGCAACAAAACACGCCCAGGTTCTGCACAATAGAACTCTTCAAGATGAAGAAACCTGTTCTAACTATAAACAGCTGTAATCATCCCATTAGTTAGGATCTTAGTTTTGGAGAAGTTTGGTTTTGAGAGGCTTAGCCTAATTTTAAAGCTTCTATGTGGGGATTGATCTCATCTTCATCTTCTTGAACTTCAACTTGAATTTTTAGGGTAAGATCTTTTGTATGAGTTCATCTCTTCTCCATCATGTTTCTTTTCTTTCTCTTGATTGATATTACATCTCTTCCTTTGTGTTGAGCCTAATTGGATTATTAATTAGTGGGCTCTTGCATATTTATTTGAAATTGACAAATAATATTCTTTATCTAATTCCATTTCAAATAGTATATATATTCTTTATCTAATTCTTTCTTTGATTCTACTACTATTGTCTTTGAGTTGGATCATTGTTAGTGATAACAAGGATTCAAGTTACATTAAATACTTGAGTTTGTGTTATTATATTTCATATAATTCTACCCTATCCTGTATTCTTTCTTATTATTCATTGGCAAATTTGTTTGCTTCCAATATTGCAACGCTATCACCATTCCTTTGCTCCTTTTTTTGGATAATGGTGGGATCCGCGCCATCGTGCATACACCTCGACTAATCCACCGTGTACCTGCTGCCTTCCACCAGCACAATACAGGGTAACTTCTCACCGTTAAAAGCTTAGACAAATGAGAAGAAACTACCTAGCCTTTTCCTCTCTATTGTGATTTGAATTTCAGTTTCTAATGGTCCATTCAGCTTGTAGCGAGTGCTAGGTCATACCCTTGAGTGCAACATCCTTTCTATTTTCTTTTCAGGTGTAGAATGGTATAGAGAAGTTGAATAATCTCACATTCCCTTCATTAGTGGATGAACTATATGTGGCAATGTATAGACATTTCTTGAAAGCTTTAGGATAGATAAACTAGTCTCCAACGATTGAAAAGGGCAGTCCAGTGCTTTGCATGATACTATGACCAACCTCAAACACACACGATAATTTGACAGAAGTTAAGAAAAATGCAAACCTGAAGAGGTAGGCTCGCTCCAGACCACTGGGTTAGATTTGTCTGCATAAAATTCCATGTTTAAAGTCAGACGACAAGGTAAACCTTTTTCATGCAAGACCTCATCATTTGCAAGACCTTTTTTAAAATAAAAAAAGGCTACACATGAGGAGAAAGATGATTGAATATTCGATAAGATTTTAAAAGGATAGACAGATTATGTACCAACCTTGTACTTCAGACTAAACAGACGGGCATGAGGGAAATCAGATGCCAGCCATTCACCAGGCCAAAATGTTCCTTCCCGTCCAGCCTCTTCATCAATTTTCTCAACCAGGCCAGATTTGGTTGATGACTTGTCATCTGACAACCGCCAAGTTTTGAAGGGTCCCCCACGCAAACCATGTATAAAGACAACATCAACTGAAGGTATTTCGGACTCTGATATATTCTCAAATTCACTTGCAGATGTCGATGATATATCATTACTGGTATCTTCATCTGTTGTATGCTCACTCTCAGCAGAATCATTGGCACCTGAAGATGACGACCCATCCAATGACTTTGGCGTTATCTTTTCCATACATTTCCAGTGGGGTAATTCAGGATTTATCAGGAGGATCATATCAGCATAACGAGGGCAAGTATGTGCTTTGTTAGAAGGATTTCCATGAAGTACATCACCATTTACAGAATCTTCACCAGTTTGGTCATCACAGAATATGTTCAACAGTGTTGCCCTCGCATAACTTCGAATTTTAGGGTCATTGCAACCAGGAATCCTTCCACTAGCACATTCTTCAAGCCATTCACACCACTCTTTATCTCCAACTAGTCCTTTCTTGACTTTTGGAAGAACTGAAAGTACAGTTAGCAACCGTGCTGCATGCTTCCGAATATGACCTGTAGGCGGAACACGTAGACTGGATGCATCATTGGAATTCGCAGTAGTAGAAGCTTCGCCATGAACAGTTGGCACCCGTTCCTGTCCCTCCAATGCTCGTGATGCATCATATGCTTCTATTGCAGCAAGCTGTTCATAATCATCATCCAGTAACAAGCGCCTAAGCAAATTGAGGACTCCAAAATCAGCTATTTTGTTCAGACAAAGAGTATCTTCGACACATATTTCTGTCAGCGCTTTGATCCCTTTAAGCGTGGCCACTGCAGAATCTGCAGCATTGATCTTAGGCAGTTTGTCTTTCTTAAGACTTTTTAGCGCCACAGCAAAAGGTTCCAGGGAGAGAAGATCTGCCAAGGGATGTGTATCATCAGCATTGGCAACTCCTCCCAGTTGCATTCCTACTAAATTGACAACTGCTCCTGCCAATTGACTAGCAATTTGTGTGGCAGAAACTACATTTGCTTGATCAACTTGGGTCTGCAAAATTAAGATTCTTCATGAACCACAGAGAAACCAAGGAGACACGAGATGTTTCTACTTACAAATAAAAAAGACTACTTCCACACCATCCCAAAACAAAACAAAAAAAGATTATAGTGTGACAAACCTTCACTTTATCACTGTTTGGTTGGTTATTTCCTTTGCTTAATGCTGTTTTCTTGGATTCCAGAACATCACTTAGCATAATAGTTAACCATCCTTGAGAAATTGGTATGGAGGATGGTCCATAATCTTCAAGAATGCGTGAAAGGATACTTATTGCTGATGATCGTATTGCATCAGAGGATAGCTGTCCAAAGACCCAAGGGAGCAGAACACCAGACCAATGCTGGCTTTCTTCCAGTGACATATGCCATTCCCTAGCACAGAGCAACTCCAAAGCCTTAGCCAATGCTTCTTGCACCGAAGAATGCTTAGTGGTCTGTTTAGCAGCCTCTCTCATCAAATGAAGACCCTTTTCCACTGCTACCTCCTGTGCCGAAGGGCTTCGCTCAAGAGAAACCAAAAATGCAGACAATGCCATCTGAGCTAGGGGGATGTCCTGAGTTTTACTTGCATGCGAAACAGTAGACAGAAGACTAGAAGTCCAATCAGAAACAGAAGTACTTAGCGGCAGATTGTGGTCTTCTAGAAGCAATTTAGCTATCAGACTTCCATGCCATTTCACAGATCTCTCCGGTGCCACTAAAGCGGCCATGACTGCATGCCCCTCTTGATCCAATTCTTGAATATGATACCTATTAACTTCCGAAGCCGTTGCCCAATTTGCTAATGCCCAAGCAGCAAAAGGAACAGCAACTTGTTCAGAATGCAAATCATCCCAAAGGCCAGGAACCACAGCAGAAGACAAATTTGATCGGGCTGACGAACTATCATTTATTTTGTTAAACAAGAGATTACTAGGGGTATATCTGACTGTCTGGCTAGTGTTAGGAGGCCCCATCTCAACAAGCGCATTAGTTCTTGAAAGTCCTATAGCAGTCGTACCTTCAAGAATCTTCATCCCAATACCCTTCATCCCTTCTCCGCCATCATCATCCTCCTCATGTGGCTCATCCCAATGCATACCACCTTCCTCGATTATTTCAATCGCTGCGGCAATATCTCTCATCTCAGCATCTTTGGGTAGTGTAGGCTTGAACAAAACCTTGTCTGCACTTTCACAATGGGACGTGACAATATCCATAATTGCTGCAACCAGCATGCTCCTACCTTTCAAAGAATCAGAATAATCGAATGAACTACGTCTTGTATTCTGCTTCCAACAAAAATTCAACATTTCCATGTCAACAAAAAATAATAATTCTTCCAAAAATGTAAAAAATGATGTAACAATTTAATAAATTTCAATAGCCTGGCCACAAAGAACTTAATCTATCTCATTTCATGCCATTCATAATTTTCTGAGTATCTTCAAGGGCTTGCTTGAGGCACTATTAAGTCCTGAAGTTAAACATTGCACTAAATTTTAACTATTTTATACAATTTCTTCCATACAGTAATTTATTTAAAAATTTAATGGAAAAAGGCCTCACCTTTTTTGATTGTCGAGGCTGAGCAGAGAAAATAAACCTAAGAAGATAGGGAACAGCATGAGGCCTCGCGAGAACATCCTCACACACATTAGAATCAGAGATCAAGTAAGCCAAAGCCCTAGCGGACTCAGCCTGGGTCCCGCAATTCTCCCCTGATGTCCCCACCGTCTCCAGAAGCCAATCAATTACCGCGCCACCGCCTGCGGCAACGAGCGCCGCCCTCCGACTCTCGCTGGCGGCGGCAATGTCAGCTAACAACGCCGCAACCCTAATCTCAAACCCGACCCGAACCTCGTGATTCGCCGAAGACATAACCGACCTCAACGACTTCCATAGCACAGAAGCTGCTGCCCCTGTCTTCTTCATCCTATTTACAATCCTCATCAACGACTCGTTCGATTTTTCCAGCACATTCTCAATTTCATCATCGCGAGTTAAAATTACAGCGCAGGAAGCAACAATGGCGGATAATAGGGTTGCCGATAGAGCAAATACAGAGTAACGAGAGGGGTGGGTGGGTTCGGGAATTGGAGGATAGGTAGGGGAAGGGACAAGATGGGGATTTTTTATATTGTTAAGGATATCGACAGAATCCTCGGGATTACGATTTGAAGATGAAGAGAGGGAGCGACGGCGAGGTAAACGGGTACAACACCGGCGGCTTGTTCTACAAAGAAGGCGAAGCATAATTCAGTTAACTTATTCCAAAAGAAATTGATGTGTTTAACTAATACTAAAAAGAAGATAGTAATAAATTTTTGGATTAGTGGCGAAGGCGAAAATGGAGGAAGAAAGGGGTGGATTATGAATTTGGACTTTGGAGGAACAAGAAGAATGGTGAAGAAAGAGAGGGAATTTTAGAGGTAATAGGCGGAATCTTGAACTAGTTGGTTGACAGGTACGTAATGTCAATTGTCAAACTATAGTCTAATACTCTAATCCATGACTTCAAATGGATATTGATGGTGAAGGTGCAGATTAATAATTAATCTTACTATTATTTAGGTCAAATTAAACAAATGCTCCTAAATACACGTAACGGAATAGTCACGTGCATATAGAGGGAATCTAGGATTTGAAGCTTTAAGAGGTTGTTTGGTATGGTATATAAGAAGAAATAATCATGGTATTGGAAAGTTATGATAGTTATTCAATGTTTGGTATATATATTTCTAGTGATGTATAATTAATCCTTATATAAAGTTATACATCAATTTTGATAAAACTTTCTACCACTATCAATATGGAATAACTAATTCATACTATATAACTTATATATGGATAAATGTGATGACCTGCCATGTCATCATGCCACATAGGCGTCATTTGGCATATATTAATGCCATGTGGAAGCTTACATAGGAAGAAGGCTAGCATTTGTGAGAAGATTCTAGAGAGGTATGAACATTTCCTTAGGAAGAACCTAGATCCTTATGGATTTGCTAAGAAAGTCCTTGGAATCTTCTAGGCTTGTAGAGAATTCTAGAGAAAGCCCTTATCTTGTAAATATCAAGGACTTGTATAATAATTAATATTTACACACTAGCCCCTAGGAGACTAGTATATAAAGGGAGTCATTCATTTGTAATTCATCAAGCAAACAATTCAAGTTCTCTCTAATATAAAGCTTCCTTTAATAATTCTCTTGTGTTCTTTCTTCCATTCTCTTAGCGACCTTGAGTATAGTAAGGGTGACTTGACATAGCTAGAACGTGAGCAAGTTGTGCAAGATCGTGAGCGAATTGTCAAGTGTCGCACGTGTACTTAGTTAACAACTAAGGACGTGACATAAAACACCAAAAGGATAAAACTATCCTTCTGTCTTTCCCCTAGAAGTCTGTGAAAGACAAGTATTCAAAAATATAATTGTAAACTCATAGCATTTTAGTTTAAAAAATAAATAAATATTTTAAATGACATATTGTATATTTAATTTTAGTGCAATGAATGAAACGTATAACAAGAAATGATCTCTGCATTACTAATCCATATATTACTAATTCATGTATTATCAATCCTTGCATTACTAATTTATGTATAATTTTTTTGAACCAAACGACGTCGAAGAGTTTAGAATTCTCATCATTTTAAGTTGTTGGCACTAAATTAATTACTCATACATATTAAATAATTTTTTTACTAAATATAAAGTTTGCGTCAAAGTTATTAGGTTCCGCCAAACCTGTACTTTGTTAGTGAGTCCCTAGTAATGTTTGACCAAAAAGTGTAACTTTCGGCTAAAACAGTTGTATTTATATAATGATAGGTTAAACTTAGTTAATAATAATATCTCTAGGTGTGAGTTCTGAAAACGTGACTAACATTAGGCAGATCTGATGTGGAATGACAACAACATGCATTAACTATTCCAAAAAGTATGAGCAATAATGGAGAAACAACTAGCAATAAATAACAATAAATGACATTTGAGTAAATAGGAGGAGTGGTTCACCCAATAAAAGATGAATTAGATGATTGTCCATCCTGACAATGATGAGTGACAGACAAATCCTAGAATGTTCGAATTATTTTCGGATCTGATGGAAAAGTGTGGAACAATATGAATCAGAATCTTGATGGAAAGGTAGCGTTTGTATCTTCTTAAGAGAGAGAAAGAATCTTTTAACAAAAGTCTATTTTTATTGAACAAGTGTCGCATGCCCTCATTCATTGTCTTTTTTCCTATTTATATGGGACATATTCCTAACAAACCCTAATAATACAAGTGCAGAGAATATTTACTAGAATATTTCTTTTAATATCCTATCTAAAAACTAGCCATTACAGCCCTTTCCGCGGTGCTCGACCTCAACCATTATTGACATCTCGACCATGAGTCTTACTATTTCCTGGTCGCCCTCGACTGATTCTTCCCTCAATGCTTTCTTGTCCTAAATATTCTGGGGCAGCTTTCAAACCATACAGTTAGTCCTCCACTAATTGAGGCGGGCCTCGGACGACCTTGATGAGCGGATTCTGTTTGTTGTGGTCGAGAAGAATGGACGAGTGGGCCGGGTAGTGATGTTTGGGACGAGCTGACAACGTGGCCTTTCGTGAGCCACAATTTTTTGGGGGTTACGTCGTTTCTACACCAAAGTGACATCATGATGCCATGCGTCATTATGGCGCATTTTCCCGATGTTTTGCGTCGTTTCCCATGTATCTGTCAGTTGGATCTGCCGTTTCGATTCCAATGCTGAGTAATAATGGCATAATTTCTTGGATTTGATGCCTAAGTTCTTATAAGTAGGGATGTGAGGGCCTTCATTCGTTCTTTAAGTATTTTTCACATCGAATCCTTATGCCTCCTTCTCCTTACTACATTGTTGTGTGTCTTCTTTCCTGGTTCCAGTGACTCCAGTTGCTTTTAACCCTTCTTTACTTAAATATCCTTTCTTTTGTCAGAACTATGGCTAACGTGTCCTTTGATTCCGGCGAGGGAAATAACCATGTCCCCTTGGCGGTGATTATGCCTCCTCGTGTTGATGGCGTCTCTATTACCATTGAGGATGAGTACTTTCCTATGGTGGAGTAAATAATTCCTCGTGGGGAGAAAGTCAGGTCTGTTACCGAGCAAGCAGAGCTTAGGGATAAATTCAACATTCCCACTCGCATCGATTTGGTCTCTGCAGGGCGGGATGTGGTACAAATCCACTGCCCCGAGTATTGCGCATTCTACTCATACCCCTTCCAGGTTAGCTACGCCCTTCCCCTTCTCCCATTGGCGAAGGAATTTTGTCGTTACTATGATGTCTACCTAGATCAACTCGCCCCATATATCTACAAACGCATCAGGATGCTTACTAAATTTGCGGAATTGGCTAGGGTCGAGATCACACACCAGCATCTGATGCATCTCTTCGCCCCTAGTTTCTATAAGGGGACAATGTTGAACTTTCGCTATCGAGGGGGTAAATGCATGGTTGTTGAAGATGGACGACAAGGCAAACCGTCAGTTCTGGCATAATTGTTTCTTTGTCAGAACCGAAGATGTGATGGCCAACGTGGACGACTTTCCTGAGACTTCGAATTATACACGTAAGTGTCTAATTTTCTTTGTTAAAACATTTGATTTGCCTGTTTTAGTCATAGGTTCTTAACTCTTGTTCCCTTCTTATGCAGCCAAGACTATGCCCCCTTCTTTGGTCGGGGACATTTCTGATTGGGTTGGCCGGGTTTTGCCTCATATCGTGGGAATTTGCGAGTGGCCGGGCTTTTTTAAGAAGTTCAGGCTTGCTCCTTCCTTGACTGGTGAGTTTGTCTGTTTTCTTTTTGTTTTGGCCTCTTAGTCGCCTATTTCTTATAGTTCACCTTTGATGATAGTGATAACCTTCTTTCGATTCTTTCTTTTCCATCTCGAGGATCTTTGAGGAGGCCGATGGCTCCCCCCTGCATTCCGTAAGAGGAAAGTTGCCTCCTCTTCAACATCTATCCCCGCTACGATCATGGCTGGGCCTACTCGTTCATTCATTTTTATTCCTTTCTCGACCACGACTAGGTCCACTCAGTCTTCGGCCCCATCTACTGCTGCCTCAACATCGGTTTCTTCTCTGCCTGTAAATATTTTGACGGTGGAGCTTCCGGCTTCCCCTTTACTCCGTCTTGTGGACGATGAGGAGGAATTGTCACAAAGCGATGGGAATTTGGTTCCCCACAAGAAAAGGTCAGTGGATGTGTTTGACGGGATTGCCGGGTTGTAGATACTGTGGTGGATGATTTTGTCATCCATGAGAAGACAATCATAATACTTGATGATGACATTGAGCTGGGGTTGGAGGTTCTGATATCGGCCGAGGCCGTAGAGGGTGTATCCCTTCCTTCTATGATGACGGAAATCTAAGGGCCATCTACAAGGGTGTCTAATACTTTGCGGCAAGAGGGGCCATCGACCTCGCGACCGACTGACGGTACTTCTTCGCCGGCTGATGGAAGAGATAAAGGTGTGGCCGAAGATGGCTATCATACATGCTCCGATCTTGACGTCGTAGAGCTGAGGATGATGGAAGAAGGATTTACTCAGCTTGAAGTGAGGCTGGAGGGGTCTATGCGGACCATCGCGATCCCCATGGACCGTGATCTATTAAAAGACACAGTGAACATGGTCCCCGCCTTTGGTCCTCTTTTTTCCAACGTGGAGGGTGAGACCCTTGTGTAGCTGGACAATGTCACCTTATCGAGGAGTATAGCCGGCCTCACTCTGAGGGTAAATTTTTCTAGGATTCTTTTTCTTGTCTACTTTATTCAGAGTTTTGATCTTCGTCTTAGCGCTTCCCCTTGTCAATGGAGGTGTTCTTGCGTTTGACTCCTTCTATTTGCGATTGCAGATCGTGATCTTGGAAATCGAAAGAACCCGAAGGGAAGAGAGGCATAATGCTATCTTCACGAATCTTCAGCGTAAATATTTTGAGTATCGTGTCAAGTATCGGGAAATCCACAAGCATTTTGGCAAAGGCGGCAACTTTTAGGTTCTTCGGGACGAGCTAAAGCGAAAAAATGATGAGCTAGTGAAGGTCATCGAGAAATGTAGTATCCTTGAGGGGACGTTAAGAAATAAAGAAGAAGAGCTTGAGGTCAGTAGAGACGTGGAGGTTCAGTGCGGAGACCTTCAGATACAGGTGGTCGAGTTGCATATGCAATTGGAAGATGTTGTCTGCAGATGGAGGTTCTTCATGGTGAGATCACCGAGAAGCAGAACGAGCTGGAGAGGGCAGAGTTAGCTTAGTCAGAGGCTTCGAGGAAGACGGAGGCCCTTGAAGTGATGATTTGGACCCTTCGTTCTAAGTGGGAGAATGACTTGGAAACAGCAAGTTAAAAAGATGAGTGGCTTGATGAGAGGATCAGAGAGTTGGAGAAAGAGAATTGTGACCTCTACAACTGAGTTGCTACCCTTGAGGCCGAGAAGGCCCAATTACTGGCACGACTGTCCTCTTCTCATACTTCAGACTTTCCTAATGTTCCTTAAGAGTTATACGAGGAATGGATTCATGTCAAGGCCCAGTTGGATGTATTTCAAGATTTACATGCGATGTGATATGTTTCTAGGGCCGCCCTTGTAGATGCTCGTGTGAAGGCACGTAAGGCTCGAGTTACTTGCGGGTATGATCCTGATATGCCAGAAGCCGGGGAGGATGAAGGGGACGAATGTGTAGACCGGCTTGAGCAAGATGCCTGGTATGACGCTGCATATCTTGAGGGCGAAGGCGGCAAGGGCAAGGGTGATGGAGGTCACGTGGGCAATGTGGTTGAGGGCCAGGTTGTCGAGGATGCTGTAGGCGATGAAGGTGGTGGCTAGTAGTTTTCTTTTGTGTCTTTTTTGTGTATCTTTGTGTGTAATTGGTGGCGTCTTCATGAGACTTTGTAAAAATGTTCTAAGTATGAAATGCCAACTTTGTTATTTGCATCTGATTTGTTGATTTCATCGCTTGGTTGCTTTGATTTTCTAGCCGTAACCACTCAGTTCGAATAAGGTCGAACATATCTTATGTTTAACTATGGCCGAGGGTCGATAGGTGTTAGTTCGAACAAGGTCGAACCCAAACCTAAGTTTGATTGTGGTCGAGGGCCGGTAGATGTTAATTCGAATGAGGTCGAACATAGCGCATGTTTAACTATAGCCGAGAGTCGATAGGTGTTAGTTCGAACGAGGACGAACATAATGTATGTTATAGGTGTTAGTCCGAGCAAGGACGAACATAATGTATGTTTAACTATGGCCGAGGGGCGATAGGTGTTAGTTCAAACGAGGTCAGACATAACATATGTTTAACTATGGCTGAGGTCCGGTAGGTGTTAGTTCGAACGAGGTCAAACATAACGTATGTTTAACTATGGCCGAGGGCCGATAGGTGTTAGTTCGAACAAGGTCGAACCTAAACCTAAGTTTAATTATGGTCGAGGGCCGATAGGTGCTAGTTCGAACAAGGTCGAACATACCCTATGTTTAGAAATATATGCTTCTAGGTGCGGAGTTTGTCGACATCGTAAAACTTTAGGCAATGTTTCCTTGGTTGTACATTTGGATAAATAGAAATAAACTTCATGCATTGTTGCTTTTTTCTTACACTTGGAGAAATTTACAAATTTTTGGGCGTTGGCTGGTGTTCCAGTCCCAGTCTCAGTCCCAGTCTATCTAGTCCCTTCATTGGTCGACCTAGAGAAGGTTTGAGAGATCAAGCAATAAACTAGACGTCCTATGCCTATGACTTTGCATACTTCGACTTGAAGTGTCCCCTTCGTCGCCTCGTTAAAAACCTTCATGAGAAAACCCAATTCGGACAAAACTCAAGTGAGGGAAAAAAGTACGACTTGAAGGATGTTTTATCTCTTAAAAGTTGAAGTGCTTGAGGTGGGTAATATTCCAGTTGTTTGGTAGTAGCTTTTCTTCCATTGTTTCTAGTTGGAATGACCCTTTGTTTGTTGTTGTCGTGATTTTGTATGAGTCATCCCAATTTGTTCCCAGTTTGCCTTCCCATGGGTCTTTGCTTGCTTGTGTTTTAGCTTTAACCACATAGTCCCCAACTTTGAGCGGCCTAATCTTTGCCTTTTTGTTATAATAGAGCTCTGCTTGTTGTTTTTGGGAGATCATACTTATGTAGGCCCTGTCTCTTCGTTCTTCGGCTTCGTCTAGCTCTTGCCTTTTGTTTTCATCATTCCTCAGCCCGCTCTTGTGGGAGTATCTTAGGATGGGGTCTCCGACTTCGACGGTATTACTGTGTCAGTCCCATAAACTAAAGAATAAGGTGTCTCTCATGTGCTTGTCTTCGGCATTGTTCGGTAAGCCCAGAGTACTTCTAGTAATATTTCCGGCCACAACCCCTTGCGCCTTCAAGTTTTTTCTTCATGATGTTCAATATCGACTTGTTGGAGGACTCTGCTTGTCCGTTGCTCGCGGGGTGATATGGCGTTGAGTATATTCTTTTCATATTCCATTTCTCAAAAAATTTGGTGACCTTATTTCCTATAAATTGGGTCCATTATCGCAGCCGATCTCTTTAGGGAGACCGAAACGACACATGATGTTTTTTCATATGAAGGCGATCACTTTATGTTCACGTATTTGGCGAATGCTTCTGTTTCTACCCACTTAGAAAAATAGTCAGCTAAAACTAAAAAGAATCCTACGTTACCTCGCCCCGCCGGGAGGGGTCCCAGAGGTGACCGAGTGGAGGCGTTTTCCTGCTTGGTGAATCATTGGGGCATACTTTTGGCATTGCTCGTATTTTTTCACAAAGTCTGCAGCCTCTTTTTTCATGGTGGGCCAGTAATACCCGCCCGTATGAGGCATCTGACTAAAGCTCGATTGCCGGAATGAGCTCCACAATAGCCTTCGTGGACCTCTTCAAGGACGCGTCGCGTCTAATTTGGGCCCAAGCATTTTTTCAGAGGGCTACCATACGTTCTCTTGTACAGGTCGTTATGGATGATGTTGTACTTGGATGCTTGCATTCTAAGTTTCTTAGCCTCTTTTCTATCACCTAGGAGTACGTCGTCCTGCAAATATATAACAATATGGTTACGCCAGTCCCAAGTTAGATTTATGGTTCTTACCTCGATCTAGTATTTTTGTAACCTTTGTTCCTTGATTTGGAAAGTTCTTGTGGCTTGGTTGACAAGAGTTGAGAATCACAGCGTAGTCTTAACAGTTTCGCCCCGTATTTGAGTACTAGCCTTAACCCTACAATTACTACCTCATACTCGGCGTCGTTGTTAGCCATGTATGGGCACCTTATGGAATGGCGAATTACTTCGCCGGTACGAGTCCCAATCGTTAGACGCGCCATCAGTGTACAGAACCCAGAGGTCCTGTGTTTGGGGAGAAGTGTGGACGACTTCTCTTTCAACTTTGCGCATTATTGTTGCGCTGAAGTCGGCGACGAAGTCAGCAAGAACTTGTGACTTTATCATTGTTCGTGGCTGATATGTGATATAGTGCTCGCTTAGTTCGATGGCCCATTTGGCCAATCTACCCGATAGCTCAGGTTTATGCAAGATGGTTCTTAGGGGGAAGTCGTGACAACCAAAATGGGGTGGCATTGAAAATACGGTCTAAGCTTTCGTAGAGCTACGACTCAGGCCAGAGCAGTTTTTTGAGGTGAGGGTATCTCATCTCAGCATCGACGAGTATTTTACTAATGTAATAGATGGGAGACTGTGTACCTTTATTTTTTCGGACCAGGATTACGCTCACAGATACCTTGGATACAGCAAGGTAGACAAGGAGACGTTCCCATAGCTCTGATTTTGAAAGCAATGGTGGCGACGACAAATATGCTTTTAATTCCTTCAGGGCTTGGACGTACTCAGAAGTCCATTGGAGGCCGTTATCCTTCTTGAGTACGCCGAAGAATCTATGACACCTATAAGATGATCGCGAAATGAACCTTGAAAGAGCGGTGATACGACCAGTCATCCTATGAACCTATTTTTTGGTGGTTAGATGTTTTGGTATCCCTCCGATGGCTTTAATTTGATCAGGGTTGAACTGGATCCCTCGTTGTGATACTAGGAAACCTAAAAAATTTCCTAAGGCCACGCCGAATGTACACTTTTCAGGATTCAGTTTCATTCTGTACCATCTGATTATGATGAAGGTTTCTCTTAGATGGTTGATGTGATCTTTTTTCCTTTTGGACTTGACCAGCATGTCGTCTATATAGACTTCCATCATTTTGCTGAGTTGATCTTTGAACATCTTCGTTACTAACCTTTGGTAAGTTGCCCATGCGTTTTTCAGCCCGAAGGGCATAACCCTGTAGTAGTATGTCTCTTGATGGGTGATGAAAGTGGTTTTCTCCTGATCCTCTTCTTCTATGAGGATTTGATTATATCCCGAGTAAGCATCCAAGAAGCTCAGGAGTTCATGCCCGGCGTTGCATCGATGAGTTGGTTGATGTGGGGTAATGGAAATGAATTCTTGGGGCATACTCTGTTCAAATCTGTGAAATCTTCGCACATCCGCCATTTCCCATTCTTCTTTTTCAGCATGACCATGTTGGCCACCTATTTAGGGTATTTAGACTCCCTGACAGAGCCATTTTCCAATAGCTTTTCCACCTCTTCGCGTACTGCGTCATTGATCGCGGAGTTGAACTTACGCCGAACCTGCCTTACTAGGGGGTGGAATGGGTAGACATTCAGCTTGTGCGTGGTAATTTCCTTCGGGATACCTGACATATCTACATGGATGAAAGCAAACACGTCCGCATTAATAGTTAAGAATTGACGGAATTTACCTAGTTCCTGAAGTTTGCAGCGGAGGTCTTCTATGGTCGATCCCGCAGCTTCGACCATATCGGGGGTCTCTGATGATATCTTCGCTATTGCTATATATCGACCTCGACCCTATTGATTGTTACGCCTCTTTTTCTTTGTCCTTCGATTGTTAAGTGACTGTGCAATCTAGGAGAATGCGGTAGCATTCTTGGGATGTGCGTTGTTCCCCTCATATGCTGAATATTCCCCATGGAGTTGGAAATTTGATGACTTGATATAAGCTGGAAGGGATGGCTCTCGTGGTGTATACCCATGGTCGCCCTATTATGGCATTGTACGTTATGCCTTGGTCCATGATGTGGAACATGGTTTCCAGAGTAACGCCACTGGGCAGGACATAGAGTGTAATTTTGCCAGACGTTCGTGCAACTGCATTGTTAAAACCAGTTAGCGTGATGCAACACAACACTATCTTATCTTCGAGTTTCATTTGTGTAAGTACTCGAGGGTGGATAATACATGCGCCGCTCCCATCATCTACCATAATGCGTCTCACATCTGTATCTAAAATTCGTAAAGTGATAACAGGGGCATCATAGTGAGGAAAAAACAAACAGTTGATATTTGACTCATCGAAGATGATACTTTCTTCGAGTTCGTCATATTGTTCGTAGGATGATTGATCGTTTGAGCTTGTGGGTTATGGTGAACTTTACACTATTGATGGAAGCATCGTCGCCGCTACCGATGATCATGTGGACGGTGCGGGTTGGCCAGGGCAGTTTCGGCGGTCCTTGATGTTGTTCATGTCCTCTGGCAAAATTGGTCCTTCCCCGGTCGCTCAGCAACTCTTTAAGGTGTCCCTGTCATAGCATGTTTACGACCTCCTATCTTAGGGCGATGCAATCCTCGATTTTGTGCCCTCTCTCTTGGTGGAACTTGTAAAGGGCATCCGATTTTCTGGTACTCGGGTCTGACCTTATCTTTTGTGGTCACTTTACCTTTGATCTGAGCTTCTCTAAGGTGTATAGACTATTTCTATAGGTGACAAACAAAAGTTGTGAGCGGATAATAAAGGAGGCATACCTCTTTCGTTCTGGTGAGTCCTTGTCCTTGATATGGGTGGGCCCTCTTCGTGGTGGCAGGAGGACGTAATTTCCACTCTAACACATGGTAGATGTTGTTCCCTGTTAGGTTGCGGAGCTACGAGGTCCCTTATAGTATCATTTCTTCGAGATCTCTTATGTACCAAGGTCAGTTGATGAGTTGGTCCATTGAGGCCGTCCTCACTGCTCGGACCTCGGCGCAATACATGTTATGTATTTCATCCCAGGTAGTTAGGGGTACTTCATGAATTGACTTAATAGTTTCCTAGTCGCCCTTGACTCGTCCCTGCTCAGCCCATTCTGGAAGGCTGTGACTGCCATCCCTTCCGACATGTTCGACATGGTCATCCTTACTTGATTGAAATGGGTGAAGAAGTCCCTCAATCTCTCTCCCGGAGACTATTTAATGGCAAATATTTCGTTCACTCTTGCTTTATCTTTCTTGGACCCAGCATGGGCCGTTACGAACTTGTCGGCCATTTCTTTGAAAGTTTCAATGAAACGTGCAGGTAGTTGTGAATACTATGTCTGCGCTCCTCTTGTGAGGGTTTCACCAAATTTCTTCAACAAAATAGAGGATACTTATTCCTTGGCGAGATCATTGCCTTTCACGGAGGTGACGTAGTGAGTCACATGATCTTCAAGGTTGGTCATGCTATCATATATTCGTAGGTAGGGCGGCATTTTAAAAGTTATTGGTATGGCATGTGGGGCGGCGTCATCACTGTACGACTGCTCGATGAATCGACCGACATCTCTCTTCAGCAAGAGCTTAGGAGCGCCTGGTATCTTATCGACCCTTTCTTGGTGTTCTCTCATTTGATCCCGGAGTACTTTGTTCTCATTCTCCATTTCCTCCATCCTTTTCAGAATGGTTGCGAGAGCGTTGTCACCTGCACTATTAATAACATTATGAGTAATACTTGTCGTTGGAGGAGGAGGGGGAGGTAATTGGTTGTGTTGCTCGTCTGCTGGTTATATAATGCAAGACCTCGCATTTTCTGTAGCTGTGTCCCGAGCGGGCTTATGGAGGATGCTGGTTCACGTATCAGTCAGCCAAGCCTCAAAGAGATTTTTTATAGCTGGCGGTGTCTCCTCCACCGCAGATATAGAGGCTCTCTTGCCAAGAGATTTTGTGATGCTGCAGTGAGAAGGAGGTGACCCATCTCGTCTAGGGGGGGCATTGTGTGTTGTGTCTCCGTCCGCTATTTCACAGCTCTCATTGATGACATTCATGAGGTTGGTTGGGAGGTCACTTATTATCTCGTCCTTTCTTATCTATTACCTGCCATATGGGATTCGTGCACACAAAGAAAGGAGATATTCTTTTTTTTTTTACGTTAGCGAACGGTGTTAGTTATAGATCTAGAAGAAACTAAAAATTTAACTAGAAAATTTCCACAAACGGCGCTAAATTGTTTGACCAAAAAGTGTAACTTTCGGGTAAAACAGTTGTATTTATATAATGATGGGACAAAATTAATTAATAATAATATCTTTAGGTATGAGTTCTGAAAACATGACTAACGTTAGGCAGATCTAATGTGAAATGACAACAACATGCGTTAACTATTCCAAAAAGTATGAGCAATAATGGAGAAACAACTAGCAATAAATAACAATAAATGACATTTGAGTAAATAGGAGGAGTGGTTCACCCAATAAAAGATGAATTAGATGATTGTCCATCCTGACAATGATGAGTGACAGACAAATCCTAGAATGTTCGAATTATTTTCGGATCTGATGGAAAGTGTGGAACAATATGAATCAGAATCTTGATGGAAAGGTAGCGTTTGTATCTTCTTAAGAGAGAGAAAGAATCTTTTAACAAAAGTCTATTTTTATTGAACAAGTGTCACATGCCCTCATTCATTGTCTTTTTTCCTATTTATATGGGACATATTCCTAACAAACCCTAATAATACAAGTGCAGAGAATATTTACTAGAATATTTCTTTTAATATCATATTCTAAAAACTAGTCGTTATAGTCTTTTTCGCGGGTGCTCGACCTCGACCATTGTTGACATCTCGACCACGAGTCTCTCTATTTCCTGATCGCCCTTGACTGACTCTTTCCTCAATGCTTTCTTGTCTTAAATATTCCGGGGTAGATTTCGACCTATACAAGTAACCCATAGTCTAGATCAGCCATTGTTCGTGATAATCTGTACATATTTAATAAGTTGATTTAATGTATGCTGAATTATGCAATAAATTCGAAATACAAATCTACATAATCGACATTTTCACTTTTATAATTTTCAATATCCAATTCTAGTAGCTAGTTTCTTAAGCTTGTTTTTAAGTTTTATACAGAATAATTTGCATGTATTATATGTTTTATTTACATCTTGAGATGTGTGTGTGTGTTAAGAACTTCACCAACAAAAAACTCTGTTATTTCATTTAGACTCTAGTTTCGTCGTGCCTGAAATATATGAAACCAAAGAAGGTGGTTCCTTTCCATAAATAGATCCAAATGGAGTCCTTTTTGGTTGTGAAATGAAAACTCAATTTGTAGCAGAAATTCTGCCCAAGAGACAATCATTATACATTTCAAGAAGTAATGCTACTACTAATCTACTATTATGTTAGCCTGTCCATACATGATATAAATATGTAAGCTATGACTTATGAGAAAGATTGAGTTTATTAGGCTAGACTCTAAATGGAGGATTCAGCACCTTTTGGGTAACATCTCAAGATGAGATTAAAGATTCAGCACCGAGAAAAATTTTCGGTGTCTCATACTGTATTGGGATCAGACTAAATTTAGATTCACGTGGGAAATATGATATTTGACGTAAAATACTCCTTAGTAAAGACAACTTCATATTACAAGTAATAATATCTTTCAAAGTACTAGCTAAATGAGCTAAAAAAAGAAAATAGAGATAGTAAAATTAGTATTTCACTAAATATGCCACGGGAAATCAATTGAATTTCGATGAAGAATTACATGTTGCACTATGAAGAATACCCAAAAATATACGATCGTACGGGCACTTCAGGATGGGGCTTAATGATCGTTGAATTGGGATGAAATCATGTGAGATTAAGCGACCTACTGCTTATAAATAACAACTTACTAAAGTGCCCACTAACTATCAAAAAATTCTGAAATCATCCCAAACACTTAACCATATACAAATCAGCCCATATTCTGAAAAATTCTATTCAACTGTTTAAAATGGTAAAGAAAAGGGCGGGGGGAAGTAGGTCGATGCTCTACTAACGACCTAATGTTTGAAAAATATTTTACTTACTAAAATTGCCCACTAACTTACTTAAAATTCTAAATTAGGTGACTCTAATACAAGGTATTTTACAACTATGATAAAGGAAAGGGTCCACACGATCACCAGGAACTACATTCACTTGCAGGTTGTAGACTAACTGATCCGAAAGTTATAAAAGTGGAGATTGTTGATTTCTATAAATTACTGATAGGGACTGTTGCTCACTCACTACCTGCAATATACAAGTTGGTAGTGCAAAAGGGACCAAGGCTTTCACAACAACAGAGAATGAAACTTTGTAAAGATGTAACTGAGGAAGAGATCTATAAAGGACTATGCTCCATTGGAGAAGATCACAGGGAATAGATGGCTACAATGCATGTTTTTTCAAGAAGGCATGACCTGTTATCAAATAGGAATTAATAGAAGCTGTGTTAGATTTCTTTTCTACGAGCAGGATGTACAGAGCTATCAATTGCACTATCATCACATTAGTGCCCAAGACTTCCAGTCCCAAAACTATAAAGGAGTTTCGACCAATTGCCTACTGCACTGTGCTATACAAGATCATCTCTAAATTTCCGGCAGCTCGACTACAAGCTGTCATTCCTATTGTTATCAATGAAGCTAAGGATGGATTCATTCCAGGGAGAAGAATTGCAGACAATATAATCCTAGCTCATGAACTAGTGAAGGCCTACTCTAGAAAACATATTTCACCTCGATGCACAATCAAGCTAGACCTTCAGAAAGCTTATGAATTTGTGGAATGGCTATATATAAGACAAGTCATGGAAGAGATGGGGTTCCCTCAGTTATTTTTCTCATGGATAATGGAATGTATTCAAACTGTCAACTACTCCATCATTGTTAGTAGGGAGCCAACAACTCCCTTTAATGCTGCTAAAGGATTAAGACAAGGTGATCCAATATCACCTTTTTTATTTGCGATTGTAATGGAGTTCCTGAGCAAAAATCTTAATTATCTTAAGGAAGTTAGAGATTTCAAATATCACCCTAGATGTGTTAAGTTAGAGATAACTCACCTTAACTTCGCTGATGACAACAGAGATTTCTACAATTCACTCAGGTATCTAGATTGCAGGCAAACATGAACAAGAATGAAGTCTATTTTGGTGGAGTTCCTACAGTGCATAAGCAACAGATTTTGCAGCATTTAGGATTCACAGCTGGAGAATTATCCTTCAAGTATCTTGGAGTTCCATTATCTACAAAGAAACTCAATGTACTGCAGTGGTAACCCTTTATAGACAAAATGACTGCAAGGATCACTTCTTGGACTGCAAAGATATTGTCCTATGCAGGGAGGGTATACTTAGTATATAGTGTATTATTTAGAACTCAGGTTTTCTAGGCTCAACTGTTTGTGATGCCCACCAAGGTAGTTAAGTTGATTGAAGGAATATGCAAATCACATATCTGGTAAGGTGGTAATTTAATCACAAAAAAGTTTTGGTTGTATGGGATAGAATAGGTCTGCTCAAGGCTGGAGGTGGACTCAATATCACCAACCTAAGGATTTGGAATCGTGCAGCAAAGCCAAAACTTGTTGGGACTTGGCACATAAGCAGGATAAACTGTGGATTCGATGGATTCCCACATACTATATCCAGGGGCAGAAGTTCACCAATTGGACAATACCACAACAAGCTTGTTGGATGGTCAGAAAAGTATTTGAGGCTAACGAAGTTCTAGAAAATCAACAGTATATGCAGTCACACAAGAAAAGTTTAATCAGACAAATATACTTGACCCTGATTGGTGATTACAGTCGAGTGGAATGGAAAGGCTTATTGTTTAGCAATGCAGAGCGACCAAAAGCTAAATTCTCAATGTGGCTCATGATGCATGAAAAGCTATTAATTTCTGATAGGTTGTATAAATGGGGACTCAATTTGGATACACAATGTGTACTTTGTCAAAGACAGGAGGAAAATAGAGAACACTTATTTACGAAGTGTGAGTACACTAAAAAAGTGTTTGAAACAAACTACTTCAATGGATGCAAATTCAATGCCTTAGAACCAGAGATTAGGCAACAACATAACCAGTGGATCATCACATGTTCAAAACGCAAATCTCAGCAGGCACAAGTATTCAAGATGGTATTTGCAGAAGATGGTATTTGTTTCAGATTTGAATTATTGCGAAGGAGGTGGCTTATATATGCAGCGCACGAGTGCTACCTGGATCCAGAACCTATCTACATAGTCTCCAGTTTGAATAGGTTATTTTGTCTTTCTAGCAATTTTTTAGTAGATAGTTGTTAGAACCTAGTTGATAATAGATGTGTAGTATCATGTAGTGACTTAATGAGACAGCTAGCTGTGTGAGCTTAGCTATGAGAATGTAAATATTTTTTTGGTGATTAATAATATTAAGTTAGTTACCAAATTTTATTTTTAAAATTTGGCCCAAACTTTCCACCATATGTAAGTCGGCCTATAATTCTAAAATTTCTTTCGGGAAAAGGGGACATCAAAGTAGGTCGTCGATTCTATAGCCTACATAATGTTAACCACTAACTAACTAAAAATTTAAATTCGGCCCAAAATTTCAAAAAATCTATTCAAATGTTTAAAACAAAAATTAAAAAAAGAGAGAGCGGAACAGAAGAGCGCCTTTCCAATTGGCGGCCTACTGTTCACTAAAAAACAACTTAGTAAAAGTGTCCACTGACTTACTAAAAATTGTAAATTCTACCCAAACTTTTCCACCACATGATATAACTCAAAAAGCCCTTTTACTATATCCGTTCGCTGTCTGATTTAGACAAAAAAGAGATGACACACATAAAAGAGTGTGTGTGAGGGAGAGACAGAGGAATGCGGTGGAACAGAGAGCAAATCGATTCGGTAACGTTAAATTCAATTATGAGTTATTGGTATTTTTGTCTTTAAATACTAGTTTAATCATGCATTACTAATACACATAGTCTTATTTTATATTCTATTGTTACACCCCGTAAGTTTAACAACCGTGATACCGTTATATATATATATATATATATATATATTTGATATGATATTTTGAGTGGAACATTTTTGTAAAAAAATAGTTTGAAAAATATAATTTTATATAGTTATTAATATTACTACTTTCGAATATGCTCTAAATTATACATATAATATGAGAAAGTTTATGAAATTTTCTTTATTGCAAGGATATAAATTATTTTTTTTTCACAAGAAAAGAAGGTTATCTTTTTACCATTTTAAGAATTAAGTGTACCAAAATTTGTACTCTTTAGATGAGATTAGGAAAATTAGAAGTTAAGAAAATATATGTATTTTTTTACACAAATATTTTAACGAAATAATAGTGTATATATTAATTTTATATGGTACCACATAATCATAATAGTAAGGTGTATAAAGTGTATTACAAATGAGTAGTATTTTAAGTAATTTGAGACAATTCTTAATTAGGCGGGTAATTGATTAATTATCGATAACGAAATATTATCTAATTAACTAATAAATTGGATAAGATTAAAATTTCTCTTCCCCTCCCCTATCCCCACGTGGCAGCACCCCTCTAATCCTATGAATGACTCTTAAGTCATTAGTCTAGGTGGCATGATCAAATGGATCTCGGTACTTGATGAGTTTTACGCAATTGTGATCTATATAAATTCAATGTAGGAAAATACTCCAGAATTTTCCAAACAACATACTAATCTTCAAGATGGGCCTATCACTGCTGCTGTGGAAGAACGTGAGATGAAAGTAACTGTTGAAAGGGAACTTGCGTCTCAAGCAGAGAAAGAAGACATGGAGGCTCTTTTAGGCACGTATGTGACCTCTTTTCTTTCTTGTATTGACATTGGATTATCTAAGCTTTGGCTCAAAGTGCTTATGTCTGCATTAACAAGCCATCATCGGCACAATTATGAGAACATTTGGATTATGCAGTAGTAATTAGGGGCTTTAGGAGTGTTAACAACTGAAAAAGATCGATTTCCCGCGGACTCGAGTAGGAGCAATGTTTTTAAGAGAGAATATCATAAGGATTTTTTTCTTATTTTGATCCGGTGTTATGTGTTCTTCGTAAAAGACGTGTGCTAGAAAGATTGTCAAGAGAACTGGTCCTGGTATGTTAAGGTTATCCCTTCTTTCTTTTGGCATGATCCAAGTAACATAATGTTATTTCATAAGTATTTCTAATCTTAGAAGTTAAGGATGCCTATGTTATTCATTCCCGTAAAGTGATATTCAAGCATGTCTAAGTATGTATCAAATTCCCTATTGAGGTATTTGATAAAGACGTTAATGTTTATAATATAGTAATAATGCATCTTCATGCATATTCATTTACCACCGAGCTACAACCGATCGGGAAGTCATGCATTTACCACCGAGCTATGGCCAGTTGGAAGGTTACATATTTACCACCGTGCTACG
Organism: Nicotiana sylvestris; assembly: GCF_000393655.2. Lineage (NCBI taxonomy): Eukaryota > Viridiplantae > Streptophyta > Magnoliopsida > Solanales > Solanaceae > Nicotiana > Nicotiana sylvestris. Next base: position 161,967,160 of record NC_091060.1, on the reverse strand, counting down.
GCCGGTTGGGCAGACATGCATTTACCATCGGGCTATGGTCGGTCGGGTAGTTACCACCGATTAGCAGTTATGTATCATTATTTACCACTAGTTGGGCAGTCATACATTTACCACCGTGCGACGGCCGGTCAGGCAGTTACTCATAACTAAGGATTATGATGCATTTTACACTCCTTCTTACTTGAGTTTTGATTAGAAATGTGTAAAAAAATAGTCCCAAAGGCTTACATGTTGTACTTGATAGCAGGATTTGGTCAACAAGGTGACAATTCATAAAAACCAGCTCAAAAAGGAGTGAAAAATGCACAAGTACCAAGGACAAGTCCAAGCACAGTGTAACAGGACCAATGCGTCTGCACTCCATTCTGTGCGGTCCGCAAAGAGGAAGTTCAGAGAGGTGATATTTTGGAGACTCAAGCATTGCGGCCGCAAAGCAATTTGTGCGGATCGCAATGGACTTAATGCGACCGCACTTGATATTGTGCTATCCGCAAAAGCTGGAGTTCAGAGAGCTGCAAATTTGGGGAATATTGCCAATGCGGTCCGCGGTCCTTTTTGTGCGGACCGCAATAGAAGCCATCGCGGCCGCTGTGCATTTTGTGCGGCCCACGGTGGCCAAGTTCAGAGAGCAGAAGTTTTAAGCCAAGAGCCTCAGTGCGGCTGCACTTGATTTTGTGCGGACCGCACAACCCCGCAGGGGTATTTTTGTCTAGAAAATTTGGCATAGTATAAATAGTTTCTTTTCCCATTTTTAGGTCATCAATTGTAGTTTTAAGCAAAGCTGCGCTCGTGAATAGTGTCCCTTTACTATTTTGAGTCATTTTACAATAGTTTTATCATTGAATTTTCAAGTTTTAGCTTGTAATTAAATATTATGGGTTTTTTTCATCTATTTCTTTATTTTCTTCTATTATCATGAGTAGCTAAACCCATTAGCTAGGGTTGTGGCTCAACCCTAGTGTGGGTATTTGATTGGTCTTGTGTTTTAAGGCTTGAATGTCTATGGGTGTTTGATATTTGGACTAATTTATGGTTTAATGTTGAATTAGTGGTTGCAAACACTAATTTGTACCTATTTGACTTGGGCTCTTCTTGAGAAAGAGAGCCTAAGTCTAGGAAAATTAGTCTATCAAGGAATTGGGACATATTCAAGAGATTGATAGCCCCAATTAAAGGGTTAAACCTAGAGATAGTAATACCTGACTTGAACCTCAATTGCTTGCAAAAATTATCATACCCAATTGGTCTTTAGAAAATCAATTAGGGCAATCACTCAAACTACCGAGAGGTATAAAGTGAGTAGTATCATGCAATGGTTATATCGTAATCACCAACATGACAACCTAGCTTTAGACTCGAGAACCCGTCAAGTGTCCACCTAGGAGAAAGTCACTTCCCTAGTGCCTTTTAACTATTTAGATAACCTTCAATAGTTTACTCTTAGCTTAATTTAGCATTTTATTAGTATATATTTATAATTAATATCAAAACCAATTATGATTAGAAGTGCAATTAGGAGCAATTACGCATCTCTAATTTAGATAGAAACTCAATTCCTATTTCTAGCTCCCAGTGGAAATCGATCCCGATCTTCTCGGGTAAAAGCTGCTTCGACCACTCTCGCTACTTTGTAGTAGTGCAGAGTTGGCTTTGATCATTTTTTGGCACCGTTGTTGGGGAGCTAACGGTCTTGGCTATCTATCTAAATAGTTTTGTGTATTGTTCTTCTTTCCTTCTGTATTACTAATTTGTGTGTGTCACAACTTCAGGTACTAAATGGCAGCAAACAACGCACCTCTTGGAGATATTCCGCCGGGGGAGGAGGTAGATGACAATATTGATGATGAGGTTCTTGTAGTACCTCAATCTCAAAGGAGAGGCCGACAGGCCAATGATAATATACCAGACCCTCCCTCGCCACCTCCAAGAGTGGCTCCTCGAGTGCTTCCAAACCAAGGCTAGGCAAGTGCAATTGTCTCACCCCAGATCCGGGCGGAAAATTTTCAAATTACCAATGTGATGCTAAGATTGGTGGAGCACCGTGGGTATTTTACGAGCGCGGCCAATCAAAATGCTTACAAACATCTCAACGGTTTCGTGGATACCTGTTAGGGGAGCAAGCAAATAAATGTGTCTGAGGATGCACTTCGGTTGAGACTCTTCCCTTTCTCACTTAGAGGGAAAACATTGGATTGGATCGAGCGACTTCCCAACCATTCCATCACTATTTGGGATGAGTTGTAAGACAAGTTCATTGCAAAGTTTTTCTCACCGGGGCACATGGCAACATTGAGAAATGAAATCTTAGCTTTCAAGCAGGAGCCCACCGAACCATTACATGAGATTTGGGAGCGATATAGAATAATGGTCAAAGAATGCCCCAACAATGATATGACTGAGGCAATGATCCAACAGACTTTCTACCAGGGCACTAACACAACAAACCAATTCATAGTGAACCAACTTGCTGGGGCAATTTTATGAAGCTGTCATATGATGAGGCTTGTGCCAATCTTGACGAGATAGTTGACACTTCCTTCGCTTGGCAAAGTAGAGCCAATGTACCCCAGGGTGACCCCACGGTCACTCACTTGCACAAAGAGCTACATGACCATGGGCAGGCTATAGCAGAACTGACAACAATAATGAACCAGCTAGCAAAGACACAATTACAACAAGTTCAAAATTCGCGCCAAGTGAATGCTATGGAGGGTGTCAACATGCTAGTGAACAAAAGAAGACAAAGAGATCAACAGAACCAAGGGAGTTCAGATCAATTTTACAATGATTGTGGTAGATTCCAAGATGATGGTTATGATGTGCAGAATAAAGAAGTGCAGCACGTGAACAATTATCAAGGCCAAGGGGCAATTCTTCCAACCAACAACAATGGAGACCCCAAGGAAATTGGGGTAATCAACAACAAGAAGGCAATGGTAATTGGGGGAACAACAACTAAAATTCCAATTAGGGTAATCAGAACAATCAGGGTAATTGGAATGGTAACAACAACAACTGGGGTGATAATAACAATCAGGGAGGTTGGAATAATGGCAATCAAGGAAATCGGGGGCAAGGCTTTCAAAGGCCCCCAATGTATCAACAACCGAACAATCCACCCCCATTTCCATCCCAAGGTCCTAGCTCTTCTAATAACGAAATGGGGAGAATTGAAATGATGTTTGAACAGATGATGAAAAAGAATGCGGACTCTGATGCTCAATTGGCTTCCCACAATACCTCAATCAGAAACTTGGAGGTTCAATTAAGCCAAATCTCACAATCCTTGAATACCCATCCTAAGGGGGCTCTACCAAGTGATACGGTAGTTAACCCGGAGGGTGAGAACAATCATATTATGGCGGTAACTACAAGAAATACTAGAGGCGGTGATGTGAATGCCTCTAAGCAAAAGGCAATTTTGAGTGACGAAGTTGAGTTGCAACAAGATGAGATTCCTTTGGTGGTTGAAAATGTGATTGATGAGAATGTGAATAAAGAAGTGAGGATTGCTATTCAAGATGCCGAGGTGGAGACTCAAAATGACGTGAACCTGTCTAGGGAATACGTAATAGACATGCTAGAGCCGGTTGTGCCTAAAGCCAAGGCTCCTTTGCCAAGGCCACCTCCACCTTATCTTTAAAGGCTCGAGAAGCAGAAAAATGAGAATCAGTTTAAAAAGTTTATTGATATGATGAAGACTTTATCCATTAATGTGCCTTTCGTGGAGGCTCTTAAGCAAATGTCGGGCTATGCTAAATTCATGAAGGACTTGGTGACAAAGAAAAATCCATGGATTGTGAAACTATAAAGATGACCCACCAAGTTAGTGCAATAGTGCATTCAATGGCCCCGAAGCTTGAAGACCCCGGTGCTTTCACCATTCCTTGCACCATTGGGAGTGTGGATTTTGCTAAAGCTCTATCTGATTTAGGGGCAAGTATCAACTTGATGCCCTACTCAGTTTTCAAGACTTTGGGTATTAGGCAACCGAGGCCAACTCCCATGAGATTGCAAATGGCAGATAGAACGATGAAGAGACCATTAGGTATTATTGATGATGTTCTTGTCCGGGTGGACAAATTTATCTTGCCAGCTGATTTTGTGATCTTGGACTGTGAGGTAGATTATGATGTCCCAATCATATTGGGTAAACCTTTCCTTGCTACAGGAAAGACCTTAGTTGATGTGGAAGCAGGGTAACTCACCTTCCGGGTGGGTGATGAGAAAGTGGTCTTTCATGTGTGCAAGTCAATGAAGCAACCCAATAGTTCTGAGGTGTGCTCTTTTTTAGATCTTGTCACGGCAGTGATAGTTGATGATACAAGTGCAATGATCAATGTGAAGGACCCTCTAGAGTCCGTATTGTTGAATCTTGATGTAAATGATGATGAAGGCCGAGTGGAGTGTGTGAATGTTTTACATGGGATGGGCTCTACTCTTATTAGCCTAGGAAACTATCTTTGGACCTTGATAATAGGAAGACTCCACCAACAAAATCTTCAATTGAGGAACCACTGGTGCTGGAGTTGAAGCCGCTGCCTCCACACCTCAGGTGTGAGTTCTTAGGCCATAGTTCTACTTTGCCAATTATTCTTTTTTCTTGTCTTACTAACATGCAGGTTAATGCCACATTGGAGGTGCTTCAAAAGCAAAAGAAGGCAATTGGATGGACCTTAGCTGATATTCAGGGAATAAGCCTCGCATTCTGTATGCACAAGATTATTCTAGAAGATGATGCAAAGCCCTTCTTGGAACATCAAAGGAGGTTGAATGAAGCAATGCAATAAGTTATGAAAAAGGAGGTGATCAAGTAGTTGGATGCCGGGGTTGTGTACCCCATCTCTGATAGCTCTTGAACTTCGCCAGTGCAATGTGTACCGAAGAAGGGTGGCATGACCGTGGTTGCAAATTTGCAAAATGAGTTGATTCCTACTGGGACCGTCACTGGTTGGAGGGTATGCATGGACTACCGCAAGTTGAATAAAGTGACCCGCAATGATCACTTTCCATTGCATTTTCTTGATCAGATGTTAGATCGACTTGCTGGATGTGCCTTCTACTGTTTCTTGGATGGGTATTCTAGGTACAACCAAATCTTGATTGCTCTGAAAGATTAGGAGAAGACCACATTCACTTGTTCATATGACAACTTTGCCTTTTCTAGGATGTCTTTTTGGTTGTGTAATGCACCGGCTACATTTCAGCGGTGTATGATGGCTATTTTTACCGATATGGTGGAAGATATTTTGGAGGTGTTGATGGACGACTTTAGTGTTGTGGGTGATTCATTTGAGGAATGTTTGAAAAATCTTGATAGAGTGTTGGCCCGTTGTGAAGAAACCGATCTTGTTCTTAATTGGGAGAAATGCCACTTCATGGTGGAAGAAGACATAGTTCTTGGGCATAAAATTTTAAAGCATGGTATAGAGGTGGACAAAGCAAAAATTGATGTGATTTCAAGGCTCCCTCCCCCACCTCTGTCAAGGGAGTTATAAGTTTTCTTGAGCATGCGGGGTTCTACCGGAGATTTATCAAAGACTTTTCGAAGGTAGTGAATACCTTATGCAAGTTATTGAAAAAAGATGACAAGTTTGTATTCGATGAGAGATGTATGCAAGCCTTTGAAATTCTCAAGCACAAGTTGACCACCACTCCTATTATTACCGCACCTAATTGGAGTTTGCCTTTCGAGCTCATGTGTGATGCGAGTGATGTTGCGGTTGGGGCGGTTTTGGGTCAAAGAGTAAATTAAATGTTTCATCCGGTGTACTATGCGAGCAAGACAATAAATGATGCTCAAGTGAACTACACGGTGACTAAGAAAGAGCTTTTGGCTATTGTGTTCGCGATGGAAAAATTTCAGCCATATCTTATGGGTGCCAAGGTCATAGTCCATACCGATCATTCCGCACTCCGGTACTTGATGACGAAGAAGGATTCCAAATCTAGACTGATGCGATGGGTCTTGTTACTTCAAGAGTTTGATTTGGGGATTGTGGACCGGAATGGTAGTGAAAACCAAGTGGCGGACCACTTGTCCCGCTTGGAGGAGGAGGGGAGGCCTCGTGATGGCCTAGAGATCAATGATTCATTTCCCTACGAACAACTCCTTTCATTGTCAATGAATGGTATGCCATGGTTTGCGGATGTTGCTAATTTCCTTGTGACTGGTATAATCCCTTGTGAGCTCTCTTCTAACCAAAGGAAGAAGCTCAAACGGGATAGTTTGGATTTCTATTGGGATGAGCCGTACTTGTTCAAGATTTGCAAGGATGGTGTGATCTGAAGGTGTGTCCCGGAGGAGGATCAATTGAGTATCTTGGAGGCTTGTCATTTTTTTCCCTATGGTGGCCATCATGGCGGGGCGAGGACGGCTTCCAAAGTTCTTAGTTGTGGGTTTTATTGGCCAACTTTGTACAAAGATGCAAGTGAACTTGTGAAGAGGTGTGACGAATGTCAAAGAGCGGGTGGAATTTCGAAGAAAGATGAAATGCCTCTCAATACCATTCTTGAAGTTGATATTTTTGATATATGAGGCGTTGATTTTATGTGCCTGTTTGTTAGCTCGTGTGGAAACACATACATTCTTGTGGCGGTTGACTATGTTTCAAAGTGGGTTGAAGCTGTGGCTTTACCCAATAATGAGGCCCAAAGTATTATTGTGTTTCTCAAGAAGAGTATTTTTACAAGGTTTGGCACTCCTCGTGCAATCATAAGCGATGGGGGTCTCATTTTTGCAATAGAGCTTTTGACACTTTGCTTGCAAAGTATGGTGTCAACCACAAAGTTTCTACTCCTTATCATTCTCAAGTGAGTGTCCAAGTTGAAGTCTCAAATAGGGAAATCAAGAGTATATTGTCAAAGACGGTCAATGCAAATAGGACTGATTTGTCAAAAAAGTTGGATGATGCTCTATGGGCTTATAGGACTACTTACAAGACTCCGATTAGTATGTCTCTGTACCAGTTGGTGTTTGGGAAAGCTTACCATCTACCAGTTGAGTTAGAGCACAAAGCCATGTGAGCTTTGAGGAAGCTGAATCTTGAATGGGATGTGACAACAAATCTTCGTGTGGAGCAGCTTAATGAACTTGATGAATTCTGATTCCATGCCTACTTCAGTTCATCCTTGTACAAGGACAAGATAAAGTACCTTCATGATAAATATGCTCGTGGCAAGGAGTTCAAAGTGGGTGATTTGGTTCTCTTGTTCAACTCTCGGTTACGTCTATTTTTGGGAAAGCTTAAGTCAAAATGGAGTGGATCTTTTGAAGTGGTGTTTGTGACTCCGTTTGGTGCACTTGACTTGAAGAACAAAAATGGAGAGGTTTTCAGAGTGAATGGTCATAGGGTCAAGCACTACCTGGGCAAGATTGATGACAGCCAGGTGGTGACACTTCTTCATCTAAAGTGATTTGATGGTAACCTGTGTCGTGCCGCGACATTAAATCAGGCGCTTCTTGGGAGGCAACCCATGTGTCTTTCTTTTTGTTTTTTCTTTGATTTTCTTTGTAGTGTAGGATTTATTTTTGGACTGACTTGTTGTGAGATGCTGTAGGATTGTGTTGATGCAATGCAGGACCGAGTTTTTGGGAAATGATCACTCTATGAAGTTTGCAATGCGGACCACACTTCATTTTGTGCGACCGCAAAGGCCTTTGTGCGGGGGGCAAGTAATCAATGCGAACCGTAGAGTGATTTGTCAAAAGTGAGGAGTCTCTGAAGTTTTCCACCACGACCGCATTGCATTTTGTGCGGTCCGCGGTAGACCACTACGGCCGCACTGGATTTCTTGCGGTCCGCAGTGGCCAACCTCTCAGTGCTTCATGTTTTTGAGCACCGCGGTGCCATTTTGTGCAGTCCACGGTGGGTAGGTGAGATGGGGCCTATGACCTTTTTCTATAAATAGGACCTGAGGGCCTCAGTTTGAACTTTTCGACCTTTTTACTCTTAGAGATTAAAAAAAATTACTGTTCATCACTCTAATTGCACGAATTCAATTGCTTAGTCTCGATTAATCATCAGTGCATCTCATTTCTGGTAACTTTAATCCCTTCTTAGTTTTTTAATTTTGCTATTTTCATTTGACTTTCATTTTCTCTTAGTTTTTCTTCTTTTCTTCCCCGTTTTTCTTTTAATTCTGAAGCATAGGTTCATTTAATCCTGTTTTAATTAGGAATAATTAGTTACAACACTGATGCAACACCTAGGGAATCATTAATAAATGCAAATTTGGACTAAAAATGTGATAAACTTGAACCCTAGGTTGGTATTACTATTGGGCACTCACCACGGACCGCGGAGGATTTTGTGCGGTCCGTGGAGCTCCTGTGCGGTCCGCAAAGCTATTTTGTGTGGACCGCGATGGTAAATGTTCTGAAAGCTATCAAGTAAGGACCGCGGCCGCAATGGATTTTGTGCGGTCCGCGGTGCCTCAATGCAGACTACAATGCATTTTGTGCGGTCCGCGATGCATAGATTTAGAGAGTGGGCAGTCTGAACCCCACCTCACTGCAATGCATTTGTGCGGTCTGCGGTATCCTCTTTGCGGCCGCACTTTATTTTATGCGGTCCGCATTCTACAATTTTTAACTGTCTGCAATGATTTTCCTGCAACTCTGAATTTCACTGATTTTGCTAATACTAACAAGGCAAAACTGAATGTTGCTTGCAGACAATGGTTCAATCACGAGGCGGTGGTAGAAAACAACAAGTCAAAGGAGAATTCTCCCGGGGTAGAGGAAAGGGCATGATAAAATTGACCCCGCAAGCCCGGCAAAACATTAAAAACACTAGGAGGCTCATAAAGGCTGCTGACAGAGCCATTAACCAATTGGGAAGTGAGTATGCACCTTCCCGGGAGGCATCATCAGACTCCGTGCCAGAGTATGTTCCTAACTGGCCGGAGAGGAACAGGTTGAGGGATACACCTTCAGTCTCTACCACTGCCCAAACATCAGTGCGTATATCTTCTGAGTCGTCTGAGGGCTCAGCTGCAGACAGTGGCAATGAATATTCCACCTCTCCTAGAGCTTCACTATTCGGGGAGGGGCCTGTAGAAGAAGAAGGGGAAGAAGTAGAAGGGGGTAAGCCCCAAGTAGGAGGGGTAGAGAGAACCAGAAATCCGGAGGCATGGCAGGACTGGTTTGTGAGTGAGGTTGCCTATCACAAGTTCAGAGAGTGGTGGCCCGAGAGGAAGCTAATACCCGAGCGTAAATTCATCACCCGGGACCTTTTGCCTCACAACCCCAATGTGTTGAGGCAGTTCAGAGAGGGAGCTGGATGTGATTATTTCATAGGCCACGTGGAGTATGCCAATGAGCACTTGGTGAAGGAGTTTTACACGAATGTTGCCCATATCAAAAAGGGCACCACAGTGACCAAAGTATGAAACTTGAAGGTGAAATTTGATAGCAGGACAATAAATGATTACTTGGGCTTCCCGGAGGTGGATGAGTCATTGTATTTGGAGAAGGTGGCATTGGGTGAGGCTGCTCGTCCTTGGTTGGCAGAGTACTTGGCAATCCCAGGTACCACCCCAGATTGGTTAACGGTGAGAGTGAAGATTCTGAGGAGAACATTGAACTTTAAAGCTAAAGGGTGGGAAACATTTGTGTGCAGCAGGCTAGACCCCACCACTCACGACAACTCACTCCCTATCCCCTGAGCTATATTGGTGGCATCGATCATGGTAGGGTACCTGATTAATATCGAGAATGTGATGTCCCGGGCAATTACCCCGGTGGTGAACGAAGGTAACAAATCTTATCCCTTCCCCAACTTCTTGATCATGTACCTTGAGGACTTAGATGTGGAGAAGCGGAAATTTGATATGAAAGTGAAGGCGAAGGCACCGTTCTCCTGGTACAGCCTATAGGGTGATGACAACCCTAAAAGGAAGAACTTCTAGGGCAAAGCCACTACTTCAGTTGGTCAGTCTGAAGAGTTAGTAGTGGTAGTGGCTCCTACTCAGCCTCTTTCCACCACAACAGACATGGTCCCAGGACCCTCTACTTCTTCAGCTCCAGAGATTCCATCATCCACTGCATACCCCTTGACTGCCCACCACCTGAGCCAGACCCTCGCCCGCATCAACAACTGCATGCAGATAACTATTTCTAAGCTATCTATATTATCTTCTACGGTGGCAACCGAGATAGCACCTCCTCCGCCACAGGTCCCATATCCGTTGAGGACACTTTGAAGGAGATTCTGGATAACCAGAAGAAGCTCATAAATGTTGTTGACTCTCATGGAAAGGCATTGAAGGAGCTTGCTAGGGAGGCGAAGAAAATAAAAAAGACTCGGGCTTCAAAAAAGTCGGTGAAGGAGCTACGGATGGAAGTAGAGAGGTTGAAGGCGGATCACCTGCCTCCGGATTTATTATTGCATGACCCGTCGCCAGCAGCCCAGCCCCAGCCAGAGCAGGAGTCAGAGAGGCCACCCAAGAGGAAGAGGGTGATTCCCCGTTCTGACGATGCGGTCATACAGTTGGAGGAGCCGTAGGGAGGTCCCTCCAGCCAGCCCCAGGACTTAGCCCAGGTCCAAGCCCAGGTCCCAGTGGAGCCATAGATCACAGGGAGTCAGTCATAGGTTCCCGAGCAGATAGAGGACCCAGGGACCCAGACTTAGGATCCTATGCAGACGAAGGGCTCATAGGGAGTTTCTTTTTCCTCTCTTCTTTATTTTGTGCTTATTTTGGTTAGTTGGCATTGAGGACAATGCCAGCTTTAATTTGAGGGGGTAGCACTATTTGGATGACTGTATATATGATAGTATTTTTTTCTTCTTTATGCTTTTTTTACCTTTTGTATTCATATAACTTTATCATTTCATTGCACTTTTCATACTTTTTACTTTTGGGTCTGTATATAAAGTTACATTCTTTCCCTATTGTATAATCGATTAAATCCTCTCTTGTACATATTCATTTTACTTTATGCATTTTTTTTTCTTAGCTTCTTATTTTATGTTCGTAGATTCTTGTTTTGAGTTTTCGCAATAAGCCTTTGGTTTTCTTAATGTCACGGTTCTTTTCAAAGGTGGAATTTGTGTGAACCGGGTGGCTTTTATCGATGATAGATGACATGACAACCTTCTTAAGGGTTTGAGTCTATTTTCTTTTTGATTTTTAGTAGTTAGTTGGTAAGGGTGCCTCAAGCAAAGCTTCACTTGGGCATAACACGTTTGCCTTTGATCCTATGGTTAAAAATAAATCATTGTGTATAAGATGGTGATAGTTGTGACCTTGAGACTATTGTATTGGTCGATAATTATCAAGTGGTTTTTTCGGGGACCACTGTTTTGCTCAACTTAGCTAAAGTTATTGTGGGCCCCCAACTCTGTGTCTTTAGCAATCCCATAGCTTGTGTGGTGAGAATTTGAATTACAAGTCCAAGTCCCGAGCCATTGGTCTAGAACTTGCCCTGAATGTTTGTCTAGGCGAAATCCTAAGTGTAATTTGACTTGAGATGTGATTATAGGCTCTCCTTGATCCGAATAATATCTTGAACACTTCCATAGCCTACCAATGTTAAAATCCCTAGTCAACCCTTTTGAGCAATAGACCTTTTTCTTTCAAAAACCATGATACAAGCCTTTACCTGTTCTAAAATACCCTCTCTTGGCACCCGATCTTTCCTTAGCACAAGGCAAAAGCATAAGTTTGGGGGAGAGACGAGGAATGCAAAAAAGTGGAAAAAGGTACAAAATGAAGAAAAGGAAAGGCAATGAAAAAGGAAGAAAATCAAAAAGACAAAAAGAATGTTCAATGTAGAAAAGAATGAAGGGATTCAATAAAAGTAAAAAGATGAAAGGTGTGGAAAGTTGAAAAAGGAGAAAAAGATTTGAAATGAACAAGAAAGAGTGACAATGTGTCTCTCTAACCCCTTAGAAAGAAGTTAAAGGACTTTAAAAGTCAAGAGAATATGTGCCAAAATGAAGCAAAAAAAGTGCTAAAGGGAAGATGGAACCTACTTAGACCAAATATTTCCTATCCTGAACCAAAAGCCTTCACTATGTCTCCACAAAAGCCCTATATAATCTTGAGTTGAATGAAGATTACATTAGTGGTGACTCACATAAGGGGCAAGTATATGGTACTTAGAGCCGGACTTGTGACTTTTTCTTGAGATAGATGAGTATATTTCCATTAACCTCGTTCTAAGTGCTACAATCCTAAAGGTGAGGTTTACTTAGGGAGAGTTGAGGATGTGTGAGTTTGGGTTCCACAATGACCAAAGTAATAGAAAGAGTTTCTTTGATGTATTGAGTCAACTCTTGATGCTCTTGTGTCGCACTAAATCCATGGTGCTTAAAAGAGTGAATGTTGTTAATGATTCATTTGAATTGATGGCAATTGTTATTCTCAATTGATGCTAGATGAGGTCACTTTAGGTCAGCTGAATTTTCTAGGATTTACTCTTAAGGGGCGGGTCTTATTTTATTTGCTTGAGGACAAGAAAAAGCTTAAGTTTGGGGAAGTTGATAGGATTATGATGCATTTTACACTCATTCTTACTTGAGTTTTGATTAGAAATGTGTACAAAATAGTCCCAAAGGCTTACATGTTGTACTTGATTGCAGGGTTTGGTCAACAAGGTGAAAATTCGTCAAAACCAGCTCAAAAAGGAGGGAAATATGCACAAGTACCAAGAACAAGTCCAAGCACAGTGTAACAAGACAAATGCGGCCGCACTCCATTCTGTGCGGTCCGCAAAGAGAAAGTTCATAGAGGTGCTATTTTGGAGACTCAAGCATTGCAGTCGCAAAGCATTTTGTGCAAACCGCAATAGACTTAATGCGGCCGCACTCAATATTGTGTGGTCCGCAAAAGCTGGAGTTTAGAGAGTTGCAAATTTGAGGAATATTGCCAATGAGGTTCGCGGTCCTTTTTGTGCGGACTGCAATAGAAGCCACCGCGGCCCGCGGTGGCCAAGTTCAGATAGCAGAAGTTTTAAGCCAAGAGCCTCAGTGCGGCCACACTCGATTTTGTGCGGACCGCACTACCCCCGTAGGGGTATTTTGTCCAGAAAATTCGGCCTGGTATAAATAGTTTCTTTTTCCATTTTTAGGTCATCAGTTGTAGTTTTAAGTAGAGTTGCGCTCGTGAACAGTGTCCCTTTACTATTTTGAGTCATTTTACAATAGTTTTATAATTGAATCTTCAAGTTTTAGCTTGTAATTAAATATGGGTTTTTCTTCATCTATTTCTTTGTTTTCTTCTATTATCATTAGTAGATAAACCCATTAGCTAGGATTGTGGCTCAACTCTAGTGTGGGTATTTGATGGGTCTTGTGTTTTAAGGCTTGAATGTCTATGGGTGTTTGATATTTGGACTAATTTATGGTTTCAATGTTGAATTAGTGGTTGCAAACACTAATTTGTGCCTATTTGTCTTGGGTTCTTCTTGAAAAAGAGAGCCTAAGTCTAGGAAAATTAGTCCAACAAGGAATTGGGGCGTATTCAAGAGATTGATAGCCCCAATTAAAGGGTTAAACCTAGAGATAGTGCTACCTGACTTGAACCTCAATTGTTTGCAAATTATTATGCCCAATTGGTTTTGAGAAAGTTAGTTAGGGCAAAATCACTCAAACTACCGAGAGGTATAGAGTGAGTAGTATTGTGCAATGTTTATATCGTAATCCCCAACATGACAACCTAGTCTTAGACTCGAGAACCTGCCAAGTATTCACCTAGGAGAAAGTCACTTCCCTAGTGCCTTTTAACTATTTAGATAACCTTCAATAGTTTACTCTTAGCTTAACTTAACTTAATTTAGCATCTTATTAGTATAAATTTAGAAGTAATATCAAAACCAATTATGATTAGAAGTGCAATTAGGAGAAATTACGCATCTCTAATTTAGATAGAAACTCAATTCTCATTCCTAGCTCCCTGTGGAAATCGATCCCGACCTTCTCGGGTAAAAGCTGCTTTGACCACTTTCGCTACTTTATAGTAGTGCAGGGTTGGCCTTGATCAGTTACCAATAATCAAATGGGCAGTCATGCATCATAAGATATGGATAATAGTTTCAAAGAGAAGCACGTATATATATGAGTATGATAAGTATGCAGATAAGGTGGCGCTTTTGAGATTCTGGTTGATTCTTATATGTCATTAATTAATGTTGACTTACTATTATGTTCCAGTTCTTCCTTACATACTCAATAGTTATTCGTACGGACGTCCTTTTGTTGGGGACGCTGCATTTATGCCTGCAGATATAGATAATCAGTTTGACGAGCCCTCATAGTAGACGAGATTGGCATTCTGCAAAGGATCAGTAAGACTCTACCACATTTGGAGTGCAGTTGAGTCTATGAGTCATCGTGTCAGAGTTTTGCTAAAGACTTATGGGTAAGCTGGTACCCTATCCCATTTAATGTCAAACAATCTTAGAGGCTTTGTAGACGGAGGTTCATTTTGTACAGTATTTCAGAGGCCTTGACGCCTCATATGTATTCAGGTTTTAAGAAAAATGATTCAGTGATACAGTGCTTTCCACTTACAGTTGTACATTACGAGTTGTGGCCATGTTGGCTCATGATAGTTGGAAGAAAAAAAATGTTGAGTTACAGAGTGGTTCGCTCGAGCCAGCTCAACACCGATGCCAGCCACACCTCCCCAGGTTTGAGGCGTGACAAAGTGGTATCAGAGCGGGTCGTGTCCTAGGAAGTCTACAAAGTCGTGCCTAGTAGAGTCTCACTTATGGGTGTATTGCGCGCCACATTTATAATTGAGAGACTATGGCCGGTCAGGCAGTTACCACCTGTTGGACAGTTATGCATCATTATTTACCACCGGTTGGGCAGTCATACATTTACCACCGTGCAACGACCGGTCGGACAGTTACCACTGATCAGTTGGGCAGTCATGCATCATAGGATATGGATAATAGTCTCAAAGAGAAGCACTGTATATAAATGAGTATGATAAGTATGCAAATAAGGTGGGCACTTCAGAGATTCAGGTTGATTCTTATATGTCGTTAATTAATGTTGACTTACTGTTCTGTTTCAGTTCTTCCTTACATACTCAGTATATTATTCGTATTGACGTCCTTTTGTTGGGGACGCTGCATTTATGCCTGCAGGTATAGATAATCAGTTTGACAAGCCCTCATAGTAGACGAGATTGGCATTCAGCAAAGGATCGGTAAGACTCCACCTCATTCGGAGTGCAGTCGAATCTATGAGTCATCGTGTTAGAGTTTTGCTAAAGACTTATAGGTAAGCTGGTACCCTATCCCATTTGATGTCAAACAATCTTAGAGGTTTTGTAGACGGGGGTTCATTTTGTATAGTATGTCAGATGCCTTGATGGGCCCATATGTATTCAGGTTCTAAGAAAAATGATTCAGTGATACTTGTTTTCCACTTACAGTTGTACATTACGAGTTGTGGTCATGTTATCCCATGATAGTTGGAAGAAAAAAGGGATGAGTTACAGAGTGGTTCGCTGAGGCCAGCTCGGCACCGGGTGTCAGCCACGTCTCCCCAGGTTTGGGGCATGACATCTATCTTGCATATAATATATAAATTCTCATATAATTTATTGCGAGTGTTTCCTAATATCATCAACCAAATAATGTATTATCTTATGGTAATTATATTTATTATGTGATTAACTCTTTTTATGTTTAATTTCCAACCAAACAGTGTACTATTACATACAAAGTGTTATTATGAGATTATATCGGATCATTATCTCAGAAAGCCAAATCAAATGAAGCCAAAGGGTGAAAAAACACGTCTGCGGTGAAATCTTTTTATTCATGCTCGGTAGTAGTATGAAATATATATAAATCAGTGTAGAAATAAAATATTATCTTTCCTTGCATAATATTTTTTCTGGAAATTGACAAAAGAAAGTGATGTAAGTTCTAATGAACCTTGGACTATGGACATGGCTTGTCACTTTTGGACACACAAATAGTTTCCTCATCTTTCTCCATACACTCTGAAGTATCTGCAAAGCGACGCTGACATTCAGCGGTACAAAATGGATTCCATGGAATACAAGGACCATGACAATCACCCACACAAAATGGATATTCTGCTTCACATGAGCATTTGCTGGAAAAACTTGGGTCAGTGCGATCATGATTGCAAATGAAGTAGTATAAGAGTTTATAATAGTAAAGTTGTATTATTATAATTCATGTAAAAATTCAACTCAATGACATCAGATTTTGTGGAATAATATGTGTATGTGTTAAAAAAGGTCTTATATTTTACTTGGAACTATTAAGATCAAAAGTCATATGGAGGTACTAGTTGTTAGTATATTGTATTCAAAACCAAAAAATCAGAAAATGCTAGTTTAAGAAAAACTAAAACAGAAAATTCCAAACCAACAAATTTCTTGTGTGTCCTTAAGGAATTTAATCTCCTCACAGTTGCCCAAGATTTCAGATTAATTCTTCTCAGGATAGAATGGAATAACTATTTTGTTATAGCGGCACTCCAAATTACAGAACTTCGACGAACTCAGATGGCGGAGCAAATCACACAAAATGCTTACTTTTTTATTTGAAAATCAATGCAGAATGCAGAAGAGAGAGGTGGGATATTTTCAGATTCGATGATGAAAAATGAGGCTGAGCTTTCTATTTATAGCGTTGAGTCCCAACAGGTGCAAAGATGCTTATTCGTTTGATGAGGTATCTATTCGGCAGAAATTATTTGAATTTCTGTTAAACAGAATGTCTGGTCGCGAATTTGACCGTTGGAAAATAATACCACGAATTTAATATTTTTTTCGCGCAGAAAATATTATGGAAAAGAGCCGAAGCCGAGCGAGCGACGACGATGACGGCACGAGACTTGCTTTCTTCTCAACTCTTTAAAAGCTAGAAGAAGTGCTTCTATATATAAGCACGAAAATTTTCCTCTTCCTATCTAATGAGGGACAAAGTTCCTTTGTAAAATGGACTAATTCAAATTTTATTCCCCCAATTTTTTCCCACCATTTTCTATTCACGCCTCTTTTGTTTTAATTAATTAAACCCAACACTAATTGAGCAGTTCAAATCCTGGGTTGCCTCTGGACTTATGATATCTGTGCAATAGAGAAAAAAGGAGCAACTGGAGGAGGCACACCCCCTTTATGCATTTCCAAGATGAATATCCATTCTATTTGTTTTTAGATTTTGTACTAGTTTAAATAGAAAAACAAAGCGTCGCTTAATGGAGTATATGTTTTCTTCTTTAGACCCACTAGAATGAAATAATAAATATAATTTATAGGTGCTTATTGAGAAAGTCAACTGCTTGTCCAATATATAATTAGAGGAGGATTTACTTGTCAACTCAATATGAAGAACATGGAAAACTATTAATTTCAATATAATAATACAAATATAATATAGTATAAAAATTCCATTTTTAGGTAAATATTACTTCCGGGGAGAAATTTTTTCTTTGAACAATATGTATTTTTTAGTAATTGTAGCATATTCAATTAGCAAACAAATGAATTACGGATTTTTGGAAGTTTTGATGATATAAATTTCAGTGAGTCATTTAATTAGTTACGACCAATATTCTACCAAGAGTTTGTTTGCAGAAAAGGAAGGCTGTAAATGTAGTTGTAATATATTTCAAAAATTGCAAATAAAAGTACAACTTAGTGAAGAATATTGAAATAGCAGTAGCAGTTAATAGGTTAATAACGAGATACTCCTGTGTAGGGGTGTACATGGACCGGGTAGGCAAAACCGAACCAAACCAACTATATCGGTTAGGATTGGTTCGGTTTTGTCAGGTTTTTCGGGTTTTTGGGTTTTTTTGTTACATGAATATTATTTCAATCTTACTTTATTAAAATTATAGATACGGCTTTGATAAGTGAATATATGTTTAGTAAATATGGAAAATATTTGACAAACATATGATCTATTAATATATTCTAATGGGAGAATTTTTTTAGTAATACATGATAGTTATTTTCTTAGTCGTCTAACAATAATTTTTCGTTAATTTACGCTTTCAAGGTTAATACATGAGAGAATCCCAAATATTTTCACTATAAAGTTTTAAAAATATAAATAAAATTTATATATTTATATGACGGTTTGGTTCGGATTTTTTTACTCAATACCAAACCAAGTCAAACCAAACCTAGTCAGGGTTTTTAATCGATTTGGTTTGATTTTTTAATTTGATGCGATTTTCCGGTTCAGTTTGAACACCCCTGCTCCCATGCTTGATTAGGCTATGATCTTTCTAAAGCAAACGCTTGGATAAGTCTAAATAGAACAAACTCCAACTATACAAAGTTAATAATCTATCTACGATTTTAGAAGTAAGTTAAGCAGTGATTGGTAATATAGTGCAGATTAATAATGAAAATAATGTGATATTTGTTATGATAAAAATCAAAATATGGTGGATGTCTACTCTTCCTCCATGATCTTTCTCTCAAATGGTTAATGACATATTCAATGACATATTTTCTATGTTCAATGACATATTCCATGACATATTTTCTTCACTTTTCATGCCTATATAAAGGCCTTGTAATAGATAGGAAAATACACACAATTGAAGAAGAAAATCTCTTCCTTCTCTCTATCTCTATTTCTTGTTCATGTTTTACTAAATTGCTTTTATTTCTTGTTCATGTTTTACTAAATTGCTTTTATTCCATAACACGTTATCAGCACGAGTCTCTAACCAATTATATATATATATATATATATCTACAAAATTTTTCTATATATATATATATATACACACAAAAAATTTCCTACATCCAGAAAGATTACAATTAGAAGTCATACATATCATCACATGGTTAAATGTAAAGAGAAACTACATATGTAAGTAATGAAATGTAAGAAGGTATGATTATTTTATACTTGTCATTCCTTTAAAATCTCATATGCACACAACTTCGTACTACACCTGTATTGCATAAGCACATATTAATATTACATCTTTTATGTCACATGAATGGAATAAAATTTTTGAAGTTCTATATGTTAAAATCATAGTAGCAGTTAATTGTTGATATGATGCATGTCATGGTAACCAAGGATATTTTACATAAATTGTCTTATGCATATTTATGTGTTAACTATCTTCAATCTGTCCTGCCGTTTTTAACATTTTCTTTTACTTGGATGAATATTTTTTTTCTTTTGGATTTTTACACTTGCATATATTACCAAAAAAAGGAATAAAAAATAAAATAAAATTGGTCATACTGATTAAAAGCATAAATCATCTTGAAGAAAACAAGAAATACTTCACATCTTTATCTAGGTTGATTAATTACTTCAAAAGCTATTGAGAAAGTATACTTCATAATTTATGGTCGTATCATTTGAAAGCAAACAATGATTAGTATGACTACTAGAAGAGGTATTTTTGAGTATCCATGACCTACTTGATGCTTGCTACTGACTTACCATTTTTAAGTATTTTATATGAATGATGCACAAGCTACAACTGGTAAGTTGTTACCTATAATGTCACTTTTCAGGTAATATAAATATTGAATTTATGTATTAGTACTATATATGTGTTGTTACCTATATGGTGTACTTTTGATAAATTTATTCACTAATTGCTTGGTTGAATTGAGTGAACGAAAGTCATGGCGTTAAATCAAATCCAATAGGTAGGGTATACCCCGAAAACAACAATATTTTTGAGAGAGACTCAATAAATATTATGACAATGATTTTATGATCCTTTTAAACTCTAATAGAATTTAGAAGAAATATTCTGACTACAAACGATTGTATTTCATATAGATGCTACAAATAATTAATAAAGTTTTACGCTGATTTGAGATTTGTACACTTATTTAAGAAAGCAAATTTGATTTGCTAAGTTGCAAATTAGTTGTGTATAACTTTCTTGGCATGTGATTGAAATTAAGGCTTGAGAATGAATCTCAATATTGTTTAGCCTATTATGCCATTGATTGGGGATAAGACATCTGGATCAAGTCCTGATGCTACATAATGATAAGAGTTGGGTTTGAGTCCCAATTTATTATGGCCTAACATGCCTTTATATTGGTAAGACATTGGGTTTGAGTCCCAATGTACCATATTGATGATATAATGATGACTAAAGAAAAATAATATATTTTTCATGAAAAGGCATGAAAAATGTCCCACTTGATTTGCTCCATTCTTGAAGTGAATGTGATAGCAGTGCATAATAAGTTTCAGTGAAGACAAGTGGTTGAACAATGAACGTGGGCGTTCCAAATATCAAAATAATAATAATAATCACTATGATTATAAAAGGAGAACAATAAGCGTTCTCAAAATAGTCCTTCAAAATGTGAAGGCAATGCTTACCATTAAATTGATATGAAAATAATAAAGCACGTCGCTGATTATGATCCATTCCTTGAAGAGAATGTGACTTGTGATAAGCATTGAGAATGCAAACCCATTCCTAAAGTTGAATGTGGCAATATGTGATAAAAGCAATGAATAAAGACATGCAATTCATGATTATATGAATACCACACAACTCACCTCTAAGGGAGATTTGAGTAAAATAAAGAGAATAAATATTATTGTGTGGTTACATGAATATGTCATCGGTCGCGTACATGTGATATGCCAAATATTATTTTGTCATGCCTTATAAAAGTTATTAAAGGCAAAATTAAAGCAAGAAATAATTTTGCTTATGATGATTTTGACCATGACAATTTATTATGATATAATTTTCTCCGTGAAGGAGACATTTACCATATGAATGGTATGATAAAAGATCTTGTAGTACAAAAGTTGTTAAGAACTCCGGAAAAACTAATTTGTTACTACCCGGATGAATAAACTTATTCATGACATTGATATTGTAAAGTCTCAAAAGAAACTTTTTGAGTTTCAAATATATAAGTCAAAGTGATTGGCATATTGAGACTATAAATGAAAGGAAGATTGAATATCTTCATATTTCTATAATCATACCGGGTAAATATGAAAGGTTACCCGATCTTCTTTCTATTTGTACTACACAAATATAAGCATGATGCTGGAATCATATGCCACAAGTAAACTAGAGATTTACTAAAATAAATATTAATTGGCATGACCGGTTGACCATATCGGTTCAATTATGATGCGAAAAATTAATTAAGAATTACATTGACACATATTGAAGAATAGAAGATTCTTCAAGAATTCTCTTGTGCTGCTTATTCTCATGATATACCAGTTAAAGGTTGGGATTGAATCCTTTGATTTCTGGAAGGAATAAAAGGTGATATATATATATATATATATATATATATATATATATATGGTCCCAGTCACCTGCCATGTGAACCGTTTACTATTATATAATTTTAATAGATGCATCTATTTTATGGTCACATGTGCATTTGTTATCAACTTGCAGTTTGGTTTTTGCAAGATTGTTTGCTCAAATTATTAGAGCACAATTCCAGAATATAAATTATGATGATCTATCATAATAATACTGGTTTAAATCCAAGTTGGTTTAGCAGAAATTGTATGCCTCCAATTATAGCTGAATCATTGGTTATGAGAACAAAACTCTCAAAAACGAAATTTGGTATGAGATTTATTATTTAATATACAGCAGCACGTGTACGCATCTAGCCAAGTTATAAAAATTTCTCCCTATCACAATCGGTTCAGGGTCAGGAACCAAATAATTTCTATATAGAAATATGGATGTGCTATATGATTTAATTATGCCACCAAAATGCACAAAGATGAGTTCCCAAAGATGGTTGGGAAATGTGTTGGTGATCCCAACATTAGGGGGAGAAAATGGGCAGCTGAGAAAGTGATACGTGAAATGAATTATTATGAATACATATAGATCCTCGTACAAGAAAATATAAACTTGAAGTTCAAGTGATAATTCATTTACAAATTATTGTCAGACGCATTTGCTGACCCAAAGCTAAATATTATATTTCAGCTACTAATGCTCCAAATAGAATAAAGTCCATGAGGGACAGAGTCTATGGCACGCATAAAGTGTAACAGACCAATCGGTTCCAAAGATAAAACTCCTTGAAGAATGAGAGGGGCAAATATTCAAAATGGTCATAATAAGGAGGCAAGTGCCCTAGAAGAGCACCACGACATAACACTTCATAAGACCTCATGGGAGAGGCTCAGGTACCTGAAAATAATGAAATAAAGAGATCTCAATAAGTTATGTCTTTATTGGGTAATAATGGAACCGACATAAAATGATTGTCGACGATATTGTTAATATAATGTAGCGCTCAATATGATTAATATTGACGAGGATCTTGAGATCAAATCTGTCATGAAATTTGGACGGATAAAAGATTGGCCAAATAAAAAATACGCAATGAAATTGACTTCACTTGAAAAATGTGAAGTTGGACGGATAGTCCAACACCTGAAAGTATAAAGTCAATTGAGGTATAAATGTGTTCTTGTGCGAAAGGTTCAAGTCGATAGACATAAAGACGACTTGTGGCACAAGAAAATTAGTAAATATCCTCACATTGATTATATGGAGACATGTTCTCTTATAGTGGATATAGTCACTTCAGGTTTTAATCTGGCAATATATGAAAAACTTGATATGCGTATTGTGGATATCATTGAAAGATTTAAATTGTCTTGGAGCATATTAAGGTTTCCAAGAAATTTATTAAATAAGCTTCAAAAATCCTTATACGGATTGAAACAATCAGGGCCCATGTGGTATAATCGCCCGAGAGAATACTTGTTGAAAGAAGGGTATAAGAATAATTCAATTTGTCCTTGTGTCCTTATAAAAGGATATGGATTTGAATTTGTTATAATCGCCATGTATGTTGATGATTCAAATATCATTAGAACTCCCGGAGAGCTTCCTAAAGCAGTAGACTGTTTAAAGAAAGAATTTGAAATGAAAGATCTTGGAAAGACAAAATTTTGTCTTGGTCTACAAATTGAATATATGAAAGATAGAATTTTTGTCCTTCAATCAGCATACACTAAAAAGATTTTAAAGAGCTTCTATGTGGATAAAGCACATCCATTAAGTACCCCGATGGTTGTGAGATTACTCGATATAAATAAAGATCCACTCCGACCTCATGAAAATAATGAAGAGCTTCTTGGTCCTAAAGTACCATATCTTAATGCAATTGGTGCGCTAATATATCTTGCTAACACTACAAGGCATGACATAACTTTTTCAGTTAATGTCTTAGCAAGATATAGCTCCACTCAAGGAGAAATTGGAATGAAATCAAGCACATATTGCGTTATCTAAGGGGGATTACCGGTGTGGGCTTATTTTATGGCAATGATTGCAATACCGATCTTGTTGGTTATGTCGATGTGGGGTATTTATCTGATACACAGAAGGCTTGATCTCAAACATGTTATGTGTTTACATGTGTGGCACTGTCATATCTTGGCGATCGACTAAGCAATCAATCGTGGATACTTCTTCTAATCATGCTGAGATAATTGCTATTCATGAAGCACGTCAAGAATGTGTATGGTTGAGGTCTACTATACATCTTATTCGAGATAAATGTGGTTTGAAGTGTGATAAACTACCCACAGTTTTGTATGAAGAAAATACAACATGCATAGCCCAATTAAAGGAAGGATTCATAAAGGAGTTAGGACAAAGCACATTTCACCTAAATTATTGTTCACACATGATCTTCAAAAGAATGGTGATATTAATGTGCAACGGATCCGTTCAAGTGATAATATGGCTGATTTGTTCACCAAATATCTACCGGCGTCAACCTTCAAGAAACTAGTGTACAAGATTGGGATACGAAGGCTCAACGATGTGAACTGATGATCTCATCAGGGGGAGTTAATACGCGTTGTACTCTTTTTCCCTTACAAGGTTTTGTCCCATTGGGTTTTCCTTGCAAGGTTTTTAACGAGGCAACCAAAAGGCGTATTTCTAAATATGTGTACTCTTTTTCCTTCATTAGGATTTTTTTCCCATAGGGTTTTTTCCTAATAAGGTTTTAACGAGGCACATTATTTATGGACATCCAAGGGGGAGTGTTATGATAAAAATCAAAATATGGTGGATGTCTACTCTTCCTCCATGATCTTTCTCTCAAATGGTTAATGACATATTCAATGACATATTTTCTATGTTCAATGACATATTCCATGACATATTTTCTTCACTTTTCATGCCTATATAAAGGCCTTGTAATAGATAGGAAAATACACACAATTGAAGAAGAAAATCTCTTCCTTCTCTCTATCTCTATTTCGTGTTCATGTTTTACTAAATTGCTTTTATTTCTTGTTCATGTTTTACTAAATTGCTTTTATTCCATAACAATATTAACAATAAAAATGTATTGTTATGTGACTATTATTAATGTAAAGAATGTTATCATTAATTAATTATTCTAAAAGGGCATGCCTATGAGCCAACCAATCCACAATAGTGGACGGTCCCGTGTAGTTTTGCGTTGACGGGTCCACTTTCATCATCCTTATTTCATCTCTTTTATCTTATGATCTTTTGTTTTAAATAGTTTAATCCTTGCATTACTATTACACATATTCTCATTCCATGTTATATCATGTACAAATAACAGTCGTACATAAATTTTAATATAATTTAATGTGAGTATTATTTAATATCATGAACCACATAATATAATAGCATGTTATATGAAAATCTTTTATGTGATTAATCATTTTTATATCCAAACAAAACACTGCACTCTATTATTCTGTGCGACATGTTTCTATTCCCTGACCAAATGACCTCAACGGGTGTAAACCTCAAACTCCGCATGTGGTAAAATTTTATTCGTTCATGCTCGGTAGTATCATCAAATCATTCATGCTCGGTAGTATCATCAAATAAAAATACAATCTTTTCTTTGCATAACATTTCTTTTGGGAAGTGATAAAAGAAAGTGATGCAAAGTTCTAATGAATCTTTGGCTGTGGACATGGCTTGTCACTTTTGTAGAAGCACACACAAACAGTTTCATGATTTTTCTCTACACATTTTGAAGTAACAAAATTCGGTCCAAAACGATTCTGACAATCACCGGTACAAAATGGATTCCATGGAACACAAGGACCAGGATATTCTGCTTCACATAACGCGTTCTGAGCATTTATTGGAAGAACCTGAGTCATTACGAACATAACTACAAATAAAACATTACAAAATCGTTATAAAAGTATGATATTATAATTTATATGTAAAAGTTCAATTCAATGACATCACATATTCACTAGTGGGTCTTAAGAAGAAAATGATTATAATTTGCATATTTATTCTTTTCAGAAATTATAGAACACGATTGTGATATACCTTCTCCTTTTGTTTTGGACATAACTTACAACAGTAATGTTATCGGCTTGTTCGTACCCCGAATAATTTTGTCTAACAAAGCTTAGACATATATGAAGAAATTGTACAATGCATTTTTGTTTCTTGTAAGATTTGAACCAGATCTATGGTTCCATCCTACTTTATTGACTATTAGGTGATACTTTATTTTTCTTCGTTACAAAATCTAAAAACAAAAAGAATGAATATTCCTCTTGGGAATGCATATCGTGTGCCTCCCCTTTACCTTACACAAATGACATAACATAACAAACAAAACAAAAATGAAAGAGAAAAAAAATTGTATGTTTTGTCGAAAACGCAAATAGCAATTCTAGTTGCATACATACCACAAGTGTAAGCAATAAGGAAAATGAAATAGCGGAGGAATGCACCAAAGTTTTCCATCGACGAAGAATTTAGTGAAAAAAGTAGTCACTTCAATAATATTTTATACTACGATTAGAATTTAACAGATTGAAGTAATAGACATAATTTATAGGTACTTCTTGATGAAAGTCAGCCTCACATCATATTATTATCTTGATAAATATACAATTAGAGGAGGATTTACTTGCCAATATCATAATGAAGAACATGAAAAACTATTAATTATAACACCAATCTTATATATAGTGTAAAAGTTCCATTTACTTTTGGAGAGAAACTTTATCATCTTACAATAATGTACTTATTAATAATTGTTACATTCAATTAAGGGTGTCAAATGATTTAACTTTTTTTTTTAAATTTCGACGAGTTAAATTTGGCCAAATTTTAATTAGTTCCGACTAATATTCTACCCAAAATTTATTTTGAGTTACCATCCAAACTTGTGATTTAATTATATCAGTGTAAAATTATTGACATAATAAATATGAGTTAGATTTACACTCTCCTCTTTGTTTGACCAAAAAATATGAACCTTTGGTTAAACTAATTAATTTATTTATAAGGGGTTAATCCTAGTTAAAGATAATAACTTCGGATCTAAAATCGGCATACATGGGTGATGTAAAATAGTGTCGGAACAGATTTAATGTAACGTGTATTTATGTTTCAAGGTCAATAATGGGATGAGAATAACAAGCATTAAATAACAATAAATGGCACTAAATGTAAATAAGGAGAATGATTCACCCAATATTGAATGAGGTTGATGATTGTTCTTTTTGATACTGATGAGTGACAAACAACTATAAGAATAGTGGACACTTTCTCGGATTTGATGGGAAAAATATAGAATAATCAACAAATTGAATCTCTTTACAAAGATGGTGTTTGTATTTATCTAGAGAGTCTGCTTTTCAAGAGAGTTCTTATCACAGTATTACATGCCTTTCACCTATCTCTTTCTATTTGTATGGTACATACCCCTCATCAATCCTAAAAGTACAAGTACAGAGAATATTCAATGGAATATTCTCCTACATAGCCTATTACAAAATTAGCCGTTACTGTTGCTCTTGACATTTGACTTTAGCCATGATCGACTGCTCGGCGGTGAGTTCCATTAGTCATTAGTCGACCTCGGCCAAATTACTTCTAATAATACCTCTTCGTGCCGAATATCCTTAGCCAGATTTTGACCCATACAGTTAGTCCCTCCGCTTATCAAGTCGTCTCTAGGACGACCTTGATGAGCGGACTTCGCTAGTCATAGTTGAGAGATTTAGGTGGGCAGGTCGAATAATAACGCTTATGACGAGGTGTTAACATGGCGCTTTGTGAGCTATAAATTACCGTTACGTCGGTTCAGAATGAGTCATGACATCATGCATCATTATTACACGTTTTTTCAATGCGTTACGTCGTTTCTCGTGCCTCTACCATTTCGATATTAGTGTAGCGACAATTTGTATTCTCGATTAAGGTGCCTTGATTTCTTATAAATAGGGATAGAAAACCCTTTATTTGGTCCTTTGTGTTTTCAAGCTTTCGAACCTCTATATCTTTCTCTCTTCTTCCCATAGTGTCCTTTACATCCATGTCTTTCCTAATTTCAGCAACTTCTGTTGTTCACACTTCCTCTATGTTTGCAATTTCCTCACATATAAACAACCAAAGATGGTTAATACATCTTCTAACCTTGGTGGGGGGGGGGATCTGACCCGATTACATTGACAGTGAGCATGCCCCCTCATGACCATGGGGCTACCATTGTTGCAGAGGATGAGAGCTTTCCTACTATAGAAGAAATAATTCCTCGCAAAGAAAAAGCTAGGTTGGACTTCTCGAAGTGGCCCGAGGACGATCCTGAGGCCGTGGAGTCTGAAATGGACGTGGTTGCTGCCCTTGCTGAATTCCGGCCAAGTTTAAGATCCCACCTCACATTGACCTGGTCCCGCCCGATCGTAATGTGGTGTAGATTCACTGCCCTGGATATTGCACATTCTATGCGTATCCATTTTATGTGGGCTATTCTTTTCCCATTCCCTTATTGGCGGAGGAGTTCTGCCGCTACTACGACGTTTGCCCAGCCCAGATTTCCCCTTACATCTACAAGCTCATCCTCATACTGACAAAGTACGCAGAACTGGCCGGCTGAGGAATCTCTATTCGCTACCTGATGCATCTCTTTGCGCCCATTTCTCATAGGGGGACGATGTTACACCTTCGTCACCATGGAAGTAAGTGTCTGGTAGTGAAGATGGACGATAAAGCCAATCGTCAGTTCTGGTTGAACTTCTTCTACGTTAAGACCGAGGACGTAGTGACAAATGCTAATGGATTTCAGGGGGCATGGAATTATGGCCTTAAGTACTGCTGAGTTCTTATTTCACTTATTTCGGCAATAGCGTAATCATTCTATGTTTTTCTTTATTCAGCTGATACCGACCCCTCTCCATTGGTTGCAGACATTCATGACTAGGTTAGCCAGGTCTTGCATCATACGGTGGGGATCCGTGAATGGTCGGCCTTTCACAAGAAGTTTGGGCCCAAGCCCTCTACGACTGGTGAGTTTTTAGTTGCTTCGGCCTTCAGGTTGTTATTTATCGTATCGTGAGGGGTTGACTTAACCTTGTTTTTATTGTTAGGCCGGAGAGCTTCGAGGAGGGTGAGGGCTCTTACTCATGCATTTCGCCAAATGAGTGTCGCTATGGGATCTGCCCTTGCTGCGACTACGGATAAACCCGCTCAGCCGACCATTTCTTCTAAACCCCCGGCATTGAGTAGATCTAGTCAACCATCGGCAGCTCCAGCAGCAGAGACTCCGACTTCTCCCCTTCTGCACTTGAAAGATGAGTCGTCACCGAGTGAGGGAGATTTGGTTCCCCACAAAAGGAGGGTGGTGGATGTAGGTGACGACTACCGGAGCAGTGAATTTTTCGAGGGCCGACTATGGGCCAACCACTGATGTGTTGGAAAGTGGCGTCGTCCCTCCATTTGAAATCCCGCCGTCGACAGGGGCCGTGGAAGGTGCGCCCTTACCTGAGACTGGGGTTGGAGTTGGCGGGTAGGAAGTCACGGACACTGCGTCAAGAGATGAGCCGTCGTCTTCGAGGCCAGTCGACGTTACTTCCACGTCCACTCATGAGAGAGATGAAGGGGTCGTCGAGGGTGGCTATGAGACATGGTCCGATCTAGATCCTGACGAGGTTCGGATGCTGAGAGAGGGGTTCACTCGCATCGAGGTTAGGTTGGACGGGTCCTCGAGGACCATAGTAGTTCCTATGGATCGGGACTTGTTGGTAAATATGGAAGATGTAGTCCCCTCCTTAGGTCCCCTTTGCTCCGATGTGGAGGGAAAGACCCTCGGGACGTTGGACGACGTCGCCCTATCACGGGCATAACCGGTCTCGCCCTTAGGGTAAATTTTCTGACCTTTCTGATTTTCAAACCTTGTATTTTACTCTAATTTTAACTGATTTTCTTCTTTTTCCTCCTTTCCTTTCAAACTATTATTCTGGATAATGAGAGTTCTCGCCGAGAGGAGAGGCGCATGACTATTTTCAATAAGATAGAGATTGAGAGTTCTTCGACAAAGTGATATGTCTGTTACATAGTATGAGATGTGGTTCTCCGAGTTGGCTCGTCATGCGGTCTTGTTGGTTCCCACAGACAGAGAGAGGATCCGGAGGTTTATAGATGGCCTCAGTTTTTAGCTTCAGTTGCTTATGACCAGGGAAAGGGTGTATGGTGCCACTTTTGATGAGGTGGTCAACATTGCTCGAAATATTGAGATGGTTCATAGTTAGGAGAGGGTTAAGAGGGAGGCCAAGAGGCCTTGTGGTCAGGGTGGATTCAGTGGTGCCCCTATGGGGGTCAGTTTCAGCACGGCAGAGGCCGTCCATTCAGACATTGTCACTCAGCTCGCCCAGTTCATCGTGGGGCATCATCGGGCCATGGTTCTCACAGTTCGCACCAGGGCCATTCATCACTTAGTGCCCTTCCAGTCCAGAGTTCGTCCCGTGATCCATCTGTTCAGGGCTCTTCCATGCCAGGTTCTTCTACTAGTCATCCCAGTGCTAGGGGTTCCCTTCAGTCCCCCTCTCCTGCACCAGGGGTTGTTATTGTTGATACCCAATTTTTTTCTATAATATTTTTCAAATGCATGAATGCCTTCAAAATTATGCATTAGCATCAATTGATATTTATCCATAATTTCTACATTTTTAGGGATTTGTAATTAATTTATCCAATATTTTATTTATATAAATAAGTACAAATTGCATCATAGAGGACTTTATAACAATTTCACGGCTTAATATTGCCATTTATATTTATATTAGGCTCAAATTATTGCACAAATAACCACATTTTATATTTTGGGTTACAATTACAATAACTTTGCAATTATAGCCCATGCATGCATTATTACATTATTTTATCAAAAAATAGCTCATTGTATTTTTAAGATATTTAGTAATTATTTTGAAGCATTTTTATGCATGAAAATTATTTTTTATAAGCTGTTAATTATTTTAAAAATTATTTTTTTCAATTAAATGGGTATTTAACAGATGTCCCTTTTTTTTTATTTCGGACCTAGTCTAATTAAATGGCCCAATTTCAACTCCAAATCCCTAACCCACTAAGAGCAGGCCCGAATCGAATTAAAACCCGGACCCCAAACCATTCAATCCTGGCCGTTGATCACAGAGATGAACGGCCACCGTTCACTCTTACCATTTTTAACCTGAATGACCCCCTAACCTAATTCATTCTTATCAAACATCCACCTTAGAATCCATAATCCTCTCCATCTCTCTGAGATCTAATCCTAACCTAACTGCCGCCACCCAAAACCAGCCCTAATCCATTTGATTCCTATTCGATCCACGGATTTCTATGGCTGTTTGAGATTTCTACTTGCCTCCCTGTCTCATGGTTGCTCGTTCTTGCGATCTCATGGAAAGATCTTGAAGAGATCTAGTCCAAATCTTGTCCAAGACTCCCCGAGAGTCTGCCTATGGTCTGTGAGTGCTTTTCTATCGATGTTTTACGGTGCAATCTCTGGTTCAAGGCCAGATTCTCTTTACTCTTTCTTTTTTCTTCAAAACTCTAATGTATAGACTTGAATCTGTCCAGATCTTTGTTGATCTGGGATGATTCTGAGTTCATCACTGATTTTTCTTTAAGATTCTCTTATTTCTCTACTGCTAACTCATTTTTACCACTATGTTACGAAGGGTTTTGTTTTCCTTGTTATTGTTTGAATCTCTGCATATTTGAAGTGTTTCAAGTTTCCATGGTTGTTTTCTTTAAGGGTCCTCATATTTTCCCACTGTTAATCAACTTCAGGTATTTTTTAAATTAGGGTTTTGGCTTCGCAAAAGGTTTTAGTAGATCCTTATGTTTTGTTTAATCTTTCTCGTATGATTATGTTTCTGGTTTAATTGACTGACTATGCATTGTTTGATTTCAAACTCTTGTCCGTTATTGTTTGAATAATTGACTGACTAGCCTAATTATCTAAGGTTTCATTTGTTTACTGAAGTAATTTACTGATTTCTATTTGTTTCCCTTAATCCTGAGGTTCTTAATTTATGTCTCTTGCCTATTTATAGGTTAATTGACCCTTGATTGGTCTCTGATTACCCGTGTTGCCTTATGTGTGAAATTGATTGCTTGATTTAAGGGTTCTAACCCTAATTGACTGATAAACCCATTTCTTGCCTTATTTAAAATTCAATCAGAGTTATTTATGGGTATAACTCCCTAATTTTCTGTCCCCTATCAAGCTTGACTGATTATTTGATTATTTCCTTACCTTATTATGCAATGTTAATTTGCGTTGCCTTATTTACTTATATTATTTGACTCTTATATATACACACTCTTATTCTGCCTTATAGACACGAACAGTAGTTCAAAACACACACACACACACATAAAAACTTTCTCTCATCTCTTTTTCTACTACTTGTGCTTATTGCTTGTCTAGCCAGCTGAAAGCCAAGGCTAGACTGTGGAATCTTGCTCACTTTACTTTCTGCTTTTGCTTCCTTAACCGGTATGTTTCCATGCCTAATATCATTCATTATGTTATGAAGCTTAAACCTATGTGCTTTCTTGCCTGTTGCTTTACTTCTGTTGAATCCATGACTTTTCTGTATTTCAATTAGCATAAGTACTTATGGGCTTCAATTAGTATGGCTACTTTGTGATTGAATTTTTGTGATCCTTCTTGTATTCTTCAGCATGATTGCCTCTGTATCCAGACTTATGTCTCACTGTGTTTAGCCAACATGTTTATTACAGTGCTTCAGTCTTGTGTGTTGTTAAATAGCATGCTTATCACTAAGTATGATTGTAATCAGTATTCCTGCTTGCTCTGTGTCTCTATTTACTAACATGACTGCCTTCACCCTCCTTCTCATGTATCCTGCTTCAAGTGCCTTGTGTTTCCCAACCCCGCTCCCTTTTGTGTAACTGTTTGTACATCTAGAACTAATTGATAAAGTGAAGTTAAAACTGGGCAATATGATGCTTTTTGTGACTATGTTATTGTTTGCTGAACCTTCCTTTCCCTTAAAAGGTTTTCAACATATTTTTCACTCCTTATATGTTTCTCCAAACTATTACTACTCCAAAGTATTCTCACTCCTAAAGATTTTACCTTTATACTGTTTTCAAAAGAAAATCAACTATGTCAAGCACTCTCACTTCTACTCCTAGATTACTTAAGTTCTGCTCCTCCAGTGTGTGTACTGCCTAGGGATCCATGAGATTCCTCCAAACTCTAGCACACTTCATATAAATACTCTTCTATTTTAAAAGGATCTTGGTGTGAGCATTGCCCGGGGTCCCTGAGGCCCTTGGGAACTTTGACGCATCAGGATACCCTTATTGGACATCATGAGACTATGGCATCTAGGACTGGTTGAAGGCCTGGTATTTCCAAGTGCACTTTGGACCTATTTTAGGCTACCTATAATATAACTTTTATTCATTATGTAATTCATTTATGGTCTGTAATAATCCTTGTAAACAGATATTGGGGAAATTAGTAAAAGGGGAGGGAATTATTATATGATTTTTGTGAGGGAAATCGGGTAGAAATCATACCTTTAGGTTTATTATGTTTATTTGCATTAGAAATCATGCCTTATGTTTACTTGCTTTAGAAACCATGCTCTAGGATTGTTTGGCATACTAGAAAATATGTTATAGGCTCATCACCTCATTTGTTACGAAATTCTGCTTCTGCATAATCATGATCACCTAGAAATTCTGTTATTAAATTACTGCTATAATCCTACTTAACAAAACTTCCATTCGTCATGTGCATTAGAGATCTTGCTTTAGGAATGTTATTACATTCACTTTAAAACCATGTCTACATCGCATAAATCACTAACTATCCTGTTTAAAAGCCATTCCAATAGCTAGATATCATGTTCTAGGATTAAATGTATGTAAACCAGCTCTGTAATGTTTAGCACCTAGACCAGCATGCCTATGAGACTTAATAAATTCAATTTGTTTTAAACTGATTCCAGAATTCTGAGTGCATTTAGACAACATGTTTATAGGGTATTACAGATCCACGCCTAGGCAAGCCTATAGGTAATCAATGTCTAATAAAACTGTAAAACTATGCTTTGCTTGTGACTACCCAGATTCAACAGGTTCTAAAAAATTCATAAGGCAAACTGAATAGGACTTTAACATTTTTGCCTTAACTCAATATTGCATATTTCCTGCTCGTCATGCTCACCTAGATATCCTGTTCTAGGGCTCTTCTTAAATATCTGAAATCTGTTGTTTGAGACGTGCACTTACTTGCTCTATCTGTGGAGGTAAAATGTGAGCCTTTTAATTGTTCTATCTTTAGTCCAGTCCTATATGTTTTGTATGTCGCCTAGAGTTTTCTCCTTTTAATTACTGTAGGAGAGTCTAGATCCACCTTAACTAGAAGTCCTAAACACCTCCGAGACTATATAAGTAAAGGGACGGGTAATGCACGCATATGATACATCTTAAGGTTGCTAGAATGCTTTAGGTTATGGCCAAGGGGAGGGTAATTGGGTAGTAAAGGATATGATGACCTGTGTGCCAATACCACGCGTAATCCCTCTAGTTAAGGAAGGCTTACCGAGTATTGTACAGATGTGATCCTATAGGCTAACAAACCTAGGACTTCCCTCACCTTATTTACATGTGTGTGCTTAGACTGCCTATCTATTAAATTTCCTTTATTTATATATGTGTGCTTAGCCTGCCTATCTGTTAAATGACTAATTCACATAATTGAGTTCGATCAGGACCCACCGTTGTGGACCGCGAGGGGTGCCTAACACCTTCCCCTAAAGGTTATTTTGAGCCCTTACCCAATCTCTGGTAATTTAAACCGGTTTATGAGTTACTTGCTTTAGGTGCCCTAACGCACCTTAAATCTGTTAGGTGGCGACTCTTCAAAATTCAAATACCCAATTACCAAAAGGAAATGAGTTGTTCCTAATGATTGTCGAAACCCGGACTCCACGAGGAAAAAGGGGGCGGGACAGTTATGAGTGTGGAGAGTTGAGGCATATGTGGAGGTAGTATCCTCGTCGTCATGGGGGTCCGCCTTAGTAGAGGAGTCAGCCATCGACTTCAGCACCAGTTACTTCACCACCCACCCAGTCAGCTAGGGGTGGTGGACAGTCAGCTAGAGGTCGCCCCATAGGGGGAGGTCGATCAGGTGGTGGTCAGGCCCGTTTCTATGCACTCCTAGTTAGACCAGATGATATTGCTTTAGATGCCATGATCACACGTATTGTCTTAGTTTGCCACAGAGATGCCTCTGTATTATTTTATCCTGGTTCCACTTTTTCATATGTGTCATCATATTTTGCTCGTTATTTGGATACGCCCCGTAAGTCTCTTATTTAATCTGTTCGTGTATCTACTTCGGTGGGCGATATTATTGTTGTGGACCGTGTATATCGGTTGTGTGTGGTGACTATTGCGGGTTTGGAGACCCGAGTGGACCTTCTGTTGCTTTGTATGGTTGATTTTGATGTGATATTGGGCATTGACTGGTTGTCTCTGTGTCATGCTATTTTGGACTGTCATACTAAGACAGTGATGTTGGCTATGCCGGGGGTGCCACAGATTGAGTGGCGAGGTTCGACGAATTATGTTCCCAGTAGAGTGGTTTTATTTTTGAAGGCCCACCGAATGGTTGGGAAGGGTTGTATTTCTTATTTGGCCTTCGTGAGGGATGTCAGTGCAGAGATTCCTACCATTGACTCAGTTCCGGTAGTAAGGGATTTTCCGGATGTGTTTTATGTAAACCTGTCGTGCATGCCACTGGACATGGATATTGACTTTGGTATTGATTTGGTGCCGGGCACTCAGCCTATTTCTATTCCACCATATCGTATGGCCCTGGCGAAGTTAAATGAGTTGAAGGAGTAGCTTCAGGAACTCCTTGATAACGGGTTTATTAGGCCTAGTATGTCGCCTAGGGGTGCACCTGTCTTATTTATGAAGAAGAAGGATGACAAATGAGGATGTGCATTGATTACAGCCAATTGAACAAAGTCACAATCAAGAACAAGTATCCTTTGCCTCGTATTGATGATTTATTCGACCAGCTTCAGGGAGCGAGAGTGCTCTCCAAGATTGATCTCAGGTCAGGGTATCACCAGTTGAAGATCAGGGACTCAGGCATTCTTAAGACAACTTTCACAACCCAATATGGTCATTATGAGTTCTTTGTGATGTCTTTTGGGATGACCAATGCCCCAACATCGTTCATGCATTTAATGAACAACGTGTTTCAGACTTATCTTGACTCGTTTGTTATTGTATTCATTGATGATATTCTAGTGTACTCGCATAGTCAGGAGGAGCACGCCGAGCATTTGAGAGTTATATTGCAACGGTTGAGGGAGGAGAAGCTTTATGCAAAGTTCTCCAAGTGTTAGTTTTGGATCAGTTTGGTGGCTTTCTTGGGGAACGTGATGTCCAATAATGGTATTCAGGTCGATCCAAAGAAGATAGAGGCGGTTTAGAGTTGGCCCAGACCATCCCCAACCACAGAGATTCGCAGCTTTCTTGGTTTGGCGGGTTATTGCCGTCGGTTCATTCAGGGATTTTCATCTATAGCATCACCCTTGACCAAATTGACCCAAAAGGGTGCTCCTTTCAGGTAGTCGGATGAGTGTGAGGTGAGCTTTCAGAAGTTCAAGACTGCCTTGGCCACAACTCCAGTGTTAGTTTTGTCATTAGCTTCAGGTTCTTTTACGGTATATTGTGATGTTTCTTGAGTTGGTATTGGGTATGTGTGTTGATGCAGGAGGGTATAGTGATTGCTTATGCTTCTCGTCAGTTGAAGCCTCATGCGAAGAACTACCCTATTCATGATTTGGAGTTAGCTGCCATTGTTAACGCGTTGAAGATTTGGAGGCATTATCTCTATGGTGTGTCTTGTGAGGTGTTTACTGATCATTGTAGCCTCTAACACTTGTTCAAGCAGAAGGATCTCAATTTGAGGCAGCGAAGATGGTTGGAGCTGCTAAAGGACTATGATATTACTATTTCGTACCATCCGGGAAAGGCCAATGTGTTGGCCGATGCTTTGAGTAGGAAAGCGGTGAGTATGGGCAGTCTTGCATTTAATCATGTTGGGGAGAGACCTCTTGCAGTTGATGTTCAGGCCTTGGCCAATCGGTTTGTGAGGTTGGCTATTTCGGAGCCCCGTTGGATCTTAGCTTGTGTGGTTTCTCGGTCTTCCTTGTTTGATTGCATCATAGAGCGCCAGTATGATGATCTTTATTTGCTTGTCCTCAAGGACAGAGTTCAGCACAATGACGCCAGAAATGTGACTATTGGTGATGATGAGATATTGAGGATGTAGGGCTAATATGTGTGCCCAATGTAGATGGGCTTCGAGAGTTGATTCTGGAGGAGGCCCATAGATCACGGTATTCCATCCATCCGAGTGTCGCGAAGATGTATCAGGATTTGAGACAGCACTACTGGTGGAGAAGAATGAAGAAAGATATAGTGGGATTTGTAGCTCGGTGTCTCAATAGTCAGCAGGTGAAATATGAGCATTAGAGACCGGGTAACTTGCTTCAGCAGATGGATATTCTAGAGTGGAAGTGGGAGTGGATCACCATAGATTTCGTAGTTGGACTTCCACGGACTTTGAGGAAGTTCGACGCTATTTGGGTGATTGTGGATCGGCTGACCAAGTCCGCGCATTTCATTCCTATGTGTACTACCTATTCCTCAGAGCGGTTAGCTGAGATTTATATCCGATAGATTGTTCGCCTGCATGGTGTCCCAGTGTCCATCATTTCAAATAGAGGTACTCAGTTCACATCGTAGTTTTGGAGAGCCGTGCAACGAGAGTTGGGTACTCAGGTTGAGATGAGCACAACTCTTCACCCTCATATGGACAGTCCGAGCGCACTATTCAGATATTGGAGGACATGTTGCGCGCTTGTGTCATTGATTTTGGGGGTTCATGGGACCAGTTTCTACCGCTTGCATAGTTTGCATATAACAAAAATTATCAGTCGAGTATTCAGATGGCTCCATATGGGGCTTTATATGGGAGGCAGTGTAGATCTCCAATAGGTTGGTTTGAGCTGGGCAAGGCCAGACTTTTGGGTACAGACTTGGTACAAGATGCTCTGGACAAGGTGAAGGTGATTCAGGAGCGACTTCGAACAGCTCAGTCGAGGCAAAAGAATTATGCTGACAGGAAGGTCCGTGATGTGTCTTACATGGTTTGGGAGAGGGTTCTACTGAAGGTTTACCCATGAAGGGTGTTATGAGATTTGGGAAGAAGGGCAAGTTGAGCCCTCGGTTCATTGGGCCTTTTGAGGTGCTTGAGAGGATTGAGGAGGTGGCTTGTGAGCTTGCTTTGCCACCTAGCTTGTCGAGTGTGCATCCGGTATTTCATGTTTCTATGCTCCGGAAGTATATTGGCAATCCGTATCATGTTTCGAATTTTAGTACGGTTCAGTTAGACGGTGATTTGACTTATAATGTGGAGCTAGTGGCTATTTTGGAGCGGCATGTCCGAAAGTTGAGATCAAAAGATATAACTTCGGTGAAAGTGCAGTGGAGAGGTCAGCCTATGGTGGAGGCTACTTGGGAGACCGAGCGAGAGGTGCAGAGCAGATATCCACATCTATTTGAGGCTCCAGGTATGTTTTTAAACTCGTTCGAGGATGAACGTTTGTTTAAGAGGGGAAGGATGTAACGACCCGGCCGGTCGTTTCATGAATTATAGCCTGGCTTCCCCCATTTTTGCTTCTTATTGTGTTTTTCAACTGTATTGTGTGGTATCAGGTTCGGAGTAGTTTTGGAGAGTAATGAGACACTTAGTCTCTTATTTAGAAGTTTAAGTTGGAAAAGTCAACCGAATGTTGACTTATGTGTAAAAGATCTCAGATGTGAGTTATAATGGTTTGGTTAGCTTCGTTAGGTGATTTTGGACTTGGGAGCATGTTTGAAATGCAATTTGGAGGTCCGTGGTAGAATTAGGCTTGAATTGGCAAAATTGGAAATTCGGCGTTTTTCGGTCGGCAGTGGAAATCTTGATATCGGGGTCGGAATAGAATTCTGAAAATTGGAGTAGGTTCGTAGTGTCATTTGTGATGTGTGTGCAAAATTTCAGGTCATTCAGAGGTGATTTAATAAGTTTTGGCATCGTTTGTGAAATTTGAAAGTTTATAAGTTCTTAAACTTGAATCCGTGGTTGAATTGGTGTTTTGGTGTTGTTTTAAGTGATTCGAAGGCTCGACTAAGTTTGAATGATGTTATGGGATGTGTTGGAATGTTTGGTTGAGGTTTCGAGGGCCTCGGGTGAGTTTCAGGTGGTTAACAGATCAATTCTTGGTTTTGGAAGTTGGCAGATTTTTTGTTATTTTGTTGCAGAGAATTCCTTCATCGCGTTCATGAGAGGGCTCTCGCGTTCACGAAGGGATTTTGAAGGGGGTAACTGAGTTGTTCTTCACGTTCGCGTAGAGTGTCCCGCGTTCCCAAAGGTGAAAACTTAAAGCTACGCATTCGCGAGGTCTGTTCCGCGTTCGCGTAGGGTTAGCCAGCTAAGGCTTCGCGTTCGCGAGAGGGTCCTCGCATTCGCGAAGAAGGAACTTTTGGTCTGAGGCAGCTTGTGCTTCGTGAACGCGAGGGCAGTATCGCGTTCTGGGCAGAATGTTTAAGTTCAAAAAACGAGGGTTTGAGTTCATAATTCCAAAATTCAATAGAGAGCTCGGGAGAAGGCGATTTTAGAGGGGATTTTTAGAGAAGTGATTGGGGTAAGTGTTCTTCACTTGATTTTGGTTAAATTTCATGATTGTGAATTGATTTTTATCATCTAAATTGGAAAATTGGGGTGAAAATTGGGAGGAAATGGAAGAGAATTGAAGAGTTGATTTTGGGGATTTGAATGGTCATTTGATGTCGGATTTTGATGAATTTGATATGGGTAGACTCGTGAGTGAATGGGCTTTCTAGTTTTGTAAATTTTATCGGATTATGAGATGTGGGCTTGGGGCCGGGTTTGAGCCAAATTCGGGATTTTTGGTCTAATTTGATAATTTTTATGTGGAATTCATTCCTTTAGAGTATATTGATGTCAATGTACTGATTTTGGTTAGATTCAGAGTATTTGGAGGCCGATTCGAGAGTCAAGGGCATCGCGAGTTAGAGTTTTGTCCGATTTGAGGTAAGTAATGATTGTAAATCTTGTCCTGAGGGTATGAAGCCCCGGATTTCACATTGTTTCACTATTTTGAGGTGACACACATGCTAGATGACGAGCGTGTGGTATTCACCATTGGGGATTGTGACTTGGTCCAACCCGTGGCAACTATTAAGTTGTGTATTTAACTGGAAACTATATAATACTTTGGGAATTTCCATAATGTGGGTTGAATGCCATATTTGGGCCTCGTGCCAAGCTGTTTGGACCCTTAGGGGCCTTTTTCTTATTATTTCTTCACTATTTTGACTTAAGATATGTACTCATTCAATGCTATGTTTTACTGATTTCATAACTCGGTATTTATTACTCCGTTTGATGCATAAAATGATATTTCACCCTGTTTTACTGATAGCCCGAGTGGCTTGAGAGGTTTCTGACTGAGTGAGTCCGAGGGCCTGTGTTGTGAGGATATTATGGGATCGGGTTGCATGGCGCAACATGTTGTTACTTACATATGATATATGAGAGGCCGAGGGCCTGATTGATTATTCCACGAGGTAGCTTGTTATAGTGCTTGGGCTGTAAGAGTCTTTTCGAAGTCTGTACACCCCCAATGAGCGCAGGTACCCTGAGTGAGTGATATGATATTTCCCGAGGGGTTATTCTTGATTCATGTTGTGCATGAGAGGCTGATTACGAGTGATTGTGAGGTTGCCCGAGGGGCTGATTCTGAGTGATGTTTTGTCGAGGGGCTATTTATGACTTTCATCACTTTTACTTTAAACTTCATTGAATCTCTATCGAAACTATTGAAAAATATCTTGAAATGATTTTTACCGAAATTGGATTTTAAACAAGATGATTTGACTTATATAGTGATTTGAAAGCATGATGTATTTACTGAGATTTCATGACGTGGAATTTTGTGTTTCTTACTGCTCAGTTTTTATTTACTGTTATTACTTACTGAGTTGGCATACTCACATTACTCCCTGCACCTTGTATGCAAATCCAGGGGTTGTTAGATGTTATAGCGAGCGCTGATTCTTCCATCCGTCGCAGATATTCGGAGTTGGCAAGGTAGCTGCATGGCGACTGCAGCCTTGCTCTTCTCCCTCCTATCTTACTTTAGACTATATTAGTGATTTCCAAACTATATTAGTCTTAGTGTTTTCAGACAATTATTAGTAGACGCTCATGACTTGTGACACCCCGATGTCGGGCTTTTGTTTCTTTCCGCACTTTGTTATTTAGACTTATGCTGTGAAGTTTTTATTAATTAATAGCTCAAAAATATCTTTATTATGAAATGTCAAATTAGTTTGGGAAATGTGTCGGCTGGCCTAGTTTCATGATAAGCGCCATCACTATCGGGTTGGTTTTGGGGTCGTGACAAGAATACTGCGGCAAGTATCGCGAGATCCGTAGGCGGTTCGGCAAGAACGACAACTTCCAGGCCATCAAGGACGAGCTCAAGCAGAAAGACAACGAGCTGATGAGAGTCACCGGCAAGTGCAGCGTCCTTGAAGGGGCGTTGAAGGACGAAGAAGAGGAGCTCGAAGTGAGCAAGGGGGTTGAGGCCGAATGTGCGGACCTTCAGGTCTAGGTGGTATCTCTGCGGGCCGAACTTGAGCAAAATTTGGTTAGGGCCGATGCCTTGAGTGATGAGATCGCCGAGAAGACGACAGATTTGGAGAAGGACGAGTTGGCTTGTTTGGCGGCTTCGACAAAAGTGGAAGCTTTGGAGGATGCAATCCGCGTTCTTCGATCTGAGCGGGCAAACGATCTGGAGATAGCTAAGCTCATGGAGGCTCGGCTTGACGAACAGATAGGGGAGCTAGAGAAAGAGGTTTCTAACCTTGAAGATCAAGTTGTCGTTCTCAAAGACGAAAAGCCCCGGCTATTGGATCAACCATCCTCCTCTCATGCTTCTTCCTTTCCTAATGTCCTGCGGAATTTATACGAGAAGTGGATCCATGTCGAGGCCCAGCTGGACATATTCAGAGATTTGATGATGGAGGGGGGTCCTTGAGGCTGATTTTTAGGATGCTCGTTCTAAGGCGCGTGCAGCTCGGATCACCTGTGGCTATAACCCCGCTACACAAGGGACTGACGACAGTGAGGAGGATTTGGATGGGATCGAGTAGGACTCTTGGTACGAGGATGAATATCCTCATGGGAATGATGGAGATGGCACTGCTGGGTTGGGTGACGAGTAGTTTTTCCTTTGGTTTGTAATTTTTGTGCACATTTTGTGGGCGTCTGTTTAGCCCTTGTAAAGGATATTTTTTAAGTAAGAAATACTATTTTTGCTTGTTCGTCTTTAAATCTTCTTTGTTTGGTCTTGTGTGCTTCTATCGTTTGGTCGCATTAATCATAATAATTTTGGTTTTGGCCATGGTTGAGGCTGGTAAGTGTTAATCCGAATAAGGTCGAAAGTAAGTTAATTTGAACTAGGTCGCATGTAAGTTAATTCGAGTGAGGTCGAATGTCATTTCAGTTAATCTGAACGAGGTCGAATGTCACTTCAATTAATTCGAATGTGAGTTGATTCGAATGAGGTCGAATGTTTATTTAATTTGAATGAGGTCGTACGGTTAGTTAATTTGAATGAGGTCGAATGTGTGTTGATTCAAACGAGGTCAAATGTTTAGTTAATTCGAACAAGGTCGAATGTTTAGCTAATTCAAACGAGGTGGAATGTTTAGTTAATTCAAACGAGGTCAAATGTTTAGTTAATTTGAACGAGGTTGAACGTGTATTGATTCGAATAAGGTCGAATGTTTAGTTAATTCGAATGAGGTCGAATGTGTGTTGATTCAAACGAGGTCAAATGTTTAGTTAATTCAAATGATGCTGAATGTTTAGCTAATTCAAACGAGGTCGAGTGTTTAGTTAATTCGAACGAGGTTGAATGTTTAGTTAATTCGAACGAGGTCGAATGTTTAGTTAATTCGAATGAGGTTGTATGTGTGTTTTGCTTGATTGATGCAATGTTGTTTTGGCAAAAACTTGGGCGAACTTCATGCACTTGTGCTTTGCTTATATATTGGAGAAATTTACATGTTTTCAAGGCTAGAATTCCAGTCCCAGTCTATCTAGTCCATTCGTTGGTCAAACTGGAGAAGTATTTGAGAGGTTGTGCAATAAACTAATCGATCTGTGTCCTTGTCTATTCGTACTTTAGCCTGAAACGTTCTCCTTATATCTTCATTAAAAACCTTCCCGAGAAAAATCTAATTGGGACAAAACTCAGGTGAAGGAAAAAGAGTACGACACGGAGAACATTTTTCCTTAGAAGTTAAAGTACTTGAGATGAGAGATGTTCCAGTTGTTTGGTAATAGTTCTCCTTCCATCGTTTCTAGTTGAAATGACCCTTTGTTTGCCATTGCCATGATTTTGTATGGGCCATCCCAGTTCGTTCCTAGTTTGCCCTCCTGCGGGTCTTTGTTTGCCTGTGTTTTGGCCTTGAGTATGTTGTCCCCGACTTTGAGTGGCCTGGCGTTGGCTTTTTTGTTGTAGTAGCGTTCTGCCTGTTGTTTTTGGGTGATCAACCTTATGTAGGCCATATCTCTCTGTTCTTCTACTTCGTTGAGGTCCTGCCTTCTGCTTTCGTCATTCTTTGACCTGCTTTTGCGGGAATATCTCAGACTTGGTTCTTCGACCTCGATTGGTATTACTGCATTAGTCCTATAGACTAATGAGTAGGGTGTCTCTCCTGTGCTCGTTTTTGGCGTTGTGTTGTATGCCCATAGCACTTCTGGCAGTAGTTCTGGCTATAGTCCCATGGCATTCTCGAGCTTTTTCTTCATAATGTTCAGTATTGATTTATCGGAGGACTCCGCTTGTCCATTGCCCATGGGATGGTTTGGGGTGGAGAGTATTCTTTTGATATGCCACTTCTCGAAGAATTCAGCGACTTTTTTCCCGGTGAATTGAGGTTTGTTATCATAACTGATTTCTTTGGGGAGGCCGAACTGACACACAATATTTTTCCATATGAAGGTGATCATTTCTTGTTCGCGTATCCGGGCGAATGCTCCTACTTCTACCCATTTAGAAAAATAGTCAGTTAAAACTAAAAAAAATCATACATTATCTCGCCCTACAGGGAGGGGGGCAACGATGTCCATACCCCACTTGATGAAAGGCCAAGGTGAGGTGACCGAGTGCAGGTGCTCTCCCGCTTGGTGTATCATAGGGGCATACTTTTGGCATTGTTCGCATTTTCTCACGAAGTTAGCGACCTCTTTTTTCATAGTGGGTCAGTAGTAGCCTGTACGTATGAGACATCTAACTAGAGTCTGATTGCTGGAATGAGCTCCGTAGTGGCCTTCGTAGAGTTCTTCTAGAACGCGCCATTTCTGATTTGGGCCTAAGCATTTTTCTAGGGGGGTCATCATACGTCCTTTTGTATAGGTCATTGTCTATGACGTTGTACCTAGGCGCTTGCATTCAAAGCTTCTTGGCTTCTTTTTTATCAT
Organism: Nicotiana sylvestris; assembly: GCF_000393655.2. Taxonomy (NCBI): domain Eukaryota; kingdom Viridiplantae; phylum Streptophyta; class Magnoliopsida; order Solanales; family Solanaceae; genus Nicotiana; species Nicotiana sylvestris. Next base: position 161,923,255 of record NC_091060.1, on the reverse strand, counting down.
CTGGGAGCACACCGTCTTGCAGGTATGTAACAATATGGTTGTGGCAGTCCCAAGTTAGGTTTACAGTCCTTACCTCGATTTGATCGATCGATGAGTGGAGGATGGTGACCACGTTTTCTTCTCCAGTTACGCTTTTAGTGGATGCCGATAGTTTGGCGAGGTGTCACGACCCAAAATCCCTCCGAAGGAGTCCCGATGGCACCTAGTGTTTAAACTAGGTAAGCCTAGCATTTACTGAAATAACATTAGCATTTACTGACTTCAAATTAAATAACTCTCAATAAATCACAATTCCCCAAAACCGGTGGTACAAGTCATAAGTCTTTCTAAGAGTAGTTATATAAAATAAATACAACACTGTTCCAGAATGAGAAGGAATCAATGGAACGTAAATACAAACGAAGGTGACTCCGAGGCCTGCGAACGCAATAACAGGTTACCGTAAGTCTCCACCGCGACCATCCACGTAGCTACTATCGATCAATAACTGGATCTGTACACAAAAATGTACAGAAGTATAGTATGAGCACACCACGGTGGTGCCTAGTAAGTATCAAGACTAACCTCGGTGGGTTAGTGACGAGGAACAGTCAAGACACCTACTGGTCAAATGAAATGAACAAGATATGCTAGTGAAATATCGAGATAAAGATAACGAGATAATATCAACAGCGGAGAGAAATCAAAATACAAATAGTAGGAACAATAAATGGAGAACACGGGTAGTAACGAACGATAACCAAGTAAATCAGATAACCGGGTAAATCAGATAACCAAGGAAATCAGATAACCAAGTAAATCAACACTGATATAACAGGAACAGAGACAAGTAAGAATGTATTCAAATAAAAAAGGCAATACCAACTCAATCAATCACATCATGTCTAATACACAATCTCGACCATCTCAATCCTCGGTTTCTCATATCATAATCCAACTTCTGAACCTTCAGCACACATGGCATCTTGTGCCCCCATAATTTCCATCTCACTTTTAACAACAAAATCCACATGCTATACAATACATAATGTCTGTACAAATGTACTCAAGATGTTCAAGAAATCTCATTTACCTAATATAAGTAAATTACAATTTCTAAATTAATTAGGAAAGCCAACGAGAAAAGATGCAGTTGTTTCTTTTGGAATCATTTGAGAAAAGAAGGTGCCCCTTTCAATTAAAATACAACATCTAATGGATATTACCTTTAACATGGGAGTTAATAACTTAAAGCTTAGTAGAAATTCTTTTTTAAGTAAAATACAATCTCAGGCGGTTTAAGGGGATATAATTGAGAAACTAATTGAATTAAAGATGTAATAATTATTGAAGTTTGAATTATTGGAATGGATATATATAAATATGGAGAGGTATTGAAAACACTGTATGTTCCAACATAAAGGATCACAATAATAAAGGGATTTAAACAGTTAAAGCACTTGAATTGATAACAACAAATAAACACAGCAACTAGAAAGTGCACGATATTACCCTTCGTGCTTTTACTCTCGTTCTCACCATAAGAATCATTATTAACTTTTATTCTTTCATGTTGCGGTGTGCAACCCGACCTAAATCATATAATACCGTTGCGCAGTGCAACCCGATCTCATTTCACATAATACTGTTGCAGTGTGCAACCCGATCCCATTTCACATAATACCGTTGCGGCGCGCAACGTGATCCCATTTTATATAATATCGTTGCGGTGTGCAACCCGGTCCCATTTCACATAATACCGTTGTGGCGTGCAACCCGAGCCCATTTCACATAATACCGTTGTGGCGTGCAACCCGAGCCCATTTCATATAATACCATTGCGGCGTGCAACCCGATCCCCAAATACAATTCAACATCAAGCATAAAAGAATCCCGACAAAGGAACAAGAGTATAAAAACAACATCCCGGCAAGGGAGACAATATCGTAAACAATAACATCCCGGTAAGGGAACCAACAAGTACATCATAAGGGTCTCGAAAAAAAATCCAAGAAGCACGATAACCCCAACAAAATAACAAGACATAATAAGCACATGATACTACACCGATAACCACAACAATTGGACATGTAACATATTTGCACGAAGTCATAGAAGAACTCACAATCAAGAAGTATCCAAAACAATAAGGGAGGCAATCACTTCAATTAAGGTAATTAAGGGTCACTGTAACACGTAGGAATTAGAGGAAAGTTAACAACATCATATGAAGCATATAGAGGTAATTCAAGCAATTATTAAACTCAATCATAACATGATACTTTACACATAATAGACATAAGGACCTAAGCACCCTAGAGGCAAATTTTCCACAAATAAATTCGAGCACACACTAGTCACCTCGCGTGCACGGACTACAATTAGCATAGAAGACTCAAATCCTAAGGGAAAGTCCCCCACACAAAGTTAGGCAAGATACTTACCTCAATCCGGCCAATTCAATACTCAATTTATCTTTTTCTTTACCAATTCATCAACGCTCGGCTCAATCTAGCCAAAAATGACTTGAATACATCAAACAATGCAAGAAAAAATAATTTCAATTAACAAAACTATGATTCTTATACAATTTACTAAAAGTCAACAAAAGCCAACTCCCCGGGCCTGCACCTCGAAACCCGACAAAATTTACAAAAATCGCATACCCATTCCTCTACGAGTTCACCCATATAAAAATTATCTAATTCCGATACCATTTGGTCATTCAAATCATCATTTTACATTTTTGGAAGATTTCACAAATTTTCCCAAAATTTCCTTTAGATTCTCATGAATTTGATGTTAAATCTAAGATATAATCTTAAAATATAGTTGGAAATTGATTAGAGACACTTATCCAATGATTTGAAGAAGTTTGGGTCTTTGGAAAATCGCCCATGGAGGTTTAGGGTTTGAGAAAATTAAAAAAATGGGTGAAATTCTCGTCAAAAACCTCACTTAACAGGTCCCAGATGTCGCATTTGCGACCCAGGGTTCGCAATTGCGAACAAAGCAGGGCTGGCAGAAGTCACATTTGCGACAAAAAGTTCGCATTTGCAAACTGGACATTGCAAATGCGATGAAAAAGTTCGCATTTGCGAACACACTAGAAGCCAACAATTTTTCCCGACACGAAGATGAGCATAACTTCCTCATACGATGTCCAAATTCAATGATTCTTTTTCATATGGCTCCATAATTTTGATACAGGTCTAATGGTTCAACAAAACTGAATTTGGATCTCATTTGTTCAATGTGGTATTATTTTTGCTTGAAGACGACGATGAAGCATCCAAAAACAAGCGCAACATAGCCTAAACCTATCCGAAACTCACCCAAGCCCTCGGGGCTCCAAAACAAACATGCACGCAAGTCTAAAAATATTATATGGACTTGCTCGTGCGATCAAATCGTCAAAACAATATCAAAAATTACGAATTTAACCTCAAAACTCATGATTTTCTCAAGGACACTCAAATTTTCTAATTTTTCAACCGGACGTCCAAATCACGTCAAATCAATTCCGGTTCTCACCAAATTTAACAGATAGGACTTAAATATCATAACAAACTTGTACCGATCTCCGGAACCAAAATATGGGTCTGATACCAACGAGTTCAAATATTAATTCATTTCTTATTTCTTTTAAAAACCAGCACAATAATTTTCTTCAAAAATTGTTTTCTAAGGCTAGGGACCTCGGAATTCAATTTTGGGCATACGCCCAAGTCTCATATTTTACCGCGGACCTCCCGGGATCATCGGAATACATATCCGGGTCCATTTACCAAAAATATTGACCAAAGTCAACTAAAAACTAAACTTTAACTCTAGAAATTACTATATTTTTCATATTTTCACATAAAAGCTTTCCGGTTTCACGCTCGGACTATGCATGCAAGTCGATACACATAATATGAAACTGCTCGTGACCTAAAACTGCCGAACCGGATCCTATTGCTCAAAACGACCAGTTCGGTCGTTACATCCTCCTCCACTTAAACATACGTTCGTCCTCGAACGTGCCCAGAGTCGTCCCAAAGCCATCGAACCACTACATGGGCTCCTCATAAATACACCTACGGGTGATTCCCCATCATCCAACCTATGCAGAACTGACAATGCAACTTAACTAAATGTCTCATCTCCCCCTTAGTCCATAACCTTAGAACAGGACCCAAACCTCAACATCCAAAATTCATCATAGGAACCGAATTCCACATCATCACACTGAACACACCCAAACAAGTTGAATCGAGACAAAAATTCCAATCCAGAATACAATCATATGTTGTTCCACACAACTCACATACTCGAAGCAATAACCTCTAACCACCATAGCTGCTCAAATAATATCTTAGATGCCGGCAATATACTTTACATTGAATACAACCTTGTTCCGAACTTCCACAACACTAAACGTGATAAAGAGACATGCGAAAACTCATAGCCGCCCATGAAGTCAACAAGCCACAAAGCTCTCCCACCCGCCAAGGCCATTACCCAAATCTTAGCAGAAATACCCTCTCACTTCCAAACACTCCCCCCAATACCATAGCACTAAACTCAGGTCTAAGAACCTCATCTCAGCCAATACAAGCAATCCAACTAAAAACTCATCACGGAACCACATAGATTCTTACACTACATAATTCGTACACCAAATTAACAATAACTCAATCATGCAGCACAAATAATGGAAAACAAAGTAGAAGAATTATCTAACAAGTACAACATGTATGACAACAAAAGTATAGGTTTTTCATCAAATCGTCCCACAGAGGGAAGACACAACACCAAATAAACACAAGGAAAGGGTATCCCACATAACATCCGCTGCGGCGTGCAGCCCGCTCCTAAATACTCAACAAGCCAAAATGCTCGGGCTCACTAAACATATGAATACTGATATCAAGTACAATAGAGTCCACAAATAAAACTCTGGGAAAATAAATGAAAGTGCTAGAACATGAAAGAAACACGCACAACTAAGGTGCAATGAATAAATCAACATCACGAGGGCTATCTTGCCCGCATTGCCATAAGGTCGGAACAGAATTACAACAGGCGTGGGGAACAATCATAACACCTCACCGCCTAACATAGCATAAAAGAGTAGCACATAACATAGGCTAGGGGCACAAACAATATCCATTCTGCTCGGTAACATAACCATAATGACAATCTCACATGAGCTTTCAAACTTGATCTGATACACGATACATATTCTCATTGAGCTTTCAAATAGCCCCCAACCCAAATCCTGATTATTTCAAAATAGGTAAATATCCTTTACAAAAATCCACAGCGACCTATCAATCATGCATGCTATTAATTACCTCATCCTCAACTGTCACGACCCCAAACCCGGACCCGGTCATGATGGCGCCTCTCGTGAAGACAAGGTCAGCCGACACATTTCCAATTTAGTTTTAAACAATAAGCATTTAGTCTTAAACATGATATAAAATCCAAAAGTAAGCAGTGATAATACAGAACAATTTGCGGAACATAACCCAACACAGCCCGATACCGGGGTGTCACTAGTCATGAACATCTATCAATTCTAATACAAGTCTGAAGATTCTACAAAACTATTAGAAGTCGCTAATAAGGGATAAGAAATAAGATAAGGGGGAGAAACACAGGACTGCGGACGCCAAACAACTACCTCGTGAACTCCGAAGTCTGCCAGGAGCTCTCAACTCTCGCTAGTAGGATCAGCAACACCTAAATCTGCATACGGGGTGCAGGGAGTAAAGTGAGTACTCCAACTTAGTGAGTAATAATCATAAATAAAGACTGAAAGCAAGAAATCACGTGAGGCACATTTCAAGCTATAATGAAGCTGTAAAAGCTAGTAAAAAACAGTGAAGCAGTGATAATGTGTAAACTCATTTTAATTCAGTTCAAACTGCATGAAATGCCTTTTTAACAATTAAGCAGGTAAATGATAGACAAATAAGATAGATAAGTACATAAAGGATTGCCCCTTAGGCACAATGTCAACAATACCAGCCCCTCGGGCTATATCTCACATCATAATGGGTACCCGCGCTCACTGGGGGTGTGTAGACTCCTGGAGGGGGGCCCTAACGGCCCAAGCACAATATCAAGCTATCTCGTGGTATCATCACTTGGCTCTCGACCTCATATCAACAAGCCACCTCGTGGCGTACATATCTCAGGCTCTCGGCCTCATAATCATAACCAAATGTTTCCTCACAATATAGGCCCTCGATCTTACTCAGTCAAAATCCTCACAAGCCACTCGGGCAATAGTAAAACATGATTCTCAGCCCAAAATATCATTTAGAAGATCATTTAAGCGTTAAAACAGAGTAAGCATGGCTGAGTTATGAAAATAGTGGAATATAGCATGATTGAGTTCAAGTATAAAGTCAAAACACTGAGGAAATATCAATAAAATCCCCTAAGGGTTCAAATAGTTGGACGGGGCCCAAATATGGCATTCAACCCAAAACATGATGTACACAAATAGATTTAAGTCAAATACGCGGTAAAATAGTCATTCGGGACAGACTAAGTCACAATTTCCAACAGTGCACGACCCCACGCTCGTCATCAAGCATGTACGTCACCTCAATATATCACAACGATGTGCAATTTGGGGTTTCATACACTCAGAACATCATTTACAATTATTACTCACCTCAATCCGGTCCAAACTCTAGCCCGCGACACCTTTGCCCCTCAAATCGGCCTCCACTCGCGTCGAATCTAACCAAAATGAGAATCACGATGTCAAAATATGCTAAGGGAATGAAGCCCAAGCGAAAATAATCAATTTATAGCATAAATCCCGAAATTACCAAAACCCGACCCCTCGGACCCATGTCTTGGAATTCGATAAAATTCACATCAATGGATTCCTTATCTCCCCACGAGTTCATACATATCAAAAGTACCAAAATCCTACCATAAATAGTCCCTCAAATCCCCAAGTCTAGGTCTCCAATACCAAGCCCTAGTTTCCCCAATTTTAACCCTTAAATTCCATTAACTATAGCTCTGATCTAAGAAATAAGACCATAGGAATGAGTTTTAGGTCCAAAATCCTTACCTCAATTAAGTTCCCTTGAAATCCTTCTTCAAAATCGTCCAAAAAACTCCCAAACCGACTTAAAAATGGTGGAATAGCTCAAAAATCGCAAAGGAAACAATTTATATGTTCTGGCCCAGGGATTTCGCATCTACGGCCCAATTTCCGCTTCTGCGGTCAACGAACCGCTTCTGCGATTCCCACTTAAGTCCCAACTTTCCGCATCTGCGATGCCTTTCCCGCACCTACGCCATCGCAGGTGCGGCTCCCCAACCTTTTTTGCGGCTCTAGCCTTCCCAGACCCTTTCCGCTTCTGCGGCCTTCTTCCTCGCGTCTGTGGCATCTTGTGTGTCGCTATCTCCTTTGGGATACCTGGCATGTCTGCATAGGAGAACGCGAACAAGTCTGCGTTATTAGTTAAGAAACGATGGAATTTACCTAGGTTCTGAGGCTTGTGGCCGATATAGGCTTTCTTGCTGCGGTCGTTATCATCAAGTTGAACGGGTTTGAGGTCTTCTACAGTTGATCCCGTGGCCTCTATGATTCCTGGGTCTTTGATGACGTCCTTTCTTTTATCACCACTCGACCTCGACCTTGTTAATTGCTATGCCTCTTTGGCTTTGCCCTGTATTTGTTTGGTGTATGTACAATCCTGGGTGATGCGATAGCATTCTCGGGAAGTGCATTGTTCTCATCGGATGTTGTATACTCCCCAAGGGGTGGGAAATTTGATAACTTGGTACAAGCTATAAGGGATGACCTTCATGGTGTGTATCCAAGACCGACCTATTATGGCGTTGTACGCCATGTCCTGATCCATGATGTGGAATATGGTTTCCAGAGTGACGCTGCTGGCCAGGACGGGGAGTGTGATTTCTCCAGACGTTCGTTCAATTGCATTGTTAAAACCGGTTAGTGTGATGCAGCGTGACACTATCTCATCCTCGAGTTTCATCTGTGCAAGTACTCGAGGGTGGATAATGCACGCGTCGCTCCCATCGTTCACCATAATACGTGTGAGCACGTGATTTTCGCCCTATATGAGAATCACTCCCAAAAATTCAAAATAAAACAATTTTCCTTTGTGTGCAATGTTTGTATTTTTGTGGTATTTTTGTATAATTATTTGTATTTTTGTCTGTGCATGTTTATTTGTTTAAATTAATAAAAATATAAAATATGTCGCATTTTCATTTAGTATTTATTTAAGTTTGTTTTACAAAAATGAGAAAATCATAAAAAAATAATGTACGTTGCATTTTTAGCATTTAACGTCTAAATTGTGCGATTTTATCGTTAATTGCTATTTAAATGTGCGATAATAGTTATTTGGAATTAATTAGTATTTTTTATAAGTTAATTTAGTTTATAAGTTAATTTAGAATTTTAGTTTTATTAATTAGGAAGTAAAAGAAAAGAGAGCAAGAATATAAAAGAAAATCGGAATTAGGCCGGAGTGATTCTCATATAGGGCGAAAATCACGTGCTCACAGCTGCCCCTCTTTGTCCGAAAACACGAAGGGTTTTCGTGCAAAGATAAAGTGAGCGGATACGAGCGATTTTTGCCCGTTTGAGTACTCCGTGTGAAGCATTTTTTTGAAAGATTTGACCCAACTTTTGCTTCAAAGGTTTCCTACATATCCTGGGCTAAACAGGAATCAGGTCAATGTAGTTCGGGAAGTTTTGGTAGCTGGGACTACCATGGGACTGCAATGTTACTGCTATTGCATGCTACTTTTACTGTTTGTTGACCTCCTTATTACACCATGCTACAAAGAAAAATCAAGAAGCTAGGCTAGACTACGGATTACAAGATCCCATCTATCTTCCATTTGTTCTTGATGCCTTGCTTTCTTGTCGGCTTGCGTCGATTCCGGTGCTTCTTTCTTCCGAGAACTGGCGGGGATGACACCGGCCTCTTGCTTTCCTGAGCACCGGTTTTCATCTTTTTGTTCTGTCCGCTTGAGGATGCGGCTTCCTACATTAAGCTTTTCGGTGGTTCCTCTGGGGATACGACTCTCTTCATCAAAATTTGTTATGCCGGGGATTTTTGTTGTAACCTTCTGCCTTCCGGTGGGTTACTGATTTCCAGACATTAAGTATAAGATTGAAAAGTATTCCTCTCGTTATACAGGTGGGCGCCTGAATGCAAAAAATAGAAATGTATTCCCGCATTATACTGGTGGGGGGATGATGCATACGATCGCCCTCAGTTTCTTCAATAATAAGAATATTATTTGGGTTTTATCAATGCGGGAAGTTTTAATATTTTCGGAATTTTTCTCTCTCTTCAATATTCAGCTCTCTTCTTTTTTCCTTTATCTTCCTCTTCAAATCTGTCCAAGTCCCCCTATTTATTACCATCTTTCAGCAATTTTTAAAAATTAAAAACCCACTATCTTCCACTTATCCCCCTTTTAATCTCACTACCTAATGTTTTTTCCCCCATTATATCTTGTTCCTCATGCTTATATTAAACAATTGCATTATTCCCCACCATTATATCTTGTTCCCCATGCTTATATTAAACAAATGCATTATTCCCCACCATTATGTCTTGTCCTCCACCATGTACTATTTTAATATTATTAAAAAAATTATTTAATCTTAATGGACAAAGCACTCAAAATAAATAATTGTTCAGATTTTTAATTCCAAAAATACCCCTCCGCCCTTACTGAAATTACCATTTTACCCCTGAAAATACTGCATTTTACCAATCTAACCCGTCAGCTATAACCAATTCAGCTAATCAATTCTAACCAAAATATAGCAGCTATAACCAATTCCTAATCAAATTTTATGAACAAATTCAAACTAAATGATGAACAACAAAGAAACAACTTGAATTATTTTGACTGAACAATTTTTTTTTAAACAACAAACCTATTTTCAGATTCACCAACAATAACAAACAAATATATTCAAAGCATGAGCTCAAATTCAAATTAAACTTAAACAAAATAAATAAACAGATTCAAATCACTAAACTCAAATAATCAATTGATCTTCAAATTAAATCCAACAAAATACAACAAAGATACATGATTCAAACTAAATCAAAAAATTAAAAACCAAAACATAAACTCACATTAAATCACTGAATTAAAAACGAACTTCAAACAAAATGAACACGAATAAGGTGTTAGGCATTCCCGAATTCCGTGGTTCTAGCACGGTCACTCAACTATTATATTTGGCTTATTTATCTGATTTTTAAACAATTAAGAACTTATATGCAAATTTAGCTTTAAACCGCTTTTATCAATATTCTTATTATTATTTTATACAAGAATTGCAACGTCGTGAAAACGCATCTCGAACCACGTCACAACCAGTGTACACGTGATTTGTTGACGCATTTTGACTCCGTCAAGATCGGGATTTGGGTTACATAAATGCACACCCATATTTAAGAAAATAACCTTATTAAATATGCGCCAAAAGACTACGCGTTATTATACTTTTAGGTAGGACCGTGAAATTTACTAAACGGCCAGTGCTGACGACCCCAGCGACTTGTATGTTAATTTTCGTGTCTTTTGTCGGGAATACCAGAAAGGCTACCATGAAAGCAATACACCTATGTCTTTCCCATTTCAGTTGGTTTTCCCCGCTGCAGATCTTTCCCTCGGGATTGTTGAACCCTCCAAAATGACCGTATCTGTCGTACAGGAATGCCAAACTACAAAAACCTTCAGATAATTCTGGGTTGTGTATAACTCTGCGGATCTTCACGGTGTCTAAAAATCTGTGTATGGTCACGGTCCTTGGTGCAATAAGATACTGCTCTCTCATAGGGACTTTGGGACTCCCGATGTACCCTGCCAGTTCTTCCAGTGTCGGTGTGAGCTCAAAGTCTGAGAAATGAAATACATTGTGTGCTGGGTCCCAAAATGAAATTAGCGCCCTTATAATGTCCCCTCTCGGTAAAATGTCCAGTAACCCAACTAAGTTTCCTAAGTACATCTTGACTGTAACTCGCCCTGATTCTTCTAATTGTTCCACCACATGTGTAAGCCCAAGGGGATCCCATTTATAATGGCCTCAGATGAATTCCTACTCGTGCTCATTCTGCACATTTATTAAGGTGATTTAGACAAAAAGCAAAATTTTTATTTGACTCATAAACTAAGTTTCCTATTTTTCCCTAATTTTTGAGGAAAAGAAAGACCGATTCTCCAAATACGGCCTTTTGACTCTTCAGGGATAAGATTTTAAGGCTGTAGAGATTTAACCAACCGAAAGGTAAAAGAATGACCAAAGGTGGCTGCTTATGCAAAGTCAGCCTTCCAGCGTCCCTTTAGGGAATGTTCGGCTATTTTTGTAACATGGCATCGCCTGACTCTTTTATAAAAGTGGCAACATTTTGTCATTTTTTCTTTTCTGGTTGTTTTTGCAAAATGGGAAGTTGGACCCGATGAGGGTTGCCTACGTATCTCACACCCTGTGAGAATCAAACCGGCGTAGTTCGGGTAATCATGAATAAAGTAAATAAACTAATTTTTTATTTATTTATTTATTATTATTTATTATTTTATTTTTTTGAAGGAAAAACTTATAAAGAAGAAAAGGAGCATTTTTGCAAAGAAGGATTTCTAAAGAAAAAAAAATTAATTTTTTTTTTGAATTTTGAAAGAAAAACTTCTAAAGAAGAAAGAAAATATTTTTTGGAATTTTACTTTCAATTTATGAAAGAAATGCTTCCAAAAAATATTTTTGAATTTTGAATTTTCTTTTCAATTTTTTGAAAGAAGAATGAAAAAATATTATTTTTTTTGGATTTTTTGGAAGAAATTAAAAGAAAATATTTTTATTTTATTTTTATATTAAAAAAATAATTAAAAAGACTTTCTAAAGAAATCAATAGTGGAAAATATTTTTGGATTTTTTTTTTTTGGAAAATTGGGGGCTTAAAAAAAACTTTTCTAGAAAGGAAATAAAGAAAAATACTTTTTGGATTTATATATATATATTTGCAACAAATAATAAAACCACGTTCACCGCACGACTCTTTTTATTTTTATTTTTGGCATTTTCGTAGACAAATAAATAAAAAAAAAAACAGGATGGGCCGTTTAGTAAATTTCACGGTCCTACCTAAAAGTATAATAACGCGTAGTCTTTTGGCGCATATTGTTACACCTCCTTTTTCCGTCCCCGCGAGGGGTGAAGGAGTTTATTCCAATTAAAGGACAATCGAAACGGGATTTGTTTATTTATTTCACAGTCGCCACTTAGGAGATTTAGGGTGTCCCAAGTCACCAATTTAATCCCGAATCGAGGAAAAGAATGACTCCGTATTACAGTCTGCGAACCAGAAATTCGGATAAGGAATTCTGTTAACCCGGGAGAAGGTGTTAGGCATTCCCGAGTTCCGTGGTTCTAGCACGGTCGCTCAACTGTCATATTTGGCTTAAATATCTGATTTTTATACAATTATGAGCTCATGTGCAAATTTTTAACTCTTTACCGCTTTTATTATTATATTTTTAAAAGAATGTGAACATCGTTTAAAAACATGTCTTTGGATTGCGTCACATAAAATGCACCCGCGATCCGGAACGTATTTTTATTCAATGTTTTGGGATTTGGATTTGGGTCGCATAAATGCGCACCCGTGTTTAGGAATGTATTATTATTAAAATCGTGCCTAAAGCGATTAGCGTATTATTATTTCTGGGTAAGACCGTGGAATTTTGCCAAACGGTCCATCCCGAAGTTTAAGCAATTTAAAAAAAAAATATTTACCGAGGGCCCCGCAATTTTTGTATTTTTATTCGGCGAGGCTCATCTCAGTCTTATTTTTTAAGGAATTTGCAACGTCATGGACATGCATCTCGGACCACGTCACAATCAATGTACCCGTGATTGGAGACACATTTCGACTCCGTTGAGATTTGGATTTGGGTCACATAAATGTGCACCCGAGTTTTAAGAAGGTAAGATTAATTAAATCGCGCCTAAAGAGTCTAACGCGTTATTATCTTTGGGGAAGGTAGTGAAATTCACTAAACAGTCCATCCCGAATTCTAAATAATCAATTAAACATTTATTGAGGGCCCCGCAATTGGTGCGTTTTATTGGACGAGGCTCATCTCATTTATTTTTAAAGGACAGTCCTAAAATGCCTACATTTTTCTGTATTAAATTTGTCTCTACAAAATAAAGAGAAAATATCTTAATTTATTTACATGCTTGAGTTGTTATAGATGAGTTTCGAATATGATTCATAAAATCTGAAAATGATGCAAACAGGACAGTCCGTTGCCAATGCGGGCCCAGGCTCAACGTGTATGGCATAAAACTAGACCTGGGCCATCTTATTCACATGTTACTACCTAGTTACATTATACTAGGCATGTTCTCAGTTTGTCAAATTAAAAAAAAACTTAGCAATCTAATTTTAATCCTAGACCATTTACATGCTGAAATTAACCAATATTATTTAACTAAACAATATTCCTACCAAGTTCCTAAATGGCCTATTCGTTTGATTTTTAACTAGACGGAGTTACTACACCATTTATTTATTTTTAGGCAATGTATAGATAGTTCATCCGTTAAGCTATCGTCAGATGTTCCACTATATATATTAAATAGCTACATGATTCTGATTTTTGTAAGCTAAATAATTTATATATACAAATAAAATTCAGAATATAATTAAAATAAATTTAGAACTTCAACTCTTCATTTTTTTGTATTCATGCTTCATGTTTCAGTTTACAATAATCAGCGTGTCAGTTGTGTACCTGATATTGGAAGCAAAAGAAAAGGGAGATCAGCAGAAATTCAGTAGCATACAACAACAGCAACACCCAAAAACCAGCAATGAGAAACTAGTGACGGATTTTAAAACTCAAGATAAAAATCCAGAAAACACCAACAACAATCAACGGACAGAAGCCAAGGGAATCTTTTTAGATTTGAAAGACTAATTAATGTTCAACCCTTAATTTCTGAATCCGTTTATCAGAATATTTAAATTGTATATCAGGTGTATACTATTCTTCTTTTGAATTTCCAGATTGTTTTTATTTTTATTTTTGGAGTCTTAGTATTTTCGGAATTTTTCTCTCTCTTTAATATCCAGCTCTTTTTTTTTCTCTATCTCTCTCTCTTTCTCTTCTCTTTTCTTTCCCTCTCCTTTCTTTTTTTTCTCAAAATCTGATCAAGTCTCCTTTTTATTACCATCTTTCAGCATTTTTAAACATAAAATCCACTATATTCCCACTCATCCCCTTTTTAATCTCACTACCTAATGTTTTGTCCCCCACTACATTAAACAAATACTCCATTATATCTTGTCCCCCATGCTTACATTAAACAAATACATTATTCCCCCTCCTCCCCCCCCCCATTATATCTTGTCCCCCCATTATTGATTATTTTAATATTATTTTAATCCTAATTGACAGAGCACTCAAAATAAATAATTGTTCAGAATTTTAATTCCAAAAGTACCCCTCTAACCTTACTGAAATTACCATTTTACCCCTAAACATACTGCAAATTACCAAACTACCCCCATCAGCTATAGCCAATCACATAATCAATCTCAACCAAAATACAGTAAATATGACCAATTTCTAAACAAATTTCAACAACAAATCTCATGAACACATTGAATCATACAGGTTCAAATTAATGGGAATACGTTAACCATATTGGGAACTAATCCTGGTTAACTTAGACCAAAAATGAATGAGCAAAGAGACAACAATATCAATCAACAAAATACATGATTCAAACTAAATCAACAAATCAAAAACCAAACACAAAAAAACTCACATTAAATCACTGGGGTTACAAACTAACTTCAAATAAAGATGATCATGAATTAAATCTATTTTAAACAACAAGGATTCAAATGATTTAACAAACATTAACCATTTCTGAAAAAATACATAACAACACATGAAACAAACTGAAGAAATAATTAATTAAACTTCAATTTGAATCTAACGACATTAAAACTAACAATTTCACATGAACAAACTGAAAAATTAACAAAACAATGAACACGAACAAAACAAAAATCAAACATTTACCGATTTTAGATTCGAGAATATCAAAACAAAATACAGACAAAAAGTGAAACTCAAAACCCACTAACCGGATCGAAACCACGAACAACGACTGACCAACGACGAACTCGAACTGTGTATGGACTGTTTCGACAAACCCCGACCAAAGTGAAGTAGCGACGAGCTACTGTGATGGAGAAGTCGAAGAAGAAAGCAACAGTGTTCGACGAGATGGACATGGTTGGACATAGCAGAAGCAGCAGAAGGATCTTGGTTTTGGGAGTAGTCGTGACGACACAGGAGGGCATTTGGTTGGGAGCAGCTGCTCGACGTCTTGGCTGGATCGTAGCAGAAGCAGCAGGAAGCAGAAGCAGGAGCAGCTTGGCCATGAAGACGATGAAGCCACGAGGGGGCTAGCCATGGCAGTCATGGCGACGGGTTGATGACGAAAACGCAGCAGCAGCCATGGGTGTCGAGCTCAAGCTCAAGCTTGATGAAGAAGATGAAGTAGCAGCGCGTTTGGATGGTGACACAGAAGAGGCAAAAGCGGTGGAGCTAGGCGGACATGGCTGGAGCTCGTCTGGACGTGGAGGAGATGGCTGCCATGAACGAGCTTCGAGCTCGACATGGAGAAAACGGGCTCCGTGGTGGTATGTCAAAGGTGATGGAGGTGTGAAGGGTGAGCGTGTGTGTGAAGGTGACATGAGGGGGGGAGGCAGCCATGGTTGCTGCTCACGTTGGGGTCATTTGGGACGAAGGGAGAAGACGAAGAAAAGGGCGGGTAGGTGGTTTTTAGGGTTTGTCCTTGTTTTTTGTTTTTGTCAAATGTAAGATAGGGGGTGTTGGGTATTTGGGTTATGGAACGGGTCGACCCGGTTCAAAATTGACCGGGTCATGGGGAAGGTTGGGTATTTTTTGGGCTTGTGGCTTGAATTTGAAGAAGAGCCCAATTCCGATTTTCTTTATATTCTGCTTTATTTTCTTCTTTTATTTTTTCTAAAACTAAATTCTAAAAATCCTTAAATTATTATTAAGTTATAAAAGCGCAAATTAACTCCCAATAACAATTAACGCACAATTAAGTAATAATTAAGCATAAAATTGTACATTTGGACATTAAATGCTAAAAATGCAAAAGATGCCTATTTTTGTAATTTTCAATTTTTGTAACACAAACTTAATTACTAACAATTATAGAATTAAATCCTACATGCAAATGCGACGTATTTTATATTTTTATTAATTTAAACAAATAAACATGCACAGACAAAAATACAAATAATTATACAAAAATACCACAAAAATACAAAAATTGCACACAAAAGGGAAAATTGTTTTATTTTGAATTTTTTGTAAGTAATTCTTTCATAGGGCAAAAATCACGTGCTTACAGCTGCCCCTCTTTGCACGAAGACACGAAGGGTTTTCGTGCAAAGATAAAGTGAGCGATTTTTGCCCATCCGAGTACTCCGTGTGAAGCATTTTTTTTGAAAGATTTGACTGAACCTTTGCTTCAGAGGTTTCCTACATATCCTGGGCTAAAACAGGAATCAGGTCAATGTAGTTCGGGATGTTTTGGTAGCTGGGACTACCATGGGACTGCAATGTTACTGCTGTTGTATGCTACTTTTACTTGTTTGCTGACCTCCTTATTACACCATGCTTAAAAGAAAAATCAAGAAGTTAGGCTAGACTACGGATTACAAGATCCCATCTATCTTCCATTTGTTCTTGATGCCTTGCTTTCTTGTCGGCTTGCGTCGATTCCGGTGCTTCATTCTTCCGAGAACTGACGGGGGTGACACCGACCTTTTGCTACTCTGAATACCAATTCTCACTGTCTGGTTCGGTCCGCTGGAGATATGGCTTTCTTCATTTAAGCTTTGTTATGCTGGGCATAATTCAATGTTCATAGGCCGTTTCTTTCAAGATGCGTCTTTTCTCCCTTTTGACTCATGCGCTTGATTTTGCGCTGGGATCTCTTGTTGCAACCTTCCGCTTTCTGTTGCTGGGGATTTTTATTGTTTCCCGCTGGGGATTCCTGTTGGATTCTTCTACTTTACTCACTTGCAATGTATTCCTCTATTATATGGGTGGGCTCCCAACTTCAACCAACGACTTTGAAAATAAATTCGCCATTCCTCTTTTCAGGCGGGCTCCTGACTTCATCAAACTTTGAAAATAAAATGTCATTCCTTTCTTTAGGCTGGCGAGATTTCAAAAACTTTTAAAAAATAAAACACCTTTCCTTTCTTCAGGCGGACTCCTGACTTAAACGACAACTTTGAAAATAAAATGCCATTCCTTTCTTTAAGCTGGCGAGATTTCAACAACTTTTAAAAATAAAACGCCTTTCCTCTCTTCAGGCGGGCTCCTGACTTCAACAACAATTTTGAAGATAAAATGTCATTCCTTTCTTCAGGCGGGCTCCTGACTTCAACAACAACTTTGAAAATAAAATGCCATTCCTTTCTTTAGGCTGGAGAGATTTCAACAACTTTTAAAATAAAACGCCATTCTGTTCTTCAGGGGGAGCTCCTGACTTCAACAACAACTTCGAAAATGAAATGCCATTCCTTTCTTTAGGCTGGCGAGATTTCAAAAATAAAACGCCTTTCCTCTCTTCAGGCGGACACCTGACTTCATCAACAACTTTGAAAATTAAATGTCATTCCTTTCTTTAGGCTGGCGAGATTTCAACAACTTTTTTTTTTAAAATAAAAACGCTTTCCTCTCTTCAGGCGGGCTCCTGACTTCAACAACTTTAAAAATAAAAATGCCATTCCTTTCTTTAGGCTGGCGAGATTTCAACAATTTTTAAAAAATAAAACACCTTTCCTTTCTTCAGGCGGGCTCCTGACTTCAACAACAACTTTGAAAATAAAATGTCATTCCTTTCTTTAGGCTGGCGAGATTCCAACAACTTTTAAAAATGAAACGCCTTTCCTCTCTTCAGGCGGGCTCCTGATTTCAACAACAACTTTGAAAATAAAATCCTATTTGAGGGTAGATGAACCTAAAATATCCTATTCGAGGGCAGATGAACCCAAAATATCCTATTCGAGGGCGAATAAACCCAAAATATCCTATTCGAGGGCGGATGAACCCAAAATATCCTATTCGAGGGCGGATGAACCCAAAATATCCTATTCGAGGGCGGATGAACCCAAAATATCCTATTCGAGGGCGGATGAACCCAATTTTTTCAACTTAAATGTAAAGACTTGGCTGGCGAGATTTCAAAAATAAAACGCCTTTCCTCTTTTCAGGCGGGCACCTGACTTCATCAACAACTTTGAAAATAAAATGTCATTCCTTTCTTTAGGCTGGCGAGATTTCAACAACTTTTTTTAAAATAAAAACGTCTTTCCTCTCTTCAGGCGGGCTCCTGACTTCAACAACTTTAAAAATAAAAATGTCATTCCTTTCTTTAGGCTGGCGAGATTTCAACAATTTTTAAAAATAAAACACCTTTTCTTTCTTCAGGCGGGCTCCTGACTTCAACAACACTTTGAAAATAAAATGTCATTCCTTTCTTTAGGCTGGCGAGATTTCAACAACTTTTAAAAATGAAACGTCTTTCCTCTCTTCAGGCGGGCTCCTGATTTCAACAACAACTTTGAAAATAAAATCCTATTTGAGGGCGGATGAACCCAAAATATCCTATTCGAGGGCGGATGAACCCAAAATATCTTATTCGAGGGCGGATGAACCCAAAATATCCTATTCGAGGGCGGATGAACCCAATTTCTTCAACTTAAATGTAAAGACTGAAATGTATTCCAACTTCAAAACTTGAAATTTAAATTGCCATTCTACAGGTGGGCTCCTGACTTCTTTAACTTAAAATTTAACAACCTCCGTTCTACAGGCGGGCTCCTGACTTCAACAATTTCTTAAATTTTAACACCTCCATTCTCCAGGCGGGCTCCTGACTTCAACTCTAATATTTTTAAAAATAAATCAAGCTCCTTTCGAGATTTGGAGAAAGATTCATCGGACTAAGATTTGATATCTCAGGAGAAAATTTCATCAGACTAGGACTTTTATCCTATGAGGAAAATGTAAAGATCAAAGGTTTAAGAAACTTACCTTTGTAATTCCTTCTTTTCTTTTCTTTTTCCCTTGCGCTGCTTTGTTCCTATTTCAACTCTCAAGCAAAGAAAATTTTATCAGTTTTTTTTTTAAATGGTGGCCGATTTGTGGCCTTGCTGGGGATGGCTTTCTTCTTTAAAAGCTCGTGTTGTCTATCCCCGAGACTGCTGGGGATAACACTGATGGGGAATTATTTACTTACCTGTTGAGGAATAATATTATTGGGGAATCTCCTTTCTTCCCCTTTTTCCAAAACTACCTCCTTCAAAACTTTTCTCTCTCAACATTGCTGGGGATAAAATGTTATCAGCCGGGAATAACGCTGTTGAGGATAACACTGCTGGGAGATTTTGATTCCTTCAAAACTAGTGCTTCACTCTTCTGAAGGCTGCTGGGAATGATACTGGCCTTTTGCTTTTTCCGAGCACAAGTTTCATCCTTTTGTTCTGTCCGCTGGGGAACAACTTCCTTTATTAAAACTTGTTATGCTGGGGGTAAAACTAGTTCAAAGACCACTTCCCTTGAGACTGGTGCTATCTTTATTCTTCCCCGAATGGGTATCTGACTTCCAAAAAATTTTCTAAATGAAAGGAAAATTTTCTGCCCCAGTTTGACAATCTCCCTTGTGCCATGCCTTTCCGCCATCAATGCCATTTCCTTTTAAAATTTGACTGTGGTGGTTGGTTGTGATACTCCTACTGGGGATGACTTTTCCCTTTCTCCTTCCCTGCTCTGCGTTCCAAAAAACTTGCTGGGGACGATATTATTTGCTGGGAATGATCCCTTTCTGCTGGGGATATCCCTCTTCTTTTGTGGCATAGTTCGGAAACTGTCATTTTCCTGACCTTTTATTCTCGTATGAATTTCTCAAATCATGCCCATTGCTCTTCTTGATTTGTCCCCCGGCCTTGGCCTTGAGGTTTATAACATTTGATTTTGGCAAGGATATCCCTCTTGACATTCGTCAATCCTTTTGTCAATTTCCTTTTGCTGGGGATATCTTTCTTGACACTGGCCTCGCGCTTGTTCCTTCCTGACTTAGACCATTTGGATCTTCTAATCAGATCTGGTCTTGCCTAATTGGAAAGCTGATGGCAGATTTTGAAGTCATTTTTCACTTGTTCTAACTAAATAGACTCTACTGGGGAATTTTCTATGAAAGGAGAAAGATAAACAAAAAAGGAACCGAATAAAAGACAAAGGAAAAAAATGACTCTTTAACAAGAGAAACTATAAATAAAAACCTATCAAACGCAGATACCGACTCTAATGGTCATGACATGCGCATGTGGCTTATCCTCTATCGTCAATCGTCTTTCAAGATCTTCATTTGGTGATTCCCCATCTGATTCTCAATCTTATTCGACTTGTAGTGCCCGAAGGGTTTTCACTATCAAGCCTCTCTCATTTTGGTTTTTCTCTCAGCTTTCATCGCCTTATGGTGTCCGTGAAGATTTTCACCGATAAGACTCTCTCATTTGTATCACTTTCTAGCTGGGGATTTGGAGTGTTGCCGGTATGATTCTCTCTGCTGGGGATTAGAGTCCCTTCTGCTATGGAACAGAGTGTTATGTTCACCGGTAAGACTCTCATTTGTCTGACTTGGCATCTTTTGCAGATTGATCAGAAGGTCTTTCTTTGGACCGTAATGTGGGATTTTGGATTGGCTAGAAAGAAAGGGTATTAAAGGCTCAAAAACAAATCAAATTGGGGTTCAAAATTACAACCTTCAGAACCAAATTTGTTTACAACAAGCGCAACTCTTGCCCCAGTTTCTTGCTTGGGGATTTTTTATTTATTTTTTTAATTTTTATTACACCATGACCGAGCCGTGAGGCGCCTACGTATCCTCTTTGAGGAATCAGGTCGAACGTAGTTCCCAATTCCTCTGTTTTCTTCTGACTTTCTTTTGTTTTTTTGTTATCATTTTTCTTTTCTTCTTTTTTTTTTCATTTTTCTTTTGTCGTTTTGTTGATTTTTTTTCTTTTTCTTTTTGTGTTTTTTTTTCTTTTTCTTTTCTTATCTTTTTATGTTTGTGTTTCTACTCTTTGCTACTGATTCCGAAAAAGAGGTATGAAAGAAAACAAATAAGGCTCAAAGGGTTAACGAAGGAAAAAGTGTTTAGATAGCAGAATAAAATGCCTTCATCATTCCAATCTTCAAAACACGCCAAGCACAAACAACACCATTAAATATTCACCACATCTTCTGATTGTGCCGGACTTGATAACCATATGCATACATTTGCCTTTTTCTTTTGTCATTTTTAAAGCACCGTTGGGCAATACTGTCACTTGATTTTGTGGTTTTTCTTTATGTTTTATTTGCCCCAGTTCCACATGACTCGAGCTCCGAATAATCTCAAACCATCTGTATTCCTTTTAAATGTTCCGATCACCTCCCAATGGTTTTATGATTATCTTTTAAGATCAGGCCCAAACTGTGTGCGCATGTCATGTCACCAGAATCGGCGCTGAACAAAATTACAAAAGAACTAAACAAAAGACGACTGGAAATAATAAAAGACCGGATTTTGCATTAGACTAACGGTAAAATGGCTTGAATAACAAGACAAACAAAACAAACCAGAATACAATCTCGAAACAAATCTGGACAAAACTAAACAAACCGTTATGACAAAAAAATGGAAAGATAGGAAGGTTTGACACAAGGCAATATCCGAATTACAACCCTAAGAATAATTCGGAGAACAGAAATGCCAACAAAATAAGCCACCAAAAGCTTCTCTCATGCTAACCAAGGAACAGAGCGTCCTACCAATTATCGAACCTGGCATCTTAGCCACTGAGCTTCACATTAATATTGTCAAGACCATTACCAACTTCAATATCATCAATCTCAGTCAACAAGTTCCCAATAGGATTCGAGTGCTCCATGTCACTGTCATCGATCACAATCCTCCCTTTTTGGATCATTCTTTCTACTTCCCTTTTCAAATTTCGACAGCTCTCAATGTTGTGCCCTCTGACATTGGAGTGGTATGCACATCGTGCAGCAGGATCAAAGCTTTTTGCACGTGAATCTGGAGTATATGCGGGGAGCGGCTCAATCAAGCCAGCATGCCTTAGCCTTTCAAACAGACTTGCATAAGATACTCAGATAGGGGTGAGAGTCTTTCCTCGTTTCAGCAACCTCTCGTTCCTAAATGCTTGATTGGGCTGGAAACCTGATCCAGGGGGCTTCCGGTAGGCTTGTGAGGGTGGATAGGCCTTTTGTGGAGCTGGGTATTTGGAAAGTGAAGCATGTCTTTGGGAGTCTCGTGGAGAGAAGTAGCGTTGGGTAGGGGAGTAGCGTTGACGAGTGATGGAGCTACTCGGGTAGCTGGGAAAGCTGCCATAAGTGGGTTGGGATGGAGAGTATGGGGGATCTTCCGTTATGGTATTGGGTGCTTGGGTAATGACAGAGTTCAAGAAGCTTGGCGGTGGAGGGGGTGGTGCTTTCCCAGTCATCCATGCCTGATACATGTCTGCCACATGTTGTCTCAGCATTTTCACTTCTTCTACCAACCCGTTGTTCCATTCGACCAGTTGTTGTCGGTCATCAGTACCGACCCACTTGGTTCTGAGGTTCTGAGGCATTGTCCTTTGACTTTGCTTTGCAGGGAGGAGCTACCACAACCAACCACTTTTCTATATATGAACAACAGAAAAGTGAAGCCATCACGTTAGTGTTAGGGCATTTGACAGATAATCATATATCAGAGATACAGTGCACCTAAGCAGTTAGACCGTTCTATCACGCATTCATGTGCGTCGTTCCGGCTTCTTGTAATTTTGCCCCTTTGAAAATCTCCCACATTTTCCTTTATTTTTCTTTCTTTCTTTTTTCGATTTTTTTTTCGATTTTTTTTTCATTTTTTTTTTCTCTTTTTTTTTGTTGTGGTCGAATCTTATGGAGATTGCCTACGTATCATGACCCCGCATGAATAAGACCTTGCGTAGTTCGGACAAAATGAAAGGTAACAGCAATGAAACATTTTTTTTCTTTATCAATTTTCATAATAAAACAAACTGGGTTTCAAGGGTTTAAAGATGACCTACAAGCTCGAAAGTCAAACAACCCACATATTCTAATCAAAATATTTACAAACTCAAAAACAAAAGGCCAGCTCCTTTTCTCCGTTTGACAAATGCAACCAAACGGTTATTTTTGCAAATGTGGCCCCTTTCACATGAATTTTGAGGCCGGGGAGGATTATTTTATGACACTTTACAAACTTGTCCGTTATTTTACAAAAATAGCCTTTCGACAACTGAAAGATACTCTAAGGCTATTTCGGCAAGAACAGTTTAAGACGCGGCCGAAACTGGCTCGGCTTATTTTTTATTAAAAATCCAAATGGTATTCACCTGACCGCTGACTCTTTGTTTTTTTTTCAAATTACAATAAAAACCTGGTATTGCAAACACGACCCTTTAGCGCCTCGGGGGCGAAGATTTTTAAGGCTGTGTGAGTCAGCTGGACCAAATCTAAAACAATGACCCACAGGTGGCTGTTTATGCAAAGTCAGCCTTCCGGCATCCCTTTCGGGAACATTCGGCTATGTTTTGACAAAACAGCGTCACCCGACTTCTTTATGACAAAATTAAAATTTTCACATGTTTTTATTTATTTGTTTGTTTTTGGTTATTTTAGCAAAAGGGGAGGTTAGACCCGATGAGGGTTGCCTACGTATCTCACATCCGGTGAGAATCAAACCGGCGTAGTTTGCCCCTCAGAAATAAAGCAAATAAGCTAACTCCTTTTTTTTCTCGAAAAAATACTTACAAAGAAGAGAGAAAATATTCCTGGATTTTGAATTTTTTTATTTTATATATATATATATATATATATATATATATATATATATATATATATATATATATATATATTTTGTTTTTGAAAAGAAACGACGGCTAAAAAAATATATATATTTTTTAACTTTTTTTCCCTTTTTTTTTGGAAAGTTCAAAAAATCTTCTAAAGAAAAAAGGAAATATTTTTGGACTATTACTGTGGATTTCTGAAAGAAATACTACAAAAGAAAAGAAAAAATATTTTTGAATTTTGAATTTTCTTTTGAACTTTTAAACAAATATTTTGAATTTTGAGAGAGATTAAAAAGAAATATTTTTGTATTATTTTTTTTTATTTGAGGTCTAAAAGACTGAGTAATCAAAAATATTTTTTTATTTATTTTTGGAATATGGTGGGCCGGAACCGAAGAGGTTTGCCTACGTATCTCACATCCGGTGAGAATCAGACCTGCGTAGTTCGGGCAATTAACTGAACTATTTTAAACTTTTTTTTTCATTCATTTTTTGCAGCAAATATAAAAAATAGACCCACATTTCTTCGCCAATTCTGGATCTTTTCCTTTTCGATTTTGGGCATTTTCATAAAAAAAAAACTATTTTAAAAATAATACCCTTTTTTTTTCATTTTCATTTTCCATGGCAAGACAAACTATTTTTCTTTTTCTATTTTGTTGAAAGCGAGACAGAACAAAGATTCTCTTTTTTTTTCTATTTTTCCTTTGCTTTTAGTAAAACAAATTAATATAACATTTTTTTTATTTTCTCAAAATTTCGACAGAGTTTGACGGTATTTGGGCATTGGGTTTTTCAAAAATAAACAATTAACTCCCTAACCGCTATTTTTTTTTTTCAATTTCACAATATTCCTAATATTCAAACACCGGTCAGCATGCCGGCGCGAGACAAATAAATGCACGGAAAACAAATAGGATGCATCAGGATGGTCTTTTCATATCAGGTTGCTAGTCCTAGACGGACCCAACCCCTGTGTTGAGTCCCCTAAGTCAAATGCAACGTGATGCAAATAAGCGTTCCTACTAGGGATCCGGCATGAAGTCACGTTATTCTATGTTCAAAACCTGGGTCGGTGTTCTAGACAGTGTACCCGAGCGGACAACTCGAGTTGAGGAAGGAGCTCCTTTCCGGGAACCAAAAGGCCAGCCGGCTTAGAAACTTTCCGAGCCTCTTTTATTTCAAGGTATGACACTAACAGAATAGGGAGTCTCAACCAGTAAGCACATCCCCGGAGGTAAGAAGAGAAAGGTTTCGGCACAGTTTATATACAGTTCAGATAATATCAAAGCGGTAAAAGCATCATTTAGCACATTGAGCCTAACCATGTAACAAAATCAGATAGAACCAAATATAACAATTTATCTAAGCTCGAATTTCTAACCCTGAACCAGTGGTTTTGGGTTTTAGTCCCCAGCAGAGTCGCCAGAGCTGTCACACCTCCTTTTTCCGTCCCCGCGAGGGGTGAAGAAGTTTTTTCCAATTAAAGGACAATCGAAACAGGATTTGTTTATTTATTTCAGAGTCGCCACTTGGGAGATTTAGGGTGTCCCAAGTCACCAATTTAATCCCGAATCGAGGAAAAGAATGACTTTGTATTACAGTCTGCGAACCAGAAATCCGGATAAGGAATTCTGTTAACCCGGAAGAAGGTGTTAGGTATTCCCGAGTTCCGTGGTTCTAGCACGGTCGCTCAACTGTCATATTTGGCTTAAATATCTGATTTTTATACAATTATGAGCTCATGTGCAAATTTTTAACTCTCTACCGCTTTTATTATTATATTTTTAAAAGAATGTGAACATCGTTTAAAAACATGTCTTTGGATTGCGTCACATGAAATACACCCGTGATCCGGAACGTATTTTTATTCAATGTTTTGGGATTTGGATTTGGGTCACATAAATGCGCACCCGAGTTTAGGAATGTATTATTATTAAAATCGTGCCTAAAGCGATTAGCGTATTATTATTTCTGGGTAAGACCGTGAAATTTTGCCAAACGGTTCATCCCGAAGTCTAACCAATTTTAAAAAAAATATTTACCGAGGGCCCCGCAATTTTTGTATTTTTATTCGGCGAGGCTCATCTCAGTCTAATTTTTTAAGGAATTTGCAACGTCATTGACATGCATCTTGGACCACGTTACAATCAATGTACCCGTGATTGGAGACACATTTCGACTCCGTTGAGATTTGGATTTGGGTCACATAAATGTGCACCCGAGTTTTAAGAAGGTAAGATTAATTAAATCGCGCCTAAAGAGTCTAACACGTTATTATCTTTGGGGAAGGCAGTGAAATTCACTAAACAGTCCATCCCTAATTCTAAATATTCAATTAAACATTTATTGAGGGCCCCGCAATTGGTGCGTTTTATTGGGCGAGGCTCATCTCATTTATTTTTAAAGGACAATCCTAAAATGCCTACATTTTTCTCTATTAAATTTGTCTCTACAAAATAAAAGAGAAAATGTCTTAATTTATTTACATGCTTGAGTTGTTATAGATGGGTTTCGAATATGATTCATAAAATCTGAAAATGATGCAAACAGGACAGTCCGTTGCCACTGCGGGCCCAGGCCCAACGTGTATGGCATAAAACTAGACCTGTGCCGTCTTATTCACATGTTACTACCTAGTTACATTATACTAGGCATGTTCTCAGTTTGTCAAATTAAAAAAAAACTTAGCAATCTAATTTTAATCCTAGACCATTTACATGCTGAAATTAACCAATATTATTTAACTAAACAATATTCCTACCAAGTTCCGAAATGGTCTATTCGTTTGATTTTTAACTAGACGGAGTTACTACACCATTTATTTATTTTTAGGCAATATATAGATAGTTCATCCGTTAAGCTATCGTCAGATGTTCCACTATATATATTAAATAGCTACATGATTCTGATTTTTGTAAGTTAAATAATTTATATATACAAATAAAATTCAGAATATAATTAAAATAAATTTAGAACTTCAACTTTTCATTTTTTTTTTGTATTCATGTTTCATGTTTCAGTTTACAATAATCAGCGTGTCAGTTGTGTACCTGATATTGGAAGCAAAAGAAAAGGGAGATCAGCAGAAATTCAGTAGCATACAACAACAACAACACCCAACAACCAGCAATGAGAAACCAGTGACGGATTTTAAAACTCAAGATAAAAATCCAAAAAACACCAACAACAATCAACGGACAGAAGCCAAGGGAATCTTTTTAGATTTGAAAGACTAATTAATGTTCAACCCTTAATTTCTGAATCCGTTTATTAGAATATTTAAATTGTATATCAGGTGTATACTATTCTTCTTTTGAATTTCCAGAATGTTTTTCTTTTTATTTTTGGAGTCGTAGTATTTTCGAAATTTTTCTCTCTCTTTAATATCCAGCTTTTTTTTTCTCTATCTCTCTCTCTTTCTCTTCTCTTTTCTTTCTCTCTCCTTTCTCTTTTTTCTGAAAATCTGATCAAGTCTCCTTTTTATTACCATCTTTCAGCATTTTTAAACATAAAATCCACTATATTCCCACTCATCCCCCTTTTAATCTCACTACCTAATGTTTTGTCCCCCACTACATTAAACAAATACCCCATTATATCTTGTCCCCATGCTTAAATTAAACAAATACATTATTCCCCCCCCCCATTATATCTTGTCCCCCCATTATTGATTATTTTAATATTATTTTAATCCTAATTGACAGAGCACTCAAAATAAATAATTGTTCAGAATTTTAATTCCAAAAATACCCCTCTAACCTTACTGAAATTACCATTTTACCCCTGAACGTACTGCAAATTACCAAACTACCCCCATCAACTATAACCAATCACATAATCAATCTCAACCAAAATACAGTAAATATGACCAATTTCTAAACAAATTTCAACAACAAATCTCATGAACACATTGAATCATACAACTTCAAATTAATGGGAATAAGTTAACCATATTGGGAACTAATCCTGGTTAACTTAGACCAAAAATGAATGAGCAAAGAGACAACAATATCAATCAACAAAATACATGATTCAAACTAAATCAACAAATCAAAAACCAAACACAAAAAAACTCACATTAAATCACTGGGGTTACAAACTAACTTCAAACAAAGATGAACATGAATTAAATATATTTTAAACAACAAGGATTCAAATGATTTAACCAACATTAACCATTTCTGAAAAAATACATAACAACACATGAAACAAACTGAAGAAATAATTAATTAAACTTCAATTTGAATCTAACGACATTAAAACTAACAATTTGACATGAACAAACTGAAAAATTAACAAAACAATGAACACGAACAAAACAAAAATCAAACATTTACCGATTTTAGATTCGAGAATATCAAAACAAAATACGGACAAAAAGTGAAACTCAAAACCTACTAACCGGATCGAAACAACGAACAACGACTGACCAACGATGAACTCGAACTGTGTATGGACTGTTTCGACAAACCCCGACCAAAGTGAAGCAGCGACGAGCTACTGTGATGGAGAAGTCGAAGAAGAAAGCAGCAGTGTTCGACGAGATGGACATGGTTGGACATAGCGGAAGCAACAGAAGGATCTTTGTTTTGGGAGTAGTCGCGACGACACAGGAGGGCATTTGGTTGGGAGAAACTGCTCGACGTCTTGGCTGGATCATAGCAGAAGCAGCAGGAAGCAGAAGCAGGAGCAGCTTGGCCATGAAGACGATGAAGCCACGAGGGGCTAGCCATGCAGTCATGGCGACGGGTTGATGATGAAGATGCAGCAGCAGCCATGGGTGTCGAGCTCAAGCTCGAGCTTGACGAAGAAGATGAAGCAGCAGCGCGTTTGGATGGTGACACAGAAGAGGCAAAAGCGGTGGAGCTAGGCGGACATGGCTGGAGCTCATTTGGACGTGGAGGAAATGGCTGCCATGAACGAGCTTCGAGCTCGACATGGAGAAAACGGGCTTCGTGGTGGTATGTCGAAGGTGATGGAGGTGTGAAGGGTGAGCGTGTGTGTGAAGGTGACGTGAGGGGGGGGAGGCAGCCATGGTTGCTGCTCACGTTGGGGTCATTTGGGACGAAGGGAGAAGACGAAGAAGGGGGCGGGTAGGTGGTTTTTAGGGTTTGTCCTTGTTTTTTGTTTTTGTCAAATATAAGATAGGGGGTGTTGGGTATTTGGGTTATGGACCGGGTCGACCCGGTTCAAAATGGACCGGGTCATGGGGAAGGTTGGGTATTTTTTGGGCTTGTGGCTTGAATTTGAAGAAGAGCCCAATTCCGATTTTCTTTATATTCTGCTTTCTTTTCTTCTTTTATTTTTTCTAAAACTAAATTCTAAAAATCCTTAAATTATTATTAAGTTATAAAAGCGCAAATTAACTCCCAATAACAATTAACGCACAATTAAGTAATAATTAAGCATAAAATTATACATTTGGACATTAAATGCTAAAAATGCAAAAGATGCCTATTTTTGTAATTTTTAATTTTTTGTAACACAAACTTAATTACTAACAATTGTAGAATTAAATCCTACATGCAAATGCGACGTATTTTATATTTTTATTAATTTAAACAAATAAACATGCACAGACAAAAATACAAATAATTATACAAAAATACCACAAAAATACAAAAATTGCACACAAAAAGGAAAATTATTTTATTTTGAATTTTTTGGGAGTAATTCTTTCATAGGGCAAAAATTACGTGCTTACACATATTTAATAAGGTTATTTTCTTAAATATGGGTGTGCATTTATGTAACCCAAATCCCGATCTTGACGGAGTCAAAATGCGTCAACAAATCACGTGTACACTAGTTGTGACGTGGTTCGAGATGCGTTTTCACGACGTTGTAATTCTTGTATAAAATAATAATAAGAATATTGATAAAATCGGTTTAGATGTTCCAGGAGAGAGCTTTTGTAGTGGGGCAATGCTTGGGCTTTCATATCGGCCATGTGGATCGTATGCATTTTTAGAAAATAAAAATCCTCATTTTGTACTGGCACCGCACTTTTGTCTTTCTAAGCCCTCATCCAAATCTCCATCTAGCCCAATCAACGGTCCACGAATTTTCGGGACTGACGACCTTGTGACACCTGCTCTAACGAAAGATCTAGAGAGACGCGGAACTGGCTTGGGAAGAACCCAAACTTTGCCAAATTATTTTTCCGACTCAACACTACAAAAGAGCCATCCGGCGATTGTCAAATGGATTCTTCCTCAGTGGAGGAGTGTTGTACAAAAGAACCCCGGATTTGGGATTGCTGAGATGTATAGACGCCAGTCAAGCCACGACAGTTATGACAGAGGTACATGCTGGAGTCTGTGGGCCCCATATGAGCGGATATGTATTAGCAAAGAAGATCCTTCGAGCAGGGTATTATTGGCTCACCATGGAGCATGATTGTATCAGTTTCGTGCGAAAATGCCATCAGTGTCAGATACACGGAGATTTGATTCATTCTCCACCAACAGAATTGCATACAATATCAGCGCCATGGCCATTTGTTGCGTGGGGCATGGATGTCATTGGACCCATTGAGCCGGCAGCTTCAAACGGTCACAGGTTCATTCTGGTAACCATCGATTATTTCACCAAATGGGTGGAGGCCAAGACTTTCAAGTCAGTGACCAAAAAAGCGGTGGTGGATTTTGTTCATTCCCACATCATCTGCAGATTTGGGATCTCGAAAGTGATCATCACGGACAACGGTACTAATCTTAACAGCAATTTAATGAAAGAAGTATGTCAACAGTTCAAGATTACACATCATAATTCCACCCCGTATCGTCCCAAGGCGAATGGTGCAGTTGAGGCAGCCAACAAAAACATAAAAAGATTTTGAGGAAGATGGTAGAAGGGTCCAGACAGTGGCATGAAAAGTTACCGTTTGCATTGTTGGGTTATCGCACTACTGTTCGTACATCAGTAGGTGCAACTCCTTATTCGTTGGTATACGGAACTGAAGCAGTGATACCAGCAGAAGTTGAGATTCCATCCCTTCGGATTGTCGATGAGGCCGGGATTGATGATGATGAATGGGTCAAAGCCCGACTGGAGCAGTTGAGTTTAATTGATGAAAAACGATTGGCAGCAGTATGCCATGGCCAGTTATATCAGAAGAGAATGGAAAGAGCATACAATAAGAAGGTGCGCCCTAGGAAATTTGAAGAAGGGCAGCAAGTATTGAAACGGATCCTCCCACATCAGATCGAGGCAAAAGGCAAGTTCGCCCCGAATTGGCAAGGGCCGTATATTGTGACCAGAGTATTATCCAACGACGCTTTACGTCTGACAGATGTCGAAGGAAGATGCGTCGACATGACTATTAATTCTGATACAGTCAAAAGATATTATGTGTAATTTCTTTTATAGTTTATTTGTTTGTTTGTAATTAGTGCTTATCGGATAATGAAATGACGGAGGCAATTCTTTCTTCTATCCAAACATTTTTAACCTTTGCTTTACCCCTTTGAGCCTTACTTATCCTTTTATACCCCTCTCTTTGAATCATTAATGAAAAATAAAAAAAAAAAAAAAGAAAAGAAGGAAAATAATAACAAAAACAAGAAAAAAGGTGAAGGTCGCAAGAAAAACAAAGGAGTCAAGTGAACTACGTTCGACCTGATTCCTCAAAGAGGATACGTAGGCGCCTCACGGCTCGGTCATAATGTAACAAAAATCGAAAAAATTCCCCAAGCAAGAAAACTGGGGCAGAAGTTATGTTTTTAAATTTTGAAAAAAAAAGTTTGATTCCAAGAGTTGTAATATTTTACCCATCAAAGTTATTTTGAATTTTATATCCTTTTCTTCTAAAACCCATATTGATATCCAAAAAAGACCTCCCGATCAGTATCCGAGGGGTACCAAGACAGGCAAATGAAAGCCGAGAATAACACGCTGGTCCCCGACTAAATAAGGATCATGAGCTGAAAGAATTGATAGCCATAAGAATTCGCAGCAGAGAGGATCTTACCGGCAACACTCCAATCCCCAGCTGAGAGAAGCAAAATGAGAGAGTCTTATCGGTGAAAACCTTCACAGGCACCATAAGGCGACGTAAGCTGAGAGAAGCAAAATAAGAGAGTCCTATCGGTGAAAACCATTCGCGGACTGTTAAACAGAGTCATTCTTTCCTCGATTCGGGATTCAACCGATGACTTGGGACACCATAAATCTCCTAAGTGGCGACTCTGAAATAAATAAACAAATCCCGTTTCGATTGTCCTTTAATTGGAAAAAACTCCATTCCTGTACTCTCGCGGGGCGGAAAAAGGAGGTGTGACAATACGTCTCACATTTGTATCTAATATGCATAAAGTGATAACAAGAGCATCATAGTGAGGAAAAACCAAACTGTGTGTATCTGACTTATCAAAGATGATACTTTCTTCGAGTTCATCGTACAGTTCATGAGTGATCGACCGTTTGAGTTTTTGTGTGGTGTGAATTTTATGTTGTTGATCGATGCGTCATCGCCCCCTCCGATGATCATTTGAATGGTTCGAGTTGGAGAAGGCGATTTTGGTAAGCCCTGGTGCTGTTCACATCCTCGAGCGAAGTTAGCCCTTCCTTAGTCGCTCAACAGCTCTTTCAAGTGCCCTTGGTGAAGCATGTTCACAACCTCTTGTCTTAGAGCGATGTAGTCCTCGATTTTATGACCTCGTTCCTGGTAGAATTCCCATAGGGAGTTTGACTTCCTGGTGTTCGGGTCGGACCTCATCTTCTGGGGCCACTTCACTTTTGGGCCGAGCTTCTCCAATGCGTAGACTATTTCTGAGGGTGAAACACAAATATTGTGAGCAGATAGTAAGGGAGACATACCTTTCTCGCTTCAGTGAGTCCCTGTTCTTGTCCTGGATGGGCCTTCGTCGTGGCAGGAAGACGGCATGATGACGCCTCTGACATATGGTTGATGTCTTTCTCAGTTGTATCGTGGACATTCTTGATCCCTTCTATTGTCGTTTCTCGTGTCTTTTATGGACTCGGCTTGTACTGAGGTTAACCGTTAGGTCAGTCCATTTAGGTCGTCTTCGTCAGCTCGGACCTCGGCACAATAGGCGTTGTGTATTTCATCCCAAGTGGTCGGGGGGATGCTTCGTGAGCCGACTCAGAAATTTTCTGGTCGCCTTTGAGCCGCTTTTGTTCAACCTATTTTGGAAAGCTGCCATAAATATTTCTTCCGATACATTCGGTAAGGTCATCCTTACACGATTGAATCGAGTGAGGAAGTCTCTTAGTCCTTCTCCAGGTGATTGTTTTACGGCAAATATATCATTCACTCTTGCCTCTGCCTTCTTAACTCTGGCATGGGCCGTTACGAGTTTGTCGGCCATCTCTTCGAATGTTTCAATGGAGCGCGCAGGCAGTTGTGAATACCAAGTTAATGTGCCCCCGGTGAGGGTTTCGCTAAAATCATTCAATAAGATGGAGGATACTTGCTGTTTGGCGAGGTTGTTGCCTTTTACTGCGGTGACATAATGAGTCACATGATCCTCAGGGTTTGTCGTACCCTCGTATATTTTCAGGTACGACGACATTTTAAAGGTTTTAGGTATGGAATATGGTGCGGTGTCGTCACTGTACGGTTGCTCGACAGACCGACAGACATCTCTTTTTGGTAAGAGTTTTGGGGCGCCCGGTATTTTGTCTACCTTTTCTTGATGCTCTTTCATTTGGTCTCAGATCATCTTGTTTTCGTTTTCCATCTCTTCCATCTTCCTTAAAATGACTGTGAGGGTATCGTCACCTGCATTATTAACATTGTGAATGATACCTACTGCGGGAGGAGGAGGGCCATGTTGCTCGACTGCTATTGGTGCAACGCAAGTTCTTGAGCTCTCTTTGATCGCCTTTTGGGTGGGTTTGTCGAGGATGCTTGTCAATGTGTTTGTCAGCCAAGCTTCGAGCAGCTTCTTTACCCTGATGGTGCCTCTTCCGTTGTGGACGTAGAAGCTCCTTTACCGTGGGATGTTGTGATGCTACCATGAGGAAGGGGTGAGCCACTTCGCTTGGGAGAGGTATTTGGTGTTATATCCTCACCCTCTATTTCAGAGATCTCGTTGATGGTGTTTAAGAGGTTGGCGGTGAGATCGGCTACCGCCTTAATCTTTTCTTCTCCATTACCTGCCATGTTAGATCTGTGTACACAAGAGAGTAAAAGGTTTTGCATTTTTTTTTGCTGGTTATCGATCTAGAAGAAACTAAAATTTTATCTAGGAAATCCCCACAGACGACACCAAATTATTTGATAAAAAAATATGAGCCTTTAGTTAAACTAATTAATTTATTTATAAGGGGTTAATCCTAGTTAAAGATAATAACTTCAGATCTAAAATCGGCCTACGTGGGTGATGTAGAATAGTGTCAGAACATATTTAATGTAACATGTATTTAATGTTTCAAGGTCGATAATGGGATGAGAATTAAAAGCATTAAATAACAATAAACGACACTAAATGTAAATAAGGAGAATGATTCACCCAATATTGAATGAGGTGGATGATTCTTCTTTCTGACAGTGATGAGTGACAAACAACTATGAGAATATTTGAGACTTTCTCGGATCTGATGGAAAGAGTATAGAATAATTAACAAATCGAATCTCTTTAAAAATGTGGTGTTTGTATTTATCTAGAAAGTCTGCTTTCAAGAGAGTTCTTATCAGAAAATATTACATGCCTTTCACCTTATCTCTCTTTCTATTTATATGAGACATACCCCTCATCAACCTTAAAAGTACAAGTACAGAGAATATTCAATGGAATATTCTCCTAAAGACCCTATTACAAAACTAGCCGTTACTGTTGCTCTTGACATTTGACCTCGGCCATGATCGACTGCTCGGCGATGAGTTCCATTAGTCATTAATCGACCTCGGCCAAATTACTTCTAATAATACCTCTTCGTGCCGAATATATTTAGACCAGATTTTGACACATACACTCTTCTCGTCAAAGAAAAGTTTATTTGAGTCGAACGATTGATCATGAAAGGTTAAGATGTGGGTTGTATTTTTTTCTGCTCTCAGGGAAAAGTTAAAAGAGAGTGATTTTATTATTTGTAAGAAATTAGAATGCAAATTACTGGTAAAAATAACACGGTATAGCCAGTTTTCGGATCGATCATTCAAAAATAGCCAGCGCTTACCTAGTCAATGAAAAATAGCCACTATTTTGCTGCAACAGAGACCGGTCCAGCATAATATACTGCATTTCGATGCACCTGTGTATGAACTCGAGCATATTATGCTGGACCGATATACTTTACTGGCTCCAGTATAATATATTGGAGACTGGAGCACCGATGCTCCAAACACCAATATATTATGCTGGACCGGTATACTTGCTGGAACTCCAGTATATTATGCTGGAGTTTTAGTGTACTTATGCTGGAACTCCATCATATTTATCCTGGAACTCTAGTATAATATGCTGGAGTTTAAGTATACTTATGCTGGAATTCCCGCATAATATACTAGTCTATTTTTCGGGTTTTGAACAGTGTTTTCGCTCAGATTTATCTTTACATGAAAAGTGGCTAAATTTCAATTACTTTTGAAATTGAGCTATTTTTGAACGACCAGTTATAAAACTGGCTATTTTTGAATTTCTCCAAATTACTGGGGGCAGCAAACGGGCGGGTCGGGTTGGATATGAGCGGGTTGAAAAAATGTCTGTAAAAAATCGATAAAGTATTCGACCCAATCCATATTTAATACGGATAAAAATAGGTTAACCGACGAATAATATGGATATTCATATTATCCATGACTTCTTGAATATGATCACTTTTGGGAGAATTATTAGTCTTCCAAACTTTCATTTATTTGAGTCTTTACAAATGTAAAAGTTAAACCCATTAGTTATCTATTGGTTATCCATTTTCTAAGTAGATAATATAGTTTTATCCATATTTGATCCATTTTTAAAAAATTCATCCATTATGAGATAACTGTTTTTTTTAACCATATTTCAACCACTATAAATTACTAATATGAACAGAATTAGGTGCAAATTATAAAAAAGAACATATACATCATAGGTGTAAAACCCGAAAAGCTCACACAGAACCCATCTGCGGTGAAAACGCAGCAGCGGCAGTTCACTAGTAAGCCACCACCCAGCGCCGTTTTCCTTTGCCCCTTATTATTTTTTTTTCTTGGCCTTTTTATCCAAGTCTTTTCTTCTATATTTTTTATAAACCCGCCTACCCTTTGCAACCCTCTTTTAACTCTCATCATCTATGGCTTCCTCACCCGAAGAAAATCGCCGACGGCCGATCGACGACGACGACGACGAGACCGAACCCGACGAAGACGTCGATTACGAAGAAATCGAGGAAGAAGACGAAGATGAAGAAGAAGAAGAACAGCCAAAGCCAGTTACCGAAGAATCTCGAATGCGTTCCGATAGGGTTAAAATGGAGAGTTTATTCCGGCGGCTATCTTCAGAGCGAGTGCCTTTACGAGTCCACGATGTGATTATTAAAGGCAATACTAAGACTAAGGAATCACTCATCGAAGTTGAGGTAGAAGCCCTAAAAAATGCCACTACTGTTCAGGAGTTGCTTAAGGCGGCTAGTATTGCTAATGCGAGACTTCAACAGCTTGATATCTTCGATTCCGTTAATATTACTCTTGATTCCGGCCCACCGGAGCTGCCTGGGACTACTAATGTGGTTGTTGAGGTTGTGGAAAGTGAAAATCCACTTACTGGAAGTGTTGGAGTTTTTTCCAAGCCTGAGGTATTTTATCAATTAACTCTGTTTATCTGAGTTTGATGTGTTATGTTTGATTATACGTTTAAATTAACTCAAACTATGAACGATTGATTGATGTGTGAATGAGGAACATGTGACACTTTACAATTAAAACATTTAATTGGCTGCACTACTATGAATGACTCAGAAAAATGTGCTCGTGTGCTGATGTGCATGTTCAATATTTGTCCCTTATTCAACCACTATACTCTAATAACTTAGATATGTCAGTTCCTAGTTTCATCTGTTTTAAGCTTGGAATGACAGCCAGTTGAACAGCCTAGGAAAGTGACGGCTTTATTCGTGGACTTGGACATCTTTGTGTATCTACAGTGTAACCTGTAGGTTCACTGGATCCAGTAGTTTTTGCAGGCCCTGTGTATGTATTAAGAAATTCACTAAATATCTATAAATATTTGACTATAAACCTTGTTATTTTCGTATAGTAACTTGAGGTCGTTGTAGGAACCCTTAAACTTCAAATCCTAGGTCCTCATCTTTCTATATTAAAATCTATTATACAGCATTGTTGGCATGTTCCCAAGTTCCAATCACTTTTTACCATGAGTGTGAACATGATATCCATGTCCCCCTTTGATATTATACATGGCAAAATTTTCTCCTCGTAGTATGGACTTGTCCTCCACGCAATAATTGATTTGTTGGATCAGACAATTTCCATTTCCTCCTTTTCCTCTAATTTCGGCCATCTGGTGTTCTTTCTTGTTGTCGTGGCAGCTTTACTTGAATTGTCCTATTTCTTATAGTCAGCTAAGTTTTGTCTGTCATGGATGTATGAAGATTTGCAAAATTATTCTCATGATTTATGTCTCAATTCTATCTTGATCGCCCTATCTTTGATCAAAACTTAGCTGGATTTTTATTACAGTTAACTAGGTTCAGATCGTTACCCCTTTTCCTTTGAATAAAATGACTTGTATATTTCTTTCTCCATTTTATATGTTCCTAAGTTTTGGTACATGTCATCCAAGGCATTTCCCAGCTTTGCCTGTCACCTCCTTAGCTTCTTTCTTTGCCCATCTTATACTCTTCAAGCTCCTAATCTGCTGTTGGTAACTTCATATTCTCTCATTTTGCTTTAATAGCTCTTTGCACCTCCTTACTCCTTTATCATGATTCTTATGGTTGAAGTCCTAGGCGTTTAGATATACCCAGAACTCCATTTGCTACTTTTTCTAATGCAACCTATCATTTCTTTCCGAAGGATGTCAGTATTGGCTTCTAAATATCATCCTCCTTCCTTCATTAGGTTGTCACTTCTGGTTTATGCATTTTAGCTTCTCTCACCAAATTTTTGGCTCCTCGTAGCTCTTCTAACTCTTTAGCTTCACATCCAGCCTCTAGGACCATCAGGTGGCTATGGCTTCTTTGGTATGATTTTGCAATTATTATACGTCTTATTGCTTGTTTCTCGTGTGTTCTTTATATGGATATCCAAGGGCAGAGGTCCATTCCCTTGACTCGTACTGATGAGAATTTGAGTCCATGAGAAATTGAACAAAAGGCCGTGGAATTAGCCTATTTCTTGCGTGTACTTTCAAATATTATCAACTGTGATTCCTTCTTTTAAAATAAGTATTGGTTAAAACTGGATCATAAGTTAGATGAGCCTCTAGACAGCCTTCCACTTATGCATTTTCGGATGCCACAACTATTTCTCCATGTGTTTGGTCGAAAGCGTTGCTCTATCTAGTTATATGTCCCCGCAGATCTCTCTCAAGAACTAATAAAGTTCTGTTGGTCATTACCTGTCAAAAAAGTAAATATAAATTTTGTTGGTCATTTGAATTCTGTGAATGAAGGTATAGTATCTTCCGAATTTAGTTTAATTTCATCATCCAATGGTATTTGTAGACCATAGATATTAATGATACTGTTCCCTTAATAGTCTTAACGGGATTGTGAAAAAAGAAAAAAGAAAAAGAAGAAGAGAACTTGTCTTGGATTGGTTCTTGAAGCTTTTGTCTTCCATTTTCCTCTCTTTTTTGTACTCTTCTCATCCCCTTTAACGCCCTAAATACCGAGATTCATAAGCATCACAGAATTTGATAAATATTCCACACTACTAACCTAAACATACGATGAATCTAGAGCATTCTAGCTTATAACTATTTTAAATCCCTTGATCAAGTCAAAATAATGAGCAGCTTTAGTTTGTATGTTAAAGCAGGAAAGTCTGTCTCAGAAAAGAAACGTATGAAAGCAGGAAAGTAAACTATGTCGGGAAAAGTTATTGATTAAAGGAGCAATTATTTTTTGATAAGAATGATAAAAGGAACAACATATGCATATTATTGTTGAAATAGTCTCTCCGAAATAGTTTGCAATCACCAAAAAGAAAAGCGGTGTTACTTCATCAAAAATAAGAAAAGTGGTGCTGGAATTCTTTCTTTCAGAAATTTGGCGGTAACTGCACAATGAAAGAATGTGCTTCTTATCCCACATATGAAAGGGTCTATTTCTCAATTTTCAGAGAGAAGTATCTGTTATAAATCTCTAGGGCTTCATTAACATTGCTAGAATGAGGTTAAAGAGTAATTGGAAAAGTTGTTGAAACTCAGAGTAGGAATCAACATTTAGAGGAGGGACTCATTGCAAATATTATAATTTCGTGAAGTAAAATAAGGGAAGACCTTTTAGAACTTTGACTGGAAATTCAAATTGAGACAAGGGCCTCAATAGCAAACCCTGATACTATGAAGGATAAAAAGAGAATAAGAGTTTCTCGGGATAGTTGCCAAAGACCTAATATTTAAAGAAGAGAGTCAATAACCAAAGTTTGATACTATAGAGAAAGATGAGAGAAAAGACTCAAGCTGTTATGTTTTTTCCACTTCAGTTTGCATGTGTAACTAAAATCTGTTCTGTGATCTTGCTATTGGTGACAATATATTGGGTTCTCTCACATGGTGTGTGAACATGCTTTGGAATTATAGAAGCAGCATGCTTTCTTCAGTTGCTGTTTTTTCTCTTGGATTTTGATTAAAACTTCAATTTGCTTCTGTAGGCTAGAGCTTGGTCGCTTGAAGGTTCATTGAAGCTGAAAAACTTGTTAGGTTATGGGGATATATGGGATGGGTCTTTGGCTTATGGCTGGGACCTCACTTCAGAGGTTAGTGCTGGTGTGTCTCTGCCCAGATTCAAAAGATTGATCACCCCTGTGACAGCTCGATTATCTCTTCTTTCTCAAGATTGGCTGAAGTTCTCCTCTTACAAAGAACGAGCTTTGGGAATTTCTCTTGGCCTACTGTCATCTAGAAGCCATGATTTGACATACAGTCTCTCTTGGCGAGCCTTGATTGACCCATCACAAATGTCATCGAGAGCAGTGAGGAGACAGCTTGGACATAGTTTAATTTCAGCTCTAAAGTATACATTTAAAATTGATAGGAGAAACTCTCCTCTGAGACCAACCCGAGGATTTGCCTTTCTTTCATCTTCTCAAATTGGTGGCCTCCTACCAGATCACCGGGGGTTACGCTTTCTCCGTCAGGTTCGTACAGTTCATTGTCTGTTATTTTTTTTCTCAAATAGATTTTCCGTCTGTGTGACTGAAACCTCTTTAAGTTTTTCTTAAATAATGTCTGTTACTAGTGTGATATCTAGGTTTGTTTTGATGTTGAACAGTTAGATTTAACTGCAGTTTTCCTTCTACCCATTCTGTTTTGTTGTTTCAGTTGTAATCTATATCTCACTGTCATTTAGATCGACTGCTAGTGGCAGTAGAATAGTTTTGTAACTCGTCATGGCCATCTTGCCTGGTATCTATCAATCATATATTTCCCACCATTATGACAGTCTTACTCTGAACCTATGTATGCTTCTGAACTATCAGATCCACTGTATAACAAAACTTATGGATCTCTGAACAGGAGTTGGACTTCCGCTATGCTTTACCTCTGGGATTTTATAATGCCGCTCTCAACATTGGAATTTCTGCTGGTGTAACTGTCCCATGGGGAAGTGGGTTCTTAAGTCTGCCTACCTTTTTACCTGAGAAATTTTTTCTGGGTGGTAATTCTTCTCCAGTTTGTGCACTTGGGGGGCCATCATCTTTATTGGGCTTCAAGACCAGGGGATTGGGACCTGCTGAACCTAGAAGGCAAGTTGTAGAGAATTCCAGTGATGAGAGCTATGATGCAGCTTCTGCAATGGATTTTGTGGGAGGAGATCTCGCTGTTACTGCTTTTGCGGACCTTTCTTTTGATCTACCATTGCGGGTATTGAGAGAAGCTGGGATTCATGGCCATGCTTTTGCTTGTACCGGAAGCCTGAACAAATTAACAGAAAATGCCTATAAAGATTTGTCTTTACAGAAATTCCAAGAATCATTCCGAGCTTCAGCTGGATTTGGTGTCATTGTACCGACCAAGCTCTTCCGAATGGAGGTAAGTAATCCATGTTAAGATCTGCTTGTGGATTTTCCTCCTCCGCTGTAAAAATTTGTTCCCTTGTCCATTATGCACATACAAGCTACGTGTCTTTTTAACTGTTGCACCGATATTCACTGGAGTTTCCACTTCTGGGGGTAAAGAACAAAAGTGAGACTCAATTCTGACCACCTGATGAATAATATGGTGTCTTTGGACTGGTCATCCTGTTAAAAGACGGGTGGAGAGGAGGGGCAGAGAGCGAGGTTCTGGAGGAGTGAGGGGGTTTAGGAGAGGAATGTTGTCAAGAGAATTTTCTTGAAATTGCTCAGTGATGCACCTCAACCGTTGAAGCAAATAATCTGTTGGGAAGAGATTGAATTAATAGTTTGGTTAGGCTAGTCTTTCTGCCATGTGGAGCCTATGATGGCTTGCTATGTTGACTTAGGAAATAAGAATAGAAATTACATTGAAAGAAAATGTTTCTTTTTTTAAGTTCGAACCATGCTGTAGACAAAAGCATGGTACTTAAGTGGAGAAGGGTAGAGGGCTGGGCTCCCGTGCGCCATAGGCCCTCGGGGATCTTTCGCTTATTAAAAAAACACATAGAAATGTTCCTTTTTTCCTCAGGGGGTTTGGGAAAAGGGGAGTTGGGGGTGGGTTTTGGGGGGGGGGGCTTGCTTGCTCAGTTTCTTTGCATTAGCTACTGAAGTGTATGCTGCTTTGGGATTTATTGCTAAGTGTTGTTAAAAACTAGCTTGAGGCGCACTTAAAACCTGAAACTAGTTGTAGCGCAAGCTGGATGTTTCACCTCACTTCGATGGCGCCTTAGTGCATATACTAAGGTGTGTCTCGTCACTCACAGGCCTGCACCCAGGAGGGCGACATGACATGATATTCATAGATCGTAAATTGAAAGAATGAATGTGTGAGCTTTTAGGAAAGAGAAATTTAGGATTTAGTGTAAGAAAACTATTTTGTAAATTTGAAAAGAAACAAATAGGGTACTTTTGCATCCGAAATTTATACATGGTTTTCAAAATTGGCCTTTCATCACTTCATACATTTCACTTAATTGTATAGTGTTTCAATTCCATTATCCATATAAATGCTTTTTGGTTTTATAGTGTTTTGCTTGTATTGACAGGGGGTGGGGTGGGGGGGGGGGTGTATCCTATTGGTAAGGATTCTCCACTCCTAACCTTTGGTTGGAGGTTGAGTCCCCAATGGGAGCAAAGTGAGAACAAGCAAGTGGTGCACTTCTGTGTTGGGTGGGTGGTTTTACCAAGCAAAAAAAAGTTTTATCTTTTTTCTTGTATCACATATATATGATTTTTATTTGCTCTTCAATTGGGCCTGTCTCCACTAAAGCTCCTTCAGAAATGCTATGTGCTTTGAGCAATAAGCCCAACAAATTTTGGCGGTTGTCTATGTTTCTTGCCTTTGGCAACACCTATGGCTCGATAATTATCTTAATCTGAATTTGGTATCAGATGTTCAGACGCATAAATGTAGTTGATAAGAGTCGAAATTACAGGATGATATTGGACATAAATTCTTTGAACTATTCTGTCTCAAGTGCTTGACTTTCTGATTATATCACCAGGTTAATTACTGCTACATACTGAAGCAGCAAGAGCATGACCGAGGGAAGACTGGTGTGCAGTTCAGCTTCTCTTCATCTTTCTAGATGCTCAACGTTGCATGTTATGTTGTGAATTGATAACGGCATAATTTTCTTCCAGTAAAATTGACATAGTTTTATCCCGCATTTCTCTGTTTTGTCTGAGATGCGAATTTAGTCGGCCCCAGGAAGTGCACTTCAGTTTCAAAATATGGACATTTTTCAACCCACTGTTACAAGCAAATAATTGGTGGTGAGTATTAGTATACATGGTTTCCCTCCGACTGGAATTTTATGGACGATGAATACTGTGATTTTCTAGCGGGTGAAAAGATCCTCTGCCCCACATTCCCTTTTTACTTCTTCTTCTCATAATTCAGCTTTCGAATTGATGATTTCGATGTGCTATACCTTGTATGAAGAACTCACTCCATTATAGTTCTTTAACGGGCAACCTGTGATTTGTTTGCAGGATTCCTAAGAGATCTGCTCCTGCATGTCTTCAATTGTCCAAAAGTAACTTTTAGAAATGATGATTTATCTACTCCCCCCTCCCCCTCCCCAACCCCCCGGGAATTTAATTAGTAGTACTTAGTTATGATCGTATTGGCAAGACATCCTGCATGAGAAACCAAATAAACGAAGACATTCATTTATAAAAAAATGTAGGGTTATGACTTTTCCAAGTTTATGTTGGTTTTAATGTTTGGGCAAAGATTGCTTTTGGCCTGTGGCTGAAATTATTTACACTTGGTAGCCACAAAAATGTATGAAATTACATATACAAAAAATATGAGTACAGTCAGACCTCTCTGGACCTTTCTATAACAGCATATCTATATAACAATATTTTTCACTATAAAAGCCGAACTTTTTTGGAACCAATTTTTATGTTATGTTATAATATATGCTCTATAACTTGTATATTTTTTCAGTGGTTATTTTGAGAGCCGCTATACAATGTCATTTTGCCTTAATATTTTCAGTTTATTAAGGTATTTAGATAAACAA
The DNA here is from genome assembly GCF_000393655.2 of Nicotiana sylvestris. Taxonomy (NCBI): domain Eukaryota; kingdom Viridiplantae; phylum Streptophyta; class Magnoliopsida; order Solanales; family Solanaceae; genus Nicotiana; species Nicotiana sylvestris. The sequence goes on along the minus strand of NC_091060.1, from coordinate 161,879,474 downwards.
TCAAGCTATTACAAGCCAATTAAAAGGAGAATAATAAATTCATTACATGAAATAAATGGATAACACGACCTCTGTGCCGTGACCTAAGCCTGACACTGTAAATCGAAGAACAACATTAGGCATCACACACACAAGTTGTATTCTTTACCAAATGGAAGTACCTGAAAACTTAGGTATTTATAAATATTAGACCCAGTTTTTGCCATTTTCTTTAGAAACCTGTGGCTAGCTAGTTAGTTTCCCCTTTTTTTAAATTAAAATTAAAAAAAAAAACAATAAGAACATAATATGTAGTGTACAAATAAATATCTATGGTAACTTTACCCAAATACTTAACCGCCGTTTCATCCTATCCATTTCATAATGCAATCTCAGCCATTGTGCTGAGAAAGTGGGTAGGGCCGATATAGGTTGTATAAATCCAGGTCCATGACTTAATCTTTCATTAAGTCTAATGAAATAACCTAAATTTGTAGACAAGAGAGAATGTCCTATGGTTAGCTATTGCTTTTGACACACGTTAGTGGTTGCGGAAACAAATGCATGTCTAGTAGCATAAATTGACAAGAACATGTCATATAGAGAAACTACTCAATAGGGTCATGATTTACATTAATGGAAAATGGTATGACGATCATATAAACAGAGAAAGATCCAAGATTTGAATTTTATGAGTTTCTACAACGATTTTGATCTATATACACAATAATTATTGGGTTCACAGTTAAATATTTATAGATATTTAATGAATTTCTTAATATAAAGACCAGTCGCCAACGAGGTAAGTACAACAATTGACTACACTACACATATGAATTACATTCCAGGACGTCCTTATAGTTTGAAATTAAATTACTCTAGTTATAAATAATCTTTGAGATATAAAGAAATAGAATACCAGAAGTTCTGATGCATGTGATTTAAGTGAGGAAATTATAGAGGTACATTATATTAAAAAGTACATCGTTTACTATTCTACTTAGAAAATTATTGTGTTTGCAATAATATTATTATCGAGTATAAGATGACAGTGTTTTATGTGTTTTCGTAGAGAAAATCTCTTTCGACGTTGATTAGTAAACTCATGCCAAACTTCCCATTTAACCAATAAATTAAAGAAGCTTGAAAAGTTCAGCTTCAATGATAGGGAGTACAAGAGATTAGTAATACTCGTCCTATGCAACAAGAGATATGCTCTTGACGACTTAATTTGACTAATTCTCTCAATTTAAACTCATTGCTTTCACGATAAGAAATATCGGCACTTAAAATAATAAGATAAAGAATAAGGCGAATAATCTCACAAGGTTACCACCAATAGAGGTAATGGGATGGATAAGATTTCATCGCCATTAATTAATGGTCGGTGGTTCGAGCCGTGGGAGTAGATAATTTTTTGATAGGGAGTGCTTGCCCTATATAGCGAATATAGATTAGTCAGGTCATTCGGCTCCGGATACCAACTACAATCAGACCGTTCTCTAACAACATCCTTATATAATAACACTTTACTCTAAAAACCAAGTTTTTTCGGAACCAAATTTCATGTTCTATTATAATATATGTTTCTCTATAGTAATAATTCGTTATAACATCTAAAAATATCCGGAACAAATGAGGCTGTTATAGAGAGGTTTAACTGTAGTTGAACCATAAAACGAAACAAATTTCAGTAGGTTGACAAATCAAATCTAAGAAAGTGGTCCTAATTCTCTCAATCTAATCTCATTTCTTTCACGATAAGAAATATTAGCACTTGAAATAAAGAAGTTAAGACTAAGAATAAGGCAAATAATCTCACAAGTTTAGGTTACCATGCACCAACGGATGTAGCGGGATGCATAAGATTTTTTGGCGAATTAATGTCCCGGGTTCAAGCCTGGAGAGTAGAGAAATTTTTAGTTGCGAGCGCTTTCCCTTAACATGCCCTATACAGCGAATCCGGTTACTAAGTTCTAGATACCAAATGGTTGAACCAAGAAAACAATAAAGATTCACTAGTTTGACAAATCAAATCTTAGAAAGTCCATAGTACTTAAGATGTGGTCCAATGCATAAACACACAAACTTGTACGAGTAATAATACTTTACGCTGGCGGCTTTAATATCTTGCTTATGTAGATTTTGAATCTACATAACCACTAAACTACACTTTTGGATTGTGTTAAGAGTATTCAAAATTTAATATATAGAGATAAAAAAAATAGATTTTGCCTTATATATTCAGTGTAATTTTTCGGCGAAGGGTTATCGGGTGAACACCCTTGCGCCCCCCTAAATCCGCCCCTGGCTGAAGCCTGAACAAGAAATATTTTCAGTATAAGAAAATTCAAATGTTTATTTGTCTTGTTCTAAGTCCAATTTAATTGAATAATACCAATTCTCTAGCGTGTTTAATTTTCGCTTCACGATATTCAGTCCTCATTGCTACATATTTCCCAGAATTTTCTTTAACTTTTCATAGAAACGTACATTCTCCATTTGATAAGTCAATCATTGACCCTTAAGTCACCAAGTCTATGTAGAGCGAGGCCTATAAATATGTTTCCTTATACATTGCAAAAGATATCATAAACTACTTCAATAATATTCTCATTACATACACTTCATAAGTTCAACAGTATTGTCCAAGCCTTCTAGATCAGTTTTATTACCCTCTTTTGATTAGAATATCAGTTTAAAAGATTAAATTATCATAAATGGAGAGAAAAACATCTCAAATCCAACCTCCAACTTACGGTGATTTAATCACTGTTCTTAGCATTGATGGAGGTGGCATTCGAGGAATTATTCCAGCTACCATTCTCAGTTTTCTTGAAGCTCAACTTCAGGTCAATTTTCTTTTACATACATATGTATGATATAATGATCAATCCATTTCCTCTTTTTAATTTTTGCATGCATGGGAAATAAAATTTATAGCATGAAATTTGCAGGAGTTAGACGGCAATGATGCGAGACTTGCAGATTATTTTGACGTGATTGCTGGAACGAGCACTGGTGGTCTTGTGACGGCCATGTTAACTGCTCCTGACGAAAATGATCGTCCACTTTATGCAGCCAAAGATATTACCCCATTCTACTTAGAGCATTGTCCAAAGATCTTTCCACAAAAGAAATGGTATATATACAATTACTATATAAATTTCTCTCTGGTACTGTACGTTTCCATTCTTTTTGTGCTAACGATAACTAACCGAATTTTACAATTTTGATGAATTAACAAATATGTAGCGGTTTGTTTGCTCCAATTGGGAACATGGTGCAAGCTATAATAGGACCAAAATACGATGGAAAATACCTGCATGAAGTCGTCAAGGAGAAGCTGAAAGATACTCGTCTTAGCAATACGATTACTAACGTTGTCATTCCTACTTTTGATATCAAGAAATTGCAGCCTACCATCTTCTCCACTTATGAGGTACATATCTGTCTAAGTTCGTCTTAATTCATCACTTAATCATATTAACTATTTTGGTTTGATGCAAACGTACGTGATACATGTTTACTTTTTATTTAGTTTTTACCAAATATGGGATCTTGATTATTTGGATGCAGACGAAACGATCAGCATGTTATGATGCAAAACTCTCTGATATTTGTATCAGTACATCAGCAGCTCCTACTTATCTTCCTGCTCATTATTTCAAAGTTGAGGATGGCAAAGGCAATGTAAAAGAACATCATCTCATTGATGGTGGTGTTGCTGCAAATAATCCGGTATATATACACACTTTACTACTCTCTCCGTCCTATTTATTGGTGATGTTTAAATATCGAGAGTTAAACGAGTTTGTCTTTGACCACAATCTTTTCATATGCCTTTTGAATGTTACTCCATCAATTTTAATTTATGTGAACTTATTTGACTGTGCACAAAGTTTAAGAAAGAAATGAAGAATTTTAAAACTTGTCCTAAACAAGCCATAATATTTGTGTGGTTATATTTCTTTTGAAACTTGTGGTGTTAAATATGCGGGAGTAAGTAGCTATAAAAACTTCTCATTGAGGGTAGGATTGGAACTTCAAATTAAATTCTTTCCTTATCTAGAAAAAGATCATTCTTTTTTTGGAACTGACTAAAAAGGAAATCACATAAACTGGAACAGAAGAAGTATAAATTATTAATTATTGTGACTTATATTACTTTTTATATAGTTTCCAAATATATAAATTTTATTTCTAAAAACTTAAAAATTCTATGTTATATATTGGCATGTGTTTTCTGCAGGCTTTGATTGCAGTATCAGAAGTAAGCAAAGAAATATTGAAGGACAACCCAGATTTCTTCCCTATAAAACCAATGGATTACGGGCGTTTCCTTGTAATATCAATAGGGACAGGATCTGCAAAATGGGAACATAAATATAATGCATCAATGACAGCCAAATGGGGTATTGTGGATTGGTTATTTCACAAAGGTTCCACACCACTAATCGAAGTGTTCACCCAATCAAGTGCTGATTTGGTTGATTACCATAATTCTGTTGTTTTCCAAGCTCTTCGCTGTGATGATAATTACCTTCGAATTCAAGTATGTAGTGTCATTTTTATTCTTAATTATGTTTTTTTACTATAGTCTATAGTGGAAGGGGAGCTTTGGAGCAACGGTTAAGTTGTCTCCGTGTGACCTATAGGTCACAGGTTCGAGCAGTGGAATTAGCTACTGATACTTGTATCACACCTCCTTGGAGTGCGACCCTTCTCCGAACCCTGCGTGAACGTGGAATATTTTGTGCACGAGGCTACCCTTTATTACAATGGTTGATTAATATTTTCTTGATTATTGAAATTAACAGGAGGATGAACTGAATGGAACAGAAGCCTCAGTTGATATAGCCACAAAGGAAAATTTGGAAAGGCTAGTGGAAATAGGGCAAAATTTACTAAAGAAGCCACTTTCAAGGGTAAATTTGGAGACAGGTTTGGCAGAACCAATTCCTAAAGGAGGAACTAATGAAGAAGCCCTTAAAAGGTATTGAAACATTGATAATACTTTGATAAATTAAGAGTAGGAAATATGTCAAAAGTATAAAAACAAAATAACGCTTTTATTGGCCACATGTGCATGGTAAACTTTGTGTATAAAAAACAGGGACAACTAGAAAAGGTGTTAGAAAAGTCCTCTCTTGTCCTTTGTGAATAATATAATTTAATTTGTTCTCTCAGTACGTAATTAAGTTAAACTTAATGTATACAATCACTTGAAGTTATCTTAATTTGAAAATATGAAAACAAGTTAACTTATTAAGTGTTTGTATATTTCTTTTGATGACAGGTTTGCAAGGTTATTGGTGAATGAAAGAAGACTTCGCGAATCAAGATCGCCACTTATCAATAAATAAAGTCTCGAACTAATGCAGTCTATCAAGAAAATCCTATATATATTCTTGAAATCCAAGCAATATGTTAATTATTTTAATTCCAACGAAATTTCCCTTTTTTTTGGGGGATTAGGTATAGAATATTCTGTATAGAATTTATTTATTTATTTATATTTGCGGCAATAATTTAGAAGTGTGCTCACCACCATTCAATTTGACATATGTAAGAAATGCTCTATAGAGTAGTATGTTGTATGTAACATCCCCGTAATTCATACTAATGTAAATGTGTTTTACTCATGATAGTATTTAGGGCTGATCATATAATTGTTATTTTTTTCACCACAATCATATAACTTGTTTCCTCATACAAAAATTATAATGATCAGAAAACACAGTTTATGATAGTATTTTCTTATTCTATGTTTTTATTTTTTATTTTTAATCTAATAAATAATAACTTTAAAATAGTAGAAATACATATTTTTAGCCGCATATATATATATATATATATATATATATATATATATATATATATATATAGTTTTGCCCTACAAGAATACTCTTACAAAATCCACAAAAAATAGTTTTCTAGTTATTTTTGATTTTTGTAGAATTTCTAGGAATTGCTATTTATTTGTTTGCATTTAGTTACATTTTTGTGTATATTTAATATCTTAAAATTATAGAAAAATCATAAAAATCTTCAAATCTTCATTCCATATCATTTTAGGTTTAATTGCATTTTTTGGAATTAATTACTTATTAATTATAGAATTAATACATGAAAATCACAACAAAAGTACATTGGTAACTTTACATGCATTATTAGTTAATTATTAGAAAAATAGGTAAGTAGATTTAATTTTACAAATAAGATTTGAGTTAGGATTTAATTTAGGATTTTAATTAACTTGGCTAGATTTTTAAAATCAAAGTAAGAAAGAAGTAGGCTTATTTGGATCTTTATAATGCATATGGGCCAGTTCATGGTGAGGCCCAAACTCCACCAAAATCCGCCCCAGTCCATTCCCAAAATCGGTCCAGGTCCCCTTTAGCCAAACGACATCGTTTTGTCAATTCTTATCCTTACCCTTCATCTGCCTTGATCCGACAGTGCAGAACTCACCCACCCAATCCCTTAAAACTGTCTCAAACATCCCCTCAAAACCTAGAGACACTCCCATTCTTCACCTGCCTCACTCCCTCTCATATCTCTATCGAACCCTAGCCACCTAAAAACCCTTTGCCGGTGGTACCACCCCAATCGACCCCAAACTAATACTCGTAATCCTCGTCCTCTCCCCATCCCATATCCCCTTTCAATTTTCTTCAAGAACAACCTAGGTTTCTTTAATTTTCGGATCTGAGAAATCTCAAAACCCTAGTTTCATCCCTCTTTGATTTTCTTCAATGGTTCCTAATCAGTTTGGCTTAAAACTAATATTGATCTATTGCTCTTGTCAAGAGAAACTAATTAATGTAAGTTTTAACTCATTTTCGAAGCCGGTCCATTTGGTTCAACATGTATATCTCTATGCTCCATTTTTTGCTCACGTTTGTTGTTATGGAGTTTTTCGTTGCCTCATGCTTGTTGGTCCATTAGTTCTTTGATATTTTGTTAGATAATCAAACTTGCATGTGCATTTTTAGGTGTTTAATTTCTTAATTGCTTATTGATGATTGTTAATTTGCCGGTCATTAAGTAAGTTTCTGTGTTATTTATTTTATCATAACCATAATCAATTAAACAAAAGTTTTATTGCTGATTAATCAATTTAGGATAATTTGATTTGGTCGTTTGAAAGAATTGAACATTTGAGCTTGGGCAGTAGTTTTGAAATCCTTTGGATTTAAGCCTAGTTTAGGATGTATGAAATTAGGCAGGGGTAAAAGAAAAGAAAAGAAAAAAAAGGGAGAGTAGTAATTAATAGAAGATAAAATGGATTAATTGGGAAAACATAATATAGAATTTAGGGTAGTTATGTAAGACGCTTCTAGAGAGGGATTAAAATGCAATAGGAGAAAGAAATTAGGTCAAATTTGGGGTAAAATGGGTCATTTCAAAAGTTTATGGGGTCAGAAAACAAGAAAAAAAATATCTGAAAACGCAGAGCTGTACAAAAATCTATTGAAAAGATGCCCTTTTTCTTAGTTATAGGGACTGCACATTCCTAAGATTATTCCCTCATCATTTTGCACATAACAGATTCTCACTCTCTATATAAGACCTCACATTCCCTCACTTACACACACCTAATTCTCTGCAAAAACCTCACACGTATTTCCTCATTCACACTGATTTTTTCCTAAAAAACAAAAGCTGAAAGTTCAAGTTAAAAACAAACAACAGAAAACAAAAAAAGAGAAAGATTCAAAGTTGCTTTTCTTCTAATTTTTGCTGGTTCAGCTTTACTTTTCTGGGATTTCGAGTGGTATTCATGCTTTGAAACTTTTTGTTAATTGTAAGCTTTCTGTTGTTTATTGCTGGATGGATCCTCACCTTTCATCTTTATTTTGTCAAATCCATCTATTGATTCGGCATCTAGGTATGTGGAATTTTCTCTGTAAATCTCTATTGAATATGGATATGACGAGTGAACTGTTGATTCCATGAGCATTTCTAAATCTATGTGATCCTAGTGCTGGTTATTATATTTGCTTACGTTTGTTCTGTTCATGAAATTGTATACTTAAGCTAAAATTTAAGCTGAGATCACCTGCTACTTCAAAGACTTCATTTGCTGATCTATTATTTGGTTCGATCTCTACCTAAGTATGCTTAAATATGTTGCATTGAAATGGAATTTACCCCCTCCCCCCGATTTGGAAATTAGTTTGGTTTGGTCCGGTTCATCAATCATGCTTAAAGAGCACTTGTTAAAGTTCATCAGTCTTCAAGTTTGATCACCAGTTGGCCAAATTTGATGATTAAGAGGTTCCAGGAAGTATTGAAATGCGTTAGTTGATAGCCTTGCCCTTTTGCGAGCAATAAGGAGGAATCTGGAAATCAAAACATGGGCATTCTCATATTTTCTTTTAGCTATTACGATTGTATTTGATAGGAATAGTCACTGTGATGTACTAATTCTATGTCACGACCCCGGTTCACCCTCCATGAACCATCGTGACAGCACCTAGTCTTCTACGACTAGGTAAGCCTAAATTGCGGAAGATAACCAAAGTGCAGAATAAAAACAAATTAAAACAAAATGAAGAGTGTTAAAACAATGTTTAAAAGCGCCACTCGGTATACACAATATTTAACTCTCAAAAACCAATACGTATCTCCAAGACTAGGAAACCCATGAATCACAAGCTAAGGATCACTACACAGTACTCTAACTACAGAATATCTAACAAGGAAAGGAAATGCAGAAGGGCTAATGTTTAAAAGCTAGAATAGAAAGGGAATCCTCGGTCTGTGGACGTGGCAGATATACATCGAAGTTGCTGGAGCAGTCGCTTCGCTTCAAGGGTGATAGAACTGAGTCGCAGTATCTGGATCTACACATGAAAAACATGCGCAGAAGGGGCATGATTACACCATATCAGTACTCAGTAAGTGCCAAGCCTAACCTCGGTCGGGTAGTGACGAGGAAGGTCACGATCCTACTAAGGTTAAATAAAGTATAAAGTTTGGCAGTGTAGAACAGAACAATATAAATAAATACAACAGTAAAAGTAACACATGATATAAAAAGGGCAATAACAACTATTACAAAGACAAGGCAAAACACGGAAGGAAATGCGACTTAGCACCCAAAATAACAACCGGGGATCTCCCAGGATACCATCCTGTAGTCCCATATATACATATCCAATGGATCTCTCCGGATCCTATCCCGTAGTCTAACTCATAGTACGCGGGGATCTACCGAAATCCCGTTCCGTAGTCCCAAATGTAAATACCCAGTACTGGGGGAATCTACCGGGTGCATTCCCGTAGTTCCATATAGCTGTGCAGGGGGATCTACCGGAATCCCACATCCGTAGTCCTAATGTAAATACATAGCAGCAACAGGAAAATATTCAGAAATGACAATTTCATATTAAGGCGAACAAGTAATTATAGCCTAGCATGCTGCACAGAATTCAGATAAGGCAGTTTGAGAAAGTAAAACAATTAAGTCACTTAGACATGCTTTCCTAAGCTAACAACATGCTTAATAGTGCAAGTAATAAAAATAGGAAAGGAAACATACTAGTAATTACTTAACGAAAATCGGATTTCCAACAATTAGCACAAGTATGAACTCGTCACCTCACGTACAAGGCATTTCAATTACCAAATATACCAAATCCTAAGGGGAAGGTCCCCCACACAAGGTTAGACAAGCCACTTACCTCGAACCGACTCAAAATCAACCCGAAACCACGCTCTTACCACGAGTACTCGACTCCAAATGACCCAAATCTATTAAATTCAATTGCATAATGTAAATAACACTTCAAGTAACTGATTCTACAAAGAAATTCTAAGCTAATACGCAAAATTAGGTAAAATGACCAAACTGCCCATGGGGCCCACATCTCGAATCAGGTAAAATTTATATTCAGAATCCTCACACTCTCACGAGTCTAACCATACCAAAATTACCTCAATCCAATATCAAATCCCCAATCAAAACTCAAATTCTTGGTCTAAGAACTTTCCCCCAATTTTCATACAAATTCCAAAATTAAATGATGAATTCATGTTTAGATTAATGGGTTACAAGAAAAAAGGAGTTAAGAATCATTACCCAATCGATATCACTGAAAATCCCTCAAAACCTCGCTTAAATCCGAGCTCCCAAGCTTTAGTTTTCACAAAAATGGCTAAACCCTCGACTTTGAAATTTTATATCTGCCCAGGTAAATCCTTCTTCGCAAACATGGTCAAAGCCTCGTGTTCGCGAAGCACAAATTGACATTGACCATTTTTCCTTCTTCGCGAACGCGTCCCCTTATTCGCGAATGCAAAGGCTCTGTTTCCTAGCCCATCGCGAAAGCGGCTCCCTTCTTGCGAACGCGTAGTTCAAAGACCCCAGCCCTTCGCGAATGCGGGACCTCCCTCGCGAACGCGAAGACCAAACCTTCAGCTCCACATCCTAACCCTTCGCGAACGTGAGGGTCCACTTGCGAACGCAGAGAACAACTGGTGTGCAACACACACAACAGTTTTCTACAACTTCAAACATCATGAAATGGTCCGATTGACCACCCGAAACTCACCCGAGGCCCCCGGGACCTCAACCAAACCTGCCAACCAATCCTAAAACATCGTTCAAACTTGTTCCAATCTTCGGAACGCTCAAAACAACATCAAAAAACCTATTTTTCATCGGATTCAAGCCTAAGAATTCCAAAAACTCTAAAAATACGTTTTCGACCAAAAAGTCTATTAAACCTCGTCCGAATGACCTGAAATTTTGTACACACGTCACATTAAATACTACGGAGCTACTCCAACTTCCGGAATTCCATTCCGAACCTTGGATCAAAATCTCACTATCGAACCGAAAACTTCAAAAATTCAACTTTCGGCATTTCACGCCTAAATTAGCTACGGACCTTCAAAACACAATCCAAACACGCCCCTAAACCCAAAGTCACCCAATGGAGCTAACAGAACCATAGGATTTTCATTCCGAGGCCGTCTTCACACTATTCCAACTACGACCAACTTTCCAACACTTAAGCTCTCATTTAGGGACAAAGTGTCCCAAAACTCTCCGAATCTCAAAACCGAACATCCCGGCAAATCAAAATAGCAGAAATAAACTTGGGGAAAGCAGTTAATAGGGGATCAGGGCGTAAATTCTTAAGATGACCGGCCGGGTCGTCACATCCTCCTACACTTAAACATTCGTTCGTCCTCAAACGAGCATAAAGACATACCTGAAGTAGTGAAAAAATGAGGGTAACGGCTGCGTATATCTTGTTCGGTATACCAGGTCGCTTCCTCGACTGGATGGCCCCGCCTCTGAACCTTTACTGATGCAATATTCTTTGACCTCAGCTTTCTAACCTGCCTGTCCAATATTGCCACTGGCTCCTCAACATAGGATAGATCCTTGTCCAACTGGACTAAACTGAAATCCAACACGTGTGACGGATCACCGTGATACCTCCGGAGCATCGAAAAATGAAATACTGGATGAACTCCGGCCAAGCTGGGAGGTAAGGCAAGCTCATAAGCAACATCCCCAACACGCCTCAATATCTCAAAAGGGCCAATAAATCTCGGACTCAACTTTCCTTTCTTCCCGAATCTCATAACGCACTTCATAGGCGAAACTCGAAGCAGAACCCGCTCTCCAACCATATAGGAAACATCACGAACCTTCCGGTCCGCGTAACTCTTATTTCTGGACTGGGCTGTACGGAGTCTTTCCTGAATCAACTTAACCTTCTCCAAAGCATCCTGAACCAAGTCTGTGCCCAACAATCTAGCCTCACCCGGCTCAAACCAACCCACCAGGGATCTACACCGTCTCCCATATAAAGCCTCATACGGCGTCATCTGAATGCTGAACTGATAACTGTTGTTGTAAGCAAACTCTGCCAATAGCAAGAACTGATCCCAAGACCTTCCTAACTTAATCACACACGCACAGAGCATATCTTCAAGAATCTGAATAATGAACTCGGACTGTCCGTCCGTCTGAGGGTGAAATGTTGTACTCAACTCCACCTGAGTAACTAACTCATGCCGAACGGCTCTCCAGAACCGTGTTGTGAACTGCTATCTGAAATGATGGAAACCAGAATACCATGCAGACGAACAATCTCCTGGATATAGATATCCGCCAACCGTTATGAGGAATAAGTATTACACACAGAAATAAAGTGAGAGAACTTGGTCAGCCGATCCACAATCACCCAAATAGCATCAAACTTTCTCAAATTCCGTGGGAGCCCAACTACAAAGTCTATGGTGATCCGCTCCCACTTCCACTCCGGATCTCTATCTGCTAAAGCAACCCACCCTATCTCTGATGCTCATACTTCACCTGCTGACAGTTGAGGCACCGAGCTACAAATTCAACTATATCTTTCTTCATTCGCCTCCACCAGTAGTGCTGCCTCAAATCCTGATACATGTTCGCGACACCCGGATGAATGGAATACCGCAAACTGTGGGCCTCCTCCAGAATCAACTCCCTAAGCCCATCAACATTGGGTACACAAATTCGACCCTGCATCCTCATTACCCCATCATCACCAATAGTCACATCTCTGGCATTACCGTGCCGAACCTTGTCCTTGAGGACAAGCAAATGAGGGTCATCATACTGCCGCTCCCTGATACGATCAAATAAGGAAAACCAAGAAACCATGCAAGCTAGAACCCGACTGGGCTCCGAAAGATCCAATCTCACAAACTGGCTGGCTAAGGCCTGAACATCCATCGCCATAGGCCTCTCCGATGCTGGTAAATAAGCTAAACTCCCCAAACTATCTGCCCGGTGACTCAAAGCATCGGCCACTATATTGGACTTGCCCAGGTGATACAGAATAGTGATATCATAGTCCTTCAGCCACTTTAACCACCTCATCTGGTGCAAATTTAGATCCTTTTGCTTGAAAAGGTGTTGCAAGCTCCGATGGTCAGTATAAATCTCACAAGGCACACCGCATAAATAATGGCGCCAAATCTTAAGGGAGTGAACAATGGCAGCTAACTCAAGGCCGTGAACAGGGTAATTCTTCTCATATATCTTCAACTGTCTGGACACGTAGGCAATCACCCTACCGTCCTGCATCAATACCGCTTCGAGGCCAACCCTCAAGGCATCACAATAGACCGTATAAAACCCCAAACCTGTAGGCAATATCAAAACTGGGCTGTAGTCTAAGCTGTCTTGAGCTTCTGAAAGCTCGCCTCACACTCCTACGTCCACTGGAACGGTTCACCCTTCTAGGTCAACCTGGTCATAGGGGCCATAATCGATGAAAACCCCTCCACAAAACGATGGTAGTAACCCGCCAAGACAAGGAAACTACGGATCTCTGTAGCTGAGGATGGTCTGGGCCAACTCTGCATGACCTCTATCTTCTTCAGATCCACCTGAATACCCTCACTCGATACCACGTGGCCTAGGAATGCCACTAAATCCAACCAAAACTCACATTTCGAGAACTTAGCATATAACTTCTTCTCTCTCAGAGTCTGAAGCACAATCCTTAGGTGCTGCTCATGATCTTTCCGACTCCGGGAATACACCAGAATATCATCAATAAAGACAATGATGAACAAGTCAAGATACGGCCGGAACACACTATGCATCAAGTGCATAAAAGCTTCTGGGGCATTGGTCAGCCCAAATGACTTGACAAGGAACTCGTAATGACCATACCGAGTCCTGAAAGTAGTTTTCGGGATATCTGGATCCTGAATCTTCAACTGATGGTAACCTGAGCGCAAATCAATCTTAGAAAACACCCGTGTGCCTTGAAGCTGGTCAAACAGATCATCAATACGAGCCAAAGGATAACAGTTCTTCACTGTAACCTTGTTCAACTGGCGATAATCAATACACATACACATAGAACCATTCTTTTTCTTTACAAACAAGACAGTAGCACCCCAAGGTGATACACTGGGCCGAATAAAACCCTTATCAAGCAATTCTTGTAACTGATCCTTCAACTCCTTCAACTCAGGAGGAGCCATACGATACGAAGAATAGAAATGGGCTGAGTGCCCGACAACAGATCAATGCCAAAATCAATATCTCTATCAGGTGGCATGCCCGGAAGATCGGCTGGAAACACATCGGGAAAATCCCGTACTACCGGAACTGAATCAACTGAAGGGGTATCAATACTGACATCTCTCACATAAGCTAAATACGCGTCACACCCCTTCTCAACCATACACTGAGCTTTAAGAAAAGAAATAACTCTACTGGGAGTGTGATCTTAAACAATCCTAAAACATCGTTCAAACTTGTTCCAAACAAGTTTGAAGCCTAACTTCCAAAACAACATCAAAACACCTATTTTCATCGGATTCAAGCCTAAGAATTCCAAAAACTCTAAAAATACGGTTTCGATAAAAAAGTCTATCAAACCTCATTCGAATGACCTGAAATTTTGCACACACGTCACATTAAACATTACGGAGCTACTCCAACTTCTGGAATTCCATTCCGACCCTCAGATCAAAATCTCACTATCGAACCGAAAACTTCAAAAATTCAACTTTTGGCATTTCAAGCCTAAATTAGCTACGGACCTCTAAAACACAATCTGAACAAGCCCCTAAGCCCAAAATCACCAAACGGAGCTAACAGAACCATCAGATTTCTATTCCGATGCTGTCTTCACACTGTTCCGACTACGGCTAACTTTCCAACACTTAAGCTCTCATTTAGGGACTAAGTGTCCCAAAACTCTCCGAAACTCAAAACCGAAAATCCCGGCAAATCAAAATAGTAGAAATAAACTTGGGGAAAGCAGTTAATGGGGGATATGGGCGTAAATTCTTAAGACGACCGGACGGGTCGTCACATTCTAGTAGATATGAAGCTTTGTCTTTTATTATAATTAACCTGTAGTGTCACATACGTCATATGTTTTTTTTGTTGTTGTGTTTGAATTTGTAACATTTACACCCCTTTGTTATATGTTGAGTTTTGAAGGCGACAATACTCCTAGATTTATTGATTTCTGAGATGTATGAAATTGGATCTTTGAACTCTAATTTTGCTATCATTGTTTATTTGCTCTTTAATTACTTGATTGTTAGTGGATTTATGTAATCATATATGCTTGTGGGGCTGTTGAGCCACCTGGGCCAAGAAATTAAGCCCCAAAAATAATTTAATTGAAATAGCTCGTCAGAAGAGTTCACGTGGACTCATCATAAGCTATGGGTTAGTTCGGAACATTTTGGCCCACTACAGGAGCCTTAAATAACCCATGAGTTTCGATAAGAATTAATCCAAATCATTTTCCTAAATACTTAATTAGCTTAGCTCCCCATGATTGACTAAGTCATAAGGAGCCTGAACTTAGAGGCATCACAACTCTCTTTAATTCACCCGGAGCGAAAAGTTTGGACTAGTTGGACACCTCCATAATTCTGGACCTGCACAATAATCTCGAATCTAGGAAAATATTCAAACTCATAAATATCGTAGTTTGCTTTAAGTGTGATTAATAAATTCATCATGACTATAGGTACGGTTCCCGTGGTATAGTCATGATACATAACCCCAATCCAAGTGCGCATTTCACGCGACTTGACCATAATTTCAAATAATAATAATAATAAACTTGTTGTAAATCGTGGGTGCATTTCACGTGATGTGATTTGCAATATGTACAAAAATAAATGAGTGAGCGATATCGCGACTTGTTCAAATAAATTCCATAAATACTCAAAGCGATTAAATAAATATTTAAAAGTAGATATAAATTAAAATTGCACATAAGTCTTAAAACATGTGATAATTTAGATAATCAAGCCAAGTTTTAATTGTTGAGCTACCATGCTAATACCACAGAACTTGGGAGTGCCTCACACCTTCTCCCGGGTTAACAGAATTTCTTAATCGATTTTGTGTTCGCGGACCGTAAATAGAGTTAATATTCTCGATTTGAAATTTTAAAATAAATCGGTGACTTGAGATACCATAATAAATATTTCAAGTGGAGACTCTAATTAAATAAATAATCCTATTTCAAATAATGTTACTTTAATTGAAAAAACTCCTTATCTTCGAAAAAAGGAGTTGTGACAGGTCTGGCGGCTCTGCTGGGAAACGAACCCAGTATCTCTGGTTCAGGGTTCAAAATTCAAGCTTAGATAACTATTATACTTGGATTTTATTTATTATCTGATTATTTTAATATGTTTAAGTCTAATACGATAAATGCAGCTTTTTACCGCTTTGATATTATTTGAACTGTATATAAAACTTTTACGACACCCTTCTTCTCTTTGAGCCTTCTAAATCTTCTGGGAAGTGTGCACTTCACGTGACTTCTTTTCTATTAGAGTCATACCCCTAATTTTTGAACGAGGATCGGAAAAGTTGCAAAGTCGGTGAAGCTTCTATATTTTCGATACGCTGCCCCTCGGCTCCAGCTGTTCGCTCGGGTCCAGGTCTAGAACAACACACTCTAGGATTTAAACCTAAAATAATATAGCTTCATGCCGGATCCCTAGTAGGAACGTTTGTTTGCATTACATGCATTTAACTTTCGGGACTCAGCACAGGGGTTGAGTCCATCTAGGACAGATGTACCCAATATAAAAGACCATCCTGATGTATTTTTGTGTGCTACTTGTACATATGTCTTGTTTCATATTGCATGTTGATCGACTGCTAGAACAAGGAAAGAAAACCAAGAGTTAGGCAGGAGAGAAAATTCACCTGGTACCTAAAAATCTAGGTATTTGAGAATCCCGAAACTCTGCTGAAATTTAAAAAAAAGAGAAAAAGAAAAGGTCATTTCAAAATAAGTCAAATGTTTTCAAAAGTCATATTTTTGTTGTTTCATCACTTACCGAACTACGTGGGTTTGATTCTCACCGGATGTGAGATACGTAGGCAACCCCTATAAGGTCCGGCTTCATTTTTGCAAAATTGACCAAAATAAGAACCTTTTTGAAATATGGTCATCACCCGGGACCGTTATTGTCAAAATAAGCTTAAAACATTCTCCTAGGACGAAGGAAGGCTGTTTACCCAAGTCAATCTTTTCCCTATAATCAATACCAGTTGGCAGAAACAGCCCTAAAAACTTTCTTCAAGTGCTGAAGGGCCGTATTTGCAAAAATAACCCCTGTTTTGTTAGTGAGTTTGTTAAACTGAAATTTGTCCAATTTGAAGAAGAAAACTACAGAAAGCTTCCGTGAGTATGCCATCAAATAGCGCGAGCAAGCCGCCAGAGTAAAACCTCCGAAAGACGAGGCAGAAATGGTTACAGTCTTCCTACAGGCCCAAGAGGCTGATTACTTTCAAAATATGATGTCTCCTATGGGCAAGCCATTTACTGATGCTATCAAGATTGGGGAGATGGAAGAGAACGGTATGAAAACGGGATGTATTTTGAGTCAAGCCACCTTGAAAGCTACATCACAAGCCATCCAGAATGGCTCAAGGGGTTTGGCTAATCACAAAAAGAGGATGAGGGAGCCATGATGGCTTAGGGTTCAAGAGGGCCTCCACTTCCCAGAAGTAACCATCCCTACCAAGCTCTATATAACCCTCGCCTAGAAATAACCATCCCTACCAAGCTCCGTATTACCCTCGCTCACTAAAAAGCACACATCAACATAATCCATGCCCTCGTGAGACTTTTAGGAGAAAAAATTTCACCCCTATTGGTGAATCTTACTCTAGCCTGTTTTAGAAGTTAATCCAACTGGGTCTATTGCGACCGGTACCTCCCAATCAGCAAAATCCCGAATCCCCATCATACAGGGCTGGCACCAGATGTGCATACCATTCAGGAGCAGAAGGCTATGATACAAAAGACTGTTGGACCCTCAAGAGGGCAGTCAAAAGCCTAATCGAAGAAAAAAGAGTAGTGTTGAGGGACGAGAAGATCCCTAATATGACCAACAATCTATTACCGGCTTACAATAATGGGCTGATCATTGGTATGATTTGTGATGACAAAGAGTTTGAACAGATATTGAAGGATATTGTTGCCATTGCCAATTCAGAGGCAAGACCTAAAACGACGGTGAAACTAGTCAAAGCCGAAAATAAAGTTGCTCGAGTTCCTCAAGCTGTTGAAATAACAACTGGGCCAGCACCTGCCAAGAACGTTGTTCTTTATGTTCCTAATGCCCCAAGAAAAGAACAAATTATCTTCAACATACTAAGAAATTCATGGAAAGGAAGGCTACAATTAATGTGCCAAGATTATATTTATCAAAGGAGACCTATATGGCGCGGGGGCTGGTAATTTCACCAAGGCTTACTAAGCCCATGCTTATTAGCTGCGCACCATAGAATCCCATGAAAGATCCCACCGCAATCCCTTGGAATTACAACAGAACCTTGGTTACATATAAAGGGAAAAAAGTAATGGGAGAAGTAAACGAGATGAATCAGTTTGAGGGGTATGTGTCACGACCCAAACTGGAGGGCCATGACTAGCACCCGACCATACTTGCCGGGCACCAATGTACATTTTATCTAACCTTTTTTTATTATCTTTTAGGGTTGACGAGATCAATATAAATGGTAGACATGGATCATGGACAACCAACAATAAAATATGATGACATGAACATACATAACAGGGGATGACCAGACAAACAAGAAACTACATATAAGGTACGAGCTACCAAGCTACCATGAAAGACTATACAACAAAAACCAGCCGACAAGGCATACCAAACTATACATGAGTCGACACCTATCTATAAACCTCTAAATGAACATAAGTGCTGCAACATAGCGGGAACAGGGCCCCGACATACCCATAATGTCTATAACAAAAATGCATACCAAGACTATGGCAAGTCCGGAGAAGGGATCTCGCCAATCACTGCTGAACTGGACAACCTACTATGGTGAGGGAGATGCACCTGCCTGTCTATTAGGGCCTACAACACGACATGCAACATCCACAAACAAAAGGACGTCAGTACGAATAAAGTACTGAGTATGTAAGGCAGGGAACCATAAATACCAACAGTAATGTAAGCAGGGATAAAGAATATACAACCTGGAACATCTGAGTACCTCTGAGGGCTACTGACATGAAATGCATGATACATATGTATGTACACATAAACTTTTAAAACATACACCTTTATAGGCATCATCATTATCATATCATACCCAGCCATAATAGGCTC
Source organism: Nicotiana sylvestris (assembly GCF_000393655.2). Taxonomy (NCBI): domain Eukaryota; kingdom Viridiplantae; phylum Streptophyta; class Magnoliopsida; order Solanales; family Solanaceae; genus Nicotiana; species Nicotiana sylvestris. The sequence goes on along the minus strand of NC_091060.1, from coordinate 161,860,334 downwards.
GGTAAAAAACGTACCCAACCATCATAAGGCTCGGTAGAATCGTACCCGACCACGTGGAGCTCGGTAAAACCCAACTGATAGTGGTTGCACAATAGGTGCCGTACCTGACCGAGTATAGCGCGGTTCAGTAGAGTAAAATAGATACATATATATAATGCATGCTCGACTCATGGAATCACATTCTAAACCTTTCGGAGTAATGTAAGGTCGATATCCTCTGTACACATTATTAGGACTAACTCTTCACTATGAACCTTATAAGAATCAGGAAGTACCAACACCATTAATAACATAAGAATAAGAGAAGCAACATTAACATCAATCGTTCCATAAGAGGGAAAGCAATGTAAGTACTGCTAGCTTCTAAGAGTAGAGTATATTTGGAAGCTCATTCATTACATTATGTATAACCGGAGTCGTGCAAAAGAAGGAAAGGGATAGCCTCACATACCTTGTATATACTGCCCCAGTTGCAAGCTATGCAATTGTCACAACTCCTTAGTCTACAATAAGAGAAACGATACTATCGTTATCATTTAAGCGTCATAACTATTACGTATCAACCACAACCTACTTTACGTTGAAACGGACAATACCTCCCATATATATATGACTTCACACCATTCAAAACAATCACCAAACAGCCCAAACAACATCAATAATAAATATATTGAGCCTCCCAAAACAGTCCACACACAACCTAATTACATCATGCATACTATGGCCACCGTAGTCGTGTCAAACGACCCAAAAATATTACGAATAACTATCAACCCACAACCCTACAAATATATGGTGCTTCTCCACATCCGTCCACCTACAAAACTACACAAAACAGTAGTAAAACACGTATCCCAATAGCAACACAAAACAGTCCACAAAACAGTCCGCTACAAGTGAATAACTCGAACTCACGACTTCCGATCACCGTCCCGTGAGTTCTTACATGTATAGAACGAATTACCATGAATTCACAGCAGAGAAAAATGTATGAAAGATGGCAGTAACTTACCTTACTTGTTGGATAACTCAGCCCTTCCCTTGGTTCTTCAAACTCTAGGTTTTACCTTCAAATAGAACTTGAAAGAGAGGGAAAATCGATTAGGGTTTGTGTGGGATTTTTGGGGAGGAGTTGCAGGGGTTAACTTTGGTTTTGAGGGTCTGAAATATGGATGAAATAACTGAGTTCATAACCCCTTAAAAGTCCTCTCTTGGCCGACTTAGGTCTTTTAATTTTGTCCTATCATTTTGGCAAGTAGGTGATGCACCTACTTGTCATCTACCAATCTGCGCAGGCTTGCGAAAATATGAATATCTCTATACTCCGAGATCGTATTGACAAACGGTTTAATGCGTTGGAAACTAGACACATAGATATTTAATTTTGTGGGTAGATCACCCCGTAATTACTTGTAAATTAGGATAAATGGTTAGAAATATTTGACCTAATGTTTAAGTAAAATTATGAACCTAAGTTGCGACAACGTTTGTCGACTTTTATTTCATAACTCGTTTGATTTCAAGACTTATGATACAGATATTATATGATTCAAATACCTTAATACATGACCTCTTGAGTGTATCAAGAACCTCTAGGTTTACCTGAAAATACGAGTTACAACATCCTTGATTCGTTTAACTTCTAATACTTGTTAATCACCTTTATACACCCTTGTATTACTTAAGACCAATAGGATTAACTTCTTATCATCTCAAAGGTAATTCCTTCTTGGATTTATGTTAACTAATATATGGCATGAACTAACACATGTGGATATGGGTTGTAACACCCTTCCCCCTTAGGAACATTCGTCCTCGAATGTAAGGGTTCATGGGGAGTTTAAATCATTGTGGATTCCGGCCAAGTTTCTCCCATAAATAGAGGACAAACTTGCAAGCGATTAACTCAACGTATTGCCTTACAAGAGTATGCAAAGCATTATAGACATGTACATTATCTGAATATCGCCATTTTGTATTAAAGAAGAGTATTCTCAAGTTATTACTTACCTCATAGAGCCATTTCACCTTCCAATGTATCATGAGTTCCGCCAACATCCTTGTTATCTTCATTCTGGAATAGGTACGGGTATTTAGACTTCATCTCCTCTTCTGCTTCCCATGTCATTTCTTCCATATTCTTGTTCCTCCACAATACTTTGATGGAAGCAACATCTTTTGTTCTCAGCTTGCGGACTTGTCGATCTAATATAGCCACTGGCACTTCTTCATATGATAGGTCCTCTGTAACATGTACATCTTTGATAGGGATGACTCGAGAAGGGTCTCCAATACATTTCCTCAACATAGATACATGGAATACCGGGTGGACAAATTCCAATTCGGATGGAAATTCTAACTCATAAGCAACCTGTCCAATCTGTCGAAGAATTTTATACGGCCCGATATACCTTGGACTCAGCTTACCTTTCTTCCCAAAATGCATAATACCCTTCATTGGTGAGATCCTCAGGAAAATCCAATCACCAACCTCAAACTCCAGATCACGACGTCGGATATCGGAATAAGATTTTTGCCTGCTTTGTGCCATCCTCAATCGCTCCTGTATCACTTTCACCTTCTCAATAGCTTGGTGAAAGTTTGTCACGACCCAAACTGGAGGGCCATGACTAGCACCCGACCATACTTGCCGGGCACCAACGTACATTTTATCTAACCTTTTTTTATTATCTTTTAGGGTTGACGAGATCAATATAAATGGTAGACATAGATCATGGACAACCAACAATAAAATATGATGGCATGAACATACATAACAGGGGATGACCAGACAATCAAGAAACTACATATAAGGTACGAGCTACCACGCTACCATGAAAGACTATACAACAAAAACCAGCCGACAAGGCATACCAAACTATACATGAGTCGACACCTGTCTATGAGCCTCTAAATGAACATAAGTGCTGCAACATAGCTGGAACAAGGCCCCGACATACCCATAATGTCTATAACAAAAATGCATACCAAGACCACGGCATGTCCGGAGAAGGGGTCTCGCCAATCACTGCTGAACTGGACAACCTACTGTGGTGGGGGAGCTGCACCTGCCTATTTAACAGGGCCTGCAGCACGACATGCAGCGTCCACAAACAAAAGGACGTCAGTACAAACAAAGTACTGAGTATGTAAGGCAGAGAACCATAAATACGAACAGTAATGTAAGCAGGGATATAAAATATACAACCTGGAACATCTAAGTACCTCTGAGGGCTACTTACATGAAATGCATGATACATATGTATCTACACATAAACTTTTAAAACATTCGCCTCTGTGGGCATCATCATCATTATATCGTACCCAGCCATAATAGGCTCGGTAAAAAATGTACCCGGCCATCATATGGAGAGCATACCTTGCTAAAGAATCAAACTGCATACTGTACTCTCTCACACTCATATTAGCTTGTCTAAGGTTCAAGAACTTATCAGCTCTAGCTCGTCATATCTCAACTGGCAAGTAGTGACGAAGAAAGGCCTCAGAAAATTCCTTCCACACAGCTGGAGGAGCGTTCAGACCCCTGGACTTCTCCCAACTATCATACTAGAGAACCGCTAAATCTCGTAGCTGATAAGAAGCTAACTCTACTGCCTCTGTATCACTAACATGCATAACCCGCAGTGTACGATGAACCTGGTCAATAAAAGTATGCGGGTCCTCCTTGGGGTCTGATTCGGTAAACACTGGAGGGTCTAAATTAATAAAATCACGAACTCTCGTACTAACTGGTTTATCAGCAACACCCGTATTCTGCCTCTGAGCCAGAGCAGCTACCAAGATAGTCAATAACTGCAAAACACTCCGCATATCCTGGTTTGTAGTGCCAGATGGAGGAACTGGAGGTGCTGGGTGCCTCCTAATATCCTCTGGAGGAGACGGAGTAGATGACGTATGAGACGACATCTTACTGTGAGCCTCACTTTGGCCTGCTCTGGCTTGGGGCACCTGACTGGTACCCTCTCCCGCAGCTGTATCAAGCCGTCTACTAATTTTTTGCTTCCTATTCGAAGGCATCGTTGAAAGAAAACAAGGTGAATATTAGAGACGAACACTTACGACTCGACTCTACGCACGATCTAGATTCAGGAAGAAGGTAACAACCCTAGATGTCATGTAGCCTCCTGATTATAAATGTGGCGCGCTACACTTCCATAATCAAGACTCTACTAGACACGGCTCATAGACAATCCCTAGGACAGACTTGCTCTAATACCAAGTTTGTCACGACCCAAACTGGAGGTCCAGGACTAGCACCCGACCATACTTTCCGGGCACCAACGTACATTTCATCTAACCTTTTTAATATCTTTTAGGGTTGACGAGATCAATATAAATGGTAGACATGATTCATGGACAACCAACAATAAAATATGATGGCATGAACATACATAACAGGGGATGACCTGACAATCAAGAAACTACATATAAGGTACGAGCTACCACGCTACCATGAAAGACTATACAACAAAAACCAGCCGACAAGGCATACCAAACTATACATGAGTCGACACCTGTCTATGAGCCTCTAAATAAACATAAGTGCTGCAACATAGCCGGAACAGGGCCCCGACATACCCATAATGTCTATAACAAAAATGCATACCAAGACCATGGCAAGTCCGGAGAAGGGATCTCGCCAATCACTGCTGAACTGGACAACCTACTATGGTAGGGGAGCTGCACCTGCCTGTCTATTAGGGCCTGCAGCACGACATGCAACATCCACAAACAAAAGGACGTCAGTACGAATAAAGTACTGAGTATGTAAGGCAGGGAACCATAAATACGAACAATAATGTAAGCAGGGATAGAGAATATACAACCTGGAACATCTGAGTACCTCTGAGGGCTACTGACATGAAATGCATGATACATATGTATGTACACATAAACTTTTAAAACATACACCTTTGTAGGCATCATAATCATCATATCACACCCAGCAATAATAGGCTCGGTAAGAAACGTACCCAGCCATCATAAGGCTCGGTAGAATCGTACCCGACCACGTGGAGCTCGGTAAAACCCAACTGATAGTGATTGCATAATAGGTTCCGTACCCGACCGAGTATAGCACGGTTCGATAGAGTAAAATAGATATATATATATAATGCATGCTCGACTCATGGAATCACATTCTAAACCTTTCGGAGTAACGTAAGGTCGGTATCCTCTGTACACATTATTAGGACTAACTCTTCACTATGAACCTTATAAGAATCAGGAAGTACCAACACCATTAATAACATAAGAATAAGAGAAGCAACATTAACATCAATCGTTCCATAAGAGGGAAAGCAATGTAAGTACTGCTAGCTTCTAAGAGTAGAGTATATTTGGAAGCTCGTTCATTACATTATGTATAACCGGAGTCGTGAAAAAGAAGGAAAGGGATAGCCTCACATACCTTGTATATACTTCCCCAATCGCAAGCTATGCAATTGTCACAACTCCTTAGTCTACAATAAGAGAAACGATACTATCGTTATCATTTAAGCGTCATAACTATTACGTATCGACCACAACCTATTTTACGTTGAAACGGACAACACCTCCCCTATATATATGACTTCACACCATTCAAAACAATCACCAAACAGCCCAAACAACATCAATAATAAACATATTGAGCCTCCCAAAACAGTCCACGCACAACCTAATTACATCATACATACTACGACCACCGTAGTCGTGTCAAACGACCCGAAAATGTTACGAATAACTATCAGCCCACAACCATACATATATATGGTGCTTCTCCACACCCGTCCACCTACAAAACTCCACAAAACAGTAGTAAAACACGTAGCCCAACAACAACACATAACAGTCCACAAAACAGTCCGCTACAAGTGAATAACTCGAACTCACAACTTCCGATCATCGTCCCGTGAGTTCTTACATGTATAGAACGAATTACCATGAATTAACAGCAGATAAAAATGTGTGAAAGATGGCAGTAACTTACCTTAATTGTTGGATAACTCAACCCTTCCCTTGGTTCTTCAAACTCTAGGTTTTACCTTCAAATAGAACTTGAAAGAAAATTGATTAGGGTTTGTATGGGATTTTTGGGGAGGAGTTGCAGGGGTTAACTTTGGTTTTGAGGGTCTGAAATATGGATGAAATAACTGAGTTCATAACCCCTTAAAAGTCCTCTCTTGGCCGACTTAGGTATTTTAATTTTGTCCTATCATTTTGGCAAGTAGGTGATGCACCTACTTGTCATCTACCAATCTGCGCAGGCTTGCGAAAATATGAATATCTCTATACTCCGAGATCGTATTGAAAAAAGGTTTAATGCGTTGGAAACTAAACTCATATATCTTTAATTTTGTGGGTAGATTACCTCGTAATTCCTTGTAAATTAGGAGAAAATCTTAGAAATATTTGACCTAATGTTTAAGTAAAATTATGAACCTAAGTTGCGACAATATTTGTCGACTTTTGTTTCATAATTCGTTTGACTTCAAGACTTATGATACAGATATTATATGATTAAAATACCTTAATACATGACCTCTTGAGTGTATTAAGAACCTCTAGGTTTACCTGAAAATACAAGTTACAACATCCTTGATTCGTTTAACTTCTAATACTTGTTAATCACCTTTATACACCCTTGTATCACTTAAGACCAATTGGATTAACTTCTTATCATCTCAAAGGTAATTCCTTCTTGGATTTATGTTAACTAATATATGGCATGAACTAACACATGTGAATATGGGTTGTAACAGTATGATACCCCAGAAGAGCTGAAAAAATTCCAAACTAAACAGGGATAAACGGATGCCATCCAAAACAATGAGGAAGAAAAAGAGTTCTTTAGGAAGATGAAAACTTTTGAATACTCAATAGTTGACCAACTCCGAAAGACCCCTTCCCAAGTCTCACTCTTATCTCTGCTGTTGAGCTTGGATGAACACTAGAAAGTGCTCCTCAAAACAGTGAATAAAACATATGTCCCAGTTGATACTTCTGTCGAACAATTTAAAAGAATGATCGAAAGATTCTTTGAGGTCAATAGGATTTCCTTCAGCCTCAATGATTTTCCCCTAGAGGGAGCCACCCACAACAAAGCCCTCTACCTGACTGTCAAATATGAGGGCTATTATGTGAAAAGAGTGATATTAGATGGTGGGTCTAGGGTCGATATTTTTCCTCTCTTAACATCTGTGTACGAGCTTTTGATGGGGTCAAGAGAGACACAATAGGAGAAATTTATCTGATTCTGACTATTGGCCCCATAGATTTTGAGGTTATCTTCTAGGTGTTGGACATGGAAACCTCATACAATTTCCTCCTGGGTAGACCATGGATTCATGCTATCAGAGCTCTTCCATCCACTCTTCACCAAATGGTCAAGTTTGAATATGAAAATAAAGAGATTATTGTCCATGGAGAAGATGAGCAATCCATCTACCGGGACCCTTCAGTCTCGTGTCTTGAAGCTAGGGAAGGCAGCGAGCATATTGTATACCAAGGTTTTGAAATTGTGATCGCCGACCAATTTGAAGAAGGGTCCCCATTACCTCAACCTTGCTTGTATAATGCTTCGGTCATGATATCCACCCAAATGATTTGAAATAGGTACTTTCCTATAAAGGGGCTCGGGGTATTTCTGCAGGACATTATTGAGCCGATTAACCCAATCACCAATGAGAAGTGTTTCGGTGTGGGTTTCCAAGCTATAAAGGCCGACAAAACATGGGCTAATGAGCCCAAAGAAAAAGGGTGGGTCCTGTCCCAGCCTATTCCACATCTCGCCCAATCATTTGTCAAACCCAAGTATGTGGAAGAAGAAGAAGAGGCCTTCATGATCGAAGAAATCGATGATATCTATGAAGCCTTGAAACAAATTTTATATGAGTCCCACATGGTCCAGCTAGGGGAAGGCACGAGCAATGCTAAGGTGTAGTATATAGGGCTAGATTTCAAGATCCAAATTTGGGAGGCTACCCTATTTCCTGTTAGGCGGGAGTCCCGGTAGTTCAGTGTTGCCATATCTTCTACATTACAAGTTATTTCAGGGTGTAACTCAAATGTTTTACTTTATTGTCTTTTAATTTTGATGTAAACCCTCATATTTTCAATTTAATTAAATGGAATCAGTATTTCATCGTCCATAGATGTCTCTTTTCTTTTGTTCTGATTTTGCTATTTTTCTTATCTTTTTCTTTTCATTTCTAATAATGCGGACTTAAATAACATGACATGCTTGTGGACTTCATGCCCATATCCTAAAATGCTGTCTAACTTTGAAATAATGAATCAAGAGCCAGAATGTGATGAAGATGAGGCTTTTAGGGAAATAAATCGAGAATTGGAACATTTTGAGAATAAGCCTAAGCCAAACTTAAACAAAACTGAGCCAGTTAATCTGGGAAATTTAGAAGAGGTTCGAGAAACCATGATAAACATTTATGCTGACGAAAGGACTAGAGATGCCTTGATCCAATTTTTGTTTGAATTCAAAGATGTGTTTGCATGGTCTTATGATGATATTCCAGGGCTGAGCATTGATTTGGTGGTACATAAATTGTCTACCTATCCCGGTTATCCACTCGTCCAACAGAAGCAAAGAAAGTTCAAAACTGATATTAGTGACAAGTTCAGGGAAGAAGTCACCAAAAAACTGAAAGTTGGTGTGATTCAAGTGGTCCAATACACCACATGGTTAGCTAATGTGGTTCCAGTGCCGAAGAAAGATTGAAAAACCCGAGTATGTATTGATTACCAGTATTTGAATAAGGCGAGTCCCAAGGACAACTTTTCACTGCAAAACATCCATATTTTCGTTGACAATTATGCTAAACATGAGATACAGTCTTTCGTGGATTGTTATGCCGGGTATCACCAGGTTCTGATGGATGAAGAAGATTCAGAAAAGACTACTTTTACCACACCTTGGGGTACTTACTGTTATAGGGTCATGCATTTGGTCTGAAAAATGCCGGGGCAACTTACATGAGAGCTATGACTGCCATCTTCCATGACATTATGCATCAGGAGATTGTGGTATATGTGGATGATGTGATCATTAAATCCAGAATGCAAGAAGACCATGTGCAGGATCTGAGGACGTTCTTTTAGCATCTGCGCATGTATGACTTAAAATTGAGACCAACTAAATGTGCATTCGGAGTTCCTTCTGGGAAGCTCCTAAGATTTATAGTCAGTAGGAGGGGTATCGAATTGGATCCAACAAAGATAAAGTCTATTCGGGAGTTTTTGCCTCTGAAGAGTAAGAAAGAGGTCAGAGTCTGGTAGGAAGGCTAAATTACATCAGCAGATTCATCGCTCAGCTTACTACCAATTGTGATCCTATATTCAAGATATTGAAGAAAGATGCCGCAATCAAATGGACAGAGGAATGCCAAGAAGCTTTTGATAAAATCAAAGAATTTCTGTCAAATCCGCCAGTGTTAGTTCCGTCCGAGCCAGAAGACCTTTGTTTTTGTCCCTAACAGTCCTAGAAAATTCTGTTGGCTATGTCCTGGGGCAACATGATGTAATCGGGGAGAGGGAGCAAGCCAAATATTATTTGAGCAAGAAGTTCCCTAGTTATGAAGCCAAATACACTTTGTTGGAAAGAACTTGTTGTGCCCTAACTTGGGTCGCCCAGAAGCTCAGACACTATTTGCTGGCTTACACAACATATCTCATAACCAGGATGGATCCTTTGAAGTACATATTCCAGAAGCCAATGCCCACATGAAGTTTAGCAAAATGGCAAATCCTGCTCACCGAGTTTGGCATCGTCTATGTCACTCGCACTATGATGAAAGCTTAACCCTTAGCAGATCACTTGGCCGAGAACCCGGTCAATGATGAATACCAACACCTAAGCACTTACTTTCCAGATAAGGAAGTAAATTCGGTTGAGGTAATTCCACAGAACACCAACGCTTGGAAAATGTTCTTTGATGGGGCTATAAATGCAAAAGGTGTCAGGATCAGAGGAATTCTAATTTCGCCCATAGGTCAACACTATCCGGCCACAACCCGACTTCGGTTATTCTGTACAAACAACACTACTGAATATGAAGCCTACATCATATGCATGAATATGGCAGTTGATCTGGATATAGAGGAATTATTACTTATGAGGGATTCTAATTTAATCATTCGGCAAGCCCAAGGTGAGTGGGAAACTCGAGACAACAAACTCATCCCGTATAGGCAATATGTGGAATGATCTTTTAGACTTCAATACCACACAAGAAGGGGGTGATTTGTGTGGTATCCAACTTTCGCTTAACAAAATTATAGAAGGACCTGGTTCTTATATGTGTTCCAACTACTACCTTTGCAGAATAATAATTACCAAAAATAAAGAACACAAAGATTTTACGTGGAAAACACCTGGCTCAAAAGGTGAAAAAACCACGACCTACTTTTCAGTAGGATTTTCCCAAACTCTCCACTAATATCACTGAGCCAAAAACTGCATTTACAAAAAATTCTTTTGTAAACCTAGGATTAACTCTAATCCTGTTGTGGCACACAACCTCAACTGTTGTGATAACTTCAAGTTAACTCTAACTTGAAAACTCTAAGTACCTAATACAATTGCTTCTATAAAAGCTGAAAGGTACAATGTAAAATCACCTACTATAATTGAACTAGAATAAAAGATAGACACTTGAAACTGGTTCTTTTATCTGGTTCAAGTAGCTTCAGGATTGCACGCTTAAATCACACACAAATTACTTGCAAAATTGCCTTGCTATTTTGCTCTCAATTCACGTTTAACTTTTGCTTATGTGCATTACCTGTAAAAGAGAACAACACTAATATTTAAGGGGTTAGTAATTAGAGATTGACTAGGATACATATGCTACTCTTTTATGGTAGAAGAGTTCTAGTTGATCTCATACTCTAACTCTATCCTCTTCCTAAACTGTGTTCTCTTTGTGTAAGGAGTATTTCTCTCCTTATCCAATATGAAACCTTTTCGATCAGATCAGGAGATATTACTTTTGATAAGTTAGATTTATCTCCTTCATATGCATCTCACATGTTTGGGTTGATCACGACTGTGATTCACAAGATGGGCCTGGTCCATGTCTGAGTTCTTTTGTCAGTGTTCAAAACTTCACATTTACTTGGGCCAATAAATTTTCCCTTTTTGATGATGACAAACTCTGTGCTTTTTACTTACTTAGACCCTGTAAGAACTCAACTTAATCATTAATACAAAGTTTAGAAAGATTCACTTATCATCAAGGACAAGGTTAATTAGGTTATAAATATCACACATTCAGAATATGTAAAGCACAATATCTCTTCTCCCTTTGGCATCATCAAAAAGTTGCATAAACAAAGTATGAGTCCCAAATTTTAATACTCATGGCCACTAGGGAAACTGCAAGTGCAATCATGGATTAATCATCATTAATCAAGCAAACATATTTAAACTATCAAGGAAATATTAATAGTCAACGAGAGCAAAAATAGTAGATATCATTGATAGAAGATATGTTGCTACCACAATCCATAACCAGAAAGCAAAAATATTCAAAACATGATCAAAAAGAAAGAAAAATCCCTAATCCGGGTCACTGATGGTACTAGACAGGTTCAGGAGATAAAGGCTAGAATTCCTAAGGCTTGGGGGAGCTATAGGGTTGGTTTTGGGCTTGGAGAAGATTCGGCATATTGTGAAGAATCCCATCATTCTTCTCTTTTTCCTTGGTAAGCTCAGTTCTAAGAGCATCCCTCTCAGATTCAACCTCTGCTAAACGAGCCTTCAGCCTAGCTATCTCAGCATCTTTGGCCTCACTTTCCTGAACTAAAGCCCTAACTTTACTATTGATAGGTGTCTTCTTGGATGAACCAGGTTCATTTGGAATAGTATTGAATAGATAGTCACAAGCAATCAGAGTATTAATTCCAAAGTAGTCCTTGCTTATTGCCATTTTCCATTTCTTCAGAGGCACCTTGCATCTATCCAGAACAGTAGTCAGAATAAAATCATAGGGGGTGGTATGGGCCTTGGAGCCATTGATAACCCTATCTAGTAGCTTGATAATGAATGCATGCCAGTTGATTTGCCTTCCACTTTCAAGGTACTCCATCAGAACTAAGTCCATATAGTTAGCAATATGCCTTCTTTCCTGCCTGGGCATTAGGCACTTGTTGACAAACTCAAAGAGGACTTTGTGCTGTGGCTTCATTTCACTCTTGTGCACAAACTTGACATCATTCACTTCTTCAACATCACAGAATCTCCTAGTGATTTCAAGGGTATGAGGAAGGGAATCCAGACTTGACCATCTTTGTCTGGTGTAGTCATCATATCCCTCAGCAGGGATGTCAAGAATCTCTCTAAGCTTCTCTACATTAAATGTCACTTGAACTCCTTTGGTTGGTGACTCTGCCTTCTTTGACCTCAGCATTTGCCATGAATTCAATGATCTCATTCCTGACTAGCCTTCCATCCATCTGAAAGACCATGTCCTTCCAGCCCTGAACAACTAGGGCATCAACCAAACGAACCATTCCTGGTTCCACTAAGTCTTTCAGCAATCTTCCCTTCAAAATTTTTCATTTGCCAAACTTGGCAAGCTTGTCTTTTTCACCATCAAACTCTCTTCTTCACCACTCCATTCCTCATCTTCAGAAACTCTAACTTGTTTGCTTTTCACTGCAGACCTTGTCCTCTTGACCAATGAAGGTTCAGTAGCCTTAGATACAGATGAAGTCTTCTTTGAAGAAGTCTTGGTCTTTTTGGGCTTGGGGATCTGAACCTCCATTGTTGTATGGTCCTTATAATGGACCTGTTCCATCTCCTCAACATCAACAGCTTCAGAGGACTCCGCAACCTTACCTTTTCCTTTATCCATCCTCTTCTTCTTACTTTTAGCCAAAGCCTTTTGTAGGTCACTCTCACTTTGTTTCACCCTGCTTCTTGTGGATCTTCCCTTTGGCAAGGGAGTTTCAGTAGTTGTTGGGGAGGAAGCCTTTCGTTTCTTGGAAGGTTTAGCAATACTGGGGGCTTTTGGTGTTGGAGTTCTCCTTTTCTTTGGATCATAACTGGCACCTACTTTCTTCAGAAGGTCTGGTTGGGTCTCCTCAATAGATGAATCGGGTTCATCTACATGTGAACTTAGATTAACTAACCCTTCAGCAACCTCCCCTGAACCACTTCCCCCTGACTTCTTGCCGCTTTCTTCCACAGTTGCCTGTGCAACCCCACATATAGCTAGTAACGGCAATTCAGAAGCGGGTGAAGAACCAACCACCCCTTTCCCTTTTCCCTCACATCACCACATACACCCTCTCTCTCTTTTTATTTTTACCTCCACTCCTTCCCAATTCAGGCATTTCCACATCCCTAATAGGTCCAACCAAAACAAACCTATTTTCTAAATTTTTAGCCAAAGCAGAACTTACCTTAGAAGGGGGTTTTGAGTCTTCTCAGAGTCAAACGACCTAGGTCCTTCCCCTTCACTTGCAGATTTGAATGAATCGTCTGAGTTCTCAGAATCTTGGGCTTGGGCAGCCTTCAATTGTACGTTTAATTTCTTTGACAATGCACCTGAGGCTACAATTTTTCGTGCTAGGATTTTAAATCATCTTTTCTTAGGCTGGGGGTTTGTACTGGGTGGAGGAAGCGTGGAGGAACTAGAAGGGGATGGTGGTGGAAGAGTCTCTGGGTTATCTTAAGGGTTCGACATTGTAGTTGATGGCTTGAGAGAATTTGTGAATTAGGCTTTTGGAGAAGAAACCAATTTAGAGTGAAAAAGGATTTTTGACGGTTTAGAATAATGAGGGTGACAGAAGGTAATAATGGGTATTTAAAGACAAAGAGTCATTTAATGGATAATGGTAGCTTTAGCAGTCAATTAGAGGTCTAATCAACCTAAAATTGCAGGCTGAACGAATGGTTAGGCTTTCCTAGATTTTAGGCATTTTTGTGGTGAGAATTCTAATAAGGACGGAACTGGTTAAAAAACAAACGGATAGGATTTGCTAATGTGTTGAACAATGGTAGGACTCTGCTCATGATTTAAATATTTATATTTCTAATTGTGCAGAGTATAGAAACAAACGGATTTAAATATTTAGGAATTTTTGTGGTGAGATTTCTAATAAGGACGGAACTGGTTCAAAAACAAACGAATAGGATTTTCTAATGTGTTGAACAATGGTAGGACACTGCTCATGATTTAAATATTTATATTTCTAATTGTACGAAGTATAGAAAACATACCTTGTCATTCAGATGAACCAATAATGTTGAACTAGGTTCTTTATTTAGAGTTCTCTTGATCATGCCTCAATTTACCACAATAGAGAAAATTTTGTTAGAGATCAGTGAGTCATATCAACACATCTCATAGGAGTATACTATTTACAGTATGAATCTGAGTAAAAATTAATCTAGATATTTACACAAGTTTCAGATTTTCTAGCCAATTTTGTTTTCAATTTTTTTTCATTGTGCATTCTGAGATGGTCCCATTAGGTGATATTAATCATCCCTAATTCTAACCTGTTCTTTTCAAAGCTTTCTCTACTCAGTTCTTTAGTAAAGATGTTAGCAATTTATTTATCAGTAGCACAAAATTCTATGGTAATCAATCCTTTCTCATAGTTGTCCCTTAAGAAGTGATGTCTAACATCTATGTGCTTAGTCCTCTTATGATGAACTAGGTTCTTTGTCATACTTATAGCACTAGTGTTATCATAAAAGATAGGAATGTAACCAACTTCAATGCCAAAATCTATCAGCTGTTGTTTGATCTATAGCAATTGAGCACAACAAGAGACAACAACAACATATTCAGCCTCAGCAGTGGATAAGGCCACTGAATTCTGCTTTTTAGTGGCCCATGATACAAGACATGAACCAAGAAAATGAGCCATACCTGAGGTGCTCTTCTTATCCACAAGGAAACCTGCATAGTCAGCATCAACATATCCCACTAAATTAAAGTTACTAACTTTAGGGTACCAAAGACAAAGATCAGTAGTGACTTTCAAATATCTCAGTATCCTCTTGACAACAATCAAGTGATATTCCTTAGGGTTTGCCTGAAAACGAGCACAAAGCCCTATACTGAAAACTATGTCAGGTATGCTAGTAGTAAGATACAAAAGTGAACCAATGTTACCCCTATACAACTTCTGATCAACAGATGAACCAGGTTCATCTATGTCTAATTTAGTAGCTGTTGTAATGGGTGTGTCTATTTCCTTTGATTCATCCATTTTAAACTTCTTAATCTACTCTTTTGCATATTTTTGCTGATGGATCATGGTTCCATTTGGGTTTTACTTGATCTGTAAGCCTAAGAAAAAGTTAAGCTCACCCATTATACTCATTTCAAACTTATTCCCCATTAATTTGGCAAAGTCCTTACTCAGTTTGTCAGTGGTTGCCCCAAAAGTTATGTCATCCACATATATTTGTACTATAAGAAGATCCTTACATTTTTCCCTTAGGAATAGAGTACTGTTAATTTTACCTCTCTTGTAGCCATGTTCAAGCAGAAATTTGGACAGTAATTCATACCATGCTCTAGGAGCCTTCTTGAGTCTATAAAGAGCTTTGTCTAATTTATACACATGTTCCGGACACTCCTTGCTCTCAAACCCTGGAGGTTGTTTGATAAACACTTTTTCTTTTAGGTAGCCATTCAGGAAGGCACTTTTGACATCCATCTGATGAAGAGTGAATTCCATGTGTGCTACAAAGGCTATGAGGAGCCTTATTACCTCCAGTATTGCAACTGGAGCAAAAGTCTCATCATAATCTATGCCCTTATCTTGGCTATAACCTTAGACCACCAGTCTTGCCTTATTCCTTGTAACTATTCCATCTTCATCAAGATTGTTTCTGAAGACCCATTTAGTGCCAATTACTGATCTGTCCTTGGGTCTTGGAACTAGATGCCAAACTTGACTTATCTCAAACTAATTGAGTTCATCTTGCATTGTATTTACCCAATCTGCTTCTTGCAAAGCCTCAACACCATTTTTAGGTTCAATAAGAGATAAGAAAGCATCAAAAGCACACAGATTCTTTAATTGTGATCTAGTTTTAACTCCAGATGTTGGATCAATAATTATGTTCTCAATGGGATGAGAACTTTGATACTTGTAAGGTTTCACAACCAACTGGTTTCTATTTGATGTTTCTCCCATGTTCTGCTACTGAGGAAAAAGCTCATGGACAGGTTCCGTTAGGGGATTGGTTAAAGTTCTTCTTTGCTCAGTTCCCCCTATCAGGTTGCCCTGGATGGAAGAACCTGTTCCATCACCTGTTCCTTCTTTTGGTGCATCTTCAGCTTGAGCTGTGACTTCACTCAATTGTTTTACCAGCCCAATAGCTTCATCTTCATCTTCATATCTCTCAGAAAGAATGTTAGTTTCATCAAAAACTACATGTACACTTTCTTTTACACACAAAGTTCTTTTGTTGTACACTTTATAAGCTTTGCTATGTGAAGAATATCCCAAGAATACTCCCTCATCACTTCTGGGATCAAACTTACCTAGGGAGTCCTTTCCATTATTGTGCACAAAGCACTTGCATCCTAAGGCATACCAAATGCCTTTAAATGGTATATATTTGGTTTTCTCCCTTTAAGTAACTTACATGGAGTCTTCTCTATAAGAGGTCTAGTCATGCATCTATTAATGATGTAACAAACAGTATTTACAGCCTCTACTCAGAAGTTATGAGGCAGTTTACTAGAAAGAAGCATAGTCCTATCCATATCTTCAAGAGTCCTATTCTTTCTTTCAACTACTCCATTTTGTTGAGGAGTCCTAGGGGCAGAGATATTATGATCTATTCCATGCTCATCACAAAATTCAGCAAACTTAGCATTTTCAAATTCAGTTCCATGATCAGACCTAATTGATGCAAGTTGATTACCTAGTTGTTTATGAGTTTTTCTAACAAAGACAGTAAAGATGTCAAATGCTTCATACTTAGAAGTTAAAAACAGTACCCAGGTAAACCTAGAATAATCATCAACAAGTACCATCACATATTTCTTACCACCTCTGCTCAATGTCCTCATTGAACCACAAAGATCCAAATGAACCAGTTCCCTCGTCCTGGTTGTGCTTACCATTTTCTTGCTTTTAAAAGATGATCTTACTTGCTTCCTCCTTGCACAAGCCTCACAAACTTTATCTTTCTTGAACTTTTTGTTAGTTAACCCTATCACCAGGTCCTTGGAGACTAATTTGTTGAGTTGATTCAGACTTGCATGCCCAAGTCTTTTGTGCCACAGGAGGGGGTCATTGTCCAACACACTCAAGCATGCGAGTTCATTTTATGAAAGAGTGGAAAATCTACAATGTAAATATTGTTAACTTTTTTTCCCTGCAAAACAATCTTGTTAGTGGTAAGATTAATCACAAAACATTTGGTAGAGGTGAATGCTACCATATTACCTCTGTCACACAGTTGTGATACACTGATTAGGCTATATTTCAAGCCATCTATCAAGTAGACATTCTCAATGGAATGTGAGTCTGTCTTACCTACCTTTCTAACCCCAATGATCTCACCTTTCTTCCCATTTCCAAAGGAGACATTACCTCCTTTTAGATCCTCAAATGAAAGGAGCTGGTTCTTGCTTCCAGACATATGCTTTGAGCAACCACTATCCATGTACCATATTTTGCTACTTTCCTTCACTTGAACCTACAAAACGAAATCAGGGGATAGTCTTAGAAACCCAAACTAGTTTGGGTCCCTTTCTATAGGCAAAGGGGTGAATTAAATTCCTTTTGGCCCATCCAGACAACCTATTTTTCTCTTGAACAAAGGTTTTGTTCTTTTGACTGGCCTTTTCTTTTGCATTACATTCACTTTTGTAATGACAAGTCTTGCCACATTATGTGCAGATTTTATTTTCAGGAAGTGTGATGTATTTTCTTTTGGAATCCCACTTAGGTGCTGGGGTCCCATAGCCAAGTCCTCTCCTGTTGCTACTGTGGTGCTCTTGTAGCCAAGATAGTGCATCAGAGGACTTATTCCATTTGCACATTCTATCTAGTTCATGCTTCACCTTGCCTAGATCTTCTTTTAGGACTCTTATCTGCTCATTTTTATTGTAGAACTCATCCTTCATCTTTCCTAGATTTTCTTCTAAGGTGAGATGTGTGTGATTAACTTTTTTCTTACCTATTTATAATTTTAGTTTTAAATTTTCAGACCTAAGTTCTAAGACACTGATGTCAAGTTCAAGAACCTGGCTCTTCAACTCAGCATTTTTACTATCACTTTCACTAGCCTTGAATTCCAGATTTTTGCCCTTGGCTTTTAGGATCACACATTCCCTAGACAGTTGTTCCTTCTCATTGTTTATGACCTCAGACTCAACAATGAAGTCTAGCAATAATTCAGATAGCCTTTCTTTAGACAAAAATTTAATCTTGTCTTTGAGATGAATAACACTTACCTCTTGTTCATCGGCTGATTCTCCAATGTCCATAAGTGCTTGTTCATCTCCAACTTCATCTTCTGAATCCTCATATGAGGGTTTTCCCCAAGCAGCAACCATAGCCTTTGTTGATCCTTTGTTCCTCTTGGGTTGAACCTATTCCTTCTTCCTGTTTCTACGTTCAGCCTTTTCCTTCTTCCATTCAATTTCCCACTAGGAACAATTTTTGATCATGTGGTTAGTCTTACCACATTTGTAGCATCCCTCGTTGGTCTGTTTTTCTGGAGCCCTTGGTTTGCTGAAGGTTGCACCTCTTGAAGAACCCTTTCCTCTTATTAGGTACTTCTTGAAATCCCTTGTGATCATAGCCATTTCATCATCATCCAAGTCTGCTCCTTCAGCAATTCTGAGAGCCAGGCTTCTTTCCTTTTTGGGAGCATCCATCTTCATGGGTTGCCTTCTCAGTTCATAGGCAGTGAGATTCCCAATCAGTTCATCCAACTTGAGGGTAGCAATGTTCTTTGATTCTTTAATAGCCATGATTTTGCTTTCCCAAGTTACTGGTAAGACCCTTGTCAAGATTTTCTCAACGTTGTCTTCTTCAAGGATAATTCTTCTAAGAGAATTAAGTTCATTTGTTAGTGTTGTGAATCTTGTGTACATCTCTTGGATGGTTTCTCCTTCCTTCATGAAGAAATTCTCATATTGAGAATATAGTAGTGTTCCTCTTGATCTCTTTACTTGAGGAGTTTCTTCATGGGCTACTTGTAGGGTGTCCTATATCTCTTTAGAAGTGGTACAACTTTGAATCCTGCTGTACTCGTCTGGACCTGGTCCACACACAAGCCATTTCTTGGCCTTGGCATTCTTTTCCCATTTCTTCAAATCTTCAGCAGTACAGTCAACTCTTATCTTTGGCACGTCCACTCCTTCAACATTCTTCTTTGTAGTAGCCAGGGGACCATCAGTAACTATGTCCCAAAGTTCATAGTCTTCTCCTATGATGTCGTCCCTCATCCTGTTCTTCAACTAGGAATAGTACTAGCCATTAAAGAGTGGAGGCCTAATAGTGGATTTCCCTTCCCAGTTTCCAGGTGGTGCACTCATCTCGATATGTTCCTAAGGTGTTAGCCTCTTCAAGGATAACCCTCTCTGATACCAATTGATGTTTTAGACTTCAATACCACACAAGGGGGGGGGGGGTGATTTGTGTGGTACCTAATTTTCGCTTAACTTGATTATAGAAGGACCTGGTTTTTCTATGTGTTCCAACTACTACTATTACGGAATAATAAGTACAGAAAATAAAGAACACAAAGATTTTACGGGGAAAACACCTGGCTCAAAAGGTGAAAAAACCACGACTTACTTTCCAGTAGGATTTTCCCAAACTCTCCACTAAAATCACTGAGCCTAAAACTGCATTTACAAAAAACTCTTTTGTGAACCTAGGATTAACTCTAATCCCGTTGTGACACACAACCTCAACTGTTGCGACAACTTCAAGTTAACTCTAACTTGAAAACTCTAAGTACCTAATACAATTGCTTCTATAAAAGCTGAAAGGTACAGTGTAAAATCACCTACTATAATTGAACTAGAATAAAAGATAGACACTTGGAACTAGTTCTTCTATCTGGTTCAAGTAGCCTCAGAATTGCACGCTTAAATCACACATAAATTGCTTGCAAAATTTGCTTGCTATTTTTCTCTCAATTCACGTTTAACTTCTGCTTATGTGCATTACCTGTAAAAGAGAACAACACTAATATTTAAGGGGTTAGTAATTAGAGATTGACTAGGGTACAAATGCTACTCTTATATGGTAGAAGAGTTCTAGGTGATCTTATACTCTAACTCAATCCTCTTCCTAAACTGTGTTCTCTTTGTGTAAGGAGTCTTTCTCTCCTTATCTAATATGCAACCTTTTCGATCAGATTAGGAGATATTACTTCTAATAAGTTAGATTTATATCTTTCACGTGCATCTCACATGTTTGGGTTGATCAAGACTGTGCTTCACAAGATGGACCTAGTCCATGTTTGAGTTCTTTTTTCAGTCTTCAAAGCTTCACATTTACTTGGGCTAACATGGAAGATCTCAACAAAAAGTTCAAGTCCGTCGAGTTCAAGTATATTCCTTCATTCCACAATGAGTTAGTTGATGCACTAGCTACTTTGGCTTAATGCTGCCGTACCCGGGTAATGTTCATATTGACCCGCTAGAAATCTAGGTTCGAGAAAGGCACGGTTATTGTAACGCAATTGAAATGGATCCAGATGTTCAGCCATGGTATCATGATATCAAAAAGTTTTTGAAAACAAAAGAATATCCCGAGAGGCTAGCGGAGATCAAAAGAGAACTATCAGAAGGATTGCAAGTAGTTTCTTTTTGAGTGGAGAAGTCCTATACAAAAGAACTCTAGATCTGAATCTTTTGAGGTGCGTGGATACTGAAAAGATCATGAACGAAGTGCATTTTGGAGCATATGGGCCTCACATGAATGGGTATGTCCTTGCAAAGAAAATCCTCCGGGTAGGTTATTACTGGATGACCATGGAAAAAGATTGTTTCAGTTTCGTCCGAAAACGCCATCAGTGCTAGATACACGGTGACTTGATTCATGCATTGTCTTTAGAGTTACATCCTATGTCAGCACTTTGGCCATTCGTTGGCTAGGGCATTGATTTTATTGGGCCGATCAAGCCAAAAGTGTCAAATAGGCACATATTCATCTTGGTTTCGATTGATTATTTCACAATGTGGGTCGAAGCAGTCACCAAGAAAGCAGTGGTAGACTTCGTGCATTCCAACATTAGTTGTCGTTTTGGTATTCCTAAAACTATCATTACAGACAATGCTGCAAATTTGAACAGCCACTTGATGAGGGAAGTATGCGAACAATTTAAAATTACTCATCGTATTTCTACCCTTTATCGACCTAAAGCTAACAGTGCTGTTGAAGCTGCAAACAAGAACATCAAGACTCAGGAAAATGATTCAGGGTTCCAGAAAACGGAATGAAAAGCTGCCCTTTGCACAATTGGGATATCACACAGCCATGCGTACATCAGTTGGGGCCACCCTTACTTATTGGTTTATGGCACTAATAAGTAGATATTTTGATCACTTATTTGCTCTCTTTTACTTGCGTTTTAGCTCAAAAAATTCTTAAAGGTATACCCGGAAACTAACAAGTGCTTCCTTGCAGGAATATTGGAAAACGAGCCAAAGAAGTCAAAATCAACTCAAAAAGGAGTCAAAAGTGAAAAAGAACCAAAACCGGGCAAAACGTCTAGCAGTGAGGACCACACAATTCTAGTGCGACCGTAGAATAAAGAATCAGAGAGTAGTATTTTGGGAAGCTCAAGCAGTGTAAACCGCACCAAAATTGTGCGGCCGCAAGAGGTCAAGTACGGCCGCAGTCATTATTATGCGGACCGCAAGATTGAAGATTCAGAGTGTTACTTCAAATCAAAAAGCAGAAGAGTCTTGCAGACCGCATCACTTTTGTGCGGCCGCATAATCAGAAGTGCGGCTGCACCCACTTTTATGCGGACCGCAGAAGCCTGAAGTTCCAAGCCCAAATTGCCAAGACCGCGGACCGCACCAAAATTATGCGGCCGCACAACCTTCGTAGTGGCATTTTTGTCCGATATTTTTAGCTTAGTATAAATAGTACTTTTTGTCATTTTTAGATTAAGTTCAGTTTCTAGAAATGCATCTGAGCCGTTTTCTTTACTTCTTTGAGTAATTTTGTATTAGATTAACTTCTAAACATTAGATTTTCTTTATTTAATCAATGATTATGCATTCTATTTCAATTTCTTCTTGTATTTCTTATTTTCCATGAGTAGCTAAATCTATAGCTAGGGTTGTGACCCAATCCTAGTGTGGGTACTTAATGAGTATTTAATTTTAGGACTTGTTTGTGATTGGGTTAGTGATATTTAGCCTTGTTTTTCCTTGAATTCTAGAATTAATGGTTACAAACATTGATTCATGCCTTTTTGACCTAGTCTTTACTTGAGAAAGAGAGACTAAGTCTAGAAAAACTTGGCTAACAAGGAATTGGGGTGAACTCAAGAAATTGATAGCCCCAATTAAAGGGTCAAATGTAGAGATAGTAAGAACCGACTTGAGCATATATCACTTGATTTGTGCAATACCCGTTTGGACTTGAGAAAGCCAAATTAGGCAAAATAACTCAAACTACCGAAAGGTATAGAGTGGGTAGTTGCGTGTAATTGTTATATCACAACCTCGACTAATCAAACTTTCCCTTTAGTTTATAACTAATTAGGTATCCACCTAGGTGGAATTCACGACCCTAGATCCTTTATCATTTGAAAAAACACCCAAAACCAAAAATATTTTCTTCTAGTTTATTATTTGCAATCATTAACTAAAAGTAGAAATAGAAACAACCAATGAATATGTGGAAATACAAATTGAGGCACATCATACACTTACTCTAGTTATATACCTAATCCCATATCTAACTCCCTGAGGAATTGACCTCGACCTGTGTTGGGATATATTATTGCTTCGACTGCCTCACTACATAATTGTAGTGTGAGTTTGGGTGACACCAAATTTTGGCGCCGTTGCCGAAGAGTTAAACATATTTAGGTATATATCTAGTTTTTATGTGTTTTGTCTTATTTTCCTTCTGAGTCACTAATTTTATTTTTGAATTGCTTTTAGGTACGAAAATGGCTCTCAACAATGAGCCCATCAGAAATGTGCCATTGGGGGAGGAATTGGATGATGATCAAGTTGAGGAGGTTCCTTTTGAACCTCAAGAAAATAGACGAGGCGGTCCACCTCAAGATAATGTTCCCCTCTCTCCCCCACTCCACCCATAGCAGCAGCGCACCGACAACT
This sequence comes from Nicotiana sylvestris, assembly GCF_000393655.2. Lineage (NCBI taxonomy): Eukaryota > Viridiplantae > Streptophyta > Magnoliopsida > Solanales > Solanaceae > Nicotiana > Nicotiana sylvestris. The sequence continues at coordinate 161,837,007 of NC_091060.1, read as the reverse complement.
ACCGAATGATGGTTATGCAAGTGTTATAGTCCCGCCCCGTATTAGGGCGGGAAACTTTCAAATCACTAATGTTATGCTTACATTACTTGAGCAACAAGGATTCTTCACCAGGGCTCCAAGTCAAAATGCCTACAAGCATCTCAAAGGGTTTGTCGATACTTGTTGGGGGAGCAAGCAAACCAATGTCTCCAAAGATGCGATGCGGTTGAGGTTATTTCCCTTTTCTCTAAGGGGAAAGGCATTAGACTAGTTAGAGAGATTCCCAATCATTCCATCCACACTTGGGATGCGTTGGCGGAGAAGTTCATCTCCAAATTCTTTTCTTCGGGATATATGTCGGCACGTCGGGATGAGATTCTTGCATTTAAGCAAGAATCAAATGAGCCAGTGCACAAGATTTGGGAGAGATATCGTACCATGGTTAAAGAGTGCCGGAACAATGATATGACTGAGGCCATGATCCAACAGACCTTCTACATGGGGATCAATACAACAAACCAATGTGTGGTTAACCAACTCGCCGGGGGGAACTTCATGAACACGCCATATGCCGAAGCTTGTGAAATTCTTGATGAGATGGCATATACCTCTTCAACATGGCAAAGTCGAGCCAATATTCCGCAAGGTGAACCTATCGTTGTTCACCTACACAAGGAGCTACATGATCATGGACAAGCTATTTTCGAGTTGACAACTACCATGAACCAATTGGCCAAAACTTATATTCAACAAGTTCAAGGGCCGACACAAGTGAATACAATGGAAGGTGTGAATATGATGGTAAACAAGAGACGACAATAAGGTCGACAAATGCAAAACCGTCCGGAACAATTCATGCAAGAGGATAGTGGTTATGAACAAGGTGATTCATTCAATGAGCAAGAAGAAGAAGTTCAATATGTCAACAATTATCAAGGTCAAAGAAACAATGCTCAAGTACAAAATCAACAACAATGGAGGTCACAAGGGAACCAAGGTAATTGGAACAATCAAAACTACCAAGGAAATTGGAGTGGTGACAATCCTAATCAAGGCAACTGGAACAATCAAGGAAATCAAGGCAATTGGGGTGGCAACAATAAAAAAAATTGGGGAGGAAATAACCAATGAGGGTGGAACAACAACAATAACCGGGGGTCGGGTTTTCAAAGGCCCCCGATGTTCCAACAACCAAGCAATACACCCCCCTATCCTTCTCAAGGCCCAAGCTCTTATTCCAATAAGATGGGTAGGATAAAAAACATGTTTAAACAGATGATGGAGAAGAATACCGACTCCGATGCTCAAATAGTCTCGCACAACACTTCTACTCAGAATTTGAATGTTCAATTAGGCCAAATCTCACAAGCATTGAATACTCGACCTAAGGGGACACTAACTAGTGATACGGTGGTGAACCCAAAGGGTGAAAATAATACGGGACATGCTATGGCCGTGACTACTAGAAGTGGAAAAGATGGAGATGATACCACCTCAAATCAAAGAAGGATTGTGGATGAAGATGTTGTGGTTCAAGAAGATGAAATCCCAAGAAATGTGGTTTAAGCTAATGAAGAGGCGAGAATTGATATAGATGAAAGTGTGGAGAAGATGCAAGAAGAGGTGAACCCGTCTAGGGAACACGTGATTGACATGCCAGAATTGGTAGTTCCAAAGGTTAAGACATCAACGTCAAGTCCTCCTCCTCAATACCCTCAAAGGCTTGCAAAGAAAAATAGTAAGAACCAATTCAAAAAGTTTATTGATATGATGAAAAGTTTGTCGATTAATGTGCTATTGGTTGAGGCATTAGAATAAATGCCAGGATATGCAAAATTCATGAAGGATTTGGTAACCAATAAAAGATCAATGAATTGTGAGACAATCAAGATGACTCATCAAGTGAGTACTATTGTGCACTCAATGGCTCCGAAGTTGGAAGATCCGGGCACTTTCACAATCCCTTGCTTTATTGAGAGCACCGCTTTTGCCAAAACATTATGTGATCTCCGGGCAAGTATCAACTTGATGCCCTACTCGATGTTCAAAAGTTTGGGAATTAGGCAACCAAGATCTACATCCATGAGGTTGTAAATGTCGGATCGAACAATGAATAGGCCTTTGGGTATTATTGATGATATATTGGTTCAAGTTGACAAGTTCATCTTCCCAGCGGACTTTGTGATTATTGATTGTGAAGTGGACTATGAGGTGCCTATCATTTTGGGTAGACCTTTCCTTGCTACGGGGAAGGTTCTTGTTGATGTGGAAGCCGGTGAGCTCACTTTTTGGGTGGGTGATGAAAATGTGGTCTTCCATGCGTGCAAATCAATGAGGAAACCAAATAGTAATGAAGTTTGTTCGTTTGTGGATTTGGTGACGGACGTGATAGTTGATGATGCTAGTGCAACAACGAACGTTGAGGACAAATTGGAAGCCGTTTCGCTCAACCTAGATGATGAAGAGGAGAGTGATGGCTATGTGAAGTGTGTAAATGCATTGCAAAGCATGGGGTCGTACACTTATGAGCCCTAAAAGCTATCTTTGGATATTGAAAACCGGAAGACTCCTCCAACAAAGCCCTTAATTGAGGAGCCTCCTACCTTGGAGTTAAAGGCATTGCCCCTGTATCTCAGGTATGAATTCATTGTCCCTTCTTCTACTTTACTAGACATTATTTCTTCTTACTTAACTAACATGCAGGTAGAGTCCACATTGGAGGTGCTACAAAGGAGGAAAGGAGCAATCGGATTGACTTTGGCAGATATCCGGGGCATAAGCCCCGCCTTTTGCATGCACAAGATTATCTTGGAGGAGGGTGCCAGACCCTCCGTTGAACATCAAAGGAGGCTAATTGAAGCAATTCAAGAGGTGGTCAAGAAAGAGATCATAAAGTGGTTGGATGCCAGGGTTGTGTACCCCATTTCTGATAGTTCATGGACTTCTCCAGTGCAATGTGTCCCAAAGAAAGGGTCCATGACCGTGGTTACCAATGACAAGAACGAGTTGATTCCTACAAGGAAGTTGATCAGTTGGAGGGTGTGTATGGACTATCACAAGCTCAACAAAGTTACAAGAAAAGATCACTTCCCACTTCCCTTCCTTGATCAAATGTTTGATAGGTTGGCCGGGCGTGCTTTCTATTTTTTCCTCGATGGGTATTCTGGCTACAATCGAATTCTCATTGCTCCGGAGGATCAAGAAAAGACTACCTTCATTTTTTCCTATGGTAATTTTGCATTCTCACGGATTACCTTTGGTTTATGTAATGCACCGATAACTTTTCAACGGTGTATGATGGCCATTTTTACCGACATGGTGGAGGATATTCTTGAGGTCTTCATGGATGATTTCTCCATGGTTGGAAACTCTTTTGATGATTTCTTGAACAATTTGTATAGGTTCTTGTCTATATGTGAGGAGACTAATTTGGTGTTGAATTGAGAGAAGTGTCATTTCATGGTTGAGGAAGGCATTATCCTCGGCCAAAAAATTTCAAAGCATGGTATTGAGGTTGATAAGGCCAAGATTCAGGTAATCTCCAAACTCCCTCCCCTACATCCGTGAAGGGAGTGAGGAGCTTCTTTGGTCATGTGGGTTTCTATCGCCGATTCATCAAGGATTTTTCCAAGGTGGTAAACCCATTATGAAAACTTTTGGAGAAGGATACCAAGTTCCACTTCCATTAAGATTGTATGAAGGCCTTCGAGTTGCTTAAGTTCAAGTTGACTACTACTCCTATTATTACTGCACCGGATTGGAGCTTGCCTTTTGATCTCATGTGTGATGCTAATGATGTTGTGGTTGGATCGGTGTTGGATCAAAGAATCAAAAAAATCTTCCATCCGGTCTACAATGCTAGCAAGACCATGAACGATACCCAAGTCAACTATACAGTGACCTAAATGGAGCTACTTGCTATTGTCTTTACTATGGAGAAGTTCCAGCCGTATCTGATGGGTACTAATGTGATATTTAACACCGAACATGTGGCGCTTCGGTATTTGATGAGCAAGAAAGATTCTAAGGCAAGGTTGATGTGGTGAGTTCTTCTATTGCAAGAGTTTGATATATAGATTCAAGATCGCAATGGTAGTGAAAACAAAGTGGCGAACCACTTGTCTCGATTAGAGGATGAGGGAAGGCCGCATGACAGCCTTGAGATCAATGATTCATTATCCGACGAGCAACTCCTAACCGTTTCAATGACCGGGATGCCATGGTTTTCCAATTTAGCCAACTATCTTATGAGCGGTATTGTCCCGAATGAGTTCTCTTCAAACCAAAAGAAGAAGCTCAAACGTGATTGCCTTGATTATTATTGGGATGAGCCATATCACTTTCGGATATGTACCGATGGTGTGATATGGCGACGTGTGACGGAGGAAGAACAAGTGGGGTATTCTTGAGGCTTTCCATTCTTTACCGTATGGTGGTCACCATGGTGGAGCAAGAACGACGGCAAAAGTTTTGAGTTGTGGATTCTATTGGCCTATTCTCTACAAGGATGCTAGCGAGCTTGTCAAGCATTGTGATGAATTGTAAAGGGCCGGTGGGATCTCTAAGAAGAATGAAATGCCTCTCACCACCATTTTGGAGATAGACATCTTCGACGTGTGGGATATTGATTTCATGGGTCCGTTTGTTAGTTCTTGTGGGAACACCTACATTCTAGTCATGGTTGATTATGTTCCAAGTGGGTCGAGGCCCTTGCTTTGACCAAAAATGAAGCGATGAGTGTGGTGGAATTCTTAATGAAAAACATCTTTACAAGGTTTGCTACTCCGAGGTCCATTATTAGTGATGGGGGTTCTCATTTTTGCAACCGAGTATTTGATACCTTACTCACAAAGTATGGTGTCACTCACAAAGTATCGACCCCCCTACCATCCTCAAGCAAGCGGGCAAGTTGATGTCTCCAACTAGGAGATCAAGAGTATTTTGTCAAAGACTGTCAATGCCAACCGGACGGATTGATCAAGAAAACTTGATGATGCTCTTTAGGCTTATAGGACGGCCTATAAGACGCCGATTGGGATGTCTCCATATCGATTGGTGTTTGGAAAAGCATGCCATCTTCCGATAGAACTTGAGCATAAGGCCATGCGGGCTTTGAAAAAGTTGAACCTTGAGTGGGATGTCGCAGCAAACCTAAGGGTGTCACAATTGAATGAGCTTGATGAATTCCAGTATCATGCCTACACAAGTTCGTCTCTTTACAAGGAGAAGATGAAGTACCTCCCTGGCAAGTACATCCATAATAAGGAGTTCAAAGAAAGTGATCTTGTATTATTGTTCAATTCCTGGTTAGGGATGTTTCCGGGCAAGTTGAAATAAAAATGGAGTAGGCCCTTTGAAGTAGTGAATATAACCCCCTTTGGTGCTCTAGATTTGAAAAATAAGAATGATGAGGTTTTTAGAGTCAATGGGCACCGGGTCAAACATTATCTTGACAAAGTTGATGATGGACACATTGTGGCGGTTTTTCATTTCAAGTGATTGGTAATCTGCATCGTGCCACGACATTAAATCAGGCGCTTCTTGGGAGGCAAACCATGTCTTTTTCTTTATTTTATTTTTCTTCTTTTAGATGGGCTTGGTTTTATGCTAACCAGTTTTGAAGTATATGCAGGAATGGGTGTGCATTGCAGGGACTGTGCACAAAAAAATTATCTAAGTGTCAAAGTGCATAGTCTTTGAAGTTGGCCTGTCAAAATTGCTTAAGGAATTGCAGCCACACACATTTTTGTGCAGTCCGCACTGATGCTGCGGCCACACTCATTTTTGTGCGGTCTGTAACCAGTCGTCTCAAGGGCAGGTAAGGAGTTTGGTCCACATTAAAATTATGCGGCCACACTTAGTTAAAAAACTGGATCCCACGGGTAAAAATATAAATAGGGCTTCATGCATCCTTTTACACTTTTCGACCTTCTGAGCCCTGAAGCTAAGCGTGAATAGTAAATTTCCCCATTTTCTCTCAAATTGTTTCCTCATTTCATCACCTGCATCTTCATTATTGGTATGTTAATTTCTTCATTAGGTTATTCATCTTTTATTTTCTTTTGTTCTTAGATTTAGGGTTACTTCCATGCCTAAAAATGTCAATGTTTAGTTGTTTTTGATTAGAATCATGCGGGTAGCTTCTTGATTGTTAATTGGGGTATGGGTAAATGACTAATGAATTTTGATTGCTAAAACTATATCAATTTGAGAGCAAACATTGCATAAACCCGTGCTAGTGAAATTTGAATTATGCAGTCGCACATATTTTTGTGCGGTCTGTAGTAGAGGCTATGCGGCCACACACACTTTTGTGCGGTTCGCATCCCTCCGATTTAATATAATGGTGTGCTTAACTTGTGCGACCGCACTCAAAATTGTGCGGTCCATAATGGACTTATGCGACCACACTCATTTTTGTGCGGTCCGCAGTGATAGCACTTCAGAGACCCCAGTAGTCAGAACCTAGGGCTGTGTAGATGCAAACAAAATTGTACGGTCCGCACTGGGCAATTTGCGGCCGCACTCATTTTTGTGCGGTCCGCACTGCCCCTTATGAGAATGTTTTGCTGCAACTGTCAATCATATTAATGTATGCATTATGATCTTCAATTGAAACTGATTTCTAGTTTTTATATGTTGTAGACAATGGTTCAATTACGTGGCAACGGTGATATCGCAAAAGGGAGGACAGAACCCTCTCGAGGCTAGGGTCGAGGTAAAAGCAACCCTCTTCTAGCACCCCAAAGAGTCATAACCAAGAAACCGACCACAAGCAGAGCCCTTGATACCTCAGATACTAGTGAGTATGTCCCATCTGGGGAAGCTTCTTAGGGTAACTCCGTGCAAGCACATCCAGAAGCCCAAACACAACAAATCTCGAGGAGATTCCATTTGGTCGATGAGTCTTCTTCAACTGCCAGTTCATCTGAAGGCTCGGAAGAGGGTAGTTAAGATTCTAAGCCCTCTTCCTCACATGCTCCCCCTGCTCCAATAAATTTAGATGATAATGATGTTCCAGATGATGGGAGAGGGGGCGATACTGCAGTGGACGGGTTAGAAAGATCAAGGAGGCCAGAGATATGGGAGGATAGATTTGTCAGTGTCAACGCATTTGCCAAGTTTAGGTAATGGTGGCCACAGAGATCGCTCACTCTTGAGCGACAATTTTTGATGAAAGATTTGAACAAGCACAACTCCAATGTTCTTAGGCAGTTCGAGGAGCGGAAAGGTTGGAAATGGTTCACCAACACCGTCCTAGATGCAAATGAGTACCTGGTCAAGGAATTCTACGCAAATGTTACTCATACCAAAAAGGGTACTAAGGTGACAAAAGTGCGGAATTTAAAATCTGCTTTGACCCCTGTGCGTTGAACAAATATTTGGGGTTTGAAGAAGTAGAAGCAGTTCAATACTTGGAACAACTAGCTATGGATGATGCAACTCGCCCATGGTTACCTGAGATTTTGGCTATAAAAGGGTCAACACCTCCGTGGCTCACAGTAAGGGTTCTAATTTTCCGAGCCACCCTGAACTTTGAAGCAAAAGGGTGGAAAATGTTCGTGTGTAGCTGCATTGACCCATATCTCAATGAGAACATGCTCCCACTTCCCTGTGTAGTCTTGGTGGCTTCGATTATGTCCACCAACATCACTCTAGATGCCTAGAAGGATGAAAGATCCTATCCATACCCAAACTTCCTCACTGAATACTTCAAAGATCAAGGGGTGGAGTATAAGCATTATGATACAGAAGGGAAGGCCAAGAAGCCTTTCTCCTGGTACCATCTTCAGGGAGCTGACAACCCAAAATTCAAGGGTAATGCTACTACCTCCACTGGCCAGTCTGAAGAGCCAGCGGTAGTGGTTATTGATTCAGCTGTCGAGCCTTTCACAATAGCCGGCACTTCCACCGGAACAATATTCATGCCACCATCTTCAACCATCTGACCACCTGCTTCTGCCAGTCTATCAATGCCATTGCTAGTGCCGGCTTCATCTACATATCCTCAAACTGCGTTGCGAGTCTCCCAGACATTGGCGAGCCTCAACAACTGGATGCAAGCAACTACTTCACGGCTAACTACTATATCCAGTGCTGTTGCAGCATAGTCCTCATCCCTAGCAAAGCCACAGATACCTCCGTCAGTGGAGGAAACATTGAATAAGATACTGGAAAACCTGAAGACCATTACGGATACTCTAGTGGCACATGGGAATATCATTGAGGACTTGAGCAAGCAAGTCAAAAATATGAAGAAGTCTCAAGCATCGAAGAGGTCTATGGACAAGTTGAGAAAGGAGGTCACCAAGTTTACATCTGCCGGAGATCTGCCATTAGACCTTCTTATGGATCTTTCGATCCCAACAGAACATGCAACACCACAGGTAGCAGCCAGCCAGTTTGAGAAGCCGGTTTCCATTTCCCACACTGCTGAGGAGATGATCCAGATGCTCAGCAACCCGGTGTCCCTCAGCCAGGTGATGATGAGATACAGCTTGAGGCCGAGGTTGCTGATGATCCTATGCAGACTGAGACCACATAGGAAGTTCTCTTAACTCTCTGCCCCTTTCCCTGTCCTTATATTTGTTAAGAATTTGGGAAAATGCTTATTTTTTATTTAGGGGGGGGTGGTCTATTTTGATTATTTGACATTTGGGCTGTAATAACTGTGATACTGTTTTTTCTTTCATCTTTATTTTCCTTTGGTATGTATATATTTTCCCCATTTGATGTTGATATTCATTTATCTTATGTATATATTCATTTGATTTCAGTTTATATATTCATTTACCTCGCTTTCCGTAGTTTATTTCATAACTTCTCTAGTTTGCTTTTCCTTAGTAGTATAGCTTCTTATTTACTTTAGTAGCTTATTTTTACATTTTTAGTGAACAATAAGCCTTTGGTTTTCTTAATGCCACAATTTTTTTCAAAGGTGTACTTTTGTGTGAAACGGGTGGCTCTTCCCAATGATCGATGGACTGACAACCTTCTCAAGGGATTGAGTCCGTTTTCTTTTATGTTTTGGTAAATATAGTAGTAATGAATAAAATAGGTCTTAAACATGCTTCACTTGGTACCAACACATTTACCTATGATCGTATGGTTAAAAACAAGTTATTGGAAGAAAATAGCTCTAGTGTGACTCTTTTGACTCTTGTGTTGACTTAAGTAGTCATCGAGTGGTTCAAATCGAGCCAGTTGTGATTCTCAATCTTAGCTAGGGATGTTGTGACCCTCGACTCTATTCTCTTTAGCAATCTAGAAGCATGAGAGGTGAGATATTTAGTTACAAGTCCAAGTACCCGTGCTATTGGTCTAGAACCTGCCCCTAATGTTTATCTAGGTGAAATTCTAAGTGTAGCTCGACTTAAGAAATGATCGTAGGCTCTCCTTGATCAAATTTGAAATTTGAAATCTTCCATAGCCTGCCAATATGATATCCCTAGTCAACCCATTCGATCCTAAGCTATTTTTCTTTCAATAACCACGTTACAACCCTTTATCCGTTTTGTATTGACCCTCTCTTGGCACCCAATCTTTCGTTAGCATTTTTGAGAAATAATTGACAAAAACATAAGTTTTGGGGAGAGACGAGGAGTTTGAAGTGATATAAAGTACAAAGAAGAGAAAGAAATGAAGAAAATGGAAGGCAAAGAAAAGAGAGAAAGAACAAAAAGAAAAATACCAAAAAAAAGTGAATAAAGTGAAGAGTTTAAGGGAATCCAAAGGAAAATAAGGTGGAAAGGCTGAAGTAAATAGAAAAGGAGAAACATAAATGTCATGCTTAAGAAAGAGTGACGTTACGTCTCTCTAGTTCCCCCGAGGAAGAAGAAAATGACTCAAAGAATCGAGAAAGTATGAGCCGAAAAGAGAAAATGGAGTGCTTAGGGAAAGATGAAACCATTCTATTCCAACAAGTCCTACCTTGATCCAAAAAGCCTTCCTTAAATCTCACAAAAGCCCTACATGATTTCAAGTTGAGTGAGCTTACATTAGAGGTGATTTACATGAGGGACAAACTTATAGTGCTTAAAGCCGGACTTGTGACGTTCTTTTGAGAGAGATGAGCGAACTTTTTAGCAATCCTTGCTTTGAGTGTTACATTCTAAAGTGAGATATGCTAATGGAGAGTAGAGGAGGAGGAGTTTGAGATCCACAATGACCTATATGAAAGAGCGAGCTTCCTTGACGAATAGAGTTAACTCTTGATGCTCTAGTGTCATATTAGAAATATGGTACTCAAAAAGTCGTATCATTGTGTTGTCGATAATTCATGTGTTGTAGGTCACTGTTGGTCCCAATTGATGCGTGATTGATTCACATTAGGACAACTAAAATATCCATTTTCTAGTGGAGGTGGGAATTGCCTTAATTGTTTGAGGACAAGCAAAAGCTTAAGTTTGGGGGAGTTGATAAGTAGAGATTTTGACCACTTATTTGCTCTCTTTTACTTGTATTTTAGCTAAAAAAATGCTTTAAGGTATTTCCGGAAACTAAAAAAATGTGCTTACTTGCAGGAATATTAGGAAACAAGCCAAAGAAGTCAAAATCAACTAAAAAAGGAGTCAAAAGTGAACAAAAACCAAAATCGGGCAAAACGCTAGCAGTACGGACCACACCGAAATTGTGCGGCCATAGGAGGTCAAGTGCGGCCGCAGTCATTATTATGCGGACTGCAAGATTGATGATTTAGAGAGTTGTTCCAAATCCAAAAGTAGAAGAGTGCGGACCGCATCACTTTTGTGTGGCCGCATAATCAAAAGTGCAACCGCACCCCCTTTTATGCGGACCGCATAATCCTGAAGTTCCAAGCCCAAATTCCCAAGATTGTAGACCGCATGATAATTGTGTGGCCGCAGAAGCCCATCGTGCGGACCGCACCAAAATTATGCATCCACACAACCTTCACAGGGACATTTTTGTTCGATATTTTCAGCTTAGTATAAATAGTACTTTTTGTCATTTTTAGGTTAAGTTTAGTTTCTAGAAGTGCACCTAAGACATTTTCTTTACTTCTTTGAGTAATTTTGTATTAGATTAACTTCTAAAAATTAGATTTTCTTTGTCTAATCAATGATTATGCATTCTATTTCAATTTCTTCTTGTATTTCTTTATTTTTCATGAGTAACTAAATCATTAGCTAGGGATGTGACCCAACCCTAGTGTGGGTACTTAATGGGTATTTAATTTTAGGGTTGTTTGTGATTGGGTTAGTGATATTTATCCTTGTTTATGCTTGAATTCTAGAATTAATGGTCGCAAACATTGATTCATGCCTTTTAACCTAGTCTTTACTTGAGAAGGAGAGACAATCTAGGAAAACTTGGCTAACAAGGAATTGGGGTGAATTCAAGAAATTGATAGCCCCAGTTAAAGGGTCAAACCTAGAGATAGTAAGACCCGACTTGAGCATATATCACTTGATTTGTGCAATGCCCATTTGGACTTGAGAAAGCCAAGTTGGGCAAAATCACTCAAACTATCGAGAGGTATAGAGTGGCTAATTGCGTGTGATTGTTATATCATGACCCGACTAATCAAACTTGACCTATAGTTTACAACCCGTTAGGTAGCCACCTAGGTGGAAGTCATGACCCTAGATCCTTTATCATTTGAAAAAACAGCCAAAACCAAAAACATTGTCTTCTAGTTTATTATTTGTAATTATTAGCTGAAGTAGAAATAGAAACAACCAATGAATATGTGGAAGTACAAATTGAGGCACATCATACATTTACTCTACTTATATACCTAATACCATATCTAACTCCCTAAGGAATCGACCCCGACTTGTGTTAGGATTTATTATTGCTTCGACCGCCTGACTACCTAATTGTGGTGTGAGTTTGGGCGACACCAGGCACCGAAGCTGTAATACTTGCAGAAGTTGAGATTCCCTCTTTTTGGATCATTATTGAAGGCGAGATCGAGGATGAGGAATGGGTCAAGACCCGTTTAGAACAATTGTCTGTGATTGATGAAAAGCGGATGGTCGCAGTTTTCCACAGACAACTGTACCAAGAAAGAATGGCATGTGCCTACAACAAGAAAGTGCGGCTTAGTAGGGAAAATCATTCTAAGACGTATTCTCCCGCATCATGAAGAAGCTAAAGGAAAAGTTTCTCTAAATTGAAAAGATCAGTAGATTATAAGAAGAGTGTTGCCGAATGTAGCATTGTATTTGGGAGACATTGAAAGAAACGACCTTGAGGCAGCTGTCAATGCAGATGCAGTCTAAAGGTATTACGTTTGGCCCCTTTTTCACAGCTTGAACTTGCTCCATTGGAATGATGAAGGCTTTCTTTCTCGCTATCCAAACACTATTAACACTTTGTAAACCCGTTGAGCCATTTACCTTTTTTTGATTACCCTCATTGAACTACGTTCGACTTGATTTCGAAAGGATACTTAGGCATCCTCTCTATGGGGTTCTGTCACACCAAAATAAAAATCCACATTCCCCCAAAAGTCAAAACTGGGGCATATGTTATAATGGTTTGGCAATGGTTTTTCCTGAAAGGTTCCAAAGTTGTAATTCAATCCAAATTCTTTTTATCCAAATCCTTTTCAAGTCCTTTCGATCAATCAATGAGAATGTTCAAGAACTGGAGGATACAGTCACTTGGATCTGATACAACCAAATAAGAGAAATAAAATGAGAGAGTTTTATTGGTGAAAACCCTCACGGGCACTGTAAGGCGATGGTATGTAGAGAAATTCAAAATGAAAGAGTCTTGTTAGTGAAAACTCGCAAAGAGCACTATAAGGCGATGGTGAGAAGATAAATAAGAGAGGTCGGCTGATGAAAACCTGTAAAGGGCAGCACTAATCGAAAATATGATCCTTATATCTATTGACATCGACATAGTCCTGGCGAGGTTTGTCGGTTTCGGAGCAAAAGATGTGATGAATTTCTGAAAGTCGGATGGTTTACATAGATCAGGCATCCAGTCCAGAAGGCATGTCATGTTTATTGAAGTCCGCATGTATTCCAAATAAGTCCTTTTTTCCTTTCCCCCAAAGTGATACATTTTTTTTTAAACTCAGTCTCCATTCCATCGCTTATTTTTCTTTGAATCCCTTTCGGTCTAACTTTGTTCCAAAAATTGAGGCAAAAAAGAGATGGCAAGACCAATTTATAGGGCTCTCATCTGACACAAGCTAATATATTCAAGAGGCACCCAGCCTTGGAAAAGGCATCAAATTTATCCCGACTAGCCACGGTGGCCGATACTTCAAGATCGAAAACTCTAGGGCGAAAGAAATCAAATCGAAGTCAAGGGAAAAATGAAGTTGAAAAGTTTAGGTCCCACGTGGCTAACTGTCTTGGCAAAGTTGGAAAAGTCAAAGATTCCCCAATGCTCTGAAGTTAAAATTAGAAGAAAGAGGTCAATTGCCCACAAAGGCAAAATAAAATCGAAAAGTTAAGTCCCACACGACTAACCGTCATGGTAAAGTGTTGGAAAAGCCAGAGGTTCTCTGGGACAAAAAATACAATTGTTATCCAAGAAACAACCAGTTGCAAGTGAAATTATCATCAAAGAAGCCGGCCAAGATCAAGTGATTGAAACACTCAAGGCCGCAAAACCAACCACCATTTCAAACTAATGATTGTTCTTTGTTTGAAAAATAGGAAACAAGTACGATCCAAAGGCAACCTTGCATGAAGCAAGTGCAATCAAAAGAAACCACATGGAGACTCAAATAGCTCTGCCGCAACAACAACCCCAAAAAGGAAAGTCTTCTCCAAATTCTTTCTAGCATTTTACTCCTTCCCTTAATAAAAAGAAAAAGAAAAGAAAGAAAGTTCAAGATCATGGTAGTATAGAGTCTCCAATCCCTAGCTGCGATTTCCAACATAGGTCTCCAGTTCCTAGTTAATTTTATTTTAGGCATAGGGTCTCCACTCCCTAGTCTTCTTTTCCAACATAGGGTCTCCACTCCCTAGATGATTTTATTTTAGACATAGGGTGTCCACTCCCTAGTCTTCTTTTCCAACATAGGGTCTCCACTTCCTAGTTGATTTTATTTCAGACATATGGTCTCCACTCCCTAGTTGATTTTATTTCAGACATATGGTCTCCACTCCCTAGTTGATTTTCTTTCAAACATAGGGTCTCCACTTCCTAGTTGATTTTCTTTCAGACATAGGGTCTGCACTCCCTAGTCTCTTCTCCAACACATGGTTCCACTCCCTAATCGAAGTTATTTTAGACATAGGGTCTCCACTCCCTAGTATTTTTTTCTGACATAGGGTCTCTACTCCCTAGTTGATTTTATTCTAGACATACGGTCTCCACTCCCTAGTCTCTTTGCCAACATAGGATCTTCACTCCCTAGTTGATGTTATTTTAGACATAGGGTCTCCACTCCCTAGTCTTTTTTCCAACATAGGGTCTTCACTCCCTAATTGAAGTTATTTTAGACATAGGGTCTCTACTCCCTAGTCACTTTTGTAACATAGGATCTCCACTCCCTAGTTGATTTTATTTTAGACATAGGGTCTCCACTCCCTAGTCTTCTTTTCCAACATAGGGTCTCCACTCCCTAGTTGATTTGATCTTAAATGCAGGGTACACCACTCCCTGATATTATTGCTAACATAGGGAACACCATTCCCTAGTATCTTTTTATTGCTTTCAATAATGAAGTAATATAGAGTTTCGTTACAAATAACTCACGAAATATTTCTAGTGAAAACTGGGACAGAAAAATTTTGTTTCTTTATTTTGTTTTAGTGTCTGACCAGGTTTTACCTCGAGGCACGAGGTTTGAGATGACCAAAAGAAGAAGTTTCAATCCAAAATAAAGAAAAGAGTAGAAAAAGAAGTGAATCTAGAATGCAAAAGTGGATGAAAGATATGGGTTGTTCAAGACATGACTAAAGTCACGAGCATTGCATTTCCCGTTTTGATTAGAAGAAGCCATAGAAGAATGAACTAGCACATGCAGCTAGCAAGCATCAAGTTTCAAATTAAAGTCTGCGTAAAGAACCAGTCAAGACTTAAGAACCAGCTTCAGAAGACTTATAGATAGGAATCTTATAACTCATAACTGATAGGCTTATTTAGTTTCTTTTGATTTTGATTTTGATTTTGATTTTGGTGTTATAAGAAGTACATCAAGCAGTAATAGTAGAAACATCCGTGAAATTACAGCTTCCCAGTAGTCCCAGCTATCAAAACTTCTAGAACTACATTAACCTGATTCCTTTATAGCCAAGGATATGTAGGTAACCTCCGAAGCAAGGTTCGGTAAAAACTCTTCAAAATGCTTCTCATGGAGTAACAGATAGTCAAAAATTGTTAATAGTTGCTCGCTTTATCTTTGTCCAAAACTCTTCATGTTCTCAAGCAAAGAGGGGCAGCTGTGAGCATATAATTTTTGCCCTACAAGACTACTCCTACAAAATCCACAAAAATTAGTTTTCTTGTTATTTTTTTTATTATTGTAGAATTTCTAGGTATTGCTCTTTATTTGTTTGTTTTCATTTAGTTGCATTTTTATGCATATTAAATATCTTAAAATCATAGAAAAACCATAAAAATCTTCAAATATTCATTCCATATCATTTTAGGTTTAATTGTATGTTTTAGAATTAATTAATTATTAATTGTATAATTAATACATGAAAATAACAACAAAAATACATTAGTAAGTTTACATGCATTATTAGTTAATTTATAGAAAGATAGGTAAGTAGGTTTAATTTTGCAAATTAGATTTGAGTTAGGATTTAATTTAGGATTTTAATTAACTTGGCTGAATGTAACGACCCGACCGGTCGTTTCATGAGTTACCGCTTTGTTTAACCATTTCTGCTTCTTATTGCTTTGTTTATCAGTTCTATGTGTGATTGGGTTGGTTGACTCAGGTTCGTAGATGTTTTGGTAATGTTTGAGGCACTTAGTTTCTTTTGAGGAAGCTTAAGTTGGAAAAGTCAACTGAATGTTGACGTATGTGTTAAAGGGTTCGGATGTGAGTTCCGATGGTTCGGATAGCTTCAGGAGGTTATTTGGGAATTAGGATCGCGATCGGAATGTGTTTTGGAGGTCCGGAGTAGATTTAGGCTTGAATTGGCAAAATTGGAACTTTGACATTTTCTGGTTGATAGGTGAGATTTTGATATATGGGTCATAATGGAATTTCGGAAGTTGCAGTAGGTCCGTTGTGTCATTTGGGATGTGTGTACAAAATTTCAAGTCATTCGAACGTGGTTTGGTAGACTTTTTGATCAAAAGCGTAATTTGGAAATTTTTTGGAACCTTAGGCTTGAATCTGATATGTTTTGGTTGATTCGATGTTGTTTGAGGTGTTTTGAAGATTGGTATAAGTTTGAATGGTGGTATATGACTTGTCTGTGCTTTTGGTTGAGGTCCCGAGGGCCTTGGGGTGATTTCGGGTGGTTGGCGGAAAGATAGGCATTTGGAAATGGCAGCTGAAGTTGTAGGACTGCTGTCATAACCACATTTGCGGTTGGGAGGCCGCAGGTGCGACCCCCGCAGATATGGAAGATCAGTCGTAGAAGCGAAAGGAGCCAAGGAAGGCAGGAACCATAGAAGTGGTTAAGGAACCTCACCTGCGATGGCGCAAGTGCGGATGGTGCATCACAAATGCGGAAATTGAGGCTTAAGTAATGGCCGCAGAAGCGACTCTTGGACTTCAAAAGCGATTGCGCATGAACGAGTACTGGACCGCAGGTGCGAAAAGCCTGGGCCAGAAGGTATAAAAGAATTCCTTCGTGATTTTTGAGTTGTTCTTCACCATTTCAAGTTGGTTTTGGAGCCTTTTGGGAGATTTTGAAGATGGATTCAAGGGATAACGTCTAGAGGTAAGATTTTTGAACCTAATAATCGATCTTAAGGCAATATTTCACTGATTTGGCCTAAGATTAATGGAAATTAAGGGTTAAAAATTAGGGATTAGGGCTTGGTATTGGAGATCTTGACTTGGGGATTTGAGGGGCCATTTGTGGTCGGATTTTGGGACTTTTGATATGTATGAACTCGTGGGGAGATAAGGAATCTATTGATGTAAATTTTATCAAATTCCGAGATGTGGGCTCGGGGGTCGGGTTTTGGTTAATTTCGGGATCTATGTTGTAAATTGATTATTTTCGTATGGGCTTCGTTCCTTAGCATATTTTGACGTCGTGATTCTGATTTTGGATGATTCGACGCGAGTTGAGGCCGATTCGAGGGGCAAAGGCATCGCGGGCTAGAGTTTAGACCGGACTAAGGTGAGTAATGATTGTAAATGTTGTCCTGAGGGTATGAAACCCTCGATTTCACATCGTTGTGCTATATTGAGGTGACACACATGGTAGATGACGAGCGTGGAGTAGTGCACCATTGGAGATTGTGACTTAGTCCATCCCGAATTGCTGTTTTACCGCGTATTTGATTGAAAACTGTTTGCTATCATCATATTTTGGGCTGAATACCATATTTGGGCCTCGTGCCAACCATTTGGACCCTTAGAGGATTTTAACTGCTATTTCCCCACTGTTTTGATATTATATCCATAGTCAGTCGTGTTATATTCTACTATTTTTATAACTCAACCATGTTTACTCTGTTTTAACACTTTAAATGATATTTTGGGATGAGCATCATACTGTGCTCGAGTGGCTTTTAGAGATTTCTAACCGAGTAAGGCCGAGGGCCTGTGTTGTGAGGATACTTTTGGGTCGGGCTGCACTCCGCGGTAGTGATGCACTGATTTAGGATTATGAGGTCGAGGACCTGGAATTGTATGCCACGAGGTGTCTTGCTGATATGAGGTCGAGAGCCTATTGATTATGCCACGAGATGGCTTGATATTGTGCTTGGGCTGTAAGGGCCCCTCCCGGAGTTTGTACACCCCGAGTGAGCGCATGTACCCATTGTGATATGAGATATAGCTCGGAGGGCTAGTGTTGTTCCATGTTATTGCCTGAGGGGCTGATTCTGTTGATATTGTGCCCGAGACACGAATTTTATGTGTTTATCTGTTCTAGCTGCTTTTCATTTAATTGTTTAACTGTTAAAAAGGTATTTTAAAGAAGCTTATTATGAATTAAGGCGGCTTCATATGTTTTCACTATTTCATTGCTTTTTATTGGTTTTACACTGATTCCTTATAGCATGTTGATGTGTTCTTTACGTGATTTCTTATCGCTCAGTATTCATTTATTATTATTACTCACTGAGTTGGAGTACTCACTTTACTCCCTGCACCCTGTGTGCAGATTCGGGTGCTTTAGGTCCTGCTAGCGAGGGTTGATAGCTTCCAGCAGATTTTCGGAGCCCACTAGGTAGCTGCACGACGTTCACAGCCCAGTGTTTCTCCCTCTTATCATTATTTCTTTCCCTAGTACTGCATTTTGTAATAGACTGTGTAGTCCCTTTTCCGTATTCCTAGACTTATGTTAGATGCTCATGACTGGTGACACCCCGATATCGGGCGGTGTTTGGTTTCCTGCAGTTGTTATATTTTCACTCTATTATCGGATTTATCATTATTAATAACTTAATTATGAATTATTATCTGTTAATTTAATTAGGTGTTGTGTCGGCTGGCCTTATCTTCACGAGAGGCGCCATCACAACCGTGTCTGGGTTTAGGGCCGTGACACTAGATATTTAAAATCAAAGTAATAAAGACGTAGGCTTGTTTGGGTCTTTAAAATGCATATGGTCCAGCTCTTGGTGAGGCCTAAACTCCACCAAAAATCTGCCCCAGTCCGCTCCCAAAATCAGTCCAGGTCCCCCTTTAGCCAAACATTTTGTCACTTCTAATCCTCACCTTTTATCTTGATTCGACGGTTCGGAACTTACCCACCCAATCCTTTAAAAATGTCCCAAACACCCTCCAAAAAACCTAGAGAGACTCCCATTCTTCACCTGCCTCACTCCCTCTCATATCTCTATCGAACCCTAGCCTCCCCAAAACCCCCCTCTGCCAGCGGCACCACCCTAATCGACCCCAAACTAATACCCTGTAATCCCCGTCATCTCCCCATCCCATATCCCCTTTCAATTTTCTTCAAGAATACCCTAGGTTTCGTTAATTTTTGGATCTGAGAAATCTCAAAACCGTAGTTTCATCCCTCTTTGGTTTTCTTCAATGGTTCCTAATTAGTTTGGCTTAAAACTGATATTGATCGATTGCTCTTGTCAAGAGCAACCGATTAATGTAAGTTTTAACTCATTTTCGAAGCCGTTCTATTTGGTTCAATAGGTATATCTCTATGCTCCATTTTTTGCTCACGTTTGTTGTTATGGAGTTTTTCGTTGCCTCATGCTTGTTGGTCCATTGGTTCTTTGATTTTTTTGTTAGATAATCAAACTTGCATGTGCATTTTTAGGTGTTTAATTTATTAATTGCTTATTGATGATTGTTAATTTACTGGTCATTAAGTAAGTTTCTGTGTTATTTGTTTTATCATAACCATAATCAATTAAAAAAAGTTTTATTGCTGATTAATCAATTTAGGATAATTTGATTTGGTTGATTGAAAGAATTGAACATTTGAGCTTGGGCAGTAGTTTTGAAATCCTTTGGATTTAAGCCCAGTTTAGGATGTCTGAAATTAGGCAGGGGTAAAAGAAGAAAAAAGTAAAAAAAGGGGGAAGTAGTAATTAGTAGAAGATAAAGGGATTAATTGGGAAAGCATAATAAGGAATCTAGGGTAGTTATGTAAGAAGCTTCTAGAGAGGGATTAAAATGCAATAAGAGAAAGAAATTCGGTCAAATTTGGGGTAAAAAGGGTAATTTTAGAAGTTTAAGGGGTTAGAAAATAAGAAAAAATATCTAAAAAGGCACAGATGTACAAAAATCTATTGAAAAGATGCCATTTTCCTTAGTTTTATGGATTGCACATTCCTTAAATTATTCCCTCATCATTGTGCATATAACATATTCTCAATGTCTATATAAGATCTCACATTCCCTCACTCACACACACCTAATTCTCTACAAAAACCTCCTACTTATTTCCTCATCCACACTGTTTTTCTCCGAAAAAATAAAAGCTGAAAGTTCAAGTTAAAAACATAAAACGAAAAAAGAGGAAGATTCAAAGTTGCTTTTCTTCTAATTTCTAGTGGTTTTGCTTCACTTTTCTAGGATTTCGAGTGCTATTCAAGCTTTAAAACTTTTCATTAATTGTAAGCTTGCTGTTGTTTATTGCTGGATGGATCCTCACCTTTTGTAACGACACGATCAGTCGTTTTGAGCTCTAGCACATCGTTCAGCAGTTTGAGGCCCTGAGTAGCTTTACTTCAGGTATTATGAGTTGTACGCATGGTCGGAATTGAATTCCGAGACGTTTGAAGTTGATTTGGAGAGAGAATTCTCATTTCGAAAGTTTTAAGTTGAAAGAATTGACTAAGATTGTATTTTTGAGTAAACGACCTCAAAATCAGGATTCGAAGGTTCAGGCAGGTTCATATGATGATTTCGAACTTGGGCATATGTTCAGATCGGGTTTCGTAAGACCCGAAAACGTTTCATAAGTTTGGGTTGAAGTGCATTTCAGTGTTTTCGATATCCGTTTGGGATTTTGAGTCTGAGAATAGCTTCGTATGGTGATTCTGGTGTTGGGAGCGCGATCGGAAGTGAATTCAAAGGTCTGTGGGTCATTTTGGAGTCATTTGGCTAAAGTTGGAAATTTGAAGGTTTTTAAGAAGTTGACCGGAAGTGGACTTTTTGATATCAGGGTCGGATTCCGATTCCGGAAATTGAAGTAGGTTCGTAATGTCAAATATGACTTGTGTGCAAAATTTGAGGTCAATCAGACGTGATTTGATAGGTTTATACATCGAAAGTAGAAATCTGAAATTTTACAGTTCATTAAGCTTGAATCGGAGTGCGATTCATGGTTTTAGCATTGTTTGACGTGATTTGAGGCTTTGATCAGGTCCGTGTTATGTTATGAGACTTATTTGTGTGATTGGACGAGGTCCCGGGGGCCTCAGGTATGTTTCGGGTTGTATTGCGCTCTTATTTGATGTTTCAACGTCGTTTCTATGGGAATAAAGGGTACCACATTAAGCAAATGAGTTCCAAATTCAGTTTTTATTGAACCATTAGATCCGTATCATAATTACGGAGCCACAACAAAAAGAATCATCGAATTTGGACATCGCATGAGGAAGTTATGCTCATTTTTGTGTCGGGAAAAAACTGCTGGCTTTAGTTTGGTGGCAATTGCAAACATTTCCATCGCAATTGCGATGCCTAGTTTGCAATTGCGAACTTTTTGTCGCATATGTGACCTTTTCCAGCCCTTCCTTGTTCAGAATTGTGAAGGCTTTCTTCGTTTTTGCGAGGGTTCGCAATTGTGAACCTTTAATCGCAAATGCGACATCTGCAACTTGTTTTCAGCTGTGTAACTCGGGTTTTTGCTTCATTTTATCATATTTTGAACCCTAAGTCCGAGAGTGGGCGATTTAGAGAGAGTATTTTCATATCAAATCATTGGTTAAGTGCCGCTAACCAATTTTCAATTATATTTTGTGATTATACCTTAGATTTAACATCAAAATTCATGAGAATCTAAAGGAAAATTTGGGGTTGTAACGACCCGATCGGTCGTTTTGAGATTTTGAACTTTATTCGCCAGTTCTCGGGCATGACTTGCCCCGTGTGATGTATTATGACTTATGTATCGTTGGTTTTGGTTTTCAGGGTAATCAGAATGAACTTGGAAGAACAGTTCTCAATTTGAAGCTTGAAATTTGAAAGGTTTGACCAAGATTTAACTTGTTGGTATATGACCGCAGATTGGAATTTTTATGATTTGGTTAGCTCTGTTAGGTGATTTAGGACTTAGGAGTGTGATCGGAATGCATTTTGGAAGTCCATGGAAGGTTTTGGCTTGAATTGGCGAAATTGAGATTTCGACGTTTTCCGGTTGATAGGTGAGATTTTGATATAGAGGTCGGAATGGAATTCTGGAAGTTGCGGTAGTTTTGTTGTGACATTTTGGATGTGTGTGCAAAATTTCAGGTCATTCGGACATTGTTTGGTTGGGTTTTTGATCAAAAACGGGATTCGGAAGATTTTGGAATCCTAGGCTTCAATTTGATGTGATTTTGGTGTTTTAATGTTGTTTTGAGGGTTCCGAAGGTTGGAACGAGTTTCAATAAGGTTATGGGATATGTTTGTGCTTTTGGTTGAGGTCCCGAGGGGCCTCGAGGTGATTCAGATGGGTGCCAGAAGGATTTGGAATTGAGTTTTGCAGCTGAAGCATTTGGTTCTGTCATAACCGCTCCTGTGGATGGGAGACTGCAGGTGCGATGATCGTAGAAGCGGAAGGCAGCCGCAAATGCCTCCAAGTAAAAGTCTTCAGGAACCGTAGAAGCGGTGAAGTGGGCGCACCTACAGTAGCGCAGGTGCGAGTTTTAACCGCAGATGCAGAGATTGTCATTTTAATGAAAACCGCAGATGAGGTGGAATAGTCGCAGAAGCGGGACTGCAGAAGCGATAAAAGGACCGCATGTGAAAAAATACCTGGGTCAGAAAGTATATAATGTTCCTTCGCGAATTTTCGCTAAGTTTTCCAGTTTTGAAGACGGGAAGCGAGCTAGGGCAGTGAATTCAAGGGATAATCGAAGAGAATCAGTTGGGTAAGTTCCCTAAGCTTCATTACTCATGTTTAAGATCATTTTTTCTATTGTTTAATCATGATATTAGTGGAAATTAAGGAAGAAAATTGAGGGATTAGGGCTTGATATTAAGAGACCTTTGAGTGGGGATTTGAGGTCTGATTTTGATGTTCTTGATATGTATAGACTCGTGGGAGGATGAGGATTCTATTGATGTTAATTTATTGGATTCCGAGACGTGGGCCGGGGGACGGGTTTGAACAATTTTGGAATTTTTGATGTAAATTGGTTTTTTTGAGTGGGTTTTGTTCCCTTAGCATTTTTTAATGGTTATGTACTGATTGTGGCTAGATTTGGAGCATCCGGAGGTAGGTTCGTAAGGGCAAAGGCATCGTAGGCTAGAGTTTGGACTAGATCGAGAAGAGTAATGATTGTAAATGATGTCCTAAAGGTATGAAACCCATAGTTGCACATCGTTGTGTTATATTGAGGTGACGCACACGCTAGATGATGAGCGTGGGGTCGTGCACTGTTGGGGATTGTGACTTAGTCCGTCCCGAATAACTATTTTACCGCGTATTTGACTGAAATCTATTTGCTATCATCATGTCTTGGGCTCAATGCCATATTTGGGCTTCGTGCCAACTCTGTGAACCCTTAGGGGATTTTTATTTATATTTCCTCACTGTTTTGACTTTATACTTGAACTCAGCCATGCTATATTTCACTGTTTTCATAACTCAGCAATATTTACTCTATTTTAATATATCAAATGATATTTCAAATAATATTTTGGGTTGAGCATCATGTTTTACTGTTGCCCGATTGGCTTTTGTGATTTTGACTGAGTAAGGCTGAGGGCCTGTGCTGTGAGGATACTTTTGGGTCAGGCTACACGCCGCAACGGTGATACACTGATTATGATTATGAGGCCGAGGGCTTGAGATATGTACGCCACGAGGTGGCTTGTTGATATGAGGCAGAGAGCCTAGTGATGATGCCACGAGATGGCTTGATATTGCGCTTGGGCCGTAAGGGGGCCCTCTAGGAGTCTGCACACCCCCAGTGAGTGCGGGTACCCACTGTGATGTGAGATATAGCCCGAGGGGCTGGTATTGTTGACATTGTGCCCGAGAGGCAATCCTTTATGTGCTTACCCGTCTTATTGGTCTGTCATTTACCTGTTTAATTGTGTATTTGTGCTCGAGGGGCGGATTTTCTGTGCTTATCTGTTCTAATTGCTTTGCATTCAATTGCTTAACTGTTGAAAAGTCATATTTAAAGAAGTTTAAACTGAGCTAAGATACTTTAAGAGATTTCACAGCTTCATTGCTTTCTTACTAGTGTAGTACTACTTTAATACATCATGTTGATGTACTTTTTGTGTTTTCCTATCACTCAGTCTTTAGTAATGATTATTACTCACTGAGTTGGAGTACTCACTTTACTACCTGCACCTTGTGTGCAGATTCAGGTATTTCTGCACCCGGTGGCGGGTATTGGTTGATCAGAGGTAGAGTCTTTGGAGTCTAGCAAGGTAGCTGCCCGACGTTCGCAACACTGCTTTTCTCCCTTTGATGCCATTATACTATATTTAGCACATTTACAGAAATTCCTTTGTATTTTAGACCTTAGTAGATGCTCGTGACTTATGACACCCCAGTATCGGGCTCTGTTAGGTTGTTCTTCTGCATATTTGTACTGTTGACTGCTTGAATGTTGGATTAATTATCACGTTTTAGACTTAATTCTCATTGTTAGCTACTTAAAACTGAAATGGGTAAGTGTCGGCTGGCCTTGTCTTCACGAGATCCGCCATCATGATCGGGTCCGGGTTTAGGGTCATGACAAGTTGGTATCAGAGGCTAGGTTACATAGGTCTCACGAGTCATGAGCAGATTTAGTAGAGACTTGCGGATCGGTACGGAGACGTCTGTATTTATCTTCGAGAGGCTGCAGAACCTTTAGGAAAATTTTCATATTCTTGAAATTCTTATCGCGCGTCCTTGATTCATCTTAAAATGTAACTCTTTGAATTCCTTCCACGCATTCGTATGATCACATGAGCGCTCGGTATTAGATGTGGATCGATGACTTATGATTCCCTGATCGAGGGGCAAGATGTGATCTCTGTGTGTTGATGTTGGGTCAGTCTGGAGGACTCGAGGCCGAATTTTTGCCTGTAGCTTGAGCCCTGAGCTGTTGATTTCGTGAGAGCATGTTTTTGAATCCATATGTTTTGTTGTGTTCCTATTACAGGAGGTGATGGCTGGATAGTTACGTGATGAGTGTGATGTGACTGTGAGATGTATTCATGTGATTTGGAAGCGACTAGAAGGGTCTGCTGGAGGATAGAAGGGCTATTAGGTGCTCGATTTTTATCTTGATTGGAGGTATAGCCCCGAGTTATGGGTATGTGAAGAATACTTCTGTGTTTTCTAGTTGGGGAAGTGAGGTGGATTTCACGTTGCGATATGGGTTCAGACTTAGGAAGATTAAGTGACTGCATAATGGTTGTGAAGGTGGAAGGGTATAAAGAAATGCTAGTTTGAGGCAAAGCAGGTGGGTTATCTCTTGCGGAGTGTTCTAAGGTTGTGTAATCCTTATGTTGTCTGTTAGAAGATCTCATTTACAAGTGAAATATATGTGTTGCAATTTAAATTTGGGTCGCTTCAAAGAGTGGGTTTAACTGTTACGAGAGTGAATGCGAGATTTGCATAAGAGTTAAAGTACCAGATGGTTTGTGTTTCATGAACTTATGAAGGATCGAGTTTAATCTCACTATAGTACTATGGTAGCAATAGAGTATATCCGTTATGATTTTTTGAGTGTGTTTTGATCTATGGCTTCGAGCCAAGTGGGGGTGTCTGCTATTGATTAGTTGATTGCACGGTTATGTGCTATGTTGGTTCCAGTTTGAGGCGTACGGGAGAATTAGTTATGGCCTACGGAGATGGAAAGCAAAGATGGATCGAGTAAAGGAAAATTCTTGACAAAGGTTATAGTATGATTCATAGGTGTGTGAGAATCACAAAATGTCGTGAGTTGTTGTTGGTAAAGGGTGCTCGGTGCATAGAGCAGCAAGTTGCTCGGTTGTTTTAGGATGAGGTTACACTCTGCAGTGTCGGAGTGCTAATGAGGCACAGGTTGTTTGGTTTGTTTAGTCAGGCTAATTACAGTTTGAGTAGATCGAATGACTCTAGGGAATGGTTCTAAGGGGTTCAAGATTGTTCATGTAATAAGTGGAAATTTTTGAGTTATATTTTTGGCTAGAAACTGAAGTTTGCATTAGAGGGTGTAAAAACTCATGGTATTTCTATATCATTATGGAATTCTATGTATCAGTATCAGAAGGTGAAGGTAATGGCTTTGGATCCGCAGGGAAATCTCTTCAGGGTAGGTATTTTGAATGTGGTGCGTTTGGGAATATTTAAGAGAGGGTTCGGTGGCTTATGAGCCTTAGACGGTGTTGTTTTATGCTTGGGTCTCATGTGGCAAGTATGGGTTGATGAATTTTGGTGTTATGTCAAGGAGAAGTATCAATTTGAAGTTAATATAGAAGGAACTAGGATAGCTTGGTAGTAGGCCGGATCGACATGGTAAAGATATAATTAGTCCTTTGGGTGATTACGAGGTAATGAGTTTCTACAGGTGTTTCGCGACAATTCTCTTAGGTTTCTAGTGGCCTGTGTAGCTTGGTTGAGTTAGAAGGATTCAGTCCTGACGGTTTAGTTTTGTGCAAAAGGAATCCGGAGAGTTCTTGATGGTTTCTACCGAGGTTAGAGAGGTATATTTTATGCTGGCGTGAGGAACATGGGATGTATAGTGATTTTCTTCTAGATGAGATCAATGGAACGTTCTTGTCTAGTTGAGTATATAGTTGCTCATGGCTCGAGGAGGATACGAAGTTCTCATGGTTATCCTAGGATGGTATGGTTTATGCGGTATGTGGTGTAGGTTTGAGATTTGCATGTGTAAGGTCTTGGTTCAGTTCTGAAAGGAAGATCATAAAATCCTTAGGCAGTGGGCAACTTCAGATAATTAGGTAAATGAGCTTCAGATGACTAGGGAAATGATCTTCAGATGATTAAGGAAATGATATTGCTAATTTGGGTGATTTGACAAGGGTATATGTTCCAGAAAAAGACAATGTGATTAAGTTGATGGTACTTCATTAGTATTGCGACACTCTTTTGTAGGATCGACTACCGAGATTCGAGTTTGCTTGGTGGCACAGAAGGATTATAGGAGTGCCTCTCATGTAATGATTGGGTATTAGAGGTGCGTTGTATATTCGGACGACAGAATTGGGATCATGTATGGTGCTTCGTGTGCTATATGGAGTTGAAGACTGGGAGTTCTCATATATAGGTTATGATGTGGTTGTGGGTCGCGTGTATCCGCACTGTTTAGGGACTATTGGGGTTTGGAGACCCGAGTGGATCTTTTGCTGCTGAGTATGTTAGATTTTGATGTAATATTGGGTATAGACTGGTTGTCTTCGTGTCGTGTTATTCTGAACTATTGCGCTAACACAACGATGTTGGTTATGCCGGGAATGCCACAGATTGAGTGGCGAGGTTCGACGGATTATGTTCCCAGTAGGTGGTGTCATTTTTGAAGACCCAGCGATGTCATTTTTGAACTTTTGCTGCTGAGTATTTATTCTTCCATTTCCATGTTCTTGGGTTCTCAGTCCTTATGTACTATAGAAACAACAAAACTACATAAGTAACGGAGATAATTGCATTAAAACAAGCTAAAATCTAAGCAATTAGTATTGAAATTTGCCGAAATTCTCCGGCACATCAACACCCCCAACTTAAACTCTTGCTTGTCCTCAAGCAACTAAAACAAACTTAGCCTATTCTAGACTTTATTTACAAAACATGAAACGATAATGACTACGGGTGGTGTTCATTGCTAGTACTTCAAGCATGCATCTACAATTGTTTTACCCTTCCTGAACTGATAGTATATACAAGGAAAACTAATCAACTTGTGAACCTTGAGCCTCAGACATTGCGACAAAATGTTACTCTCAGCTGAGTGCAATTGCATTTGACTCAAAAGCTCAACTTTTGTTTAACTCCACAGTTCATGTACCCTTATAGAAAGAAGGTCCCAAAATCACAATATTTACAAGGACAACAAAAAAGACAGTTTACAAATACACTCACTCTCAGAAAGAACTTCAAGTGTTACAACATTTCATACCATAAGCTTGCCCTTATTTTAATTCACCGCTTATTCAAGAATGTTCGGTTGGAGGTCTCATAAGGACTTTTTAAGCTTGTAATGTAGGTTTCGGGAAGGGTTGGATAGACATTTGGGTACACGTGACTTCACCCTCCTTGAACACTACTCGCAATTTTCCATTCTTTTTTACTTTACTTCTTTTCAAACCCTCATAGCCTCATTTGCGTCTAGTTTCCAATATAGAACCACCTTACATACCTCTTCTAATTTTATTCAAGGCTCGATACTTTATATACATACACATATTTTCTCTTTTTTTTTACACAAATCTTTCTCTTGTTTTTTTTCTCTTTTGGAGCTTGAATAATTTAAAACAAACACTTTTGAGGCATGTGGTCCTAACTCAACGTACAACCTTACCAATCTCCACTGCGACACCACCCCCAACTTAGGATTTTAGCCTCGTTCTCAATGTTCAAGGAGGGACGGGTTCAAGAAAGGGGATTATTTTACAAAAGAGGAAGAGGTTTGTAATGAGTTGGCCAAAGAAAAGGCTTAAAGGCTCAAATTGGGTACTAGTGATATTATTTATGTACATGTCGGCTTGAAAGGCTACAGAGGTGTAGCAAATAAGACAAAGAATGCCTAAGATCATCCCTCCAACCAAACATACTATCATTAGCATTGAAAGACCAACCGGGCAAGTTCTAGATGATAGAAGTAAACACGAGAGTTATATACACACAGAGAACTCACACACACATGGTACACAAACTGTTTCATTCACATAATTTGAGGCTTTCGAGTCAACACTTGGAAACCCAAGGCTTTCATCACAGACATATGTATAACTCTAGGTTGCCATAGAGTCACAGAGCGAGCCTCAAGTTCTCAAAGTTGATCACAAAGACTAATTCCCTTAAGAAAGTTGTCAATCTATCCATCATCGGGAAAAGTCGACAAAAACAATATTTTTTTTTCTTTTTTATATGTGGAAGGGTATATGCTATGTATAGACACACATGCTTGATACTAGGCAATTACACCAAACCGGTCAAAATGATTCATTCTACGATCCTGGTTATACTATTACACCCTTGGAAAAGAACCGGGAGAAGAAAAACCAAGAGGAATTGATTCCTAATCACTATCTACTTGTTTTTGTTGTTTTTCTTTTATATGGACAAAGGTATCATATTTAACCGGGAGAAGAAAAACCAAGAGGAATTGATTCCTAATCACTATCTACTTGTTTTTGTTGTTTTTCTTTTATATGGACAACGATATCATATTTACACACACTATTATGAACACAAAACAAACACTAATATTAAAATCATCACAAATTTCATAACACAACTCATGTACCTAAGTCATACTAATATATACAGAACACAAAATACACATAAGTACAAGAGTCTGATTGTAACATAAAGATATGCATATGTACAACTGTTTCCAATATCACAAAAATATCTACAATGCTACCCTCCACCCCCAACTAAAAGCATGCATTGTCCCCAATGCATAAAACAGAGAGATGAGTTTGAGGGGGCGCTCCCTGAGGCACACTAAGTGCTATGGGAGTCAGTAGTTGGCTGAGTACTGAAGGGGTCACCCTCGGATGTGGAAGCTGGGACCGATGAGAGCTCGGTCTGAGGAGTGACCTCTCCTGATGGAGTAATGCTCTCAGGCTGGTCTAAAGCAAGAGTTGGAGCTGGAGCTGGAGCTGGTGTTTTGGAGCCTGTGAGCTGCTACTCTCGCCCACTGATGTCAGGGTGACTGATAGAGCTATAGGGATGGCCATGTCTACTAGAGACTGCTGGATCGCTGTCTGCATATCTACTTGTTCCACTTCTGCAATAGCAGCCTCCTCAATATTAGCATCCTCGATAGAGGCATCCGCAATCTGCTTTCCTTTATCCTGAAGGCCATCATCGCTTGAATATCCAGAACTTTCCTCATCCTCGCTCCCATCTTCCTCCTCATATTCTGATTTACCAGAACCTCCGGACTCCTCCCCAGAATGGATCACAATATAGGCTGGAGGGGCTTTAGGCTGGGAAGCTCCGGCAGTAGGAGGGGCAGTATCAGTCATCAATGTAGTGAAGTCAAGACCTAAGTCCGGAGGTGCTGTACCTGTCACCTGATCACCATCTGTGGGAAGGAGGGATGATAGATCGAACTCCAAGTTCTGCATCTTTTGGAGATAGGTCTTCATAGAAGCAACCTAATTCTTGAGTCCAGGCAACCCACTAACTTCACCCCGCTCTATCTTCTCCACCCTCAACTCAAGTTGCTGTAGACGATCCTCATATATTGACTGTTGTTGTTGGAGGGCCGTCACTGAGGATTGCATGGGCGTCAGGGTTTGTTTGATTAGATTTGGCAATGTCTTCAAAAGCTGATCTACTTTGGCATTGGCATGCTGAGCCAGTAGACCAAGCTTCGAAACAATAAGAATGGTGATGTCAGGCTGGACAGTGGTGGACTGAGAAGCAGGCTTGGAAGTGGAAGTGGGGGCCACTGTAACCTGAGGAGTCACTGGTGTTTGGGAGTCACTGTGCTCTAGATCAATCGAATCTTGGACCTGAACATGTGATGGGGCAGCAACAACAGTGATACGGGAGATATCAATGATACGTGTGATATCAATATCCCTCGTTTCCTTTCCAGTTTTATCAGTTGGCAGGATGGGAACTTTCACAGCTTTACACAGAGCTGTGATCAGGCAAGGGAAAGGAAGTGAAGTTGCATGCTGCATTGCTCGGATCCCTATTTCTTGGAAGATCAACGCTCCCATATTTATCTTGATACCAGTCATGATACAAGCAATTAGAAGGGCCTTCTCGATGGCTATTTTAGTTTCATTTTGAGTTGGTACCAATCGAGAAGTGACAAAACTGAGCCAGTAGCGACCCTCTCTCGTGAGATCTTCCTTATATATCTTGTGCTGAGGATCGACCCAAGCGGGAGTCCCTTTTGCTCTCACTGAGGCAATCCATCCACATTCATTCTCCTTATTTTTGAATTTTTCAGTGTACTCAGCTGTGCCTGCTCTCCATCCTTTGATGTAGAACTCATTAAGGGCCTCAATGTTATAGAAAACAGTCTTTCCCCGAACAAGCACTTGGTCAGTGAAAACTTTGTTGCGTTTGTGGTATTTCGTCCTGGAGGCCCCATAGGATGCATAAAATTCCCTCACAAGGGTCTCATTGTACTCCGTGGGTGGCTCAGTGAAGTTCTCCCATCTCCGTGTTTTTATGTTTTCCAGGATATGGGGGTATTTGTCTTTGAGCCCGTTCAAGCTCAATTGTTTCTCGCCCAGGATTTTGCGCTTTGTGAGCCCTTTTCTAAATACCTCCCTGGACCCATCAACCCCAAATCGGAGCTGAAAGTCTTCACCTCATTTCCTTCTCTCTTTAGCCTCTATATTGATTGAGGGCCTGAGCTCCTCCGCCTCAGACTGGGAGGGGCTCAGCACGTTGTCCTCTATTGGCAATCGCTTACTGGTGGAAGCCCGCTTTGATGTAGAGGATGAGCATCTCTTTGGACCCATATCTGCACAATGGTGAAGAGTGAGTGACATCATTAACATTACGGAGAAGATACCGACAAATCAAAAGCAAGAAAGAAAATGCGATCTGGTCTGCGATCGCAAAACCATAATGCGGACCGCAAACATGTCGCAGATCTTGTAGTCTCAACTGGTGGTCTCATTCTGCGGTGAGTTATGCGGTCGCATAACAACTATGCGAACCGCATAACCATCACAGAATTGACATGGCTATATGGTTCAAAACTGAAATCTCTGTATCACTCAGCGGTGAATTTGCGGTCCACATGTCAAATCTGCGATCGCAAAGACACCGCATTTCATCATCTTCTTCAGAAGATTTAGGGTTTAGTTTTGCGGCCAAAATGCGGACCGCATTTTCACAATGCGGGCCGCAGATGCCTTCTTCTACACAGGTCACCCAAGCTTTCAACAATGGCGGTCCTATTTCATTCTACCCCGAAAATGCGGTCCGCAGATGCCTTCTTCTACACAGGTCACCCAAGCTTTCAACAATGGCGGTCCTATTTCATTCTACCCCGTACCCCAAATTATTTCAACCCAAAAGCATCTACACTACAGAGAAGCAACTACACAAGCATCTAAACACATTTTTGCACAGGATTTAAACAAAAAATCTCTGAACCTACAGTGGAAATCAAAGATAAAATGGGGGAGAAACGGGTACATACCAGCAGAATTTGATGATTGGGACAATGAGTGTGACAAATGGAGTCCTTTGGTTGCACACAATTTGAGCTTGATTTGGTTCGAAGTCCGTTCGTGTTCTTCCCCCTTTTTTTCATTTTGTTTTTCTGTATTCTTTTTACTCCCCCCTTTTTTTGTTTTGTTTTAAGTGAGTGAGAGACGAGAGGGTTATGCAGACTTACCTTGTCAATTCTGCAATGGATAGGACACTACATAACACACAGTGCAACCGCATGTGTCTTATGCGATGAGGTTAAGGACCAAGCTGAAGGGAGGCAAATGCGGTGCAAAATGCGGTCACATAAATTAAATGCGGACCGCATAATGCACCACCTCACCGCATTTTCAACCACAATTTTAACCCAAATCTCTGCTTAGGCTTGCTGTCAGAGTGCGGTTCGCATAGCTAAAATGCGACCGCATTTGTGCAGCAGAATTCACCTAGTGGTTTTTCTTCCACTTTTTATGCATTTGTACCAATTGTTGTGATCTTTTGAACCCCCTGCACTCTGTCACACACTTTAAATTGCTCAAATAAATCTATCTATCAAAAACTAAAAATTCATAGAACAAAAGAATGTTACCATACATGGGTTGCCTCCCATGAAGCGCTTGATTTAACGTCGCGGCACAACGAAGTTGATGTTCCTTTGGTTTCACTCAATGGTCGGGCATGGACCATCTTTGAGAGCCAGCTGCTCCACCAAATGTTTTTCTCCATCAGTGCCCAAGTAGTGCTTGTTGAGTTGGCCATTTACCTTGAATGTCCGGGACCCATCTGTTGATTCTAATTCCACCGCTCCATAAGAAGAGGCATTGACCACTTTGAATGGACCGGACCATTTTGATTTAAGCTTGCCCGAAAACAATTTGAGCCTTGAGTTAAAGAGCAAGACCAAATCACCCATCTTGAACTCTCTTTTCAAGATCTTCTTATCATGGACAAACTTCATCCGATCTTTGTACAAAACTGCACTTTCATAAGCATGGAACCGGAATTCCTCCATTTCATTGAGTTGTGTTAACCTCAAATTTGCAGCTTCAGCCCAATCTAAGTTCACCCTTTTCAACGCCCGCATAGCTTGTGTTCCAATTCCATGGGTAGATGACATGCTTTACCAAAGACTAGCCGATAAGGAGAAGTACCAATAGGGTTTTGTAGGCCATGCGGTATGCCCACAATGCATCATCTAGCTTCCTTGACCAGTCGGTCCTATTTGCGTTCACAGTTTTTGCTAGAATGCTCTTGATCTCCCGGTTGGAAACCTAAACTTGACCACTTGACTGCGGATGATAAGGTGTGGACACCTTGTGCTTTACGCCATACTTCTCAAGCAGCCTCGAGAATTCCTTGTTACAAAAATGAGATCCACTGTCACTAAGGATGGCTCTAGGAGAGCCAAACCGAGTGAATATGTTTTTCTTCAAGAAGGCGGTCACACTCCTTGCCTCATTGTTTGGTAAGGCAACTGCTTTAACCCATTTGGACACGTAGTCCACAGCTACCAAGATGTATTTTATCCTGCAAGAACTTACAAAGGGGCCCATGAAGTCGATTCCCCACACGTCAAAGATCTTTATCTCCATCACAAAGTGCATTGGCATTTTATGCCTCTTGGAGATTGAACCTTGTCGTTGACATTGGTCTTAAGCCTTGACCATTTGATTGGCATCATGGTAGATGAAAGGCCAATAATACCCACATTCAAGAACTTTAGCCGCCGTCCGATTTCCTCCATGATGACCCCCAACCGGTGAGTCATGGCATGCCTTGAGAATTGGCATAACCTCTTCTTCGGGAACACACCTTCTGATAATATTGTTAGCATAAACACGGAACAAGTATGGTTCCTCCCAATAGTTTTGCCGGCAGTCTCTCAAAAACTTCTTTCTTTGATAAGATTCCAATCCGTCCGGGATAAGGTCACTAACCAAGTAGTTAGCAATATCGGCATACCAAGGAGCAAAAGTGCTAGATAATGCCAATATGTGCTCATCAGGGAATGCATCATTGATTTCAAGATCTCCTTATGGTCTCCCTGGTTCCTCAAGCCTTGACAAATGATCCGCCACTTGATTTTGAGTTCCCTTGCGATCTTTGACTTCGAAGTCAAATTCTTGCAACAACAAGACCCATCGAATTAATCGAGGCTTTGTATCCTTATTTGCCATGAGATATCGAAGAGCCGCATGATCAGTGTATCCCACCACCTTGGACCCCAATAAATAAGCCCGAAATTTTTCAAAAGCATACACAATAGCAAAAAACTCTTGCTTAGTTACCGTGTAGTTCATTTGTGCCCCATTGAGTGTTTTACTTGCATAGTACACTAGGTGGAGAACTTTGTTGTGACGTTGGCCAAGCATTGCTCCAATGGCTACACCACTGGCGTTACACATGAGCTCGAAAGGAAGTGACCAATCGGGCATGACAATAATGGGTGTTGTGGTGAGCCTTTGCTTTAACTCCTCAAAAGATTTAAGACATTTCTCATCAAACACAAACATGGCATCCTTTTCGAGGAGTTTGCACATGGGGTTAGCAATCTTGGATAAGTCCTTGATGAAGCGCCTGTAAAACCCGACATGCCCTAGAAAACTTCTAACACCTTTCACGAAGGTCGGTGGAGGAAGAATCTCAATCTTTGCCCGGTCGACTTCAATACCATGCTTTGAAATTTTGTGCCTAAGAACAATGCCTTCATCAACCATGAAGTGAAACTTCTCCCAATTTAGCACAAGGTTGGTCTCTTCGCATCGCTTAAGCACTTGTCTAAGATTGTTAAGACAGTGCTCAAACGAATCACCAACCACCGAGAAATCATCCATGAAGACTTCAAGAAAGTCCTAAACCATGTCGGAAAAGATGGACATCATACACCTTTGGAAAGTGGACGGAGCATTGCACAAGCCAAATGGCATCCGGCTAAAAGCAAAAGTGCCATACGGGCAAGTGAAAGTAGTTTTCTCTTGATCTTCCAAAGCGATGTTGATTTGATTGTAGCCGGAGTAACCATCAAGGAAACAATAAAATGACCTCCACGCTAGCCGATCAAGCATTTGATCAATAAAAGGCATAGGGAAGTGGTCCTTGCAAGTAGCACTGTTAAGTTTCCGATACTCCATACAAACTCTCCCTCCGGTTACAATTCGCGTTGGAATGAGCTCATTCTTCTCATTTTCGATCACAGTCATGCCACCCTTTTTGGCACACATTGTACTGGGCTCACCCATGAACTGTCGGCAATGGGGTAAACTACCCCAACATATAACCACTTGATAATCTCCTTCTTTACTACCTCTTGCATCGACGGGTTCAACCGCCTTTGATGTTCCACATTTGGCTTTGTTTCGCTCTCCAATTGGATTTTATGTTCACAAATTCCCACAGGGATTCCACGAATGTCCGCAATGGTCCATCCAATGGCTTGCCTATGTTCTTTCAAGACTTCCAACAATTGGTTTACCTGCACATTATTTAGCAAAGACGAAATGATTACGGGTAAAGTATCATTAGAGCCAAGAAATTTATACCTTAAGTGCGGCGGGAGAGGCTTGAGCTCTAGTTGTGGTGGCTCAATGATTGATGGCTTGGCAGGAGGTGTGGCCCTATTCTCCAAGTCAAGATAAAGCTTTGCCTAAGTGTAAGTATATGATCCAAGACCCTCCAATGCATTTACCGACTCCATGTACCCATCCATGTCCTCACCATCAAAGTTTACCAAGATAGCCGCCAATGCCTCACCAAGGCATTGTTCTTCCATTTTCAATTCGACGGCATCTTCAACCTCATCAACCACATATATCACTGAAATGCTCTCATACTCATGGGGTAATTTCATACCCTTGCTCGCTTGAAATGTGACTTCTTCATCATTCACCCGAAACTTAATTTCATTTCGCTCCGAATCCATGAGTGCTCTTCCCGTGGCTAGGAATGGTCTCCCCAAGATGATAGGGATCTCTTTATCAATAGCACAGTCAAGAGTTACAAAGTCAGCGGGCAAATGGAATTTTCCAACTTTCACAATCACATCATCAACAATTCCTACCGGCCGCTTAATAGATCGATCGGCCATTTGTAACCTCATGCTTGTTGGCCTTGGCATCCCTAATCCCGCTTGCTTGTAGATGGCAAGTGGCATCAAGTTGATGCTAGCCCCATTGTCACAAAGGGCTTTTGCAAAGTCACGCTCCCCGATAGTGCATAGAATAGTAAATGCTCCCGGGTCCTCTTTCTTTTGGACAGGGCTTGTGGTAATAATAGAGCTAACCCGGTGAGTCATGTTTACCACCTCTTTCTTTGTGGTCCTCTTTTTGGTGATCAAAACCTTCAAATATTTGGCAAACCCCAACATTTCTTGAAAAGCCTCCAAGAATGGAATGTTCACCGACAATTGCTTTAGAATATCATAAAATTTCTCAAGCTTTCTATCATCAACCCTTCTAATAAGTCTTTGAGGAAAAGGCGGAGGGGGTCTAGGAATAGGAGGTGGAGCTTTTGATGTCTCCTTATCCTTTTCCTTCACCCCTTCTTGGTTCACTTCTTGCACCTTCTCTTTTTCCGGCACCCTTTCAACTTCAACAACCCCTTGCTCTTCTGCTTCAACTTCTTGTTCGGCTTCTTCCCCAACAACCTCTTGCTCAATGTCACCTTGTAAAACCTTCCCACTTCTAGTAGTTATTGCCATGACGTGAGAGGTTGAGCCACTTCCACCATTCTTCGGGTTCACAATGGTATCACTAGGAAGTTGCCCTTTTTGCTTTGGGTTTTTCTCTCTTGAAAAGTCTCTCATTTGCATCTCTAACTTTTGGATAGATGCGGTGTGAGAGCCAACAACTTCGGTGATGTTTCTCATGGACGCGTCAGACTTTTCTTGGTTTTGTAATACTCTTTCAAGCATGCTTTCTAACTTTGACTCACTTGACGACCCTTGATTTGCATAATGACCTTTTGGGGGAACATACGGGTTGGAGCTCCTGTTTGCAAAGTTGTTGTTGTTGTTCAATTTCCTTGATGCGAGTTACCTTGATCATTTCTCCATTGTTGGTTGCCTTGCCTTTGCGGGGTTGGCCTCCACTGGCTTTGTTGCCCTTGACCATGGTAGGGTTGCCTTTGATACCCTCCTTGAGGGTTATTGATATAATTTGCTTCGTCAAAATTTTCATCTAAGATGGGCTGGACATATTCCACTGCATTCACTTTCTTTATCTGATTCTCGGTAAACATCTTTGTCAGCACATTTACATTTGTTGCAAGCCCGACAATCACTTGATCCCTCTCTTGATTTTCCTTGATTAAGTTGCTCAAGGAAGGAGAGCCATATGAGATTCCTCCAGTAGTATCCTCTGAATGCCATGCTTGGTTGTGCTTTGCCATTTTGTCCAGGATTTGTGTCACTCTTGCAAATGATTTGTCCATGAAAGATCCGTCAGCTGCATTCTTGGCGATGGCTTGGTTCATGGGATCCAAACCCATATAAAAAATTTCCAACAACATGGAATCCGGAAAACCATGGTTTAGAGACCTCACCAAGTATAATTTGAAGTGATCCCATGCCTCATGCAACTGCTCTCCCTGTATCTGATTGACGAAGAAAATCTTATCCCGCAACTCAGAATTTTTGCTCTGCGGGAACCATTTGGACAAAAATGCCCGGACAAGTTCTGGCCAAGAATGGATAGAGTTGGGTGGCAGATTCTGGAGCCATTTCCTCGCATCCCCAACTAGAGAATACTTGAAGCATCTCAACCTCAGGGCATCGTCAGAGACATTGTTTTGTTTGTGCATTGCACACATACCCAAGAAATTCCTAAGGTGGTGTGTTGGATCATCATCTGTGGAGTTTCTGAAAAATCCTTCTGCCTTGAGCATCAGAATTAGACCGTGTTCCACTTTAAATTTTGCAGCTCCAACAGCTGGCGGTACAATGGCGTTAGTATTCTCAATGTACTCCTCGATGTCTCCGAAAGGATTCTCTCCCATTTCTGTCTCCGCATCATCACCATATGTAGACATGTTTTCCTATCAACACCAAGCAAAGCAAGCAAAGTGTGATGGAATAGAAATAGATGTTAAGTAAAGTACACACTAAATAGTAATTTCAAAACCGTATTCCCCGGCAATGACGCCAAAATTTGATACGCTCAAATTACACTTTAATAAATAGTGTAAGGCGGTCAGTGTCAAATATAATAACCTAACAAGGTTGGGGTCGAATCCCACAGGGAATAGGTGTGAAAAGGTTACTCTTATAGTGTGTTGCTCGACTAAAGTCGTAGCTCTATTCGGTTAACAGTAACAAGAGAATGGTTTTATAGTAACAAGAGTATGAATTGAGTTTGTTTGGAAGTAACAACTAATTTGAATATTTATAGAGTAATTAATTGGATTAAAGAAACCAAGGTTGTGTCTCCTTTAATGGAGTGTATTGCTTATCGGTGTTAATATGATATATTTCTAATGGAAGGTTCTTTTGATATGCAAATGATGTCTAAGTGACTACCCAATATTTTCCAATAGTTGAGTAGTATTTCCTCTTTATAATTTTCCCAAATATAAAAGAGTTGCAATTTAGAACCATCAATATATGCCAAGTAAAATCCACTTATTCCTAAGCGATTCTATTAAACAAGGTTTAAAGCCTTGAGTCATTGATATTTACTTCTACCAAATTC
The DNA here is from genome assembly GCF_000393655.2 of Nicotiana sylvestris. Classification (NCBI taxonomy): domain Eukaryota; kingdom Viridiplantae; phylum Streptophyta; class Magnoliopsida; order Solanales; family Solanaceae; genus Nicotiana; species Nicotiana sylvestris. The sequence goes on along the minus strand of NC_091060.1, from coordinate 161,798,288 downwards.
TAACCCACTTTCCCAAGCAAAACAAGAATTTAATGGCACTTGTTAATGTTTGCAACCACCAAAAATAAATGAAGAATGAGAAGTAAATAAATATCAACCAACCATTATATATATATATATTCAATGTTAAACACACATTAACATAACACTCATTTAAGGTCCACAACCTTAGTTTTAAAGTTAGCTACTCATACTACAATACAAAAACCAAAGAGTATTTAATGTCATAAAAGCTTACAAAGTAGAGAATCTTCACCCAAAAGCTTCCAAAAGTGAGGAATATTAATTTCTTGGAATGTAGTTCAAAGACTAGACAAGATGAGCCCATAAAGACATCATAAAACTATTTATAGTGGACTCAAAATCGGGACAAAAAATGGACAAAAATGCCCCTTCAGGTCTGATATACGATCACATTCTTGTCGCAGAGCACGTATGCAGTCCGCATCTTGAACATCCTCATCGCAGACTGGAACCCTAGTTTACAGGTCTTCTTCGCATTCCAATTATGCGGATCGCATTGTAGAAATGCGATCGCATTTTGCATCGCATCTTCGTCCTTCAGTGACCTTTATGGTTGGTTTGTGGTTCACTCTGCGGCTAGCATGTTGGTTCTGTGGTCGCATAATGGACTGCATTCTTGACTTGAGATGTAACCTAGATCTCTGCTTTTGTCTGCGATTTGACGTGCATTCTGCGGCTCGCATGTCTGATCTGCGATCGCATAGTGTATCGCAGACCAGCATTTTTGCTACATTTTGCTCTTTTCTTGTATTTTTGCTACATTTTGCTCTTTTCTTGTATTTTTTCTTCCATTTCCATGTTCTTGGGTTCTCAGTCCTTATGTATTGTAGAAACAACAAAACTACATAAGTAACGGAGATAATTACATTAAAACAAGATAAAATCTAAGCAATTAGTATTGAAATGTGCCAAAATTATCCGGCACATCAGATGGCCAGGAAGGGTTGTCTTTCTTATTTGGCATTCATGATGGATGCCGGTGTAGAGACTCCTACCGTTGATTCAGTTTTAGAGATGGGGGACGTTTTCAGATGTGTTTCCTGCTGCCGGGCATGTCGCCGGACAGGGTTGTTGATTTCGGTATTGATTTGGTGTTGGGTATCGTATCGCATGGCACCAGCAGAGTGATAAGAGTTGAAGGAGTAGCTTCCGGAACTCCTTGATAAGGGGTTCATTGGTATACCTATATGGATGTGTGTTCTGCATCGAGACAGCTTTGTTGACTTCGAGTTGCTATTGGTGAGGGATGTGTTGATTTGGTTGTTATTGTGCTATTAGTGTTCTGAGGTGATCTATGAATTACTTTTCTATGTTGTGAGACATTATGATTTGTTGGTTATAGGCACAGATGGTGCGGTTCCATTAGGGTTTCATAGTGGAAGTCGAGCAGGAAAGAGTACTAGGTATTACTCAGTGGATGTTGTATCAGTTGTGTCCCTTCGGGTATGTGTAATGTTATGTCAATTACTTCGTGATGGTTATGATGATTATTTTTGTTTTAGACATCATATTGCGCATGGTTGTCAATTTTTTAGCATAGTGGCTTGACGCGTTTCATGTGGACTAGTGTTTGGATGAGGTCGCGCATTGGAGCAAAGCTATGTGGACGGTGTGTTCCTGCAGATTAGATTTGTGTGTTCTGTTTCTATGAGGTGTGACGGGTTCTCAGCATTGTGTATGATGGTACTGGTGAGCTTGTGGTACAACTCTTTCATTTGAGTCATTTTCATGATTTGAGTTTGTTCGGATCATTGCTTATTGGTGTGCGGATTGCACAAGTTGCGGATTTAGCCTGTATTGATGCGTCATGTCACTAGAGTAATGATGTTGGATTAGATAAGATCATTGGGGTCTTTAATAAATACAAACGGATTCGATTTCAGCATGTTGGAAGGATAATATCGAGGTTCGGCTCAGAAAGTTGCTATGATCTTTGCCAAAAGAGAGGTGGTTTCACGAATGGTTGATTTGAGAAGTGGATATGGCTTACTGCATGTTTCATTTATCATTGGCAGTATATGAAAGTGTTGGAATAAGACTTTAGTTGATAAGAGGTTTTCTATCTGTATTCGGGTGTTGTGTGCAGTTGTTGTGATTAGAAGTTATCACTACAAGTGTTTGAGTTTTATGGTATATCATGTAATTGCACCTGAGATTGCAGGTATGGGTTATTACAGCTTGTTCGGGCTTATTCAGAGTATATATGTGAGATTCTGATCTGGTGGATGATTTCGGAAGTGGAAATGCGGTTCTAAGGTTTATGAGTTAGGTTGGATTGTGAAATTTTAGTTACATTGTGTTGTCGAACCTATGTGAGATAGGGTGGGATCACCCCCAGGTATGTGCAAGGTAAGGTTACATAACGATTTAATGGTTTTTGTAACAACTATGTGCACGTTCGCAGACGAACGTATGTTTAAGTGGAGGAAGATGTAACGACCTGACCGTTCAGTTTGAGCTTTTGCACTTTGCTCGCCAGTTCTCGGGCATGACTTGCCCCGTGTGATGTATTATGACTTATGTAAATCGTTGGTTTTGGTTTTCAGGGTAATCGGAATGAACTTGGAAGAACAGTTCTCAATTTGAAGCTTGAAATTTGAAGGTTTGACCAAGATTTAACTTGTTGGTATATGACCGCGGATCAGAATTTTTATGATTTGGTTAGCTCTGTTAGGTGATTTGGGACTTAGGAGTGTGATCGGAATGCATTTTGGAAGTCCGTGGAAGGTTTTGGCTTGAATTGGCGAAATTGAGATTTTGACGTTTTCCGGTTGATAGGTGAGATTTTGATATAGAGGTCAGAATGAAATTCTGGAAGTTGCAGTAGTTCCGTTGTGACATTTGGGATGTGTGTGCAAAATTTCAGGTCATTCGAACGTGGTTTGGTTGAGTTTTTGATCAAAAACGAAATTCAGAAGCTTTTGGAATCCTAGGCTTGAATTTGATGTGATTTTGGTATTTTAACGTTGTTTTGAGCGTTCCGAAAGTTGGAGCGAGTTTGAATAAGGTTATGGGATATGTTTGTGCTTTTGGTTGAGGTCCCGGGAGGCCACGAGGTGATTTCAGATGGGTACCAGAAGTATTTGGAATTGAGTTTTGCAGCTGAAGCTTTTGGTTCTGTCGTAACCGCACCTACGGTTGGGAGACCACAGGTGCGATGATCGCAGAAGCATAAGGCAGCCGCAAATGCGGCCAAGTAGAAGTCTTCAGGAACTGCAGAAGCGGTGAAGTGGATGCACCTGCGGTGGCGCAGGTACGAGTTTTAACCGCAGATGCAGAGATTGTCATTTTAATGAAAACCGCAGATGCGATGGAATAGTCGCATAAGCGGGACCACAAAAGTGGTAAAAGGACCGCAGGTGAGAAAATACCTGGGCCAGAAAGTATATAATGTTCCTTCGCGAATTTTTGCTAAGTTTTCCATTTTTGAAGACGGGAAGCAAGCTAGGGTTTGAATTCAAGGGATAATCGAAGAGAATCATTTGGGTAAGTTCCCTGAGCTTCATTACTCATGTTTATGATCATTTTTTCCATTGTTTAATCATGGTATTAGTGGAAATTAAGGAAGAAGGGATTAGGGCTTGAGATTAAGAGACCTTTAAGTGGGGATTTGAGGGATCATTTGAGGTCCGATTTTGATGTTCTTGATATGTATAGACTCGTGGGAGGATGAGGATTCTATTGATGTTAATTTTGTTAGATTCTGAGATGTGGTCACGGGGGTCAGGTTTGGACAATTTTGGGATTTTTGATGTAAATTGGATATTTTCGAGTGGGTTTTGTTCCCTTAGCATTTTTAATGGTTATGTACTGATTGTAGCTAGATTTGGAGCATCTAGTGGTCGGTTTGTGAGGGCAAAAGTATCGCAGGCTAGAGTTTGGACCGGATCGAGGTGAGTAATGATTGTAAATGATGTCCTGAGGGTATGAAACCCCGGATTGCACCAAGCGTGGGGTCGTGCACTGTTGGGGATTGTGACTTAGTCCATCCCGAATGACTATTCTACCGCGTATTTGACTAAAATCTATTTGATATCATTATGTCTTCGGTTGAATGCCATATTTGGGCTTCGTGCCAACTATTTGAACCCTTAAGGGATTTTATTGATATTTTCTCACTGTTTTGACTTTATACTTGAACTCAGTCATGCTATATTTCACTGTTTTCATAACTCAGCCATGTTTACTTTGTTTTAATATATAAAATGATATTTCAAATAATATTTTGGGTTGAGCATCATGTTTTACTGTTGCTCGAGTGGCTTATGTGATTTTTACTAAGTAAGGCTGAGGACCTGTGCTGTGAGGATACTTTTGGGTCAGGCTGCACGCCGCACCGGTGATACACTGATTATGATTATGAGACTGAGGGCTTGAGATATGTACGCCACGAGGTGGCTTGTTGATATGAGGCCGAGAGCCTAGTGATGATGCCACGAGATGGATTGATATTGCACTTGGGCCGTAAGGGATCCTCCAGGAGTCTGCACACCCCCAGTGAGCATGAGTACCCATTGTGATGTGAGATATAGCCCAAGGGGCTGGTATTGTTGACATTGTGCCCGAGGGGCAATCCTTTATGTGCTTAGCTGTCTTGTTAGTCTGTCATTTAATTGTTTAATTGTGTATTTGTGCCCGGGGGCGGATTTTCTGTGCTTATCTGTTCTAATTGCTTTTCATTCAATTGCTTAACTGTTGAAAAGTCCTTTTTAAAGAAGTTTAAACTAAGCTAAGATGCTTTAAGAGATTTTACAGCTTCATAGATTTCTTACCGTTTTTGTACTACTTCTATACAACATGTTGATGTACTTTTCGTACTTTCCGATCACTCTGTCTTTAGTTATGATTATTACTCACTGAGTTAGAGTACTCACTTTACTCCTACACCTTGTGTGCAGATTCATGTATTTCTGCACCCGGTAGCGGGTATTGGTTGATCAGAGGCAGAGTCTCTGGAGTTTAGCAAGGTAGTTTCCTGACGTCCGCAACACTGCTTTTCTCCCTTTGATGTCAATAGACTGTATTTAGCACATTTACAAAAATTCCGTTGTAATTTAGACCTTAGTAGATGCTCGTGACTTGTGACACCCCGGTATCAGACTGTGTTGGGGTGTTCTTCCGGATATTTGTACTGTTGACTGCTTAAATGTTGGATTAATTATCATGTTTTAGACTTAATTCTCATTGTTAACTACTTAAAATTGAAATGGGTACGTGTCGGCTGGCCTTGTCTTCACGAGAGGCGCCATCACGACCGCGTCTGGGTTTAGGGTCGTGACAGGGGTTTTAAAGAAAAACCTAGAAATTGAGATTTTTGGATTTTGACCACGATTTTAGGCATGGAATTGAGTATAAATTATATATTTGAGTTCGTGAGGTCATCAGTAAACTTTATCTTCGAATTTTTTTGGAATTCAAGAACGTGGGACTGAAGGCAATTTTGTTAACCTTTCGATCGGGGTTAGGAATTGTCATAAATTGGACTATAATGAGTAATTGAACATACATTAATGGGTTTACATAATTATGAAAGAATTACAAGAAAATACACTTGACTTCACACCATAACAAAAAATGGTCATGTTTTTAAGTTTTACCCGACCTAGCCCATATTGTAAATATTTTGAAACCACTAGCAAATTCAAAATATGTGTTCTTACATCCATTACTTCTAAAATCTATGGAGGTAAATCTGTGTTCCCACAACTATTGCTTTCGCTCTCTCTTCTTCTCACATATTCTACACATGCTTCAAGGGACCGTGTATTTTCTTTTTCTCCTCTTATGTCACCTGGTTGCAATGTAAAAAAAATTGAAGAGTAGAAGTCCACCATAGAAGACCATTCAAAGCTTTGCTTTCGAAAATGTTTTTTTTTTAATTTGTTAATTGTTTGGATTGAGTGTTGTTCCAATTTATTAGAAATATCAAAAGGAGTTCAAAATTTAAATTTGAAGTGATTTGGAGTAGATTTGAGTTAAATTTCAGAAAAAATGCAAGGAAGAAGACGAAGTCAGTTTTTTGTATATTATGTATAATCTTGTATAATAGTGTATATGAGTGTAGAAATATACCTTATACAATAGTATACGCTTTTATACACCTTTATACAAGCGTCTGTAGACGAACTTCTTCCACGATTTTCAGTTGCAATTCTTGTTCAAAACCAGTCCAAATCTCCATTAAATGACTTCAAATTTTATATACAACCTCCTTATACTATTTCTAACAAGTCTAAATAACACCCACTCCAAATTTCTCACAAAATCAAACTCGGAATTTAAATCCACATATTTAAGCTTGTGAAAAATCTAATTTTCACCACCCAAATGAATTTGGTTTATTGAACTAATATTTGAGTCACAGTTACTGATTCAAAAATTAATTTAAAAGCTTGAGGAATCTTTTTTAAAAACTAAATAGTAATTTTAAGAACCTATTGGAGTTGGATGTTGAATCTTAGCCTATTATTTTTGGGTTAGTTGGTTGTAAATTGAAATATAGGCTATAAAATTGAAAAGTAGGGAGACCAGTTGTTCTAATGTGAAATTTCCCCCCTAATTATTGGCTAGTTTTGGAGCATTTTGCATCGATTTGAGACTTCGGAAGAGCGTGTAATGCCGGTTAAGGAACTTCGGAGAGAGGTGAGTCTCCTTTCTAACCTTGTAAGAGGGAATTAACCCCATAGGTGAACCAAATTAATATGTGCCTCTATTTTTGGGGGCTACGTACGCACGAGGTGAGGAGAGTCCATACGTAGATATTAGCTATGCCTATGTCCGGGTAGTTTTAGGTTTACACGATGCCTTGTTGATATTTTTGTTGATTTATGTTTATTGATTGCCTTGAGAAGAAGCGAGATTGAGTTTGCTTAGTAAATCTCTTGAAAAGAGTTGGAATTGAGGAATTTGAGATCTTAAAAGTTATTATTTGAACTTCATATTTTTGAAATGAATTGAAGGAATATTATAATAGCTTAAGAAATCTATGTGTAACCGCGTCGCATGTATATATCGCGAGCGGGGTAATTTCCTTAAAACGCTACAAGCTGTATTTCCCTTATTTTGAAAAGAATCAAGAAAGAGAAATGATTTTAATGTTAAATTTATATTTGACCGCGTCGCAAGTATGATCCGCGAGCGGGATGATTCCTTAAATTTATATTTTACCACATCACACGTATGATTCGTGAGCGGGGTATTTCCTCCTACTACTCTTATGGGATCAGGCCGTTTGCCTCGACAGGATTTATGTACCACACAATCATGGGAGCGGGTCGTTCGCCTCGACAGTTTAATAGATGCATCTATGGTTTGTACCGTTCGACCCTCGGCAGTGCACATTTTACTTTTATGTTGGATCGGGTCGTATGCCTCGGCATTTCCTATATATATATATATATATATATATATATATATATATATATATATATACACACATCATTCTTATGGGACTCGTGCTTAACATTTGTCTAGCAGCCAGTGTATCTGAGGATTTTCCCTGATTTGAAATTGTAACAACTATTTTATGAAAGCCACTATACCTTTATGTATATGTTCCGGTTACGGAGGGAACATGCTAGTTGAGAGCTTGAGTATAGTCGTAAAGAAGGAAATTGTTACACGTATTTTATACATGTTTGTTTAATATGTTTACTCTACTTCATATTTATTCACTTCTTTACTGTATTTGATGTCATTGGACCACTAGTAAGTGTCAAAGTCGACCTCTCGTCACTACCTCTTCGATGTTAGGCGGGATACTTATTGGGTACACGATGTTTTTGTGCTCATGCTACACTTGCTGTGCATTTTTGTTGCACAGGAACATGTTTGTCTTGTGGCTTAGTTCGGCGCATCGGCATGGTTGATACAGAGACTGGGGTGAGTTGCATTTCTCGAGACGGTCGACAGCTAACAGAGTCTCCTTCAGAGTAGTGTATTGTATTTTCTTTACTGTCCAATTTGTATTTTGGATGGTTAGTATATTACATTATTCCCTAGAAATTGCTCATGCATTTGTGACACCAGATTCTGGAATGACTAAGGGATTACTTAGTATTTAGGTTTGTTAAAGACATCATTATTTATTTAGCGGAATTCTTTATTAGTTGTTTAGTGTTTAAAAAGGAATGATTTTAAAATAGTAAAATGAGAAATTTCTATTTATTTGTTGTTGGCTTGCCTGAAAGCAGTGTTCGGCGCCATCACGATCCTTAGTAGATTTTGGGTCGTGACAACATGGTATCAGAGCACTAGGTTCCCTTAGATCTCACAAGTCATGAGCGAGTCTAGTAGAGTCTTACGGATTGGTACAGAGACGTCTGTACTTATCTTCGAGAGGCTACAAGGCTGTTAGGAGCACTTCCCTTCTTGATTCCTCATCGTGCAGTTTGATTCCTTTGAGGCTTATGCCTTTACTTCTTTCCTACTCAATCTACGCGACGCGAAGCACTTATTATAAATTGAGAATTGAGGAATTTTAATGGTACTGTAGATATGGTGCATGATGTTTCCTCCTGCGAGTTTGACTGGGTAGCGAAGGATGAGAAAGGGCATGTGGGAAGTGTCTTGTGGTGATTAAACTTCTAGAAGTCCAAGTGTGGGAAACATGAGTCGAGTAGTTGCTTAAAGGAGTGAGTTTGACCAAAGTGGGAGAGTGGCAGAATAGCATATGGGTTTAATGGCAGGGTAACTACATACCTTGAGGGAAAGTCAGAGTGATTTGGGAATTTTAATGGATGGTGATTAGGTCCACGGGCTTAATTTGAAATATTGGCTATTATAAGGCGGGAGATTGGATGCAACAGAATGAGGGTTGCTTGATACGAATAAGGATGCAATATAACTTTGAATTGGATGATATTGTCGCATATTTGGTTGATGTCCATAAGAAGTGAGCGGACTAGGTCAGTTGGTGAATGAGTAGGGGCTCAGGGTAGGTTATTAAGGTCGTAGTGATTGTACCTCGTGCAGCAACGTTAGAAGATGTCGGCATGTAATTTCCACATGTGGGTTATCTCCTGTGAGTAGATCAGTAGTTGTGTGGTTGGCAAAGCTTCTGTGAAGAATCCTACTGGCTATCTAGCAAGAAGTTGAATATGTGAATGTCGTGAAAGAGTTCAGAGTGTTCATAAAATGCTAACAGAATGATTTTGAGGAATTTGGCGGTTGATCGCACAAGGTTATGTCAATAAGAGATAAAGAATCTTGGTGGGCCCCAGAGTTTTGTAATAGTAGCTTCAAGCTAAGTGGGATAGTCCCACTACCTACGATTGGGTTGCGCAGTTAACTACTTGTGAGGTTTCTGGATATCGACAAAAGGGCGAGCTATTTCAGCTAAGGGAAAAGAATATAAGTGGTAATTTGAGCAAATGGTTTGAGAGATGTGTGCCATATATGGCCTTATCAATTATGTTCAGTCTTGGGGAAGGTTCAGGATTTATGTTTCGTATAGATGCAGGTGCTTCATTGAGAGGGTGTTCATGTGCTAGAAGAGTTTTGGAGTTGATTATATTCAGGACCAAGTCAGAGTGGGTGACTCTTAATAACAGTCCTAGTGGATTCAGAGGTTAAGGCATGGTGCCTAAGTATTTCGAGTCCATAAGTATGGTTAAGAATTGACCTTTGCAGCGGATTATGAAAAGAGGCTCGGAAGGTTCTATGATATCTTCGGATTGTAGTATAGCTTTTGGAAGAATGAAAGGGAATGCCTTCGGATTCACAAAGGGATTTTCAGAATGGGTATATTAGATGAAGTGAGAATATGCGCACAAGGAGGGCATGAGACAGTTTGTGGGATTTGAGATAGCATAGTCACGTGATACAAGGCCAATCGAAAGGGGTGCAGATTGAGATTGTTATGTATTGAATGGAGTTATTATTGTTTCTGAGGCAATTAAGGATAAATTAGAAGAAGTTAGATTGGTTAGCCATAGTTGAATTGGCATATTAGTGGGAGTGGTTAGTTCCTCCAGCGTGATTGAGTTACGCCGGTGATTTGTGACGATACGTGCGAGGCTTGACAACCGCCACAATTGATTTTATTCGGAAGTATTCTAGTGTTATGTCCCTATTATGTGTAGGCGGATCCTGGAAGAGCTATGGTGGCTTAGACCATTACTTAGAGATTTGTATATTCTACGGTTATGAGAATTCACTTGTGTGTGGCTATAGTTCTCCTGAAATGAGTTAAGTGAAAAGTTTCTATAGGATGAAGTATTAATCTATTAGTGGTTCCGGAGTTATGATGAAAATCTTGTGCTATCACATATTGGCATGTTGGGAGCAGTGAGTGGTATGGAATTTAAAAGTGAGGATCACGTTTGCGGTTCGATGTTGACAAGGATGTCACGAACTCGGATGAGCAGGAAAGGGGTTTGAATGTTTAGAGTAAGTTGGCATTGTCTTCGACGTTGTCACACCTCCTTTTTACCACCCTGAAAGGGAGTATAAGGGTTTTTTTTCAATTTAAGTGACAATCGAAACTGGATTATTTATTAAAATCAGAGTCACCACTTGGGATAATTTATGGTGTCTCAAGTCACCGGCTTAAAATCCCGAATCGAGGAAGTTTGACTCTAATTACGGTCTGCGAATACAGAAATCCAGGTAAGGAATTCTGTTAACCCGGGAGAAGGTGTTAGGTATTCCCGAGTTCTGTGGTTTTAGCACGGTCGCTTTAATCATACTTGGCTTAATTCAATTGTCTAATTACTTATTTTAGAACCTATGTGCATCCACCCCTTAACCGCTTTTAATTGATTGATTTACTTGTAATTATAGAATTATCTAAAAAAAATGAGTCACGCATACGCGTACTCATTTCATTTGGTGCATCAAAACTCGTGTCACGCGTACGTGTCCACAATTAATCATGCTTTATTGTTATTACGAAAGTTTGGGCCAAAGTTGCGCGAACGCATACCCCGGTTTTGTTTTTTGAATTGTAATTATATCACGCGAACGTATACACAATCACGATGATTCAATTAATCTATATTAAGACAAGAACGCGAATTAAATCCCAATTCTACTTTACTTCGTCTAAAATCCAAGTCCAAATTTTCAAGTGATTCACATTAAGGAAATCCAAATAAGCAACTAGATTTGATTCCACTCTCATCTGAAGTATCCAGAGGTTTACCAAGACCACTCCATGAACAACATAGAACAAGGGACGTGTGTTCTTTCAAAGTGCTTACCATTTTAGCGTTTGATACTGACCAAGTATGAACAAAACCATCAACAGAACCAGCAACAACAAGCTTGCATTTTTCTTGAGAATAACAAAGAGTGATCAATCATAACAATGAACGTGGGGGAAATGATATTCTTTGTGTCGTTGATTATTTTCCTAAGCCTAAGATTATATGAATCGACTATCCCATTCTATGTTACAAGCTACCAACGAAGGACCAAAACAGAATGGTTTACTACGAAATATACTTCACAAATTGTAAGTATTATACTGGCTCAAGTTTCAGTTTCTTTCACTTAACCAAGTTAAATGAATTATATGCTAAAATCCAACAATAACCTTGAAAGCCAAATAAAAAGAATATAAACATAATATAAGTAACAACCAAACGTATACATTGATAATCTCAAATAGATGAATTCATTGCATTAAAAATTGATTGATTGAATTTTAAGAAAAGACAAGAGTAAAATCTGACCTCAAATCTGAAATCCAATAAGAAAATTGAAACAATTTCGAGCAAAGAACTGTGACCAAGACTCAACAAAGGACCTCGAATCTCCATTGATGACTGAAGTTGACAACTACTGCTGCCAGAATCTCATATTCGATCCCAAAATCAGTACAAATCGAAGACGGCGCCAACAACCTTGATGAACCTCGAGCAACAATCGATGAGATATCACCAAAAATAAAAACCGACGAACAAAAGATTGACTGAAGGGCTGAACTTCGTGAAATTGTTATTTGGTGGTTATTTCAGGTGCGTTCATGGTGTTCAACAACAATTGATTGCTGGCTGGAATTGGAAGAGGTCGTCACCGGCGAGATGATGAAGAAGAAAGGGGTCAGCGGCAGCGATGGTTGGTGTTCTTGGTTGGGAGTGGAAAAGGCTGAAGCAGCTGGATTTTTATTCAAGAGAGATCCCCTTTTCCGTTTTTGTACTCTTGGTCCTTTTTAAGAAGAAGAAGGGTTCTGTAGAAGATGATCCCAAACGGCTGGTCTCTAAGGGTCTAGGGGTCTACAGTTTTTTAGGTTAATTTTTTTTGGGTCCTCCCCCATTTTAGGTCTAGGGTCCTTTTATAGGTCTAAGTCTAGGGTTTTAGGGGTATTGGGCTTGGGTTGTTATGGGCTAGGTCCGAAAATTAGGCATAAAATGGGTTGTTTGAGCCCAAAATTTATTCTTTCTCTGTGAATGACACTAAAATACGACCTCATTTACTAATTAATCCTACTTAAGTAAAATAATTATTAAAATAAGACTAACCGTTAAAACAAACCTATTTTTGGTATTTTCAAATATCATACTAAAATAAAAATAAGGTACTATGTTTTTTGTATTTTTTTAATTTTACGAAAGGTATATAAACTAAAAGCAACTAAAAGAAGAAATATTTTTTGTAATTTTTATTTTTTGATAAAATAAAGTAAAAGAGTCAAAACTAATTGAAATATCGATATTAGACCTAAACTAAATATGTTACGCTAAAATGGGTGAAATTTCGGGGAGGGTCAAAAATCACATGTCTATAGCTGCCCCTCTTTGACTGGAAACACGAAGTATTTTCAGACAAAAAACGACTAGACAGGTTTTTTGACCCGACCCTTATTTAGAGAGACCAAAAACTAAGAGAAAGGAGAATGTGACCAAGCCTTGGTATCTGAGCTGCCTACATATCCTTGTCTATAAAGGAATCAGGCCACGTGTAGTTCATAAGTGAGTGAGATGATGGAGTATATCAAGGTGGAGAGACGATCGACGTGCCATTCCGTCGAGGTTCCGGTCCTGTTATTACATTAAAAGTCAAAAAATGAAAAAGACTATCTAAGCCTTTCAACTATGAGTTACAAGATTCCTATCTATAAGTCTTCTGAAGTTTGATCTTGAGTATTGAATGGTTCTTCATGCAGACTTTAGATTTGAACCTCGACGCTTGCTAGCTACAGGTGCTAGTTTATTCTTCTTCGGATCAAAACCGGACATACAATGCTCGTGATTTCAGCAATCATGTCTTAAGCAGTTCATAACTATCTCTACTTCTGCATTTGGATTCACTTCTTGCCTTTCTTTTTTTTTGTTTTTTTTCTGGATTGTGACTAACTTTCGTTGATCATCTCGGACTGTTGACCCATATTCTTGCCGCGAGCTTCTTTTGCTTCTAACTTGAATTGCATTCTGAAGTGAATTCCCTTATTTTCCAGGTGGGCGCCTGATTGCAAAAACTTGAACTATCTTCTTCGAAACTTGAACTGCCTTCCCTTGTTTTCCAGGTGGGCGCCTGATTGCTGAAACTCGAACTGCTTTCCTTGACACTTAAGCTGCTTTCTCTTGTTCTCCAGGTAGGTGCCTGATTGCTGAACTTGAATTGTATTCCCTTGTCCTCTAGGTGGGTGCCTGATTGCCAAAACTTGAACTGTATTCCCTTGTCCTCCACGTGGGTGCCTGATTGTCAAAATTTTAACTGTATTCCCTTCTCCTCCAAGTGGGCACCTGATTGCCAAAACTTGAACTGTATTCCTTTGTCCTCCAGGTGGGCCGAATTGCCAAAGCTTGAACTGTATTCCTTTGTCCTCTAGGTGGGCGCCTGATTGCCAAAACTTGAACTGTATTCCCTTGTCCTCCAGGTGGGCGCCTGATTGCCAAAACTTGAATTGTATTCCTTTGTCCTCCAGGTGGGCACCTGATTGCCAAAAGTTTAACTATATTCCCTTGCTCTCTAGGTGGGCGCCTGATTTCCAAAACTTTAACTGTATTCCCTTGCTCTACAGGTGGGCCCCTAATTGCCAAAACTTGAACTGTATTCCCTTGAAACCTGTGTTGTCTTCCTTTGAAACTTGAACTGCATTCCTTGTTCTCCAGGTGGGTGCCTGACTGCCAAAACTTGAACTGTATTCCCTCGCTCTCCAGGTGGGCGCCTGATTTCCAAAACTTTTACTGTTTTTCCTTGAGACTTGAACTGCTTCTCCCTATTCTCTAGGTGGGTTCCTGATTTCCAACACTTGCAATGTTTTTTCTTGCAACTTGTACTTCTTCTCCTTGTTCTCCAGGTGGGTGCCTGATTTCCAACACTTGCACTATTTTTCCTCGAAACTTGACTTATTTTCCCTTGTTCTCCAAGTGGGCTGCTGATTGCTGAAATTGAACCGTTTTTCCCTGAAACTTGAGATGTTTTCCCTTGTTCTCCAGGTCGATGCCTGATTACCAACATTTGACTTGTATTCCTTTCCTCTAAACTTGAATTGTTTTCCCTTGTTTGCTAGGTGGGCGCCTGATTGCACATACTCGAACCATCTTCTTTTGCTACTAGGAACTGTTTTCCCTCGATACTTGAACTGTCTTCCCTTGAAACTTGAACTGCTTCCCCTTGATCTCTAGGTGGGCGCCTGATTGCTGAACTTGAAATGTTTTCTCTTGTTACTTGAAACTGTTTTCCCTTGAACTTGAACCCTTTTGTTACATCTCGCATTTTCGTACGTTAAAAGTTTCGTCTTCGTTCAACTGACGTAGAATCGGGGATGAGATCATCTTGACGTTAACGTATTAACAAGCAATAAATAAGTGCTATGAAGGATAAAGGATGCACGAATTAGAGAAAATGAGTTTCGTTGAAAATGGCCAAGTTGGGATAAATTACGGATCAAGTAATAATACCCGATAATTATAAACTAGTACCATGCAAAGTACCATATGACCACGGTAGTGTAATATATAAAATATATATGAAGTATTTTGAAAATAAATAGAATTTTAAGTAATTTGTGATAATTCTTAAATTATGCAGGTAATAAATTAATTACCAGGTAACGAAATATTTTCCGGTTAACTAATAATTGGATAAAAATTAATTAATTATATCCACAAAGAAACGTGGCAGTGTACCACAATTTAAGCATATGACTAAGAGTCATATGTGCTTAGCATGAAACGTGTAAATCAATTGGGTTTTAGTCAAATTTCATATACATTAGATAGTAATTCAATCCCTTCTTGGTTTCAAAAACGCTAAAGAACAGAAACTGTTTCTTAAAAATTCAAATATGTTGGAGCAAAATAATTTCATTCTCAAGTTCAAATAAGTTTGGAGCAGAAGCCAAATTCGATTCTGAAGAACTTCCAACGCAAATTTTTTGAAATAATAGCAACGTAAAATTTTGCGATTCTAAAAGAGTACGGTGCAATATTCGCCAAGAATATTATATAAAGTTTTTCCTATTCCAGGTATGTTAAGACCCTCCCTTCTTTCTTTTGGCATGGTGTAGATTATACGAAAGAAACGAGCAAATGCACAGTTTCTATAAATTATTCTATTCATAGAAATAGTAGGGGTGTCTATATTCTTGATTCCTCATGAGAATTATTATTTTCTTCTGTTCATGGGTCTCAAAATAATACGCAGTTGAAAAAATTTATCCGGAAGGAATATTGAGATTATTATGTATTTTTCATGCATTTCGTACATGTGCATTGACCCATGATCAGATGGCATTATATACGCATATATATATGTAAATATATGTATATGGGATATGGGAAAAGGTTACGGCGTTATATACGCATCACCACCTGATCAGTTGGTATATGATGATGATATTGCCCACAGTGGCTAAACTATGATTCAAATGGCGTTATATACGCGTATATATGTATGTATTCAAATGGCGTTATATACGCGTATATATATATGTATTCAAATGGTGTTATATACACGTATATATGTATGTATATATATGTACATAGGATATGGAAAAGGTTATGGCATTATATACGCACCACCACTTGATCAGCTGGTATTTTTGATGATATTGCCCACAGTGGTCGAGATGATATGATGGAATGCCCCCAGTGACTTGATGATATTATTTACACCATACTTATGCATGGCATGACATTTACACGCACGTGCATGACATTATAAACGTTTTAGTATTTACAAAGTTATTCAAATTTAAAAATGAGTTTCAGTATTCCATGTTTCATCTATGTCTTTTACGTACTAATTTCCATGCCTTACATACTCAGTACATTTTCGTACTAACGCCCTATTTCACAGGGCCTATGTTTCATGCCCGCAAGTGTAGGTAGGCAAGCTGACGGTCCCCATTCTTAGGATCCCTGATCAGCGAGAGTTGGCGTGCTCCATTTGATCCGGAGCTGCTTTTGATATTGGTACGATACATTTGTACATATATATGTATATGAGTATGACATGGCTCAGTCCCGTCTTTGTACATCCATGTTTCTGTTAGAGGTTTGTAGACAGTATGTCTAGTTGGGTTGTATGTGGCCTTGTCGGCTTTCAGTTTTTGATGTATAGTTGTCTATAGCAGCCTTACCGGCTCGCCCACTGTATTTTGCCTGTATACATACATATTCCTTGATGGCAGGCTTCTTTCACGTAGGTTAATTTTGTAAAGCAGCAGATGTTATTCAGGTTCATATTTTAGACGCATGCTTAGGGGTGTTTGACAGGTAAGACTCAGGCACCCGTCGCGGCCTATCAGTTTGGGTCGTGACACCTTTTCTCTTGTTACTTGAAACTGTTTTCCCTTGTTACTTGAAACTGTTTTCCCTTGTTCTCTAGGTGGGCACCTGATTACAACAAAACAGACAAAACAAAAGAAATATTTCTTCCCCAATTTGATATTGGGAACGTCTGTGAGTGTTAACCAATTCTTGTTATCAAAATAAGTTCTAAGCTAAATTCCCTTATCTTGAAAATTTTTATACCAAGTCTCATCTCAAAAGTGAAAAACTTAACTGTTAAATTATACTTCCCAAAAATAAAACTCTCGTCAGACCTTATCACTCGCGAGGGTCTCAGAACTTACTAAATCTCGTTATCCAAGAGGGTACTAGAAACTTACTGTCGAGCCTGTCTGGCACCTACTTTCCTCACATGGGGTTTCTCTGGAACAAACAAAATTTCCTGCCCCTGTTTCAATCAAAGAAAACTTGTGAGTTTAAACATGGTGGTTGGTTTGCGGCATTAACTTTGAGGGCGACTGCTCCTTCACTTCCCATGATAACTGCGATTTCAACTCAAAAAATCTTGCCTATTTATTGACTGACCACTTTCTTTGTCACCCTTATCGCAGAAAATACGTCTGATTCATTCAAACCCAATACCATTCATATGTTGTATTGTGCTCATGCATTGACATATACTAAACCTTTGTGTTTCACATGAATCCCGAAGCACATCAATTGCCACCCACTCAGTGCACACGTTGTTCTTTCCTGAATTCAACCACTGGCCTTGGCCTTGAGGTTTATTGCTCCTTCACTTGCCATGATAACTTTGATTTCCGCTTGGAAGACCTTGCTTGTCATTGGTTAACCACTTTCTCTGTCAACCTTATCACAGAAAATACCTTTGATCCGTTCAAACTCAACACCCTCTATCTGTTGCATTGTTCATGAATTGACATATACCGACCCTTTGTATTTCACATGAATCCCAAAGAACGTTGATTATTACCAACTCAGTGCGCATGTTGTTCTTTCCTAACTTATGCCACTTTGATGTGTTAGCCAGATCCCGTTTTGTGCAATTAGAAGGTTGGTGGCAAATTTTGAAGTCATTTCTCACTTGTTCTGAACAAACAGACTTAGGAAAAGAAAGTAAACAAGACAAAAGGAACAGAGTAAGGACAATAGAAAGAGATGATTCCTAACAAGAAAATCACCAAGTAGAAACTTATCAGATGTGGATACCAACTCTGCTGACCATGACATGCACTTTTGGATTAAGTGGCTTAATCTGTCAAGCAAGTCTAATATTCAATTCTTGTTGTACCTCTTCACCATGAAACTGGGCTTCAATGCTCCGATTATCCTATATGATTCACGGTCCTTATTCGACTTATAGTTCCCGAAGGGTTTTCACCATCAAGCCTCTCTCATTTTGTTCTTTCTCTCAACTTATCGTCGCCTTATGGTGCCTGTGAAGGTTTTCACGATAAGACTCTCTCATTTTTTTCTTTTCTTCTTCTTTCCTCTGATTCTATAGATGACAAGGCATTGACTATAGTAAAAACATCATACGCTCCTGGCATGGCTAACTCAGCACTCTCAAAGATTATCTGGGAGATCTTTTTGGACTATAATGTGGCTTTTGGATAGGGTTAGAAAGGAAGGATATCACAAAGGCTCAAAATAACTAAGACAACAGGGTTAATTTTTTTACAACTTTTGGAATCCATTCTAAAAACTTTGCCCAAATTTCTAAAACAAGGGAATTTGACTCTCTTTTTTCTTCTTTTTGAGATGGAATTTCTAAGAAAGACTGCCCCACTCTCGACTTTGTGGGATTATGAAATATTTTATTTGGTATGACCTAACAGTAAGGCTGCCTACATATCTTGTAGTGACAAGAATCAAGTCAAACATAGTTCACAAGACTACTTTTTGTTACTATTTTCCTTTTCTTTTTTTTCTTTTTCTTTTTCCTTTTTTCCTCTATTTTTCTCTCTTTTTTTGAATTTTCTTTTTGGAATGAACTTTCTAAAATAAACCTATGGGGACATGATTTTTTTTTACGATTCTAACTTGATTCCAAAAGAGGGGAGGTTAAAGAAATCAGCACAGGCTCAAAGGGGCGCCAAAGGGTATAAAGTGTTTGGATAGCTGAAAGAGGGCCTCCTAATCTCTAAGAATACCAAGTATAACACATGCAACCTGAAGATGAAAAATAAAGATCATGCACAATATTTCTTTTGCGGCTTCGGCATTGATATCATTGATATGCCTTCCACTTTTCTTTAGCATCTTGTCAAGTACAGAACCCTCGTTGGGTGATTCCTTCTTCACAATGGATATCCTTCGTCAATTCGAAGAAAACTTCCTTGACTTTATCTTGTAACTTGAGATGCACTTGAACTCAAAGTTGCTTGCTTCAAATTGTCTGGGATGCACTCTCCTTTAACAAATTCTTGTCATCCTATTAACTTCCCAAATTATCTGCCCTAGTTTCCATGGTTCGGGCTTCAAATGATCTCAAAATGTCCAAATCTGTACTTATTTCCCTCAAGTGTCCCTATCATCTTCAAAATTGTTTCATTGCTTCATGATTAAACTAACTTTTAAGACCAGGCCTAGAATTATGCGTGCATGTCATGTCACTAGATCCATCATGAAAAGAACTATAAAAAGAGAAGAGAACTGAACAAAAATGACTAGAAATAACAGAAAACAGAAAATTGCATTAGACAGACGGTGAAAGGGTTTGAACAACAAGACAAGCAAAATAAACTGGGGTACAACCCTGGAACAAACCTAGACAACAGTAGATGAGTTACTACGGCTAAAGGAACTAGGCAAAATAAAAAGGATATAAGGGTTTGAGGCATAAGACAATATCCGGATTACCACCCTGAAATAACCCGGACATAGAAATGACAACAAAATGAACCACCAAGACTCCTCCCTAGCTAGCCAAGAAAGGAGCGTCTTTCCAATTACCCAGCTCGTCATCTTAGCCACTGAGTTCCACATCAACAGTACTAGAACCTTCGCAAGTCTCTATCACATTGACTTTAGCAAATTGCGTTTGGGTCCCTTTTGCTGGCTCGTTCTTAAGATCAACCTCTGATAGCGCTGGAAGCTTTGAAGCACGTGGATATCCGAGGCTCTTAGAAGAATTCTCATATTCCTTTTCAAAACAAATCATACCCACCATATGCGTCTTATTATGAATAGGCGATGGACTTTGGCTAGTGTCTACTGCATCTGAATTTTGCACGACAATGTCACCTGCATCAATAAGCTTCTGAATTACTTTTTTTAGATGCCAACACTTTTCTGTTCTGTGACCTGGGGCATCAGAACAATATGCACACCTTTGAGAATAATCAAAATTCTTTGGAAGAGGGTTCGGCATTTTTATCTGAATCGGCTTCAACATGTCCAATTGCCTTAACCTTTGGAACAAACTGGCATATGATTCTCCAATGGGAGTGAAAGTCTTTTCTTTTTGCTTTTGCTTTTGCCTTTTCATCTTGTACTCTAGCCTCGGTTGGAACATTTTTGCGGAAGTGGTGCATGCCATCGCGAGTCTCGTGGGTGTGGAGCATATGGTGGTGCATTGTGGACGGAGTACTAGAAAGGTTATGTACGACTTTGGGGGTTTTGTGGAGAGAAGTTGCATTGGGGAGGATTATCTTGAGCATAGGGATATCCATGGGATCGATATCGAGGCTGAAAGCGTTGCGCAGGAATGCCCACTGGATCCTATCATTGGCGTGCCTCAACAATATCTTTTCTATTTCTCTTTCTTCCATCAAATCTTACTGAGATGTTCTGAATGTCTTTTGTAGTGTCTTTCAATGCAGAATAACTCATGATTTTTCCTGACTTGATTCCCTCTTCTACCATCTCCTCCATGTTTACCACATCATTGAAAGGTTTACCCAAGGCTGGGATCAAATGACTGAAGTAGGTGGGCCCCTGGGCTTGTAGAAAAAGCTCAACCATTTCTTCTTCACCAATCGGGGGACTGACTCGAGCAACCTGTTTCCTCCATCTGAGCCCAAACTCCTTAAAGTTTTCCTCCGGTTTCTTTTCCATCTTGAATAGGGAAGAGTGGTCTGGGATAATGTCTAGATTGTATTGAAAGCGTCGAACAAAATCTTGAGCCATGTCATCTCATATATGCCACTTATTGACATCTTGACGAGTATACCATTGCAAGGCTGCCTCAGTCAAGCCCTCGCTGAAATATGTCATCAACAAATCCTCTTTTCCGCCAACACTTCTCATTTCACTATAATAACTCCTCAGATGGGATACTAGATCTCCACTCCCATCATACAAGTTAAACTTTGGCATTTTAAACCCCGTGGGAAGACGAACATCAGGGAACATGTTAATCTGATTTCCCATCCCTTGCATGCTCCTTAAGGACTGTTCTATACCTTTCAGCTTCCTGGATATTTCATCTCGCCCTTCTTTTCCTGTAAACTTTTCATTTTCAACTTGAGGCTCATTTCGAGGGCTCTGATTGTATGAGTCAGGAACCTTGTGGGCAACCTCTGAGGGGTAAGATTGGGCATCATGAGTTTTTAGCGGATGTTCATTTTCGGATCTATGAAGGGAAGATTATTGAGAAGTTGTGATCATGGGGATAGTGAATATGACAGGAGGGCAATTTTGGGGAGAGGTAATTGGAGGATGAGTGATGGAGCTACTAGGGTGGTTGGGAAAGCTGTGATAAGCGGGTAGATCTGGATAGTATGTGCGATCATCTGGCACTATGGCCGGAGTTTGGGTAAGGGTAGCATCTAAGAAGCTATGTGGTGGCGGGGGTGGTGCCTTCCCAATCATCCAAGCCTGATACATGTCCGCAATGTGTTGTCTTAACATCCTTACCTCTTCAACCAACCCATTGCCCTGTTCAACCAATTGCTTTTGGGCACCAGTATCAACCGACTCAATTCTGTTGTCATCGGCCATTGCCTTTCGACCTTATGTTGTAGAGAAGAATTACCACTTTGAGAACCACAAACCAACCACCCTTCTTCTATAATGAAGATAACAAAAGGAACAAAATGAAGTCATCACGTTAGTGTTAGGGCATTTAACATAAGATAATCTCATATTATGTGTAATGCACTTAGTCACAATTATCGGTTCTAACTTCGAGGATCACAAGGTCACTTGGCATCATCCCAATTTTGTTCATTTCAATCTTCTCTTTTCTTTTCTTTTCTACCACTTCCTCGCTTGCTTATTTTCCTTCATTTTTTTTCTTTCTGATTATCGCTCTTTGCTTTCCTCTTATTTCTCACGTCCCACAACTTCATCCTTTTTTTTAATTTCTAAAAAAATAATTTGATCAAACCCTATGTAGGTTTCCTACGTATCATGTCTCCGCATGAATCAGATCTTTGCGTAGTTTGGGAAGAACGAGAATAAAGTAAACAGACTAATGTTCTCTTTTTCCTTTTCTTTTTTTACCTTAATGAATACTCTGATGAGAAATTATTAAGGAAAATCCCTAGAAGAGAACAATATTTTTTGATTTTTTTGGAAGGAAATATAAAGGAAGAACCAAAGAAAAATATTTTTAATTTTCGTTTGATATCCGGAAAGAAAGATTTCGACCAAAGAAATGAAAAAGATAAAAAAAAAGGTTTTGGATTTCAGTTTTGATTACCTAAGGGAGAAACTCTGAAGATAAACCAAATATAAAGTATGTTATTTTTTTTCTTCTATGTACAATGTCCTAAAGTTATAGCTAAAATAAAAAGACTTTTTTTTTCTATTCATTTTTCATTAATTTTCCAAAGAAGAACCTCAAAAGAATTTTTTTTTTTGGATCTTTTGGAATTAATATCTTAAAGAAAACTGCTTAAAAGGTATTTAAAAGAAAATTCTTTTTTTTTTGTTTAAATTTTTAGTCTTAATATACTAAAGGAAATATAAAAGAAATTCTTTTATTTCGAGATATTAATTTCCTAAAGGAAAAACCACCTCAATTTTTTTCATTTCTAAAATTAGTATTCTAAAGAAAATTTCTAACAGAAATATAAAAGCACAAAATCTTTTTTTTTTTTGGATTTTTGAATTATAACACACTTTTTCAAATACAAAATAGAAAGTACAATAACAAAAACTCGACATTACTGTACAAAACTAGAAAGTAAACGATGACAAAAAAAGGAAAAACAAACTCAAAACATAAAAAAAACAATCTCCTTAAGCCACTTAATATAAATAGATTCTTTTTCCATTTTTAGGGCATCAGATATTGTAATAGCATAGCTGCACTCGTGGGTCGACTTTTCTTAGTCATTTTGGGCAACTTTAACTACATTTCTTCATTGAATCTTTGTATTTAGCTTAGCAATTAAATAATATGTGTTTTTCTTCATCTATTTCATGTTTTTCTTCTTTGAATATGAGTAGCTTGACCCCATAGATAGGGTTGTGGCTCAACCCTAGTTTGAGTAATTGATGGGTCTTGTATTATAGGGCTAAATTGATTATGAGTGTTTGATATTTGGGTCAATTTCATGGTTAATTGTTGAATTAGTGGTTGCAAACACTAGTTTGTGTTTAGTTGACTGAGACTCTTCTTGAGAAAGAGAGCCTAAGTCTCTGAAATTGATCCAACAAGGAATTAGGGCGCACTCAAGAGATTGATAGACCCAATTAAAGGATTAAACCTCGAGAGAGTAATACCTGACTTGAACCCTAAGTTGCTTGTGCAAATTTGCATACCCAGTTGGTCTTGAGAAAGTCAATCGGGCAAAATCACATGAACCACCGAGAGGTGTAGAGTGGGTAAAGTAGTGCAACGGTTATATCATACTCCCCAATCATGTCAATTGTGCCTTAGACTCAAGTACCCGTAAATTAACCACCTAGGCAGATGTCACTACCCTAGTGCCCTTTAAACTATTTGAACAACCCGTAGCATTTAACTCTTAGCTTAATTTACAATTTGTAGTTTGTAAAAAGTATAATTATAAAGAAAACCTCAAAAAATGATGAGAAGTGTAATCTGGAACTCTACGCAATCCTAATCTAAATAGATACACCACTCAAGTTCTAGTTCTCTGTGGAAAACGATCCCGACCCAAAATCGGGTAAAAGCCATTATCACTTGCCGGGGAACGAACCCGGGTCACCCACGTGACAGGCGGGAATACTTACCACTATACTACAACGACCTACTCCTCAAAGCCCACATGGCCTAACACCATTGCCATGTGGTCTCCTCAAGGCCCAGGTTCACTTTTTGGCGCTGTTGCCGTGTCAAGATTAACCTTCCTCAAAGCCCATATGGCCTTGTGCTCCAACTCAACCGGTAGATGGCAAGCTTTCCCAAACACCAACTGATACGATGACATACCAATCGGCATCTTGAAAGAAGTTCTATAAGCTCATAGAGCGTCATCCCACTTCTTCGACCAATCAGTCCTATTTGCATTAACCATCTTGGACAGTATGCTTTTGATTTCCCTGTTGGAGACTTCCACTTGACCACTTGCTTGAGGATGATAGTGGGTAGAAACTTTATGATTGACATCGTACTTAGAAAGTAATGTGTCGAAAGCTCTATTGCAAAAATGAGACCCCCCATCACTTATGATTGCACGAGGAGTACCAAACCTTGTAAAAATGTTTTTCTTGAGAAATGCAACAACACTCCGGGCCTCATTGTTGGGCAAAGTCACGGCTTCAACCCACTTTGAAACATAGTCCACTACCACAAGGATATAAGTGTTCCTACAAGAGCTAACAAATGCACCCATGAAATCAATGCGCCATACATCAAAAATATCAACCTCAAGGATGGTATTGAGAGGCATCTCATCTTTCTTCGAAATTCCACCCGCTCTTTGGCATTCGTTGCATCTCTTCACAAAGTCACACACATCTTTGAACAAAGTTGGCCAATAAAACCCATAACTAAGAACTTTAGAAGTCGTCCTCACCCCGCCATAATGACCACCATAGGGAGAGGAATGACAAGACTCCAAATTTGTGCGGTCCACACTAGGAGGTTTAGAGAGTAGGTATTCAGGCTAAAAGGCAATGCGGCCACACTCGATTTAGTGCGGTCCGCACTGGAGTCAATGCGACTGCACTACCATTTTGTGCGGTCCGCAGAGCTAAGATTCAGAGAAGTTGCAGTTTGGAGCTTTCAAGCCAATGCGGTCCGCAGTCCATTTTTGTGCGGACCGCACTAGAAGTCACCGCTGTCGCAGTCCATTCTGTGCGGTCCGCGGAGCCTGAGTTCAGAGGGCTAGATTTTGGAGCCAAGAGTCCTAGTGCAGCCGCAGTCCATTCTGTGCGGTCTACACTAACCCCGCAGGGGCTTTTTTATCCAGATTTTTCAACTTAGTATAAATAGATTCTTTTTCTATTTTAGGGCATCAGATATTGTAATAGCATAGCTGCGCTCGTGGTTCAACTTTTCTTAGCATTTCATCATTGAATCTTTGTATTTAGCTTAGTAATTAATTAATATGTGTTTATCTTCATCTATTTCTTATTTTTCTTCTTTGAATATGAGAAGCTAGACCCTATAGCTAGGGTCGTGGCTCAACCCTAGTGTGGGTAATTGATGGGTCTTGTATTTTAGGGCTAAATTGATTATGGGTGTTTGATATTTGGGTCAATTTCATGGTTAATTGCTGAATTAGTAGGATGGTTAACGAAAAGTTAGGAAGCGGGATTTCGTAACTGAAGTTGTTGCTTCTGATGTTTCCGCACCTGATGAGTGGGGACCGCAGGTGCAATGATCGCAGACGCAGGAAGTGACCGCAGATGCGAAATTCGTTGCAGGAGCGAAAGTTGAACCGCACCTGCGAGCCCCCAGGTGCGAGGTCTGGGGCGCAGGTGCGGAAGCTGGTGGGTTAGGTGAGAACCACAGATGCAGTTGTTTTAACCGCAGAAGTGGTCCTGCAGATGCGGGTAAACGGCCACAGGTGCGAGATGCCTGGGCAGAAAGTATATAAGGAGCCCATCGCGAAATTTGGCCATTCTTCACCATTTTTCATTCGGATTTTGAGGCTTTTGGAGGGTTTTGAAGAGGGAATCAAGGGGATACTCATTGAAGTAAATTAATTGAGCTTAATACTTGTGATTATGGTAAATTTTAGTTGTTTAAGCATGAAATTAGGGATGAAATTGAGGGGATTAGGGCTTGAAATTGGAGAGTTTGATTTGGGTATTTGAGGGAGCATTTGATGTTAGATTTTGATGCATTTGATATGTATATACTCGTGAGTGAAAGGAGTTTCTAGTTTTGTATATTTTATCAGATTCCAAGATATGGGCCCGGGGGCCGAGTTTGGGTGAATTTCGGGATTTTGGTATAAATTGATAGTTTTTCGTAAGGAATTGATCCCTTAGACTATATTGATCATATTGTATTTCTTTTAGTTAGATTCGAGACGTTTGGAGGCCGATTTCAGAGGCAAAGGCATCGCAGGATAGGAATTTGACCGGTTCGAAGTAAGCAATGATTGTAAATCTAGTCCTGAGGGTATGAAACCCCGAATTTCACATTGTTTTACTACTTTGAGGTGACATACATGCTAGGTGAGGGCGTGTGGGCGTGTACCATTGGGGATTGTGACTTGATTCGTCCCGTAGCAACTATTAAGTTGTGTATTTGACTGAAACTATATGATATTTATGTGTTTTAGAAAGAATTCCTATAAATTTGGGCTGAATGCCATATTTGGGCCTCGTGCCAAAGTTGTTTGGACCCTTAGGGGCCTTTTATTATTATCCTCTCACTGTTTTGATTTAATATCTATATTCAGTCATGCTATGTTTACTGATTTCATAAACTCAGTCTTTATAACCCGATTTGATGCATATAAAATATTATATTAGGCTGAGCACCCTGTTTTTAATGATAGCTCGAGTGGCTTGAGAGGTTTCTGACTGAGTGAGGCTGAGGGCCTGTGTTGTGAGGATATTATGGGATCGTGATGCGCGCCGCAACATGATGTTACTGATTTATGATTAAGAGAGGCCGATGGCCTGATACATTCATGCCACGAGTTGGCTTGTTATAGCGCTTGGGCTCTAGGAGCCCCTCTGGAGTCTGTAAACCCCTAGTGAGCGCGGGTACCCTAAGTGAGTGATATGGTATTTTGCCCGAGGGGCTGTTTTTGATTCATGTTGTGCCTGAGGGGATGTATACGCGTGACTATGAGGTTTTTCCGAGGGGCTAATTCTGAGTGATGTTATGCCCGAAGGGCGGTTTATGATTCATGTTTGCCTGAGGGGCTGCTATTGACTTTCATCACTTTTACTCTAAATTGCATTGAACCTCTATTGAAACTATTGAAAAATATCTTTAAATGATTCTTTTTTACCGAAATTGGATTTTAAACGAGATGATTTGACTCATATACTGATTTGAAAGCATGTTGTACTTACTGAGATTTCATAACGTGGATTTTATGTGTTTCTTACTAAGTCTTTATTTACCTTTATTACTTACTGAGTTGGTGTACTCACATTACCCCCTGTACCTTGTGTGCAGATCCAGGGTTTACTCGACATGCTAGCGAGCATTGATCTTTCATCCATCACAGATATTTTGGAGTTGGCAAGGTAGCTGCACGGCGATCACAACCTTGCTCTTCTCCTACCTATCTTCTTTTAGATATTATTAGTTAATTTCCAAACTGTATTTGTCTTAGCATTTTCAGACAGTTTCTAGTAGATTCTCATGACTTATGACACTCTAATGTTGGGCTTTTCTTTCCGCACTTTATTATTCAGACTTATATTATAACATTTTATTAATTAATAGCTTAAAGAAACATTCATTTTGGATTATCGGGTTGTTTTGGTAAGATAGTCGGCTTTCCTAGTTCCTCGTTAGGCGCCATTACGACATGGTAGATTTGGGTCGTGACAAGTTGGTATTAGAGCCTAGGTTACATAGGTCTCATGGGTCATGAGTGGGTTTAGTAGAGTCTTGCGGATCGGTACAGAGACGCCTGTACTTATCTTCAAGAGGCTGCAGAACCTTTAGGAAAAATTCCATGTTCTTGAAGTCTTATCGTTCGAATCTGTTGATTCTGGTTACTAAACTTCTATTGTTTCATTATCTCATAGATGGTGAGGACTCGCACTACCGGACAGGGTGACTAATCACCAGTACTACCAGTTAGGCTCGTGAGGGATCGAGGTCGCGGTCAAGGTCGTGGCAGGGGTAAGGGTGTAGCCCGCGCAGTAGCCTGGAAAGTACATGTAGACCCTCCCGTTGTTCCAAATCAGGTCCCAGCTGCAGATGCTCCAGCGGGACCAGCTCAGGCACCCCTTATGCCTATTGTGATTCCTGGCCTTCAGGAGGCCCTAACTAAGATTCTATCAGTGTGCATTGGCCTGGCTCAGGCGGTCTCAGTCACTACAGCCGCAACTACTTCTCAATGAGGGGTAGGCACTCAGACTTTCGCCACTCGCACACCCGAGTTGTTCAGGGGCTTTAGACACTAGGGCACCTTCATCCTAGCCGGTTGCAGCTGCTTAGGACTATATAGCTCCTGTTATTCCAGAGGATGATCAGCGTAGAGTGGAGAGGTTTGGGAGACTCCAGCCTCCGTCATTTAGTGGTGCTGAGGGTGAGGATGCACAGGGTTTCTTGGAAAAGTGCCAGAGGATTCTTTGGACCACAAGTATTCTAGAGACTAGTGGGGTCTCATTCACTACCTTCCAGTTCTCTAGGGATGCACTTAGTTGGTGAGAGTCTCATGAGAGGCGTAGGCCGGTTGGCGCAGCACCCCTTACTTGGCAGCAATTCTCTGTTCTCTTTCTGGAGAAGTTTGTACCTGAGTCTCGCAGAGAGGAGATGCGCAGGCAGTTCGAGCAGCTTCGCCAGGGTGATATGTCTGTTACACAGTATGAGATGCGGTTCTCCGAGTTGGATCGTCATACTGTTTGGTTGGTTCTCACAGACCGAGAGAGGATTAGGAGGTTTATAAATGGCCTCAGTTTTTAGCTTCGGTTACTTATGACCAGAGAGAGGGTGTCTGGTGCCACTTTCGATGAGGTTGTCGACATTTCTCGATATATTGAGATGGTTCGTGGTTAGGAGAGGGTTGAAAGGAAGGCCAAGAGGCCTCATGGTCAGGGTGGATTCAGTGGTGCTCCTCATGGGGGTCAGTTCTAGCATGGCAGAGGCCGTCCATTCAGACATGCTAAGTTAGCTCGCCCAGTTCACCGTGGGGCATCATCGGGCCATGGTTCTCATAGTTCTCATCAAGGCCATTCATCACTTAGTGCCCCCCAGCCCAGAGTTTGTTCGTGCTCCATCGGTTCAGGGCTCCTCCATGCTAGGTTCTTCTACCAGTCATCCTGGTGCTAGGGGTTCCCTTCAGTCCCCGCCACCAGCACCACGAGGTTGTTATAAGTGTGGAGAGTTGTGGTATATGTGGAGGCAGTGTTCTCGTCGCTATGGGGGTCCACCTCAGCAGAGGAGTCAGCCATCAACTTTAGCACCAATTACTTCACCACCCACCCAGTTATTTAGGGGTGTAGGACATTCAGCTAGGGGTCTCCTTAGAGTAAGAGGTCGATCAAGTGGTGGTCAGGCCCGTTTCTATGCACTCCCAGCCAGACCAAATGCTATTGATTCAGATGCTGTGATCACATGTATCGTCTCAGTTTGCCACAGGGATGCTTTTGCATTATTTGATCGTGGTTCCACTTTTTCATGTGTCATCATATTTTGCTCATTATTTGGATATGCCCCGTGAGTCTCTTGTTTTATCTGTTTGTGTATCTACTCTGGTAGGCGATACTATTGTTGTAGACCGCGTATATTGGTCTTGTGTGGTGACTATTGGGGTTCTGGAGACCCGAGTGGAACTTTTGTTGCTTAGTATGGTTGATTTTGATGTGATATTGGGTATGGATTGGTTGTCTTCGTGTCGTGCTATTCTAGACGTCATGCTAAGATAGTGACGTTGGCTATGCCGGGGGTGTCATGGATTGAGTGGTGAGGTTTGTCAGATTATGTTCCTAGTAGGGTAATTTCATTTTTGAAGGCCCAACAGATGGTTGAGAAGGGTTGTCTTTCTTATTTAGCCTTCATGAGGGATGTTAGTGCAGAGAATCTTACCATTAATTCAGTTCCGATAGTGATGGATTTTTCGGATGTGTTTCCTGCAAACCTGTCGGAATGCCACTAGACAGGAATATTGACTTCGATATTGATTTGGTGCCAGGAACTCAGCCTATTTCTATTCCACCATATCGTATGGTACCGGCGGAGTTAAAGGAATTGGAGGAGCAGCTTCAAGAACTCCTTGATAAGGGATTCATTCGGCCTAGTGTGTCATCTTGGGGTGCGCATGTTCTATTTGTGAAGAAGAAGGATGGCACAATGAGGATGTGTATTGATTACAGGTAGTTGAACAAAGTCACAATCAAGAACAAGTATCATTTGCCTCGTATTGATGATTTATTTGACCAGCTTCAGGGAGAAAGAGTGTTCTCCAAGATTGATCTCAGGTCAGGGTATCACCAGTTGAAGATTAGGGACTCAGGCATTCTTAAGACAACTTTCAGGACCCGATATGGCCATTATGAGTTCCTTGTGATGTATTTTAGGCTAACCAATGCCCCAGCGACGTTCATTCTTTGATGAATAACGTGTTTCGACCTTATCTTGACTAGTTTTTTATTGTTTTCATTGATGATATTCTGGTGTACTCATGTAGTCAGGAGGAGCACATTGAGCATTTGAGAGTTGTAGTGCAACAGTTACGGGAGGAGAAGCTTTATGCAAAGTTTCCAAGTATGCGTTTTGGCTCAGTTTAGTGGCGTTCTTGGGGCACGTGGTGTCCAGTGAGGGTATTCAGGTTAATCCAAAGAAGATAGAGGCGGTTTAGAGTTGGCCCAGACCATCCTCAGCCACAGAGATTCATAGCTTTCTTGGGTTAGTAGGTTATTATCGTCAGTTTGTTTAGGGATTTTCATCTATTTCATCACCCTTGACCAAATTGACCCAAAAGGGTGCTCCTTTCAGGTGGTCAGATGAGTGTGAGGCAAGCTTTCAGAAGCTCAAGACCGCCTTGACCACATCTCCAGTGTTAGTTTTGCCATCAGTTTTAGGTTCTTATACGGTATATTGTGATGCTTCTCGGATTAGTATTGGGTGTGTGTTGATGCAGGAGGGTAGAGTGATTGCTTATGCTTCTCGTCAGTTGAAGCCCCATGAGAAAAACTACCCTGTTCATGATTTGGAGTTGGATGCCATTGTCTGCGCGTTGAAGATTTGGAGGCATTATCTCTATGGTGTGTCTTGTGAAGTGTTTACTGATCATCATAGCCTCCAACACTTATTCAAATAGAAGGATCTCATTTTGAGGCAGCGGAGATGATTAGAGATACTAAAGGACTATGATATTACTATTTTGTACCATCCGGGAAAGGCTAATGTCATGGTCGATGCCTTGAGTAGGAAGGCGGTGAGTATGGGCAGTTTTGCATTTATTCACGTTGGGGAGAGACCTCTTGCAGTTGATGTTTAGGCCTTGACCAATCGGTTTATGAGGTTGGATATTTCAGAACCCAGTCGGATCCTAGCTTGTGTGGTTTCTCGGTCTTCCTTGTTTGATCGTATCAGAGAGTGCCAGTATGATGATCCTCATTTGCTTGTCCTCAAGGACAGAGTTCAGCACGAGAGGCCAGAGATATGACTATTGGTGATGATGGGGTATTGAGGATGCATGGCCGGATATGTGTGCCCAATATAGATGGGCTTCGGGAGTTGATTCTGGAGGAAGCCCATAGCTCGCGATATTCCATGCATCTGGGTGCTGCAAAGATGTATCAGGACTTGGGACAACACTATTGGTGGAGGAGAATGAAGAAAGATATAGTGGAGTTTGTAGCTCGGTGTCTCAATTGTCAGCAGGTGAAACATAAGCATCAGAGACAGGGTGGCTTGCTTCAGCAGATGGATATTCCAGAGTGGAAGTGGGAGTAGATCACCATGGATTTCGTAGCTGGACTCCCACGGACTTTGAGGAAGTTCGATGCTATTTGGGTGATTGTGGATCGACTGACCAAGTACATGCACTTCATTCCTATGTGTATTACCTATTCTTCAGAGCGGTTAGCTGAGATTTATATCCGAGACATTGTTCGCATGCATGGCGTTCCAGTTTCTATCATTTCAGATATAGGTACTCAATTTACATCGTAGTTTTGGAGGGTCGTGCAATGAGAGTTGGGTACTCAGGTTGAGATGAGCACAACTTTTCACCCTCAGATGGACGGAAAGTCCGAGCGCACTATTCAGATATTGGAGAACATGTTGCACGCCTGTGTTATTGATTTCGGGGGTTCATGGGACCAGTTTCTACCGCTCACAGAGTTTATATACAACAACAGTTATCAGTCGAGTATTCAGATGGCTCCATATGAGGCTTTATATGGGAGACAGTGTAGATCTCCAGTAAGTTGGTTTGAGCCGGGCGAGGCTAGGCTTTTGGGTACAGACTTGGTGCAGGATGCTTGAGAAAAGGTGAAAGTGATTCAGGAGAGGCTTCATACAGCTCAGTCAAGACAAAAGATTTATGCTGACAGAAAGGTCGGGATGGGTCTTACATGGTTGGGGAGAAGGTTCTATTGAAGGTTTCACCCATGAAGGGTGTTATGAGATTCGAGAAGAAGGGAAAATTAAGCCCTTGGTTCATTCGACCTTTTGAGGTGTTTCAAAGGATTGGGGAGGTAGCTTATGAGCTTGCTTTTCCACCTAGCTTGTTGGGTATGCATTTGATATTTCATGTTTCCATGCTCCAAAAGTATGTCAGCGATCCGTTTCATGTTTTGGATTTCAGTACGGTTTAGTTAGATGGTGATTTGACTTATGATGTGAGCCAGTGGATATTTTGGAGCGGCAGTCCGAAAGTTAAGATCAAATGATATATATTCAGTTAAAGTGTAGTGGATAGGTCGGCCCATGGAGGAGGCTGCTTGGGAGACCGAGCGGAAGATGCGGAGCAGATATCCACAACTGTTTGAGGCTTCAGATATGTTTCTAGACTCGTTCGAGGACGAACATTTGTTTAAGAGGGGAATGATATAACGGTCCGGCCGGTCATATCGTGAATTATAGCCCTGTTTCCCCCATTTCTGCTTCTTTAAGTGTTCTTCAGCTGTATTTCATCATATCGTGTTGGTTGGTTGGGTTCGGAGTAGTTTCAGTGTGGAATGAGATACTTAGTCTCCTATTTAGAAGTTTAAGTAGGAAAAATCAACCGGATGTTGACTTATGTGCAAATGATCTCGGATGTGAATTCTGATGGTTCGGTTAGCTCTGTTAAGTGATTTTGGACTTAGGAGCGTATTCAAAACGTGATTTGGAGGTTCGTGGTAGAATGAGATTTGAATTGGTGAAATTGGAAATTTGGCGACTTTCGGCCGACAGTGGATATTTTGATATCGGAGTCGGAATGGAATTTCGAAAATTGGAGTAGGTCCGTAGTGTCATTTGGGGCGTGTGTGTAACATTTCAGGTCATTAGGATGTATTTTAGTAAGTTTTGGCATCATTTGTGGAATTTGGAATTTTGGAAATCCTTAGGCTTGAATCCGGGAGTATTTCAGTGTTTCGATGTTGTTTTGAGTGTCCCGTAGGTTCGACTAAGTTTGTATGTTGATATGTTACGTGTTGGTATATTTGGTTGAGGCCCCGAGGGGCTTGGGAATATTTCGGATGGTTAACAGAAAGTTTGGAGTGGGATTTTGCAGCTGAAGTTGATGCTTCTGATGTTTCCGCACCTGAGGAGTGGGGACCGCAGGTGTGATGATCACAAACGCACGAAGCAACCACAGATGCAGAATTTGTTGCAAGAGCGAAAGTTGGACCGCACCTGCGAGCCCGCAGGTGCGAGGCCTGGGGCGTAGGTGCGGAAGCTGGTGGGTTAAGTGAAAACCACAGATGCGGTTTTTTTGACCGCATAAACGGTCTCGCAGATGCGGGTAAAGGACCGCAGGTGCGGGATGCTTGGGCAAAAAGTATATAAGGAACCCTTCGTGAATTTTGGCCATTCTTAACCATTTTTCATTCATATTTTGAGGATTTGGAGGGTTTTGAAGAGGGAATCAAGGGGATACTCATTGAGGTACGTTACTTGAGCTTAATACTTGTGATTATGGTAAATTTCAGTTGTTTAAGCATGAAATTAGTAGAAATTAGGGATGAAATTGAGGGGATTAGGGCTTGAAATTGGAGAGTTTGATTTGGGGATTTGAGGGACCATTTGATGTCGGATTTGGATAAATTTGGTATGTATAGACTCGTGAGTGAAATGAGTTTCTAGTTTTGTGATTTTTTTCGGATTCCGAGACGTGGGCCTGGGGGCCGGGTTTGGGTGAATTTTGGGATTTTGGTATAAATTGATAGTTTTTCGTAAGGAATTGATCTCTTAACTAATATTGATCACATTGTATTGCTTTTGGTTAGATTCGGGACATTTGGAGGCCGATTCCAAAGGCAAGGGCATCGCGCAATAGGGATTTGACCTGTTCGAGATAAGTAATGATTGTAAATCTTGTCCTGAAGGTATGAAACCTCGGATTTTATATTGTTTTACTACTTTAAGGTGACGCACATGCTAGGTGACGGGCATGTGGGTGTGTACCGTTGGGGTTGTGACTTGGTCCGTCCCGTAGAAACTATTAAGTTGCATATTTGACTGAAACTATATGATATTTCTGTGTTTTAGAAAGAATTCCTATAAATTTGGACTGAATGCCATATTTGCGCCTCGTGCCAACGTTGTTTGAACATTTAGGGGCCTTTTCTTATTATCCTCTCACTGTATTGATTTAAGATCTATACTCAGTCATGCTATGTTTACTGATTTCATAAACTCAGTCTTTATTGCCCGATTTGATTCATATAAAATGTTATTTTGGGATGAGCCTCTATTTTTATTGATAGCTCGAGTGGCTTGAGAGGTTTCTGACTGAGTGAGGCCGAGGGCCTGTTTGTGAAGATATTATGGGATCGTGTTGCGCGCCGCAACATGATGTTACTGATTTATGATTATGAGAGGCCGAGGGCCTGATTGATTTATCCCACGAGATGGTTTGTTATAGCGTTTGGGTTGTAGGATCCCCTCCGGAATCTGTACACCCCCAGTGAGCGCGGGTACCTTGAGTGAGTGGTATAATATTTTGCCCGAGGGGCTGTTCTTGATTCATGTTGTGCCCCAGGGGCTGTATACAAGTGACTATGAGGTCTGCCCGAGGGGCTAATTCTGAGTGATGTTATGCCCGAGGGGCGGTTTATGATTCATGTTTGCCCGAGGGGCTGTTTATGATTTTCATCACTTTTGCTCTAAATTGAATTGAACCCCCGTTGAAACTATTGAAAAATATCTTTAAATGATTTTTTTACCGAAATTGGATTTTAAACGAGATGATTTGACTCATATACTGATTTGAAAGCATGTTGTACTTACTGAAATTTCATGACGTGGATTTTATGTGTTTTTTACTGCTCAGTCTTTGTTTACCTTTATTACTTACTGAGTTGGCGTACTCACATTACTCCCTATACCTTGTGTGCAGATCCAGGGGTTGGCAAGGTAGTTGCATGGCGATCGCAGCCTTGCTCTTCTCCCTCCTATCTTCCTTTAGATATTATTAATTAATTTTCAAACTGTATTAGTCTTAGCATTTTTAGACAGTTACTAGTAGATGCACATGACTTGTGATACCCCGATGTCGAACTTTTCTTTCCGCACTTTGTTATTCAGACTTATATTATAATGTTTTGTTAATTAATAGCTTAAAGAAACCTTCATTTTGGATTATCGGGTTGTTTTGGTAAGATGGTCAGCTCGCCTAGTTCCTCGTTAGGAGCCATCACAACAAAGTAGATTTGGGTCGTGACATATTTGGCAAGAAACCAGTGTATCTGAGGGATTTTTCTTTGATGTGAATCATGACAACTTTTTGATGAAATCCATTACATCTATATATATGCTCCGGTTATGGAGAGAACTTGCTAGTTGAGAGCTTGAGTAAAATTATAAAGAGAGGAACTGTACTACGTACTCTATACTTCTTTATTTTCTATATTTACTCTGTTTCATATTTATTCACTTTTTTACTGTACCTGATATTATTGGACCACTAGTAAGTGTCGGAGTCGACCTCTCACCACTACTTCTTCGAGGTTAGACTGGATATTTACTGAGTACGCGTTGTTTTCGTACTCATACTATACTTGTTGTACATTTTGTTGTGTAGACACATGCATGGCTAGTGGCCTAGTGGGCGCAGCGGCATGATTGACATGGGGACCTAGGTGAGCTGCATCTTATGTACGATCCATAGCCAACAAAGTCTCCTTCAGAGTATTTGTATTTCTTTTTTGTCCAAGTTTGGATTCCGGACAGTTATTGTATTTTATTTTATTTTCTAGTAAATGCTCATGCGCTTGTGACACCGGTTCTGGGATGATTATGGGATATTTAGAATTAAAATTGGAAAACGTTATTATTATTCTTTAAAGTTCATCTTTTACTAGTTAAATTGAGAAAAATTTATTATTTCAGAAATATGAAAAATGAGAGATTAACTATTTATTGTGGCTTGCCTAACAGTAGTGTTCGGCGGCATCACGATCTTTAATGAATTTTGTGTCATGACACTTATAGTCTGTGTGAAATGCGTTTATAAGGTTAAGAATCGCATTTAAGTTAAAACTTCAGTAATCAAAATCATGTTAAAAGCTGATTACTAATGGGGTAGCTTAATTGAATCAAATGTGTGTTTCTTCTTTTCTAATTTTTGGACCTCAACATACATGTTAAAAAATAACATTATATTACAGCGAAAATTTAAATAGTTAGAATTTTATGTATATAAAAAATTAGACTATTATGGCGACTAAAAAATTGGGATAAGTTCACAAAATACCTACCCTAACACAAACAATTTACCCGCTTCTACCCAAACCAAAGTATTTACCCGATCTACCTATTCCATGAACCATAAAATGCTTATTGATGATCAACATTCATTTGATCCTTTTCTTTATTTTTTTCCCCTTTTGTTATATAAAAAAAAACTGATAAAGTATTTTTCCCCTTATTTGTTTCATATTTTTCTTTTTCTCCATATCAACTATCAAAAAAATAACCTATATAGTATATCTTATTTATCTTTTTTTTATCTGTCATTTTTTCTTTTTTAAATATATGTATTACTGTAAATATTTCTAGCACATAGGATCCAAAATTATATATTAGTACAATAAAATGGAATATTGGTATTTAATGTTATTATAAATACTTGTCACAATAGTATATCAAAACTGCATATAAATATATCAAATAGGTATAGTACTATTTTATGTCGCCACGCACCTACTTCTTATACAATGAATATATTTTTATGGAACTCATCAAAAATTCATTTAAGAAAATATTTGTAAGGACATAGTTGGAAAAATTAAAAAAATTAAAAAATTACTTATTTAGTATGGTATATTGTTTTATTATATTGAACTACAACAATATAATGCTACTATAACTATGACTTTAGCTTTACACAATAGCACCTAAATGATTTAACAAATAGGAGTCGAAGTATACTATTATTGTATATTGTATACTATTACAACATATTGTTGCAGTATATTACATATTATTATGATATACCATTATATTATATTGTATACTATAACATCTGTTGCAGTATAGCTATATACGCCTACAACATATGTATACCATAGCGGTATATTATTGGGTAACAGTGTTCTTCATTGATTATTACAGTATACCATTGTAGTATAGCTATATACTCCTATAGTATATTTGTATACCATAGCGGTAAACTGTTGGATAACTGTTTTTTTCTTCAATTTTCAGCTGAAAAATTTGATCTCAATCATCTAAAATCAGCTCCAAATGAGATCAAATTTTAGTATGAAATTTCAGAAAGTACTATAAGTAATATTTAATAACACCCACTTTGAATCAAACAAGAAATCTTCAAAATAAAAATTTTAAATTCAATAGCTTCAAACCCAACAATGATGGATATTCAAATACACACAAAATTCAGATATGGGAAGCTTAATATCAAATTCCAAGCACCAAAATCACAATCATGTTTTGAAAAATGACTCGAACAAGGACAAAGAGTTACGAGAAAATATCAAATTTGTAGGGAGGGAGAGAGTGTTTAGTGGCGATGAAAGGCATTCAATAGGTGATAATTTCATTCAACAAGAGAAAATTAAACTACATGCACGTTATGAATTAATTGAATCGTAATTTGTACATATTGAGCAAACCTCTTTTGTTGTATACACAAAATCATCACATAACTAAATAAATAATGATATTCCTTACCCATTAATTTATCAATATTTTAATTTGTGAATATTATAAAAATATTGCCGATTAGATAAACAATTTAACTTATGAAAATAAAAGCAAGAACAAAGAGAGGAAATTGATGAAGAGAGAAATGAAAGTGTTTCTTACTTTGGATTGAAACAAGGAAGATTACGCGTGGGTTGGGTATATGTTCATTTCCCCTGAAGCCTTTAGAGACTTCCTTTATGGTTAGAGGGGTAACAATTTTATATGGAATAGACATATTTAGTAATTACTGTCCAAATTGATAAGACCGGATAATTAGTTTAAGTTTAATAGGTAGCCACCGTAAATTCCTCTAAATAATTGGCCAATACTTGGAGTTATTTGCACCTACACAGAGAGTCAAGCAGAGTAGATACGTAAAACATAAGTTTTAATCACGACTTCTAATAAATTGCCATAAAAGCTCTATTTTTCTGGATCGAGTGTGTTTGTCGCACTGAAATTCTTATTGTTTTTAGTTTCCCAACACCGTCGAAAAAATTTTGTCATCCCGTTGCAAAGTCGACAATAAAATGTTATCCTAACTATTTAAATAAAGCATGTTGATTTTAAAGAAGAAAAAATGAAGAAAAAGTTAATAAAATCTTTTTTTTTTAATTTTTACCATAATCTATTGTATTATATGTTAGTGTTTTTGTGTAACTTATTTGTTCTATCATTAACTAAGCGATAAAAAAGACCCTGGTAAATCGTACTGGAGTGATTCGAGAAGAACGATTAAGCTCATATTCTATTCTTTCTTCAATACTTACAGACGAAGTGTTTCTTTTCAGATCACTTCTACGCTGCGAAGTTAAAGATTCTTTGAATTATCCTTGAATTTGAAAGAAAATATTTAATTTGAATTTGTCCAAGTCTGGTCATATAATCCATAGAAGTACCTATGTGTTTTCTTTACACGCTAATCTTTAGCGTTGTTAATTGGAAAACAAAAACATCGTTTCGACGTTGAACAGTAAACGTATTCCTAACTTCCCGTTATATTAATGGATCAATTTTTAAAGCTTGGAAAATTCAACTTCAATGATTAGAGTACTAGAAATTCGTCTTATGCAAGAAAGAACGTTCTTACCTCTTAAGAGTATAGTCAAATTTCTTTATAACAATCACATTTGTTCCAGTTATTTTTGATTACTATAATGATGTGATGTTATAAAAAATACATAATATAGCATAACATGAAAAATAGGTTCCAAAAAAATTTAACCATTATAGTGAAATGTTATTATAAATAATGATTGTAATAAAAAACCTTCATTGTATCACATTTATCTCAAAACTACATAAAGAGAGAAGGAATCGTACGTATGTGAAGGAAGAGAGAAATGAATATTTCTAGAAGCTTTTCATTTCTAACTAAGTGATGCAATGTGTGTTGTATATCTTTTATACTACTCTAACCGATATTTAACTCCAACTCTAACTAATAACTAACTCTAGTGACATATGAGTTACAATGCTAAACTATAGTTAGGTAATTACATCCTTTACAACCCCCCCCATCAAGGTAGGAGGTATGAAGATATTCTTCATTCCTAACTTGGAGATCAAATAGTCATGTTGCACTCTTCCAAGTCCTTTGGTGAGGATATATGTCTGTTGTTCTGCTGAAGATAGGTAGATGGTTCTAACGAGACCTTGCTTGATCTTTTCACGAACGAAATGACGGTTGATGTCAATATGCTTGGCCCGCTCATGAAACACACGATTAGCAGCTATTTGGATAGCTGATTTGCTATCACATTAGAGTGGAACAGAAGTGTGTGATGCAACCCCCAATTTCTTAAACAATCCCAGGAACCAAATGACCTCTGCCACAGTAGATGCTAAGTTGTGGTACTCTACTTCAGTAGAACTCCTAGAGATGGTCGATTGCTTCTTTGACTTCCAAGAAAATAAGAGAGCCACCAAATTTGAT
The DNA here is from genome assembly GCF_000393655.2 of Nicotiana sylvestris. Lineage (NCBI taxonomy): Eukaryota > Viridiplantae > Streptophyta > Magnoliopsida > Solanales > Solanaceae > Nicotiana > Nicotiana sylvestris. The sequence goes on along the minus strand of NC_091060.1, from coordinate 161,758,258 downwards.
AAGGTAGCCAGTAATTGACTTCCTAGTATGGGGGCAGGATGCCCAGTCGGTATCACAAAAGACAATTAAAGATTCCAAACACTCAGCCTTCATCAGTACTCCAAACTCATGGCAAGACTTAAGATACCTGACTACACGCAATGCAACCTCCATGTGAGAAGCCTTGGGGCAATGAATAGACTGGCTTAGGCTTTGCGCATCAAAGGAAATATCTGGCCTAGTAGCAGTAAGGTATAGCGGCCTCCCAAGTAGTCATTGATAGGGCGCTGGATCAACCAAAATCTTGTCTGTGTTGTCCCCTACATGTGTATCAAACTCAATAATGGTGAGATTCAAATTAGGCTCTAAAAGGAAACCTACTAGCTTAGAACTTGATAAATCTATGTTTGCAATCAGGTCAAGAGTGTACTTCCTCTGATGCATGAAGATACCTTCCTTGCTTCTGGAAAACTCAATCCCCAAGAAGAAACGAAGTTCACCTAGATCCTTAATTTTGAATCTTTGTCGAAGAGTAGATTTAGTGTCTTGAATGAGCTGAATATCATCACTTGTGATGAGAATATCATCTACATACACCAATATAACCACTATCCTTCCTCCAATCCTCTTAGTGAAGAGAGAGTAGTCTAGGTGACATTGTGTGAACCCAAAATCAGCTAGAGCAGTAGATAGTTTTAGATTCCACTACCTAGATGCCTGTTTAAGGCCATAGAGTGATTTGTACAAGCTTGCAGACTAGAGACCTATCCCCTGTTCTATTGAATTTTTGTGGTATTTGCATGTATACTTCTTCATCCAAGTCCCCTTATAGGAACACATTATAAACATCCATTTGAATTATTTTCTAATGTCTAGAAGCTGCCAAAGAGCGCACACTTTTGACAGTGACCATCTTGCTCACTGAGGAGAAAGTCTTCTTGCTGATTAAACCCTTTAGCTACAATCCTAGCCTTAAAATTTATATTTCACCATTTGCCTTATATTTGATCTTGTAGACCCACTTGCAGCCTATAGCTTTTTTTTCTTTAGGAAGGGTCATTATCTCCCAAGTTTCGTTGTCTTTTAATGTCTTGATTTCATCCTTCATTGCAGTCACCCATCTGGTATCTTTAGCAACCTCAGAGTATGACCTTGGCTCCTCCTCTATGGAGATCTTTGACAAGAAACTTTGGTATTGAGGAGAAATAGTGGAGTAGCTGATGAAATCAGATATATGATACTTGCAGCTAGGAGCTCTAGTTCCCCTCCTTTGGGTTACATAATCTTGAAGCCAAACAGGTGGCCTTGATGTCCTAGTGGTCTTTCTAACATATTCTTCTTGAGAAGGAATAGCTGGCAGTTGTTTTGAAGGATCAAAAACTGGCCAGGCCTGTGATTCCGCAATGGAACTCCCATATGTAAGTACAACCTGCTCCTGCATCATCTCCTCACTTCCAAGCTCAGTATGATCAGGAATATGAGGACCGCTGGGGCTTTCCTGCAACCTCTCTACACTTCCTTGTTCTGTATGAGTATGAACAAGAGCAGTTCTTGGAATTGCAACATGTGTGGGTGCTTCCTTCACTATGTCATACCTTGGAATGATAGGTATATCAAGAAATAATTGCTCAGATTTGTAAGATGACTCCTTAAAGAAAGACATTTTCATAAAAGGTCACATCTCTACTTACAAAAGGAACCCCATTTTCAAGGTCTAATAGCTTGTAACCTTTCTACAATAGTGCATAACCAAGTAACACTGACCTTATAGCTTTAGGACCAAACTTGTCTGTAGTAGTCAAGTTAGTAGCAAAGCATAGACATCCTATGACTTGCAAATGACTCAAGGAAGCCTGCTTGTGATACAATATCTCATGAAGACTCTTGTTGTGCAGCACTGTAGATGACACCCTATTAATTATGTATACTGCAACTTGAATACAGTAACCCCAATATATGGCTAGTAAGTATCTTTGAAATCTAATAGATCGGGCAGTCTCTAAAATAATCGATGCCTTCTTTCAACCACTTTATTCTGTTGTGGAGTATAAGGGCAAGAACTTTGATGGAGAATCCCCTGTGATTGAAAAGGATCTTTGTAAGTGCTATTAAAGAATTCCCCATTATTGTCGAATCTGAACGCTTTAATTATTTTATTAATTGAGTATGAATCATGGCAATGAAATTTCTGAGTAGTGCATGAACATCAAATTTGAACTTCATTAGGAATATCCAAGTCCATCTAGTACAATCATCAACTAATGTAAGAAATAATCGCATTCCATTCATAGTAGTTGTCTTATAAGGACCCCACATATCTATGTGAATCAAATCAAAACTTTCTAGACATCTATTAGAACTACTAGGAAAGGGAAGTCTTGTCTGTCTAGCAAGAGGGCAAATTACACACTTATGTTGCAAGTCTATGTGAGAACTAATGGTATTTCTAAGGCTTGTTAATTCTCTTCAGCACTGCTACAGATACATGCCCCATTTTCTTATGCCATAATTCTGCGGATTCTCCTTTGTAATTCCCTGTTGAGACTACAAAAGATTGTGAAATCCCATGTCTTTTATTTTGTCACATGGAATGTAAATGGTATAGCTCATCTAGCTATCTACCAATCTCATTCACCTTCCTAGATAAGAGATCCTGAAACACAAAAAATGTTGCCAAGAATGTTGCACTACAATTAAGCTCTTTTGTAAATTTGGAAACTAACAAGAGATTAAATCAGAATGCAGGCACACATAGAACATTCTTAAGCACATTACCTCTTGTGAGTTGATGGCTGCCCACATGAGTGACTGCTGTAGAATCCTCAGTTGGCAATTGAACTTGTCCTGCATTATCTATTGACATATTATTGCTCAATAAAGCCTTATCTCCAGTCATATGATTAGTAGCACTAGTATCTACAATCCACTTAGAACTCTTTGTATCATTACAAGTATAATTACCTGCCATGTTTGCACAAGCATTGCTGTCACCAGTACAATTTTTCTACAACAAATATAGAAGTTGTGTATATTGTTCTTGAGTAAACATTAGAGAGGAAATGCCTGAATTGTTCCCCAGCCAAGTGCTTCCCTGTGCACATGTCATACCAGATGCTTCATGCTGAGGAAATTGTGGTCCAACTACTTCCATTTGTACTGCATTAGCTCTATGTTTCCCTTTAAAATCAAAGGGGTATCTCATGATCTTGTAACAAGTTTTTCTTACATGCTCTGGCATATTGCAAAAGTCACACTTCATCAAGTTGTAACATTAATCTTTGATGTGTCCCTTTAGATGACAGTAGTCACATTGTATATTTTAATTCTTCTTTGGGTTTTTACTGGACTGAGCAATGAACATTGTTGTGAGATCTATACTTTTCCCACCCCCATAGTTATTGCTAGAAATTATCTTTCTACTCTCAGCTTGAACTATCATAGCAAATGTTTGGTTAATACTAGGCACATTTAGCATCATCAATCTGCCCCTAGCTTGCTCAAATGTATCATTTAAGCCCATTAAAAATTGCAGCGGTCGTTGAAATTCAATTTGTTCCGCATAATTTTTTATAGGTGAGGGTGGTAATATAGAGTCATACTCTGCTCATAAATCCTTAAGTTTGGTAAAGTAAACAAAGACTTAGGAGATACTTTGAGTCAATATAAAAATCTCCTTATGCAAGTAATACAGTCGTGAGGCATTCACCATGTCAAAACTTTCTCTAAGTTTTGTCCAAATGGTCAGTGCATTTGACGAGAAAAGAACTCCAGTCACTAGGTCCTTCTAACATTGCTCATTATCCATGAGGTTACTATCGCATTGAAGCGATCCCATTGCTAAGCCAAATCTGCACCAAAATCACTCTTAGTCGTTGTACCATCGATAAGGCACAATTTGTTTTTCCCTAACAATACAATCTTAATCGCCCAACATCAAAGTGTGTAGTTCTCCATTACAATTAGCAACAATCCCACATTCATCGAACCATGTCTATCGGAAGGGTGCAAATATAACGGATGACTGTGGTCGAGAACTACCATGCCACTAGCTCCGCCACTAGAAGTACTACTACTCATACTATTTGAGTTTTCCAGAATTGTCATGATAGATGAAGAATTAGATGTAGAATGAATAGAATCTGCGTAATTTCAGCACAATTTCTGTGAAAGCCTCTGAAATTAGGGTTCTAGAATATTAAAAAATTGCCGATTATCAGGTAAAATTGTGCAAACTCTCTCAATTTTGTTAGGACCGAAAAAGTCAGGTGTCATGCGGAAGCTAGAAAAGCAAACCTTGAATGACGATAAATCATGTAACAATGAGAAATATACCAAAAGTGATACAAATATTTAACGTGGTTTGGTCAATTGACCTACGTCCACGGCGGAGATGAGAAATCCACTATAATAAAAGAAAGTACAAAATATTGAGAGAACAATCTCACGAATAGACAAATACAAGTGACACACTAACACTTATCCCGTAAAGTTATCCCCCTAAACACGACTCTCAAACCCCATATGATTACATTGTAGATGCTACTGAATGAGAAGGAAGGATCCTCAATTTATAGAAGTTCAAACCTTTTCCTACAAGAAAAAGGACTAGCCAAATATGAGAGATTATAATTTTCTTCTAAAAGAAGAAAAACTCAATTATGGTAAATATGTTGCTCTTTTCTTCAACAAATAGAAAAACCAAATATGGTAAGAAAATCAGGACAACGCCTAACAATTCTCCCCCTTTTTTCTGACAAAATTAACTTGATCCACATTCTTCTCATAATATTCAATAGGTCGCATCTCCAAATATCCACCGCAAAGTTTGTCTCAACGTGCGTAGCACTCTGGTCAAATTTCTCAAACAATAAACATGATAATCGTCAAATAGGTTGCGGCTAGAACTTAACCCGCCAAGATGAACCTGCCTTGAATCTTGCTCTGATACCACTTGTTATGACCTAAATAATCAGGTGTCATGCGGAAGCTAGTAAAGCAAATCCTCAACAACGATAAATTAGATAACAAGAAATATACCAAAAGAGATACAAACATTTAACGTGGTTCGGTCAATTGACCTACGTCCACAGTTGAGATGAGCAATCCAATAATAAAAGAGAGCACAAAATATCGAGAGAATAACCTCACAGAGAGGCAAACACAAGTGACACACTAACACTTGTCCTGTAAAGTTCTCTCCCTAAACAAGACTCTCAAACCCCATATGGCTATATTGTGGATGCTACTGAATGAGAAGGAATGATCCTCAATTTATACAAGTTGAAACCTTTTCCTACAAGAAAAAAGGACTAGCCAAATATGGAAGATTTATAATTTCCTTCTATAAGAACGAAAACTCAATTATGGTATATATGTTGTTCTTTCCTTCATGAGATAGGAAAATCAATTATGGTAAGAAAATCTGGCAAACACCTAACAATTCTCCCCCCTTGGGCTGAATTTTCTGACAAAATAAACTTGATCACCTTCGTCACATAACCTTTCAACAGGTCGCATATCCAAATCTCCATCACAAAGTTTGTCTCAACATGAGTCGAACTCCGGCCAAATTTCTTTGACAAAAATCACGATTATCGTCAAATAGGTTGCGCCAAGAACTTAACCCGCCAAGCTGAACCTGTCTTGAACCTCGCTCTGATACCACTTGTTATGACCAAAAAAACAGGTGTCATACAGAAGCTAGTAAAACAAACCCTCAACGACGATAAATCAGACAACAAATAAGAAATATATCAAAAGAGACAAATATTTAACATGATTCGGTCAATTGACCTATGTCACAGCGGAGATGATCAATCCACTATATAAAAGAGAGTACAAAATATCGAGAAAACAACCTCACGAAGAGGCAAACACAAGTGACACACTAACACTTGTCCTGTAAAGTTATCCACCCAAACAAGACTCTCAAACCCCATATGGCTACATTGTGGATGCTACTGAATAAGAAGGAAGGATCCTCAATTTATAGAAGTACAAACTTTTTCCTACAAGAAAAAGGACTAGCCAAATATGGAAGATTTATAATTTCCTTCTACAAGAAGGAAAACTCAATTATGGTAAATATGTTTTTCTTTCCTTCATGAGATAGGAAAACCAATTATCGTAAGAAAATCTGGCAAACACCTAACAGATTTCCCTTTGAATTGCACGAGAAAATCCATAGAATTGCAGAGAAGATGGCTCTGATACCATGTCAAATGCTTTGAAAATACATCAAAGAGAGAAGGAATCGTATTTGAAGGAAGTGAGAAATGGATATTTCCAGAAGCTTTTCATTTTTAACTAACCGATACAATGAGTATTGTATATCTTTTATACTACTCTAACTGACATTTAACTTCAACTCTAACTAACAATTAGCTCTAGTTACTTATGAGTTATTATGCTAAACTATAGTTAAGTTATTACATCCTTTACAAAAACTATGACCGCAGAGATATTAGGGGGAAAAGAAAAAGCAAGTTATGAATTTAAGAAAGTCTTAAGTCAATAACGAGAATAATGTGCCTAATATTGAATCTAAACGCTTATTAAGTAACATCGTTTTTTTTTGAATAAATTAGTATCTATAAACGTGCGTTGCACGTTAATAATAACATATGATGGTTTAAAAATTTATTTATATGAAAGAATAATAAATTTAATTAATGTGAGAAATTTTATATATAATATTACAACAATCATCTAAATGCTAAAAAATATTATTACATTAACATAATACGTGAATTCAAAATTAAAGGATATCATAATAACTTACATAAATAATCAATTTTAGTCATATTACGTAGATAATTATGTATTGTAGTTTAAAGGTATCTAATGTGATGGTATCTTGTCGAATACTTCTATATAGACAATGTTTTTTTGTATATGTTTCCTTCTAATGCTTTGGTTACTATGCTATACCAGAACTATTGTTGTCGATATTGATATCTCTTTTGAAAGTGCAATATATGGTTATTCGTAAGAAAATATATTGTGGTAAATACAATTCAATATTTAGGATGTTTGTCCTTATGCTTTATTTATTATAATACAAAATATAAACATACTTAAAATTATTTTCACACAAACTTAAAAGGATATTCTTTAGTTTCGGAAGACAAAAGTTGAATTCGGGGATAAACACATACTTAGATGTATATTGAATAGTATTATAAGTTCTGCATGTATGACGTTATTGTCAAAACTTCTATATACCATATGTGTACTATTACATAAGCTATTCAGCGGATCTAAGTTTTCAGTAGCATGACATACATTGTTTTCTTCAAAATTAACCTATATGCAATAGAAGATCAATTTTAACTTAATCTATTATATATATATATATATATGTGGTGACACTAACATAAGTAAAAAATAATAAACTTGACAATAAACTTGTTCGGTAGAAGGCCATTTGGTATGAAAGTATTTAAGTATTCTTCTTAATAGTTATTGTTGATATCATCTTCAGTTGAGTCAAAACTGAAAAATATTTTATTTTTACTATAAAACTTAGCAATCAACATTTTATTTAGTTGATCAATATATTCAATTTTTGCTAGCTAAGATAGCTCTTTAATTTCTACCATGTAATTTGCATAAATTATGTTTTAATCTAATGATGAAAATATATATTTTCCTTATTAAATGCACTACTATTACTATTGGGGTTGATAACCAAGTATTCTAGAAGAACCAAGTCATCTTTTACTCGATGCTCTTATTCGTTTCCGACACGAAGCAAGAAGTCACTGAAGTTGGATCTGTTCTTACTTTTATAGTATTTCTTGTCATTTGAATATTTTTCATTTGAGGTCATAAGTATAATTTTGGCAAGCTAGCTTTTACAGTTTCTGCCTTGGTCAATTTTGGAACTACAAATCGTACTTGACAGAAATCACCTCCCAAACTATTACTTTTCCACCAAACGGTTCATCGATATCCAACATATCTCTAAAACTCTAGGCGATTGTTTCGATCATTTGATGCTTAGTCAAAAGCGATTCATCCCACATTATCACTTTTGCTTTCCTTATAAATTTAGCACTATTGCTCTGATTTGATATATTTATGATGGTTATTTCAGTTATTTGAAGAAGTATATCAAATTTAAAATGAGTTGTACGACCTCATAATAAAATTATTGTTGGTACACCACTTGTTTTTATTGCTAACAATATCATGCCCCTTGATCGGATATTTGCAAGTAATGCATGACATAGAAATATTGTTCGATTCCGCTGGAGGCATATACAAAGGATAATCCCGCTATACCAGAGTCGATTTTTTATAATATAGTCTTGAAAGCTTATTCTTGTTCAGGATTTAGCTTTGACTGTTCTTTTTCAAACACTTGTATGGCCTTCTTAATATTATACTAATCTTTTTTACTTTGTGATCTATTTTTTTAAATCTATAACACTCTATTTATGGAATAAATTTATGTACCCTAAGATTTTTTTTTATTGAAAAATAATTTTACTCATATGATGAATTTAAAAAATACTTTAATTGGATTCTCTTGATAAATAATTAATGGAAAGATTTGATTATTTGGTTTTAACATAAAATATAATTTATTTTATGTTGATTTAGATTCTTAATATTAGTTCATCTCATTTTCTAAATATTTAACCGTGATTATAATTTTATCTACCATAAATTTTATTTTTAAAGAGTAAAAAGATCAATAATTGTCATGACCCATTTCCGTAATAGGTCATGAAGGCGCCCGACAACAATGTCAGGCAAGCCAACGCGGAAACATAATTAAATTCTTATATTGCTTTTATCAGAAACAAGTAAAGCAGATGCTCCAATTTAGATATAAAACCAGGAGTGATCAATAATGTATATAACCCGATTATACAATCCAGAATAAATGTCTACTAATGTGTGTGCCAAGATCTGGTGTCACAAGTATAGGCATCTAGTAGAATATACAAAAGATTGTCTCTATCCTACTGTCTGAGATAGAAAAGACAGAAAAAGTAAGAAAAGACTCCATCCGGCTGCAGAACGACATAGGAAGGAAACAACTCATCGTGGAAGTCCCGGTTACTAAATCAGGGGCGCGCACCAGACTGGTAACCAGATATACCTGCCTCAGATCCTGTACAATTAAGTACAGAAGTGTAGTAAGAGTATATAAACAATATGTACCCAGTAAGTATCCCGTCTAATCTCGAAGAAGTAGAGACGAGAGGTCGACTTGATACTTACTAGGGTCAAAATAATATGATAAAGTGTTATGCTAAGCATGGGGATCACCAGTAATCAACAGTTTATAACGAAAAACAATAATCATGTTCTTGACCATATTTCAGTTAGCCATTTACATTTCAAAATACTTAACAAAACAAGTCATGTATAAGATTTCGCATAAATATCATGTGCACATTATGCCGAGGTCAACGGCCCGCTCCAACAGAAAATTAACTGTGCACTACCGAGGGTCGAACAACGCGAATTATAGATGCATCTATTTACACCGAGGCGATTGGCCCGATCCATAAATATCAAAAAACATCAATAATACACACAAAGGCGCATTTATATACAAATAGATTCTTACAAGAGTTCAACAAGTTCACATGTTCACCTTTATTTCTTTCCAAGTCTCTAACATATCATAAATGATCAAATTAGCAAGTTAATATGGAGATATTCACAGTTTAGGCATGATGTGGGTCCTAATCTACCCAAGCAGTTAACGTCATAGTAGCTACACACGGACTCTCATCACCTAGTGCATACGTAGCCCCCGTATTTAGTAGCAATTTTTTCAATTATTATACCTATGAGGATAATTCCCTCTTACAAGGTTAGAAAGGAGACTCACCTCGCTCCAAGCGCACTTTCAAATATCAAGAACAAGTCCAAGCCCTCAATTCGTAGCCGAACAATCCCAAACTAGTTAAATAAAGTAAGAACTAGTCAATATAGACTCACAAGATCGAATATTAACTATTTAAGCAATTTCCCAACCTTTTACACAAGTTTCCCAAATTCCGACCCCAGGCCCACGTGCCTGGATTCCGAAATTTTTCGAAGGAAGTTATTCTCTACAACCTAAGGATCAATAATATATGATTCCTAATTCATTTCATAATAAATTTTGTGGTTAAATCTAAGTTTTATTAAAACCCTAGGACTTGCTCTAACCCCTTGACTTTTACCCCTTGACATCTGCGGAGCCGCATCTGCGATTTCCTGGACTGGCCACCTGGGCCGCTTTTGCAATGGAAGAACCGCACCTGCGGTCCAAGAACCGCAGATGCGGTTATGACAGAAGTAGCAATCCTTCAGCCCTTTTCCAAATTTCCACTTCACTCAAGCATTGTCCGTTTGACGCTCGGGGCTCCCAGGCCCCGCCTGAACACCGACAAGTCTGAAATCACAAGGCGGACCTACTCGAACCTTCGGAACACTCGAAACAATTCCAAGCCTAGAAATCATCCCCTAAAACCAAATGAATCAAACTTATGAACTTCATGTTCTTAATTTCCCTCTAACGGGCCAAAACGCCCTTAAACTACTCGGATTGACACCAAATTTTACAGGCAGTCTTAAATGGTATTTCGAACCTGTACCAGGTTTCAGAACCAAAATACGAGCCCGATACCTAGGAAATCAATGATTACTTAGTTTCTTTAAATCCTTAAAACTTCAAATTAACAATTTCTAATAAAAATTCATTACTCGGGCTAGGGACCTCGAAATTCGATCCCGAGCATATGCCCAGGTCCCATATTTTCCCACGGACCCTCCGGGACCGTCAAATCATGGATCCGGTTCTGTTTGCTCAAAATATTGACCAAAGTCAAACTTAGTCTTTTAAGAGAATTTTAAAGAATCAAATGGACATATTCACTCAAAACTCTTCCAATTCCCGAACCGACCGTCCCCGCAAGTCGTAAATTAGCTAAGGCAAGCACGGGATGTTTTATTTAAGGGAACATGGTCCTAGAAGGCAAAACGACTAGCTGGGTCGTTACATTCTCCACCTCTTAAACAAACGTTCGTCCTCGAACGAACATAGAAAAGTACCTGAACTGCTGAATAAATGGGGATATCTGCTCTGCATGTCCTCCTCGGACTCCAGGTCTCCTCCTCAACTGGTTGGCCCCTCCATTGGACCCTCACCGCAGAAATCCTCTTGGACCTCAACTGGCGATCCTATCTATCAATATTGGCAACTAGCTCCTCCTCGTAACCCAAACTCTCATCCAGCTGGATAGTACTGTAGTCCAACACATGGGATAGGTCAGTGTGATACTTCCGAAGCATCGATACATGAAAAATTAGATGAACTCCTGATAAGCTGGGGGGTAAAGCAAGCTCATAGGCAACCTCCCCAACTCGCCGCAACACCTTAAAGGGACCAATAAACCTTGGGCTCAACTTGCCCTTCTTCCCGAACCTCATAATGCCCTTCATTGGCGAGACTTTCAAGAGAACCTTCTCGCCAACCATAAATGATACATCACGTGCCTTCTGATCAGCGTAACTCTTCTACCTGGACTGAGCTGTGCGAAGCCTCTCCTGAATCAACTTTACCTTATCTAAGGCATCCTGTACCAAATCTGTACCGAGTAACTTAGCCTCACCCGGCTCAAACCACCTAATAGGAGAACGACAACATCGACCGTATAAAGCCTCGTACGGAGCCATCTCTATGTTGGACTGATAGCTGTTGTTGTATGCAAACTCCGCTAAAGGCAAGAACTGATCCCATTGCCCCCAAAGTCAATCACACATGCTCTAAGCATATCCTCTAAAATCTAAACCGTCCTCTCCGACTGCCCGTCGGTCTGAGGATGGAATGTTGTGCTAAGCTCTACACGGGTCCCCAACTCACTCTAAATGGCTCTCCAGAAATGGGAAGTGAACTGAGGGCCTCTGTCTTATATGATGGAAACAGGCACACTGTTCAACCAGACTATCTCCCGAATATAAACCTGAGCATACCTTTCCGCTGTATAGGTAGTCGCCACTGGAATGAAGTGAGCCGACTTGGTCAACCTATCCACAATGACCCATACTGAATCAAACTTCCGCAAAGTCCGCGGTAACCCAACTACGAAATCCATGGTGATGCGCTCCCACTTCTACTCCGGAATAGGCATCTACTGAAGTAGTCCACCCGGCCTCTGGTGCTCATACTTGACCTGCTGGCAATTCTAACATTTAGCCACATACTCTACTATGTCCTTCTTCATTCTCCGCCACCAAAAATGTTGCCTCAAGTCACGATACATCTTCGTGGCACCTGAATGAATGGAATACCACGAACTGTGGGCCTCATCTAGAATCCTCTCCCTCAGACCATCAATAGGAACACATAGACGGCCCTGAAGTTGAAAAAACACCATCCTCGCCAATAGAAACCTCCTTGGCACCTCCCTGAAGTACCGTCTCTCTGAGAACTGCCAAATGTGGATCATCAAATTGTCGGGCCTTGATCTTCCCCAATAAAGAAAACTGAGCCACCACGCATGCAAGAACTCGGCTGGGCTCTGAAATGTCCAACCTCACAAGTATGTTAGCCAAGGACTGAATGTCAAAAGCTAGTGGCATCTCCCCTGCTGGAATGAATGTCAAACTACTCATACTCTCTACCTTCCTGCTTAAGGCATCCGCAACCACATTTGCCTTGCGTGGATGATAAAGAATGGTAATGTCATAATCCTTCAGCAACTCAAGCCACCTGCGCTGCCTCAAATTAAAATCCCTCTTTTTGAACAAATGTTGCAAGCTACGATGATCGGTATAAACCTCACATGATACCCCATACAGAAAATGCCTTCATATCTTAAGGGCGTGAACAATTGCGCCCAACTCTAGATCGTGCACAGGATAATTCTTCTCGTGAACCTTCAGCTAGCGCGAATCATATGCAATAACTTGCCCCTCCTACATTAACACACATCCCAAGCCAACGCGTGAAGCATCGCAATATACTGTATACATACGCAGGCCGGAAGGCAATACAAAAACTAGTGCCGTAGTCAAAGCTATCTTGAGCTTCTGGAATCTCTCCTCACAATCATAGGACCAACGGAATGGAGCAACATTCTGGGTCAATCTTGTTAAAGGTGATGCAATAGATGAAAAGCCCTGCACGAATTGCCGGTAATAACCTGCTAGCCCGAGGAAGCTCCTGATCTCTGTCACTGAAGTAGGACATGGCCAACTCTGAGCTGCCTCAATCTTCTTGAGATCCACCTTAATACCCTCTCCTGACACAACATGCCCCAAGAATGCCACTGACTCTAGCCAAAACTCACACTTGGAGAACTTAGCATACTGCTTCTACTCTCGCAAGGTTTGAAGCACTACTCTCAAATGCTGCTCGTGCTCCCCCAGGCTATGTGAGTATATCAAGATGTCGTCAATGAAGACGATGACAAACGAATCAATATAAGGCCTGAATACCCTGTTCATCAAATCCATAAATGCTGCTGGGCATTAGTCAAGCCAAAGGACATCACCAGAAACTCATAATGGCCATATCTAGTCCGGAATGCAGTCTTCGGAACATCTGAGTCCCGAATCTTCAGCTGATGATACCCTGACCTCAAGTCGATCTTAGAAAACACCCTAGAACCCTGCAACTGGTCGAACAAATCATCGATACGATGCAACGGATACTTGTTCTTGATGGTGACTTTGTTCAACTGGCGGTAATCAATGTACATCCGCATAGTCCCATCCTTTTTCTTCACAAATAACACTGGTGCACACCAAGGCAATACATTGGGCCTAACAAACCCCTTCGCCAACAACTCCTCAAGATTCTCCTTCAACTCCTTCAATTCTTTAGGAGCCATACGGTACGGTGGAATAGATATAGGCTGAGTACCTGGAGCCAAATCAATACAGAAATCAATATCACGATCCGGAGGCACGCCAGGAAGATTAGAAGGAAAAACATCGGCGAACTCTTGGACTACTGGTACTGAATTAATCGTCGGAGACTCTGCAGTGGTGTCTCGAACATAAGCTAAATAAGTCAAACACCCCTTCTCGACCATATGTCAAGCCTTCAGGAAAGAAATAACCCGACTAGGTGTATCAACTGTGGAACCCTTCTACTCCAACCTCGGCAACCCTGGCATCACTAGTGAAACAGTCTTGGCATGGCAATCTAGGACGGCGTGATATGGAGATAACTAATACATGCCCAGGATGACCTCAAAATAGATCATATCAAGCAATAGAAGATCTACTCTAGTCTCGAAACCACAGAAGGTGACCACACAGGACCGGTAGATCCGATCCACAACCACAGAATCACCCTCATGAGTGGATACATGAACAAGAGTGCCCAAAGACTCAGGAGAAATAACCAAGAAACGAGCAAACAGAGACGATACATATGAATAAGTAGACCCTGGATCAAATAGTACCGAAGCATCCCTACCACCGACGGAAATAATACCTGTGATGACGGCATCTGAGGCCAATGCATCTGGCCTGGCCGGAAGGACATAGAATCTGGCTGGAGCGCCGGCTGGCTGGCCTCCACTTGATTGAGCAGTAGCTGGCTGACCTCTCCCTACCTGGCCACCACCTTTAGGACGGCCTCTACCAGCCTTCCCTCCACCTCTAGGTGGCTGGGCAGCTGGTGCTGAAATCATGGGTTGCTGACCCTACTGCACTGCCTTGCCCCGAAATCTAGGGTAGTGTCTCCTCATGTGACCAGGGTCTCCACACTCAAAACAATTATGCGGTGCGGCAACCTGCTGCCCTAATGGCTGACTCTGAAAACCTGTAGATCCACTGGAAAAGGTCTCGATAGTTAGTGGGCGGTATGAACTCTCTAGCATAGCACTGAAATAGGAACTAGAAGAATCCGGAGGACCTGAATACCCACTGGAGGAACACTGAATAGCTGGCGGGCGATAAGAACTCTCTGGCATAGCGCTAAAATAGGGGCGTGCTGGAGCACCCCGAGCAGGTGGTGGTGCTGAAAATGGGGGCATGCTGGGCTGATCCCTCCAAAACTGACCTCTACCCCTAGCCGGGGCGCCTCAGAAATCTTCGTAGAATCTCGACCTCTTATCCTTCTGCATCTGCTCTCTACCCCTCAGACGATATCCCTCAATCCTGCGAGCAATCTCAACCACTAGTTGATACCCTGTACCCATCTCTACCTCTCAGGCCATACCAGATCGGATAGTTAGGTGTAACCCCGCAACAAATCTCTGCACTCTCTCTGCATCTGTGGGAAGTATCGTGAGTGCATGGTAAGACAACTCAGAGAACCTCGCCTCATAATCGGTCACCGACATCTAGCCCTGCTCAAGATGCTCAAATTGATACCGCAACTCTTCCCTCTCAGAGGGTGGAATGTATCGATCTAGGAATAACTATGTGAACTGACCCCAAGTGAGGGGAGAAGAACCTTCTAGCCTACCAAGAGCATAGGAGTGCCACCATCTACGGGCCCTGCCCTCCAGCTGAAAAGTAGTGAAGTCAACTCCATGTGACTCCAATATCCTCATGTTGTGCATTCTGTCCCTGCACCTATCGATGAAGTCCTGGGCATCCTCATGTTGCTTACCCCCGAAGATAGGAGGGTGAAGTCTAGTACATCTGTCCAATAACTTTTGCGGGTCACCGTCCGTAGCTGGTCTGGGCTGGGGTGCCACTGCGGCGACTGGCTGGGCCCCATCTGTGGGTAGTGCACCCGGAGTCTGATACACTACAACTGCATGACCTAGAGCTTGAGCAGTAGGGGTCTGTGCTCCTCTTCCTGCATGTGAGGTAGTTGGATCTGCTAGAAATAAACCATCTTGAGTCATAGAATCCATAAACCGTAGCATGTGGCCCATGACCTCCTGAAATCCTGGTGTTGTCATAAAATATGTCGGGGTAGGCTCAGCTGCGGGCACCTCGCCCTGCTCCTCGATGATAGGATCTCCTGCAAGATCTGCTGGTGGTGCTATTGGAATAGCTCTGGGATGCCCCCGTCCCCTACCACGGGTCGGTGCCCTTCCCCGGCCTCTGCCTCGGCCTCTAGCAACGGGGGGAGCAGCTCCTCCCGGGTCCGGAACATCATCCGTGCGTGTACTCACCATCTGTGAGTGAATAGAAAAGGGAAATTTAGTACACCAACCATTCCACGATAGAAATGAATAAAGAGTAGTCTTTCCTAATACCCTATAGCCTCTCGAAGATAAATACAGATATCTCTGTACCGATCTACAAGACTCTATTAGGTTTGCCCATAACTTGTGAGACCTACGTGAACCTAGTGCTCTGATACCATGTTGTCACGACCCATTTCCGTAATAGGTCATGAAGGCGCCCGACACCATTGTCAGGCAAGCCAACGCGGAAACATAATTAAATTCTTATATTGCTTTTATTAGAAACAAGTAAAGCGGATGCTCCAATTTAGATTTAAAACTAGGAGTGATCAATAATATATATAACCCGATTATACTACCCAGAATAAATGTCTACTAATGTGTGTGACAAGACCTGGTGTCACAAGTATAGGCATCTAGTAGAATATACAAAAGAATGTCTCTATCCTACTGTCTAAGATAGAAAAGACAGCAAAAGTAAGAAAAGACTCCATCCGGTTGCTGAACGGCATAGGAAGGAAACAACTCACTGTGGAAGTCCCGGTCACTAAATCAGGGGCGCGCACCAGACTGGTAACCAGATATACCTGTCTCAGATCCTGTACAATTAAGTACAGAAGTATAGTATGAGTAAATAAACAATATGTACCTAGCAAGTATCCGGTCTAATCTCGAATAAGTAGAGACGAGAGGTCGACTTGATACTTACTAGGGTCAAAATAATATGATAAAGTGTTATACTAAGCATGGGGATCACCAGTAATCAACAGTTTATAACGAAAAGCAATAATCATGTTCTTGACCATATTTCAGTTAACCATTTACATTTCAAAATACTTAACAAAACAAGTCATGTATATGATTTCACATAAATATCATGCGCACATTATGCGGAGATCGACGGCCTGCTCCAAAAGAAAATAAACTGTGCACTGCCGAGGGTCGAACGGCGCGAACCATAGATGCATCTATTTACACCGAGGAGATCGGCCCGATCCATAAATATCAAGAAACATCAAGAATACACACAAAGGCACATTTATATACAAATAGATTCTTACAAGAGTTCAACACGTTCACATGTTCACCTTTATTTCTTTCCAAGTCTCTAACATATCATAAATGATAACATTAGCAAGTTAATATGGAGATATTCACAATTTAGGCATGATGTGGGTCCTAATCTACCCAAGAAGTTAACGTCATAGTAGCTACCCACGGACTCTCGTCACCTAGTGCGTACATAGCCCCTGCATTTAGTAGCAATTTTCTCAATTATTATACCTATGGGGACAATTCCCTCTTACAAGGTTAGAAAGGAAACTCACCTCGCTCCAAGCGCACTTCCAAATATCAAGAACAAGTCCAAGCCCTCAATTTGGAGCCGAACAATCCCAAACTAGTTAAATGAAGTAAGAACTAGTCAATATAGACTCACAAGATCAAATTCTAACTATTTAAACAATTTCTCTACCTTTTACACAAGTTTCCTAAATTCCGACCTCGGGCCCACGTGCCCGGATTCCGAGATTTTTCGAAGGAAGTTGTTCTCTACAACCTAAGGATCAATAATATATGATTCATAATTCATTTCATCACAAATTTCGTGGTTAAATCTATGTTTTATTAAAACCCTAGGTCTTGCTCTAACCCCTTGATTTTACCTAATTTCTAGTGTTTAATCTATCTAATATGCAAGTAATAAACTAAAGATGGATGGCATAAACTTACCTCACAATGCTAAGTGGAAGTCTCCTCTCCAAATCTTCCAAAATCGCCATTGGAAGAGTGTATAAGTGATAAAAATAGTATTGAACTCGTATTAAATGAACCTCACTGCCCAGCGATTTCCGCATCTGCGGTCAGGGGACCGCATCTGCGAGAATTAGACCGCATCTGCGAAAAGGGGAGGGAAAGCTGGGACCGCATCTGCGGCTTGGGAGCCGCATCTGCGGTTTCCTGGCCTGGCCACCTAGGTCGCTTCTACGATAGAAGAACCGCACCTGCGGTCCCGCATCTGCGGTCCAAGAACCGCAGATGCGGTTATGACAGAAGTAGCAATCCTTCAGCCCTTTTCCAAATTTCCACTTCACTCGAGCCTCGTCCGTTTGACGCTCGGGGCTCTTGGGCCCCGCCCGGACATACCGACAAGTCTGAAATCACAAGGCGGACCTACTCGAACCTTCGGAACACTCGAAACAACGCCAAATCTAGAAATCATTCCCTAAAACCAAATGAATCAAACTTATGAACTTCATGTTCTTAATTTCCCTCTAACGGGCCAAAACGCCCTTAAACTACTCAGATTGACACCAAATTTTACAAGCAAGTCATAAATGATAATTCGGACCTATACCAGGTTTCAAAACCAAAATACGACCCCGATACCTAGGAAATCAATGATTACTTAGTTTCTTTAAATCCTTAAAACTTCAAATTAACAATTTCTAATAAAAATTCATTACTCGGGCTAGAGACCTCGAAATTCGATCTCGGGAATACGCCCAGGTCCCATATTTTTGTTTGTTTGCTCAAAATGTTGACTAAAGTCAAACTTAGTCTTTTAAGAAAATCTTAAAGAATCAAATGGACATATTTCACTCAAAACTCTTCCAATTCCCGAACCGACCGTCCCCCCAAGTCGTAAATTAGCTAATGCAAGCACGAGAAGTTTTATTTAAGGGAACGGGGTCCTAGAAGGCAAAACGACCAGCCGGGTCGTTACAATAACATTCCACTTTTCGATATTTATAAAATTATTAATGGTATTGGCTCTTACCAACATTTTTCTTTCTTTTCTCACACATTTATATACTTAAAAAAAATTAGTTGTTCTTTAATAATTGGGTATATTTTTCTATATTAAACAAAAAATTAATAATAAAAAAAATATTATTTGAGTAGGAAAGCAATTCAAATATAATATAATAATATATTATCGTGGGAATGTTTTCTCAATTTCAATACTTTATGCAGTCCGTTTAGCATTAATTTTTTTTTTGGTATTGAATATTTTAGAGTGGTAATGTATTACCAATATGGAGGATTCTTATGAAATTGATTTTATTAAACCTTTCTACATATTTTTAATAAGAGTTCAATAGGCAAGATTTGATTAATTTTAAAATTTTATATATTAAAAAAATTAACAGAGAAGTTATTGTAGTCCAAAAAATAAGTTATTACAGCTATGTCATTTCCTTATGAGTTCTCTGTTTAATATTTTAGATATTTTGATTTATCAATATTATATTTGTGCTTTTATAATCATATATGAGCTCTCTTATTTTTAAATAGATTTGGATTGTCCAATATATTTTTTTAAAATTAAATTAGTAATAGGAATTTTTTAAGAAGTATATCCTAAAAGTAATAGGATTACAAGGCTAATGTCTAGAATTTCGATTATATCCTTTTATTATGAGTTATTATGCTTAATATTAAAAGATTATTTTTGTAATCCAACATTTTATTCATGCTTTTATAATAATATAGATATAGATATAGATAGATATAGATAATCAGTTCTAGGTGTCCATCATTCATATTCTTATAAATTTTAAATTTTGCTTCAAGTTAACGGATACACGAAATATTGCACTATCAAAGAAGGAAAATCATGAAGTAGTCACTTAATTAATTATCTAAATTTCGAAAACTCTAGATTCTTGACCCACGATTTTTCGTTCGACAAGAAAACATTCGCCTTTCTCTTCTTTGCTATAACTACCATTAAAATAATCACTTCAAATAGCTCTATGGATAAACTTTATTGACATTTTTTAAAGTAAAAAAAGCCTCCAAGCGTGCAATTTTGCGTCTGCATCATCTTCTAATAAACAATAAGTGGTATTAATAATATTTTAAAACATTCTTTGCTTGTTTTGACTATTAATATCTTTCTATACAAATAATCACGGCACTACTTTTTGATTTCTCTTTATTTACACTCAACTTTTCTTGGTCATCCTACTGAATTATAAAATTAAGATAAAACAAGTGATCTAGGTTGATTACCTCTGAAATACTTCAGATCCATCGTCTCTTTCTTTTCCCCTTTTTTCAAAGTTTGAGCCATATTATATAGGCGTGTCAATATTTTTCTTTCTGCACAAATATTAAAATAAATAAATAAAAAATTAACCTAAAATGTCATTCATCCAATCGCTTAAACTAAAAGTAACTAGCGAATGTATGATGTCACACCTCCTTTTTGCGCGCCCGCCCCGAAGGGTTAAATGCGCGACGGGAGTTTTTCCAATTTAAGTGACAATATTCGAAATGGGATTATTTATTTAATTCAGAGTCGCCACTTGGGAAAGGTTTGGCTTTTGGTGTCCCAAGTCACCGGTTTATCTTGAATCCCAAATCGAGGAAATTTTCGACTTTTCCAAATGAAGTCTGCGAACCAGAAATTCTAAGTAAGGAATTCTGTTGACCCGAGGGAAGGTGTTAGGCACCCTCGAATCCCGTGGTTCTAGCACGGTCGCTTAAATTGTTATAATGGCTAAATATCTGATTTAAATACAATGTTATGACTTACATGCTTTTATTAAGTTTAAACCGCTTTTATCATTATCACTTATTTTATAGAATTGCAACGTCGTGAAAATGCATCTCGAACCACGTCACAATCAATGCGCCCGTGATTGTCAACACATTTTGACTTCGTTGAGATTTGGATTTGGGTCACATCAATGTGCACCCGAATTTAAGAATATGATTTAATTAAGCCGCGCCTAAAGAGCCTAACGTGTTATTATTTTTTGAGAGGGCCATGAGATTCACTAAACGGCCTAGCTTGAATTCTAAATAATTATTATGATTATTTATCGAGGGCCCCGCAATTTTGCATTTTTATTTGGCGAGGCTCGTCTCTATTTTAGAAAGGATATCCTAAAGTGGCTACATTTCTAATACATTTATCTCTAAAAAATAAAAAAGAAAAAGAAAAATACTAAACTTACTTGTTTAAGCAACTAACATACTAAATCTCTACTATATATGACGAATCCGAATTTTTGCTTGATTGCCTAATTGGTTGTTTATGAGGTGAGAATTATCTCCTGCCTCGTCTTTAAGGAGTGAATAAGTTCTGTTAATTTGATAGGAGGGATTGCAAGCAACAGATAATTCATACTAAATTTACATTAAACAAACCTTAAGTTTGAACTTTGTAATCAACTTATTTAGGCTTGATAAATGAAATCAGTTGTTTATTAGGAAAGCTGCTGTTAATTGAACTCAAAAAAAAAAAGTAGTCGCATTATTTCGAAACAGTGACTCTATATCGAAACCCATATCGAACCTATATAGGAACAAGTAATCTAACAAGAGGGTTGACACACATGGTCATCCTATCAACGTAACACCGCATGAGAATTAGCTTGGGGTACATTTATCTTGAAATTAAATGGAACCAAATATAACAAATTTGACAGTTCAAAAGTCTAGACAAAATATGTACAAGTGCTTGCCATGATTCTATATTATACTGTCATAGCTAAATCGAAACCTAATGGTTATACACATTGAAAATACGTCTGACCTAACAAACAATATTATCTAATATGTCAATCAAGATGTGCATAATTCATACAGAGCAATCGTGGTTGGGACTAACTTAGGCAAATACAGACCAAGCTACCATTCAAACTATTTTTGAACACAAGGATTGTAAAGTAAACAGATGTTCGTTTCTTTATTTCAGCTTCAAACTTCAAACTTTCAGCCAACAAGGTTTCAGGAGTGTGTACCTGGGAATGCTTACAATCGAAGAAGAAAGGAAGTCAGTAGAATGACAATGGCAACAGAAACAGCAGCAGTAACAGCAGGTAACAAACAGGGCAGTGGAAATAGAAAACCCCAGATAAACCAAACTTCAAGAAATAACCCAATGCAAACTACAACCAGTGAGCTCAGTTTAAACTTGGAAGGAATAGAATAAGCAGAAGAACAAATGAAATCCAGACGACAATGTGAAGAAAACAGTTCCTGATTTTCCTATCCTTTCTCCCTTGTATCTGTCTGTGTGTGTTAATATGTATGTATTCAGGTCTCTCTTCTCAAATCTATCCTCTCTCTTATGTCTGTCTGTGTGTATTCTTCCTCTCAGATCTATCTCCTATCAAATGTTCAGTCCCAATCCCCTCTCTCTCTGTGTTAACAATTTCCCTGTGTGTCTGTATCTCTATCTCCTCCTCCCCCTCTTATGTCTGTCTCATATCAGATGGTCTTCTTCCCTTTTATAGGCCCTAACCTCAGCCCTTTAACAGCCTGTTAGACCAAAAGAACACCCCTCCCATGTGCCATCTTCTTTTCAGTTTCCACTCAGCTATTTAAGTATTAACCCCATGACATTCCCTTGGCAGGCTTAACTTTTTAGTAATGTTTATTATTTCTGAAACTTAAAGCAGAATATGGGCAGCAGGATGTAGTCTGACAGCACATGCTGTCAAACTATTTAATTCAAAAACACTTAGGCAGGGCACAGGCTGTGCACAAAATGCACATGTTGTGCATAAGTGCACATGCCCTCCAATTTCAGAACTGTGACTAAACAGAACATTGATTTTTACATTTCTGATTCAAACTACTAATTATAAGCACTAAACTCAGTTCCTAAGTGATTCAAGCCATGCTTATCAAAAGTAAATCGATTTGTTATTGTTCAGGCAGCTGAAACTAATTGACGACACATGTCGACTCGACTATATTAGTTATAACACATACAATTGAAACCAAAATCAGACATTTAACAGTATAGGACACATGATTCGAATTGTACTGACTAAGCAGAATTGTACTCGAGGAATCAGTTAATCAGTTCAAATTTGGAATTCAACTAATTGCACAACAAATACATACATACACCTTATCAGAACAAGTAGAAGAAGAAACTCAATCAAACAACAAAGGTTCAGGCAAGGTGGACAGGACACAGTTGGTAAAATTCGAAACACCCATTTCACAACAACAATAACAGCCCTTTAAACAAACATGGACTAACAGAACAAAGAAAAGAGAACAAAACTCACCTTAAATCCCGAAAAATCAAAACCTTAACTCGGACTCGGACGGACCTTTCTTAAGGCTGAACGGACTTTAATCGAAGTGTTTCTCAAAAACACTTCGATTAAGGTCCATTAGACCTTAATCTCTTCGGCTCGAACAAGACAACGGACCATCGACGAGGAACTTTAAAGTTCCAAAAATTAGATCCGGGATTTGTGCTTCCCTGGTCAGATTCGGACCAAACCAAGCATGGTTTGGTTACGAGGGGGGTCTGGGGAGTGTCTGGTGTGAAACTGGGGTTAAACGGTGTATATCGAGTTTTGACTCGAATCTTCAAATGAAGATTCGAGAAGGTGGGATGGGATTCGAGCTGAACGGTTGGTGGATCCATTTTCAGGGTGTCAAGGTGGTCCTAGGGTGTTAAGGTGAAGGTCACCGGCGTTCATGCCGCCGGGTTTCTGGTGAAGGGAGATGGGGGCGGCTAGGGTTTGAAGGGGAAGGGTTTGGTGAGGACGAAGGCTGGGGTATTAGATAGAGGGGGCAGGGTATGGTAAGGGGCTTATATATGGAATGGGTGGGTTGATCTCAGCCGTCGGATCAATCGAAATCAATGGCTTGGATCTGAAGGCTTAGGGGAAACGGTGTCGTTTCATCTAAAGGGGGTTTGGGTTGGTCCGGGTGGAAATGGGTCGGGTTCATCATGGGTTATGAGGAAGTGATCTTGGTCGTTGATCAATCTGAGATCAACGGCCCAGATCAGACTAGATCAAAATGGCGTCGTTTGGAACGCCTCTTGAGGCCAGCTGGTCTGGACCGGGTTTACATGGGGTTTGGGCTGAGTTTGTTTGGGCTTTGAATTAAAATGAAAATCAGCCCAAACTGATTTTCAAACCCAATTTTGCACTCTCTCTTTTATTATTTTTTTATTTTATAACAAAACCTAAGTAAATCAAATTAAAATTAAATAAACACTTAATACAATTATTTGCACACATATATCAAAATATTTAAAACAGGTAAAATCAAACAAAACAAAAATCACGGACAAAGATGCCTATTTATGATTTTCTATTTAACAACCGGATTACGGTTCAAATTACGCATGACACATACATTTTTTGTATTTTTTTTTAATAAAATAAAAATGGGCAAAAATCGTAAATAATTAACAAAGTGCCATGTAAAAATCCAAAAATTGTACAGCAGGACCAATTGTTATTATTATTTTTTTATTTCTTTTGGAGCGATTGTCGCGCGAAACAAAAATCACGTGCTCACAGCTGCCCCTCTTTGTTCGGAAACACGAAGAGTTTTCGTGCAAAGATAAAGTGAGCGTGTATGAGCGATTTTTGCCTATGGACTACTCCGTGTGAAGCATGTTTTTGAAAGATCTGACCGAATCTTGCTTCAAAGATTTCCTACATATCCTGGGCTAAACAGGAATCAGGTCAATGTAGTTCGGGAAGCTTTGGTAGCTGGGACTACCATGGGAATTGCAATGCTTGCTGTTACTGCCGTTGCTGTTGTCACTGCTGCGTCACTGACCGCCTTATCACAACCAAAGGAAAATTTGGACTGAACTGACTACTTATATGCATGTCAACTGCGAGTTACAATACTCCTATCTATGATTCTTTTGCGACTTGATCTTGGGTCTTAGGTGATTGTGCTTGGAGACTTTGATCCGAATCTTGATGCTTGCGAGTTGCGGCGACTTGTTCAATCTTTGGGATACAGAGTGAAACATGACTGGCAGAGTTCAGGACCTTAGTCAAATGTTGGAGTCGATCCACCTTCCATTTACTCTGATATTCTCGGGACATCTTCTTTTTGTCTTTTTTCTTCTTTGATTCTGAGTTGAGACTCATCTCGTGGGTCATTTCGAATCGTGTGGCTCGAGGTTCGACCTGCGGGAGAAAACAAACAAACGAACGAAATTTTCTGCCCCAGTTTCACTAGGAAAATTTCGTGAATTATTCGCCAGGAAGTTCATAAAATTGACGAAGGAAGATATGAATGCTTAATTCAGGGTTGGAGCCCTAATACCGACTAGCTGGGGAGAAGTTCAGTTTTAGAGTTGAAACTCTAATACTGACCAACTGGGGAAAAGTTCAGTTTAGGGTTGGGGACCTAATGCTTACTAAAGGAAAAGTTCAGTTTAGGGTTTAAAACCCTAATGCTGACTAAAGGAAAAAAGTTCAGTTTATGGTTTAAAACCCTAATGCTGACTGAATGGAAAAGTTCAGTTTAGGGTTTAAAACCCTAATGCTGACTAAAGGAAAGAGTTCAGTTTAGGGTTTAAAACCCTAATGCTGACTAAAGGGAAAAAGTTCAGTTTAGGGTTTAAAACCCTAATGCTGACTAAAGGAAAGAGTTCAGTTTAGGGTTTAAAACCCTAATGCTGGCTGAAAGGAAAAAGTTCAGTTTAGGGTTTAAAACCCTAATGCTGACTGGCTGAAAAGTTCAGTTTAGAGTTTAAAACCCTAATGCTGACTGAAAGGAAAAATTCAGTTTAGGGTTTAAAACCCTAATGCTGATTAAAGGAAAAGTTCAGTTTAGGGTTTAAAACCCTAATGCTGACTGAATGGAAAGAGTTCAGTTTAGGGTTTAAAACCCTAATGCTGGCTGGCTGGAAAGTTCAGTTTAGGGTTTAAAACCCTAATGCTGACTGAAAGGAAAAATTCAGTTTAGGGTTTATAACCCTAATGCTGACTGAATGAAAAAGTTCAGTTTAGGGTTTAAAACCCTAATGCTGACTGAATGGAAAAGTTCAGTTTAGGGTTTAAAACCCTAATGCTGACTGAAAGGAAAAATTCAGTTTAGGGTTTAAAACCCTAATGCTGACTGAATGAAAAAGTTCAGTTTAGGGTTTAAAACCCTAATGCTGGCTGAAAGGAAAAAATTCAGTTTAGGGTTTAAAACCCTAATGCTGATTAAAGGAAAAGGGTCAGTTTAGGGTTTAAAACCCTAATGCTGACTGTATGGAAAAGCTCAGTTTAGGGTTTATAACCCTAATGCTGGCTGAATGAAAAAAGTTCAGTTTAGGGTTTAAAACCCTAATGCTGACTAAAGGAAAAGTTCAGTTTAGGGTTTAAAACCCTAATGCTGACTAAAGGAAAAATTCAGTTTAGGGTTTTAAAACCCTAATGCTGATTGCATGGAAAAGCTCAGTTTAGGGTTTAAAACCCTAATGCTGGCTGAATGAAAAAAGTTTAGTTTAGGGTTTAAAACCCTAATGCTGACTAAAGGAAAAGTTCAGTTTAGGGTTGCTGACTAAAGGGAAAATTCAGTTTAGGGTTTTAAAACCCTAATGCTGACTGCATGGAAAAGCTCAGTTTAGGGTTTAAAACCCTAATGCTGACTAAAGGAAAAATTCAGTTTAGGGTTTAAAACCCTAATGCTGATTGCATGGAAAAGCTCAGTTTAGGGTTTAAAACCCTAATGCTGGCTGAATGAAAGAGTTCAGTTTAGGGTTTAAAACCCTAATGCTGACTAAAGGAAAAGTTCAGTTTAGGGTTTAAAACCCTAATGCTGACTAAAGGAAAAATTCAGTTTAGGGTTTAAAACCCTAATGCTGATTGCATGGAAAAGCTCAGTTTAGGGTTTAAAACCCTAATGCTGGCTGAATGGAAAAAAGTTCAGTTTAGGGTTTAAAACCCTAATGCTGATTAAAGGAAAAGGGTCAGTTTAGGGTTTAAAACCCTAATGCTGACTGCATGGAAAAGCTCAGTTTAGGGTTTAAAACCCTAATGCTGGCTGAAAGGAAAAAAGTTCAGTTTAGGGTTTAAAACCCTAATGCTGATTAAAGGAAAAGGGTCAGTTTAGGGTTTAAAACCCTAATGCTGACTGCATGGAAAAGCTCAGTTTATGGTTTAAAACCCTAATGATGGCTGAAAGGAAAAAAGTTCAGTTTAGGGTTTAAAACCCTAATGCTGACTGGCTGGGGACAAAGTTCGAGAATACTAAACGATCTCTTTTTTTGGAATTTTCTTATTTTAGTAGAAGATAAAAGGGACTTTCGTGGAAACTTACCTTTCGAGTGAATTCATCATTGCCAAAGTATTTCTTGTACCCGTGTACCTTCTTCTTTGGGTGACACCTGCTTCTTGCACGGTTGTCTTGGATTAT
Source organism: Nicotiana sylvestris (assembly GCF_000393655.2). Lineage (NCBI taxonomy): Eukaryota > Viridiplantae > Streptophyta > Magnoliopsida > Solanales > Solanaceae > Nicotiana > Nicotiana sylvestris. Next base: position 161,731,028 of record NC_091060.1, on the reverse strand, counting down.
ACCTGTTTCAACTTTTCAGACAAAGAACAATTGTTAGTTCGGAAATGACGGTCGGTTTGGTGACCTTGATCGTTCCTGTTGCTTTGTTGCGTCCTTATTTCTGTCGCGAAGTCCTATCGTTGATTGGATTCAAATGGAGAAACTCTTTTGACTGTTCATGCTTTGTATTTCCAGATTCTGTGATGATTTGCCTCGCAAGGCTCTTTTTTTTTTTTTTTTTTTTGGGTCCCATCTTGCTTGGAGATTCTCAACGGGGATTTTATTGGGGATACTCTGTGGGGATTTATACAAAAGGAAGCTCTGTGGGGGGGGAATATTTACAAAGTGGATTCTTTGTGTGGATTTTTGTACAACGGGGCAGGCTGGGGATTTGTTTCAAAGCGGTTTTTCTATGATTTGTTGGGGTAAGATCTTTGGGGAATTTTTACAAAGGAACTCGCTGGGGATGTGCTGGGGAGATTCCATTTTTTTTTTAATATTGGGGAGACTCTGTGGGGGATTGTACAAGGGGAGACTCTGTGGGGATTTGTACAGAGGGAGACTCTGTGGGGATTCGTCCGAAGGCGGACTTGCTGGGGAAGATTTCTCTCTTTCCTCTTTACTTTAAACACCATCAAACATCATGATTCATCAGGCTTGGGCAATCGTACCAACGAAATGAGGCATTTTCCTTCATGAAACGGAATTCCGTGCAACCAAACCTGCCACCTGTCCTTTCCGGTACATCTAGAGCTTGGGCTTAAACATAAAAGAGATTCGAAGAAAAACAAAGAAAGGAGAAAACAAATTTCAGGAAGGGAGTGTCCCTTTTGGGACGAGAAAGACTTATCTGAGGAAGATAACGCTGGCTTTAAATGACATGACATGCTCTTTGGACTGGACGCCTGACCTTCCATGAACTTGCGTTTCCCTGAACCAGAACGGATCTGTGATTCCAAACCGGTGGAACTTTGCCGAGACCTCCTTGGGGTGGAGTCATTCTTTTCGGCCAACAGCGCCCTTTGCGGGTTTTCGCCGGCTGACCTCTCTCATTTCTCTTCCTGTCATCGCTTGATAGCACTCTTTGTGAGTTTTTACTAAACAAGCTCTCTCATTTTGGTTTCTCTACTCCCGTCGCCTCGTGGTGCCCGAAGGTTTTCACCGACGAGACTCTCTCATTTTATCTCTCTCAATTCAGAGTGTGCCGGTCTCCATTTGTGACGCTTATTGGTTTCCCACTATCTTTGGTAATTGATCTGAAAGCTTGTGCTTGGTAAAGAGAGGCAGATGATACTAACTTCCAAACTGCTCGACGTGCCCCGGTTTCAATTTCAGGGTGAATGGGATTTTATTGTTGGTGTGACTGAACCTCAGGGAGAGGCTGCCTACGTATCGTTTCGGAATCAAGTCAAACGTAGTTCAGGCCTCAATCAATATTTTTTTTTTTTTTTGTAAGCGGCTCAAAGGTTTGTAGAGAGAATTGGGCAGTGTTTGGGGAGTAGTGGGGAATAAAACCTTCATCATTTCAAATGTGTCAAGACTACTGGAGTATAATTCAGACGTAGTATCTCTTGACTGCATCCGCATTTACTGCTGTGTCGGGGTCATTTCCTTCGATATCACCTAAATACAATGCTCCTCTCGGCAATATCTTCCTTATGATGTATGGGCCTTTCCAATTTGGAGCAAACTTCCCTTTTGCTTCCTCATGATGCGGCAGAATACGCCTCAGTACCAGCTGACCTACTTCGAAATTCCTGGGTCGGACTTTCTTGTTGTAAGCACGGGCCATTCTTCGTTGGTACAACTGTCCGTGACAAACCGCGGCCATTCGCTTTTCATCAATCAAAGTCAATTGCTCTAACCGAGTCTTGACCCACTCGCTGTCTTCGATTTCTGCTTCGACAATGGTTCGAAGCGAAGGAATTTCTACCTCTGCCGGTATTACAGCCTCGGTCCCATAAACCAAAAGATAAGGAGTCGCTCCTACTGATGTGCGTACCGTAGTGCGATACCCCAACAATGCAAAAGGTAACTGCTCATGCCACTATCGGGAACTTTGGATCGTTTTCCTCAAAATCTTCTTGATGTTTTTTTTTGCCGCTTCCACAGCACCATTGGCTTTCGGCCGATAAGGAGTAGAATTCCTATGCGTTATCTTGAACTGCTCGCATACATCTCCCATCAAGTGACTGTTCAAGTTTGCTGCATTATCTGTAATGATAGTCGCAGGAATACCGAAACGACAGATAAGATTTGAGTGTACAAAATCCACTACAGCTTTTTTAGTGACCGACTTGAGAGTGACAGCTTCTACCCATTTTGTGAAGTAATCGATGGCAACCAGTATAAACCTGTGTCCATTCGAAGCCTTCGGTTCGATTGGTCCAATGACGTCCATGCCCCAGGCGACAAATGGCCAAGGTGCAGACATGGGATGCAGCTCCGTGGGAGGTGCATGAATCAAATCACCGTGCACCTGACATTGATGACACTTCCGAACGAAGCTAAAGCAATCCTTTTCCATGGTCATCCAGTAATAACCTGCTCGAAGGATTTTCTTTGCTAAGACATACCCGTTCATGTGAGGTCCGCACACACCTGCGTGTACTTCGTGCATGATCTTTCTTGCCTCCTCGATATCGACACATCTTAGAAGATTGAGGTCCGGGGTCCTCTTATACAACAATTCACCGCTTAGAAAGAAACCACTTGCATGTCGCCTAATGGTCCTCTTTTGATCTCCAGTAGCGTGCTCGGGGTATTCTTGTGTCTTTAGGAACCTCTTGATGTCATGGTACCACGACTGCGTATTTGATCCTACCTCGATTATATTGCAGTAACCGTGTCTTTCCTTGATTTGGATTTCCAAAGGATCGACGTGGGCGTTGCCCGGGTAGGGTAGCATTGAAGCCAAAGTAGCAAGCGCATCTGCCAGTTCATTGTGACACCTCAGGATATACCTGAACTCTATTGAGGTAAAGCGCTTGCTGAGGTCCTCCACATGCTGTCGGTAAGGGATAAGTTTGACATCCCGAGTTTCCCATTCGCCTTGAGCTTGCCGGATAATCAGGTCAGAATCTCCCATAATCAGTAAGTCTTCGACATCCTGATCGATTGCCATATGCATGCCCATGATGCAGGCTTCATACTCAGCTGTATTATTTGTGCAAAAGAAACGAAGTCTAGCTGTGGCGGGATAATGCTGACCAGAAGGCGAGATCAAAATTGCCCCAATCCCTACACCCTTGGCGTTCACGGCTCCATCAAAGAACATCTTCCAAACATGAGCTTCCTCCGAGACCACTTCTACGGTGTTTACTTCTTCATCTGGAAAGTAGGTATCCAATGGCTGGTATTCCTCATCGACCGGATTTTCGGCCAAATGATCTGCTAACGCCTGGGCTTTCATTGCCGTGCGAGTGACATAGACTATGTCGAATTCCGTAAGCAAGATTTGCCATTTAGCCAGTCTCCCAGTAGGCATTGGTTTCTGAAATATATACTTCAAAGGATCCAACCTGCTTATGAGGAACGTAGTGTGGGCTTGGAGATAATGTCTCAACTTTTGAGCAACCCATGTGAGAGCGCAGCATATCCTTTCCAGCAAAGTGTATTTGGCCTCATAGCCGGTGAATTTCTTGCTCAAGTAGTAGATTGCTTGCTCCTTCTTTCCGGTTACGTCGTGTTGCCCGAGGACGCAACCGAAAGAGTTCTCCAAGACTGTTAGATACAAGAAAAGTGGCCTTCCCGATTCTGGAGGGACCAAGACCGGGGGATTCGAAAGGTATTCTTTGACTTTATCAAAAGCTTCTTGACATTCAGTGGTCCATTTAATCGCTGCATCTTTCCTTAACAGCTTGAATATGGGCTCACACGTGCTTGTCAGCTGGGCAATAAACCGACTGATGTAATTCAACCTGCCCAACAGACTCATCACGTCTTTCTTTTTTCTCGGGGGAGGTAGATCTCTGATGGATTTTATCTTAGTTGGATCTAGCTCGATTCCTCTCCTGCTTACGATGAAGCCCAAAAGTTTGCCCGACGGAACTCCGAAAGCGCATTTGGCTGGGTTTAGCTTCAAGTCATACTTCCTTAATCTCTCGAAGAATTTCCTCAAGTCTTGGATGTGATTATCCTGCGTCCTGGACTTGACTATCACATCGTCCACGTACACCTCTATTTCCTGATGCATCATGTCATGGAAAATAGCAGTCATGGCCCTCATGTAAGTAGCCCCAGCATTCTTCAAACCAAATGGCATGACCCGGTAACAGTAGGTGCCCCAAGGCGTGGTGAAGACAGTTTTCTCGGCGTCCTCTTCATCCATCAATACCTGATGATACCCAGCGTAACAATCTACGAAAGACTGTATCTCGTGTTTGGCGCAATTATCAACGAGGATGTGGATGTTGGGCAGCGGGAAATTATCTTTAGGACTTGCTCTGTTCAAATCTCGGTAATCTACACATACCCGAGTTTTCCCGTCCTTTTTTGGTACTGGAACCACATTCGCCAACCATGTTGTATATTGGACTACCCGAATCACTCCCGTTTTCAGTTGTTTGGTGATCTCCTCTTTAATCTTGTCACTGACCTCAGTTTTGAACTTTCGTTGCTTTTGTTGAACTGGAGGACAATCAGGATGAATCGGCAATTTATGAACCACTAGATCAACACCTAGCCCCGGCATGTCATCATATGACCAAGCAAACACGTCTTTAAATTCAAAAAGAAGTTGAATTATCGCCTCTCGCGTTTTCTTGTCCGTGTGAATGCTTATCTTGGTCTCCCGGATTTCTTCCGGGGTTCCTAAATTTACCGGTTCAGTGTCATTTAGATTTGGCTTAGGTTTATTCTCGAAGTATTCCAACTCTCGGTTTATCTCCCTAAAAGCCTCTTCCGCATCATATTCTGGTTCTGGGTTCATTAATTCGCAGTTAAATAGCTCATTGTGATTTGGGCGTGAAGTCCGCAAGCATGTCATATTTAAAGCCGCATTATTATGACTGAAAAGAAAGATAAAAAGGAAAATAACAAAAATCAAAACAAGAGAAAGAATGGGAAAGCAATGATGATTTTTTTTTTATTTTTCTTTGGAAAGTTGGAAGACAACAATGTTTACAACTTAGGAATTCAAAACAACAATTGAAAAGAAGAAAATGTTCAAGTTATGTCCTGGAGATAACTTGTGACACAGGAAAGGTGGCAGGACAGGTCTACCCGGACTTCCGTCTAGTCGGGAATGGCGTAGCCTTCCAGTTTTGAAGTTTGGCGTTCGGCCCCATGTACATCATCTCAGCAATGCTTGTGCCTTTGCCTGATTGAACCATGTGGACCTCGTAGAGAATCTTTCTCATCGCCCTACATATCTCCTTGATTTCCTCAGCTGTGAAGACCTCATCATCTTCTTCTTCAGCGTACCTTGGCCTGATGAAAGTTGCATATAAATCCGGCAGTGGTCGAGGTAACTTCCAACCCTCATTTTTTCTTTTCTTTGCCCACTCTTCGTCTGCTGGAGTAGGTTTGAAACCTAGTCCAAAAGGTTTCTTGGCGACTGGCAAGGTAATGGGTTCTGTTATTCCCTGAAGGGTTCGTCCAAGCCCCTTCCCTGGCCTAAATCCGTGCCGGATCATCTCTTTGGCCACCATAACCGAGGCGTTAGACAAGAAAGGCTGGGGGCAGGGTATTCCCTCTTCGTGCTGCTCTGCCAGTACAATCTCAAAAGCTTGATAGACCGTATGTTCGCTCCCTTCTCTCGGTTCCAGATATGGGGTGGATGGGTCCCGATAAATAGCATGCTCATCTTCCCCATGGACCACGATCTCTCTGTCTTCGTACTCGAACTTCACCATCTGGTGAAGAGTGGAAGGCACGGCTCCTGCCGCATGGATCCAAGGTCTGCCAAGGAGAAAATTGTAGGATGTATCCATGTCGAGCACCTGGAAGGTTACTTGAAATTCGACTGGTCCTATGACCAACAACAGGTCTATTTCTCCCATGGTATCTCTCTTGATGCCGTCGAAAGCCCTTACGCAGACATTGTTGGGTCGGATTCTTCCGGTCCCAATTTCCATTCTTTGCAGCGTGGAGAGCGGGCAAATGTCAACACCCGAACCCCCATCCAACATTACCCGCTTGACATAATAGTCTTCGCATTTAACTGTTAGATGCAAAGGCTTGTTGTGTGTCGCTCCTTCCGGGGGTAAATCATTCTTGCTGAAAGAGATTTGGTTGACGGCGAAGAATCTTTCTGTCATCCGCTCTAGTTGTTCAACCGAGGTTTCAACTGGCACATATGCTTCATTCAGGGTCTTCAGTAAGATCTTTTGATGCTCGGCCGACCTCATCAATAATGATAGCATGGACACTTGCTCGGGGTACTTGCGCAGTTGATCTATCACTTCGTAATCCGGCATTTTCATTTGTTGGAAGAACACTTCCGCTTCTTCAACACTTACGGGCTTCTTTGGCGGGAAGCGCCTTTGTGTGGCGTTGTTCAGTTCTTGGGTATTTGAATACCTTCCAATGAAAGTATTTTCTGGAAGTTCTCCCATGACCTCTTTACCTTTGTACATTACCAAAGTCTTTTGATAATTCCACGGTACTGTGGACGGGTTGGTCATTGGCTTTTGTGGCACGCGTCCGATAACCACTGGCTCATTCGGCCGGGGTGGTTGAATCGTCCCTCGGACCACATAGGCCCTTTTTGGCACGTACATAGGTTTTGTCTTTTTGATCCCGAAGTTCTGCGTCTTCTCAGCTCGACCTCGTGGTATGTAAAGAACTCCATCCTTTACCGGTACCACTTTCTTCTCCACCTTCTTTTCAGGCTCGCTCTTTATAGCCTTGGCCTCCTCCCCCTTTCCTGGTTTCTGGTCTGTTTCGGGCCTCTTCCCCGTGTCGACAATGGCAATTATGGCTTTCAGAGCAGGGTCGAATTCTTTGTCTTCGCAAATCATTCCGATCAGCGGCCCATTATTGTGAGCAGGCAATGGATTGTTAGTCACATTTGGGATCTCTTCGTCCCTTAGCACTATTTTCCCTTGCTCTATCAAATTCTCGACCACTCTTTTCAACGACCAGCAATCATTTGTATCATGTCCCTCGGCCCCTGAATGAATCTGACTCCAGCTTTGTAAGAAGGTGACGTCGGGTTTTGCCTTGTTTGAGGGATTGGTTGCAAGAAACCCAATTGGACTAGCTTAGGGAACAAAGTAGAGTATTGCTCACCGATGGGCGTGAAAGTCCGCCGTCGAGGTGGCTCCTGAGGGCGAAAGTTATTCTGCGGGGGTTGTGGGTTATAGTGGTTGCGGTAAGGAGGCTGATTTCAGGGAGGTGGAGCTGGGCCTCGGTTGGCTTGTTGTGGTGGATGGGCATAAGGTTGGGCATTCATGAACATATAAGGTTGATGAGCATATGCCAAATTGGAGTGGGGGAAATAGTGTTGTGGGGTTCTTTCCGGGAAACGGGGCCTGGGATGACGATAATCCCTTGCTTCCGAGGCTGCCATAGTTGTTTCTTCTTTCTTCTTCCCTCTGGTCATTCCTCTGGACCCGCTTTGGACGGCCTGGGAGGTTTCCCTTATGGCTGCTTGACTCAGAATCCTACCTGTTTTCAGACCATTTTCTACCATCTCTCCAATCTTGATCGCTTCCGCGAATGGCTTACCCATGGCTGACATCATGTTTTGGAAATAGTCAGATTCTTGAGCCTGGAGAAAAGTAGTGACCATTTCCACTTCATCCATGGGAGGCTTCACTCTTGACGCCTGTTCACGCCACTTAATAGCATATTCCCTGAAGCTTTCTGAAGGTTTCTTCTTCAAATTCGACAGCGAATTTCGGTCTGGCGCAATGTCGATGTTATACTGGAATTGTTTCACAAAATCTCTGGCGAGATCATCCCATATATGCCATCGGGACATTTCCTGGTCCATATACCATTCCGAGGCTATCCCTACTAGACTTTCCCCAAAATATGCCATTAGCAGTTCTTCTTTTCCGCCGGCTCCCCGCAATTGGTTGCAGTATTTCTTAAGATGTGCAATGGGGTCACCGTGCCCATCGTATTTCTCGAACTTTGGGGTCTTGAAACCCGCTGGCAGGTGCACGTGAGGGAACATGCACAGGTCGGCGTAAGAGACGCTCTTCTGTCCGCTCAATCCTTGCATATTCTTCAAACTTTGTTCAAGGCTTCTCATTCTCTTGGCAATCTCATTTTGTTCTGCAATTCTGGGGTTCTGATCCTGCCCGGGTGCAAGTTCGCACTGAGGCGGTAGAGGATTAGTGCTGGTAGAGAACCTAGTTGGTTCTATTGAGAACGATGGTGCTTGGAATGTAAAAGAGGATGAGTCAAAGCTTGGCTTGTACGTGGTAGGCTGTGCCGTAATCGGGCAAGGCGATGCAGTAAAGATGTTCATGCTTGCATCAGTGGATGACATTCGGGGATGAGGCTCAGAAGGCGATCCAGCAGAGAAGGCTGAGGTGGCTGGGTACCCGAATGGGGTAGCAGGATAATTTATGGGGACATTAGAAGTCCCACTTGACCTGGAGAATAATTCAGGGAATCCGGGGACGACACTTGGCGGCTCTTTCCCATTATTCCAATCGTCCAGCATTTCCAACATGCGGAGCCGTAGGATTCTATTTTCCTCTGCAGTTGCGGATTCAGGTGTGAGGACGGCTGAGATCGAGCTTTCCTCGGAAACAGGGATTGTTTGCAATGGAATTTCTGAAGACATTTCCACACTTCCTTTTAACCTGGTGAAGTAAGTGTGAGTACTGCTTCTGGTCCTAACAACACATAGTTGAACACTTCTCTTTGACCTCGTGAAGTATGAGTGCGAGGCCAGACTTTCACCAAACCAACCGTCTTTCCAAAAAACCCTGGGAAACTCATCGATAAACGCACGGTTAATTTGCAGCAAATAACAGATAGTTAACCTCACGTTGGGCATGATGCACCTATACAGTTAAGTGGATTACTATATGTTTGCTATGAGAGCATGCGTCATTCCGGCATTTTTCCTCTTATTAGTTTTCCCCTTCTTTTCTTTTTTTCTTTTTCTTTTTTTTTTGTTTTTCTTTTATGTTTTTTTTTATTTTGCAGTAAAAGAAATGCGACCGGATCCAATGAGGATTGCCTACGTATCACGATGCCTACGTGAATCAGATCATTACGTAGTTCGAAAAACACAAATGAGCGTAAAAGAAGCAACCTCTTTATTGTTGGAATGGTCTATTACAAACTACATTTTGCAAAAGAAAAAGCGAACTTTGAAAATAAACCTAGACTCAAAATAGACTAAAAATCACCCTGATGGGAAAAACAAGCAGAAGATGCTAAGATACAGATTTGACCTATGAGTGCATTATGGTTTTGAAAATTGGTGTCCGCGGGGCATCGTTCGGCCTCACCACGGTCCTAGGCGTGAGATCCTTCTCAAGTTGCTCCAGCTCATGCATAGTCTGCTTGACATAACCTATTACTGCCGAGAGGACGGTAACGCTGGACATGTTCTCACATCGTAGACATCGTCTGGTGATGGCATGGGCAATGGCCTTGATCCTATCTCTGGTTTGCTTTTTCTCTACGAGTAGGCGTTTTATCTGATCGCTACATATCTTGAATACTTGAGCATCCTGTATATGCTGATGCTTCAGTCGCCGTACTTCCAACTTTATCTGGGCTATTGAGTCGTACCAGTATCTGCTCTCAATTTGGAAATCCTTGGCCTGATTAGCTGCTTTGATCTCAAGTGTAGCCATCTCTCTCTTCATTTTAGCAACAGTCTTCTCGTGGTCGCCTTCCAATTGATTCAGGTATCGGCGATGCTCATCTGCTCTTGTATCCCACTGTGCCCTGAGCTCTGCTATGACGTTTTCAGATTTCTCCAAACCATCTTGCCATTCCCTGATTTCACTTTTTAGCCTTTTTATCAGCTGCTCGTTTGATCGACGCCTTGGCTGTTTATGCGCATCCACCCTTATCTGTTTGATCTGGGCTCTGAGCATTTCGTTTTCCTGAATTAACCTGTTCCGCTCTCCCAGATTGGTAGCAACTTGTATGTTGTGCTCATATTTCAAGCTTCCCACTTGTTGCTTTAACCTGCTGATTTCGGCGCAATAGCCTCTTTCCTTCGCTAACCAATCCCACTGTCTTTGCGATGATTCGGTGAAATTCCGGATGTGGGGTCTCTTAGCTGGCCTTTCATGCTCAAGTTCCCTTCTATACCATGCAAGGTAACCTGGCGCCGTCTCTCCTTTGGCTCGATCCCGCACGCAAGTATCTGATTTCAAATATTGACACTCACTCCAGATTTGGCGAATCTTCGCTTCTGGGAATTGTCCGTTAGGACTTATCTCAACTGCTTGAGTGCTAAGATCTTCCTCATGAGGTACTGTCTGGCATCTTCCGAACTGTCTCAAAACTCGGCAGGGTGCGTAAGGTTGAATGCTCTTAAGCCCCATCAGTAAGAAATGAGTTTTAGCTGCAGACATATATAGGATCTCATCAACAGGCAACCATCCCAACGTCCATTGTATTTGGCTGGCAGTAAGAGCTTGAAAGAACGAGGTCCATGCCAGGACTCCTTTGGGCAAACTGATCTCTTTGGTTCTCGTGTAAGATTCTTCTATGCAGGTCTTTTCCGGGGAACCATGGCTCAAAATCTCGGAATGATGGCAGAGGTGCTCGGTCATCCATATCTGTAGGAGCAAGTTACAACCTTCGAAGAAATTTCCCCCAGCTTTACAAGCTGTAAGAGCTCGAAAGATGTCAGATACCACCATAGGCGCGAGAGTACTGTCACTTTGCGTGAGTAAAGTGCTGACGACCCCGGATATCTTCAAATCAATGTTTCCGTCTTTCCTTGGAAATACCAGAAGGCCCAGGAACATCATCATGAACGCTACCCGTCTGTGCTTGTCCCACTTCTGACGAACTCCTTTGCTGCACAGTTTGTTGATTGGATTATTGAATCCCCCCTCATGACCGTACCTATCATATATGAAGCATGGAGTACAAAATCCGGCTGCCAGATCCGGGTTGTGGACTGTTCTAGGTATCTTCAATGAATCTAGGAACCGATGTACCGTGACGACTCTTGGGGCGACCAAGTATTTTTCCCTCAAGGGAAGTTCAGTATTCCCGATGTATCCGGCCATTTCTTCCAAAGTCGGGGTGAGTTCAAAATCAGAGAAATGGAAAACATTGTGCGCCGGGTCCCAATAGGTAACCAAAGCTCTTATGATATCTCCCCGAGGCTGGATTTCCAACAAACCCACAAGACCTTTCAGATATTTCTTAACCTCATTTTGTCCTTCAACACCTAGATCATTCCACCATAGCCGTAACTTGACAGGGATTTTGGTCATTATTGAAAAATGTTCATTTTGCATCGTGCTCATCCTGCACATTTATTAAGGTGATTTTAACAAAAAATGACTTGACTCAAAATATTTTACAGAGGAGATCAAGTTTTGAACACGGCCTTTAAACACCTCGGGGACGAAGATTTTAAGGCTGTGTGGGTCAACTGGACAAAAATGCTAAACAAGACCCAAATGTGGCTGTTTATGCAAAGTCAGCCTTCCGGCGTCCCTTTTCGGAATCATTCGGCTATTTATGACAAAACAGCGTCACCTGACTTATTTATGACTCTTTAAAAATTTGACACATCTCTTTTTTTATTATTTATTTATTTATTGATTTTGGCTATTTTAGCAAAATGGGGTTGAACCCGACGAGGGTTGCCTACGTATCTCACATCCGGTGAGAATCAAACCGGCGTAGTTCGGGAATACCGTAAATAGAAAAAATCAGATAAACCTAGAAATCAAGAATACGTATTTTTATTATATATTTTTTTGCAAAGAGATAAAGACTAAAGAAAATATTATTATTTTTTTTAGGAAATATTTGGACTATTAGTCTGAATTTATAAAAGGGGTACTACGAAAGAGACAACATTTTTTTTTGAATTATGAATTTCCGTTTTTTTTTTACTTTTAAATAAATACCTTCTCTTTTTTTTTATTTTGGAAGTGATAAAAAAAAAGAAAAATTTTTATACTATTTTTTTTTTTTAATAACTCAAACTAAGAAGACAAATTTTGTTTTTATTCTTTTCTTTTAGAAAAATTCCGGCGAGGTTTTGACACTACTTGGACATTTTTCCAAAATAAGTAATTATCTCCCTACGCTGCTATTTTCTTTTTTAGAAACCGGTCAGCATGCGGAACTGAAGCAAATAAATGCGCAAAACAGATAGGAATGCAGCAGGATGGTCTTTTCATTTCAGGTTGCCTGTCCTAGACGGACCCAACCCCTGTGTTGAGCCCCCTAAGTCAAATGCAACATGATGCAAATAAACGTTCCTACTAGGGATCCGGCATGAAGTTTCGTTATACTAGGTTTATACCCTGGGTATTTGTTCTAGACTGTGTACCCGAGCGGACAACTCGAGTCGAGGAGGGGGCTACGTACCGGGGACCCGCGAGATCGTCCGGCTTTGTAACTTGTCCGACCTCTTTCTTATTTCAGGTATCGACACTAACAGAATAGGGAGTCTCGACCAGCGAGCTTCTCCCCGGAGGTAAGAAGAGAAAGGTTTCGGCACAGTTTATATACAGTTCAGATAATATCAAAGCGGTAAAAAATAACATTTAGCACGTTATGCAAAAACAATGTAATAAAGATCAGATAATAAAGCCAAATATAACAATTATTCTAAGCTCGAATTCTTGAACCCTGAACCAGTGGTTCTGGGTTAATTATCCCCAGCAAAGTCGTCAGAGCTGTCACACCTCCTTTTTGCGCGCCCGCCCCGAAGGGTTAAATGCGCGACGGGAGTTTTTCCAATTTAAGTGACAATATTCGAAATGGGATTATTTATTTAATTCAGAGTCGCCACTTGGGAAAGGTTTGGCTTTTGGTGTCCCAAGTCACCGGTTTATCTTGAATCCCAAATCGAGGAAATTTTCGACTTTTCCAAATGAAGTCTGCGAACCAGAAATTCTAAGTAAGGAATTCTGTTGACCCGAGGGAAGGTGTTAGGCACCCTCGAATCCCGTGGTTCTAGCACGGTCGCTTAAATTGTTATAATGGCTAAATATCTGATTTAAATACATGTTATGACTTACGTGCTTTTATTAAGTTTAAACCGCTTTTATCATTATCACTTATTTTTATAGAATTGCAACGTCGTGAAAATGCATCTCGAACCACGTCACAATCAATGCGCCCGTGATCGTCAACACATTTTGACTTCGTTGAGATTTGGATTTGGGCCACATCAATGTGCACCCGAATTTAAGAATATGATTTAATTAAGCCGCGCCTAAAGAGCCTAACGTGTTATTATTTTTTGAGAGGGCCATGAGATTCACTAAACGGCCTAGCTTGAATTCTAAATAATTATTATGATTATTTATCGAGGGCCCCGCAATTTTGCATTTTTATTTGGCGAGGCTCGTCTCTATTTTAGAAAGGATATCCTAAAGTGGCTACATTTCTTATACATTTGTCTCTAAAAAATAAAAAAAGAGAAAAATACTAAACTTACTTGTTTAAGCAACTAACATACTAAATCTCTACTATATATGACGAATCTGAATTTTTGCTTGATTGCCTAATTGGTTGTTTATAAGGTGAGAATTATCTCCTGCCTCGTCTTTAAGGAGTGAATAAGTTCTGTTAATTTGATAGGAGGGATTGCAAGCAACAGATAATTCATACTAAATTTACATTAAACAAACCTTAAGTTTGAACTTTGTAATCAACTTATTTAGGCTTGATAAATGAAATCAGTTGTTTATTAGGAAAGTTGCTGTTAATTGAACTCAAAAAAAAAAAAAGTAGTCGCATTATTTCGAAACAGTGACTCTATATCGAAACCCATATCGAACCTATATAGGAACAAGTAATCTATCAAGAGGGTTGACACACATGGTCATCCTATCAACGTAACACCGCATGAGAATTAGCTTGGGGTACATTTATCTTGAAATTAAATGGAACCAAATATAACAAATTTGACAGTTCAAAAGTCTAGACAAAATATGTACAGGTGCTTGCCATGATTCTATATTATACTGTCATAGCTAAATCGAAACCTAATGGTTATACACATTGAAAATACGTCTGACCTAACAAACAATATTATCTAATATGTCAATCAAGATGTGCATAATTCATACAGAGCAATCGTGGTTGGGACTAACTTAGGCAAATACAGACCAAGCTACCATTCAAACTATTTTTGAACACAAGGATTGTAAAGTAAACAGATGTTCGTTTCTTTATTTCAGCTTCAAACTTCAAACTTTCAGCCAACAAGGTTTCAGGAGTGTGTACCTGGGAATGCTTACAATCGAAGAAGAAAGGAAGTCAGTAGAATGACAATGGCAACAGAAACAGCAGCAGTAACAGCAGGTAACAAACAGGGCAGTGGAAATAGAAAACCCCAGATAAACCAAACTTCAAGAAATAACCCAATGCAAACTACAACCAGTGAGCTCAGTTTAAACTTGGAAGGAATAGAATAAGCAGAAGAACAAATGAAATCCAGACGACAATGTGAAGAAAACAGTTCCTGATTTTCCTATCCTTTCTCCCTTGTATCTGTCTGTGTGTATTAATATGTATGTATTCAGGTCTCTCTTCTCAAATCTATCCTCTCTCTTATGTCTGTCTGTGTGTATTCTTCCTCTCAGATCTATCTCCTCTCAAATGTTCAGTCCCAATCCCCTCTCTCTCTGTGTTAACAATTTCCCTGTGTGTCTGTATCTCTATCTCCTCCTCCCCCTCTTATGTCTGTCTCATATCATATGGTCTTCTTCCCTTTTATAGGCCCTAACCTCAGCCCTTTAACAGCCTGTTAGACCAAAAGAACACCCCTCCCATGTGCCATCTTCTTTTCAGTTTCCACTCAGCTATTTAAGTATTAACCCCATGACATTCCCTTGGCAGGCTTAACTTTTTAGTAATGTTTATTATTTCTGAAACTTAAAGCAGAATATGGGCAGCAGGATGTAGTCTGACAGCACATGCTGTCAAACTATTTAATTCAAAAACACTTAGGCAGGGCACAGGCTGTGCACAAAATGCACATGTTGTGCATAAGTGCACATGCCCTCCAATTTCAGAACTGTGACTAAACAGAACATTGATTTTTACATTTCTGATTCAAACTACTAATTATAAGCACTAAACTCAGTTCCTAAGTGATTCAAGCCATGCTTATCAAAAGTAAATCGATTTGTTATTGTTCAGGCAGCTGAAACTAATTGACGACACATGTCGACTCGACTATATTAGTTATAACACATTCAATTGAAACCAAAATCAGACATTTAACAGTATAGGACACATGATTCGAATTGTACTGACTAAGCAGAATTGTACTCGAGGAATCAGTTAATCAGTTCAAATTTGGAATTCAACTAATTGCACAACAAATACATATATACACCTTATCAGAACAAGTAGAAGAAGAAACTCAATCAAACAACAAAGGTTCAGGCAAGGTGGACAGGACACAGTTGGTAAAATTCGAAACACCCATTTCACAACAACAATAACAGCCCTTTAAACAAACATGGACTAACAGAACAAAGAAAAGAGAACAAAACTCACCTTAAATCCCGAAAAATCAAAACCTTAACTCGGACTTGGACAGACCTTTCTTAAGGCTGAACGGACTTTAATCGAAGTGTTTCTCAGATGAGAAACACTTCGATTAAGGTCCATTAGACCTTAATCTCTTCGGCTCGAACAAGACAACGGACCATCGACGAGGAACTTTAAAGTTCCAAAAATTAGATCCGGGATTCGTGCTTCCCTGGTCAGATTCGGACCAAACCAAGCATGGTTTGGTCACGAGGGGGGTCTGGGAGAGTCTGGTGTGAAACTGGGGTTAAACGGTGTAGATCGAGTTTTGACTCGAATCTTCAAATGAAGATTCGAGAAGGTGGGATGGGATTCGAGCTGAACGGTTGGTGGATCCATGTTCAGGGTGTCAAGGTGGTCCTAGGGTGTTAAGGTGAAGGTCACCGGCGTTCATGCCGCCGAGTTTCTGGTGAAGGGAGATGGGGGCGGCTAGGGTTTGAAGGGGAAAGGTTTGGTGAGGACGAAGGCTGGGGTATTAGATAGGGGGGCAGGGTATGGTAAGGGGCTTATATATGGAATGGGTGGGTTGATCTCAGCCGTCGGATCAATCGAAATCAATGGCTTGGATCTGAAGGCTTAGGGGAAACGGTGTCGTTTCATCTAAAGGGGGTTTGGGTTGGTCCGGGTGGAAATGGGTCGGGTTCATCATGGGTTATGAGGAAGTGATCTTGGCCATTGATCAATCTGAGATCAACGGCCCAGATCAGACTAGATCAAAATGGCGTTGTTTGGAACGCCTCCTGAGGCCAGCTGGTCTGGATCGGGTTTACATGGGGTTTGGGCTGAGTTTGTTTGGGCTTTGAATTAAAATGAAAATCAGCCCAAACTGATTTTCAAACCCAATTTTGCACTCTCTCTTTTATTATTTTTTTATTTTATAACAAAACCTAAGTAAATCAAATTAAAATTAAATAAACACTTAATACAATTATTTGCACACATATATCAAAATATTTAAAACAGGTAAAATCAAACAAAACAAAAATCACGAACAAAGATGCCTATTTATGATTTTCTATTTAACAACCGGATTACGGTTCAAATTACGCATGACACATACATTTTTTGTATTTTGTTTTAATAAAATAAAATGGGCAAAAATCATAAATAATTAACAAAGTGCCATGTAAAAATCCAAAAATTGTACAGCAGGACCAATTGTTATTATTTTTTTATTTCTTTTGGAGCGATTGTCGCGCGAAACAAAAATCACGTGCTCACAGCTGCCCCTCTTTGTTCGGAAACACGAAGAGTTTTGTATAGTTAGTATATAATCTATATATACCGATTAGGAAAAGTAATAATAAACTTATATGTGTTTTTTTTTTCAAAATTAGTTGTGGACTATGTCGCGCGCTATGGAGAGAGTTCTATCTCAGTTTAATATCTTACAAACCAAAAATGAGAATAGACATTTGTTTTAGTTTTAGTTATGGAGCTTTTAATTTTTGATAAGAGGATACATATAATTCATATCTACTACTGCTAGGAATATGAAAGTTACATCTGTTGAAACATCTTAAACGCGTACTAGACGAATTATATGGATTACTTTTCTTCCTTTAAAACTGAAGCCAAAGTGCCCATCATTATTAGTATACTAATTCAAACTCAAATAGATTAATTAAGCGAAGTCCTCTTCAACTCAAAGATTTTTGAAAATTAAAATGACATAATTGGGCAGCACATTACCATCTGTTTCCAAATTCCAATATCTATGGCATTTGCTTGTCCAATATGGAGAGATAACGAACAAAATTAGAATGTACTTATTTTTTCAAGGTGAATATAAATTATATATACACCAACGATGTAAAGAACTTTAATTTATATTAACAATGTAATTTAACTTGACATTGTAACAATTCAGTTGTTTTATTCTTTGTTACTAGTTACTAGTTACACTAATTATAGGCAATTATTTAAAGTTACCTGTCACACGACATGATAATGCGAAAAACAATTGTACTTAATTATAGAAGTTCAAATCTTGCATGATTTACATCATAACTTTATATTAGTGTTGGTGATTATACCCCATTGGCTGTTCAAGTTCAAGTATTCATTGCCCTTTTGACTTATCCTCGGCTGCCCAAATAGTTATAGGTGCAGACCTATGTGTTACGGTGAGGGTTTAATGGACCCTATAAGCTTTGGCAGAAATTTTGTATATGTATATGTATATATCTTAAAAATGGTTAATTTAAAGTACTTGACACCCCTGAGCACTAAAAGCCTTTAGAGGACATTGATTGAGCAGAATACTATGCCCCCATCGCGAAAAAATTCTAGGCCCGCCTCTAGGTATAACCAAGCCTCTCGGTACAACCAAGCCTCTCTATAACAGTCTCATTTATTTCGATACTTTTTGGCTGCTATAGTAAATGTTGTTATAGAGAATATATTATAACATAATATGAAGAATAGTACGTTCCAAAGAAAACTTGGCTACTATAGTGAAGTATCATTGTCACGTCCCAAACTACCTCCTAGACGTGACTGCACCTAGCTAACACCACCAGCCAGGTGAACCATACTTTCATGCCTTAACCATTAATTTGCAGCATTTAATTAATTAAATAAGTATCTAAATAGTCTAATAATTAATTATGAACAATTAATATCTCAAAATACTAGATTAAAACTCTAGCCCAAATCCCACACTAGATCATGGAGCATCTTACAAAATACCTCATATGAATAAATGATAAAGACTCTTTAGGTAGCCTCCACGAACAATGTGGCGGCTCACCTCAATAACTGAATCAACTCTAGCGAACTCGTGGCTGCTAGCTGCGCTTTCACCAATAGTATCTGCATAGACATCTAAGTAAGGAGTGAGTTATACGTTAATATGACACAGTAATATCCTCGACAGTCGACTCGCCACTCTGAATACCTCTGAAACAAGTGTTAGAAAATACAAACAAACAAAGAGCACACAAATAATATGCACAGAAATTCTTTTATCATATAATTACTCTATAAGGTCCAAACAATCATCAACAACAACATTATATATCTCATCACAGCTACACTAAGGACTTGTCATAAATGACAGTGCAGAAAATTAACCAAACACCTCGACGAGTCCACGACAGCATACACAATGCTCCAGATCTATCACGACGGCATACACAATGCCCAAATGTATAGCGGTGGCATATACAATGCTCAAAATCTATCACGACGACATACACAATACCCCAAATATATTACGGCAACGAAGAAATAATTTCTAACGCCCCAGCGCCATAGTACGAGGCTATGCCACATCACACTACATCACAAATCACTTATTAAATAATTTCAGCTTTTAACAAAATAATATATATTTGCGGCGGGTCAAAGACCACCGATTCTGCCAAGCGCACGCTCGTCCCAACACATGGACTAGACATAATAAACATACTTTCAAATGAGTTTTGGAAAAGCAAGCATCAAAACTTAAAGTCTCACTTACCTCGCAAACGACATATTTTTCAACCTTGCGATGTTCCAAATACTAACCAAACAGCCTCCAATGTCTCCAACTTCGAAGAAAATATAACGATGAGTTGCGATTTTTTTTTGTGTATGTCGGACTCGAACTCTTGACTTACTTTTTGGTTTGTGAACAGAGACTTGCTGGTGTAAGTTATCATTCCCAAATCTTTCTACGTTGCTCAAAATTCATCATAACTGTTACGCGGCGCCTTCCTGAGATTCCTTGGAAGGGCGACGTAAGGCTAAGCAGCTGATGTCAGTGCAGTTGTCGTCTGCCAACTGAGGTCCCCTATGTACGCTAGACTAGATTGTCAGTGTCGTACGGGAAAACCAATGTCAAGAACAATTGAGAGAACAGGAATGAGAATTGAGAATGAAAGAAAGCTTGATTGCATTAATGAAAGCTATTACAGAAAGGCAACACGGTCTCGAGGGGAGAGACACCAGTACAGAGAATTGTTTGCTTGCTAGAAAGTTTGATTGCTTGATCCCCCTAATAATACTTAAAAAAATAAACCAAAGCTACAAGACTAGACTTGATTAAGCTAGAGAAACATAATGGAAGTACATGGAATAAAATTACTCTATATTTACAATGAAAAAGACTTAGTTTTCTATAAGGCAGCAACAGGTCCGTTGTCAGCAGAATAGTCTTTGGCATCAGGGTCTGCGCGCGCGGCGCTGTCTGCGCGCGCGGCGCTGTTGGCATCCGCCTGCGGTTGGACGCTGGCGAGGGATATCGGTGAGGCGACAGAGGCACATGCGCGCTTGTCACTTGGCGCGACCAAGACCACGGGGCCGTCTGTGACGCTAGGCATTGGGAGGCTTGCTAGGATGCCACGGGGCGCGCCCAAGGGGTCATGGGGCACGGCTGGAAAGCCGCCCATGACATAACGTATGATTTCCACGGAGCCAATTCAAATGACACATACTGTCCTCCCGTTGCATTGCGCCGTTCTTTCGGAACCAAAGCTAAGAATTTTCAATTCCTTAGTCTTTATAACTATCCTAGGTCAATAGCAATGTGACATGTGGGACTGACCCATTCTTTTCACCCTTCATTTACTAGCCCTAACGTCATCAACTCCCAACATTAAGTGTAAAGTGAG
This sequence comes from Nicotiana sylvestris, assembly GCF_000393655.2. Taxonomy (NCBI): domain Eukaryota; kingdom Viridiplantae; phylum Streptophyta; class Magnoliopsida; order Solanales; family Solanaceae; genus Nicotiana; species Nicotiana sylvestris. Next base: position 161,710,782 of record NC_091060.1, on the reverse strand, counting down.
TTTGGCCCATTAACAAGCTTATTTATTTTAATTTCATCGTTAATACCCTCGAGTACATAATATCATCTCCAAGTATAAATGTACATATATCTATGCATCCACATGTGAATAAATAATTATTATAATCTATAAGAAAATATGAACTTGTAATTAAGATAATAACTCATGGGTCCTTTCTAACAACTCAAACTCACTTAGGAATATGCTTAATATTATTCGCATAAATTTTACCATCTCCAATAACCACGGGTGATTAAATCCAGTGACAAGTATATATAGTTTGAAAAAATTATGGGGTGTCACAATTATTATAGATGATGGTTGTTATAGAGAGACTGTATATATTTTGTTCGCTAGATAACTATAGTTCTGTCTTAATTATATTACCAATCAAAATTTTCTAGAGTTGACAAACTAAAATGATATTGATAAACTATTCGTATAAAATTATAAATATGAGTCTCAAAATTTTTTCTCGTAACGTGAAAGTTTTAGGCACCTGCCATTTAATTAGGTCGCCTCTGACTGGTTCTTGATATATTCGTGGTCATCACTCTTTGATTTTGAAAAATAAAATAAAATAAATCGGTCTCCAAAACATATCCAGGATTGCAATTAGTAGAAGCAATTAATTTGATGAGCATTGTGGGGAAGTTTCTTTAATCTTACTTTGAGGGCTATAAATAGGTGATTCGTCCTTTTGTTGAAGATCAATAAAAAGTTTTAAGTATTCTTGTGTTATTATTTACTTGCTTCAAAACAACCCAACAATAATATTCGATCGTAACTCTTACATTCATCAAATTACCAAGTTAGGAAAATGAAGAAGGCAATTTCATCATCTGGTTCTTTAAAGTTGCAGCCTCCAACTTATGGTAAACTCATAACCATTCTCAGCATCGATGGAGGTGGCATTAGGGGAATAATTCCTGCCACTATTCTTGAGTATCTTGAATCTCAACTCCAGGTGAATTAAGCTTCCATTGTAACCTATATTTGCATAATACAGTTTTTCCGCGAAGGGGATTTTACTGAATGCTACCGCCTCCCTTTAGCTCCGTTCTTGTAATTAACTGATGTTATCTTTTATGTGACTTAATTAATAGCATAACAATTCTTTTATGTCATCTTGGTTTAGAATTTAAGTAGTATGTGCCCTGGAACTACCATATTCATGTACATGTTTAGTACTTTGAATTTATATTTAAAGAGTTCCAAATTTGGATGAATAGGAATTGGACGGTGAGGATGCAAGGCTTGCGGATTACTTCGATATAATTGCAGGAACAAGCACAGGTGGTCTTGTCACGGCCATGCTAACAGCCCCAGACAAAGACAAGCGTCCTTTATTTGCTGCTAAAGACATTAAACCCTTCTATCTTGAGCATGGCCCTAAGATTTTCCCACAGAAAAAGTAATTAACCTTTTTCTTTCATTTTTTAACTGTGGAATTCTCTTGTAATAGAAGCAGAGCCTTGGAGCAATAGTAAAATTATATGATAAGTTGTCTGCATCATACCCTTGGAATACGGCCGCCTTTTTTAGAATTCTCTTGTAATAATATTATCTTAGGACGGTCACCTTTAATATTTGTTGTTCATGATAATCACAGGATGGTGTTTGGATCAATAGTGAAGACTTTGAAATCTCTAATAGGACCAAAGTATAATGGGAAGTATCTTCACCAAGTCATAGAGGAGAAATTAGGGGAGACTCTGTTGCATGAGACATTGACTAATGTGGTTATTCCTACTTTTGATATCAAGAATCTACAGCCAACAATTTTCTCCACTTTTGAGGTCCTTTTCTCTCCCTTTTATGCTCTACCTCTGAATTTATGTATAGATATATATATATATAGGGAAGGACTAACATAATTTCGAAATGCAAACAGGCCAGAGTAAAACCATTAATGGATGCTAAGCTTTCAGATATATGCATCAGCACATCAGCTGCTCCAACGTATCTTCCTGCACATTATTTCCGGACCCAAGATAAAGATGGCAACTTTCATGAGTTCAATCTTGTCGATGGTGGAGTCGCAGCTAACAATCCAGTACGTACAATACCTTTTTTTTTTGTATAAATATATTCTAGTTTCTGATGTAAAATGTTTACAAGAAAATAAGTCATTTTCTGATATTTGGTTGCCATGAAAAATTTTCCGAAGAGAACATTCTCCGTTAAAAGAGGGAAAATGACTTTCCACACTTATGTGCGGTGTGCGGAAATCATTTTCCTTCCCAATTATTTCAACTCTTAATTTTTAACCAGCAATTGAACATATATTAATTTTTATTATTAAAAATTTCATCGAAACATCTCAGATTTGCTAATATTACTATCAATCTTTAATACTGTTTGAAAAATATTTTTCACTCTCTAATCGAGAACCATAATTGTTTTCCTAAGAAATATTTTTTCATATCATTTTTTTCAAAAATAACTTTTGTCATACCAAATGCATTATTTCTTTCTCTTTTTTAGTTGGAAATCTATATGATTTGGTTATTGCTTTTTCAGGCCCTTGTTGCTACAAGCCAAGTGACCCGCCAAATAATGACCGGAAACCCGGATTTCTTCCCAATCAAGCCCATTGATTATGGAAGGTTTTTGGTGATATCTATAGGCACTGGATCAGCAAAAGTGGAACAGAAATATAATGCTAAAATTGCATCCAAATGGGGTATCTTGGGCTGGCTTCTTAATGGAGGTTCAACTCCAATTGTGGATGTTTTTACTCAAGCCAGTGGTGATATGGTTGATCTTCATATTTCTGTTGTTTTCCAAGCTCTTCATTCTGAAGAAAATTACCTTCGTATTCAGGTACAATTACATAAGCCTATAAATAAAAAATCTAAATAGTATTGATTGTTATAAATAGATGGATCGCCCTTTTCGTCCTTAAAGTTGAATTTTGTTGCCAAAGATCAATAAAAGTTCTAAGAGCCAATTAAATGGTGGGATGGTGGGACCTTCTTTCGGGGAACTCCCATTAACTTATCTTATTGAGCTTCTCTCTTAGGGTTGATTTTTCTTAATTATTTGATCCTAAATTATTCGACAACTGGAATATCGTAATTCTCTTGACATGGGCGGATTTAGGGGGAGGAAAGGGTACACTGTACATATCAGGCAATGTTCGTTTTGTGACTCTACATATTATATTTTGAATCCCCTTGATACAACACAAACACATATATATATATAGCTTAGTGGTCGAGGGAGTTTAAAACCCTTTTGAAGTTGCTCCTTCAACTCCCATTAGCCTCAGTCCTTTTATATTTTTTAATTTTTTTTTTGAATCGTTTTAACGGAAATCCTACTTCCGTCACGGAATTTCTTGGATGTTAGATGAGAAGTTGGGTAGAGAGATAATAGAATCTCCCGGGGATGGTAGCGTCTATTCCTTGATTGCAGGTTATCTTACTTTGCTACCCAAAAAAAAAAAGGTTGAATAAACTTTTAATACATTTTTGTCGACATGCAGTTGAAGCTGATTTGTTTGGAGATCCGCCTATTTTCAAATAGAATTTAATTTTTACTTTAATAGCGTAAAAGATTTTTATACTATCTGTTGTAACATGTCACTTATCATGTTTGCAAGTTATACCATTTTATACTTGCAATAAAATAATTAGTTGTAATTAGCTTTTGAAAAACCTGATAATATACAAATTTCGTATACTAGTGTCTATATATATTAGTCAAACTATTTTTTAATAAAATACTGAAAAATATAAAGTTCTAGATCTTATGACTCTATCTTGACTAAGATAATTATATTGTTCACCAATTGTAGGATGACACATTAACTGGAACAGACTCCTCCGTAGATATATCAACCAAAGAGAACATGGACAAATTGGTTGAAATAGGAAAAACTTTATTGAAGAAACCGGTTTCAAGGGTAAATTTGCAGACAGGTCTATCTGAACAAAGCAAAAATGATGGCACAAATGAAGAAACTTTAAAAAGGTAATTCAACTCTTTTCAGAACATTACCATCTTATATAATTGTATATAGTAATCATACTAATACCAAGAAATATATTTCGTGTTAATTAATGAAATTGATCATATTATATTTGTCAGGTTTGCAATGTTACTTTCAGAAGAAAAAAGACTCAGGGATTCCAAGTCACCTCATACAAACAAAAGCTCAGAGTAGTACATCATTTGTTTGGAGCACACAAGATCATCCTTGTCTTTAATTAGTTTTGTATTTACTTTAAAGCTTTAATTTGTTACAGATGACGTGTAAAATTCAATTCGTGTATTTTGTACACTGTAATTCAATTTGTGTGTTATAAAAGATGTAACAAAATTATTAGTTTGAGTACCCGTATGTTCACCAAGAAACTTGATTTTTACTGTGTTTCGTCAACTTAAAGTAAAGTAAATACAACAGTTTTTACGTGAAAAATCACCCAACTGAAAAGGTGCAAAAACCACGACAACTTCCACTCCACTAGAACAATGAGCCAAATAATGTATCAATTACAAGACTGTAATTCAATGCTCTTCAGTACTCCTACCACAACTATTTGATTTACAAGTTACTCTAACTTATAAAGCAAACGCTCACTCCAACTCAGTAATTGTTTGTGATGCGTGATTAAAACTCGATTTTTTAAAACACATTTTCTAGACTGACTCCAGAAGAATACAATATAAGTACTCAACTATGGTGAACAACATATGACTCTTCAGTTAATGTGTAAAAGGATAAAATCAGAAGTCTAAAGTAGATAGTATTTAAACGTATAGACTTGAGATCTTCTGGGAGTCCTATACATAATCAGCTTCTCCTTTGATAGGACTCCTATTGTTCGAAAAATTTTACAAGTTTTGGAACTCTTGTCTCTGACTGAATTATCCGTATCTTGACGAGCGCAAAACACAACACGAAATTGATGTTCGCTAATCAAAGATAGTATAGTATAATATCGTCTCTATAGGGATTGGATTTAAACAATGCTCTAGTAATTCCTGGTTTAACTGTTATTCAGGATGATCACAACTTGATTGGAATGATTCCGAACTACGATTAACTACTAAGTAAAGCAATTGACAGTTGACTGTAACAAACTAGAGATTAGTGATAACTAGGGATTTCTATACATTTTATACTCCTTACTTAAGTTTTGATTAGAAATGTGTACAAAAAAGTCCCAAAGGCTCATAAGTTGTGCGTGATTGCAGGTTTGATCAACAAGGTGACAAGATGTCAAAGATCAGCTCAAAAGGAGTGAAACTTGCACAAGTATCAAGACAAGACAAAGCTCAGACAAAACAAGGCAGTGCGGCCGCACACCATTCTGTGCGGTCCGCACAAGTGAGGTTCAGAGAGTACGATATTCAGGAAAAAGGAGCATTGCGGCCGCAGTAGGTTTTGTGCGGTCCGCACTTGGATCAATGCAGCCGCACTCAATTTAGTGCGGTCTGCAGTAAGAAGGATCAGAGAGTTGCCAGTTCCGAGTTTCAAGCCAATGCGGTCCACGCTCCATTTCATGCGGACCACACCAGAAGCCTTCGCGGTCGCACTCTATTCTATGCGATCTGCATTGCCTGAGTTCAGAGAGATGGATTTTTATGTCAAGAGCCTTAGTGCGGCCGCACGTGATTTTGTCGGTCCGCACTAGCCCTGCAGAGGTATTTTTGTCCAGATTTTTCAGCTTAGTATAAATAACTTTTTCTCCCATTTTTAGGTCATCAGATAGTTTTAGCTAAGAGTTGCTCTCGTGGGTTTGAATATTTTAGCTATTTTGGGCAATTTTATCTACATTTCAATATTGAATGTTCTTGTTTATCTTAGTAATTAATTAATATGAGTTGTTCTTCATCTATTTTATGTTTTTCTTCTTTAATTATGAGTAGCTAAACCCATAAGCTAGGGTTGTGGCTCAACCCTAGTGTGGGTAATTGATGAGTCTTGTATTTTAGGGCTAGATTGACTACGGGTGTTTGATATTTGGGTAAATTTCATGTTCAATTGCTGAATTAGTGGCTGCAAACACTAGTTTGTGTTTAGTTGACTTGATCTCTTCTTGAGAAAGAGAGCTTGAGTCTCTGAAATTGGTCCAACAAGAAATTGGGGCGTATTCAAGAGATTGATAGCCCCAATTAAAGGGTTAAACCTCGAGAGAGTAATACCTGACTTGAACCTTGATTGCTTGTGCAAATTTGCATACCCAATTGGTCTTGAGAAAGTCAATTCGAGCAAAATCACTTGAACCACCGAGAGGTGTAAGGTGGGTAAAATCGTGCAACGGTTATATCATACTCCCCAAATATGTCAATCATACCTTAGACTCAAGTATCCGTCAATTGATCACCTAGGCGAAAGTCACTACCCTAGTGCCTTTTAAACCATTTGAACAACCCACAACATTTTACTCTTAGCTTATTCTAGTTTAATTTACCATTGTAGTTTGATAAAAGTAGAAGTAAAATAAAAACCTAAAAATGTTTAGAAGTGTAATTTGGAACACATACACGACTCCAAACTAGATAGATACTCGACTCCAACTTCTAGCTCTCTGTGGAAATCCATCCCGACCCTAAATCGGGTTCGACCCTCTCTCGCTACTCAATAGTAGTGCAGGGTAGGCTTCGATCAATTAGCAAGTCGGTTTCTTATCAATGTGAGAAATAAGGGTTTTGACATGATAGGTGCAAGGTTGTTATTATGGATATGATACTGTTATATTTCACTCTTGAGGTTCTATCGATTCTCATGAATTCAATAGGTTATTAGCTTATGCTTCCGATTCGAACACATCTTTCGATTAAATCTAAATCTTTCAAATAAACTAATGTGAAGTACGGTGGAACTTGAAAGAATCTATTAGTAGGAATGATCTACGAGAAACTTCTCATGAATATTTCTCAATCTTAATTTAAACGTTAACTCAAAAATCCCTCTCGATTACTTTAAAGAATCACCAAAATAAACTAAGGAATACGATGCAATATATTCAATAAGATGTTCCTCTTTTTATTAAACATTGTAAAAAATAAAATCATAACTCTATTAAAGCTCCTCCAACAAATTCAAGCAATTAATCAATAATCAATTCCATAAGCAACAACCAAATCATATCAAACCCTAAGGTAAACTACTCCATGGATATGGAGAAAATCATCACAAATAAGTTTAAGAACATAGAAAAAATTAATCCAACGTCACATTCCAAATTCGCGTATTGAATTGATGGAAGAATGATGAAATCTGGTGTCTTGAAGCCTCCAATGCTCTCTAATAGTTCCCAAGGTCAAAAGTCCCTTAAAACGTCTTTTTGGTGTATTTATACCCTGTAAGAGTGGGCCCAAGTGAAATTACCTTTTCCAAGCAGTAATAGGCAAATACTCTGAGAAAATTGCACATGCGCACCGCTCCATGCAGCGCGACAGTAATGGTTTTCCAGAGTGTTTTGTTTTCTTCGTGTTTTGACATCCAGATTTAGCTTCCGACCCCCCGAACGCAATCCCCGTTTAATCCCTTCGACTTTTACTCAGACTTCAAAGCTCTAACTAGTTCAATTTACCTCTCGAATATTATTTTAAGTTGAAATCACTTCCGGCAAGGCATAAAACACACAATAAGTGCAATACCCTAACATTTAAGCTCAAACACAAGTATAATGCAGTAGTTAGAGTTCAAACTAGGACTAAAACACATGATTCTAGCCTACCATCATAGCTTCTTGAGCAACAACCCTTATCACATGTAGCAACGTTATTCCACCAAACTTAGACTTGGGTAACTTTTGAGATAAAGTTACTGTCTTGTACAGACGTACAATCATCAACTTGAGGAGCTAGTCCTTTATCTTGAGGAGCACGTTCTTAGAACAGTTAAGTAGCTACGTTGAGCACCTAGTTCATTGAATCATTGCATTTAAACACACTTAGTTAATCAGCAAAACCTCAATACTCAACAAATTCCCCCTTTTAATGATGGCAAACTTTGTACACAATAGAACCAGGTAATCACAACAGAGAACTAGATAATCACAGCAATTACTATTGACATATATGTATATTCACAACCTACAACCCCCAACCTTATCATCCCTCTTTTGGAATCATCGAAAAAAATAAAAAGAGGTTAGACAGATGAAGCACAGATAATGTAAATTTACAAACATGTCTATCGGAACAATGCAAAAATGGTGGCACAAATGAAGAAGCTTTGAAAAGGTAATTCAACTCTCTTCTCAACATTACCATCTTATATAGTACTTAGTATATAGTAATATTAATACCAAAAAAAAGTATTTCGTGTTAAATATTGAATTGATCATATTATCTTTGCTAGGTTTGCAAAATTGCTTTCAAAAGAAAAAAGACTCAGGAATTCCAAGTCATCTCATACAAACAAAAGCTCAGAGTAGCAAATCAGTTGTTTGGAGCACACAAGATCATTCTTGTCTTTAATTAGTTTTGTATTTACTTTAAAGCTTTAATTTGTTATATATTATGTGTAAATTAAAATTCAATTCGTGCATATATGATGTACAATGTAATTCAATTCGTGTGTTATAAAAAGATGCAAAATAAAGTATAAAATTCTTGTTACCATGCATGTACGTATTTTTGTAAGGTAGGTCCACTAAGGGGACAAAAGCTCCTTATCTAAAAATTCTTCATTTTCAAAGCTCAAACTCGAGACCTTTCTGGTTAAAGGATGGAAGGAGACTCAAGTCTTAACCATTTCTCCTAAACCTGTTAAACGGGGTCGGGCCAACCCACTGCCAACCCGATTTGACCCTGTTCAGTTCGGCCCGCTAAGGTGGTGGGACAAGTCGGTGAGGGTTAGGGGTTTAGCCAGACGGGGTTGGGACTTTTTTGATAACCAGTGGTAATCCTGGTAACCCACTAACAGGTTTTTACCGGGCTACAACCTTGTCAAGCTTGGTCCAACCTGGTTACCGTTATGCAAAATTATTTTTTTGAATATTGCCAACGGTCAAATTCAAAAATAACCATTGGGCAACGACCATTTTGGCCTACCCCCTTAAGAAAATATCCCCCCACCCCTAATAATTGATAAATTACATTTTAACCTTTTAAAAATTTGTCACGACCCAAAACTAAACCGTCGTGATGGCGCTTATTGTGGAACTAGGATAGCCAACTACTCAACTAGTTAGGCCTCCCCTCTCTATTAAGAAAAATCGAAGATTAAGAAGTAAGTGTTGACAAATTTTTGAATGACTAAAAGAAGATAAAAATGATGTAAGATGTACTATTTGTAAGGAAGTTTACAAACATGAGACCGGAGGTAAGCAAAGGGGAACGAGTCAACTTCGTAGGCACATGATAGACAACCACCCTATTGCATGTGGTGCTGTTGAAGAATTTGGCCAACAAAAACTTAACCCAGGTACTGGCGGTTTAATTGGTAAATACGATATAGTAAAAGATCGAGAAGAATTAGCTAAAATGATTATTTTAGGTTGTTTACCTTTTAGTTTTGCTGCTTTACCATATCTTGTTACTTATATTCAAATAACTTATAACCCTTTATTTAAAGGTATTCCTAGAAGTATTTGTAGAGCTGATATCTTTAGGATTTTTGGACAATATCAAACATATATCCGTTATTTGTTTGCTAGCCTTTCTTGTAGAGTTTCTCTTACTTCTGATGTTGGTCGTGCTGGTAATAGATATGATTAGTTGACTATTGCATGCCATTGGGCAGATGATAATTTTTGTATGCAAAAACGTATTATTGCTTTTAAATATCATGAAGATCAAAGTCATACTAGTGCATTTATAACTAATACTATCCATGAAATTGCTATATTTTACAATCTTTCAGAAAATTTTTTGTTTATGTCATTTGATAATACTTCTAACAACAATTCTACTATTACACTATTAAAATTGCATCTACACCCACCACTTCCTGAAATATTCATATGAGGTGTGCATGTCATATTTATAATTTTATTGTTACGAGTAGCCTTGAAATATTTAGAAATAAGATCACTTCAGTTAGAAGAGAAGTTGGTGTAACTCGGTAACGACTTGACTGGTCGTTTTGAGCTCTAGAGCGTCATTCATCGGTTTGAGATCTTAAGTAGCATTTCTTCATATATTATGACTTGTACGTGTGGTCGGAATTGAATTTTGGGAAGTTCGGAGCTGATTCGAATGGAAAATTCTCAATTCGGAAGCCTTAATTGGAAGAGTTGACTAAGATTTGACTTTTGAGTAAACAATCTCAGAATTGGGATTTGAAGGTTTCAATAGATTCATATGATGATTTCGTATTTGTGCGTATGTTCAGGTTGAGTATCAGGTGGCCTAGGAGCATTTCGGCGCCTATTATGGAAGGTTGGCATTTTGAAAGTTAAGAATTTCTTCAGTTTGATTAGAAGTGAATTTTGGCGTTACCGATGTCCGTTCAAGATTTCTAACTTTGGAATATGTTAGTATTGTGATTTATGACATGTGCGTAAAGTTTTGCTTCATTCAGGAATATTTAAGCATAATTCAGACGCGTTCGACGAAGTATAAAAGTTTGAAAGCAAAAAAAGGTTTCTATCGTCGATTCATAGTTTTGATAATGTTTGATGTGATTTGAGGCCTCGAGCATGTCTGTATTATGTTATGAAACTTGTTGGTAAGTTCGAACGGGGTTTCGGGGGCTTCGGGTGTATTTCAGGATGGTTTCGGACCAAGTTTGGGTGCTTTAGGGGCTGCTGGTTTGTGCTACGCGATCGCAAATTGGGAACTGCGATCGTAGAGAAGGAATGATGGGACAAGGATTTTTGTCTTATGCGAACGCGAAGTTTGGTTCACGAATGCGTAGTTCTGAGAGGTAAAGCTTCGCGATCGCGATTGGGAATTTTTTGGGCAGCTGGTTGCTAGCCTTCGCAGTTATGAGGGGATTTTCACGATCGCGAATGGGAAGGTCCTGGGAAGAATGTTTTTAATAACGGAATTTGGCTCTTTTTCTTTTATTTTTCACTTGGGTTGGCCGAATTTAGGGAGCTATTTTGAGGAGATTCTCATCGAGCATTACGAGGCAAGTGATTCCCACCTATTGCAAGTTAAATACTTGGATTATATATAGATTTTAACATGGGAATTCATGGAAATTATGGGATTTTAAGAGAAAAGCCTAGAATAATTTTGACCACAATTTTGGAAATGGAATTGGGAATAAATTATATATTTGAGTTCGTAATATTATGGGTAATGTTTATCTTCAAAATATTTTAGAATCCGGGCATGTGGCCAGAAGGTTGAATTTGTGGACTTTTCGAGCGGAGTTGGGAATCATTATAAATTATTAAATTACACACATTGGGGTATATTTTGATTGGTTTGTACATTGTTTGACTAGTTTTGGATTGATAACCATTGGTTTGAGGTGTTAGAGAGGCATTGGTGTTAGTTACGGAACTTCAGAGCTAGGTAAGTCTCGTGTCTGACCCTATGAGGGGAAATTTACCCCGTAGGTGTTGTTCTTATTGTATGCTACATGTTATGGGAGCTGCACACGTATAAGGTGACAAGTGTCCATGCGTATGCTAGAATTCCTGATTATGTCCTGGTAGACTTAGGTTTACCCCATACTTTAATTATACTATTTGAGTTATCCTTGTCTGTTTAATTTCTTTATTTCGCATTACGACTTGAGACTAGGCTTTCATAGTGTGATAGACTCGCTATTGTAGAGATTTAACGAGCTACTTGATTAGCCGCAGAATAATTGTGCTTCCCTTACGAACTTCTCTCGTGTTGTGCGTTTTCATCAAAAAGCTTCCTTAAACTTCATAACTCACATGTATATTCGTGAGTGGGGTCAAGTACCCGTTAAAGCTTCTTATTCTAATGGGATCGGGTCGTTCGCCTCGGTAGGATTATGTAACACACTCTTATGGGATCGGACTATTCTCCTCGGCAGGGTTATGTACCACATTCTTATGGGATCGAGTAGGGGTGTCCATTCGAATCGGTTTATCGATAAATCGAATCGATTATTTGTTATCGATATATCAATTTCGATTTCGATTTCGAAATTTTCCTTATCGAGTTATCGACTTCGATTTCGATTTTGTCCTCTTCGGTTATCGTTTATCGATAAACCGATAAGATATACTAAAAAGACAAAAACATTAATTATAATTAATTTTTTTTTGCTTACCCTTATTCTATAATACCCTTCCCTTTACTCTAAGTCCCTAACCCTATTATTTCCTCTACCACATTTATGGAATGATCATATTTAAAACTCAAGGGAATGAAGTTCAAATTAATGGAAAATAGAATTAGCCGTGGTGATATATTTTGTTTTTTATACCGTTGGAATGTTGGTGGCATACATTTAATCACTTACTTTAGTTTCGTTGCATGTGCTTGTTGACACAATTTTTATGTTATAAACGGTGTTCGTCTTATTTTAGCTTCTTTTTGTCCATATTAGTTAGGCGTGTTTATAGCAATATACTTTCCATGGAATCCCGCATATTTTCTTATTGGTGCAATCGATAACCGAATCGATAAGCCCCAAAAATTGATAAATCGAAATAGAAAAAATCGAAACCTTATTGAAACGATAACGATAAGCATAAGGTCAAAATCGAATCGATAAATCGAATTCACACCCCTCTGATCGGGCCATTCGCCTCGGCCGTATCATATTCTTATGGGAACGGGCCGTTCGCCATGACAGTATCATATTCTTATGAGATCAGGTCATTCACCTCGATAGTATTATATTGTTATGGGAACAGGTCGTTCGCCTCGGCAATATCATATTCTTATGGGATCAGGCCGTTCGCCTCGGTAGTATAACATTCTTATGGGATCAGGTCGTTCGCCTCGACAGTATTATGTATCACATTATTATGGGATCAGATCGTTCGCCTCAACATTTCTCTAAAATACTCTTATAGGATCGGGTCGTTCGCCTCAGCAACTTCATGAAACACTATTTTGGGATCGGGCCATTTGCATCGGCATAATCGTGCGTAATATTTCACAAGAAGCCAGCGTATCCGTGAGTTTTCCTGATTTAAGTTGTGACGACCTATATGGTGGGGACCACCTTATATATACTCCAGGGTTGGAGGTAATCAATAAATGCGAGCTTGTGTTTACTGTTCTAAAGAGGATTGTACCGCGTACCCATATTTGTTTACACTGTTTATTTACCATGCCTCATACTTGTTTACTTTCTACTGTACTTGATTTATTGGACCACTAGTAAGTCTCGATATCGACCTTTATCACTACTTCTCCGGGGTTAGGCTAGATACTTACTGGGTACGCATTGATATACATGCTCAAGCTATACTTCTGCACTTATTATGCAGGTATATATTTCTGGTGGTCTTTTGGGCGCAAAGGCACGACTATTACGGGGCCTTTACAGTGAGCTACATCCCATGTTTTGATCCGCAACATATAGAGTCTCCAACAGAATTATTTATATTTTTTGTCTAATTGTATTCGAGACAGATGTTGTATTGTTATTGTACATTCTATTAGATGCTCATGCACTTGTGACACCGGGTTTTTAGGGTTGTTCTAGAAGTTGTTTTTGGATTATTTTACATTAGCACACTTTTACTTTACATTTTAGTTAAACTGTAAGTAACTACGATTTATTTTAATGTACTGACCTCTCTATCTAAATAAGATTCATGATTTTAAAACTAATAACATCATAATTAAGTGTTGGATTGCCTAACGGTGATGTTGGTACCATTACGGTCTATAGTGGATTTTGGGTCGTGACATCTTGGTATCAGAGCGTTAGGTTCACTTTGTTCTTACGAGTCATGAGCAAGTCTAGTAGACAATTGCAGATCGGTACGGAGACGTCTGTACTTATCTTCGAGAGGCTACAGGACTGTTAGAAGCACTTCCCTTCTTGATTCCTCATTGTGCAATTTGATTCTATGAGGCTTATGACTTAGTTTCCTTTCTACTCATTCTTATACGATGTGGAATGCTTGCTATCAACTGGGCTACATGAGTTGTGAAGATACTCCAGATGCGGTGCGAGATTCTTTTTCCTGCGGATGCGAGTCGCCGCCTTGTGGAGGATTATTCTGTCATTTCAGCCCAGTGTTGGTTGTTTGTTGCAACTTCAAGATCGATTTGGCATTTCCAGTGCTGATGGTTCGAGAGAGATGATCTCTGAGGTGGTTTCTATGCTTAGGAATTTTGAATGTGACGAGAAGGGCTTGATAACATGTTGTTGAACCTTCGGGTGATGTTGATGAATGAAAGGATTCTTACGGATGACGGATCAGTGTGGACTTAGGGAGGTTAGTTGATTTCATGATGGATGGAGCAATAGCAATGAGGTTAGAAGAGGTCGATATGAGGGTGCAAAGGTGGGATATCTCCTATGAGCAAGTCAACGCTTGCATGATTTTAATGAGGTTCCTATGAAGATTTCTACTTTCTGCCCAACCTGGGATGAATGTACTACAAGGTGAGCTTGGATCGCTTGAAGATGGTATGACTATTAGGAAGTCGAGTGTGCGATTGTGGCTGATAATTTAGGATGTGTTATGATTGTTGCAACAAGAACTTAGGAGAAATTTGGTTGAGCAATGGTGCAAGATCATGGTACTTAGGAGGAGAAGTCATTGTGACTTATGAAATTGTGTAATTGTGGCTAAAAGCTAGGTGGGGGAGCCCACTGTCTATGATGATGTGCCTTTGCAGTTTTGGGTTATCAGTACGTTGGTAGATCAGTTATTACTAAGGGAAGAAAATATCAGGGGTAATTTCAGCAGGGGATTTGATGGATGTGAAGTACAAGGGGAATACATCCGGTTTCTTCATTTGAGTGCTCATATGCTAGCGGAGCACTAGTTATTTGGTTAGATAATAAAGGTTGTATTAGAGTGGGCGACTCTCAATAATGGTCCTAGTGGATTCAAGATTTAAGGTGTGGTGCTTAAGGATTTTTTGGATTCGTTATATGGCTGAAGACTGGGTTTTGTAGCAGAGTGTGAAGGGTACTTAGAGTATTCTATGTTATCATCAAGTCTGCGGTGTAGCGTTAGAGAAGTGGGAGAAACAACTTCATATTCGTAAAAAATCTAATCAACGCGGTGTGTCAGTTAGAGATACTATTGGGTGCATAAAGAGGGTATAAAATGGCTTATGGATGCTGAGATGACGTGGTCTCGTGATTTGGAATCACTCGGGATGAGTGTTGTTTGAGGTTTGTTATGTATTTGAAAGGATCTATTATTATTTCAAAGGCAAGTCAAGAGTAAATCGAAAGAAGTTGAATCAGTTAGTGAAGGGTTAAATCAGCATGGTTGTGGAAATGATTAGTTCCTTCGGTATGTTAAGCTATACAGGTGATTCATGGCTGTACGTGCGGGTTTGACAACCACCATAATTTGATTGAGTTTGAGGTATTTCATTATGAGGGTCTGTTATGTGTAGATGGATCCCGAAAGAGTTATGGTGGTTTAGACTACAACTTGAAGTTTGTATTTTCTACAGTTATGGAAATTCGGTTGCATGCTGCAATTGTTCCTCTAAAATATGTTGAATGAAAGGGTTCTAGACGATGAAGTGTTTATTTTATTGGTGGTTCAAGAGTTATGATGAAATTCTTGTACTCTCACGTGGCGGCATTATAAGTGCAGTGAGCGATATGGAAATTGGAAGTTGTGGATCAAGGTTACGGTTTGATGTTGATAAGAATGTCACGAGCTCGGAGGAGCGGGGGAGGAATTCAAATGTTTAGAGTATGCTAGCACTATTTTCGGGCAGCCTGAGGATGATCTATTTTATGGTCGGAGTGTTGGGTATTGAAATGCGAATGCTTGGCCAGTATTGTAGAAATAGCATGGTCGATGGCCATTAATGTTCGGATTTTACTATCTGGTGCAGAAGGTTGTGGGAGCATGTCCCACGGGAAGATCAGAGAGATTATGACTAAGGGGCATTCTATTTCTTTGGTTGTGGACTGTGGGAGTTAGTACCAGATTTGATGGCTGCTCTTATGTGTCATGAATTGGGTAATTGTGGATCCTTGAGAGCTTATTGGCCCAGTATGGGATGATCAAAATCGGCTTGAGGTCTGCTAGTAGATCTAATGTGAATGTATGTTCTACATTAGGATGGAAGTGGTCTTTCAGCATAACATTGTTTATGGAGGAGTCTTCGGGCGTCGGATGTTATTCCTATCATCAATTATTCTCTGTAATACTATATTATGCCATGTGGGTTGTGGGAAGGCTTGATTATTTGCACGTGTGTTGTGGTCCTCTGTAACTTGTCGTTATTGCACCTTAGTCGTGCTCGAGTTTTGTAGTGCATGGTGCTATCCATTTCCCCACGGTTGTATTCTTGCATTTGGCGTGCTCGTGATCGATATTTGGGCATTTGGTGGGTTTGATAAGTTTGGATCGGTAGGTACTTCCTTGTTAATTGTTATATGTGGATCGGGTGGCACGCCACTATGGGTATTATGTTTGGATCGAGTTGCACGCTGCAACGGTATCATGTGTGGATCGGGTTGCACACCGCAACAGTGAGATATTGAGTACGATTCCCTATACTTATTTTTGTGTATTTTGTTTCTCATTCTCTAAGAAAGGTTCATAGTATCTGTTTGGTCATTTTATTCATTACGCGGGTTGCGCAGTTCTTTTCCAGAGTTTATTCTTCCTTCTGTGTCATATTTGAGTCGTAACTTGCTCGCGCATTGATGGCATCATATGAGATTTTGGTCAGGTTTGAGGTGGCTTACTGCTTGAGCAGCTTGTACTGGGTGAGATGAAATTATTGGACTTGAAATCGATACAATCAGATTTATGTAAGGTATATTAAAAAAAAGTTTCACTATTCAGTTTAGAATGAGGTAACGATTCTTGTCAAGTGGAGAACTCCGTGAGTTATTGATTTTGACGAGTGGTTATGAGTTCCTGCGCATCTATTTCATCGTTGCAGTATTGTGAGGGTTGAGATCGGCTTGTATGTGTTATGAGGTATACTACGAGTGTTGGGTCAGTAAATTTGTAGCAGTTGGGCTTGGAGGAGGTTTCCATGGGCAAATGAGTTATGAGGTGCGATGTGTGATACCGGCATGGTGCATGATCATGTATGGGTTCCGCGTGTGGAGATTAATACAGTGTTCGTACGTTAACATCAAGTCTTGTAGAGAAATTCGGAGGTTGGAATTTAGTCCTAAGGCTTATTGGCTAAATAAAAGGGAGGATCTGTAGTCTGGCTCGAGCTAATGTATTCACCTGGGTTGCGGTGGCATGGGTAGGTGCACAATATGTTGATCAGTGATTATGAGGCAACTTCGGAGCAGTTCTTGGCACGTTCGAGGACGAACATATGTTTAAGTGGGGGAGAATGCAATGACCCTACCAGTCATTTTGAGCTCTAGCACGTCGTTCGACGAATTGAGGCTTTGAGTAGCTTCGCTTCATGTATTATGACTTAGGAGTGTGTCCGGAATATAATTTGGAGGTCCGTGGTGTCACACCTCCTTTTTACATACCCGCGAGGGTACAAGGGAGTTTCTTCTAATTAAAGGACAATCGAAACGGGATTTGTTTATTTATTTCCGAGTCGCCACTTGGGAGATTTAGGGTGTCCCAAGTCACCAATTTTAATCCCGAATCGAGGAAAAGAATGACTCCATATTACAGTCTGCGCACCAGAAATCCGGATAAGGAATTCTGTTAACCCGGGAGAAGGTGTTAGGCATTCCCGAGTTCCGTGGTTCTAGCACGGTCGCTCAACTGTTATATTCGGCTTGATTATCTGATTTTATACAAATATGAACTTATGTGCAAATTTTATCTTTTAACCGCTTTATTATTATTGTTTTTAAAAGAAATATGAACATCGCTTAAAACACGTCTTTGGACTGCGTTACATGAAATGCACCCACAATCCGGAACACGTTTTATTTGATGTTTTGGGATTTGGATTCGGGTCACATGAAATGCACACCCAGGCTTAAGAAAGTAAAATATTAAACACGCGCCTAAAGAGACTATCGCGTTATTATTTTGGGGAAGACCGTGAAATTCGCTAAACGGTCCTTCCGAATTCTAATTAAACCATACATTTTGTGAGGGCCCCGCAATCTATACGTTTTATTTGGCGAGGCTCGTCTCATTTTTATTTTTAAAGGATAAACCTACAATGACTATATTTTCTATTAAGTTCGTCTCTAAAATAAAAGAAAATCTCTTAATTATTTACATGCTGAAAAACGTAACTTATTAGTTATTAGTTTACGGCTAATGCGAATGGAAAATTGCGATCGAGTTTGTACAAAGAAAAACTGCTTTCATTTTATATTCTGTTATTCAATAATACTAGAACATGAGATTGACCATAATATCAAAAAATGAGAAATAAGACTTAAACGCTAGTAGTCATGATTTTTCATTCAGACGTTCACATACCTATTACAATGAGAGTACATAATATACGCAAGTATATATGTTCGCAACAATTCACTGGATGTCAAATTGTTCCCTTAATAAACACAAATATATGCATAGAAATAAACATTCTCGTAAAAAACTTAAGCTCACGATATGTTCTCACATTTACTTTAAGCATATGCAGTAACTAACCATAAGATAAACATTTTTAACAAAACAACAAAAAATTGCATTGTTGACATTCATCTTGAACCATAATATGCGAAACGAACGAAATGAAACAAAGGATGAAGAACAATAACCTTCGAACCTCGACAACCTCAGAACGACAAACACGACCCCGACGGAAGTCAAGCCGGACCTCACTGAACGGGGAGCAACGACGAGACCTCGGACAAACACCTCGACGTATCGGACCTCGACGAAGACCTCGATGGAAATGGAAAGCTCGGACCCAAAACTGTCAACGACTAGAGATTGTTGGTTGCTGCTGTATTTTTTCGACGCAGCAACTGGTATGTGAAGATAAGCAGAAGGGGTCGTTCGAATATGAGGAAGAAGCAGGCTATGGAAGGTCGTTTGGATATGAGGAAGAAACAGGTTATGGAGGGTCGTTTGGGCAGTGACGACGGGAGGGGCTGTTCGTGGTAGCTTTTGGAATGATGGGGATGACAGTTTGATGTGAGGTCGTTTGGGCAAGATGGTGCAGCAGCAATAGTGGACAGCAGGTGGTCGCCGGTGAGTGACGTGATGGGACGATGAGGCTGGACGTGAAGGAGTGGGGACAACGCAGCAGCAGTTGCTGCTGCTTGACGTGGAATGAGGGATCGTTTGGGCAAGATGGTGAGGATGACGATGGCGGACAGCAGTGGTCGTCGGACGCAGGTGGTCGACGGTCGGATAACTGGGCTTCCGACGAGGGGGGAGGGTTGCGGACGGTAGTTTTGGGTAGGGTTCCGACTGGTTTGGGTGAGGGTTTTGCTAGGGTTTTTTTTAGGTGGTTTTTGGATGAGGGCTTCCAGGGTTTTTTGTTCTCCCTCCGGAAGAAGAAGCTGAACAGTGCACGTTCAATTTCAAAATCTGTCCAACCCCCCTTTCCCCTCCCTTTGTCCGTGTATTTTGTACCCCTTTGCCAAGAAAAATGGACCCCACGCGTGTAGAGGTCCAAGATTTGTGTCCCCCATGCGCGGTGGGGTTCCCCGTGTGTCGTGTTCCGTCCGTGTTCCCCACGTGTGTCCCCCATGTGTGGTGGACTCGGATTATTATGGGCTAGGTCCAAAAATTAGGCCTAAAAACGGGTAGTTTGAACCCGAATATTATTCTTTTGCCCGAACCCGAGAAATAGGAACACGACGTTGCTCAACTGATTATGTAAGCAAAATAACTACCAAAATAAGACTATTATTTAAAGCGAAACTATATCTTTTTTAATATTTTTTCAAGATTAAAATAGCTACAAAACATTAATAAAACTATTTTTGTAATTTTCGTTTTTTAATATAAAGATAAAATATAAAGTAATATTTTTTGTATTTTTCAAAATTAAAATGACTACAAAACATTAATAGAACTATATTTTTTTGTAATTTTCGAATTTATATAAAGTACCAAAATAAAGTACAATTTTTGTATTTTTTTCAAGTTTATGAGAAATACATAAACTAAAATTTATATATATATTTTTGTAATTTTTCTTTTGCGACAAAATAAAGTAAAAATAGTTAAAATGGCTAAAATATACCTAAATTAAAATATTCACGCTAAAATGTGAAAATTCCCGGGGAGGGTCAAAAATCACGCGTCTACAGCTGCCCCTCTTTGACTGGAAACACGAAGAGTTTTTCGACAAAGAACGACTACACATATTTTTGACCCGACCATTATTTGGAGGGACTACACTAAGGAAAGGAAGGGGATGTGACCGAGCCCTGGTATCTGAGCTGCCTACATATCATTGGTTATACAGGAATCAGGCCACGTGTAGTTCGGAGCTGAAAGAGATGGTAGAGTGTACCGAGGTGAAGAGCCGATCGAGGTGCCGTTCCGTTGAGGTTCCGGTCCGCGGTCCTGTCATTACATCAAAAATGAAAACTGAAAAAGACTAACTAAGCCTATCAGCTACTAGTTACAAGGATTGCTATCTTTAAGTCTTCTGAAACTTGGTCTTGAGTCTTGAATGGTGCTTCATACAGACTTTGGATTTGAACCTTGATACTTGCTAGTTGTAGGTGCCAGTTCTTGAGCAGACCACATTTGCTCTCCACTTCCTTTTTTTTCTCTTTTTTTTCTCTTTTTTTTCTTTTCTTGTTTTTTTTTTGACCAGCTTTTGTTGACCATCTCAGACGGTTGACTCGCATTCTTGAGGCGAGCTTTTTCTATTTATAACTTGGTTGAATGCTGGGGATTTTTGTTGTAGCCTTCTGCTTCCCGGTGCTGGGGATTTTTATTGTTTCCTGCTGGGGATTCCTGTTGTAACCTTCTACCTTCCGGTGGGGTTACTGATTTCCAAAATCTGCAGTATAAGACTAAAAAGTATTCCTCTTGTTATACAGGTGGGCGCCTGAAACATGAAATGTAAAGACTGAAAAGTATTCCTCTCGTTATACAGGTGGGCGCCTGTTTCAACACTTGTAATGAAAAGACTGAAATGTATGCCTCTGATCTATGGGCGGGCACCCAACTTCAACACTTGAAATAAAAAGACTGAAATGTATGCCTCTCGTTATACAAGTGGGCGCCTGGCTTTAGGAAAACTAAACATTGATAATTTTAAGAAAACTAAACGTTGTTTTTTTTCTTCTTTTTTTCTTCTTTTTTTTTTTGGTATCTTAGGAGAAAGATTCATCAGACTAAGATTTTGATCCTAGGAGAAGGTTCATCAGACTAGGTCTATATCTTAGGAGAAAAATTCGCCAGACTAAGATTTTGATCCTACGAGAAGGTTCATCAGACTAGGTCTTTTTTTTGGTATCTTAGGAGAAAGATTCGTCCGACTAAGATTTTGATCCTAGGAGAAGGTTCATCAGACTAGGTCTCTATCTTAGGAGAAAAATTCGTCAGACTAAGATTTTGATCCTAGGAGAAGGTTCATCAGACTAGGTCTTTTTTTTGGTATCTTAGGAGAAAGATTCATCAGACTAAGATTTTGATCCTAGGAGAAGGTTCATCAGACTAGGTCTCTATCTTAGGAGAAAAATTCATCAGACTAAGATTTTGATCCTAGGAGAAGGTTCATCAGACTAGGTCTTTTTTTTTGGTATCTTAAGAGAAAGATTCGTCAGACTAAGATTTTGATCCTAGGAGAAGGTTCATTAGACTAGGTCTCTATCTTAGGAGAAAATTCATCAGACTAAGTCTCTATCTTAGAAGAAAAATTCGTCAGACTAAGATTTTGATCCTAGGAGAAGGTTTATCATACTAGGTCTTTTTTTTTGGTATCTTAGGAGAAAGATTCGTCAGACTAAGATTTTGATCCTAGGAGAAGGTTCATCAGACTAGGTCTCTCTATCTTAGGAGAAAAATTCGTCAGACTAAGATTTTGATCCTAGGAGAAGGTTCATCAGACTAGGTCTTTTTTTTGGTATCTTAGGAGAAAGATTCATCAGACTAAGATTTTGATCCTAGGAGAAGGTTCATCAGACTAGGTCTCTATATTAGGAGAAAAATTCGTCAGACTAAGATTTTGATCCTAGGAGAAGGTTCATCAGACTAGGTCTTTTTTTTGGTATCTTAGGAGAAAGATTTATCAGACTAAGATTTTGATCGGGAGGGAAAATCTATCAGACTAGGACTTTTTATCCAAGGAGGTAATATGTGAAGATCAATGGCAAGATTTTATGCACAATAGCAAGACAAATAAAGGCAAAGATTTGAGAAACTTCCCTTTGTCGGCTCTTCTCGTCTTTTCTCCTTCTTCTCTTTTTTGTTGTTTTTTTTTTCATTTTTTTCTTCTTTTTTTTTTTGAATCACTTTCCCTGCACCACTTTGTTCCTGTTTCATACAAAGAAATTTGTCAGTTTTAAAAATGGTGGTCGGTTTGTGGCCTTGAGTCTTGGGCAGCTTGGCTTCTGCTCAATCAGCTTGAGTCGGCTTCAAGAGACTTTTGCTCTGAATCAACCCTAATTGTTTCACACCCGGTACCATTGTATTTCTGGCTCAATCAGCATTATCCCAACTGGAGATCTTTTCTTAGATGACCTTTTCTGATATCTTGAATGACTTCCTACTTTTGAGAAATTTGTCTCTCAGAGAGAATCACAAGTTATCTTTGTTTGCGCCAAGCAAGCTAACAAGAGTCTTTTGGAGGAGCCTTTGTATGAATCCTCAAGGCATGTTGACATTAACAACTGAGTTTGCTAGCCAAATTTACTTTGTACCACTGAAAAGCTGGTAGCAGATTTTGAAATCCTTTCTTTCTTGTTTTGAGAAGGACTAACTCAGGGTGAAGGACACAATGACGCAAAGAAACAAATATTAACAAAAAATGCTCCTGTCAGAAGGACAGAAGGAAGAATTTTTTTCAATAACTAGCCTTAATGATCATGACATGCATTTTGGACTCAACGGCCTGATCTATCAAACTAATACAATCCTCTCTTTTACCATTCTTATGATCTTTGAAGTCGGGCGCATCCGTGCCAATTCTTTGCATCAACTTCGCGACTCACTTTCGACTAGTGGTGCCCCGAGGGGTTTTCACCAACAAGTCTCTCTCATTTATTCATCTCTGTTTACCGTCGTCTTATAGTGCCTGTGAGGGTTTTCACTAATAAGACTCTCTCATTTTTTTTTCTTTTTCTTTCCCCTTTTGTGAGAAACTCGACGGTGTTCTACGTCATGCGACAACCGTTGCTCATTGCATGCTTCTCTTGGCATTCTTGAAGGCATATCGGGAGGTCTTTATTGGGAAGGATTTTTGATAGGGTTGGTAAAAAAAAGGACGTCATGAAGGCTCAAAATAAACTCAAAGAAAAGGGGGTTGTGGACTTACAACTCTTGGAATCGACTCTTTTTTTGAAACGTGAAATAAAATCTCTTCCCCAGTTTTAGATGCTGGGATTTTTTTGGACTTTTCTATATATTTTTTTTCTTTCTTCCTAAATTCTTATTTGGTTGGACCAAACCGTGAGGCTGCCAACGTATCCCTTTTTAAGGAATCAGGTCGAACGTAGTTCAAACATCTGACCTAAACTATTTTCATCATTCTTTCTCTTTTTTCCTTCTTCTTTTTTTTTCTTTTCTCTTTTTTTTCTTCTTTTTTTTTCTTCCTCTTTTTTTGTTTGCCCCAACTTCTATTTTTTGAGGGCATGGACTCTTTTTTTTCCTGATCTTTCTAAGAATTGCCCCATTTTGTACTCTTGGGACATGGATTTTTTCTGACAAAACTCTTTGTTTCCTTTTCTTTTTTTTTCCTTTTTTTTTCTTTTTTTTTTCTAATCTTGATTCCAAAAGAGGGTAGTCAAAGAAAAATAACACAGGCTCAAAAGGGGTAGCAAATGGTATAAAGTGTTTGGGTAGTAGAAAAAGGGCCTCCTAGCCTCGAGAATGCCAGTCATGCTATCTTCTTGGTGTGTCGTGGTCACAAGACACTTTCCATCCCTTAATGTCAAACCTTCCAACAAACTTCAATTGATCCTTCTTCAAGCCCGATCTTCACAATGATTGGAAGGTGAATTTTACCCGAAGTACTTCGACTATTTATTTTTTTATTATTTTTTTTATTTTTATTTTTTGTTATCCAATTCAAGATTAATCAGTTTCTAAGATCTGGCCAAAATTTCCGCATGCATGTCATGTCGTTAGAACTATAATGACACAATAGGACAAACTGTATTTGTTGAATAAGGATGGAAGGGTTTGACAACTAAACAAGCAACCTAAAATCCGAGTAAAACCCTAAAATAACCCGGCTAATGAAAATAGCCACGAGACAGACAGACAAGACTCATACAAATAGAATGGAGGGATAGAAGGGTTTGACTCAATAAAACAAATAAAATCTGGATCACAGAACAAGCTAGGCCTGACATTTAGACACAAATTTGTTCATCAAAATCAGTAGAGCCTTCTCCAATTTCGGCATCTTTATCTCTAGTTAGCAAGTTCCCGAGAGGATTCTCAAACTCCATGTCACCAGGCGTCTTCCCCACAAAGTGTGCATCGTGATGTGCAGGTAAAGGATTTTGCGCGATATCCTGGGTGTCACTATCTTGGATCACAATCAGATTTTCCTGGATCATCCTTTCTATTTCTCTTTTCAAATCCCGACAGCTTTCAACATTGTGCCTCGGGGCATTGGAATGGTATTCATACCTTTTAGACGGGTCAAAGCTTCTTGCACATGGGTCCACATGATTTGGAGGAATAGGTGCAATCATTTCATGATACTTTAACTTCTCAAATAAGCTTTCATAGGACTCTCCTATTGATGTAAAATTATCTTTCAACTTTTGTTCCCCTTTATACCTCTGGCTTGGATGTGGGTTATAGGGCACCTGAAAATTTTGTGGAGACTTCTGGAGATTTTGTGATACTCGTGCTCGCCTCCTGGGGCGTTTTGGTGGCTGGACAACATACTGAGGTGGAGCGACAAAGTATTGAGGATTCTGAGGTGGATAATACTGCTCAGGGGAGCCATGGAAAATCTGAGGAGGCTGCTCATACCTTCGAGATGTACTCCTGGGACCTCTTCTAGACCCTGATGTCATCATGACTTCTTCAATATCCTCATTTGTGTCGCTAAGATTATCAGACTCAACCCGGACAGCCTGAGTTGCGGCTTTTAAAACTGCTTGACTTATAATTTTGTCTGTCTTAAGACCATTCTCTACCATTTCTCCCATTTTGATTGCTTCCGAGAAGGATTTGCCAACTGCGGACACCATGTTTTGAAAGTAATCTGGCTCTTGGGCTTGAAGGAAGACAGTTATTAGCTCGGGGTCATCCATGGGTGGCTTAACTCGAGCTGCTTGTTCTCTCCATTTAATGGCATATTCCCTGAAACTTTCACTTGGTTCCTTCTTCGGGTTTGAAAGGGAGATGCGGTCTGGGGCAATGTCGATGCTGTATTGGAACTGCTTGACAAAGGCCTGCGCCATGTCATCCCAGACATACCATCGAGACGTGTCTTGATCCATAAACCATTCGGAGGCTACTCCCGTAAGGCTTTCCACAAAATAAGCCATCAATAATTTTTCATTTCTTCCCGCACCTCTTAGTTGATTGCAATACCTTTTCAGGTGGGCTATGGGATCTCCATGTCCATCTTACTTTTCAAATTTGGGTGTCTTGAAACCAGGTGGCAAGTGGACATCAGGGAACATACATAGATCTTTGAAGGTAACACTCTTTTGACCTGCCAACCCTTGCATGTTTTTCAACCATTGTTATAAGCTTTTCACTCTTTGGGCCATTTCTTCCTGTACCATCTTTCGGGCAGGCTTCTCAATCTTTGCAGGAAGATCAAACGAGTACGAGTGGTACTCAGGAGCATGGTACCGCTCTTGTTGTGTCGCAAATTGTGACTCATGACGAGGCTGTCTTTGACCACCGGCCCATGCTTGACACATTTCGGTCATTTGCTGTTTGAATATTCTATTTTCCTCAACCATAGTAGACTCGTGTTGAACCCTCCGACCCTGAGTCTCTGGAGCACTTGTAACAGCTTCGACGTCAGTTGTCATTTTTTCTTGGACCTTGTGTTGGCCGCTTACCACAAACCGACCACCTCAACTTTCTTCACAATTCAAAACAGAACATGTTAGAATGGACTCAGTCGGTCCTTATTATTATCAATATATTTTTTCATCATTTTTTTTTCATATTTTTTTTCATCATTTTTTTTTCATTTCATTTTTCTTTTTTATATACTTTTTTTTTGTTGTGGTCGAATCTTATGGAGATTGCCTACGTATCATGACCCCGCATGAATCAGAGCTTGCGTAGTTCGGACCATTAAAAGATAAACAATAATAAACAATTTTCAATTTTCATATTAGAACAAACTGGGTTTCAAAGGTTTGAAGATGACCTACAAACTCGAAAATCAAACAACCCACATATTCTGATCAAAAGCTTTACAAAATCAAAAACAAAAGGCTAGCTCCCTCTGTTCGACAAATGCAACAGTGGTTATTTTTTGCAAATGTGGCCCCTTCCAAATTTCACATGAATTTTGAGGCCGGGAGGATTATTTTTATGACACTTTACAAACTCGTCCATTCTTTTACGAAAATAACCTTTTGACAATTGAAAGATACTCTAAGGCTATTTCGGCAAGAACGGTTTAAGACGCGACCGAAGCTGGCTCGGCTTATTTTATTTTTCATTATTTTTTGACTAAACATCCAAACGGTATTCACCTGACCGTTGACTCTTTGTTTTTTTTTTCAAATTACGATAAAATCTGGTGTTGCAAACACGGCCTTTCGACGTCTCGGGGACGAAGATTTTTAAGGCTGTGTGGGTCGATTGGACCAAATCTTAAAAATGACCCGAAGGTGGCTGTTTATGCAAAGTCAGCCTTCCGGCGTCCCTTTCGGGAACATTCGGCTATGTCTTGATAAAACAACGTCACCTGACTTCTTTATAAATTTGACATATATATTTTTGCTATTTTTTGTAAAAGAGGAAGTTGGACATCACCCGACTTAAAATTTTGACCCATTTTTTATTTATTATTTATTTGTTTTTTGGCTATTTTAGCAAAAGGGGATTGAACCCGATAAGGGTTGCCTACGTATCTCACATCCGGTGAGAATCAAACCCGCGTAGTTCGGGCCAATAAACTTTTTTTTTGAGAAGACCCTTTTCCATTTTCTATTTTTCTTTTTACAACAAACAAACAAGCTATTATTTTTCATTCATAACAAACAAACAAACTATTATTTTTCATTCATAACAAACAAACAAACTAACGTAAAACATAAAACATTCCTTCTTCTTTTTTCAGAATTTCGGCAGAGTTTCGATACTACTTGGACATTGGTTTTTTTTTCTAAAAATAAGTAGCTATATCTCTACATTGTTATTTTCTCCTCTTTTTCACGTTTTTTTTAATTTGTGGAAAATGATGACAACATACAAAATCTTTTGAATTTTCATGTTTTTTTATATTTATTATTATTTTTTAAAATGTGGCATGGGAGACATAAGGATTTCCAAGACATCTTGGATTCCGCAAATGTTCCCCATGCGCTTTTCCCAAAATATGAAGCATGGGGGACATAGGGAATTCCAAGACTTCTTGGATTCCACAAATGTTCCCCATGTGCTTTTCCCAAAAATGAAGCATGGGGGACATAGGGAATTCCAAGACTTCTTGGATTCCACAAATGTTCCCCGTGTGCTTTTCCCAAAAATGAAGCATGGGGGACATAGGGAATTCCAAGACTTCTTGGATTCCACAAATGTTCCACATGTGCTTTTGATTAAAATAACACCATGCTGAAAAAACGTGCGGCCTTCTTATTTAACGTGATCAGCATGATAAGGAGTGTCATTTGTCCTCAACTATCATTGGTCCGCCCAAATGAACCCTTGAATAAATACAACATGTAGCACATAGGATGCCTTAAGATGGTCCATTATTTTCAGGTTGCTTGTCCTAGACGGACCCAACCCCTGTGTTGAGTCCCCTAAGTCAAATGCAATGTGATGCAAATAAGCGTTCCTACTAAGGATCCGGTATGAAGTCACGTTATTCTATGTTCAAAAACCTGGGTCGGTGTTCTAGACAGTGTACCCGAGCGGACAACTCGAGTTGAGGAAGGAGCTCCTTTCCGGGAACCAAAAGGCCAGCCGGCTTAGAAACTTTCCGAGCCTCTTTTATTTAGGGTATGACACTAACAGAATAGGGAGTCTCAACCAGTAAGCACATCCCCGGAGGTAAGAAGAGAAAGGTTTCGGCACAATTTATATACAGTTCAGATAATATCAAAGCAGTAAAAGCAGCATTTAGCACATTAGGCTCAAAATATGTAAAAATCAAATAAAGCCAAATATAACAATTCATCTAAGCTCGAATTTCTAACCCTGAACCAGTGGTTCTGGGTCATAGTCCCCAGCGGAGTCGCCAGAGCTGTCACACCTCCTTTTTACATACCCGCGAGGGTACAAGGGAGTTTTTTCCAATTAAAGGACAATCGAAACGGGATTCGTTTATTTATTTCAGAGTCGCCACTTGGGAGATTTAGGGTGTCCCAAGTCACCAATTTTAATCCCGAATCGAGGAAAAGAATGACTCCATATTACAGTCTGCGCACCAGAAATCCGGATAAGGAATTCTGTTAACCCGGGAGAAGGTGTTAGGCATTCCCGAGTTCCGTGGTTCTAGCACGGTCGCTCAACTGTTATATTCGGCTTGATTATCTGATTTTATACAAATATGAACTTATGTGCAAAATTTTATCTTTTTACCGCTTTCTTACTTATTGTTATTATTTTACGAGAATTGCAACGTCGTGGAAACATATCTCGAACCACGTTACATCAATGCACCCGTAGTTGTTTGGCATATCTCGACTCGGTTGAGATTTGGATTTGGGTCACATAAATGTGCACCCGAGTTAAGGAAAATAAATTATTAAAGGCGCGCCTAAAGCAACTAGCGTCTTGTTATTTTGGGGAAGGCCGTAAAATTCGCTAAACGGCCTGTCCTCGAATTCTAAGTATTTTAATATATACATTTAGAGGGCCCCGCAGCTTGTGCATTTTTTGTTTGTCGAGGCTCGTCTCATTCATTATTAAAAAGAATTTGCAATGTCATGGAAATACATCTCAGACCACGTCACAATCAATGTACCCGTGATTAGAGACACATTTCGATTCCGTTGAGATTTGGATTTGGGTCACATAAATGTGCACCCGAGTTTAAGGAGATAACATTATTAAATGCACGCCTAAAGCAACTAGCGTATTGTTATTTTGGGAAGGCCGTAAAATTCGCTAAAACGGCCTGTCCCGAATTCTAAGAATTTTAATAAGGCTCCTATTAGTCCCAACTTTGCTAACGTATTGTTATTGTTATTAAACCCAACTTCTATTACTAAAAAAATGAGAAATAAGGCTTAAACGCTAGTAGTCATGATTTTTCATTCAGACGTTCACATACCTATTACAATGAGAGTACATAATATACGCGAGTATATATGTTCGCAACAATTCACTGGATGTCAAATTGTTCCCTTAATAAACACAAATATATGCATAGAAATAAACATTCTCGTAAAAAACTTAAGCTCACGATATGTTCTCACATTTACTTTAAGCATATGCAGTAACTAACCATAAGATAAACATTTTTAACAAAACAACAAAAAATTGCATTGTTGACATTCATCTTGAACCATAATATGCGAAACGAACGAAATGAAACAAAGGATGAAGAACAATAACCTTCGAACCTCGACAACCTCAGAACGACAAACACGACCCCGACGAAAGTCAAGCCGGACCTCACTGAACGGGGAGCAACAACGAGACCTCGGACAAACACCTCGACGTACCGGACCTCGACGAACCAAAGACGACCTCGATGGAAATGGAAAGCTCGGACCCAAAACTGTCAACGACCAGAGATTGTTGGTTGCTACTGTATTTTTCCGACGCAGCAACTGGTACGTGAAGATAAGCAGAAGGGGTCGTTCGTATATGAGGAAGAAGCAGGCTATGGAAGGTCGTTTGGATATGAGGAAGAAATAGGTTATGGAGGGTCGTTTGGACAGTGACGACGGGCGGGCTGTTCGTGGTAGCTTTTGGAATGATGAGGATGACAGTTTGATGTGAGGTTGTTTGGGAAAGATGGTGCAGCAGCAATGGTGGACAGCAGGTGGTCGCCGGTGAGTGATGTGATGGGACGATGAGGCTGGACGTGAAGGAGTGGGGACAACGCAACAGCAGTTGCTGCTGCTTGACGTGGAATGAGGGATCGTTTGGGCAAGATGGTGAGGATGACGATGGCGGACAGAAGTGGTCGTCGGACGCAGGTGGTCGACGGTCGGAGAACTGGGCTTCCGACGAAGGGGGAGGGTTGCGGACGGTAGGTTTGGGTAGGGTTCCGACTGGTTTGGGTGAGGGTTTTGCTAGGGTTTTTTTTAGGTGGTTTTTGGATGAGGGCTTCCAGGGTTTTTTGTTCTCCCTCCGGAAGAAGAAGCTGAACAGTGCACGTTCAATTTCAAAATCTGTCCAACCCCCCTTTCCCCTCCCTTTGTCCGTGTATTTTGTACCCCTTTGCCAAGAAAAATGGACCCCACGCGTGTAGGGGTCCAAGATTTGTGTCTCCCATGCGCGGTGGGGTTCCCCGTGTGTCGTGTTCCGTCCGTGTTCCCCACGCGTGTCCCCCATGTGTGGTGGACTCGGATTATTATGGGCTAGGTCCGAAAATTAGGCCTAAAAACGGGTAGTTTGAACCCGAATATTATTCTTTTGCCCGGACCCGAGAAATAGGAACACGATGTTGCTCAACTGATTATGTAAGCAAAATAACTACCAAAATAAGACTAATATTTAAAGCGAAACTATATCTTTTTTAATATTTTTTCAAGATTAAAATAGCTACAAAACATTAATAAAACTATTTTTGTAATTTTCGTTTTTTAATATAAAGATAAAATATAAAGTAATATTTTTTGTATTTTTCAAAATTAAAATGACTACAAAACATTAATAGAACTATATTTTTTTTGTAATTTTCGAATTTATATAAAGTACCAAAATAAAGTACAATTTTTGTATTTTTTTCAAGTTTATGAGAAATACATAAACTAAAATTTATATATATATTTTTGTAATTTTTCTTTTGCGACAAAATAAAGTAAAAATAGTTAAAATGGCTAAAATATACCTAAATTAAATTATTCACGCTAAAATGTGAAAATTCCCGGGGAGGGTCAAAAATCACGTGTCTACACGTGGTAGAATTAGGCTTGAATTGGCGAAACTTGGAAGTTTAGAAGTTCTTAGGCTGGAATTTGAGGTTGATTTGGTATTTTGGTATTGTTTTGGATGTTCCGGAGGTTCGACTAAGTTCAGGTAGTGATATATAACTTGTTGGAATTATTGGTTGAGATCCCGAGGGCTTCGGATGAGTTTCATATAGGTTTGGGTTGTGTTGCGCTCGTTTTTCTTATGTTTCGATACCGTTTCTTCAAGTATAAATGATATCATATTGAACAAATGAGTTCTGTTTCTCTTTGGATTGAAGCATTAGATCTGTATCGTAATTACAGACCTGTCGCAAAAAGAATCATCGAATTTGGATATCATATGAGGATTTTATGGTCATTTTACTAAGAATTAGGTTGCTAGATTTTTCAGATTAATTACGAAATTGCCACTGACGGCGTATTTAAAAATCTGCACTATTTACAAATATTAAAACCTATATATCTCAGTAATTATAAGGTCAAATTGAGTGATTCAAAAGCCTAACTTGACTAGGATTTCATAAGGAATCCATTGGAGAGATAAAATACGAGTTTAAAAATTATTTGATACGAGAAACGAGGTAAATTAACTGGCAGAAAAATATATAAAACTAGGGTTTGTTCATTCGGTCATATTTTGAGTTGGGGAGCTCGGATTTGGGCGATTGTGGAGGCGATTTTTACCATAAGGATCAGGGTAAGTTTTATTTACTCGGTTTTGGTTATATTTCATGAATTCATCTTCGTTTTTGGGATTTGATTGATGATTTCAAAGTGAAATTGAGGGAGTTAGGGCTTGAGTTTTGGAGAGTTTTAAGTAGGGATTTGAGGGATCAAACAGAGTCCGATTTTGATAAATTTTATATGGTTAGACTCGTGCTATTTTTGACTGGTTTCGAGACATGGGCCCGGGGGCCGGGTTTTGGCCGGTTTCGGATTTTTGGCATATTTTGTACTTTTTATTATGGAATTCAATTCTTTAGCACATGTTGATGGTATTAATCTGATTATGGTTAGATTAGAAGCTTTTGGAGACCGAATCCAGAGATGAGGGCATCTCGAAGTAGGATTTTACGCTGTTGAGGTAAGTAACAGTTTTAACTCTGGCTTTGAGGGTATAAACCCGGAGAATTTGATATCATGTGATTGTTTGAAGGTGATACCCACGCTAGGTGACAGGCGTGTGGGTGTATACCTCGAGGGATTAAGACTTGGTCCATCCCGTGAGGCTGCGAGGCCTAATAGCTATTATCTGTGGTTATGTGTTTACTTGTTGTTAAACTTGTTTACCTTCATGTTAGAGATCATGCTTAGACTTTATTCATGCTCACATTATTTGTACTCAGTCATAGAAATTATCGTACATATTTATCTCAGTCTCTATTATTTGCTAATATGCTGTGATACTTGATGTGGGATGTGTTCCCTTATTTGTTGATGATGGTGAGGCTAGTGAGGTACATGACTGAGTGAGGCCGAGGGCCTGGTTGTGAGGATATTAATACCATAGTGCGTGAGTTGTCCACGTAGCACGTGAGTTGACCGTGTGGGTCCAGGTATTGATACCATAGCGTGTGAGTTGTCTGCGTAACAGTGAGTTGACCGTGCAGATCCAGGTATTGATATGGTAGCACGTGAGTTGTCCGTACTTGGCGCTTGTAATTTGGGAGCCCCTCTGAAGTCTGTACGTATCCCCAGTGAGCGCAGAGTGTTGAGTGTATTGAGTGTTGAGTGTTGAGTACTGAGTGCGAGTGCTGAGTAATGGAGTGACATTGCTGTGAGATTGCATTTACTTTTGTTGTTACTGCATTTATCTGTTAATTTTCTTTGTGACATTTACTGAGTTATGGAATTTACCTGTTTATTCATGTTATTTTTAAAATGTAAAAATAAATAATTGGACTTTTTTACTTAGCTTGTCACTACTGCTCAGTTCCTTAGTTATTTTTGTTACTACTGAGTTGGTTGTACTCATACTACACCCTACACTTTATCTGCAGATCCAGCTGAGTTACAGCGCGGCGATCGTTGATTTTAGAACGGCTATCAGTGGAGATTGCAAGGTAGCCGCCAACGTCCGTAGGACCTTGTTACTCCTTTTATCGTTTCTTCTTTTAGACAGTTATATATCTTAGTTCATGGTTTTAAACGCTCATGACTTAGTGACACCCCGATGTTTGGGGATCGTTTCGTATATATATATATATATATATATATATATATTATATCATATTTAGAGTTGATTTAGTTTATGAAAAATTTAAATGTTAAAATATTTTATTAATTTCTTATAATCGGTTTGGTAGTAATATTTTGGGAAGTAGGCTCGCCTTGTAACAAGATAGGTGCCATTGCGACCATGGTTAGATTTTGGGTCGTGACATGATGATGTTTGATGTGATTTGAGGCCTCAATCAGATCCGTGCTATGTTATGGAATTTGTTGGTAAGTTCAGACGGGGTCCCGGGGGCCTAGGGTATATTTCGGGATGGTTTCAGATCAAGTTTGGGTGCTTTGGATGTTGCTAGTGCTGGTGTTGTGCATCATGATCGTGAGGTGATGTACGCGATCGCGAAGAAGGCATTTTGGGGTTGCAGGCTTGTGCTATGCGACCGTGAATTGGGAACCGCGATCACAGAAAAGGAATGATGGGCCAGGGATTTTTGCGTTATGCGAACACGGTGTTTGGTTCGCAACGCGTAGTTCTAAGAGGTAAAGCTTTGTGATCGCGTGTGGAGGTTCGCGATCGCGATTGAGTAATTTTTGGGCACTAGTTGTTGGCTTTCGCGATTGCGAGGGGATTTCCGCGATCGTGAAGGGGTAGGGCCCTGGCAGAATGTTTTTAATAACATTATTTGGCTCTTTTTCTTTTAGTTTTTACTTGGGTTGGCCGAATTTGGGAAGCTATTTTGAGGGGATTCTCATTGAGCAACACGAGGTAAGTGATTCACACCTATTGCAAGTTAAATACTTGGATTATATCTAGATTTTAACATGGAAATTTATGGAAATTATGGGATTTTAAGAGAAAAACCTAAAATTAATAATTTTTGATTGTGGCCATGATTTTGGAAATGGAATTGGAAATAAATTCTATATTTGAGTTCGTAATGTTATGGGTAATGTTTATCTTCGAAGATTTTTGGAATCCGGACACGTGGGCCCGAGGGTTAGCTTTGTGGACTTTTTGAGCGGAGTTGAGAATCATTACAAATTATTAAATTATATGCATTGGGGTATATTTTGATTAATTTGCACATTGTTTGACTAGTTTTGGATTGATAGCCATCGGTTTGAGGAAGAATTTAACTCGTAAGTGTTGTTCTTGTTGTATGCTACATGTTGTGGGAGTTGCACACACATGAGGTGACGAGTGTCTATGCGTATGCTAGAATTCCTGATTATGTTCAGATAGACTTAGGTTCACGTCATGCTTTAATTGTACTATTTGAGTTATCCTTGCCTGTTTAATTTCTTTATTTCACGTTACGACTTGAGACTGGCTTGCGTTGTGTGATAGACTCGTTATTGTAGAGATTTAACGAGCTACTTGATTAGCCGCAGAATAATTGTGCTTCCCTTACGAATTTCTCCCTTGTCGTATGTTTTCATCGAAAAGCTTCCTTAAATTTCACAACTCGCATGTATATTCGTGAGAGGGGTCAACGACCCGTTAAAGCTTCTTATTCTAATGGGATGGGATCGTTCACCTCGGTAGGATTATGTAACACATTCTTATAAGATCGGACTGTTCGCCTTGGCAGGGTTATGTACCACATTCTTATGGGTTCGGGCCGTTCGCCTCGATAATATCATATTCTTATGGGATCAGGCCGTTCGCCTCTGTAGTATCATATTCTTATGGGATCAGACTGTTCGCCTCGGCAGTATCATATTCTTATGGGATCGGGTCATTCGTCTCGGCAGTATCATGTATCACATTCTTATGGGATCAGGCCGTTCTCCTCGGCATATCTATAAAATACTCTTATGGAATCGGGTTGTTCGCCTCAACAACATTATGAAATACTCTTATGGGATCGGGCCATTCGCCTCGGCAGAATCCTGCGTAATATTTGACATGAAGCCAACGTATCCGTGAGTTTTCTTGATTTGAGTTTTGACATGAAGCCAACGTATCCGTGAGTTTTCTTGATTTGAGTTTTGACATGAAGCTACCAACTTACATGGCAATTGGCTCTCCTCTAGGAATTGTCCTTCGACCAGCCTGCATAACATTTGCATCTGCTTTAACAGCTAAGGCTGGATATGGGCTTGACCTCTCACTCTCATCTTCATTAATCAGAGAATATTCTCTGATTCAATGTTGGTTTTGTTGTCTACATTAGGATTTGTCTCCTTGCTTGATCATATGATTCATTGAGACCACTCAGAAATTGAAGCAACCTCTGATGATGAAGATGCACGATATAATCCCTTGATTTCACACAGTCACATCCAGGTGAAGGCACCAAGGCATCATACTCTGACCATAACTCTTTCAGTTTTGTAAAGTAGGTGTCCAAAGAATTTGTTCCTTGTGAGATTGTTACAATTTCTCTATGCATTTGGAAGATCCTTACACGATTAACCTTATCAAACCTCTCCTTTAAGTCCTTCCAAACTAAATGAGCATCATATGCATAAGCAATTCCACTAACTAGGTTCTGCCGATACTGTATTCATGATCCAGGAGAGAATAATTGCATTGCATGTATCCCATTCCTCATGTAGTTCCTTCTTAAAGGAATCCATTTTACAAGTACCAGTCACGAACCCTAACTTTCGTTTAGCTAGAAGTGCAATTCGCATTGTTCTCTGCCACAATCCATAGTTTTCAGATTCTGTGAGTTGAATTGGAATTAAAATTGAACTTGGCATGTCAGAAGGATGAAGAAACAGTGGATGACTATAATCGATCTTATCATTTCCCATTGTTGAGCTTAAGAGGAAGATCAATTACTAGAATTGACAATAAAATTGTGTTGTTCATATACTCCCAGTCAAGACTGCTCTGATACCATGTGAGTTGAGCTTCAGTTGAGCTAGGTCATGAACTTCATTAATGGAGCAATGAAACAGTATCGTGTAAAGAAGAAGAAGAAGAAGAAGAAGAAGAAGAAGAAGAAGAAGAAGAAGAAGAAGAGGAGGAGGAGGAGAGAAATGAAGTAGGAAACGTTTTTGTGTATTTGATTGTGTAAACAATAACATATATAACTCTGTATTTATAGACACAACTAACCTCTACTTAATTAAGCTAAGATCACTAACTATTGGTAACTAACTCTGACAACATCAACTAATTCTGCCAGCACTAACTCTGCCAGCTGTCCTAACTAACTTGACAGCTGGCTCATTACTTAGCACTGCACAGTCGTCTCCTTCATTCTAACATGGCGTACACAAAATTTTACATAAACAGCGTTGTAAATGAACAAATTATTATAATGACAAGCGGAATTTTTCTATACGTGTCCCTAATATTTTCATTTTTCTTATAAATATTTAGCGAAAAATTTCGATCAAGCGGTGCCCTGTGACACGCATGGTATAAGATGCGCACGCTCCTGGCTATGGAGAGCTTACAAACCAAAAATGAGAATAGACATTTGTTTTAGGTTTAATTATAGAGCTTTTAATTTTTGATAAGAAGATACATATAATTCATATCTACTACTACTACTAGGAATAGGAAAGCTACATCTGTTGAAAACATCTTAAACGCGTACCAGACGGACTATACTGATACTTTTCTTCCTTTGTAACTGGGGCCAAAATGCCCTTCATTATTAGTCTACTAATTCAAACTCAAATAGCTTAGTTGAGCAAAGTTCCTCTTCAACTCAATGATTTTTGACAATTAAAATGATAATGGGAAAGTACATTTGCTTGTCCAATATAGAGCAGGATCAGGACTTAAAGGTTATGAATGCATTTTTGTATTCAATCAAATTTTGTTTTGTACATCGGGTACTACTACTAATATATCACTATTTTTAAAAAAGACATATATAAGTATACACAAATTTTTTGTCGAACTCTCGAGTGCCGGTGACCTTATAATTACTACATAGGTCCGCCTCTGATATAGAGAGATTGCTATCACCTTTCCATATAACGAACAAAATCATAATGCACTTAATTTTTTCAAGGTGAATTTAAATTATACATACGCCAACGACGTAAATTAAAGAACTTTAATTTTATCTTACCTATGTAATTTAACTTGACATTGTAATTATAAGCAATTATCTATAGTTACCTAGCATGCAACATGATAATGTGAAAAAAAGCTGTACTTAATTATAGATGTTCAAATCTTGCATGATTTACATCATACCTTTATATTAGTGGTTGGTGATTAATACCTCATTGGCTGTTCAAGTACAAGTATTCATTGCCCTTTTGACTTATCCTCAGCGAAGCAAAATTTTTTTTTAAGGATGTTCAAATTTGAAAGAAGTGAATTTTTTTTTTGATAAAGGGTGTTCAGTATATGTTATATACCAAATCTAATACATTACCTATATATGTAGTGTAATTTTTTGACGAACGGTAGTCAATTGACCATCCTTTAACAAATGTAGTTTCGCCCCTGGTTATATGTACAATCAAACCTCTCTATAACAACCTCATTTGTTCCAATATTTTTTGAATACTATAGTGAAATATTGTTATAGAGAACATATTATAACATAATATAAAGAATAGTACGTTCCAAAGAAAACTTAGTGAAGTATTATTACAAAGGATGATTGTTATAAAGAGATGTGACCATATATATTTTGTTCGCAAGATAACTATAGTTCCGTCTTAATTATATTACCAATCAAAATTTTATAGAATTTACAAACTAAAACAATATTGATGAACAATTCGTATAAAATTATTAATACGAGTCTCAAATGTTTTCTCGTAACGTGAAAGTTTTAGGCACTGCCATTTAATTAGGTCGCCTCTGACTGGTTCTGGATATATTCGTGGTTATCGCCCTTTGATTTTTCTTAGAATGAAATAAAGTTTATCGGTCTTCAAAACATATCCAGGATTGCAAGTGGTTGAAGCAATTAATTTGATGAGCATTGTGGGGAAGTTTCTTTAAACTTACATTGAGGGCTATAAATAGATGATTCGACCTTTTGTTGAAGATCAATAAAAAGTTTAAGCATTGTTGTGTTATTATATACTTGCTTCAAAAAAAAAAATATAGTCCATCATATATATATATATATATATATATATATATATATATATATATAACTCTTAAATTCGTAAAATTACCAAGTTAGGAAAAATGGAGAAGGCAATATCATCATGTGGTTCTTTAAAGCTGCAGCCTCCAACTTATGGTAAACTCATAACCATTCTCAGCATCGATGGAGGTGGAATTAGGGGAATAATTCCTGCTACTATTCTTGAGTATCTTGAATCTCAACTCCAGGTGAATTAAGCTTTCATTATAACCTTCTAGATTCTTAAAATGAAGGGGACTTTAATTGATTGTCCTCTATATATAACGCCTTTTATTTGTATAAATTAAAAGGTTACACTGATATATACTAACGTCAAATTCGGTAAAGAATTTTACGTGTGGAGCCTGAAATTTTAAAAAGGGGTCAAAAGGATGCTAGGGTATCAGACCTAGGATTTGTACATGTAATCTAAAGAAAATTTTGAACCCTTCTTGCCAGTATAATAGAATTTTCTCTTCTATTAAGATTCAAAAGAATCCAAAGTTCATTTATAAGAAAGTCATTTTTAACCTATTCAAATAGTACAGTTTTTTAGCGAAGGGAATTTTATTGAACACTATTGCCTCCCTTTAACTCGGTTCTTGTAATTAAATGTAGATCTTTTATGTGACTTAACAACGTAAAAATTCTATTATGTCGTCTTGGTTTAGAGTTTAAGTGGTATGTGCCCTCGAACAACCATTTCATGTACATGCTTAGTACTTTGAATTTATATTTAAAGATTTCCAAATTTGGATGCATAGGAATTGGATGGTGAGGATGCCAGGCTTGCAGATTACTTCGATATAATTGCAGGAACAAGCACAGGAGGTCTTGTCACGGCCATGCTAACAGCTCCACACAAAGACAAGCGTCCTTTATTTGCTGCTAAAGACATAAAACCCTTCTATCTTGAACATGGCCCTAAGATATTTCCACAGAAGAAGTAACTTTTTCTATTTCCTACTATTTTATTTAAATTCTTGTTTCAAATACAATATTATCTTAAATACTTGCTCTTTATTACAGATCGATGATACTGTTTGGATCAGTAATGAAGACCTTGAAATCTCTAATGGGACCAAAGTATAATGGGAAGTATCTTCACCAAGTTATAGAGGAGAAATTAGGAGAGACTCAGTTACATGAGACATTGACTAATGTGGTTATTCCAACTTTTGATATCAAGAATTTACAACCAAAAGTTTTCTCCACTTTTGAGGTACCCGTACTTTTCTCTCCTTTGCCTATGCGCTTCCTTGCAAAATATAAAATTGATTGGTCGGTTGTATTTGCTAGCCAAAAAATGCATAAAGTATGTATATAATGCTAATATATATAAAAAAAATATAGTATATTTATTTGCTATTATATTTGGAAGCAGCTAAACATATATATATATATATTTCTCAATATTTTTTTCTGGAATTTTGATTCTTGAGAACATTAGTTTTGCTTATTCCTCTTCCATGAAAAATATAGATTAGTAATAATTACTATGACTTGTTTAAGGTCTATGCTCTGCAGTAGACACAAATTTATCAGTTTTAATTAGGGGGTGTAAAATTAGCCCAAATTTAGCCTCTAAAAATATAATATGCTCAACTAGTTAGAACTTGAGCAGGTTGGCTGAGTATATAACATTGGCATATTCTTTTGAGCATAACCGAAGATAGCTTATCTAAAAGTTGGTCAATTATGCAATCTACATTGACCCAAAAAAAATAAAAAGTTATTAAAACATATAAAAATATTTTTTTAATTGATTTGTTTGATATAGATAGTCAGGATAATAAAAGAAACATATTTTATTAGCTTGACTTGATAATTCAAAATTATAAAAAGATAAATACACAAATAAAAAATAATTTTGAAATGATCGAGTTAGGTTATGACTCAATGGCAAAACCAGGAAAAGGATGTTCAAAGTCTATTTTTAAATCAATAACAAGTATAATATTTCCTTGGGCCAACATAGTTTCGCCATAATATGACTCATTAATTGTTTAGTCCAAACCATCTATTTAATAGCCTAGCATTATGATCAATTAATAGGGAAAGACTAACATAATGTTGAAATGTCAACAGGCCAGAGAAAAACCACTAATGGATGCTAAGCTTTCAGATATATGCGCCAGTACATCTGCAGCTCCAACGTATCTTCCTGCACATTATTTTCAGACTCAAGACAAAGATGGCAACTTTCATGAATTCAATCTTGTTGATGGTGGAGTCGCAGCTAACAATCCAGTACGTGCAACTATTTTCACCTATATCCTTGTTCTTATCCTTTTTTCTGTCTGACTATATTTGGTACGACGAAAGTTATATTTCATGGAAAAGAAAAATTGGTAAGGCTGCATACTTTCTACATTATTTCCTCCCCATACCCCATTTGTAAAAATTCACTGGATTGTTGTGGTTGGTTTTTGACTGGTGAATGTAAGGCTGCCTACATTCTAAAGATTAATAATAATACTAATACTAATAATAATAATAATAAGCAAATTGAATTTTGTTTGGATATTAATAATAATGTCTAAGCCGAACGTCTCTCGGAAATAGCCTCTTTACCCTTTTCGGGGTAGGAATAATGTCTGCGTACACTCTACTCTCCCCAGACCCACTAATGAGATTATGTTGGGTATGTTGTTATTGTTGTTGTCTAAGCGTCTTCTAGAACAAGTAGTATAAAGTGAAAAGTTTAGATAATTGTAAATAAACTAACCTTAGTACCTGTGAGCGAGGAAAATCATTTTTTTTTTCCTTTTGATTTCTTGTAATCAAACACCAAAAAAATAACTTTTATTTTTCGGGAAATGCTTTTGTGGTACCAAGCAGTCCAAACAAATCTCTACCCCCAACCCCCTCTTTATTTATGAGTTTTGTGTAGTGTCAGAAATCTATATGACTTGGTTGCTTAATATTTCAGGCCCTTGTTGCTACAAGCCAAGTGACCCAACAAATAATGACCGGAAACCCAGATTTCTTTCCAATCAAGCCCATTGATTATGGAAGATTTTTGGTGATATCTATAGGCACTGGATCAGCAAAAGTGGAACAGAAATATAATGCTAAAATTGCATCCAAATGGGGTATCTTGGGCTGGCTTCTTAATGGAGGTTCAACTCCAATTGTGGATGTTTTTACTCAAGCCAGTGGTGATATGGTTGATCTTCATATTTCTGTTGTCTTCCAAGCTCTTCATTCTGAAGAAAATTACCTTCGTATTCAGGTACAATTATATATAAACCTAAAAATAAAAAAACTAATAAGTATTGTTTGTTAATAAATAGACGGATCGCCCTTTTCGTCCTTAAAGTTGAACTTTGTTGCCAAAGACCAATAATAAAGGTTCTAAGAGTCAATTAAATGGTGGGACCTTCTTTCGGGAAACTCCGATTAACTTATTTTATTGAGCTTCTCTCTTAGGGGTGATTTTTCTTATTTGACCCTAAATTATTTGACAACTTGAGTGTCGTAATTCTCTTGGCATGGGCGGATTTAGGGGGTTAGAAAGGGTATATTGTACATATCAGGCAAGATTCGTTTTGTGACTCTATATCTTATATTTTGAATCCTTTGATACAACACAAACACAAACACACACACACACACATCTATATATATATATATATATATATATATATATATATATATATATATATATATATATATATATATAAGCTTAGTGGTCGATGGAGTTTAAAATCTTTTTGAAGTTGCTCCTTCAATTCCCACTGGCCCAAGACTTTTTAAATTTTTAAATTTTTTTTGAACCCCTTTAGCGAAAATCTTGCCTCCGCCACAGAATTTCTTGCAGTTAGATGAGAAGTTGGGTAGAGAGATAATACAATCTCCCCGGGGATGGTAGCGTCTATTCCTTGATTGCGGGTTATCTTGCTTTGCTACAAAAAAAAAAAAAAACAATTAGTTGAATAAACTTTTAATACATTTTAGACATGCAGTTGAAGCTGATTTGTTTGGAGATCCGCCTATTCTCAAATAGAAATTAATTTGTACTTTAATAGCGTAAAAGATTGTTATACCATCTGTTGTAACATGTCACTTATCATGTTTTGCAAGTTATACCATTTCATACTTGCAATAAAAAAATTAGTTGTAATTAGCTTTTGAATAACCTGATAATATACAAATTTCCTATACTAGTGTCTATATATATTTGTCAAACTATTTCAAATATAATATTGAAAAATATAAAGTACTAGATCTTATGACTCTATCTTGACTAATTAAGATAATTATATTGTTCATCAATTGTAGGATGACACATTAACTGGAACAAACTCCTCTGTTGATATAGCAACCAAAGAAAACATGAACAAATTGGTTGAAATAGGGAAAACTTTATTGAAGAAACCAGTTTCAAGGGTAAACCTGCAGACAGGTCTATCTGAACAATGCAAAAATGGTGGCACAAATGAAGAAACTTTGAAAAGGTAATTCAATTCTCTTCTGAATATTACCATCTTATATAGTACTTATAAGTATATAGTAATACTAATACCATGAAAAGTATTTCGTGTTAATTATTGAATTGATCATATTATCTTTGCTAGGTTTGTGAAGTTACTTTCAGAAGAAAAAAGACTCAGGGATTTCAAGTCACCTCATACAAACAAAATCTCAGAGTAGCAAATCAGTTGTTTGGAGCACACAAGATCATCCTTGTCTTTAATTAGTTTTGTATATACTTTAGAGCTTTAATTTGTTATAGATGATGTGTAAAATTCAATTCATGTTTGATGTACAGTGTAATTCAATTTGTGTGTTATAAAAAGCTGTAAAATAAAGTATAAAATTCTTGTTACCATACATCCATTTTCGTAAGGTAGGTCCATTAAAGAGGTAAAAGCTCCTTATCAAAATATTCTTCATCTTTGAATCTCAAATTTGAGACCTCCGTTAAAGGATGTAAGAGTCTCTAAGTCTTAACCATTCCACCTCACTCCCAAGTGATAATCTTATTTATAATCTTAATTGATGGCTGCTAGGAGTTTTTGCATATGTGAAGTTTAGGGAATTAATTGGAGTATAATTCTTTTTTATTACAAAAGTTCTTGACTTTTGAAAACAACCTAAGTTTAAGTGTTTAACAACCACAAACAGCAAATCTGCAACACCTTAGCTCCAACGAGTTGGAGTCGCGATGTGAATCTTTACGAACCTTTCAATTTGGCGTTTCTTTTTATAACCATCCGGTATGCAGTATCACGCGTGCAAAAATTGCTCTATTGATTAGTATATTCTGTTCTTCTCTGACATCTTTATAAATTTAGTACAGATTAATATAGTACGTTTTTGCTCAGAATGAATTTTGGAAAACGTTTAAGAATTACGTTTTGAAAAATTCGGTAGTCCATCATGTCAATTGTTTAAATTTGGAACACGTTTATAAGGTTAAGAACTACTTTTTGCAAAATTCATTAGTCAAAATCATGTCACCTTGCATTTCTTTATTTTTTTCCCTCAATTTTCGGAATTCGGCATATATTTTTCAAAAATAACGTAAAATAATTGGCGTTAGGATTGCTTCATTAGGAAGTGAAATAGACCGTAATTCTATAGGTTTGAATGGGTCCAACGATATTGACAGGCTTCTAAGTTGACATAATTTATGAAAAAAGGAGGAGCACATGTCACCTTACAGCTTGTGTGGATGATTGTTACCTATTGTATCGTATTGTATTATTACTTTAAATATAATATTTATTTTAATTTTTATTTAAATTTTATTATATCGTATCGTTAAATCTGTCGTTACATAACGATGAAATGTGTCACTTTATGTAACGACCGATTTTGTGTGGTCACGTCGTTACCTTATCTTTTTCTCTCAATCTCACCCTTTATTATTATTAAATTATTTTATTTTATCATTTATACCTATCTTTTTATATAGTAATTTTACCTTGTATCATAATTTTTCTTTATAACATTGCAAGTTTATTCTTCATATTGTTGGTGCGTGATATCATGAAACGATGGCAAACGACACAATCTATCCAAACATTGTATTTATCAAACGATACAGTACAATACAATACAATACGATACGATACATTATGAAATAATGCGTAACAACCATCCAAACAAGCTGTTAAATAATCCAACATCGAAATAAGAAAAGAAAGTGAAGAGTTTTGTATGACATAATACAAGTTCAGATGATATGTGTGCGGTTGGGCTCGATGATCGCAAGGTCTGTTGGTCTTCATTCTTCAATAGATTGAATCACACTTATAACACATATATCAGCAGATTATCATATTATTTGCATAAACTATGGCTAGGGGTGTACAAACCGAACCGGAAAGTCGCACTAAACCGAAAAGTCAAAT
The DNA here is from genome assembly GCF_000393655.2 of Nicotiana sylvestris. NCBI lineage: Eukaryota > Viridiplantae > Streptophyta > Magnoliopsida > Solanales > Solanaceae > Nicotiana > Nicotiana sylvestris. The sequence goes on along the minus strand of NC_091060.1, from coordinate 161,665,852 downwards.
CAAATAAATTAAAACGTTTAATTACGTTTGGTTTGGTTTGATTTGGTATCGAGTAAAAAAAAATCAGAATCAAACCGACATATAAATATGTAATTTTTATATATATATTAAGATTTTTCATAGAATTTTCTTTAAAAAAGTGTCTAAAAATATTTGTGGTTCCCTTATGAGATATAATATTTAGTTAAATATGAAGTGCTCTATTTTTATAAACTTAAAATAATGGGTTGCATATGATCATTTTCTTATCAAGTGTTAGTGAAATGCATCAATCTCTTTGTTCTTCCATATTCATATGTCAAGATCTAGTAAATTCTTATATCTTTTTCGAATTTGAAGTGATATTTCAATCACTTAAAATTAAATAGAACATACCATTATATAGGTAGATTTTTATGTTTAACTATTAAATTCAGTTAACCTTGAAAGTGTACTTCAATGAAAAATTATTATCAGACGACTGAAAAAATAACTATCATATGTTACTACGAAAAATATCCCATAAGAACATGTTATTGTCAATTTTGTCAATTTTTACTAAACATATATTTACTTATAAAAAATTTAACAAAGTAAGATTGAAATAATATATATGTAATTGAAAAATACGAAAAAATCCGACAAAATCAAACCAATCCAAACCGACATAATTAGTTTGATTTGATTTTGATAAAAATTGAACCAACCCGGTCCATGTACACCCCTAACCGTGACATTCAACTGATTATGCGATGGTCAAATTACTCATATGTAGCATAACCACAAATAACTTATCTTATAGTTTTGTTCTTATCTTTTTCTGTTCAGCCTGTTTTATTCGTGTTTAAAAAAAACGTGGAACAGATGTACTTTAGCTTACAAAATATCAAAGTGGCCTTCAGCAACAACTTGCACCCTCGAAAACAAAATTAGGATATGTCAATGTACTGACATAATCATAATTAGCGTATTTCTTCAGGAAGGATAGAGAATATAAATACTTTTTATATGAACATGAGTGCATTTAGTTTCAGCAACAGATTGTAGTTTGCAACCCGAAAACAAAATAGTGATATTTACACAAATAGGTGGTTGGATTCACTATTTACTTTTTTAGTCGGTATACACGAGTATACACTAATTATATATAATTATAAACGTATTAAATATGGATTATACATTTACAGAGGCAGAGCTAGGATTTGAAGTTTGTGGATTCTGAACATGACACCGAACCTATAGCATATTTTTTTTAGGCAAATTAAACTACTAGACATGCCTAGTAGCTATTTTGTTAATAACTAGCTTTATGGTACGCGCTTTGCGCGTGTACTTGTATCAATGAATGCTAAATTTAGAAGATATAAATATTACTTCCTCTATTTTAATTTGCATAATACATTTTTCTTATTAAAATAAGATAGACAGATAGATAGATCCGTGTACATTTTTGTTGTTGTGGACAATACATATAGTTAAAATTAAACAAAGATCTAATGTTAATTGTTTTTAGTCCTTTTATATTAAAAAAATATAGTTTTCGATTGGCGACTTTAAATAATTTTGATACATGGTTTTAACTTTGTGAGTTATTTCGATTTTAAATAATTTTGATACATGATTTCAACTTTGTGAGTTATAATTTTTTTTCTGTTTTTTTCTTTTATGTCAAATATAAATAAAATTTAATGTCTTCATCTTTTAGAAAATACAATTTCACCAACCAGAACTTAGTTAATTTTGCTAGTAAACTCATGAGTTTATTGATTAGTGCAACTTCAGTACTAACATCTGTAACGGTAATTGTTTCATTTACCAATTGATGTGATTTCTGACATTGATCAATTATTTGTTTGATTGGAGTTACGTTCTTGTTGTTAAAATAAATGTTTCATATAACTAATAAGTTCACCATTTTTTACCTATTTAAATGCTCTTGATTACTAATAAATATTTCCTTTGTCTCAAACTATTTATCGTATTTCTCTATTACAAACACCTAAAGAAAATATTATTTCAAAGGATTTTTTTAACTATTTAACCCTTATTATGTCATAAATATAATATCTCTTTGTTGAACATTTACTTTATTTATGTGTCATCTCCATCTTCAAGAACAATTACTACTAAGAATATAACAAAAACAAATTAGTTTGAAACAATTACTTCTAAAATGACAAATAATTGGAAACATCTATTTTTAGAATTACGATAAATAACTTGAGATGGAGGGAGTAGAAATTAATTCCCTTATATTAATTATATATTGGCTTATTTTAACTCTAATTCTCATCTAGCTTGACTTTTAGAATATCGATAGTACTTAGAAATAAAAAGAAGAATTAATAATAGTAGTTTTTTTCTTCAAATTAAAAAGTAGTAATAGTTCGTCTCATTTTTTTTTGCCTTTAATGTCTTGAATCTCAATTTAATGCTTAGTGGTGAGACATTAATACTTTGAAATTTGAATTCCTAAAACGTATTTCAATGTCAGAATTAGTTCTTATATTTGGTCCTAAATATTAGGATTTTAAATTATAAAAGGAAAATTTTAGTTGATTTTAATATCTTAAATATTGGGATTTCCTACTATAATAACTAAAGTTTTAGTTGATTTTAAAATCCTAAATATTAGAAAATTAATAAAATGACTATTTTATTTATTGTGAAATCTATTTTTAAAGGGCAAAAAAAGGCGAACGACATTTTGCTAAGGGTCTTCGTGCTTTTAATATAGTATATAGATAAAAGAAAAGAAAACCACAAAGGAAGAGTACATACAAGGGGGGCAAAGACCTTACCTTACTACTAGGCATGTTTTAGTTATTGGGTTCATATTATATATTAATTCAAATTTAATAGATTTTTTAGCTACTAATATATATAGGGTTTATGCAAAAGCTATTGTGTTCGACCAAATCCGTAAAGAATATCCTACCTTAGCCCCTGTACATTTATTATACATTTGTAAATTATCTTTTAGTTAAGCGGTGAATGGTTATTAAAGTTAATTCTTCAACAAACTAAGGACCTTTCCATACAGCTTGCACCCTATAAAACAAAATAGTCCTTTGAATGTAACTATATAAGAATTGACGTTATTTTTTCAGAAGGACAATACAAATAATTCTTATATTAACAATGTATTTAATTTGTTGAAATGTGTTACTTTGTCTTATCCTTCAAATCAGTGCTTAGACAGTTATGTTATAAATATATTATATTATAGATATTTATTTAGTACTCCGTTGTAAATAAGCTTCTTGAAAAAACTTATTCATATGAGACTTCACCGTAAATATGTTAATCTATTTAGTACTCTATTGGAAATAAGCTTCCTGAAGAAGCTTATCGCTTCCGTACCCGGTTATGGATAAATATTACCCCCGGTAGAAGATTATCCATATCGGGTATAATAAGCTTATCCTTTCGATACTCCGTTATGGATAAATATTATCCCCGGTAGAAGATTATCCATACCGGGTACAATGAGCTTATCCTTTCAATACTCCGTTATGAATAATCATTACCCCTAGTAAACGATTATCTATACTGAGTACAATGAGCTTATCCATTAAGTACTTCGTTATGGATAAACATTACTCTCAGTAGAAGATTATCCATATCTGGTATAATAGCAGCTTACATAGCAGCTTGCAGTAGCAGCTTACACAACAGCTTCCTTTCTTCTATAAATAGAAGAGATTTCAGTTCATTATGTACATCAGTTTGAATTCGAATAATATATCAGTTTCTCTATATACTTGTCTTTACTTTACAGTCTTTATTTTATAACACGTTATCAGCACGAGACTCTGACATCTCGAGCAAATACTTTGAAAGTATTAGAGGTACGAACTTTCTTTTCCTAAATAATGTCAAATCTTTCTAAACATGAATTTGTCAATCTGGATATATCGGGCAAAAGCTACATGTCTTGGGTGCTTGATGCTGAAATTCATTTTGATGCGATGAGTCTGGCAAACATCATCAAAGACAAAAATCAGGCATCAAACCAAGACCATGCCAAAGTAATGATATTCCTATGTCATCCCTTGATGAGGGCCTGAAAATGGAGTATCTTACCGTTAAAGATCCAGTCATACTGTGAATAATTTGAAAGATAGATATGACAACCTGAAGATGGTCGTTCTTCCACAGACACAATATGATTGGACTCATCTAAGGCTACAAGATTTTAAATCTATCAGTGAGTATAATTCTACTATGTTCAGAATTATTTCTCAATTGAAATTATGTGGTGATAATATTACTGATCATGATATGTTGGAGAAAACTTTCACCATTTTTCATGCCTCGAATATGCTCCTACATTAGCAATATCGAAAGATGAGATTTAAAAAGTATTCTGAACGTATCTCACATCTTCTTATAGTCGAGCAACATAATGGGATATTAATGAAAAATCATGAAAGCCGACATACTGGTTCTTGTCCATTCCCTGAAGTGAATGAGACGAACTTCCACCAATGGAAGAGGTCGTGGCCCCAGTCATGGTCATGGACGTGGTCGGGGAAGAAACCCCAATCATGGTAATAATAATGCACCAAAGAAGCCTCCTCACCACCAGCAGTGGAAAAGGAAGGAACAAAAGCATGAAGCGGTGCAAACACCAAATGCAGAAAATGCATGCTATAGATGTGGAGGAAAAGGACACTGGTCACGTACCTGTCATACGCCAAAGCACCTGGTTGAGCTTTATCAAGCCTCCCTGAAGAAGACAGAGAAAAATGCTGAAGCAAATTTTATTTCTGAAGATAATTTAGACTTCATGCATTTGGATGTAGCTAATTACTTTGTACTCCCATAAGGAGAAACAAGTCATGTAATTGGTAGTGAATCTGTAGAAATGTAAATATTTAATTTTTATTATTTGTAATAGATAGTATGGTTATGTAATTGTTGTACATAAATAAAAGTAATGCTTCGATAATGATGTTTACTATAATATATTTTATTTATGTCAGTTTGAAGAATATGAATAATCCTCAAATTATGTTTGGATCAAAGACAAATCATGAAGATATTTGTGTTATTGATAGTGGAACAACTCATGTCATATTCAAGGATCAGAAATACTTTTCTTATTTGCATAAGGAAAAAACAAATGTTTCAACAATTTCTGGTAATATAAGTTTGATTAAAGGCTCCGGAAGAGCCATTATATTTTTGTCTAAGGGAAAAAAACTTATTATAGACAATGCATTGTTCTCCTCCAAGTCCCGAAAAAACTTGTTGAGTTTTATGGATATCCGCCAAAATGGGTATCATGTTGAGACAATAGATGAAATGAACAGGGAATATCTTTGTATTACAAAGAATATTTCTGGCCATAAATGCATTGTAGAAAAGTTGTCAACTTTATTTTCTGGCTTATACTATTCAAAAATTAGTACAGTTGAAGCACACTCTATCGTAAACCAGAAGTTTATGGATTCAAATAGTTTTGTGCTTTGGCATGGCTGTTTGGGCCTTCCTGGATTAATAATGATGAGACGAATTACTGAAAATTCGAGTGGACATCCATTAAAGAACCTGAAGATTCTTACAAATGACGAATTTTCTTGTGATGTTTGTTATCAAAGCAACATGATCACTAGACCATCACCAATGAAGGTTGGCATTGAATCCCCTGCCTTTTTAAAGCGTATACATGGGGATATATGTGGACCTATTCACCCACCAAGTGGGTTGTTTAGATATTTTATGGTCCTAATAGATGCATCTTCAAGATGGTCTCATGTGTGCCTACTATCATCTTGCAACCTGGCGTTTGCTAAGCTATTAGCCCAAATAATTCGATTAAGGACACAATTCCCAGATTATCCTATAAAGGCTATTCACCTTGATAATGGTGGAGAATTCTCATCTCAAGCTTTTGATGATTATTGTCTATCAGTTGGGATAAAAGTTGAACATCCTATAGCTTATGTTCATACTCAAAATGGCCTTGCAGAGTCATTTATTAAACGTCTGCAATTGATAGCAAGACCACTACTTATGAAAATAAAATTACCCACTATTGTTTGGGGCCATGCTATCTTGCATGCAACATTACTTATCCGTCTCAGACCGACACATTATAATAAATATTCTCCGTCACAATTATTTTTTGGTCATGAACCAAATATTGTCCATCTACGAATTTTCCGATGTGTTGTATATGTGCCAGTAGCACCACCACAACGCAATAGGATGGGACCACAGAGAAGGATAGGAATATATGTTTTTGAATCACCCTCTATTATTCGCTATCTTGAACCATTGACAGGAGATTTATTTACTGCTCGATTTGCAGATTGTCGGTTTGATAAAACAAATTTCCCACAATTAGGGGGAGAGAAAAAGGAAATCAAAAGAGAAATTGTGTGGAAAGTTTCATCATTATCTCACTTTGATCTCCATAACCCTATATGTAATCAGGAGGTCCAGAAGATAATCCATTTACAAAATATAGCAAGTCAAATGCCAGACACATTTACTGATTTGAAAAGGATAACTAAGTCACATATCCCAGCAGAGAATGTGCCTATCCGAATTGATGTCCCAGTAGGACCATCTACTAGCATGAGAGCTAGTGAACCTACAGCACGCCTGAAGCGCCGTAGACCTTTGGGTTCTAAGGATCGAAATCCTCGAAAAAAAAATCGACAAATGATCAAAACGATACTATGAAGGGATCTCCTGAAGAGACCCAAGATCTGATTAGTTCTGAGATTCCTGAAGAAATCAATGAACCCGAAGCTCATGTGAGTGAATAACTTTTAATAAGTTTGACCGGTGATGGGATTAATTTAAATCGATCTGAAATAGTGGTGGATAATATTTTTGCATATAATTTTGCACTTAATATTATGCAAGATAGTGAGGATCTTGAACCTCAATTTGTCGAAGAATGTCGACAAAGATCTGATTGACCAAAATGGCAAGAGGCAATTCAATCGGAATTAAAGTCACTTGCTAAATGAGAGGTCTTTGGACCAGTAATCCAAACACCTGCTTGTATAAAACCAGTTGGTCATAAATGAGTTTTTGTGCGAAAAAGAATGATAAAAATGAAGTTGAAAGATACAAAACTTGCCTTGTTGCACAAGGATTCTCACAACGACCTGGAGTCGATTTTGATGAAACATATTCACCTGTTATGGATGCCATAACATTTCGATATCTCATCAGTTTAGCACTGCATGAAAAGCTTGAAATACATCTAATGGATGTAATTACAGCTTATTGGTACGGTTCACTTGATAATGAAATTTATATGAAAATCCCTGAAGGATTTAAAATGCCTGAAGCGAATTCAAAATCTCAGGAAATTTATTCAATTAGATTACAAAGATCTTTGTACGGTTTAAAGCAATCTGGGCGCATGTGGTATAATCGCCTTAGTGAATATTTTCTGAAAGAAAGTTACATAAATGATTTTATTTGTCCATGTATTTTTATAAAGAAAATGACATCAGAAATTGTTATACTTGCTGTTTATGTTGATGACATAAATCTTGTTGGAACTCCAAAAGATCTCCAAAAGGCAATTGAATATCTTAAGAAAAAATTTGAGATGAAAGATCGTGGAAAGACAAAACTTTGTCTTGGTCTGCAATTGAACATTTAGCAGACGAGATCTTTATCCATCAATATGTCTATACAAAAAGGGTCTTAAAACGCTTTTACATGGACAAAGCGCACCCATTGAGTACACCAATGGTTGTTCGATCACTTGAAGTGAATACGGATTTGTTCCGACCTCTAGAAGAGGACGAGGAACTCCTTAGTCCCGAAGTACCCTATCTCAGTGCAATTGGTGCACTAATGTATCTTGCTAATGCTACAAGGCCTGACATAGCATTTTCTGTTAATTTACTAGCAAGATATAGTTCTTCTCCTAAATGGAGACATTGGAACGGGATTAAGCATATATTGCGATATTTAAAGGGAACTCTTGATATGCTTTTGTTTTATGCTAACAAAGATAGTGCAGATCTTGTTGGTTATGCAGATACAGGTTATTTATCTGATCCCCATAAAGCTCGATCTCAAACCGGGTACGTATTTACATATGGAGGTACTGTCATATCATGGTGCTCCACAAAGCAATCTATTGTTGCTACTTCTTCAAATCACACTGAGATAATAGCTATTCATGAAGCAAGTCGGGAATGCATATGGTTGAGATCAATAATTCATTTTATTCGCGAAAAATGTGGTTTGGAATGTGAGAAAAGACCCACAATTTTATATGAAGACAATACTGTATGCATAGCCCAATTGAAGGGAGGATTTATAAAAGGAGATAGAACGAAGCACATTTCAACAAAATTATTCTACACACACAATCTTCAGAAAAGTGGTGACATTGATGTGTAACAAATCCGTTCAAGTGATAATCCATCAAATTTACTCACTAAATCTTTGCCAACTTCAACTTTTGAGAAGATGGTATACAAGATTGGAATGTGAAGACTCAAATATTTAAAACAAGGTTTTTATCAGGGGGAGTAAAATACGCGATGCACTTTTTTTTCCTTACTAAGGTTTTTTCCCATGAGGTTTTCCTTATAAGGGTTTTAATGAGGCACATAGCAATGCGTATTATTAAATATGTGTACTCTTTTTCATTCACTAAGATTTTTTCTCACGTGGTTTTTCCTAGTAAGGTTTTAATGAGGCACATTATCTTTTAATGAACATCCAATGGGGAGTGTTATAAATATATTATATTATGGATATTTATTTAGTACTCCGTTGTAAATAAGCTTCCTGAAGAAACTTATCCATATGAGACTCCGCCGTAACTATGTTTATCTATTTAGTACTCTATTGGAAATAAGCTTCCTGAAGAAGCTTATCACTTTGGTACCCGGTTATGGATAAATATTACCCCCTGTAGAAGATTATCCATACCGGGTATAATAAACTTATCCTTTCGATACTCCGTTGTGGATAAACATTATCCCCGGTAGAAGATTATCCATACCGGGGACAATGAGCTTATCCTTTCAGTACTCCATTATGAATAATCATTACTCCTAGTAGAAGATTATCAATACTGGGTACAATGAACTTATCCATTCAGTACTCCGTTATGGATAAACATTACTCTCAGTAGAAAATTATCCATATCTGGTATAATAGCAGCTTACACTTCAGCTTACAGTAGCAGCTTACACAACAGCTTCCTTTCTTCTATAAATAGAAGAGATTTCAGTTCATTATGTACATCAATTTAAATTCGAATAATATATCAGTTTCTCTCTATACTTGTCTTTACTTTACATTTACTAAGAATAATTATCGAAAGTTTACTCGAGCTGGCATTCCATTCTTCTTCTTCTTCATTTTCTTAAAGTGAAATTCCAAAAAAATGTTACTCCATCTAACAATTATATTCAACCACGAAACAAAAATAATTCACCGAAAGTCATGCCAATCTGGAAAGATAGTTAATCAGCAATATGTTATCCTAAAATGATAGCAAAGAAAATAATTAGATAGATATATAGTTTTGTTGTCCATTAATATAATTTAAACCATACAAAACAGATGCAGTTCATAATTCTAGAATCTTTGTTCGGAAAAAGGTCATATATATCCCGCTACTATTATATATTGTTTAAACTTATCCTCCATTATATTAATCGATTCAAAATTGTCCCTACTGTCTTATTATTAAACATATTTGCCCCTCATTTAACGGAAGGGATACGTGGCAGCCTTCAAAACATTTTTAATACCCAATCAATTGCCCATACTAGATACTGGATATCCATAACCCTAAACCCGACCCATCCCAAGACCTATTTCATCCCCTTCACAAGAAAAGCTCCTTCCTCCAAAATATGGAAATGTTCAAAACTGATAGTCCTTAAATTTAGCACTAAATTCTTCCAACGAGCAATAGTTAATCTCTTTGATTAAGCGCATACAACACCACGATTCAATTCTCAAGAAACAATTTTAAAAGAATTTCAATTTAGACAATTCAAGTTCAAGGAACTCCATATTTGCAGTGATATTTGCAACCTCAATTCTCAATAGCAATCATAAATCAGAATCAAATTAATGCTCAACTGCTAACTAAAGTATTATCAAATCCTTCAAATCCGATTTTTTTTTTGGTAAATAATGGTTTCTATTCATTCCAAAAAAATTATCTTTACAAAACAAGTAGAAGCTAACTATCCACACTCCTAATTACATCAATGCCTGTAGTCTAAGTATACAGTAACGACCCATTTTCTGAACAAGTTGTGACCGGCATTCGGTCGTTAAATTTGACCGAGCGAACCATCTGGGCTTATTAAAACTATTATAACCTCAAACATTATATGTAATAAGGCAATACTTTAATTAAATACTTTAAATTAATTTAAATATTTAAAATAACCTAACTCCAAAACTTTATTCGTAGTAACTACTAAAATACTGCAAAATTATTATCAAAAACACCTGAATCTTTACCCACTGAATGTGTCTATGAAGCCTCTATTGATAAACTGGCGCGCTGCTCAGGACATGAGATTTTCTGTCCAGTTCTCCAAGTAAACAAAGAAATAACTAAATAATGATAACTCAAAGGAGTACTCCACGAACAAAAGTAGAGCGCACCAATAGCACTGGAAGTGAGGGAAGTCCTAACATGTGACTAGCTCGCCTACGAAACCGGTTCCTACGTTGTACCGCAGACCAACGCAAGTTCCTAAAAGAGAACGTCAGTACTATCCATTGTACTCAGTGAGTCTCAATGACAGGGGATGTAACTTTAATAAAATATACATTACAAGCAAAGATTCTAAAGTCATGAAAAACATGAAGCTTCTATGAAAAATTCAAAAATAATTGCATAACAACAGTTTATGAATATTCTAAAAGAAATTCTTTTCTTTTCTTTTTCTTATCTAAAAAAATATACTTCACTTTAGCTTCGAGAGTTCCAACTATCCTGACTTATTTCTATTTTAGTCACCATGTGATCGGGACAGATTCAATCCCAACCTGATCGAATAGGCCCAATCCACGAGGTGTCACTCGCTTCATGGTTCTCAGCGCTCATGTATCATACCTTAGCCTAGCTAGGAAAGTTCTCAGCAATGAGACACTCAGCTCGTGTGCTCCCTACATTGGCACAATTAGTTTTAGGAAGTCAACGCTTTGGTTAGGACCCTCGGCCTAGATGATGATCCCTTCTCAGAATAGAGGATACTCTCAAAAATCTTATCCTTCTAAAACTTCTTCTTGTGACTTTTCAAGTCTAAATCTTGTTTCAAAGTGATCTATCAATATTCAATATAATATTCTTGAGTGTATGCATAACATAAACATGAAATAAAATTACTCAAATATTTTTAAAATGTCACGACCCAATTTCCAATCTAGGTCGCGATGGGTCCCAACACCGAGGTTAGGCAAGCCAAACTCAACTCACTAATGGATTCCATTTATGTTACCAAAACATTTTCGATATTTCCTTAGATCAAATTTAAAACATTCAGTGATTACAAATAGTTTAGGCAAATTTAAAGCAGAAGTGACCAAATAATGTCATAATTAAGTGATTACATCCCAAAAGAACAGTCTACTAATGCGTGTGTCAAGACCCGGTGTCACAAGTATATGGACAGCTAGTAGAATATACAAAAGAATACATCTACCCTACTGTCTGAAATGGAGTAGACAGTCAAAAACAAAAGAGAGACTCTGTCATGATGCTGAACGACATAGGAAATGAGCAGCTCACCGTGGAAACTCAGCCAACTATCAAGAATGCACACTAGACAGGTAGCCAGATGCACCTGCCTCAGAACCTGTACAATTAAGTACAGAAGCGTAATATGAGTACATAAATAATATGTACCCAGTAAATATCTAGTCTAACCTTGAAGAAATAGTGACGAGGGATCGACTTGACAGTTACTAGGGTCAATAATATGATAATATGTGGTTCAATATTTCAGTTCACAATGTACATAGATAAAGACAAGTTCAAATAAGAAATAATACTGAAAACCTCCTCATCAATTAATAAGTCTAGGCATTTCCTTCTTTTAAAGCAAGTAGTCTTTCAAACAATAAATCATATGGATTATAAGAGGTCTCGGTTCCATTATCACACAATTTCCGCCGAGGACGTTCGGCCCGATCCAACATAAACGTACACTGTGTACTGTCGAGGGTCGAACGGCCCAAACCATATACATATACAATTACCAATCTGCCGATGCGAACGACCCGCTCCCATGAGAGTAGTGGAAATAATTACCCCGCTCGCGTAATATACTTACAACGCGGTTAAGTATAAATACAATTTAAATGCTTCTTTAATTCTTTTCAAAATAATTATTTACTTGGAACCCTTGAAATCATAACCTTCTCAACAAGGTTTCAATCAATGCAATTTCAAAATTTATAATTGCATAACAGTACTCACAAAGCATGGTGTAAGTCTAGAACTATCCCAACATAACAGGAATAATAGCCACGTATGGACTCTCGTCACTTTGTGCGTACGTGGCCCTCCACAATCAAATAAAGTATTAATAAAGTTTACCTATGAGGAGATTTCCCTCTTACAAGGTTAGAAAAGAGACTTACCTCGCTTCACGACCTACTTTCCGGTCCAAGCTTAAGCCCAAACCGTCAATTTGGTTCCAAACACTCCAAAGCTATCCAAATAGCATAGAAACTAATCAATATAGGCTTAAAAGTCCATATCCCAACCATTAGGGTGATTCCCCAATCCAAATTACAAGATTCCTAAAATTCGACCCCGGGCCCACGTGCCCGGATTCCAAAATATTTTGAAGAAAGTTGTTACTCATAGCCTAAGGATCAAGAATATATGATTTTTACTCCATTCCATAACAAATTTCGTGGTTAAATCTTGTTTTTAATCAAAACCTAGGTTTTTACTCAAATCCCATGATTTTTACTAATTTTTGTGTGTTAATATACCCAAAACCCAAGTATTAAACTCACATTAAGTAGAAATAACTTACCTCACAATTCTAGGCTAAAATCCCTTCTTTGAAAGGTCCCAAATCGCCCAAGTGTAGAAGTGAAATGAAATAAATGGCCTAAGTCCCGTTTTTAAAAGATGTCAGGCCTTGCGACATCAGGCTCGCAAATGTGAAGTCGCAATTGCGACAAAACGTTTACAAATGCGAACTGGGCCTTCCTCTGCCTTGATTGCAAATGTGATAGAGGGGTCGCAAATGCGAAGAGAACGTCGCAAATGCGACCACTGCCCCCAGCCAGGCTTCATCGCAAATGCGATACTTACCTCGCAAATGCGGGTTCGCAAATGCGAACAATTTCCTCGCATTTGAGAGACCTGCAACGTTGCCCAGAAATACCAGAAAACTGGGGTGTTTTTCACCCCCAACCTATGTCCGAAACTCACCCGAGCCCTTGGGGATCCACTTTGAATACGCACACATGTCCAACAACATTGTACAAACTTGCTCGAGCGATCAAATCGCCGAAATAACATCTAAAACTACGGATTCAACACCAATACGCATGGATTCCTTAAGAACATTCAAAATTCCTATTTTTACAACCGGACGTCCGAATCACGTCAAATCAGTCCTGTTTCTAACCAAATTTCACAGACAAGACTTAAATGTTATATTGGACCTGTACAGGGCTCCGGAACCAACATGATCAAATATTATTCAATTTCTTTAAATCCTTAGAATTTCAGTTTAACAATTTTTAACAAAAATTCATTACTCGGGCTAGGGACCCCGTGATTCGATTCCGGGCATACGCCCATGTCTTATATTTTACTACGGACCCTCCAGGAGCGTCAAAACACAAGTTCGTGTCCGTTTACTAAAAATTGTTGACCAAAGTGAAACTTGGCCTTTTAAGCAAATCTTAAGGAATCAAGTGTGCCGATTTCAACCCAAACTCTTCCAAATCCCGAACCAACCATCCCCGCAAGTCGTAAATCAGTTAAAGCAAGTACAGGAAGTCCTATTTAGGGGAACACGGTTCTAGAAAGCAAAACGACCAGTCGGGTCGTTACATTCTCCACCTCTAAAACAAACCTTTGTCCTCGAACGGACATAGAAAAGTACCTGAGATAGGAAAAAGATGGAGATATCTGCTCCGCATGTCCTCCTTGGACTCCCATGTCACCTTCTCGACTGGTTGGCCCCTCCACTGGACCTTTACCATGGAAATACTCTTGGATCTCAACCGTCGATCCTGCCTATCATTAATGGAAACTGGCTCCTCTCCATAACCCAGACACTCATCTAGCTGAACAGTACTGAAGTCTAACACATGAGACAAGTCGGTGTGATACCTCCAAAGCATAGACACGTGAAAAACTAGATGAACTCTCAATAGGCTGGTAGGTAAAGCAAGCTCATAAGCAACCTCCCCAACTCGCCTCAACACCTCAAATGGGACAATAAACCTTGGGCTCAACTTGCCTTTCTTCCTGAATCTCATGATACCCTTTATTGGAGAAAGTTTCAAGATGACCTTCTCGCCGACCATGAATGATTCATCACGCGCCTTCTGATCCGCGTAACTCTTCTGTCTGGACTGAGCTGTGTGAAGTCTTTCCTGAATCAACTTTACCTTCTCTAATGCATCCTTTTCCAAATCTATACCATAAAACTTAGCCTCTCTGGGCTCAAACCACCCGATAGGAGAACGGCATCACCGACCGTATAAAACCTCAAATAGGTCCATTTCAATACTGGATTGGTAACTATTGTTGTAAGCAAACCTAGCCAAAGGCAAGAACGGATCCCATTGTCCTCCAAAGTCAATCACACACACTCTAAGCATGTCCTCCAAAATCTGAACTATCCACTCCGACTCTCTGTCGGTCTGAGGATGGAATGTTGTGCTGAGATCCACACGGGTCCCAAACTCACTCTGAACAGCCCTCCAGAAATACAAAGTGAACTGGGGGCCTCTATCTGATATGATGGAAATGGGCACACCATGCAACCGAACTATCTCCCGAATGTAGATCTGTGCCAACCTCTCTGAAGTATAAATAGTCCCTACCAGAATGAAGTGTGCCGACTTGGTCAACCTGTCGTCAATGACCCAAACTGCATCAAACTTCCGCAGTATCCACGACAACCCAACTAGGAAGTCCATAGTAATGCGCTCCAACTTCCACTCTGGTATAGGCATCTGCTGTAGTAGGCCACCTGGCCTCTGGTGCTCATACTTAATCTGCTGGCAATTCAAACACCTAGACACATACTCGACGATGTCCTTCTTCATCCGCGGCCACCAATAATACTGCCTCAAGTCACGATACATCTTCGTAGCACCTGGATGGATAGAATACCGTGAACTATATGCCTCTTCCAAAATCCTCTCTCTTAAGCCATCGACATTTGGAATACATAGGCGACCCTGGAGTCACAAAGCACACTCGCCCATAGAAACCTCCTTGGCACTACCTTGTAGCACCGTCTCTCTGAGAATTACCAAATGCGGATCATCGAACTGTCGGGCCTTGATCTGTCCCAACAATGAAGACTGAGCACCAATACATGCAAGGACTCAGCTGGGCTCTGAAATGTCCAACCTCACAAGTCTGTTAGCCAAGGACTGAATGTCCAAAGCTAGTGGCCTCTCCTCCACTGAAATGAATACCAAGCTACCCATACTCTCTGCTTTCCTACTCAAGGCATCTACGACCATATTTGCCTTGCCCGGATGATAAAGAATGGTGATGTCATAATCCTTTAGTAACTCAAACCACCTATGCTACCTCGAATTAAGATCCCTTTGTTTGAACAAATGTTGTAAGCTGTGATGATCAGTATAAACCTCACACGACAGCCCATACAGATAATGCCTCCATATCTTAAGAGCATGAACAATCGCTGCTAACTCTAGGTTGTGCACAGGGTAATTCTTCTCATGAATTTTCAGCTGACGTGAAGCATATGCAATAACTCTCCCCTCTTGCATCAATACACATCCCAAGCCAATGTGTGAATCGTCGTGATATACCGTATACATCCCCGAACTGGAAGGCAACACTAGAGTCGGTGTTGTAGTCAAGGCCGTCTTGAGCTTCTGAAAGCTTGTCTCACAATCATCGGACCAACGGAAAGGAGCGCCTTTCTAGGTCAATCTAGTCAGAGGTGATGCAATAGATGAAAAGCCCTGCACGAATTGACGGTAATAACCTGCTAACCCCAGGAAACTCCTGATCTCAGTCACTAAAGTAGGATGTGGCCAACTCTGAACTGCCTCAATCTTCTTGGGATCCACCTTAATATCCTCTCCTGACACCATATGCCCCAAGAATGCCATTGACTCTAGCCAAAACTGACACTTGGAGAACTTAGCATATAGCTTCTGCTCTCGCAATGTCTGAAGCACTACTCTCAAATGCTGCTCGTGCTTCCCCAGTCTATGTGAGTATATCAAGATGTCGTCAATGAAGACGATAACAAAGAAATTAATATAAGGTCTGCATACCATGTTCATCAAGTCCATAAACGCTACTGGGGCATTAGTCAAGTCAAAGGACATCACCAGAAACTCATAATGACCATATCTAGTATGAAAAACAGTCTTTGGAACATCTGAGTCCCGAATCTTCAACTGATGGTACCCTGATATCAAGTCGATCTTAGAGAACACCCTAGCACCCTGCAACTAGTCGAACAAATCATCAATGCGTGGCAACATGTACTTGTTCTTGATGGTAGCCTTGTTTAACTAGCGGTAATCAATGCACATCCGCATGGTCCCGTCCTGCTTCTTTACAAACAACACTGGTGCACCCCAAGGTGACTCACATGATCTAACAAACCCTTTTGCTATCAACTTCTCAAGATGTTCCTTCAACTCCTTCAACTCTTTTGAAGCCATACGGTACGGTGGAATATATATAGGCTGGGTACCTAGAGCCAAATCAATGTAAAAATCAATATCACGATCTAGTGGCATGCCATGAAAGTTAGAAGGAAACACATCGACGAACTCCCGGACTACTGGAACTGAATCAATCACCAGAGACTCTGTGGTGGTGTCCCGAACATAAGCTAGATAATCTAAACAACCTTTCTCGACCATATGTAGAGCCTTCTGAAAAGAGATAACCCAACTAGATGTATTTACTGAGGAACCCTTCCACTCCAACCTTGGCAACTCTGGCATTGCTAATGTAACAGTCTTAACATGGAAATCTAGGACGGCATGATATGGGTATAACCAATCCATGCCCAGGATGACCTTAAAGTCTGTCATATCAAGCAACAAGAGATCTTCTCTAGTCTTGAAACCACAGAATATGACCACACAGGACCGGTAGATCCGATCCACAACCACATAATCGCCCACATGAGTGGACACATAAATAGGAGAACCCAAGGACTCACGAGGAATATCCAGGAAATGAGCAAACAGAGAAGACACATATGAATAGGTAGACCCTGGATCGAATAGCACTGAAGCACCCCTACCGTAGACGGAAATAATACCTTTGATAACGACATCTGAGGCCAATGCATCTAGTCTTGCCGAAATGGCATAGAATCTGGCTGGAGCACCGGCTGGCTGGACTCCACCTGACTGAGTAGTAGCTGGCTGACCTCTCCCTGTCTGGCCTCCACATCTAGTCAACATGTATTCACTCGTTCCCATTAAGCACATGTTGACTCTTTAAAATATTTTATCAAATATTTTGTGGGCATATTTTTGTGAGTAGAACCGCTTTAGTAAAGGGTTATATCCACTCACCTCAAAACTCCTCGAGCCAATACGTAGGCCCCAGTCCAACTTATGCTCGTCAAACAATCGATTCTACAACAACCAGTGCATTTTAATTAATTTCAAAGTTTCACCCCTAAACATGGAACTTGTTGTATCAACAAAGAAAGAAGGGAATAACAACTCAATTTTTACCTACTACTATTGTAGGATAATTGACAATAGGGAATATTTTATATCTCAGTTCAAGAACTAGTTATTTGTAAAGTAAGTCAGAACTTTTACGGTTGCCTGCGTGAGTATGTTTCGTGGTTGCCTCTGTTTGTAGCATTCTGTTTACTTCTTTTTTGTGTCAGGCTTTCTATGCGTTTTGCCCTTTGAAAGGAAAATACATTTTTTGTATAATAATTTAAGCCTTTGCTTACAATAGCCACTTTATGGGCTTTTGATTAATCCTTACATGCTCTTTTTTTTGTCATTTTTTTAACTTAACTAATAATTACTGATACCCACTTTTAATAATTAATAATATTAAAATTATTAAAATTTCCATAATTATATATCCAATTATTTATAAATAGAGAAGTAACTCAAAATTTAATTACAAGGGTTTAAATCCGTAATAGAAGTATAATTTTTTGCACTCTATGCAAGATTAAAAAAATTAAATTCTATATTTAGCGTGTGTTGAAACTTTAATAGATTTGAGGAGTGTTACAGTCTTCCCTCTTTAAAAATATTCGTCCTCGAATGTTCCTAGGGCCTTAGTCTTAAGCTAACAATCATTCCTTAAGTCCTTGAACTTCTTGAGTTTTCTTAGCATTACTCACTTTTCCCAGCGACTAAACTTTTTGGCTAACTCTTAAAATTTTCAAAAATTTCGGTAAAGTGTCCCTTGTAAATTGGTCTATCCAGAAAAATATTCCTATCACCAGTACCAAAACTACACCAACAACAACTAAATATACTATAACAGGACATTCATATGCACCACACACAACTCATAAACTAATTACTCACACTCGGGCAAGGAGGTACCATAATAACCAACCAAAATCTATAGCACAACCACTTCAGCAAAAAGTAAATAACTTTAACGAATTTAATGTACTCTGGAAGGGTACTAAATTATATAATAACTAAATATACTCCGACAGAAACTAAATTACTTCAACAACTAAGTATAATCTAGCAAGGACATAAACACATGCTAACTTGTATTTAATAAATGAGATATAAATGCCAAACCAAACCTAGGTT
Organism: Nicotiana sylvestris; assembly: GCF_000393655.2. Taxonomy (NCBI): domain Eukaryota; kingdom Viridiplantae; phylum Streptophyta; class Magnoliopsida; order Solanales; family Solanaceae; genus Nicotiana; species Nicotiana sylvestris. The sequence continues at coordinate 161,646,886 of NC_091060.1, read as the reverse complement.
CACATACCTTGTTCTTTAAATAAATAAGGATACTTCTTCCCCATATCTTCCTCGACCTCCCACGTAGCCTCTTTTGAATCATGATTACTGTGATGACCTGGTTAGTCGTCTCATGAGTTACCGCTCTGTTTTTCCCATTTCTATTTCTTTATGCTTCGCTATCCATGTTTTGTGGTATCGGGTTGGTCGGATCGAATCCGGAATGATTTTGATAAGATTTGAGACACTTAGTCTCTTTTAAGGAAGTTTAAGTTGGAAAAGTCAACCGGATATTGATTTATGTGTTAGAGGGCTAGGATGTGAGTTCCAATGGTTTTGTTAGCTTTGGGATGTGATTTATGACTTAGGAGTACGATCGGAATGAGTTTTGGAGGTTCGGAGTTGATTTAGGCTTAAATTGGCAAAGTTGAGATTTTGGCGATTTTCGGTTGATTGGTGAGATTTTGATATAGAGGTCGTAATGGAATCCCAAGAGTTGCAGTAGTTCTGTTGTGTCCTTTGGGATGTGTGTGCAAAATTTCAGGTCATTCAGACGTGGTTTGGTTGGATTTTTGATCAAAAGTGGAATTCAGAAGATTTTTGAAAGTTTGGCTTGAATCCGATGTGTTTTGGGTGATTGATGTTGTTTGAGGTGTTTTGATGATTGGAACAAGTTTGAATAAGGTATTAGGATATGTTTGTGCTTTTGGTTTAGGTCCTGGGGGCCTCGGGGTGATTTCGGAAGGTTAACGGGATGTTTGGATTGTTGTTGCAGCTGCTGAATTGCTGCTTTTGGTATTTTCGCACCTGCGGATTGGGGACCGTAGGTGCGACACTGCATATGCGAGAGAGTGGCCGCAGAAGCGACAAGAGGTATGCTTGACTGGGATCGCAGAAGCGGCTAGGAGAACCGTATCTGCGATGTCGCAGATGCGGGCGAGGAACCGTAGATGCGGATGGCTGGGAACTTAAGTGATCCGCAGAGGCGGACGTTGAACCGTAGTTGCGGTACCGCAGAAGCGGGTATGGAACCGTATATGCAAAAAGGTCTGGGAAGAAGGTATAAATTGTCTTCTTCGCGAAATTTCCCTAATTTTATCATTTTTGAAGACGGGAAAGAGGCTAAGGCATAGGATTTCGAGAGGAATCAAAGGATATCAGTTGGGTAAGTTCCCTAAGCTTAATTACTTGGGTTTAAGATCACTTTTCCATTGTTAAATCATGGTTTTAGTGGAGATTAAGGAAGAAAAATTAGGGATTAGGGCTTGACATTAAGAGACCTTTAAATGGGGATTTGAAGGGTCATTTGGACTCCGATTTCAGTGTTCTTGATATGTATAGACTCGTGGAAGGATAAGGATTCCGTTGATGTAAAAACTATCAAATTTCGAGATGTTGGCCCGGGGGTCGGGTTTTGATAATTTCGGGATTTGTGCCATTTATTGATTGTTTTCGCTTGGGCTTTGTTCCATTAGCATATTTTGACGTCCTCATTCTGATTCTGGGATAGATTTGACACGAGTGGAGGCCGATTTGAGGGGCAAAGGCGTCGCGAGCTAGAGATTTGATCGGTTCGAGGTGAGTAATGATTGTAAATGATGTTCTGAGGGTTTGAAACCCCGGATTTGCACATCGTAGTGCTATATTGAGGTGAGGCACACGCTTGATGACGAGCGTAGGGTCATGTACTAATAGGGATTGTGACTTGGTCCATCTCGATTGATGGTTTTACCGCATATTTGATTGAAATCTATTAGCTATCTTCATTATTTGGGATGAATGCCATATTTGAGCTTCGTGCCAACTATTTGAACCCTTCGGGGATTTTTATTGATATTTCCTCATTGTTTTGACTATACTTGCACTCAGTCACGTTATTTTCCACTGTTTTCATACCTAGCCATGTTTACTTAGTTTTAATACTTAAATGATATTTTAAATGAAGTTTGGGCTGAGAAACACTGTTTTACTATTGCTCGAGTGGCTTGTGAGGATTTTTGACTGAGTAAGGCTCAGGGCCTATGTTGTGAGGAAACATTTGATACTGATTATGAGGCCGAGGGCCTGAGATATGTACGCCACAAGGTGGCTTGTTTGATATGAGGCCGATGGCCTAGTGATGATGCCACAAGGTGGCTTGATATTGCGCTTGGGCCGTAAGGGGCCCCTCCAGGAGTCTGTACACCCCCAATGAGCACGGGTACCCATTGTGATGGAGATTGAGCCCGAAGGGCTGGTATTTTGATCTGTGATTTGAGCCCGAGGGGATGGTACTATTCTGAGATGTTGTCCGAGGGGTGGATTTGTTGATACTGTGGCCGAGGGGCGAGCCTTTATGTGTTTACTTTTCATAATTGATTGTCAATCACCTGCTTAATTATTGAAAAAGGCTTTTCATGAAATTACATTGAGTTAAAGGATTTTACCTATCTTTCATTGATTTACTGATTTAAAATGGTTTTACTGCTTCATTATAGAATGCTTTGTGCCTTACGTGATTTTTTGCTTTCAGTCTTTATTTACATTTGTTAGTCACTGAGTTGGAGTACTCACTTTACTCCTGCACCCTGTGTGCAGATTCAGCCATAGCTGGTTCCACTCCCGAGTGCTGATCCCTCAAGCTTCATGTGGATATTCGGAGTTCACGCAGTAGCTGTTGGCGTCTGCAGCCCCGTGTCTCTACTCCTTTATCAATCCTATCGCTTTTCAGGCAGATGTACTAGCTTATTGACTTAACGAATTTGTATTATGACTTATACAAGCTCATGAATAGTGACACCTCGGTTATGGCTGTGTATGGGTGTTCTTCCGCGTATTTATGTTATCATTGTTATTTCGAATTTATTTTACCATGTTTAGACCGTTTCTTAAATGCTTAACTGTTAATAATTGGAAAATAGGAAGTGTCAGTTGGCCTTGTCTTCATGAGAGGCGCCATCATGACCGGGTCCGGGTTAGGATCGTGACAATTAGTCCACAAAACTTTTACCGATGTTATATCTTTTGTTCTTAACTTTCTTACTTGCCGATTGAGAATTTCTATAGATACCTCTTCATAAGTCAAGCCTTCTTTAATTTCTATGGTGTCGACAGGTATTATATGCGACTCATCATAAATATACTTTCTAAGAATAGACACATGAAAGACAGGATGAACAGAGGACAACTCAACGGGCAATGCTAGTTCATAAGCTACTTTCCCCTTCTTTTCTACAATCTCATATGGTCCGATAAATCTAGGACTAAGTTTTCCTTTCTTACCAAACCTCATAACTCCTTTCATTGATGAAACTTTCAAAAACGCCTTGTCACCAACCATGAACTCTAAGTCACAATGCCTCTAGTCAGAATTGGACTTCTGACAACTCTGAGCCATTTTCAGCCTTTCTCTGATTAACTGAACTTTCTCTAAAGCCTCACCAATAAACTCTGGACCAATTAATGGCACCTCTACTGCTTCGAACCAACCCACTATAGACATATATCTTTGCCCATACAATGCTTCAAAGGAACCATACCAATGCTGACCTGATAGTTGTTATTGTAAGCAAATTCTATAAGTAGTAATTGATCATCCCAACTACCTCCAAAATCTATAACACATGCTCGCAACATATATTTAAGAGTCTGAATGGTTCTTTCTGCCTGACCATCAGTTTGTGGATGGAAAGTAGTGCTCAAATTGACCTTGGTACCTAATTTTTTCTGAAATGCCTGCCAAAAATACAATGTGAACTGAGGGCCTCTATTAGATATGATTGAAAATGCAGTACCATACAATCAGACTATTTCTTTGATGTACAAATGCACATACTGCTCTGTGGAATCTATTGTCTTTACCAGTAGGAAATGATCGGACTTTGTGAGTCGGTCTACGATAACCCAAATTGAATCATGCTTAAGGTATGTGCGAGGCAGACCTACTACGAAATCAATATTAATCATCTCCAACTTTCACTGTGGTATCTCTATACCCTTTACTAGGCCACCAGGCCTTTGATGCTCGGCTTTGACTTGTTGGCAATTTAAACATTTGGCCACATAATCTGCTACTTGTTTCTTTATGCTTTTCCACCAATACAACTCTTTCAAGTCCAGATACATTTTGGTAGCACCTGGGTGGATAGAGTACCTCAATTTGTGAGATTCTACCATTATGGCCTTCCTAAGACCATCTACATCAGGCCAACATAACTGATCATTCAACTTCACAACTCCATTACTTCCTAGGGTGAAAGTAGTAATTTCTTTGTCTGACTCATTCCTTTAACTTAACTAAGTAAGGATCTTCGTCTTGCTTAGCCTTAACATGCTCAACAAGAGAGGATTTCACTAAGGCATAAGCAGTTATACCTCCTTCTTCGGTCTCATCCAATTTAATTTCATCATTTGCCAGTTTTTGAATTTCTTGGCCCAAAGATCGCCTTTGTACTGCAAGATAGGCCAAGACACCCATTGACTTCCTACTAAGTGCATCTACTACCACATTAGCTTTGCCCGGGTGATAAAAATATTAAAGATAATCCTCCAATAGCTCGAGCCACCTTCTTTGTCTCAAATTTAATTCTTTCTGCTTGAAAATGTACTGGAGGCTTTTGGGATCTGTAAACACTTCAGAATACTCGCCATAATGGTAGTGTCGTCGTATCTTTCATACAAACACCACTGTTGCAAACTCCAAGTTATGTGTGGGGTAGTTCTTCTCATGATTCTTTAGCTGTCTGGAAGCATAAGCAATAACTTTTACATACACAACCAAGACCAACTCTGGAGGCATCACAATACACAGTGAACCCATCCAAAACTCTCAGCAAGGTTAACACAGGTGCAGTGGTCAACCTCTTTTTTAACTCTTGAAAACTCGGGTCACAAGTGTCTAACCACTGGAAATTAACTGCTTTATGTGTTAACTTAGTTAATGGAGCTGCAAGTAAGGAAAATCCCTCTACAAACCTTATGTAGTAGCCAGCTAATCCCAAGAAATTCCTAATTTCGGTTGGCGTTGTCGGCCTTGGCCGGTTCTTGACTACTTCTGTCTTCTGAGGTTCTGCTTTTATTCCTTCACTAGATACCACGTGGCCTAAGAATACCACTGACTGCAACCAGAATTCACATCTTGAGAAGTTGATGTAAAGCTCATTCTCTTTCAAGGTCTGCAAGGCTATCTTGAGGTGCTCTACATGCTCTTCCTTGTCTTTAGAGTATAACAGAATATCGTCTATAAACACAATAATAAAGGTATCAAGTGTGAACACGTGATTTTTGTTTACGCGACAATCACTCCAAAAGAAATAAAAAATAATAACAAATGGTCTTGCTGTACAAATTTTGGAATTTACGTGACATTTTTGGTAGTTATTTGTGGTTTTGCCCATTCTTATTTAGTCTTATCAAACAAAAATACAAAAAATATGTCGTGTGTAATTAAACCATATTTCGGTTATTAAAAGGAAAATCATAAAATATGCAGCTGTTATTCTATTTGTCGTCCTTGAGTGATTTTATTTTTTATTGAATATTAATGTGTGTGATAGTTGTTTAATAATTGTATAGTTTTGTTTTACAATTTGGGTGGGATTTTTGGAAATTAAAGAAGAAAAGAAAGGGGTTTTCGGATTGGGCCAGTTTAAACTAAATAAGAACAGGCCCAAACCGAAATAACCCAGTCCAAATCCCCTTTTGCCCGGTCCAATTAAGCTGGCCACACAACCTTCCAAACGACGTCGTTGTGTCACCTTCAATTTGGACCGTTAATCTCACTAGATTGACAGTCCAGATCACTCACCCATAACCCCATACCCGACCCGTTACTCGGACCAACCCCGACCCCAATACTAAACCAAACGACACCGTTTGATTAACCCTTGGATCCAGGCCGTTGATCTCGACTGATCTAACGGCCAAGATCAAACCATCCACCCCGTATATAAGCCCTCATCTCGTACCACGCTCCCTATCCAAGCACCCCTCCCTCATCTTCGTCTCCCTCACCAGACCCAAACCCCACGAAACCCTAGCGCCGCCCCCTTTCCCCTCACCATAAACCCGGCGGCAAGGACACCGGTGACCACCATCTTAACACCCTAGGACCACCTCGACCCCCTGAACACAGATCCACTAGCCGTGGGTCTCGAATCTTCCCCCACCATCTCGAATCTTTATTTGAAGATTTGAGCCGGACCTCGACCTACACCAAACCCCCCCAAATTCATACCAGGTATCCGCTTGACCATCCTCGTGACCAAACCAAGCTTGGTTTGGTCCGAATCTACCCACAAATCCCAAAACCCCAAATCTGAAGATTCGAACCCTAGAACACAAGAATTTGTGGACTCTGTTTAGATTTAAACGGAAGTTTGGGGTCTAGTAGACCCTAATCGAAGTGTTCTCGGTCGAGAACACCCCAGGTAGGATCTTTCCGACCTCAAATGGGCAAATCAAGCTCGGGCCTGGGTCATCTGTGTTTAAGCTTTTCTGGTTTGTTCACTTTTCCCTTTTGTTTGTCTATTTAGTTTAGATTAGTTTATCGACATGTTTATTTAGTTTGTTTGTTTATTTTGGGATTTCTGTTGTCAGTTGTTCTCCATCTCCATAAGACCTTTTATTTGGTCGATTGTTTATTCTGTTATGATGAATCCGTATAGTAGTATACATATTTAAATTTGATTGATATCGTCGAATCAATAATGCCCGTAGTTTCCTTGTATCGTGCAAAATTGTCAAGAACAGTTTATGCCTTATTTGTGTTGTTTGATCGACTGTTTGTTTTGTGTTATAATTAGCATAGTCGAGTCGATATATGTCGTCAATCAGTTTCGATTTGGAATGGCTTTTATCTGACTCATAGGTTTGATTTGCTTATTGAAGTTTCTGAGAAGTAATTGCACTATGTTTAGCCTGTGTATTTGAACCAGGAATCACCTAAAGATTGGATAGTTGTTAGTGTTTAGCATAGATTGCAGATTGTAGTTCAAGTTAATGGCATGGGCAGCATGTGTTAGGAAGTTAGAGTAGAAATAGACAACATGTGCTGTCAGGACATGCCCACACTGCCCATATTTGCTTAATTTAACAAAGACAGACCACTTTAGCAGTAAAGAAAGGGCCTGTCAGGGGAATCTCATGGGAAGAGACTTTATTTTAATATGTTGAGTGGAAAAACAGTAGGAGAACATGGGAGGGGGGTTCATTTTGTTTAAACAGGCTGTTCGAATGGGCTGAGGAGAGGCTATAAAAACAGGAGGGTCTCCATTAGTAAAGGGAGGTTTTTTCAGCCATAAAAAGGGGTCCTAAAGAAAAAGGAGTTGAGTTTTGTTGGAAGACAATTCCATTTGGCTTTGGTTCAGTTCAAAGCCCCAGTAGCTGATACTGTTTTTTCTGGTTTGACTCCAATTTGTTGAAACTTCCTATGCAATCTACTGGTCCAACTTTGGTTTGAGTTCAAGTCCATTTTGAGTCTTGCAAGCTGTTTGTTGCTGTTTGTTTTCTCAAATCTTTTTGGGTTTCGTTTGAGTTGTTCCTGGTGCATTTGGTTGCTGAAACTGCTGTGTCGCTGTTGCTGTTTGTTGTTTATCACTGCTGCTGCATTGCTCACTCCTCTTTTCCTGCTTGTTGTCCAATTTCAAGGTACGCATTTTGAATCTCACCTTGATGTAACAGTAACAATGAGTATGAAATGAAAGACGCAAAGAACTCTTCAGTAATTGGGTGCTGTACCTATAGTCTTATAAATTGTCAGTAAATTTGTGCAAATCTTTAGGCTGTAACTCAATAGGAAAATACAACAGTTAGCTTCATATCTAATTAAAAACTTAGTTGGTTTAATTATTGTGATTCACAATGGTTGAGTTTGTTTAGTTGTACGTATGATGTAATTATGTAATTTGTAAAAATGCACGAGTAGTTGGTATAGCAATAACTAGACTCCATCTTTGGTTATATTTTGTACATATGGTACTGTTTCTAATCTTGCCTAATGTAATATAGTTTCTTTTGTATCATTCGAGCCAACTTTATTAAATCTGATTTCGTTAGACAGTCTATAGAACCGTGTTCGAATTACTATTAGTAGCAGCTTTATAATTAATCCAGCTTAAATAAGTTAATTCAAATTCAACTCGAAGAATGTTAGCATGAGTTTAGCATTTTAGTAATCTCGTATGTAATTCTCTTCATTAAATTAGAAGCATGTTATCCCCTGGAATAAGGCGTGAAACCATTTCCCGCCTCATAAATAATTAATCAGATAATTAACAAGAATCCGGAGTTGGCCAAGCATGCAATTTAATTAGAATGTATTTTCTTTCTTCCATTTCTTAGAGACGAACATAATAAAGATGTAGTCATTGTAGGTTTACCCGTTTCATCAAATGAGATGAGCCTCGCCAATTGAGATGCACAAACTGCGGGGCCCTCATAAATGTACATATTGAATACTTAGAATCTGGGATGGGTCATTTAGCGAATTTCATGACCCTCCCCAAAAAACAATAACGTGATAGTCTCTTTAGGCGCGTTTTAATAATATTACTTTCTTAAATTCGGGTGCACATTTATGTGACCCAAATCCAAATCTCAACTGAGTCAAAATGTGTTAACAACTACGGGTGCATTGATTGTGACGTGGTTCGAGATGCGTTTTCACAACGTTGCAATTCTATAAAAAATAATAATAATAAAAGCGGCTTAAACTTAATAAAAGAACATAAGTAATAACATGTATTAAATCAGATATTTAGCCATTATAACAATTTAAGCGACCGTTCTAGAACCACGGGATTCGAGGGTGCCTAACACCTTCCCTCGGGTCAACAGAATTCCTTACTTAGAATTTCTGGTTCGCAGACTTCATTTGGAAAGTCGAAAATTTCCTCGATTTGGGATTCAAGATAAACCGGTGACTTGGGACACCAAAAGCCAAACCTTTCCCAAGTGGCGACTCTGAATTAAATAAATAATCCCATTTCGAATATTGTCACTTAAATTGGAAAAACTCCCTCGCGCATTTAACCCTTCGGGGCGGGCGCGCAAAAAGGAGGTGTGACAGCTCTGGCGACTCTGCTGGGGAATATTTAACCCAGAACCACTGGTTCAGGGTTCAAGAATTCGAGCTTAGAATAATTGTTATATTTGGCTTTATTATCTGATCTTTATTACATGTTGGCATAATGTGCTAAATGTTGTCTTTTACCGCCTTGATATTATCTGAACTGTATATAAACTGTGCCGAAACCCTTCTCTCTTCACCTCCGGGGATGTGCTTACTGGTTGAGACTCCCTATTCTGTTAGTGTCAATACCCTGAAATAAAAAAGAGGCTCGGACAAGTTACGAAGCCGGAGGGCCTTTTGGTTCCCGGTAAGTTGCCCCCTCCTCGACTCGAGTTGTCCGCTCGGGTACACAGTCTAGAACATATACCCAGGTTATAAACCTAGTATAACAAAACCTCATGCCGGATCCCTAGTAGGAATGCTTATTTGCATCATGTTGCATTTGACATAGGGGACTCAACACAGGGGTTGGGTCCGTCTAGGACAGGCAACCTGAAATGAAAAGACCATCCTGCTGCATCCCGTTTGTTTTGCGCATTTATTTGCTTCAGTTCTGCATGCTGACCGGTTTCTAAAAAAAATTATATATATAAAAAAATAGCAGCGTAGGGAGATAATTACTTATTCTTGGAAAAAATAAAACCAATGTCCGAGTAGTGTCAAAATCTCGCCAGAATTTTCTTAAAAAAAAAAGAAAAAAAGAAAATGAAAACAAAGTTTGTCTTTTAATTTGATTTATTAAAAAAAACATATAAAAAAAATTCTTTTAATCACTTTCAAAATCAAAAATATATATTTAAAAGTAAAAAAAAAAAAGGGAAAATTCAAAATTCGAAAAATGGGTGTTTCTTTTGTAGTATCTCTTTTATAGATTCAGACTAGTAGTCCAAATACTTCTTTAAAATGATTTTTCCTTAGTCTTTATCTCTTTTTAAAAAATAAAAAAAATATAAGATAAAAATCCAGAAAAAATATTTTTTTTTCCTTTTAAAAAAAAAAAAAAGAGATTGTATTCAGAAGGGGTTTAGTTTATTTACTCTACGTTTGATCAAGACCGAACTACGCCGGTTTGATTCTCACAAGGTGTGAGATACGTAGGCAACCCTCATCGGGTCCAACCTCCCCTTTTTCAAAAATAGCCAAAATGTCAGAATTTTAGCTTCATCATAAATAAATCAAGTGATGCTCTTGTTGTCAAAAAAACAGCCGAATGTTCCCGAAAGGGACGGCGGAAAGCTGACATTGCATAAACGGTCATCTTTGGTCATCGTTTTTTGATTTTGACCGGTTAATCCTTGCAGCCTTAAAATCTTCGTTCCCGAAGTGCTAAAAGGCCGCATTCGAAAACCGAGTCCATCATTTTGAAAACAAAATCTTGAAAAAAAATAGATGGTTTTTTTTTGAGTCTAATGAAAGTTTTTCGTTGGCACAATCACCTTAATAAATGTGCAGGATGAGCACGATACAAAACAAACCCTTTTCAATAATGACAAAGATCCCTTTTGAGTTGCGATTATGGTGGAATGACTTAGGCAAGGAAGAGCAAGACAAAGTAAAGAAGTATCTGAAAGATCTCCCGGATTTACTAGACATTCAGCCTCGGGGTGATATTATCAGATCATTGGTCACTTGCTGGGATTCAGCAAACAATGTATTTCATTTCTCGGACTTTGAGCTCACCCCGACATTGGAAGAAATAGCGGGATACATCGGAAGTGATGAAGCTCCGTTAAGCTTCAAGTACTTGATTTCACCTAGGGCCGTCACGGTACACCGGTTTCTGGATTTCCTAAAAATACCCCGAACATTTCACCATCCAGATTTTGCCAAAGGTTTCTGTAGTCTCCACCTCATATATGCTAGATACGGCCACGTGGGCGGGTTCAATAAGCCAGACTTCAAACTATGCAGTAGAGGTAACCGACAAAAGTGGGAAGAACACAGGCTGGTAGCTTTTTTGACGTTTTTTTGGGTCTTATAGTGTTCCCAAGGAAAGACGGAAACATCGATCTAAAAGTAATTGGGGTCGTCAGTACTTTGCTCACCCAAGATAAAAGTACTCTGGCGCCTATGATTATGGCTGACATCTTCCGGGCTCTCACTGCTTGCCGAGCCAGGGGCGACTTTTTCGAAGGATGTAACCTATTGTTTCAAATGTGGATGAACGATCATTTATGCCACCGCTCCCCGCTCTTGGGTTACGGTTCGCCCGAGAAAACTTGTATTGGAGAATTCTACACAAGAATCAAAGGGTTTAGTCTACCTGAGGGAGTCACAGCTTGGACGTCATTTTTCCGAACTCTCACTGCCAACCAAATCCAATGGACGCTCGGATGGTTGCCTGTTGAAGAAATCATATACATTCTGGCAACCAGGCCCCACTTTCTGTTGATGGGACTTAAAAGCATCCAACCCTATGCACCGTATCGGGTTTTGAGGCAACTTGGGAGGTATCAAGTAGTGCCGAAAGATGAAGACTTGAGTACCCAAGTGGTTGAAATCAGTCCAGACGGTCATTTCCCCGAAGAAGAAGTTCGCCAAATCTGGAGTGAGTGCCAACATCTGACAGCAAACACTTGTGTGATGGATACGGCTAAAGGGGAAGTTGCTCCGGGGTATCACGCTTGGTTTAGAGGTGACATGTCCTGCGAGAGACCAGCTATAAGACCTCATCTCAAAGATTTCGTTGAGTCATCCCAAGAGCAATGGAACTGGTTAGCAAAGGAAAAGGGTTATCGGGCAGAGATCGGTGATTTGAAGCAACAGGTTGACAGTCTGAAATTCAATAATAGTATGCAAATCGCTGCGGATCGAGGCAAAAAGAATATATTGACCCAAGAAAATGAAGAACTTGGGGCCCAAATCCAGAAATTGAGATTGGCTCTTGATAAACAACCAAGGAGTCGATCAGACGAGCAGTTGATAAAAGGGTTGAAAAATGAAGTCAGGAAATGGCGAGATGGTTTAGAAGAGTCTGAAAACGTCATGGCAGAGCTCAAGGTACAGTGGGGTACAAGAGCAGATAAGCATCGCCGATACTTGAATCAATAGAAACGCGACCACGAGAAAACTGTTGCCAAAATGAAGAGAGAGATGGATACACTTGAGGTTAAAGCAGTTAAGCAGGCCGAGGATTTCCAAATTGAGAGCAGATACTGTTACGACTTGTTGGCCCAAATAAAGGTAGAAGTGCGGCAACTGAAGAATCAGCATATGCAGAATTCTCAGGTTTTAAAAACGTGCAGTGATCAGATAAAACGCCTGCTCATAGAGAAGAAGCAAACCAGAGATAAGATCAGGATCATTGCCAACGCCATCATCAGACGGTGTCTACGGTGTGAAAACATGACCGACATTACCGTTCTCTCGGCAGTGATGGGTTATGTCAAGTAGACCATGCATGAGCTGGAACAATTTGAAAGGGATCTCACACCTAGGACCGCGGCGAGGCCGAACGATGCCCCGCGGGCGCCGATTCTCGAAACCTTAATGTATTCATAGGTCGAGTCTGTCCGTCTTTTGCATCAAGGTGTATTAGTCTGTTGAGTCCGTACTTTTTTCAAGGCTTGTTATTTTCCTTTTTTCAAGAATGTTAGTTTGTAATAGATTGTTCAGTAATAAAATGTGTGCTTCTTTTTCACTCATCTATTTTGAACTACGTAATGATCTGATTCACGCGGCATCGTGATACGTAGGCAATCCTCATTGGATCCGGTCACATTTTAACTGCAAATATTGAAAACAGTGATAAAAAAAATAAAAAAAAATAAAATAAAAATATATAAAAAAATAAAAATAAAAAGGGTAGCCTAAAAAGAAGCCGGAATGACGCATGCCTTCGTTGCAAACATGTAGGAATTCACTTAACTGTATAGGTACATCATGCCCCAACGTGAGATTACCTATCTGTTATTTGTTTCGAACTAACCGTTTGTTTGTCGTTGAGTCCTTACAGGTTTTAGAAAAGGCGGTTGGTTTGGTGAAGGTCTGGCCTCACATTCATACTTCACGAGGTCAAAAGGGAGTGTTCAGTTACCTGTTGTTAAGTCAAGAGGGGGTACTCACACCTACTTCACAAGATCAAAGGGAAGCATAGAAATGTCTTCAGAAATTCCTTTGCCGACACTTCCTGTTTCCGAGGAGAGTTCAATCTCGGCTGTCCTCACGCCTGAATCTGCAACTGCGGAAGAAAATAGAATCTTGCGGCTCCGCATGTTGGAAATGTTGGATGACTGGAGTAATGGAAAAGAGCCACCAAGTGTTATCCCTGGGTTCCCTGAGTTGTTCTCCAGGACAAGTGGGACTTCTAACGTCCCCATAAGCTATCCGGCTACCCCATTCGGGTACCCAGCCATTTCGGCTTTCTCTGCTGGATCGCCCTCTGATTCTTATCCCCGGATGTCAACAACAGTGTAGCTACAAACATCTTTACTGCACCTCCCTGTCCAATCGTGGCACAACCCGCTACACACAAGCCAAATTTTGACTCATCCATATTCACATTCCAAGCACCATCCTTCTCACTGGAACCAACTCGGTTCGCCACCGGCACTCATCCTCCACAGCCTCAATACGAGTTTGAACCTGGGCAGGATCAAAACCCCAAAACTGCTAAACAAGATGAGATGGCAAAAAGAATGAGGAGCCTTGAACAGAGTTTGAAAAACATGCAAGGTTTAAGCGGACAGAAGAGTGTCTCCTATACCGATCTATGCATGTTCCCTCACGTGCACCTACCCGTGGGTTTCAAAACCCCAAAGTTTGAGAAGTATGACGGGCACAGCGACCCCATTGCTCATCTCAAGAAATATTGCAACCAATTGCGGGGAGCCAGCGGCAAAGAGGAATTGCTAATGGCATACTTCGGGGAAAGTCTGGTAGGAATAGCCTCAGAATGGTATATGGACCAAGACATATCTCGATGGCATATATGGGATGATCTCGCCAGAGATTTTGTGAGACAATTCCAGTATAACATCGACATTGCACCAGATCGAAATTCTCTGTCAAACTTGAAGAAGAAACCTTCAGAGAATATGCTATTAAGTGGCGCGAGCAGGCATCGAGAGTAAAACCTCCCATGGACGAGATAGAAATGGTCACCACTTTTCTCCAGGCTCAAGAATCAGACTATTTCCAGAATATGATGTCAGCCATGGGAAAGCCTTTCGCGGAAGCAATCAAGATCGGGGAGATGGTGGATAACGGTTTGAAAATGGGTAGAATCTTAAGTCAGGCAGCCATAAGGGCAACATCCCAAACCGTCCAGAGCGGGTCCGGATGAATGGCAAGAGGGAAGAAAAAGGAAGAAACGTCCATGGCAGCATCAGAAGCAATGGAATATCGTAATCTCAGGCCCCGTTTTCCAGAAAGAACCCCACAACACTACTACCCCCACCAAAATGTGACATATGCTCCTCAACCCTACATGGTCATGAATACCCAGCCCTATGTCCATCCGCCACAACAAGCCAATCGAGGCCAAGCTCCACCTCCCAGAAATCAGCTTCCCTACCGCAACCACTATAATCCACAGCCTCCTCAGAATAACTTCCGCCCTCAGGAACCACCTAGAAGACGGACTTTCACACCCATCGGTGAACCATATTCTACTTTGTTCCCAAAGCTAGTCCAGTTGGGTTTCCTGCAGCCAGTCCCTCAGACAAGGCACAATCCGGCATCACCTACTTACAAAGCCGGTGTTAGGTGCGCCTATCATTCAGGAGCGGAAGGGCACGATACAAATGACTGCTGGGCTTTGAGAAGGGTAGTCGAGAATTTAATAGAGCAGGGGAAAATAGTACTAAGGGACGAGGAGGTCCCAAATGTGACTAACAATCCGTTGCCTGCTCATAATAACGGGCCGCTGATTGGAATGATCTGCGAAGACAAAGAATTTGATCCTGCTTTAAAAGCTATAATTGCCATCGTCGATGCAGGGAAAAGGCCTAAAGCCACCCCGAAGCTAGAGAAAGGGGAAAAGAAGGTCAGTACTGTCGAGGGCAAGCCTGAAGAGAAGGTGGAGAAAAAACAGTGACGATGGTGCCTGTGAGGAATGAAGTTCTTTACGTTCCACGAGGTCGAGCAGAGAAGCCGCAGAGTTTCGAAGTCAAAAGGGCAAAACCAATGTACGTACCAAAAGGGGCCTATGTGGTACGGGGGATGATTCAATCACCTCGGCTGAATGAGCCTGTGGTTATCGGACGCGTGCCACAGAAGCCGATGACAAACCCGTCCACAGTACCGTGGAACTATCAAAGAACGTTGGTTACGTACAAAGGCAGAGAAGTCACGGGAGAACTTCCGGAAAATACTTTCATTGGAAGGTATTCGAACACTCAAGAATTAAACAACGCCACACGGAGACGCTTCCCACCAAAGAAGCCTGTAAGCGTTGAAGAAGCGGAAGTTTTCTTCCAAAAGATGAAAATGCCAGACTACGAAGTGGTAGATCAACTACGCAAGTGCCCCGAGCAAGTGTCCATGCTATCTCTGCTGATGAGGTCGGCCGAACACCAAAAGATCTTGCTCAAGACCCTGAACGAAGCATACATACCAGTTGAAACCTCAGTCGAACAACTGGAACGAATGATGGAGAGGTTCTTCGCCGTTAACCAGGTCTCTTTCAGCAAGAACGACTTACCTCCAGAGGGAGCAGCTCACAACAAAGCCTTACATCTGACAGTTAAATGCGAAGACTACTATGTCAAGCGGGTAATGTTGGATGGAGGTTCAGGTGTTGACATTTGTCCGCTCTCCACACTACAGAGAATGGAAATTGGGACCGGAAGAATTCGCCCCAATAATGTCTGCGTAAGGGCTTTTGATGGCGTCAAGAGGGATACCCTCGGGGAAATAGACTTGGTATTGACTATAGGACCAGTGGAGTTTGAAATAACTTTCCAGGTGCTTGACATGGATACGTCTTACAATTTTCTCCTCGGCAGACCTTGGATTCATGCGGCAGGGGCTGTGCCTTCCACTCTTCACCAAATGGTGAAGTTTGAGTACGAAGACCGGGAAATTGTGGTCCACGGAGAAGACGAACAGTCTATTTATCGGGACCCATCCATCCCATATCTTGAACCAAGGGAAGGGAGCGAGCACACGGTTTATCAGGCTTTCGAAGTTGTGCTAGCAGAGCAGTATGAAGAAGGAAGACCTTCCCCCAGCCTTTATTATCCAACGCCTCAATCATGGTGGCTAAAGAAATGATCCGACATGGATTCAGGCCAGGGAAAGGGCTCGGACGAACACTGCAAGGAATAACGGAGCCCATCACCTTGCCTTCCACCAAGAAACTTTTTGGGATAGGTTTTCAACCCACTCCAAAAGATGAAGAGTGGGCAAAGAAGAGGAAAAATGAGGGTTGGAAGCTGCCTCGGCCATTGCCGGATTTATATGAAACTTTCGTCGGACTGAAATACATCGAAGAAGAAGACGATGAGGTTTTCACGGCCGAAGAGATCGAGGAGATATGTGGGGCAATGAGAGAAATGCTCTATGAAGCTCACGTGGTTCAACTAGAAGAAGGTACCAGCACCGCTGAGATTCTATATGTGGGGCCAAACGCCAAATTTCGAAACTGGGAGGCCACGCCATTCCCTACTAGACAGGAGTCCGGGTAGACCTGTCCTGCCACCCTTTCTGCATCACGAGTTATCCCCAGGATATAACTTGGATTTTTTTTCCTCTTCAATTGTTGTTTTGAATTCCTGAGTTATAAACATTGTTATCTTCCAAATTCCAAGAAAATAAAAATCATTGTTTTCTCATTTTTTCCTTTGTTCTGATTTTTGTTATTTTTCCTTTATCTTTTCTTTCAGTTATAATAATGCGGCTTTAAATAATATGACATGCTTGAGGACTTCACGCCCAGATCACAACGAGCTATTTAATTGTGAAATAATGAACCAAGAACCAGAATATGACGAAGAAGAGGCTTTTAGGGAAATAAACCGAGAATTGGAACACTTTGAGAATAAACCTAAGCCGAATCTGAATGACACTGAACCGGTTAATTTGGGAACTCCTGAAGAAATCCGAGAGACCAAAATAAGCATTCACACGGACGAGAAAATGCGAGACACGATAATTCAACTCCTTTTTGAATTTAAAGATGTGTTTTCTTGGTCATACGATGACATGCCAGGATTAGGTGTTGATCTAGTGGTGCATAAATTGCCAATTCACCCTGATTGTCCTCCAGTTCAACAAAAGCAAAGAAAGTTCAAAACTGATGTCAGTGACAAGATTAAAGAAGAAATCACCAAGCAGCTGAAAACGGGAGTAATTCGGGTAGTCCAGTACACCACGTGGTTGGCGAATGTAGTTCCAGTGCCGAAAAAAGATGGGAAGACTCGGGTATGTGTGGATTATCGAGACTTGAATAGGGCGAGTCCCAAAGACAATTTCCCATTGCCCAACATCCACATCCTTGTTGATAATTGCGCCAAACATGAGATACAGTCTTTTGTAGATTGTTACGCTGGGTATCATCAGGTGTTGATGGATGAAGAAGACGCCGAGAAGACTGCTTTCACTACACCTTGGGGCACTTACTGTTATTGGGTTATGCCATGTAGTCTGAAGAATGCTGGGGCAACTTACATTAGGGCCATGACTGCCATTTTTCACGACATGATGCATCAAGAAATAGAGGTATATGTGGATGAAGTGATAGTCAAGTCCAGGATGCGGGACAATCAAATCCAAGACTTGAGGAAATTCTTCGAGAGACTGAGGAAGTACGACTTGAAGTTGAACCCAGCCAAATGCGCTTTCGGGATCCCATCAGGCAAGCTTTTGGGTTTCATAGTAAGCAGGAGAGGTATCGAATTAGATCCAACAAAGATAAAATCAATCAGAGATCTGCCTCCCCCAAGAACAAAGAAAGACATGATGAGTCTGTTGGGCAGGTTAAACTACATTAGTCGATTCATTGCCCAGCTGACTAGCACGTGTGAGCCCATATTTAAGTTGTTGAGGAAAGATGCAGCGATCAAATGGACGGCTGAGTGTCAAGAAGCTTTTGACAAAATCAAAGAATATCTTTCAAATCCCCCAGTTTTGGTCCCGCCAGAGCCAGAGAGACCACTGTTCTTGTATCTGACAGTCTTGGAAAATTCTTTCGGTTGCGTCCTCGGGCAGCATGACATAACCGGAAAGAAGGAGCAAGCGATCTACTACTTGAGCAAGAAATTCACCGGCTACGAGGCCAAGTACACTCTGCTGGAAAGAACGTGTTGTGCTTTGACGTGGGTTGCTCAAAAATTGAGACATTATCTCCAAGCTCACACTACTTACCTCATAAGCAGGCTGGATCCTTTGAAGTACATATTTCAGAAACCAATGCCTACTGGAAGACTGGCCAAGTGGCAAATCTTGCTTACTAAATTTGACATAGTCTATGTCACCCGCACGACAATGAAAGCCCAGGCGTTAGCAGATCATTTGGCCGAAAACCCGGTTGATGAAGAATACCAACCGTTGAGTACTTATTTTCCGGATGAAGAAATAAACACCGTAGAAGTAGTCTCGGAAAACGCTCATGTTTGGAAGATGTTCTTTGATGGGGCCGTAAACGCCAAAGGTGTAGGAATTGGGGCAATTTTGATCTCACCCTCTGGTCAGCACTACCCTGCTACAACTAGACTGCGCTTCTTTTGCACGAACAATACAGCTGAATATGAAGCCTGCATCATGGGCATGCATATGGCGATCGATCAAGATGTTGAAGATTTATTGATTATGGGAGATTCTGACCTGATTATCCGGCAAGCCCAAGGAGAATGGGAAACTCGGGATGTCAAGCTTATTCCTTACCGACAGCACGTGGAGGACCTCGGCAAGCATTTTAAATCAATAGAGTTTAGGTATATCCCGCGGTGTCACAATGAACTAGCGGATGCACTTGCTACCTTAGCTTCAATGTTACCCTACCCAAGCAACGCCCACGTCGATCCCTTGGAAATCCAAATCAGGGAAAGACACGGTTACTATAACGTAATCGAGGCAGGATCGTGTACACAGCCATGGTACCATGATATCAAGAGGTTCTTGAAGACACAAGAATACCCCGAGGAGGCTACTGGAGATCAAAAGAGAACCATTAGGCGGCATGCAAGTGGTTTCTTTTTGAGCGGCGAGTTATTGTATAAAAGGACCCCGGACCTCAATCTGCTAAGATGTGTTGACGCCGAGGAGGCGGGAAGGATCATGCACGAAGTACACACAAGAGTGTGCGGGTCCCACATGAACGGGTATGTTTTGGCAAAGAAAATCCTTCGAGCAAGTTATTACTGGATGACCATGGAAAAGGACTGTTTCAGCTTCGTTCGAAAGTGTCATCGGTGTCAGGTGCACGGTAATTTGATTCATGCGCCCCCTACAGAACTGCATCCCATGTCTGCACCTTGGCCATTCGTTGCTTGGGGTATGGACGTCATTGGTCCGATCGAGCCGAAGGCCTCAAATGGACACAGATTTATATTGGTTGCTATCGACTATTTCACAAAATGGGTGGAAGCTGTCACTCTCAAGTCGGTCACTAAAAAAGCTGTAGTGGATTTTGTGCATTCAAATCTTATTTGTCGTTTTGGTATTCCTGCGACTATCATCACAGATAACGCGGCAAACCTGAATAGTCACTTGATGGGGGATGTATGCGAACAGTTCAAAATAACGCATAGGAATTCCACTCCTTATCGACCCAAGTCCAATGGCGCTGTGGAAGCAGCAAACAAGAACATCAAGAAGATTTTGAGGAAGACGATCCAGGGTTCCCGACAGTGGAATGAACAGTTACCCTTTGCATTGTTGGGATATCGCACTACGGTACGCACGTCAGTAGGAGCAACCCCTTATCTTTTGGTTTATGGGACCGAGGCTGTGATACCAGCAGAGGTAGAAATTCCTTCGCTCCGAACCATTGTCGAAGCAGAAATTGAAGATAGCGAGTGGGTTAAGACTCGATTGGAGCAGTTGACTTTAATTGATGAGAAACGAATGGCTGCGGTTTGTCACGGGCAGTTGTACCAACGAAGAATGGCCCGTGCTTACAACAAGAAAGTCCGACCCAGGAATTTCGAAGTTGGTCAACTGGTACTGAGACGCATTCTGCCACATCACCAGGAAGCGAAAGGAAAATTTGCTCCAAATTGGAAAGGCCCATACATCATCAGGAAGATATTGCCGAGAGGAGCGTTGTATCTAGGTGATATTGAAGGAAATGATCCTGAAACAGTAGTGAATGTGGATGCAGTCAAAAGGTACTATGTCTGAGTTATACTCCAGTGGTCCTGACACATTTGAAGGTTTTATTCCCACTACCCCAAACACTATCAACTCTCTCTACAAGCCCTTTGAGCCGGTTACATTTCTTTGGCTACCTATCAAAAAAAAAGAAAAAAAAAAGAAAAAAGAAAAAAAAAGAGAAAAAAAAACATTGATTGTTCCTGAACTACGTCTGACTTGATTCCGAAAGGATACGTAGGCAGCCTCTCTCTGGGGTTCTGTCACACCAAAATAAAATCCCATTTACCCTGAAATTGAAACCGGGGCACCCTAAACGGTTTAGAAGTTGTAGTTTCATATACCATTCTTTTACCAAGCACAAGTCCTTCGGATCAATTACCAAAGTTAGGGGGAGCCAAGAGATATCACGATTGGAGGCCGGTACATTCAGAAGTGAGAGAAATAAAATGAGAGAGTCTTGTCGGTGAAAACCTTCGGGCACCGTGAGGTGACGGGAGTAGAGAAACTAAAATGAGAGAGAGCTTGTTTAGTAAAAACTCACAAAGAGTGCTATCAAGCGACAACAAGAAGAGAAATGAGAGAGGTCGACTAGCGAAAACCCGCAAAGGGCGCTGTCGGCCGAAAGGATGATTCCACCTCAGGAAGTTCTGGCAAAGTTCCACCGGTTTGGAAACATAGTTCCACTTTTGGTTCATGGGGAAATACAAGTTCGCGAAGGTCAGGCGTCCAGTCCAAAAAGCATGTCATGTCAATTCAAAGTCAACATGTTTCCCTCAGATAAGTCTTTCTTGTCCTGAAAGGGATACTTCTCTTCTAAAATTTGCTTTCTCCGTGCTTTGTTTTTACTTTTCTTTGAATCCCTTTCATTTTAACTCCAAGATATACTGGGAAGAATAGATGGCAGGACCGGTCTCACGGGTTTCCCTTTCGTAAGAAGTAAATACCCCGCTTCAGTGGTACGTTTGTCCAGACCCGATGGATCATGATGTTGGCTGCATTCGAAGTAAAGCACCACACAAAAAAAAAGACAAATCCCCACAGGGTCTCCCTTTGCAAAAATCCCCACAGAACCTCCCTTTGTAAAAATTCCCCAAGGAGTCTGCCCCAGCTAATCCCCCAACGAGTCTGCCTTGTACAAATCCCCACAGAGTCTCCCCAATAAAAATCCCCACTGAAAATCCCCAAGCAGAACGGGATGGAAAAACCAAAGCCTTACAAGGCAAATCATCACAAAATCTGGAAACGCAAGTCTGAGTAGTCCAAAGGTTTTCGCCTGTGAATCCAATCAATGGCAGAGTTTCTCAACAGAAATAAGGACGCGACGAAGCAACTGGAACAATCAAGGTCACCGAACCAACCGCCATTTCCGAACTGACAATTGTTCTTTGTTTGGAAAATTGAAACACGTGTGACCCAAAGCAATCGTACAAGAAGCAGGTTGTCGCCCAAAAAGAAAAGAAATACATGAGTGCAAGAAACGGCTCGGCAATAAGGAATCCACTCAAAAGGGAACTTTCCCCAAAATTCTCTTTTACATTTTACTAAAAGAAGAAAACTCAAAAAAGAGGGTCAGTTAGAATCACCGGAATTTTCCATTTAGCCAGCATTAGGGCTCCAACCCTGAACTGAGCATTTTCCATTTAGCCAGCATTAGGGCTCCAACCCTAAACTGAGCATTTTTCTGTTTAGCCAACATTAGGGCTCCAACCCTGAACTGAGCATTTTTTCTGTTAGCCAGCATTAGGTCTCCAACCCTGAACTGAGCATTTTTCTGTTAGCCAGCATTAGGGCTCCAACCCTGAACTGAGCATTTTTCATTTAGCCAGCATTAGGGCTCCAACCCTGAACTGAGCATTTTTCCATTTAGCCAGCATTAGGGCCCCAACCCTGAACTGAGCATTTTTCTGTTAGCCAGCATTATGGCTCCAACCATGAACTGAGCATTTTTTCTGTTAGCCAGCATTAGTGCTCCAACCCTGAACTGAGCATTTTTCTGTTAGCCAGCATTAGGGCTCCAACCCTGAACTTAGCATTTTTCATTTAGCCAGCATTAGGGCTCCAACCCTGAACTGAGCATTTTTTCATTTAGCCAGCATTAGGGCTCCAACCCTGAACTAAGATTTTTTCTGTTAGCCAGCATTAGGGCTCCAACCCTGAACTGAGCGTTTTTTCATTTAGCCAGCATTAGGGCTTCAACCCTGAACTGAGCGTTTTTCCATTTAGCCAGCATTAGGGCTCCAACCCTGAACTGAGCATTTTTCATTTAACCAGCATTAGGGCTCCAACCCTGAACTGAGCATTTTTCCATTTAGCCAGCATTAGGACTCCAACCCTGAACTGAGCATTTTTCTGTTAGCCAGCATTAGGGCTCCAACCCTGAACTGAGCATTTGTCTGTTTAGCCAGCATTAGGGCTCCAACCCTGAACTGAGCGTTTTTTCATTTAGCCAGCATTGGGGCTCCAACCCTGAACTGAGCATTTTTCTGTTTAGCCAGCATTAGGGCTCCATCCCTGAACTGAGCGTTTTTTCATTTAGCCAGCATTAGGGCTTCAACCCTGAACTGAGCATTTTTCATTTAGCCAGCATTAGGGCTCCAACCCTGAACTGAGCATTTTTCCATTTAGCCATCATTAGGGCTCCAACCCTGAACTGAGCATTTTTCTGTTAGCCAGCATTAGGGCTCCAACCCTGAATTGAGCATATTCCATTTAGCCAGCATTAGGACTCCAACCCTGAACTGAGCATTTTTCTGTTAGCCAGCATTAGGGCTCCAACCCTGAACTGAGCATTTGTCTGTTTAGCCAGCATTAGGGCTCTAACCCTGAACTGAGCGTTTTTCCATTTAGCCAGCATTAGGGCTCCAACCCTGAACTGAGCATTTGTCTGTTTAGCCAGCATTAGGGCTCCAACCCTGAACTGAGAGTTTTTTCATTTAGCCAGCATTAGGGCTTCAACCCTGAACTGAGCGTTTTTCCATTTAGCCAGCATTAGGGCTCCAACCCTGAACTGAGCATTTTTCTGTTAGCCAGCATTAGGGCTCCAACCCTGAACTGAGCATTTTTCTGTTAGCCAACATTAGGGCTCCAACCCTGAACTGAGCATTTTTCTGTTAGCCAGCATTAGGGCTCCAACCCTGAACTGAGCATTTTTCTGTTAGCCAGCATTAGGGCTCCAACCCTGAACTGAGCATTTTTTGTTTAGCCAGCATTAGGGCTAAAACCCTGAACTGAGCGTTTTTCCATTTAGCCAGCATTAGGGCTCCAACCCTGAACTGAGCATTTTTTTGTTAGCCAGCATTAGGGCTTCAACTCTGAACTGAGCATTTTTCTGTTAGCCAGCATTAGGGCTCCAATCCCTGAACTGAGCGTTTTTACCTTATGACGACATTAGGACTCCAATCCCTGAGTTGCGTTTTGTAGACTAGAGTTTTCCAATCCCCTCATCAATTCTGTAAGTTGTTATGGCGATTAATTCACGAAATTTTCCTAGTAAAACTGGCGCAGAAAAATTTCGTTCGTTTGTTTTGTTTGTCTCAGCAGGTCTGACCTCGAGGCGCATGGATCAAGACGACATATGGGATGAGTCTCAATCCAGAATAAAGAAAAGAAGAAAAGGACAAAAAGAATATATTCCGAGATATTGGAACAAACAAAGGGCGGATCGCTCCAAATTTGATCAAGGTCCCGAGTTCCGCCAATCCCGTCTCACTCAATATCGCAGAAATAAACAGGCGCCTACAACTTGCAATCATCAAGATTTGGATCGAAGTCTACAAGCAGAATCAGCTAAGACCCAAGATCAAGTTGCAAAAGAATTATAGATAGGAATCTTGTAACTAGCGGTTGACAGGCATAAATAGTTAGTTCAGTTTCAATTTCCTTTTGTTGTAATAAGGCGTTCGGTAAGCAGTAGTGGCAACAACAATGTCAGTAACGGCAAGCATTGCAAATCCCATGGTAGTCCCAGCTACCAAAGTTTCCCGAACTACATTGACCTGATTCCTGTTTAGCCCAGGATATGTAGGAAATCTTTGAAGCGAAGATTCGGTCAAATCTTTCAAAATGTGCTTCACACGGAGTATTCCAATAGGCAAAAATCGCTCATATCCGCTCACTTTATCTTTGCACGAAAACTCTTCGTGTTTTCGGACAAAGAGGGGCAGCTGTGAGCACGTGATTTTTGTTTACGCGACAATCACTCCAAAAGAAATCAAAAATAATAACAAATGGTCTTGCTGTACAATTTTTGGAATTTACGTGACATTTTTGGTAGTTATTTGTGGTTTTGCCCATTCTTATTTAGTCTTATCAAACAAAAATACAAAAAATATGTCGTGTGTAATTAAACCATATTTCGGTTATTAAAAGAAAAATCATAAAATATGCAGCTGTTATTCTATTTGTTGTCCTTGAGTGATTTTATTTTTTATTGAATATTAATGTGTGTGATAGTTGTTTAATAATTGTATAGTTTTGTTTTACAATTTGGGTGGGATTTTTGGAAATTAAAGAAGAAAAGAAAGGGTTTTCGGATTGGGCCAGTTTGAAGTAAATAAGAACATGCCCAAACCGAAATAACCCAGTCCAAATCCCCTTTTGCCCAGTCCAATTAAGCTGGCCACACAACCGTCCAAACGACGTCGTTGTGTCACCTTCAATTTGGACCGTTAATCTCACTAGATTGACGGTCCAGATCACTCACCCATAACCCCATACCCGACCCGTTACCCGGACCAACCCCGACCCCAATACTAAACCAAACGACACCGTTTGATTAACCCTTGGATCCAGGCCGTTGATCTCGACTGATCTAACGGCCAAGATCAAACCATCCACCCCGTATATAAGCCCTCATCTCGTACCCCGCTCCCTATCCAAGCACCCCTCCCTCATCTTCGTCTCCCTCACCAGACCCAAACCCCACGAAACCCTAGCGCCGCCCCCTTTCCCCTCACCATAAACCCGGCGGCAAGGACACCGGTGACCACCATCTTAACACCCTAGGACCACCTCGACCCCCTGAACACAGATCCACTAGCCGTGGGTCTCGAATCTTCCCCCACCATCTCGAATCTTTATTTGAAGATTTGAGCCGGACCTCGACCTACACCAAACCCCCCCAAATTCATACCAGGTATCCGCTTGACCATCCTCGTGACCAAACCAAGCTTGGTTTGGTCCGAATCTACCCACAAATCCCAAAACCCCAAATCTGAAGATTCGAACCCTAGAACACAAGAATTTGTGGACTCTGTTTAGATTTAAACGGAAGTTTGGGGTCTAGTAGATCCTAATCGAAGTGTTCCCGGTCGAGAACACCCCGGGTAGGATCTGTCCGACCTCAAATGGGCAAATCAAGCTCGGGCCTGGGTCATCTGTGTTTAAGCTTTTCTGGTTTGTTCACTTTTCCCTTTTGTTTGTCTATTTAGTTTAGATTAGTTTATCGGCATGTTTATTTAGTTTGTTTGTTTATTTTGGGATTTCTGTTGTCAGTTGTTCTCCATCTCCATAAGACCTTTTATTTGGTCGATTTTTTATTCTGTTATGATGAATCCGTATAGTAGTATACATATTTCAATTTGATTGATATCGTCAAATCAATAATGCCCGTAGTTTCCTTGTATCGTGCAAAATTGTCAATAACAGTTTATGCCTTATTTGTGTTGTTTGATCGACTGTTTGTTTTGTGTTATAATTAGTATAGTCGAGTCGATATATGTCGTCAATCAGTTTCGATTTGGAATGGCTTTTATCTGACTCATAGGTTTGATTTGCTTATTGAAGTTTCTGAGAAGTAATTGCACTATGTTTAGCCTGTGTATTTGAACCAGGAATCACCTAAAGATTGGATAGTTGTTAGTGTTTAGCATAGATTGCAGATTGTAGTTCAAGTTAATGGCATGGGCAGCATGTGTTAGGAAGTTAGAGTAGAAATAGACAACATGTGCTGTCAGGACATGCCCACACAACCCATATTTGCTTAATTTAACAAAGACAGACCACTTTAGCAGTAAAGAAAGGGCCTGTCAGGGGAATCTCATGGGAAGGGACTTTATTTTAATATGTTGAGTGGAAAAACAGTAGGAGAACATGGGAGGGGGGTTCATTTTGTTTAAACAGGCTGTTCGAATGGGCTGAGGAGAGGCTATAAAAACAGGAGGGTCTCCATTAGTAAAGGGAGGTTTTTTCAGCCATAAAAAGGGGTCCTAAAGAAAAAGGAGTTGAGTTTTGTTGGAAGACAATTCCATTTGGCTTTGGTTCAGTTCAAAGCCCCAGTAGCTGATACTGTTTTTTCTGGTTTGACTCCAATTTGTTGAAACTTCCTATGCAATCTACTGGTCCAACTTTGGTTTGAGTTCAAGTCCATTTTGAGTCTTGCAAGCTGTTTGTTGCTGTTTGTTTTCACAAATCTTTTTGGGTTTCGTTTGAGTTGTTCCTGGTGCATTTGGTTGCTGAAACTGCTGTGTCGCTGTTGCTGTTTGTTGTTTATCACTGCTGCTGCATTGCTCACTCCTCTTTTCCTGCTTGTTGTCCAATTTCCAGGTACACATTTTGAATCTCACCTTGATGTAACAGTAACAATGAGTATGAAATGAAAGACGCAAAGAACTCTTCAGTAATTGGGTGCTGTACCTATAGTCTTATAAATTGTCAGTAAATTTGTGCAAATCATTAGGCTGTAACTCAATAGGAAAATACAGCAGTTAGCTTCGTATCTAATTAAAAACTTAGTTGGTTTAATTATTGTGATTCACAATGGTTGAGTTTGTTTAGTTGTACGTATGATGTAATTATGTAATTTGTAAAAATGCACAAGTAGTTGGTATAGCAATAACTAGACTCCATCTTTGGTTATATTTTGTACATATGGTACTGTTTCTAATCTTGCCCAATGTAATATAGTTTCTTTTGTATCATTCGAGCCAACTTTATTAAATCTGATTTCGTTAGACAGTCTATAGAACCGTGTTCGAATTACTATTAGTAGCAGCTTTATAATAATTAATTCCACTAATCCAGCTTAAATAAGTTAATTTAAATTCAACTCGAAGAATGTTAGCATGAGTTTAGCATTTTACTAATCTAGTATGTAATTCTCTTCATTAAATTAGAAGCATGTTATCCCCTGGAATAAGGCGTGAAACCATTTCCCGCCTCATAAACAATTAATCAGATAATTAACAAGAATCCGGAGTTGGCCAAGCATGCAATTTAATTAGAATGTATTTTCTTTCTTCCATTTCTTAGAGACGAACATAATAAAGATGTAGTCATTGTAGGTTTACCCGTTTTATCAAATGAGACGAGCCTCGCCAATTGAGATGCACAAACTGCGGGGCCCTCATAAATGTACATATTGAATACTTAGAATCTGGGATGGGTCATTTAGCGAATTTCATGACCCTCCCCAAAAAACAATAACGTGATAGTCTCTTTAGGCGCGTTTTAATAATATTACTTTCTTAAATTCGGGTGCACATTTATGTGACCCAAATCCAAATCTCAACGGAGTCAAAATGTGTTAACAACTACAGGTGCATTGATTGTGACGTGGTTCGAGATGCGTTTTCACAACGTTGCAATTCTATAAAAAATAATAATAATAAAAGCGGCTTAAACTTAATAAAAGAACATAAGTAATAACATGTATTAAATCAGATATTTAGCCATTATAACAATTTAAGCGACCGTGCTAGAACCACGGGATTCGAGGGTGCCTAACACCTTCCCTCGGGTCAACAGAATTCCTTACTTAGAATTTCTGGTTCGCAGACTTCATTTGGAAAGTCGAAAATTTCCTCGATTTGGGATTCAAGATAAACCGGTGACTTGGGACACCAAAAGCCAAACCTTTCCCAAGTGGCGACTCTGAAATAAATAAATAAACCCATTTTCGAATATTGTCACTTAAATTGGAAAGACTCCCTCGCGCATTTACCCTCTGGGGCAGGCGCGCAAAAAGGAGGTGTGACATCAAGGAATGGTTTGCAAACTCTGTTCATGAGGTCCATGAATGCAGCTGTAGCATTTGTCTACTGGAATGACATTACTAGAAATTCATAGTGCCCCGTAGTGAGTTCTAAAAGTTGTTTTAGATATATCCTATTCTCTGATTCTCAACTGATGCTAACCCGATCTCAAGTCTATCTTTGAAAAGTACTTTGCACCCTGAAGTTGATCAAATAAATCATCAATTCTTGGTAGTGGGTACTTGTTCTTAATGGTAACTTTATTCAACTGCTGATAGTCAACGCACATTCTGAGGGACCCTTCTTTCTTCTTGGCAACAGAACCGGGGCAGCCCACGGTGAAACACTCGGCCTGATGAAACCCTTGTTAATAAGGTCTTTCAACTGTTCTCCTAACTTATTCAGTTCTGCTGGAGCCATCCTATAATGAGGTATAGATATAGGATGAGTGCCTAACATGAGATCGATGCTAAAGTCTATGATTCTTTCAAGAGAAAGTTCGGGAAGGTCGTCTAGGAAAACTTCTAGAAATTCTCTAACAACTGGTACATACTAAAGAGTTGGTGGTTCAGATTCTGGATTAATGATTTGAGCCAAATAGGCGAGACACCCCCTGCTGATCATTCGTTGTGCCTTAAGGTAAGAAATAAACTTACCTACAAGCGATGTTGAACTACCCTTCCACTCTAAGATTTCTTCATTTGGAAATTGAAACCCGATCTTAGCATGAAAATCTAGCATGGCATAGTAGGAAGACAATCAATCCATACCCATGATCACATCGAAATCCACTATTTCTAACTCTATGATATCGGCCTCGGTGTTGACCTTGGATTGAAAGTATGCAATCTCTATAGACTCTTGTTGCTTTTTTCTGACTCGCCAATTGGAGTTGACACTAGGAATGGCTCACTAAGTTGTTCAGGTTCTAGCTAAAGGTTAATTGCAAAGTATGGAGTCACGTACGAAAACGTTGAACCTGGATCAATTATGGCATAAGCATTATGTGAGCAAACTAGAAGTATACATGTAATGCCTCTGCACTCTAACGACCAAGTGTAGCAAACAAACGGGTTGTCCCCCTCCCTAAGTAACTCGATCTGCACCTCTGCCTTCTATATGCCCGACCTAATTATGAGAACTACGAGCCTGAGGTAGTGCAACTATAGCAGCTGAGGAACTAGAAGGACAAGTTGATCCTCTACTGAAATTACGCTGCAACTATAGGTAGTTTGTCTTTATATGACCAATGTCTTTACAATAATAGCTATCGTAGAACTCGAGCTTGCACTGACCTGAATGTTGCCGCTTACATGTACCACAAAGACCTTGCTGTTGTGAATGTTTCTCAACGTGACTCTAGCTATATGAGGATGGTGTCCTAAAATTCTTATTCTAGCGAGACTGGTTTTCATAACTCTGAGTACGTCTGAAGGAAGACCCACCACCTGACTGATGACTAGACTGAGTTAGTGCTAATGACCCCTTATTGAAGAAACCCCTTCCTCCTCCGCTAGATGTACTACTAAATTGGCTTACTGTCCGGGCTTTCTTATTATACTCTTTTTATTCTTTCCTTTGTTGTTTGTCTTTTTCTAATTGCTTGGCAAAACCCACAACATAAGAGAAAGTTGTCATTCCTACTAGTACAGCTAATGTCGTATCCTTAATATGGTAAGCTAAATAGCCAACAGACCTGCGGATCCTTGCTTTTTCTATCTTAACCATGTGAGGAGCATGCTTAGACAAACTTATGAATTGCATGTAGTATTCTTGCACACTTTTATTTCCTTTCTTGAGCTACTCGAACTCTGTAGCCTTAGCTTCCCTATCCTCTTCTAGTATGAAATTAGCCATGAATGCCTCTTCAAATTCTTCCCAAGTAGGTGGAACGTAATCTTCATCTCTTTCTTTTTCTCACGTCTCAAACCAAGCAACAACCACATATCTAAGCTGGTAGGCAGCCAGCTCCACAGCTTCATTATCAAATGCCTTCATCACTCAGAAGGCTTTCTTGACACCCTCCAGCCACAACATTGGATCTTCATCAACTATAGCACCACGGAACAATGAAGGACTCAGCTTCAAAAATCCATTTACTCTTGAGGACTCATAACTGTTCTATCTATTTGATTGAGGTGGAATCTGAACTCTTCTCTCATTGTAATTGGCCATGAAGGCTTTAAATATCTCCATAGTATTGTTGACAACATTAAACATCTGAGCCACCTCTAGAGATATAGTTGTTTGAGTCGGAACTATTATTGGGGTGGCATTGGATCTTAAGGTACTTGCTCATCACGATCCACCTATTCTTCATGTTCAACCCGCATTAATTGA
Organism: Nicotiana sylvestris; assembly: GCF_000393655.2. NCBI lineage: Eukaryota > Viridiplantae > Streptophyta > Magnoliopsida > Solanales > Solanaceae > Nicotiana > Nicotiana sylvestris. The sequence continues at coordinate 161,616,292 of NC_091060.1, read as the reverse complement.
ACCCCTTTTGTGGATTTACCCTCTTTTTTCTGAGTTGAAGCCTTCTTAGTTCAACCTTGAGCCACACTAGTAGCAATAGTTTCTTGAGTAACATCCTAAGTGTCGGTGTCAGAGTTGCGAGTACGAGCCATTTCTGTGAGTTTTGTAGAAACTAATACATTAGATAATTTCTTAGAGGTAGGCTCTACTACACGATCTAAAGTATGTAAAAAATGAGACTTTTCCTAAATGATGGTAGCCTCCTATTTATATGTATGGTGAGCTTCATACCCATTACCGCACCCCCTTTTCCTCGCGAAGTCCTAGTTTCAACATTCATAGGGAACAACTCATTTTCTTTAGGGAATTGGGTATTTGAATTTGAAGAGTTGCCACCTAATGGATTTAAGGTGCGTTAGGACACATAGAGCAATTAAATCACGAAATCGGTTTGCATTACCAGAGAATTGAGTAAGGGCTCGAAATAACCTTGAGAGGAAGGTGTTAGGCACCCCTCGAGGTCCACAACGTTGGGTTCCGGCCAAACTCATTTTTTATGAATCAGTCATTTAACAGATAGGCAGTCTAAGCACATATAAGATAAAGGGGATTTAACAGATAAGCAGTCTAAGCACACATATGCAAATAAGATGAGGGAAGTCCTAGGTTTGTTAGCCTATAGGATCACATCTGTACAATACCCGATAAACCTTCCTCAACCAGAGGGGTTACATGTGGCATTAGCGCACATGTTATCATATCCTTTACTACCCAATTACCCTCCTTTGGTCATAGCCTAAAGTGTTCTAGCAACCTTAAGATGTATCCTATGTGTGCACTACCCGTCCCTTTGCTTATATAGTCCCGGAGGTATTTAGGACTTCTAGTTAAGGTGGATCTAGACTCTCCTACAGTAATTAAAAGGAGAAAACTCTAGGCAACAAACAAAACACGTAGGACTGAACCAGGTATAGAACAGTTAAAAGGCTCACATTTTACCTTCACAAATAGAGCAAGCATGTGCACGTATCAAACAAAAATGTTTCAGACACGTTTTTTTAAAAAGAATCCTAATAATAGGATATCCAGGTGAGCACAAATTAGAACATATGCAAATTTTTATTAAAGTGGGGAAACAATACTTAATTATTTGCCTACTGATTTTAGAGGGGGCTTGCTGAATCTGGATAGTTAACAAAAACACAATTTTATAGTTTACAGGATTTTAATCGCCCTACAGACTTGCCTAGGCGTGTATCAGTGATGTCCTATGAACATGGTATCTAATTAATTGGAAGTACAATAAATCAGTAAACAATTTTGAACAGGCAGTTTGGTTCGTTAGACCCTATAGGCATGCTGTCTAGATGTGAGGACTGATTTTAGATAATGGAAACTAAATGCAGCAATTAGTTTTAAAACCTCGTTGGCATGCAAAGATAGATTTTAAATTACAGGCAAACTGTCCAGAATGCAAGATTGATTTTACCCTATAAGCATGGTTTCTAAATGCTGAATATGCTGAAATCCTATTTAGCATGACTCCCAAATGCAGTAGATTGATTTGAAACTTATAGGCATGATATCAAAAAGTGCAAAACTGATTTTTAACCTATAGGCGTGGTATCTAGAATGCATGCGAATAGACAAACAACACAATGATATGATTTCTGATTGCAAAAGCTAATTTGAAACCTATAGACATGATATCTAGAATGCACACAAGTGATGAACAATTGCAATGTCCTATAGGCATGGTTTCTAGGATGTAAATACTGATTTCAAAACCTATAGGCATGATATCTACCCATTACCAACAAAAATATGTATAAGAGTTCCCCTAGTTTTACTAATTTCCCCAATATCTGTTTACAAAGTAACTAATATTACAAGCCAAATGTAAATAAATTATAGGAATGATAATAGTATACTATATGGAGTCTGGATAGGCCCAAAGCAAAACCTGGGGAACCAGGCCTTCAAACAGACTCAAATGCCACATCTCATAGTGCCAGGGAGGGTATCTTAGTGTGTCAAAGTTCCCAAAGGATTCAAGGACCCAGGGCAGTGCTCACACCAAGGCCCCATTTAAAGATTAATAGCTTGTGCAGTGTGGAATAACCAGCCCCGGTGTGTCAAAGTTCAGAGGGGTATCATGGACTATAAAGCAATGCTCACACTGGAGGGGCAGGTCCCTAGATGTTTTTAAGAATTTGAAGTGGATAGTGATTTACAAGAGTAATTTTGAGAAAAAGCAGTTTTAGACTTTCAGGAAACCAGAAGCAAACAAAGTCATTCAACTCATGGAACTTAGGTAAAGGTTCCAACAAACAAACAACATTTAGAAATGGTATTACTTAAATTTGTTATTACTAAGTGACCAAACACAAGGCAAGGCATGCTGAGGATCAAACAACCACATACAAAAGGGAAGCAGGGATTGGGGAGTAGTGTTGGTCAGGAGTCTGTGAACATTTAGAACAAAAAGGCTAGTGGGAAGTAACAAACATAGATCCAATTTAGACATGAGTAAACATGCAAATTTGCTGAAAGCAGAAACCCATAATTCTAATTTAAAAAGAAAAGTAAACATGCTATTGTAGTAAACACATGTATTGGGCAGCAATAGGCATGCTAGTGTAATAAACACATAGATTGAACGTTAATTGACATGCTAGGAAACACATAGATAGACATGTTGTTGAACATACAGATTGAACAGAAGTAACCACATAGACTAGACAGAAGCAATCATGTTAGTAAACACATGGATTAAACAGAAGTAGACGTGCTAGTAAACACATAGATTGAACAGAAGTAGACATGCTAGTAAACACATAGTTTAATTGAATAACAACAATGGAGGCATACCAGTTGGAAATTTACAGTAGGAGAGTAAAGTAAATAGGATTCAAGATCTAGTCTTGGCTTCCAGTCGACTAGATAGTGCAACAGACAAATAGTAATAGATTTCAATAGAGAGAGAGAGCAAGAATTTTTAAGTATTTTTTGCTTAGGTTGGTGTGTGTGTGAACTATTGTCTATATATGAGAGGTAGAATGAGAGTGTATATATAGGAGTTGAATAGTGTAAGTAAATAAGGCAAGACAGGTAAATATTGTAAATAAGGTAAGGGAAGTAATCAAATAATCAATCAAGCTTGATAGGGACAGAAAATTATGGGATTATACCCATAAATAACTATGCTTGAGTTTCAAATAAGGAAAGAAGTGGGTTTAACAACCAATTAGGGTTAGAACCCATAAATCAAGCAATGAATCACACAAATAAGGCAATCATAGGTAATTAGAGACCAATCAAGGGTCAATCAACCCATAAATAGGCAAGAGACGCCAATTAGGAACCTATGGATTAAGGAAAACAAACATAAATCAATAAATTATTTCAGCAAACAATGGAACCCTAGATAATTTAGTTAATCCGTCAATTATTCAAACAATAACGGACAAAAATGTTGAAGTCAAACAATGAACAATCAAGCAATTGAAACAGGGTCATAGCCATGCGAGAAAGATTAAACAAAACATAAGAATCGCAAAAAATCTTTGCAAAAACAAAAGTAGAACCCTAAATTTTAAAAAAAATACTTAGTGTTAATCCGACCAACAAATAACGAGAAAACCAAACCCTCATATAACAAAGTGCTTAAAACTCGATTAACAGTAAAGAAATAAGAGAAATTTTAAAGAAAGGTTGTTGGCGGTCTCAGAATCGCTTCAGATCTACAAATATCTGGATGGATTCATGTCCAAAATTAGGGTTTTGAAGAAAAAGGAAAGCGATAAAGAGAATCTGGCCTTGAACCATAGATTTGAACCATAAACATCGAGATAGTAACACTCACAGACATAGGCGGACCCTCGAAGAGTCTCGAACAAGATCTGGCTAGATCTCTTCGAGATCTTTCCATGAAATCACAAAATCGGGCAACCAGGAGAACTAGGAGACCAATAGAAGTCTCAAAAAGCCATGGAAATCCATGGAACGGGTAGGAATCGAAGATATTAGGGGTGGTTTTGGGTGGCGGCAGCTAGGGTTAGGGTTGGGTCTCAGAGAGAGAAGGAGAGGTTAGGGAATTTAGGGCGGTTGTTTTGTGTAAAATGAACTAGGGTTAGGGGTATTTGGAAATTTTGAAAAAGGATAGGAATGATACAGACCGTTGATCTTAGAGATTAACGGTCACGATTGATCCTGGGGTTGGGGCGGATTGAATTCAATTGGTTTGGGCTGGGGTGGATTTTGACAGGTTTTAATTGAATTGGGACCGAATTTGGGTTGTTTAATTAGGCTAGATACGAAAATAAAAAGGGTCATTTGTTAAATACACATTTAATTGATAAAAATTTTAAAAAATAATTAACAAATTATAAAAAATGATTTTCATGCCTAGAATGTTTTAAAATAATTACTTAGCATTTAAAAAATATACAATGCTATTTTCTGTAAAGTAATGTAATAATACATGCATGAGCTATAATTGCAAAGTAATTGCAATTGTAACCCCAAAAAAATGCAAATATGGCTATTTGTGCAATAATTAACACTTAGTACAAATGTAAATGATAAAATTAAACCACAAAATTATTATTAAATTATTTGTGATGCAATTAGTAATTGTTTATATAAATACAATTACTAGGATAAATTAATTAAAACCCTTAAAAGGCAGAAATTATGAAAAAATATTAATTGATGCTAATGCATAGTTTTGGAGGTATATATGCATTTTGAAAAATATTATAGGAAAAAAATGGCTATCAGCAGCCGCCCCTCTTTACGCAGAAAGGATGAAAGAGTTTTCGGATAAAGAAATGATGATCAATTTTGACTGAATGGGATGTTTTGAAAAATAGAGGTCGAACTGTGGTCTTTGAGCTGCCTACATATCCCTGGTTTTACAAGAATCAGGCCATGTGTAGTTCTGGACCCAACGGTGAATGAAACCGACAGAATTATTATAGGAATATTCGTATATTTCGGAAAGAGTTCTTTCAGGGAGGATAGTATCAGATGGATTTATGCGGAGTTATGAATGTGAATATGAATTGTAACAGATGTATCGCATGATAGGTATCTGAACGATCATGGAGTGAAGGTGAGCAATTGATGGGAATCGGTTACGTTTGAAATAACAGCAAGGTATAAATGGTATGAGCGGAAACCAGAGTGAAAGTTGCTCTCGTTTGAAGAACATTTACCACCTGGATTACCTGCAAAACTTAAAACACAATGTATGCGAGCATATAGATGATGAAAATTACCTTTGGACCTTGAAAGATTACCTTTGGATAGTGCGGATGACGTCCTTAGACTATGATGTCCTAGGCCATGAATTGTGAGATAGGAGATTTGCAGGCCATGAAACGATGTTCTCGGAACATGAGGATGGTGCCTCTAAACCATGACGCTTTTGAATAATGTTGTGCAAGTATTGAGGGATCCTCGGGCCATGACATGGTGTCTTCCGGCTTTGAGGATGATGCCTTTAGACAATGACGCCTTTGGACAAGTTGGCGATATTTCAGCCCATAAGATGTAATAATATGATGCTAAAATCAACAAGACAAGGCTTAGTCTTGTGAGGTTGAGGGCAGAGCTTAGCCCGAAAGAGGACCAAATAGATGGTGCCGTAGAGACAGTGCTTAGTCTCGGCAAATAAAGACGATGATTGGCCTTATGAAAATAGGAGGCAGAGCTTAGCCTCATGCAAGATTCGGGACAGGGCTTAGTCCAATACAAATAGAAGGCAGAGCTTAGCCTTATGCAGATATGGAGGCAGGGCTTAGCCTCATGCAGATGGAGACAAAGCTTAGTCTCATGCAAGATTTGGGATAGGGCTTAGTCCAATGCAAATGGAAGGCAGTGCTTGGCCTTATGCAAAATGGAGGCAGGGCATAACCTCATGCAGTATTTGGGACATGGCTTAGTATTATGCAAATGGAAGGCAGATCTTAGCCTTTTGCAGATATGGAGGCAGGGCTTAGCCTCATGCAAGATTTGAGACAGGGCTTAGTCTCATGCAGAGAGAAGTCAATGCTTAGCCTTATGCAAATATGGAGGCAGGGCTTAGTCCATACAAAGATTTGAGACAGGGCTTAGTCTCATTGATCGAGGCCAACCCTGCACTACTATTGAGTAGCAAGAGAGGGTCGAAGCAGTTTTTACCCGATTAAGGTCGGGATCGATTTCCACAGGGAGCTAGAAGTTGGAGTCGGGTGTCTATCTAAAGTGGAGTTGTGTAAGTGTTCCAAATTTCACTTCTAAACATTTTTGGGTTTTGATTTACTTCTAATTATATAAACTACAATACACAATTAAACTAGAATAAGCTGAGAGTAAACTATTGGAGTTGTTCAAATGGTTAAAAGGCACTAGGGTAGTGACTTTCTCCTAGGTGGTCAATTGACGGGTACTTGAGTGTAAGGCAAGATTGACAGATTTGGGGAGTATCATATAACCGTTGCACGATTCTACCCACTCTACACCTCTCGGTGGTTCGAGTGATTTTGGCCGAATTGACTATCTCAAGACCAATTGGGTATGCTCATTTGCACAAGCAATCAAGGTTCAAGTCGGGTGTTACTATCTATAGATTTAACCCTTTGATTGGGGCTAGCCATCTCTTGAGTACACCCAAATTCCTTGTTGGACCAATTTCAGAGACTTAGGCTCTCTTTCTCAAGAAAAGCCAAAATCAACTAAACACAAACTAGTGTTTGAAACCACTAATTCAGCAATTAAACATGAAATTAGTCCAAATATCAAACACCCATAGATAATCACGCATCAAAACACAAGACCCATCAATTACCCACACTAGGGTTGAGCCATAACCCTAGCTTATGGGTCTAGTTACTCATAATTGAAGAAGAAAACAAAGAAATAGATGAAGAAAAACTCATATTAATTAATTGCTAAGATAAACTAGAAGATTCAATATTGAAATGAAGCTAAAATTTCCCAAAATAGCTAAAGGAACGGAAGTCACGAGCGCAACTCAGTACAGAAACTATCTGATGACCTAAAAATAGGAAAAGAAGCTATTTATACTAAGCTAAAAAATCTGGACAAAAATACCCCTGCGGGGCTAGTGCGGACCGCACAAAATCACGTGCAGCCGTACTACGGCTCTTGACTTAAAATCCAGCTCTCTGAACTCGGGCAATGCGGACCGCACAGAATCGAGTGCGGCCGCGGTGGCTTCTAGTGCAGTCCGCATGAAATGGAGCGCGGACCGCATTGAGCTTCAATCTCCAAACTAGCACTTCTCTGATCCTTGGCTCTGCGGACCACACTAAATCCAGTGTGACCACAGTGACTCCAATGCGGACCGTAGCTCATGTGCCGCATTGCCTGTTTTGCCTGAGTTGCATACTCTCTTAACCTCACTTGTGCGGACCGCACAGAATGGTGTGCGGCCGCACTGGCCCTGTTTTTGCCTGAGCTTTGTCGTGTCTTGATACTTGTGCAAGTTTCACTCCTTTTTTGAGCTGATCTTTGACATCTTGTCACCTTGTTGATCAAACCTGTAATCAAGCACAACTTGTGGAGCCTTTGGGACTATTTTGTACACCTTTATAATCAAAACTTAAGCAAGAAGGGGTATAAAATGTATCAAAATCCCTAGTTATCAACTCCCCCAAACTTAAGCTTTTGCTTGTCCTCAAGCAAACAAAATAAGACCCGCCCCTTAAGAGAAAATCCAAGAAAATTCAGTTGTCCTAAAGTGACCTCATCTAACATCAATTAGGACTAACAATTGCCCTCAATACAAATATATCATTAACAACATTTACCCTTTTAAACACCATGGATTAAGTGCGACACAAGAGCATCAAGAGTAGACTCAACACATCAAAGAACTCTTTCTATTACTTTGGTCATTGTGGAACCCAAACTCACACATCCTCAGCTCTTCCTAAGCAAACATCACCTTTAGACTAGTGGCACTCAGAACGAGGTTAATGGAAAATCACTCATATCTCTCAAGGAAAAGTCACAAACCCGGCTCTAAGTACCATATGTTTGCCCCTTATGTGAGTCACCACTAATGTAAGTTTCATTCAACTTAAGATCATATAGGGCTTTTGTGGAGACATAGTGAAGGCTTTTGGTTTAGGGTAGGTAATGTTTAGTCTAAGTAGGTTCCATCTTCCCTTAAGCACTTCTTTTGTTTTATTTTGGCTCAAATTCATTTGACTTTTTTAGGCCTTTTCACGTATTTCTAAGGGGTTAGAGAGACACACTGTCACTCTTTCTTATACATTTCAAATCTTTTCTCCTTTCTCAACTTTCCACACCTTTCATTCTTTGCTTTTCTTGAATCCCTTTTTATTCAATTCTACTTTGAGCATTCTTTTTGTCTTTTTTGCTTTTCTTTCTTTTTCATTGCCTTTCCTTTTCTTTACTTTGTACCTTTTTACCACTTTGTTGCAATCCTCGTCTCTCCTCCCAAACTTATACTTTTGCTATGTGCTAAAGGAAAGATCGGGTGCCAAGAAATGGTATCTTTTAGAACGGGTAAAGGCTTGTATCATGGTTCTTGAAGAAAAAAGTTCTAAGGCTCAAAAGGTTGACTAGGGATTTTATCATTGGTAGGTTATAGAAGTGTTCAAGCTATCATTTGGATCAAGAAAAGCCTATAATCATGTCTCAAGTCAAAATTCACTCAGGATTTCGCCTCAAAAAACATTTAGGGCAAGTTCTATACTGATGGCTCGGGACTTGGACTTGCAATGCAATTACTCACCACACAAGCTATGGGATTGCTAAAGACGCAGAGTTGGGGGCCCACAACGATCTTAGATAATATTTGAGCATACAATGGTCCCGAAAAACCACTTGATGATTATCGGTCAACACAAGAATCTCAAGGTCACGACTTTCACCATCCTAAACACAACAATTTGTTTTTGACCATGAGATCAAAGGCAAATGTGCTAGGCCCAACTGAAGCTCTGCTTGAGGCACCCTTACCACTAACTACTAAAAGCAAAAAGAGAAACAGACTCAAACCCTTAAGAAGGTTGTCACGCCATCCATCATTGCGAAGAGCCACCCGGTTCACACAAACTCTACCTTTGGAAAGAACCGTGGTATTAAGAAAACCAAAGTCTTATTGCAAATGTTCATAGCAAGAAGCTACGAGAATAAATAATAAGCTACGGAAAAGAGAAATACGGAAAGTAAAATGAATATTTACAAGAGGGGATTTAATCGAATATACAATAGAGGGGATGAATATATACAATGTAACATAAAATTTATATACAGACCCAAAGTAAAATATACGTATGAGAAATTTAATGAAATGTTAAAATTATATACAAACCAAAGATGAAAAATAACGAAAGCATAAAAACTGTCAAATATATACAATTATCCAACAAATCAATGTAGGGCCTACCCCCTCAAATGAAAGCTGGTATTGTCCTCAATGCCAACTAAACCAAATAAGCACCAAAAATAAAAGGGAAAAGGATATAGAGACTCCCTATGGCCCGTCTGTCTGCATGGGCTCCTAAGTGGTCCCTGGGTCCTCAATATACTTGGGAACCTCAGACTGATTACCTATGGCATGCTGCTCTGCTGCTAGGACCTGGGCTTGGACAGGCTCATAGGCTGCATCCTGTGGCTGACTGGAGGAGGCCTCCAGTGGTTCTGCCAACTGGATGAATGCTCGGGGAATCATCCTCTTCCTCTTGGGAGGCCTCTGGGACTGCTCTAGCTGGGGATGAGCTACTGGCACTGGGTCCTGTAGCAATAAGTCCAAAGGCAGATGATCTACCTTTATCCTGTCAACCTCAACCCTCAGCTCCTTTACAGACTCCTTGGAAGCCTGCGTCTTTCTCATCTTCTTAGCCTCCCTAGCAAGCTCCTTGAGATCTTTCCCATGAACTCCACATCGTCTGTAATAACCTTCTGTGTGTCAAGAATTTTCTTCTGGTTGTCCAGAATATCCTTGAGGGCGTCCTCAATAGACTGTGGGACATGTGGAGGTGGAGGTGCCGACTGAGCTGCTATGTAGATGTAAGGACAGACAACTTGGATGAAGTTGTCTGCATCCAGTTGTTGATGCTGAGAAGGGCCTAGCTCAGTCGGTGTGCAGTCGCTGGGTAGGCTCGGGAAGAGGGGATATCTGGATCTGCTGAAGTGGATGGACCAGGGGGAATGTCTGCTGAGGTGGAGGCAGGCTGAGTAGGAGCCACAACCACAACTGGCTCTTCAGACTGGCCAGTTGCAGTAGTGGTTGTTCCTTTGTAGTTCTTATTTTAGGGTTGTCATCACCCTGCATGCTGTACTATGAGAATGGGGCCTTTGCTTTCACTTTGATATCAAATGGCCATTTTTCTACCTTTAAGTCCATGAAGTACATGGTTAAGAAGCTGGGGAAGGGGTAGTTTCTGTCACCTTCACTGCCTACCTATATAATCACCCAATACATCACCTTCCCGACGTTAATCGGGTACCCTTCCATGATTGATGCTACTAATACTGCCCGATGAAGAGGGAGCGAGTTGTCATGAGTAGTGGGGTCTAATCTGTTGCACACGAATGTTTCCCTTGGCCTCGAAATTCAAATTTCTCCTCAAAATTTTCACACCCACATTCAACCAATCGAGGGTGGTACCTGGGACTGCCAAATACTATGCCAACTAAGAACAGACCTCCTCACCTAATTCCATCTTTGCCGAATATAGTGACTCGTCCTCTTTATCAAAGCCCAAGTAGTCATTTATGGTCTTCCCATCGAGCATCACTTTCAAATTGCGCACCTTGGTCACTTTGGTGCCCTTCTTGATGTGGGCAACATTGGTGTAAAATTCCTTGACCATGTGCTCGTTTGCATGCTCACAGTTTTTTAAGAAATACTCCCAGCCCACTCTCTCTCTAAACTACCTTCTCACATTGGGGTTGTGAGGCAAGAGGTTTCTATCAACAAAACTCCTCTCCGGGATCAATTTCCTCACAGGACACCATTCTCTGAATTTATGGTAGGCCAACTCACTCACAAACCGGTCTTGCCACACCTCCGGGTTTCTAGTTCGGTCTACCCTGCCAACCTAGGGCTCACCCCCTTCTCCTATTACCTCTTCTTCTCCTGTTGCACCCTCTTCGGATAATGAAGCTGTGGGAAAGGTGGAGTATTCATCCCCACTGCCGTCAGCTGAGCCCTCATACAACCCAGAAGATACATTTACTGATGCTTGGGCAGCGGGGGAAGGTGGAGGAGTGTCGCTTAGTCTGTTTCTCTCCGGCCAGTCAGGGACGTACTCTGGGATTGAGTCTGAAGATATATCCCGGGAAGGCTCGTATTCACACCCAGACTGGTCAATTGCCCTATTAGCAGCTTTAATGATCTTCCTCATGTTTTTAATATTTTGTCGGGCTTGAGGAGTTAGTCTTATCATTTTCTGTTTCCCTCCCCAGGAGGATTCACCTCGACTAGCTTGTATAGAACTCTTGCCTCTTTGTTTCACCATTGTCTGCAATCAACATCCATTAGTCTTGTTAGTATCAGTAAAAGTAATTAAGATCAGAGTTGTAGAAAAGAAAAGGTTGCAGACAGTTCAGGTATTACACAATGCAGACCGCACAAAAATGTAGTGCGGCCGCACGGAAGTCAGTGCGGCCGCACGGAAGTCAGTGCGGACCGCACAAAATGCCAATGCGGCCGCACATAGGTGGGGTTCAGACTACCCACTCTCTGAATAATTGCTCCGTGGATCGCACAAAATGGCAATGCGGTCTGCATTGAGGCATCGCAGACCGCACAAAATATAATGCGGCCACAATCCTCAATGATCAGGCTTCAGGGCTTTCAGAAATGCGGTCCGCCAAAATATTATTGCGGACCGCACAAGGGCACCGCGGACCGCACAATATCCACTACAGTCCGCACTAAGTGCCCAGTTGCGTCACTAACTTAGGGTTTATGAATTTTCACTTTTAAGTCCATTTTTTCATCTAAGATAAGTCCCTAAGTGGTTGCCTAGTGTTTTTAACTACCTAATCCTATCTTAAACAAGAATTTAACTACCCTAACCTAACAAAATGAAAGAAATACGGGAAGAACAAAATAAGAAACAAGAAAAACAAAAAGTAAAAGAAAAATAACAAAATTAAAACAATTAAAAAGAAGTTAATGTTACCAGATGTGAGAAGAACTGAAGATTAACAATTCCAAGCAGTCAATTACGAGCAAGAGGAAAGATGAACAGTGATTTTATGCGTTCTGAGAGTGAAGATATCGAAAAGTGTAAAAGGAGGGCCTCATGTCCTATTTATAGAAAAGGACCTGGGGCCCAGCTTACCAACCCAATGCGGACCGCACAAAATGGCAATGCGGTCTGTATTGCTCAAAGTCATGATGTACAGACCAAGGCAGCTACTGTGGTTCGCACTAAATGCACTGCGGCCGCAGTGAACTACCGCGGACCGCACAAAATGCAATGCGGTCGCGGTGGTAAACTTTAGAGAGTTGTTCATTTCATCCATCATCAGTGCGGTCGCACTGATTTTTGTGCCCCTCCTCCCCCCGCGCTAAGTTCTTTGCGGCCGCACACAATGTAGTGCGGTCCGCATTGAAAACTTCAGAGACTTGACAATTTTTTTTCACTGTGTCCTGCATTACATCAATACAAACCCGTAACATCTCACAACCAGTCAGTCCAAAAATAAATCCTATCATACAATGAAAAACAAATAAAAACAAGAAGAAAAACACATGGGTTGCCTCCCAAGAAGCGCCTGATTTAACATCGTGGTACGACGTAGGTTACCATCACATCATTTGAAATGAAGAAATGCCACCACGTGGCTGCCATCAATTTTTCCCAAGTAGTGCTTGACCCTATGCCCATTCACTATGAAAACTTCTCCATTTTTGTTCTTTAAATCAAGTACACCAAACGGGGTCACACACATCACTTCAAAAGGTCCACTCCATTTTGACTTAAGCTTTCCCGAAAATAGACGTAACCGAGAGTTGAACAAGAGAACCAAATCACCCACTTTGAACTCCTTGCTACGAGCATATTTATCATGAAGGTACTTCATCTTGTCCTTGTACAAGGAAGAACTGGAGTAGGCATGAAATCAGAATTCATCAAGTTCATTAAGCTGCTCCACGCGAAGATTGGCTGCAACATCCCATTCAAGATTTAGATTTCTCAAAACCCACATGGCCTTGTACTCTAACTCAACCGGTAGATGGCAAGCTTTCCCAAACACCAACCGATACGGAGACATACCAATCGGAGTCTTATAGGCAGTCATATAAGCTTATAGAGCATCATCCAACATCTTTGACCAATCGGTCCTATTTGCATTGACCGTCTTTGACAATATGCTTTTGATTTCCCTATTAGAGACTTCAACTTGACCACTTGTTTGAGGATGATAGGGAGTAGAAACTTTGTGATTGACACCATACTTTGTAAGCAAAGTGTCAAAAGCTCTATTGCAAAAATGAGACCCCCATCACTTATGATTGCACGAGGAGTACCAAACCTTGTAAAAATGCTCTTCTTGAGAAATGCAACAGTACTCTGGGCCTCATTGTTGGGAAAAGCCACGACTTCAACCCACTTTGAAACATAGTCAACCACCACAAGAATGTATGTGTTCCCACACGAGCTAACAAACGGGCCCATAAAATCAATGCCCCATACATCAAAAAGATCAACCTCAAGAATGGTATTGAGAGGCATCTCATCTTTCTTCAACTAAGAACTTTGGAAGCCGTCCTCGCCCCGCCATGATGGCCACCATAGGGAGAGGAATGACAAGCCTCCAAGATACTCAATTGCTCTTCCTCTGGGACACACCTTCGGATCACACCATCCGTGCAAATCTTGAACAAGTACGACTCATCCCTATAGAAATCCAAACTATCCCGCTTGAGCTTCTTCCTTTGGTTAGAAGAGAGCTCATACGGGATTATACCAGTCACAAGGAAATTAGCAACATCGGCAAACCATGGTATATCATTCATTGACACCGAGAGGAGTTGTTCATTGGGAAATGAATCATTGATCTCTAGGCCATCACGAGGCCTCCCCTCCTCCTCCAAGCAGGACAAGTGGTTTGCCACTTGGTTCTCACTACCCTTCCGGTCCACAATCTCCAAATCAAACTCTTGAAGTAACAAGACCCATCGCATTAGTCTAGCTTTGGAATCCTTCTTCGTCATCAAGTACCAGAGTGCGGCATGGTTGGTATGAATAATAACCTTAGCACCCATAAGATATGGCAGGAATTTTTCCATTTCAAACACAATAGCCAAAAGTTCTTTCTCGGTCACCGTGTAGTTCACTTGAGCATCATTCATTGTCTTGGTCGTATAGTACACCAGGTGAAATATTTTGTTCATTATTTGACCCAAAACCGTCCCAACCGCAACATCGCTCGCATCACACATGAGCTCAAAGTGTAAGCTCCAATTAGGTGCGGTAATGATAGGAGTGGTGGTCAACTTATGTTTGAGAAGTTCAAAGGCTTGCATACATTTTTCATCAAATACGAACTTGACATCTTTTTCCAACAACTTGCAAAAGGGATTCACCACCTTTGAAAAATCTTTGATAAATCTCCGGTAGAACCCCGCATGGCCAAGAAAACTTCGAACTCCCTTGACAGATGTAGGGGGAGGGAGCCTTGAAATCACATCAATTTTTGCTTTGTCTACCTCAATACCATGCTTTGAAATTTTATGCCCAAGAACTATGCCCTCTTCCACCATAAAGTGGCATTTCTCCCAATTGATAACAAGATTGGTTTCTTCACAATGGGCCAAAACTCTATAAAGATTCTTCAAGCATTCATCAAATGAGTCTCCCACAACACTAAAGTCGTCCATGAACACCTCCAAAATGTCTTCCACCATATCAGTGAAAATGGCCATCATACACCGCTGAAATGTAGCCGGTGCATTACACAATCCAAAAGGCATCCTAGAGAAAGCAAAGATGCCATATGGACAAGTGAATGTGGTCTTCTCCTAATCTTCTGGAGCAATCAAAATTTCGTTTTACCCAGAATACCCATCCAAGAAACAGTAGAAGGCACGCCCAGCAAGTCGGTCTAACATCTGATCAAGAAAAGGCAAAGGAAAGTGATCCTTGCGGGTCACTTTATTCAACTTGCGGTAGTCTATGCATACCCTCCAACCGGTGACGGTTCTGGTAGAAATCAACTCATTTTGTGAATTTGCAACCACGGTCATGCCACCCTTATTCAGTACACATTGTACCAGTAAAGTCCAAGAGCTATCAGAGATGGGGTACACAACCCCGACATCCAACCACTTGATCACCTCCTTTTTCACAACTTCTTGCATTGCCTCATTCAATCTCCTTTGATGTTCCAAGGAGGACTTTGCATCATCTTCCAGAATAATCTTGTGCATACAAAATGCGGGGCTTATCCCCCGAATATCAGCTAAAGTCCATCCAATTGCCTTTTTCCGCTTTTGAAGCACCGCCAATGTGGCAGCAACTTACATGTTAGTAAGACAAGAGGAAAGAATAACTGGAAAAGTAGAATTTGAGCCTAAGAACTCATACCTGAGGTGTGGAGGCAGCGGTTTCAACTCCAATACATGAGGCTCCTCAATTGAAGGTTTTGTTGGTGGAGTCTTCCTATTTTCAAGGTCCAAAGATAATTTCCTAGGCTCATAAGAGTAAGAGCCCATTCTAGGTAAAGCGTTCACGTACTCCACTCGGTCCTCATCATTATTGACATCAAGATTCAACAATACGGCCTCCAAAGGGTCCTCGACATTGATCATTGCGCTGGTGTCATCATTTATCACTGTTGTGACAAGCTCCACAAAAGAGCACACCTCAGTACTATTGGGATGCTTCATTGATTTGAAAACATGAAAGACCACTTTCTCTTCACCCACCCGGAAGGTGAGTTCCCCTGCTTCCACATCAACCAAGGCCTTCCCCGTAGCAAGGAAAGGTCTCCCTAAAATGATAGGAACTTCATAATCCACCTCACAATCCAAGATCACAAAGTCAACTGGCAAGATAAATTTGTCCACCCGGACAAGCACATCATCAATAATACCCAATGGTCTCTTCATCGTTCTATCTGCCATTTGTAATCTCATGGAAGTCGGCCTTGGCTGCCCAATACCCAAAGTCTTGAAAATGGAATAGGGTATCAAATTGATACTAGCCCCCAAATCACATAGAGCTTTAGCAAAATCTGCACTCCCAATGTGCAAGGAATGGTGAAAGCACCGGGATCTTCAAGCTTCGGGGCCATTGAATGCACTATTGCACTAACTTGGTGAGTCATTTTTATAGTTTCACAATCCATAGACCTCTTATTTGTCACCAAGTCCTTCATGAATTTAGCATAGCCCGGCATTTGTTCAAGAGCCTCTACCAAAGGCACATTGATGGATAAGCTCTTCATCATGTCAATGAACTTTTTAAAATGATTCTTATTTTTCTGCTTCGCGAGCTTTTGAGGATAAGGTGAAGGTGGTCGTAGCAAAACAGCCTTGGCTTTAGGCACAACCGGCTCCGGCATGTCTATTATGTGTTCCCTAGATGATTTCACATCATTTTGAGTGTCCACCTCAGGATCTTGAATATCAATACTCACTTCTTCATTTACGTTCTCATCAATTACATTTTCAACCACCAAAAGAACTTCATCTTCTTGCAACTCAACATCATCATCCATAATTTGCTTTTGTTTGGAGGCATGCACATTACCACCTCTCCTATTTCTTGTTGTTACCGCCATAACATGATTGTTCCTACCCTTCGGGTTTACTACTGTATCACTTGGTATATCACCCTTAGGGCGAGTATTTAAAGACTGTGAAATTTGGCCTAACTACACCTCCAAGTTTCTGATAGAGGTATTGTGGGAAGCCAACTGAGCATCCGAATCCGCATTCTTCTTCATCATCTGTTCGAACATCATTTCAATTCTACCCATATCATTGCTAGAAGAACTAGGACCTTGAGATGGAAATGGGGGTGGATTGTTCGGTTGTTGGTACATTGGGGGCCTTTGAATGCCTTGCCCCCAGTTTCCTTGGTTTCCATTGTTCCATCCACCTTGATTGTTATTACCACCCTAAATGTTGTTATTACCATTCCAATTTCCTTGGTTGTTTTAATTGTTGTTCTGATTGCCCCAATTGTTGTTTTGGTTGTTGTTCCCCCAATTACCATTGCCTTGTTGTTGATTGCCCCAGTTGCCTTGGGGTCTCCATTGTTGTTGGTTGGAAGAATTGCCCCTTTGGCCTTGATAATTATTCACATATTGCACCTCCTCATTTTGTTTGTCATAACCATTATTTTGGAATCCACTACAATCATTGTCAAATTGCTTCGAATTCCGTTGGTTTTATTGCCCTCGTTGTCTTCTTTTTTTGACAAGCATATTGACACCCTCCATAGCATTCACTTGGCTATGATTTTGAACTTGTTGCAACTGTGCTTCACTAGTTGGTTCATCGTGGTTTTCAACTTAGCTATAGCCTGCCCATGATCATGTAATTCTTTGTGCAAATGAATAATCGTGGGGTCACCCTGGGGCACATTGGCTCTACTTAGCCAAGCGGAATAAGTGTCAGCCATCTCATCAAGAATTTCACAAGCCTCATCATAAGACAACTTCATGAAGTTGCCCCCAGCAAGTTGGTTCACTATGCACTGGTTTGTGGTGTTAATACCTCGGTAGAAAGTCTATTGGATCATCACCTCGGACATATCATTGTTGGGGAATTCCTTCACCATTGTTTTGTAACGCTCCCAAATCTCATGCAAAGTTTCTGTGGGCTCTTGCTTGAATGCCAAGATCTCATCTCTCAATGCATCCATATGCCCCGGTGAGAAGAATTTTGCAATGAACTTATCCGCCAACTCATCCTAAGTAGTGGTGGAATGGTTGGGAAGTCGCTCAAGCCAATCCAATGCCTTCCCTCTAAGTGAGAATGGGAAGAGTCTCAACCTAAGAGCATCCTTGGACACATTAGTTTGCTTGCTCCCCCAACATGTATCCACAAACCCCTTGAGATGTTTGTAAGCATTTTGATTTGCATCGCTCGTGAAATACCCACGCTGCTCTAGTAAAGTCAACATCATATTGGTTATTTGAAAATTGCCCTCCCGGATTTAGGGTAGGACAATAGCACTTGCATCGCCTTGTTCGGAAGCACTCTAGGAGCCACTCTTGGAGGTGGCGGAGAAGGGTCTGGAATATTGTCATTAACATTAGCATTGGCCTGGCAGCCTCTACGTTGTCCTTGAGGTACAAGAGGCACCTTATCATCTCCGACGTCATCTACCTCCTCCCCCGCAATAACATTTCCAAGAGGGTCATTGGCGTTGTTTGCTGTCATTTGGTACCTGAAGTTGTGACACACACATTAGTAACAAAAAAGGAAAGAAGAATAATACACAATACTATTTAGATAGATAGCCAAAATCGTTAGATCTCCGGAAACGATGCCAAAAAGTTGATTGAGGCCAACCCTGCACTACTATTGAGTAGCGAGAGAGGGTCGAAGCAGCTTTTACCCGATTAAGGTCGGGATCGATTTCCACAGGGAGCTAGAAGTTGGAGTCGGGTGTCTATCTAAAGTGGAGTTGTGTATGTGTTCCAGATTGCACTCCTAAACATTTGTGGGTTTTGATTTATTCTAATTATATAAACTACAATGCGCAATTAAACTAGAATAAGCTGAGAGTAAACTATTGTGAGTTGTTCAAATGGTTAAAAGGCACTAGGGTAGTGACTTTCGCCTAGGTGGTCAATTGACGGGTACTTGAGTCTAAGGCATAATTGACACATTTGGGGAGTATGATATAACCATTGCATGATTCTACCCACTCTACACCTCTCGGTGGTTTGAGTGATTTTGCCTGAATTGATTTTCTCAAGACCAATTGGGTATGCACATTTGCACAAGCAATCAAGGTTCAAGTCGGATATTACTATCTCTAGATTTAACCCTTTAATTGGGGCTATCAATCTCTTGAGTACACTCTAATTCCTTGTTGGACCAATTTTAGAGACTTAGGCTCTCTTTCTCATGAAGAGCCAAAGTCAACTAAACACCAACTAGTGTTTGCAACCACTAATTTAGCAATTAAATATGAAATTAGTTCAAATATCAAACACCCATAGACAATCAAGCATCAAAACACAAGACCCAACAATTACCCACACTAAGATTGAGCCACTAGCTTATGGGTCTAGCTACTCATAATTGAAGAAGAAAACAACGAAATAGATGAAGAAAAACTCATATTAATTAATTGCAAAGATAAACTAGAAGATTCAATATTGAAATGAAGTTTAAATATCCCAAAATAGCTAAAGGAACGGAAGTCACAAGCATAGCTAAGTACAAAAACTATCTGATGACCTAAAAATGAGAAAATAAGCTATTTATACTAAGCTAAAAAATCTGGACAAAAATACCCCTACGGGGCTAGTGCGGACCACACAAAATCATGTGCGGCCACACTAAGGCTATTGACTTAAAATCCAGCTCTCTGAACTCGGGCAATGCGGACCGCACAGAATCGAGTGCGGCCGCGGTGGCTTCTAGTGCGGTCCGCATGAAATGGAGCGCGGACCGCATTGAGCTTCAATCTCCAAACTGGCACTTCTCTGATCTTGGCTTTGCGGACCGCACTAAATTGAGTGCGGCCATAGTGACTCCAATGCGAACCATAATAAATCCCATGCGACCGCATTGCCTGTTTTGCCTGAGTTGCATACTCTCTGAACCTCACTTGTGCGGACCGCACAGAATGGTGTGCGGCCGCACTAGCCGTGTTTTTGCCTGAGCTTTGTCTTGTCTTGATAGTTGTGCAAGTTTCACTCCTTTTTGAGCTGATCTTTTATATCTTATCACCTTGTTGATCAAACCTTCAATCAAGCACAACTTGTGAGCCTTTGGGACTATTTTGTACACCTTTCTAATCAAAACTTAAGCAAGAAGGAGTATAAAATGTATAAAAATCCCTAGTTATCACTCATGCAGAGAGAAGGTAATGCTTAGCCTTATGCAAATATGGAGGTAGGGCTTAGCCTCATGCAAAGATTTGAGCCAGGGCTTGGTCTCATGCAGATAGAAGGCAATGCTTAGCCTTAAGCAAATATGGAGGCAGGGCTTAGCCTCATGCAAAGATTTGAGACAGGGCTTAGTCTCATGCAGAGAGAAGGCAATGCTTAGCCTTATGAAAATATGGAGGCAGAGCTTAGCCTCATGCAAATATTTGAGACAAGGCTTAGTCTTATACAGAGAGAAGGCAATGCTTAGCCTTATGCAAATATGGAGGCATGGCTTAGCCTTATGCAAAGATTTGAGACAATGCTTAGTCTCATGCAGAGAGAAGGCAATGCTTATCCTTATGCAAATATAGAGGCAGGGCTTGGCCTCATGCAAAGATTTGAGACAGGTCTTAGTCTCATGGAGAGAGAATGCAATGCTTAGCCTTATGCAAATATGGAGGCATGGCTTAGCCTCATGCAAACATTTGAGACAAGGCTTAGTCTAATGCAGAGAGAAAACAATGCTTAGCCTTATGCAAATATGGAGGCAGGGCTTAGCCTCATGCAAATATTTGAGACAGGGCTTAGTCTCATGCAGAGAGAAGGAAATGCTTAGCCTTATGCAAATATGGAGGTAGGGCTTAGCCTCATGCAAGAGCAAATAAGAATGGAATAGTTCTTAGCTGGAGATATATTTGCGTCTGGTAGCCTGATTGTTAGGACTTTGATATGTGTATGTTTGTGAATGCTTCTGTTATGTTCACCATGCTTGCATATAAAGAAAATTGTAAGTTTTTTAAAGGGAGTTTGGTTCGTACCTTCGTCTGCTGGCTTTGCTTCGCTCCGTTCTGGAGGCCTTGTTTGAGTTGCCCTGGGTAGCACCTAATTGTCACGGAAAAAGTGTTTTCGAAAATATGCATTTATTGTTAAAAAAATGAAGTTATTTTTCATAGTGATATATCAAGTAATTTTGGATGAACTAGTGACTATAACACATTTTAAAAACATTGTAGCTCTTCTTATTTTAGAATTTTGAGGGTCATCCTCAAA
The DNA here is from genome assembly GCF_000393655.2 of Nicotiana sylvestris. Lineage (NCBI taxonomy): Eukaryota > Viridiplantae > Streptophyta > Magnoliopsida > Solanales > Solanaceae > Nicotiana > Nicotiana sylvestris. The sequence continues at coordinate 161,595,205 of NC_091060.1, read as the reverse complement.
ATTCTGCCCCAGTTTGGTAAAATTATCCTTCGGTCGTTTGCGACTAACGAAACTTGTTGAACCTTCTTCAGAATTTTGAGAATCCCCAATTTCTTAACTAATTTCTGACTGTTTAACATATGCTGGCATTAGCTGAACTTGCTCCGAAATTTTGAGGGTCCTCCTCAAACTTCTGCCCCAGTTTCTGGTGCTGGAAAAAATGAAAATTTTATTAAGATATGACCGAACCCACAGGCTGCCTACGTATCCCCTCTTAAATGGGAATCAGGTCAAGCATAGTTCAATCGCATCAGATGAAGAAATGTAGACAGTCTAAACATAATATCTCTTGACTGTATCTAATTTGATTGGTTTTGGCCAGACTTCCCGTCCATTTCTGCAAGTATGAGTGCTCCTCCTGTTAACACCATGTGAACTATGTAGGGACCTTGCCAGTTGGGAGAGAATTTTCCTTTTGACTTTATCTTGATGTGGGAAGATCTTCTTCCGCACCAGCTGTCCCGGTGCAAACTGTCTTGGTTTGACCCTTTTGTTGAAAGCTCTGGACATCCTGTTCTGATAAAGCTGACCTTGATATACTGCGTTCATTCTTTTTCCATCTATAAGGGCCAATTTCTCATAGCGGCTCCTTATCCATTCTGCATCGCGGAGTTCGGCTTCCTGTATGATTCTTAAAGAAGGGATTTCTACCTCGACTGGAATGGAAGCTTCGGTACCATAAACCACTAAATAGGGAGTTTCCCAATTGATGTGCGGACTGTAGTGCAGTACCCCAATAGGGCAAAGGGTAACTTCTCGTGCCATTGTTTGTGGTTTTCTAACATCTTCCTTAATATCTTCTTGATATTATTGTTAGCAGCTTCCACAGCTCCATTCATTTGAGGCATGTATGCTGTATAGTTTTTGTGCTTGATTTTGAAGGTTTCACACATGGATTTCATTAGGTCACTGTTGATATTGGCGGCATTATCAGTGATAATGGACTCGGGAACTCCGAATCGGCAAATAATACGATCCTTGACTAAGTCTGCGACAACTTTCTTGGTTACAGCTTTGTAGGATGCAGCCTCTACCCATTTTGTGAAGTAGTCAATGGCCACTAAAATGAACATGTGCCCGTTCGAAATAGTGGGCTCAATCAGACCGATGACATCCATTCCCCGGCAGCAAAAAGCCAAGGTGTGCTTATTGTATTGAGCTCATTGGGTGGTACCCTTATCATGCCTGCATGTACCTAACATTGGTGGCATTTCTGTACATATCGGATGCAATACATATCCGGTCATCCAAAAATATTCAGCTCTGAGTATTTTCTTGGCTAGAATAAAACCATTCATATGTGGTCCAGAAGTTTCGGCATGTATTTCTTCGAGTAATCTGGAAGCTTCCTTTGCGTCAACACACCTTAATAACCATAGATTAGGGGTTCTTCTATACAGGGTCCCTCTTCTTGGAAGAAGTGATTGGATAACCTCCACAGCGTGCATTTTTTAGTGTGGTTTGCCTACTCTGGATATTCTCCTCTGGTCAAATATTCCTTTATGTCGTGGAACCAAGGTTTTCCATCTATTTCTTCTTCAACATGAGCACAGTAATCCGGTTGATTGTGGATCCTCACCGGGACAGGATCAATGAAATTCTGGTCTGGATATTGTATCATTGATGACAAAGTGGCCAGTGCGTTTGCAAACTCATTTTGAATTCTGGGTACATGTTTGAATTCTATTTTTGCGAATCTTTTCATCAATTCCTGCACATGATACAAGTATGGTAGTATCTTGGTGTTCTTTGTAGCCCACTCTCCTTGAACCTGGTATACCAGAAGATCCGAATCTCCAATCACCAGTAACTCCTGTATATTCATATCAATGACTAGATTGAGCCCATGATGCAAGCTTCATATTCTGTCATGTTGTTGGTACATAGAAACCTAAGCTGCGCAGATACGAGGTAGTGTTGACCTGTTTCTGATACCAAAACCACTCCAATGCCCCCTCTTTTGAAGTTTGCAACTCCATCAAAAAATATCCTCCAACTGTCGTATGCTTCAGTAATGTCCTCTCCTATGAATGATACTTCTTCATCGGGAAAATACGTTTTCAAGGGTTTATATTCTCCTCCCATAGGATTTTCAGCAAGATGGTCTGCCAATGCTTGTCCTTTGACCGCCTTCTGAGTTACATAGATGATGTCGAACCCGCTTAACAGTATCTGCCACTTTGCTAATTTTCTGGTCGGCATGGGCTTCTGAAAGATGTACTTCAGAGGGTCCATCATGGATATGAGGTATGTGCTATAGGCACAGAAGTAATGCCTCAATTTCTGAGCTGTCCAGGTCAAAGCACAGCAAGTGCGCTGCAGCAGAGACTATCGTGCTTCATAGGATGTGAACTTCTTACTCAAGTAGTATATGACTTGCTCCTTTCTCCCTGTCTCATCATGTTGTCCCAAAACACATCTGAAAGCTCCATCTAATACAGATAGATAAAGTAGCAAAGGTCTCCCAAGTTCCAGCGGGACTAGGACTGGTGGTGGGGACAGGTACTCCTTGATTTTGTTGAAAGCTTTCTGACAATCTTCGGTCCAACTCGTTTCAGCATCTTTCTTCAATATTTTGAAGATGGGTTCACAAACAACTATGGACCGTGCTATGAAGTGACTGATATAGTTGAGATATCCTAGGAAGCTCATCACGTCCTTCTTGCTCTTTGGTGGCGATAATTCTTGAATAGACTTAACTTTGGACAGGTCCAACTCAATTCCTCGATGGCTGACAATGAATCCCAATAACATTCCTGCGGGAACCCTGAATACATATTTTGCGGGTTTAGTTTTAAGTTGTACCTCCTTAACCTGTCAAAGAACTTTCTTAAGTTTGCTATGTGATTTGTGGCTCTCTTGGATTTGATGATGACATCATCAACATACACCTCTATTTCCTTGTATATTATATCATGGAAGATGGTTGTCATGGCTCTCATGTACATAGCGCCATCATTCTTTAGACCGAATGGCATCATCTTATAGCAGTATACCCACACGGTATGATGAAAGCTATTTTCTCCGCATCTTTCTCATCCGTCCAGATTTGGTGATAACCCGTGAATCAATCTACAAAGGATTGGAGTTCATGCGTGACGCAATTGTCAATCAATATATGTATGCTTGGCAGTGGAAAGTTGTCCTTGGGACTTGCTTTGTTTAAATCTCGATAGTCGACACATACTCTAACCTTCCCATTTTTCTTTGGAACTGGTACAATGTTGGCTAACCAGGTTGGGTACTCAACTACCCTGAGGAGTTTGGCCTTGATCTGCTTAGTGACCTCCTCCTTGATTTTTAGGCTCATATCTGGTTTGAAATTTCTGAGTTTCTGCTTTACTAGCGGACACATTGGATTGGTAGGCAACTTGTGAGCCACTATAGATGTGCTCAGACCGGTCATATCATCATATGACTATGCAAAGATATCTTCATATTCTTTCAGGAAATTAGTGTAGTCTTCCTTCTCTGTTGGTGATAAGTGAATGTTTATGCGAGTTTCCCTAACGGTCTCGGTGTCTCCCAAATTGATTGCTTCAGTTTTGTCCAGGTTGGACTTAGGTTTGTTCTCAAAGTTCTCAACCTCTCTGACAACTTTCTCAGGTATTTCATCCTCTTCTTCCGAGTCACTATCCTTATGTTGCGTTGTTTCATTACATGTCACAGTCACCGATTCATCAAGAAAAGTAATAATAACGCTGTAGAAAGAAAATATGAAAGATAATAATGAATAATAAATAGCAATGCATTGATTAAATTTTAAAAAATATCCAAAACTGGTACGGCTTGATGACTCGAGCAATTATTTCGAAACAAAATACATATTTAAAACAAAATAACTAAAAACATCTGAAATGTCTAGCATGGCTATAAAAATAAATTAGGCTAAATGCCAAGCTACCCAGTGACTCGGTGGGCTCGGGATGATGTGGCAGTCCAATTCCTGAGAACAACTCCCTTCTCCATAGTCTGAATGGTGAGGTCTTCTTCATCGTCCTCCTCAAATATCGCACTACAATCTATATCCTCGTCCTTTAGGAACAAATTCCTCAGCCCAGCTAAAGCTTCTTCTTCTGTAGTTCCCCATACTGTATCAGCCTGGTTAAAAGTCTTACCCAAATGTGGAACTGGTTTCTCGAGAGGGTAATAAGGATCACGCCATGGAGGCAACCATTCATCATACTCTTGCCATGTATACTGGTATCCGAGCCCAGAGGTTGTACCATGATGTTTCAGCTATATCGGTTTGGTAATGCCTTGGAAATTCTTCCCAAGCCCTTTGCAGGGTTAATACCTAGACCATGCTAGTATGCTTTCTATTTTGTTACTCCACCATTTGCCTTTTTCAACTGCATTGACATGTTCGATATGGTGAGAAGTTTCCCCTCCTAGCCTTCTTCTATTCTCGATAATCAGGATGGTTTGACTGGTGTAAATGGGATTACTCCCATCTCGGTGAATGATCACTTCCTAATGGTTCCATTCAAACTTCACGGCCTGGTGTAGTGTGGAAGCCACAGCCCCAACGGTATGTATCTAAGGTCGACCCAATAAAAGATTGTATATAGCTGATATGTCAAGCACTTGGAATTTAACATCGAACCAAGTTGGCCCCATTTGCAGGCAAAGATTATTCTCTCCAATCATGGCCTTTTGAGACCTATCAAAGGCTTTTATGTTCATACTTCCTGCCCATATCTCATGAAAACCTTTGCCTAGCCTTTTCAGAGTAGTCAACGGACAAATGTTGAGGCTTGAACCTCCATCTATCAGGACCCTGGCAATGAATTTATCTTCAAACTGTACCGTGATGTGCAATGCCCGATTGTGACTTAACCCTTCAGGCGGTAATTCATCCTCGTGGAAGGTGATCTTATGACTTTCCAGCACTTGCCCTACTATATTGGCCATTTCGCCATAGGTGATATTGTCAGGCACATAAGCTTCATTTAACACCTTAATCAAAGCATTCTTGTACGCCTCCGAATTTTGCAATACTGATAAGATGGATATGTGGGCAGGGGTTTTGTTCAAATGATTGAAAACAGAGTATTCCCTCGCATGTACTTTCCTTTAAAGATCATCCGGTCCAGTTTCAATGATAGGTTGCTTAGTAGCAGCCTCCTTGCTCGATCCTCCCAAGTGTTCGAGTGTATAGATCCTTTCCGTTCTGGTCATTCCTTATGCGACACCAGATTTTTTCATCTTTGCCTTTCCCTTTCGCCTAGCTTTGACAACGTAATCCAAAGGTATGTCTTTTGAATTGAAAACAGGTGTGGTCGATACTGTCACCGTGAAAGGTGTGGCCGCTTCTACCTCAAATGGAATAGGTGTGGCTATAGGTGGAGCTACCTCTACCTCAAATGGAACTGGTGTGGTTACCTCAACCTCGACTGACGACTACGTCTACACCATAATAGGAGTGAGTGTGACTGCAGGTTTAAAGTCGTTGCCTTCCCGAATAATCCCGATTGACCCCTCAGGACCATTCTTCATCCATATCTATCACATGTACCCCATCACCCCTATGATTTGGGAGAGGATTGTTGCGGATGTTAGGCACAGCTTCATTTTCCTGTATGACCTTGTTGTCAATCAATGTCTGGATTTTATCTTTCAAGGTTCGGCACTCGTCAATGGTGTGCCCCTTCATACCGGAATGATATGCGCAAGTTTTGTTTGGGTTGACCCATTGAGATGAGTTCTCCACTGCCACAGTAGAAATAGGAGTGACATAATCAGCGGCCTTCAACCTTTCATACAGTTGGTCGATAGGTTCAACAATAGTGGTGTATTGTCTGGGTGAATTGCGATCAAAGTTGGGTCGAGGTTTTTTGTAATTTAGACGAGTTGGAGGTGAATGATAATAGCTTGGCTGGGTTTTATCAGTATGATAGGTATGAAGGGTTGAGAATATCTGGGAGATGAGGGTTGGTATGTGGATGGAGGTGTTTGGTATGTGGGTGGAGGTGTTTGGTATGTGAGTGGAGATTTTGGGCTTTGAGCCACCATTACTGCCCCCATGTCTTTCTTCTTTGATATGTCGCCTGATTGCAATGATTTGTTCGTGGCCTATAGTGCCTCGAAATTTTTCACAATCCCGCTTTTGATACTTTCTTAAATCCTTTCCTTGATTTTGATGATATCGGAGAACTTGTGATTCTCAATGACCATTAGCCTCTTATAATATTATGGATCTTGTGCCCTGACAAAGAACTTGTTCATCGTTCTTCTTCTAGTGATGGTCTGACCTTGGCTACTTCTGACCTCCACCGAGTAGCATTCTTAGTTGGCTTTTTCTTTAAATTCTAGATGTAGAAGACATCTGGTGCATTCTCCGTGTTGAACCTGAACCGGTCAATAAATTCTGATACCACGCTCACCCAATTGGCCCACTTCTTAGGGTTCTGGCTTATGTAGGGCATCTCCAGTAAGACTTCTCATGAAGAGCTTCATTCGGATCCTTTCATCTTTTCCGACCCCCACGAGCTTGTCACAGTAAGTGTCACGCCCCAAACCTAGGCCTGGACGTAACACGACACTTGGTGCCTGACTATATGTGACCGAGCAAACCAACTGGTTGGCTGAATCAACATGTGGTATCATAACATACTGAATGCGGAGATAAACTAACACATGCTGATATACTGAAAGTCTGGATGGTATAAATCAAAATGCGGAAATACTATTACATTTCTGAAACATATTTGCAGCCAACATAGCTTAATATGAAAAGTCTGAGACTCTGTCTAACTGTCACTCTAGTCTATGAAGCCTCTAATGAAGTACTGAAAACACTGACTATCTGTAAATACTGAAAGGCTGTAAAGTAATGATAATGCCCCGAAAAAACTGGGGATCACCAAATAGCTAGTACGAGAATCCTAGTGCTCTGCATCATCGACCCGTAAATCATTACTTGCATTGTGAGATGCAGGCCCCGGGCAAAAAGGGACGTCTGTACATTTGAATTGTACTGGTATGTAAGGCAACTAAAAGAAAGAATTATAAATGCTGAAACTGAAACTAAGCTGATATCTGAGAATTGATAATTGATAACTGAAATGATAACTATTGAAACTGAAACTGAAATGATAACTGATAACTGATAAATGAAATGATAACTAATAAATGATAACTAGATTGATAACTGGTAACTGAACTGATAACTGATAACTGAACTGATAAATGGTAACTGATATGATAACTGATAACTGAACGGTAACTAATAATTAAACTGAAAGGAAGTAAGGATATGAATACTCCCTCTTCTGAATGATGAACAACCTGTTTATCTGAATATTAAACTGCGGGCTCAGGCCCAATATATATATGTGCACAAACAACAGCCTCGGGCCCAAGTATACGTATGCATAACTGCGATCTTAGGTCCAAAATGCATAAAGCATAAACTGCGGCCTCAGGTCCAAAGGTGCATAAAGCATAAACTGCGGCCTCAGGCCCAAAGATGCATAAAGCATAAACTGCGGCCTCAGGCCCAAATACAAGTGTTCAACATTCAGTGATTTAAAATCAGGAACTGAGAATCATACTGCAATATATGATAGTGAAATACTGAATCACATTGAGTTACATGATACTGGGATACTGAATAGGACTAGACTGAGACATGTATTCTTGAACTGATTATGAACACTGAAACTTCAACTGTTTATGGCATACTGAGTAATTTATACTTAGACTCGGGGGCATCAAACCCAAGTCTATATTGAATACGCACTGAGTGCACAACGTTCAGAATGAAAGTCATGAACGAGTTATGAAGCTAGAGAATAGAAGCTCTACAACTATTCAAGGAACTAGGCTTAACTATATTTTTTGAGGCAATTGATACGCCATAAAAGAAACGTAGTGTAGGGAGAATCATTAATATTCCCAAACATAGAGAGTTAGCCTCACATACCTTAACTTCCTGCTCTTGAGCATAATACAACATTCGCCAACCCCTTCAACTTCAATCTATATCAATACAAGTCAAAGGGATTCCGTGTTAGCAATAATACTCATGTTTTGGTCACTTAGGCATTTTCTCAAACACTTGATGGCATAAAGCTTCATAGTCCTTATTAATGGTGTCTCTATACCCAATAATCTATTATCTTGCTCCTAGATAAATTCTAAAGTCTCAAATAGTTATAATCAACATTATTCTTTATCACCCATAAGGTAAACAACACCCTTAACCAATAATCAACAATCAACAAGCCGAACCTATAATTGTTCATGCTTTTCTATCAAACTCATCAACTCATATCTCATGAACTTGAGTCAATAATCATTAATCCAATGCTAGAATCAATTAGAGGGTGAAGACATTACCTTTTTGACGTTCAATCTTCTTGAATTCGAGTTCTAGGGTTTTTTCTCTCAACAATGATGCCCCAAACAAATATCTAATGATATGGAGGGTTTACCCTTGTTAATAAGATGTTGGGATATTGAAATTAACTTAGAATCACCATTAGAACTTACCTTGGGTGGTGGAAGGACCCTTAAGGAGTTAGGTTTTTGAGAGTTCCTCTTTCTAGAGCAAGTTTTTATGTTTTGGGGTTGTGGGGGACGAAATATAGATTTAAAACGACCCTCCACTAGTGCGCTCGTGCATCTGCAGGCCTGCCCACGCTACTAACTACACTAAACGGCAGTAACACTGCCTCAAAATTTGCGTGGTCGCGCTAAGGGCGCGCATATCGCATATCGTTCTATAAAACACGCATAATGTTTTGCACAAAGATCCGTTCAAGCTCCATAATATATCCTTGGAAAGCTATTGCAAAGGCCTACAACTTCCATGCTTTGAGTTTTCCCAAATTCCGTACATATATTTACTAAACCTTACTGGAAGACAGACCTTCTGTAAACTTGATCGATTTTGTCAAATCTTATGTACCTCACTTTCCATCTTGATTTTGAAACAACTATTTTACCTAAAATCATCCCGATGGGACTTCACATGCCCAAAATATAACCTTACTACTCCTTTAACTTATTCATTCTTGAGCCGAATTTACGGGGTGTTATAGTAAGTTCTCAAATGGACCTTGGGATCACCTGTTCCATCAACCATTTCGAACTTGGGAGGTTTGTAACCCTCCGGCAGTTCCATGTCCTGTAGTATGCATAGATCCTCATAATTCAGACCTTCTATCCCTTTGCCTCCTTCGACACCCTAAACTTGACTTGTCAATTTCTTTAGTTCCTCAGTCATGTTCTTGATGAGTAGGTCCTTCTCAGTGTATTCTGGTGTATAGGAGATTAATTGAGTAGAGTGAGGTATGGTTTCCACATATATAAGGTTGTTTTGGTGAGTGCCAGGGACTTGGGTGTAGTGGTGGTCGTTGGTTGAGTTTTGAGGGTCGGGAGTGGGTTGTGGCGTGTTCTGAGGAGTGTGATAGGTAGTGGCTTGTGGGTATTGGATTAGTTGATGATGGTGTTATGGTGGAGTTGGTATTGGCAAAGGATTGGGATTTCGAGGTAGATTTGCATATTGATGTGGTGCGGGAGGAGGCTGGTTTGGTGTGTTTTAGGGGAGGTGCTGGATTTTTGGTATTTTGTTGGTTGATGTCAGGGACGTTGAGGGTGAGGGAGAAGTTTGCTAAGTTGCGGACCTACTCGAGTTCTCCCTGTAACTCCAGTATCTTCTGTTCCAACCACAAAACCAAGTCATTTGGCGCCGGAGTACTTTGACCGTCTGAAGTTTCCGCATTCTCAGTGTTTTCCTTTCGAATACCACTTAAGTCATCCATCTTAGCTTTTCCTCTACTTCTCGTATTACTTGGAGGAGGAGGTGGTGGAGAGCCTCTAGATCTGGTATGATATGCTGATGATGCTAGTATGTGCGAACCAACCCTAGTGGATGGGAATAATAGAAAATAAAGAAAAACAAAAGGTAAACAAGTCAGTAAGGGTTCTGAAAAGTTTGCGGTATTTAAACACATATTGCGGGAATGTAAATTCGCGTCCTAATTTGGAAGCCCTGTTGTGCCCGAGGTAGGCCTAGCGACAAATAGATTTGGAGAAATTTAGTGCCAATAATTGTTTCATTTTATTAATGTAAAAATAAACGACTCTAAGCGACACTAAATAAGATAATGTTGTTAATGACACTTGGCCTTATTACATTTTAAAAAAAAAAGTAAGTAAACTTAATCTATATGGTCCCAGAAGGACCCTCTCTATACTGGAGACTCTTGTCGATCAGTTCCCCCAGTTCGCGCAAGTTCAGCAATAAGAATGCCCTTGCCAAATGTCCTCCTTTGTTTCTCTCATCGTTCTGGCAATCGGTGACTCTCTTTCTCATTTTCCCTTCCAATTCCATTAGGCTATACTCCAGATATTCTAACCTTTCACTGGATTTAACAGCCCTCTCTTTCCACTCATTGATCATTTCCATGTCGGCCTTACGCTGCTCCATATGCTCAGCTTCAGACTCATGAATTCTTTTGTGCAACTTGTTATAATTCACCTGTGCTTCAGCAACTTCGTCTATGACCCTATTTCCTGGACCAACCCTTGGCTCGAAGATTCATGTTATGTTATCATCCAACCATGAGGGGTAGAAGCATGTATGACCTGTATGATATCGATCTGGCTCGATGGTATCCTTTTCCACAATAATTTTCAAGTGCCACATATGTTGTGCTTTATTCTTATATGGAATGGCGTCACCCTGAAAATCGGCTATGAAGTGACTCATTTTAGCTACTCGCGGTATGAATTGTCTCCTACCTGCCTGTCTCATAACCCTGAGAGGAGCATAAGGGTATATGTCTCTTAACCCAATTAGTACCAAGTGGGGGACATCCATGGATCTGATGATGAAATGGTAGGGAACCACTCGAACATCCATTGAACCTGGTCTTCAGTTAACTTGTTGAAAAAACTGCACCCATCCTACCGCATCCTTAGCTTGGGCAAACATGTCTGGAATATAGGTTATTCTCTTGGGATGATGAAATGCTATGTGATCATTCCACGGCCTTAGCAGAAATTCCTAACAGTATTGACCCTTTTGAAGATGTTCTAGCAGCCAAACTTGCAGCAGCAAATCGCAACCCTCGAAGAATCTGAACCCCTTATGACAGCGTTCCAAGGCCCAGTACATATCCGCAATGATCATAGGGACAATGGTATATGTCTGCCCCTCGATCCCGTCCATCAAAGTTTTGGCCACCATGGCCAGCCTGGTGTGGATTCTGTCCCCTTTGATCGGGAACACTAGCATGCCCAAGAAACACACAATGAAGATAAAGACCCTGCGATGAATCCAACCAAAGGAGGTGATGGAGAATTCATCATCAAAAATGCGGTAAGAGTTGTTGTGACCGTATCATTCATAGAGGAAGTCGAAAGGTATGTAGGATTATTTTAGGCACTCCAAGTCATCATTCTTCTTTAACCCCATCATCTTCAAAAGACCCCTAGTGGTGCGATTTTCAGGTGCCAATAAGTCAGGGTTGTCCCAAGGCAACCCAGCGAATCCCTCTATTTCTTCCAAGAGAGGGGTCATTTCTATGTTTCCAATCGTAACACAACTCTTTCTTTGTCCCAGAACATGGTGGAAGCCTCGATCAACATTTTGTTTGGTTGCAGGTCTAACAAAGAAGGCAAATTTCCTAAGACCTTTTTCACATGATTTTGGTCACTTGAAGAAAGATCCCTCCACCAATCTAGCAAAAGTGAAGGTATGCCACCGACCATGCTCAACCTAGGGACTTCGTGCCTCAGTTTCTGCAAAACAAAGGATGGTTAGGCCCTTCTCCCCTCTAGGGTTGTCTATTTATACAACAATAATTAGCATATTGGTACTTATTTCTCCAAAATTAATGCATACAATCGTGGTTGCATCTATTGAGATTATGGAAAACCCGATAGACTTTGGGGTGAGGCTTGTCTTAAAGGGTTATTATGTGGACAACATATTAACCCGGCTAGGTTTGACCATGATGCATGCATAATTGATCAGAATAAGGTTGCTATAAAGGTTTAGACTAGGACCCTCAAGCGGACAACTTGAGGGGGAAAGGCACGGAACCGTCGAACGCACCACTAATCGACTAGTTTTACTGCAAATACACCTTTCTGAATTTAAAAGAGTGATATATAGGAAGAGCACAAACACTCATCAAGCGTTGCTATAAGATTGATTATGCACAAGTGGAATATGATGTTGAGCATGATTTATGCAATAATAAATAGCATGTTGTCAAGTATTTGCACATTTAAAAATGATAAATGCGTATTTAAATAATTGAAAGACAGTTAAAAGAAGAAAACAAGGAGACAAGTCAGTTTCGGGAAATAAAGAAAATCATAAATGCTTTAAAATAAGCAATTAAATCCAAGTAAGGGGGTAAAGGGAAAGGGTGCACAGTATAAAGCATGTTTAAGACTAATCACAAAAACAAGTTCGTTATGGTAAGAGCCTAAAATATCCCCAGCAGAGTCGTCATGCTGTCGTGCCCCCTTTTTTCCTCGTGGAGTCTGGGTTTCGACATTCATTGAGAACAACTCATTTTCTTTCGGGAATTGAATATTTGAATTTGAAGAGTAGCCACCTAACGGATTTAAGGTGCATTAGGGAACCTAGAGCAAAATAACTCATGAAACCGGTTTGTATTACTAGAGACTTGGGTAAGGGCTCGAAATAACCTTGAGGGGAAGGTGTTAGGAACTCCTCGAGGTCCACAACGGTGGGTCCCGTCCAAATTCATTTTTTGTAAATTAGTCATTTAACAGATAGGCAGTCTAAGCACACATAAAAGACATATGGGATTTAACAGATAAGCAGTCTAAGCACACATATGCAAATATGATTAGGGAAGTCCTATGTTTGCTAGCCTATAGGATCACATCTGTACAACACCCAGTAAACCTTCCTCAACTAGAGGGGTTACACATGGCATTAGCGCGCAGGTCATCATATCCTTTACTACCCAATTACCCTCTCTTGGTCATAGCCTAAAGCGTTCTAGCAACCTTAAGATGTATCATATGCGTGCACTACCCGTCTCTATGCTTATATAGTCCTGCAGGTATTTAGGACTTCTAATTAAGGTGGATCTAGACTCTCCTACAGTAATTAAAAGGAGAAAACTCTAGGCGACAAACAAAACATGTAGGACTAGACCAAGGATAAAACAGTTAAAAGGCTCACATTTTACCTCCACAAATAGAGCAAGCAGGTGCACGTCTCAAACAACAATGTTTCAGACACTTTTTTTTTAAAAAAAAAACAATCCTAATAACAGGATATCTAGGTGAACACAAATCAGAACATATGCAAATTTTATTAAATCGGGGAACCAATACCTAATCAGGTGCCTACTGATTTTAGAGGGGGCTTGCTGAATCTGGACAGTTAACAAAACCATAATTTTACAGTTTATAGGATTTTAATCGCCCTACAGGCTTGCCTAGGCGTGTATCAGTGATGTCCTATGAACATAGTATCTAATTAATCGGAAGTACAATAAACCAGTAAACAATTTTGAACAGGCATTTTGGTTCGTTAGACTCTAAAGGCATGCTGTCTAGATGTGAGGACTGATTTTAGACAATGGAAATTAAATGCAACAAATAGATTTAAAACCTTGTTAGCATGCAAAGACTGATTTTAAATTACAGGCAAAGTGTCCAGAATGCAAGATTGATTTTACCCTATAAGCATAGTTTCTAAATGTTGAATATGCTGAAATCCTATTTAGAAGGACTCCCAAATGCAGGAGATTGATTTGAAACTTATAGGTATGATATCTAAAAGTGCTAGACTGATTTTTAACCTATAGGTATGGTATCTAGACTGCACGCAAACAGACAAACAACACAATGATATGATTTCTGATTGCAAAAGTTGATTTGAAACCTATAGGCATGATATCTAGAATGCACACAAGCGATGAATATTGCAATCTCCTAGAGGCATGGTTTTTAGGATGTAAACACTGATTTTAAAACCTATAGGCATGATATCTACCCATTCCCAACAAAAATATTTATAAGAGTTCCCCCTGTTTTACTAATTTTCCCAATATCTGTTTACAAAGTAATTAATATTGCAAGCCAAATGTAAATAAATTACCGAAATGATAATAATATACTATAGGGAGTCTGGATAGGCCCAAAGCAAAACCTGGGAAACCAGGCCTTCAAACAGTCTCAAATGCCACATCTCATAGTGCCAAGGAGGGTATCTTAGTGTGTCAATGTTCCCAATGGATTCAAGGACCCAGGGCAGTGCTCACACCAAGGCCCCCTTTAAAGATAAACAGCTTGTGCAGTGTGGAATAGCCAGCCCTGGTGTGTCAAAGTTCAGAGGGGTATCATGGACTCCAAAGCAATGGTCACACTGGAGGGGAATGACCCTAGATTTATAAGATATTGAAGTGGATAGTGATTAACAAGAGTAGTTTTGAGAAAAAGCAGTTTTAGACTTTCAGGAAACCAGAAGCAAACAAAGTCATTCAACTCCTGGAACTTAGGTAAAGGTTCTAGCAAACAAATAGCATTCAGAAATGGGATTACTTAAGTTAGCTATTACTAAGTGACCAAACACAAGGCAAGGCATGCTGAGGATCAAACAACCACATACAGAAAGGAAGCAGGGATTAGAGAGTAGTGTTAGTCAGGAGTCTGTGAACATTTAGAACAGAAAAGGCTAGTGTGAAGTAACAGACATAGACCCAATTTAGACATGAGTAAACATGCAAATTTGCTGAAAGCAAAAACCCATAATTCTAATTAAAAAAAGAAGAAGAAGTGAACATGCAATTGTAATAAATAGATGTATTGGGCAGCAGTAGGCATGCTAGTGCAATAAACACATAGATTGAACATTAATTGACATGCTAGGAAACGCATAGTTAGACATGCTATTGAACATACAGATTGAACAGAAGTAACCACATTAACTAGACAGAAGCAATCATGTTAGTAAATACATGGATAAAACAGAAGTAGACATGCTAGTAAACACATATATTGAACAGAAGTAGACATGCTAGTAAACACATAGTTTAATTGAATAGCAGTAGTGGAGGCATACCAGTTGGAAATTTGCAGTAGGAGAGTAAAGTAAATAGGATCCAAGATCTAGTCTTGGCTTCCAGTCGACTAGATAGTGAAACAGACAAGTAGCAGTAGATTGGAATATATATATATATATATATAGAGAGAGAGAGAGAGAGCAAGAATTTTTAAGTATTTTTTCCTTAGGTCTGTGTGTGTGAACTATTGTCCGTGTATGAGAGATAGAATGAGAGTGCATATATAGGAGTCGAATAGTGTAAGTAAATAAGGCAAGACAGGTAATTATTGTAAATAAGGCAACGGAAGTAATCAAATAATCATTCAAGCTTGATAGGGACAGAAAATTAGGGGATTATACCCATAAATAACTCTAATTGAGTTTTAAATAAGGCAAGAAGTGGGTTTAACAGCCAATTAAGGTTAGAACCCATAAATCAAGCAATCAATCACACGAATAAGGCAATAATAGGTAATTAGAGACCAATCAAGGGTCAATCAACCCACCAACTGCGTCTATGAAGCCTCTATTGATAAACTAATGCACTTCTTAGGACATGAGATTTCCTTTTCAGTTCTCCAATTAAACAAAGAAATAACTAAAAAATGATGACTCAAAGGAGTACTCCACGAACAAATGTGTAGCTCACCAATAGCATTAGAAGTGAGAGGAGTCCTAACCTGTAGCATGCTCGCCTGCAAAATCGGTTCCTACATTGTACCGCAGGCCAACGCAGGTTCCCAAAAGATAATATCAGTACCATCCATTGTACTCAGTGAGTCTCAACAACAGAGGACGTAACTTTAATAAAATATACATTACAAGCAAAGATTCTAAAGGCATGGAAAACATGAAGCTTCTACAACTATTCTAAAATAATTACATAACATCGGTTTATGAATATTCTAACAAAAAATTCTTTTCTTTTTCTTTCTTATCTAAAAAATATGTACTTCACTTTATGCTTCTGGAGTTCCAACTATCCTGAATTATTTTTATCTTAGTGACCATGTGATCAGCACGGGGTCGATCCCAACCTTATCGAATAGGCCCAGTCCACGAGGTGTCATTCGCTTCATGGTTCTCAGAGCTCATGTATAATACCTTATCCTGGCTAGGCAAATTCTCAGCAACGAGACCCTCGACTCGTGTGCTCCCTACTTTGGCACAAATAGTTTTAGGAAGTCAACGCCTTGGTTAGGATCTTTAGCCTGGACGATGGCTCCTTCTCAGAATATAGGATACTTCCAAAAATCGTATCCTTCTAAAACTTCTTCTTGTGACTTTTCAAGTCTAAATCTTGTTCGAAAGTGATCTATCAGTATTCATAATAATATTCTTGAGCGTATGCATAGCATAAGCATGAAATAAAATTCTCAAAGAATTTTTAGAAGTTCTATATACTCTTGAAATTTTAACATGTAAGATTATGTAATAAAGCATAAAAATATGAAAAATAGACAATTATACTTCTCGAGTAAAATATATAAGCTTTAACTAGAATATACTTAGTCAACATGTATTCATTTGTTCCCATTAAGCACATGTTGACTCTTTAAAATATTTTATCAAACACTTTGTGGGCATATTTTTTAGAGTAGAATCGCTTTAGGAAAGGTTATATCCACTCACTTCAAAACTCCTCGAGCCTATAAATAGGCCTCAGTCCAATTTATGCTCGTCAAAGAATCAATTCTACAACAACCAATGCATTTTAATTAATTTAAAGTTTCACCCCTAAACATGAAACTTATTGTATCAATAGAGAAAAAAGGGAATAACAACTCAATTTTTACCTACTACTACTGTAAGATAATTAACAATATGAAATTTTTTATACCCGAGTTCAAGCACTAGTAATTTGCAAAGAAAGCCAGAACTTTTCTCATTGCCTGCGTGAATATGTTTCGTGGTTGCCTCTGTAGCATTCTGTTTACTTCTTTTTGTGTCAGGCTTTTTAAGCCTTTAGCCTTTTGCTTTTTGAAAGAAAAATACGTTTTTTATATAAGACTTTAAGTCTTTGCTTACAACAGCCACTTTATGGGCTTTAGGTTAATCTTTACATGCTCTTTTTTTTGTTCTTTTGCTTTTTTTGTTTTGACTTAACTAATAATTAATTATATTCACTTTTAATAATTAATAATATTAAAATTATTAATATTCCCTTAATTGTATATCGAATTATTTATAAGTAAGGAAATAACTCAAAAGTCAATCACAAGGATTTAAATCTTGAAGAGAGATAACATCCTGACTGGCTAGCGATGAGGAGAAAAGAATCCCAATGTACGGTCCTAATTTAAACACGCCACCTACACGACTCACTACATAGGCTTAAGGAATGCAGGATAATATGGTTCCTCATCCCTCGATATAAAGAAGTTTAGAAGGCAAGAATGATAAGCATCTGGGCCTCTAAAGCAAGATTAAAGTGTCCTCTTGGATAAGAAGACCTAAAACACCAGTCAAGGGAAGAAGGTCGGAAACAAAAGGGAATCTTTCTTTTTCAGTTAAGTCTGCGTATGAATGATCCACTTGCCGCCACTGACGTGACCATCTCCAAAAGATATGCCTCAATCTGTGGCAGATCAACTATAGGGGGAATGTGTTGGGAGACGACCTCCCGCCGCGGTAGTATGAGCCTTCCCTTTCCTTGATGTTACACAGGATGCGCAATGGGGGTAGTACGGGTAATAGAAGTATAATTTTTATGCAATCTAGGCAAGATTAAAAAATTAATTTCTATATTTAGTGTGTGTTCAAACTTTTATCGATTAAAGGAGTGTTACATATACAATCTAGGTACTCCGACTAAGTGCTTAACAAGATCAACACAGTCTACGTTTGCATAGTATCCTAAGGATAACTATTTAGCTGATTAAGTGCTCCTTGCCATTTCTGTATTGACCTTCCTCTAGTATGTATACGTATTGCGGTTTTTTTGCATATGCTATCAACTATTACTGTCCCTCCATAGAATCTGAGCTTGTTCCTATC
This sequence comes from Nicotiana sylvestris, assembly GCF_000393655.2. Classification (NCBI taxonomy): domain Eukaryota; kingdom Viridiplantae; phylum Streptophyta; class Magnoliopsida; order Solanales; family Solanaceae; genus Nicotiana; species Nicotiana sylvestris. The sequence continues at coordinate 161,577,120 of NC_091060.1, read as the reverse complement.
CCTCTATACAGTGTAGATCAACATGCCAAATACATAGGTCACTATTTCCCAATGTCCAGTTTTCCTTTTAGCACCTTGATTGATCCAATTTACTTCATCTTGCCAGTCACGAATAGGTCTACTATGGCCCAACCAATTCAGCAGTCTTGACCATATTTCCTTGGTTGTATGTCACTCAAAGAATAAGTGCTCAAACAATTCATCAGTTTGCTTGCAGAAGATACATTGCTGAGGTACTTGAATACCAAACTTCATAAGCTTGTCTATTGTAGCCAATCTTCTTTGTAGTGCTAACTACAATATAAATTAGAATCTAGGATGTAGATTTGGGTTGCAAAATAATACCCTTCCAAGGCACCCGCTAAACCTAAGAGAATTGCAAACGATAGAGCTTGTTGATGCTAAAGATTCCTCCCGGTTGTAGTTGATATAGCCTGCTATTAAGATCTCCCTGAACACCTTGAAGTTCTCCAATGAATCTTCTGGTCTCCAGAATTTTCCTAACTACCCAAGCTGCATTCTTAGGTATTGGAATGTTCTCTAATGTGTGGTGCTTTATATAGAAAGTATGAATCCACCTGATCCATAAGCATTCTTTCTTCTTTGCCACTGCCCACAGATGCTTTGCCGCAACTGCCTTATTCCAATAGATCATGTTCATCACACTGAGGGCCCCTGCAGCCTGTGGTAAACATACTTTCTCCCATGCAACTAGTGCCTTTTTAGAGATAGTAGATGCTCCTATCCATAAGAATGATCTACATATAGCTTCAACCATTTTCAACAACTTTTAGGTAATAGAAAAACCTGCGCCCAGTAAGATTGAACCCCAAATAGTACTAACTTAATTAATTGTAATCGACTTGCATAAGAGAGCAGTTTTGACGTCCAACAGTTAATCCTCTATGTGATGCTCTCCACTAATGGCCAACACTGAATGATTGATAGCTTTTTAGATGCTAAAGGGACACCAAGATATCTGAAGGGTAGGTCACCTTTAGAGTAGCCCAATTCTTGTAGGATGTCCTATTTCAGATTGTTTAAAATACCAGCTAAGTAAATAGAGCTCTTGTCTGCATTTGCTTGAAGGCCAAAGGCATTAGAGAACTTTAAAAAGGTCTGCTGCAGTAATCTAATAGACTTTATATCAGCCTTACAGAACATAATAAGGTCATCTGCTAAGCAAACATGTTCCACTCCTAACTTTTTGCACCTGGGGTGAAATTTAAAGTCTATGTTCTTTTCCAATTGTGAAAACTCCCTTTGTAGATACTCCATGTCGGAAAAAAAATAGACAGGGAGATATAGGGTCACCCTGCCTGATCCCCCTCCTTCCTTTGAAATGTGTTGTCAATCCACCATTCATGGTAAAAGAGTAAGTCACTGTTGTGATGCATTCCATTATCCAGCTGATAAATTTATGAGGAAAGACAAGCTCTACTGACATTCTCTCTAGAAAATACCAATCAATAGTATTGTATGTTTTCCTCATATCCACCTTCGGTATACATCTTGGGAAATCCCTTTTCTATTGTAACCTTTGAACAATTCATGTGTGAATATGATATTATCAGTGATGCTTCTGCCTTCAACGAATGCAGATTGTGATTCACCAATGAGTCCACGAATGACCCTTTTTAATTCTAGAAGTAAAAACCTTGTTGATTATCTTATACAAAGTTGTGCAACAGGCAATGGGCCTGTAATCTTTGACATGACTTGGGTTTTGCACTTTAGGAATTAAAGTCATAGCAGTACAATTTATCCCTCTGTGCATTGTTACAGTTGTAAAGAATTATCTAGTGGCATCACTAATATCATTGCCAACCTCCTGACAGTGCTTAGTAAAGAATTCAATGGGAAATCCATCCACCCCTGGAGCCTTATCATGGGGCATATCCTTGATAACATTCAGAATTTCCTCGTTTGAAACTGCTTCTGTCAATTCATTCTTCTGTTGTTAGCTGAGGCAAGGTCCCCGATGTAAAACCTCTGCACTGGGGCATCTGTGAGTACTACCTCCTTCTCCCATGAGCTTTATAAAGAAGGAAATAAACTCATTCTCCACTTGTATAGGATCTATTAGTCTAACCTCACTACCATTGTAGATTGATGGAGTGTAATTCTTACTTGTCCTTAGTTTCCCTTAAGCATGAAAGTATTTTGAATTTGAGTCACCACATTCATTCCAAATTGTTCTGGACTTTTGCTTTAATACTTGTTCTTCTATATTTCTCCATTTCTCTGCCTCTGCCAGTGCCACCCTCTCTTGATTAATCAGGTTTTGGTCCAAAGGATGAGACTTGAGTCATCTTGAATCATTTCTAGTTTATGTCTAGCATGGCTGAGCTGCTGCTAATAGGATGCCATGTAAGTGTTTAGCTCTTTTAGGCCCCCCTTTAACTATTTTAGCTTCATCTAGATCCTGTGCATTGGGTCTGAATTTACTTCCTGCTCCCATACTTATTTGACTATTTCCTTGAAATATGGATGCCCATGACTGTACTATATAGCATAAAAGGTTTAGGGTGTAATCCCCTCTGTTGATTCTTCTAAATACATTGAACTAGTATTGGGGAGTGATCTGACACTTCAGGGTTTAAGAACTCAGTCTCTATATGGCTATATTGTTGTAACCACACAAAGTTGCCCAAAGCCCAATCAATCTTGGTGTAAACCCTTCTATCTGTTTGTTGCTTGTTACACCAAGTGTGTACCAACCCAAGCTTTTCACAGGAGAAAGCTGTAGCACACAAATCAGTTCTTGGAATCCTTGGGTTTCTACTTATATAATTGGTGCTCTTATTCTGTCATCAGTATAAAGAGTATTATTGAAATCCCCACTCAACGAGAATAGAATTTTCAGTCATAGAAGCACTAACAGAATTTTTCACGCTTAGTTGCTCGAATTTTTAAACAAAGTGAAGATTATTTGTTTTGAACCTCAAATTTGATTCACCAAGGAACCCCACAGCTCGTTTACTTGCAAATCTTCTTTAACTAAGCTAAATATTAGAGGTTAATCCAAGATTTTAGCTCAACAAAATAGACCCAGATAATTACTTTAGTAGAATAATTCAACACTAACAATTTTGGTCCCAACTTGGATAACTTAAGAACCCAGCAGTTGGAGTTCGATTATTTTTACCCAGTTCTTTAAATCAATTGCTAGCACAATTCTGACTCAAGAGCAGCTCCAAACAATCAAACCAGTCTTTGGATTTTCAAGCATCCAACACCACAAAATTTCTTTTTTTGTGTGTGTGATTTCTGATTTGGAAATCAAGGGAATAAACAACGAATTGTTAGAACAATTTCTTAGTCAACATTCTGAAACAAAAGGATTCAATTTGTAAGAAATGTGGAAGCACCTAGTCATGAAGAGTCATGGAGGAAGGAGCTTCTCAAGGGACGAGGATTTAGTTGATCAAGTCTTGGAATACGTAAGTATGGGCAATTGTTTGGGTATTAAAAATATTTAGACGGCTGTCACATGTCCCTTCCGTCAGATAAGGGGAAAATATGTTTAATAGTAAGACGGCAGGGGCAATTTTGATCGATTAGTATAACGAACTTTAAACAATATTTGATAGTAAACGGATATATATGACCCTTTTCGATCTTTGTTTGTGATCCTAACATTTTTTTCTTTAATTTCACGTGTCCTGATACGATAATGAGAATAATTAAAGCCCCACCCAAAAAATGGGTGGAGAAGAACCAACTGAATACTGGTTTCAGTGTGTAATACAGCAAAAATGATAGTGTTCTAATTTCTACGTACGTTAAACGTTATTAGCAGCTATCGGGACCATATAGAAAAAGACCTGAGATAAAATTCAATTTTGCATTCGACAAGGGCAAGTTACACATTTGATCGCGCTGCGCTGTGTCTATTTTTTTGGGTGGACGACTATACATTAGCAGATCTAGAGCATTGTATATGGGTTTTCAAGAACCCAATAACTTTTGTTTATACCTTGTATTTCTATTAAGAAATTTACTAAATATCTATAAATATCTAATTGTAAATCAGTTATTATTATATATTAAGTTGAAATTGCGATAGAAAATCATAAACTTCAAATCTTGAATCAGCCTTTGCAACTATATAGTACTAAAAATACTATTTGCGAGATGTTGCACATGAACAGTTCGCTTAATGGAACTTATCAAGAATATTCAGTATATAAATGGATAGTAAGGGGCGTGGGAAAGAAATTAATCAACAACACTGTTTAGGTTGGAGGATATTTTAGTTTAGAAAAGAAAAACATCAAACTTTTTTAATTAGAAGTGTCGGATTCGAGCCTTGTGAATAAAAAATATCTATGGTATGAAGCGGTTTCTTAATTAGCCGAGATGATTGCGATAACAGATATTATGGTCGCTAAATAATTTGTCCAATAAAAATGTTCCTAGAATTGAGCAAGCTACAAGGAAATTCAATTATATATTCGTGAGATAATTAATGAGTCCCAAAATTTGTCTCAAGTTATTGCCAATCCTTTAGGACGTGTAGTCTGACTGGTTCTAAATATATTCCCGGTCATATTCATTAAACGGCATTTCGGTGCACAAATTATTCCGTATTCATACATAGCCCGGAAAAAAAGTTTATCCTGATGTAAGTATCAATGGCTAATTCCATGGCTCGAACCCGTGAACCAGAGACGGATCTAGGATTTTTAGTACATGAGTGTGCAACCAAAAAAGGAAGAAAAAATGTATTAAGTGGAATTGATCCCTATTCCTCCAAATAAATAACACAACCTTCAACCAAGTACCTCAATCAACCTTCTTGGAGCATGGGTGCCAACAGATAATATTATACCAATTTTAAAAATATGTACATAAAATATTAATTTTGCCGAGAGACCATGGGTTCACGTGCCCCGTCATCTTACCTATACATCCGCCCCTGCCGTGAACTACAGGTCATACTGAAACAATTTTACCATTGCTCCAACACCCTCTTTCCCTGTTCATATTCATTGATTTCTAAAAATTAAATTAAAATATATCGGTCCCCAAAACATATCCCGGGTTGCATGTTGAAGAAGCAACTTCACGTGGTGGGGAAGTTCTATAAAATACATGATTCGACCTTGCTGAAAATCAATAAAAAGTTTTACGTGTTGTTGAAAATCAATAACTCTTAAATTTTTCAAACTAAGCTATATCAAAAATGGAGAGGGCAATTCCGTCATCTGGTTCTTTCAAGCATCAGCCTCCAACTTGTGGTAATTTCATCACCATTCTCAGCATCGATGGAGGTGGCATTAGGGGACTAATTCCTGGCACCATTCTTGAGTACTTTGAATCTCAACTCCAGGTGAAGTTTACACTTCTCCGATGTTTTTGATTCTCTACCTTTATTTGTGTTTTAAAGTATCAGTGTAATTTAACCTGTTATATCAGATTAATTACTTACCATTTATCAAATTTAAAATTTGGACGAATAGGCATTGGACGGTGAGGATGCAAGGCTTGCAGATTATTTTGATGTAATTGCAGGAACAAGCACAGGTGGTCTTGTCACGGCTATGCTAACAGCTCCAAACAAAGATAAGCGTCCTCTGTTTGCTGCTAAAGACATAAAGCCTTTCTATCTTGAGCATGGCCCTAGGATATTCCCACAAAATACTTTGTAAGTTTTTTAATTGTTTTTTTTTAATGTGGAATTCTTGTTAAAGCACTAATATTATCTTAGGACTGACACTTTATTTTGCTTTTAATCTTAGTAATTGGTTTGGAATTGGTACAATGTGGAAATCAGTAACAGGACCAAAGTATGGTGGGAAGTATCTTCACAAAGTCATAAAAGAGAAACTAGGAGAGACTCATCTGCATGAGACATTGACTAATGTGGTTATTCCAGCTTTTGATATCAAGAATATGCAGCCCACGATTTTCTCTACTTATGAGGTCCTTTAATTTTCTCTCACTTTATTGAGCTCTATGCCTCTTAAGTGAGTTGCATTTTTGTCTAGAATTTTGACTTTATACTCGCACAAATTTATCAGTTTTTATTAGGGGGAGTCAAATTTAATGCATGAAAATATTAGTTGATGGATCATTTTGGGCGTAACAAGTTGGCATGTCTAAAAGTTTGGTTCAATTTGGATTTTGGACGACATATTTAGTCCAAATTGATCCAGGAAAAAAGTTTCCGAACATTAAAAAAAATTAATTTTTTTAGGATTTTTGATATCATAATAATTAACATTAATACGTTCATTAGTTTGATTTGGTACTTAAATAAACTAAAAAAGAACAAACAAACGAATGGGAGTAATTTTGAATTGGACGAGTCAAGTTATGACTAACTCATTGTTTAGCCATATACTGACCTGCTTATCTTGACTCAAGCAAACAATGGTCGGATTATGAGCCAATATGTTTTAACTTGCTCAAAGGAAACTCAATTCACCCATTTGACGCCCAAATAGCTTGTCGAATTTATTATTTACTTTTTTTAGCCAGTATACAAAATTATATAATAATTATACACGATTATATACATTTTAATACATGAATTATATATATTATACATCCGCCGGTTGTTTTAAGTTTAAGCGCTTAGGTAGGTAGCTATTTAAGTTAAATCTTCTAGAAGGAATCTAGTTTTTGGGAGATTTTGAAAATCAGAACTTCAAATCCCAAATATAGCTTATGACCTCTTTTTGGGCCAAATCGTGACCATTTGAGACTTTTTAACCGATAAAAAAGGAGTTTTTAATATGTCAAAATTTGCCTTAAAATTCATGTCGCATTTTCAATTTCAAATCAAACTTCATCCAAATCAACTTTTTTTAAATATATTTGGGAATCTATAATATTGCCGTGATCACTTTTGCTGGAAAAATTTGAGCTGATAGATAGAGAATGATTAACTGCAGGCTATGGAAAATCCATTGATGGATGCTAAGCTTTCAGATATATGCATTAGTACATCTGCTGCTCCAACATATCTTCCTGCACATCAATTCCAGACTCAAGACAAAGATGGCAAAGTTCAAGAGTTCAATCTTATTGATGGTGCAATCGCAGCTAACAATCCAGTACGTACAACTATTTCACAATACGGTTAATTTCACATATAGTTACACAACTTTATCTGCTAATATAACGGTAAAATTACACATAATTTTTTGTCACATTAAAGTAAGTGAAATCTACCTACTATATATTCACTAAACTTTACCTACCGCATAACAATAAAGTCACACTACTATTGTTTGTATTACATTAAAATAACTGAACATTAGCTCTTATTATAACAATAAAGTTACTAAACTTTACTCGCTATAAAGACAAAATGTATCCATCAACACGACTTGACTGTTATAATGAAAAACGTATTGTGACTTTACTGTTATAATATGTAAAGTTTAGTTACTTTCATAGGACAATAAATAATTCTATGGCTTTATTATTGTATGAGTAAAGGCTAATTACTTTAAAATAACAATAAATATTGTTGTAAAATAGTGAATAGTTAATGAAGTTAGTGACTTACATTTGAAATAAAGCTACTGTTTGGCCATAGAATTTGAGAGTTTTTTTTCAAATTTTATTTTCAAATATTTCAATTTTTTGGCAGAATTTGAAGACAAAATCCCAAAAACAACTCTAGAATAGTTTTTGGAGTTTTGAAGTTTTCTACTTACAACACTTCAAATTTTTTTTTCAAGTAAAATACATGTCCAAACGCAATTTAGATCAACTTTCAAAAATCATTTTTCATCTCGCCTTCAAAAATTCATTTTTTTTTCATATTTCAACCAAATCTATGCTCAAACGCTGGCCAAATAACTCAAAGTTTGTATAGTGTCAGAAATTGATATGACTTGGATGCTTTTGCAGACCCTTATTGCTACAAGTGAAGTTACCAAACAAATATATGCTGAAAACAAAGATTTCTTCCCTATTAAACCCAGTGATCATGGAAGGTTTTTGGTGATTTCAATAGGCACTGGATCAGCAAAACTGGAACAAAAATTTAATGCTAAAATGGCAGCCAAATGGGGTCTCTTAGGTTGGCTAACTAAGGGAGGTTCAAATCCAATTATTGATGTTTTTACTCAAGGTGGTGATGATATGGTTGATTATTATAATTCTGTTGCTTTCCAAGCTCTTCGTTCTCAAGACCATTACCTTCGTATTCAGGTAATAAATAGAAATCGCACTCCCCCCCACCCCCCACCCCACCCCCACCGTCTGCTATCTTCAAACTCTATTTGTGAAATTACACTGGATTTTGTTGTTATTGTTGTAGTTGAGTATTTATCAACTGACATATTTAAGGAGAGATATAATAAAATTACCATATTATTTATTGCTTCTTAAGAGGGTGTGTCAAGTCAATAATTAGCAAGTAAACTTGAATGAAGGGTGTAATTTAGAAATATACTCATGCGATCCAGGCTATAAAACGTACAATATGTTTTAACGAGTGTGAAATTTTTTTATAAGACTGATAATATCGAATCGAAGGAATACATTTAGTTGAAGTAGCTTTGTTTCAAACAATATAACCACCTTTATTTAGCCTCTACCAGGATCTTTACGTAAATAGCATGCCAAACTTACTATTTACTTTTTCTAGTGATATTATATATAGATTATACACTGATTGCATATGATTATACATACACATAAATACATAAATTATACATATATTATATATCAGTGGAATATCATTTTTACCGTAAACGGTTATGTGAGCATCTATGTAGGTAAATTTTCAAAAAGAAATAGTTGAAGCTGCTTAGTTTAGAGATGCACACAACAATAACAACCCAGTGAAACCCCATTAGTGAGGTTTGGAGAGAGTAGTGTATATGCAGACCTTACTCCTACCCCGAGAGGTAAAGAGGTTGTTTTAGATAGACTCTCGGCTCAAAAAGACGAGAGTATTAATTATGTTGCATGTATTTAGAGATGCATGTATTTTCAAATAAAATATTGAAATAATAGGAGTGTTATTGGTCTTGTGACTTTATTATGACTAATAAGGAGTATTAATTATGTTGTTCAACAATGTTAGGATGACACACTAAGTGGAATAGACTCCTCCGTTGATATAGCAACCAAAGAGAACATGGCCAAATTGGTTGAAATAGGAGAAAACTTATTGAAGAAACCAGTTTCAAGGATAAATTTGAAGAAAGGTATATTTGAACCACATGAAACTGGTGGTACAAATGAAGAAACTTTGAAAAGGTAATATTCAAAGTTTCTATTGAACATAACTATCCTACATATATAGTAATATCAATACCAAGAAGATTAATCAGTATATATATATATATATATATTCAGTGTTAATTATTGAATTGAACATATTATTTTTGCCAGGTTTGCAACAAAGCTTTCTGAAGAAAAAAGACTCAGGAATTCCAAGTGTCGTCATGCAAACAATACAACTTAACTTAAATAGCACTTCATTTGTTTGGAGCATATAAGAATCCTTGTTCAGTTGTTCATGACAGTTGTATTTCTATTTATATATTTTCTAAACTTTGAATATTGAACCAGTGTAATTATAATCATATAGTGTGTTAAGAATAAAGAGAAATTTCTTGGCTTTTCCATATAATCTAAGGTTAATGATCAGTCGACCATAATGATAATGCCTCTAACTTCAAATTAGTTGAAATAGCTAAAAGAATCATCACTACATAGTTTACTATTTAAACCATGTTAGATAATCAATAAATTAAAATTCTCTAATAATATTGTTTTTCTACGCATTCTACCAATATATATAAATTTCTCTATTTAGTAAATACTAAACCTTACGGGTCTAAGTATATCAGCATGGCCATTGGCTAATCCTTATCTCCCCTAGTCAGTGTACATTAGGTCTTTTGCTTCTATTTTCTTCTTTTTGATATGGTTCCTTTTATATAACTAAGGGTACTAAATGGGCAGATCGAGTCGAATACGGATTGATCGAAAGTGAGTGATATAAAAACAAATAAATAATTATTTTACCCGATCCATATTTAATACAGATAAAAAAATGAGTTAATCGGCGTGACTTCTTGAATATGATCACTTATGGGAGAATTCCTAGTCTCCCAAACTTGAGGAACCCCCAATTTCATTATTTGCAAATGTAAAAGTTAAATCCGTTGGTTATCCATTTTTAAGTGGATAATATGGATCTTATCCATGTTTGACCCATTTTTAAAAGAGGAATTTTCAGAAACCACTATTGTTTAGTGGTTATTAACTTCTTATAGCTACCATATACATACTTACTTGCTATAGCTACTAGTTAGTTATTACGGTAATGTATTCGTTGTATTCACGCTACTGTATTCATGAATACGGTCGAAAAAACTGCCTAAAAATAGGACAATCCATCTGTACACGACTGTATTCACATGTATTCGCGCGCCATGTATTCATGAATACAGTAACGTCAATCACCTTAAAAATAGGTGTAACGACCCGACCGCTCATTTTGAGCTCTAGCGCGTCGTTCAGCAGTTTGAGGCCATGAGCAGCTTCACTTCAGGTATTATGACTTGTACGCATGGTCGGAATTGAATTTCGGGATGTTCAGAGTTGATTTGGAAAGAGAATTCTCATTTCGGAAGCTTTAAGTTGAAAGAATTGACTAAGATTGGATTTTTGAGTAAACGACCTCGAAATCGGGATTCGAAGGTTCCAGCAGGTTCGTATGATGATTTCAGATTTAGGCGTATGTCCAGATTGGGTATTGGAAGACCCGGAAATGATTCGCCACCTATTGTAGAAGTTAGCATTTTTGGAAGAATTTCATAAGTTTGGGTTGAAGTGCATTTCAATGTTATCAATGTCCGTTTAGGATTCCGAGTCTGGGAATAGCTCTGTATGGTGATTCTGGTGTCAGGAGCGTGATTGGAAGTGAATTCGGAGGTACGTGGGTCATTTTGGAATCATTTGGCTAAAGATAGAAATTTGATGGTTTTTGAGGAGTTTGACCGGAAGTGGACTTTTTGATATCGAGGTCAGAATCCAATTCCGGAAGTTGGAGTAGGTCTGTAATGTCGAATGTGACTTGTGTGCAAAATTTGAGATGAATCGGACGTGATTTGATAGGTTTCGACATTGAATGTAGAAGTTTGAAGTTCTAAAGTTCATTAAGCTTGAATTGAGGTGCGATTCATGATTTTGATGTTGTTTGATGTAATTTTAGGCCTCGAGCAGATCCGTGTTATGTTATGGGACTAGTTTGTGTGATTGGACGGGGCCCTGGAGGCCTCGGGTGTGTTTCGGGGTAGTTTTAGATCATTTCGGTCTATTTTGCAATAGCTGATGCGGGTGTCTGGTATTGTCCTTCGCGTTCACGAAGATCCTCTCGCGTTCGCGAAGAAGGATTTGGCTTTAGGGACTCTGTTCTTCGCGTTCGCGAAGAGTGTCTCGCGTTCGCAAAGAAGGAAATCTCTATTGCACAGGTCTGACTTCGGAGGCTAATATCTCGCAATCTATAAGGAATTTGGAGATAATCCAAATACGAAAATTGTAGCTCTTTGTGTCTATTTTTCATAAAATTAAACCATTTAGCATTTGGATTTGTGTAAAAAATGTTATGTCTGGTACACTACAGGCTATTCTAGAAGATGAAGAAGAAATTTGTGTTGTACAGGGCTGACTTTGGCAGCTTATATCAAAAAATCTATAAGGAATTGGAAGATGACCAAAACATGAAAGTTGTAGATCATGGTGTCTAGTTTTCAAAACATTAAACCATTTATCATTTGAATGTTTTTACGAAACGTTATGACTATTATACTAGATACTATCTGAGAAGAGTTTGGAAAATGGTTTTTGAGAATTTTCTTCTTCGCGAATGCGGTGGGGGTCTCGCGAACACGAAGAAGAGTCGTCTGGGCAGTGTATAAGTGTAAAGAAATGGGTTTGGCTCATTTTCTCCATGGGAGCCGACCTAAGAGCGATTTTGGAGCTCCATTTTCATCATCCATGTCAAGGTAATTGATTCTCACCTATTGAAAGATAATTACTTGGATTATATCTAGATTTTTAACATGGAAAATCATGTAAATTAGTAGAAAATTTGGGATTTTGAAAAACATCTAGGAAATTTGTATTTTTGGATTTTGACCAAAATTTTTGGACATGAAATTGAGAGACAATTATATATTTAAGTTCGTGAGGTTGTGGGTAAACTTTATCTTCGAAAAATTTCGGAATTCGGGCACGTGGGCCGAGGGCGATTTTGTCAACTTTTCGAGTGGAGTTGAAATTTTATATAAATTTAATTGTTATGAGTATTAGGGTGTATTTTCATTGGTTTGGCTGTTATTTGGCTAGTTTTGGAGCGTTGGGGCATCGGTTTGAGTCGTCGGAAGAGGCTTGAAAGCCGGTTATTGGACTTCAGAGCGAGGTAAGTCTCCTTTCTTACCTTCTAAGAGGGAATTTCCCCATAGGTAAAATATTTGATTATGTGCTCCTAGTTGTAGGGGCTACGTACGCACGAGGTGACGAGAGTCCGTGCGTAGCTACTATTATGTTTAAGTTTGGGTAGTCTAGGACCCAAAAACATGTTATACCTGAAATATTTGTAATCTTATTCATAACTAAAATTGACTAAATCATATCGAATTGGTAAAAGAATTTCTAAAAAGGGTTAAACCTCATTTTCTTAAATCGTTAAAAGAGAATTGACTTTTCTTTGGATAAATATTTCTTGATGAATTCTCAATTGACTGTTTGAATGTGTGTATCTAGGAGTACCTGCATCACATGTATGATTCGCGAGAGAGGTAATAGATGCATCTATGGTTCGCGCCATTTGATCCTCTGGCAGTGCACAGTTTATATATTTGTTGGATCGGGTCGTACGACCTCGACATGATTTGCGCATGCTTGTAATGCTTGCTTGAGATTTACAAATTGATATTGCCTCCCTAGTCTAAGATAAATTGATAAATAATGGATTATGAATTTGGAGACTTCTAAATATAAAAAGGAATGTTTACTTGTTTCTTGACTTACTTGAGTTTACTGCCGTTTTTTATAAATTCATGATTATTCGCATATTAATATATTATTATTGGACCACTAGTAAGTATCAAAGTCGACCTCTCGTCTCTACTTCTTCGAGGTTAGACGGAATACTTACTGGGTACATTTTGTTTTTGTATTCATACTACACTTGCTGTGCATTTTTGTTGCGCAGGCATATGTATGTCTAGTGGCTTAGGTGGGCGCAGCGACATAGTTGATACAGAGACTTAGGTGAGCTGCACCTCTCGAGACGATCCGCGGCCAGCATAGTCTCCTTCAGAGTATTGTACTGTATTTCATTTTCTATCCAATTCGTATTTTGGACAGTTGTTGTATTACATTATTTCCTAGAAACTGCTCATGCACTTATGACACCGGGTTCTGGGATGATTATGGGGTATTCTGTATTAACTTCTAAGCATTCTTTTATTTATTTTGTAAAGATTATCTTTTACTAGCTAAATTGAAAGAAAATCATAGTTTTCACAATTATTTAAACGAGAATTTAATTAAGTATTGATGGTTGGCTTGCCTGACAGCGATGTCCGGCACTATCACGACCCTTAGTGGATTTTGGGTCGTGACAATAGGTCTCTTTCAGCTGTATAATAACGGAAAGAGGATCGATTAACGTGATATACTCCTAATATAACTCAACAAAATCAATTCTAACACGACTCATGCCTCATTATCAACCCAATAATTAGAAGATTTATAAGATGCTAAACAACAAAAAATTTAGCATTGTATATTCAACTTCAACAAGACACAATCTGTAGAGCTTCAGAGTTTCAATCCCTTTTTTTCTGATATAGTTCGAGATTTTGATTTGACCTTCATTGATAGGAATTTTTTCTTCCTGGAATTGATACAAGTCTCAATAGAAAATATTTAGAAATTTGATTTACTAGATGGCAAGCTTAACGGTGCTAATTCGTCATTCTAGGAAATGGAACATTCAATATTGTTATGTCGATTATTCGATTGAGGGGATATGATAAAGTTGTGTGCGTCATAGATGATTTAGTTGCTTCAATTTCGAAGCAACTTGACATAGATTTGAGCTCCAAGTCAATTAAAATTGAATACAAAGTGGAAGAAAATGGCATGCTTATGGAAATACACAACGACATGGGTTTCAGGATGCATATAGAGTTGAAAAGGGAGAACAGAGAATTGGGGATGTATCCATTGTGTATAAATACATTGGATAAATACATGAAGTTAATTCAAAGTGACCTAATGCAACTTGACTGTACAGATGGGGTGAATACATTTGATACAGTTGATACACTTGCACTTTCGTCTTTAAACTCAACGAACCAATTGAGGTTTTCGAACTGAAAAGGGATTTGATTATTTCAAATACTAATAAAAAAGAGGTGATGGATGGACAAGCATTTAAGGATAAGTCCCCATTGAAGGCGGTAATGGAGCAATATGCAATTGCTGAAAGGTTTTAATTCCGGGTTGATAAGTCAAATGCTATCAGGTTTGAGTGCTATTACATACTACAACTTCATAATATATGTGCTTCAATTGTATGTTTGTGCAGTCGTAACAGTTTTATAGTATATTCAGAGCAACATATTATAAATACAACATATATTATATTGTATGCATAATATATGTTGTCTTTCATGGTATGTTTCTATATCACTGTTTTTAATAGAATGTGCTGAAACAGTTATAGGAGAAGTGAACCATTTATATTAGTGTATTCATAATATACTGTTGTATATAATATATTAAGCATTTTATGTTGTATTCATGTAACATATATTGTATTTCATTGTATGTCTCTATATTCAAAACTTTGTTGAAAAATAAAAATGTTGTGTGTTTGTGGTTAGAAAATAATTAGCCGAATCAGCTGTAGAAGTAATTCTCCAGCTGTATTTAAATATGCATAATGCCCCGTTTATACAACTCTATTCAACATTAACCTGCAATGATCTGTATATATTGTATTCATACATAACCAATTGTATTTATAATACAAATGTATTTGCAGCTATATCCTGTTATGTATTTATGAGAATTGTGAATGAAAATTTAAGGCTTCTAATAGTAACAAATCACAAATGTTCAAAGTGAAGGAGTTAAATCATAAGCATACATGTCCGTTGAAGGATAAGGTGTATGAGAAACGCCAAGCAACCAGTAGGTTGATTGGGGCAATGATTTGGTCCAAGTTTACAAATCAGAAGAGGAAATACACGCCAAAGGTTATAATTGATGATGTAAAATCGGACTTTGGTGTAGATGTTAGTTACATGTTGGCGTGGCGCGCTAGAGAAAAAGCAGTGAATTTCCTGAGGGGTGAACCAGCTGATTCATACAATAAATTACCAGGGTACTTATATACACTGGATATAACTTATCCTGGTTCACATATTAGAATGGAAAAATATCTTAAAAATGAGTTCATGTATTTGTATATATCGTTGTATGATTTTACAAAGGGATTCGATTACTGTAGACCCATCATCATTGTGGATGGCATTAAAATCAGCATACACAGGGACCTTCGTCTTGACTAGCGCATTGGATGGTGTAGGTTAGTTAATAAAAAAAATACATACAAGTTAGACTAACATAGAAAATGCTATTTTGCTTTTTTAATACAACTGTAATGATATTTTTTGTCTGTATGCAATTGTATTTACCGGACATATACTTTCACTAGTATATGGCGTAGTTGTTTCAGAGAATGATGTTGCTTGGTTGTGGTTCTTTGAGCAATTTAAGGTAGCTTGTGGCGAATAGGAAAATATGTGCATCGTTTCAGATAGGAATAAGAGCATCATCAAATCTGTATCTATAGTGTATCCTACCGTACCCCAATTTTCTTGTATATGGAATCTGTGGAACAACGTATACAAGGAATTCAAAAAGAGTCATGAGAAGCTAAACGAGGTATACTTTTCAATGGCAAAATCATACATCCATGATGAATTTGATAGTCTAATGGAAAAAGTAGAGAAGGTAGATATTCGGGGTGAAATATTACTTGGAATTAGCTGAATACGAAAAACGGGCTAGGTTGTATGCACCTGTTAACTGAGGATGGACTATGACGTCAAATATTGCTGAGTCAATCAATTTGGCACTTGTATCAGCAAGAGAACTGTCAATATATGACTTCCTAAAAGAAGTTAGAAAGATGTTTGGACATTGGAATTGCAGCAATAAAAAAGAAGCTTTACACACATACACAATGCTTAAAAAATATCAAGAGATTCTTATATTGAATAAGGCACTGTCTATACGTATGACTGTAAGTTTTTTAAACTTTGTTATAATTATTTACATTGACAAAATTAAGATATATGAATACATCATGTACTTATGCCGGATACAACCTGTAATATTAACCTACTGTTGTATATATCTTAATAAACCTAGTGCCTATATTCAGCTATATTCATGTTATTACTGTTGTATTCAGTATATTTCATTGGTTGTATTCATTGATTTTCTATTTGTATTTGTGATGACCCGATAGGTCATCTTATATTTTAGAATCTAATTCTGTGCTTTGAAGCCTTAAATACCTTATTTTGGCCCTCCTTAATTTATGTGCACAGTCCAGGTATTTTTTCGGAAAGCTTTTCTGTTAAAACGGAGAAAAATATGAAATTTGTGCCTTAAAATCTATTAGAGTTCGGTCAATTTTTTGATCAAACTGACCTGGATTCATATTTTGACTGTTCCGGTGAGTCCGTATCGTGATTTGGAGAAGTCCCTAGCCCGAGTTATTACACTTTGTTGAAACTTGAAGGTTTAAAGGCTTGGTGACTTTGAAAGTTTGACCAATATTTGACTTTATTGATATCAGGTCCATATTTTGGTTCTGAAACCCGGTATAGGTCTATTACTATATTTATGACTTGTCTGTCAAATTTGGTGAGAAACGGAGTTGGTATGATGTGATTCGGACGTCCGGTTGTAAAAATAGAAGTTCATGAGTTTTCTTGAAATTTTGCTTTAATTTGATGCTCAATTCGTAGTTCTAGGTGTTATTTTGGCGATCTGATCGCGCGAGAAAGTTTGTATGATGTTTTTTTTACTTATGTGCATATTTAGTTTAGAGCCACGAGGGCTCGGGTGAGTTTCCGATAGGCTACGAAATGGTTTAGACTTAGAACTCAGCTCTTGAGGCTAAAGGTTTCAAACTGAGAAAAACGAAGATGGAATACGTGGAGTGTATTTTTAGCACTGATCCGTGGGAAGTGGGCGTGGATGTGAGGCTTGAATCACAAGTTATTCCAAGTAGAGATAGCTTCAAGTACCTTGGGTCGGTTATCCACGGGGGAGAGGAGATCGATGAAGATGTCGCATACCGTATTGGGGTAGGATGGATGAAGTGGAGGTTAGCATCCGGAGTTTTGTATGACAAGAGAGTGCCAACGATACTCAAAGGTAATTTCTATAAAGCGGTGGTTAGACTGGTCATGATGTATGGGGCTGAGTGTTGGCCTGTTAAGAACTCACATATCCAAAAGATGAAAGTAGTAGAAATGAGGATGTTGAGATGGATGTGCGGGCACACTAGGATGGACAAGATTAGAAATGATGATATTCGGGAGAAGGTTCACGTGGCTCCTAGTGTTGACAAGATGCGGGAAGTGAGACTCAGATGGTTCGGGCATGTACAGAGGAGAAGCCCAGATGCTCTAGTAAGGAGTGTGAGCACTGCTGGATGTGGAGGGCACGAGAAGAGGTAGAGGGCGCCCTAAGAAGTATTGGGGAGAAGTGATCAGGCAGGATATGGCGAGGCTTCAGATTTTCGAGAACATGACACTTGATAGGAAGTTGTGGAGGTCGAGTATTACGGTTGTAGGTTAGGAGGTAGTTGAGTGTTGCGTTATTTTGTATCGTTGTGAGCCTAGTCTGGTAAGGTTTTTGTCTAAAATACCTAGAGGCATTGTCATGTCTTAATATTTTCTCTTTTCGGTGCAAGACCTATTTACTAGCCATCATTTCTGCCTTGTATTTTTCTTCTACATTTTATGTTCCTATTTTTCCTATGATCTCTATGGTGAAACTAATATTCTCTCCTTTTGTTTTTTGTTTTTTCTTTGCGAACATCCAAAATTCTGCCAGGCTTGCATTTGCAAAGAGTGCCATTGTCAGCAAGAGCTCGCTTTTTCGATCATGAGGTCGCAATTGCGGGGAGGCTAGAGTTCGCATTTGCGAACATTTCATCGCAAATGCGATAAAGCAGAGGTGCGCAGGCTTCACAATTGCGAGGTATTCTTCGCATTTTTGGGGGTTCGCAATTGCGAATCCTTGGACGCAAATGCGACATATGCAACTGAACAAAATAAGAGTTAGACGGGATTTTTGTTCATTCTTCAAATTTTCAAAACTAGAAAATCCTAGAGGCGATTTTTCAAAGAACTCCTCTTCCCCAATCCATTGGTAAGTGATTATAACCTATTTTCTTTCAATCTTTCATTACATTTCATAAGTTTTTAACCTAAAATTTAGTATTTTCATGGTGGAAATTGGGGGTTTAGTAGAATTAGGAATTTTTGTAAAATTGAGATTTAGACCTCAAATTGAGGCCGAATTTCAAAACAAATTATATAACCGGGCTCGGGGTGCATGAGTAATCGGGTTTTGGTCCTAATTTTAGGTTTGGACCAAGCGAGCCCGGGAGTTGATTTTTTTTTTTACTTTTTCAATAATGACCTAAATTGAATCCTTTGCAATCGTGGGTAGTTTCTAAAGCTTAATTTCAATCGTTTGGTTGGTAATTTGCTAGATTCTATTGGTTCGGAGACTTGTTTGAAAGTCAGAGTTGTGGATGAGTTGATCCTTGGAGCGAGGTAAGTATCGTGGTTAAACTTGACTGGAGGGATTAGGACTTGTTTGTCTATTTTCTACATGTTTAGATGTTGGGTACAGCGTATATGTGAGGTGACGAGTACTTATGCATTTTTGTCGGGTTAAAACATGCGAGTGGGACTTGTTCCTTGTAATTATTGCTTACTTTGATCATGTTATACATGCTTAGACTAGTTACTTGTTAAATTGATCGTTCTTACCGAGTTTATGGGCTTTTGAGATAATTAGGTATTGTTTCTAAAGTTGAGATTAGTATTGTGGAACCATTGTTGAAGTAAGGCTTAATCTTGTTGATTCTATCTCCTTGTTATTACTTGTTCATTGTTATATAGTAAGGGAGAGTGTTAATACACAAAGGGTAATATCGTGCCATATGTGAGTGTTAATGCACGAAGGGTGATGTCATGCCATATGTGAGTGTTAATGCACGAAGGGTGATGTCGTGCCATATTGTGAGAGTTAATGCACGAAGGATGATGTGGTGCCATAATTTTTAGAGTTAATGCACGAAGGGTGATGTCGTGTCGTATCTATTGATTTGTGATGAAAGTGAGTGTAAAAGCACGAAGGGTGATGTTGTGTCGTTATTATTGTTTCACTGTAAGGTTAAGAGTAAAAGCACGAAGGTGATGCCATTCAATTTTATTCATTGTGTTTACTCGTTTTACTGGATAAAGGTGTGAGTAGCCCAAATAAAAATACTTCTACAAAAAGTCACAAATAGATTTTTTTTAATTGTTTTTAATTTTTATAGAATTTGTAAGAATTTTTTTTTATTCTTTGCATTTAGTTGGATTTTTGTGCACATTAATATTTTAAAATCATGAAAAATACCCTTAAAATGTTCAAAATTTTATGCATTGCATTTTAGGTTGTTATTTGCATTTTTAAGGTTAAGTTGTTAATTAATTGCATTATTAAACAAAAATACCATAGGTTCTTGTATTTTTAGCTTTTCATTTCGAATTACTAATTTTTCTTTCATTAGTTTTAGGTTAATTAATTATCTAAATATTAGAAATAATGAGTAGGTTAATTTTTCAAATTAGAATTGAGTTAGAATATAATTAGGATTTTTTTTAATTTGTAGATTTTAAAATGAAAGAAAAAAAAGAGAGGCTTTGTTTGGTCTTGATTCAAATTGGGCCAAAAGATTTAAATTGTCCCAAAAACACCCCAATTCCACCCCATCCCAAACCCCAATCCCACCTAGTTCCCCCACTAAATCAAACGATCCCGTTTTACCCCCATCTAATCCCCACCGTCGATCACTTTAGATCTAACGGCCCATAACTTCACATCCAATCCCCTTATAACTGTCCTAAGCCCCCCCCCCCAAAAAAAAACCCTAGACACCCAGTTCATCTCCCTCTCATCTCCCTCTCTCACCCTCAGCCTCTTACCGGCCGCCGGAAATCTCCCCACGGTGGTGAACTACCTCCAATCACCCCCAAATTTATACCACACAACCCCCACACTCTCCTAAATCGTATCCCCTTATCCATTTCCCCAAAGCCCTACCCATCTTCTTCAATTCTAGATCTAAAAATTCCAGAAAACCTAATTTTCTCATTTTTTTTGATTTTTCACGAATCCAACTCGTTTTGACCTAGAACTTACGTTAATCAATTGCACTTTTAGTTCATTTCGAGGTCATCGGAATTTGACTGACCCACCGGATTTCGGCCAGAATTCGTCGCTCTTATTCGCCCGCTAGATTTTATTATCATTACTCCTTTGAAGTTTAATCGGAGTAAAATTTCATCATTCTCTCTTCTTTAATTATCAGTTTGGTTTTACTACATGCTAGATTAATATTTAATCGCCTATAAATATTTTAGCTTTCTGAGTAATTGTTTGATTCAATTGTACTTGATTTTTAGTCGATTGATAATAGGGTTTTGGCTAAAATTACATATGTTCTTAATTGATAGGTTAGTTAATTTGATGTTTTTGATGGTTTATTTTTTTAATTTAGGTTAATTATAGGTTAAGAAATTAGTAGAATTCCTAGTTATAATTAGAATTTAGAATCTAGCTTTTGTTTGTTTTTCTGATTTTCTATTTTGGGCTTCTTCTGTGAATTCGGATTTGGGCCTGTCTTGGGCCATTTGGCCATGGCATTTGGCCCAGACCCAAGAAGAAGTTTCAAGAAAATGAACAACTATCCAATTCTCAGTAAAAAAAGATACTGAAATTGGATAAGAAAGGGACAGGTGTAGAATTAGTTAGGAAAGATTCTTTTTCCCCTTAGGGAGGGCACATGGGAGGGGAGCTGAGATTTTTCCTTTATAAAAAGGACTCCAATTCACAGAATATTTCTCTGGAATAAATGGACACGAAAAACACTTCAGAGAATTGAGGACTATCTTTGAGAGATTTCTATTTTCATTCTCATTTTCTGATTTTTATTTAGAGATAGAAAAAAAAAAAAAAAGAATATCAAAGCTGCTTATTCTTTCATTCTTTTACTGGTTTTTGCTCGAGTTCTACTAGGGTTTTGAGTGGACTACTGGTTCTTCTATTCTAGAATTGCTGGGTTTCTTTTCTTGTTTGTCACACTGCATTTTGCTGATTTTTCTTGCTCTTACTGATTTCCTGTTGCTGCACTTGCTCTTGTTGCTGGCTTCTTCCCAGTTTCAGAGACTTAAAATGGCCAAGGTTCCATGTTTTGTTGAAAGAGAGTGAAATTCAGATATTCTGCAAATTAAGTTATTTTTTTGTTGTTTACTTAGCCATGAACTAAAGATTTGTATCTTTGTATGCTAAAAAGATACTCATTATTTTGTATTGAACAATTTAACTTCATGGATTCAATTTTGAGCAAAGTAATGCAAGTAGAATTGTTCATATCTGCCTATGATTTTAAAATCATGCAGCTATATATTGGAAAGATGTTTTGCTATAGAATAGTGATAATTTTGACAACATGAACCCGTTCGGTGAACTATAATCGTTTAATATGTATCAACACTGAGGAAGAAAAACAAATTAGTTAGTCTCTTTTTCCTTCTACCTATGTTCAATTATTTGAATTTTTATAAATGCTGAATTGGCAGCTTGCCTTCTTGAGGAACAGATAATTTTGTTCTATCCTTGAATTGAGCAACAATGTTGAATGCTAGCAAAGTCTTTTTTTGTGTCATACAATCTGCAAACGTCGAACTCGAAATGTGTCACCTTTTTCTCCTTGATGAATCTGATTATTTATATAGACAACATATTTGATAGCAATTGTATCCAAAAGTTCTACCATGAAGCACGTCTTTTATAATTGGTTGGTGATGCAATAATGGGTCAAATATTAATGAAACTTTATATATCTTTTTACAATGTTATATCCATAACTCAATACCTTCAATAATCTCAAATTAGTTTAGAAAAATAATTTAAACGCGCTAGTCGCTTTAAGCACGATTAATAATAATCATCGTGACTATGGGTATGGTTCCCGTGGCATAGTCATGATACCTAAACCCCAACTCGAGTGTGCGTTTCACGTGACTCGACCATAACTTCAAACAATAATAAAAATAAATATGTCACAAATCGCGGATGCATTTCATGTGGCGCAGTTGCAACGCGTACCAAAACCACAAGTGTACGACATTGTGACTTGTTCCCAAAAATAATTCCATAATACTAAAAGCGGTTAGAAAGTTAAAAATACACGTAGGTTTAAAATGTGTAATAAATCAGATAATTAGGCCAATTATTAATAGTTGAACGACCATGCTAAAACCACGGAACTCGGGAGTGTCTCACGCCTTCTCCCGGGTTAACAGAATTCCTTACTCGATTTTCTGTATTTCGCGGACTGTTAAACAGAGTCAAAATTTCCTCAATTTGGGATTTAAAATAAATCGGTGACTTGGGACACCATATAATTATCCCAAGTGGTAACTCTGAATCAATAAATAATCCTATTTCAATAAGCGTCACTTTAATCGGAAAAACTCCTTATCCCCTCAAAAAAAAGGAGATGTGATAGTTCTGGCGACTCTGTTGGAGACAAGAACCCAGAATCTCTGGTTCAGAGTTGAGAATTCGAGCTTAGAATAACTGTTATACTTGGCTTTTATTTATTATCTAATTTTTACGTGTTTGAACTTAATGTGCTAAGTGCCGCTTTTTACCGCTTTTTACCGCTTTGATATTGTTTGAACAATATATAAATAATTACGAAACTGTCACGATCCAATTTAACCCCTCCGAAGATGTCGTGACGGCACCTAGTCTTTACGACTAGGTAAGCCTAATATTACGTAAAATTTAAAGAAAACACTACTATAAAAATTAAAACAGCGTATTGTAAATAACAAGGATAGAGCCTCTCTGCATATACAAAATAATCTCCCAAGAACCGGAATATCGCTAAGTCACAAGCTTCTATAATCTATGCAACTCTATACAAAAGTCTGAAGATAAACAAAAGGAAATCTCTAGGAGGGAATAGAATGGGACTCCGAGGATCTGCGGACGCGGGCAGAAATACCTTGAAGTCTCCTAGAATCAGCAAGCACGCACTAACCTCAAGGCTGATAGCTCGTACCTGGATCTGCCCATGAAAGTATGAACAGGCAAGGGCATGAGTACACCATAATGGATACCCAGTAAGTGCCAAGCCTAACATCAGTCAAATAGTGACGAGGTCAGGTCAGAGCCCTACTGGATTATATTTAATAATTTAAACAGTAAGAGATGTAAATAGAGTTTACAGTAAAACAATTAAAGAAATGCACAAATTTTAACAGTTAAGGGAGCCCTCGGCTCAGAACAAGGTAAACACAACAGGAACTCTCCCGGGATACCATCCCGTAGGTTCCGAAATGATTATGCGATACAAGGGGATCTCCCGTAATACGTCCGTAGTCCCAAAATAAATATGCAAGACAAGGGAGATCTCTCGAAATACGTCCGTAGTCCCAAAGTAAATATGCAGCTCAAGATAAATGAAAGTTATGACATCAAATTATACAGTTTAGACTAAAAACAAACAAGGGAAAGAAGGTCTACCTAAGCATGTCGCACAGAAATTAAATAGGGAGTTAAAACACGTAAGCATTCTTTTCTAATCTTATCTTAGCAATTAAATATAGTAGTGCATTCTAATAAGGGAAAACAGTTTATGATTAAGAGGAAAAATGAGATTTTTACAATAATAGCTCGTGTACGTACCCGCCACCTCACTTACACGACACTCACACATCAAATAATACCAAACAACCTAAGGGGAAGTTTCTCAACATGAGGCTAGGCAAGCCACTTACCTCGAAACGCTCAAATCAACCTGATATCATGCTCTTTCCACGAGTATCCGACTTCGAATGGCCCAAATCTAATCAAACCAATTGTATAATGTAAATATAACTACAAGTAACTAATTTAACTAATGAAATCAAGCTAGGGTAAGAAAATAGTAAAAATGCCCAAAAATCCTCCCCGGGCCCACGTCTCGGAATCGGGTAAACGTTACCAATTTAGAACACTCATTCACTCATGAGATCACTCGTCTAAAAATTATTCAATTCTGACGCCTAAAACTCGATCAAAACCCAAAAATTCGATTGGGGAAACTATCTCCCCCAAATTCCCATTTCTTCCACTCAAATTCCTTGATTAGATGGAAAATATTACAATAGATTGATTAAATATAAACAAAATAGGGTTAAGAATTGTTATCCACTGACTTCCTCTGCAAAACCCTCACAAAATCGCCTTCTGCCAAGCTAAAAATCGAATTTGGTGTTATAAAATTTTAAACCCTCAAAATCCTCTTTTCTGCCCAACGATTTACGCTTCTGCGATCACTGGGCCGGATCTGTGGTCTCACACCTGCGGAAAAATCATCGCAGGTGTGAAGGTCACTTATCTGGCCTGGGGCCGCATCTGCGGTCAATGGGCTGCATCTGCGATCACGTATCTGCGGTGCCCCAGTTGCATCTGCGGTTCCTGATGCCCAAGCCAAATTCCACATATGCGGCTTCCTAGCTGCTTCTCCACACCTGCGGTCCCTCTTCCGCAGGTGCGATTATATCAGGTGTAACAAATCTTCAGCAATGCCTAAGTTCTAAACCAAATCCGTTAAGTATCTGAAACTCACCTAAGGCCCCTGGGACCTCAACCAAACATACCAACCAATCCTAAAACTTCATACTAATGCAGTCGAGCTCACAAATTACATCAAACAACGCTAAAACCACGAATCATCCTCCAATCCGAACCTCATGAACTTGAATTTCTAAAATTCTACAACCGATGCCGATACTAACCAAAACATGTCTGATTGATCCCAAATTTTGCACACAAGTCATAGTCACCACTACGGACCTATCCCAACTTCCGGAATCGGATTCCGACCCCGATATCAAAAATTTCATTATCGGCCCGAAACTCCAAAAATTCAACTTTCACCATTTCAAGCCTAAATAAGCTACAGACCTCCAAAACATAATCCGGACATGCCCCTAAGCCCGAAATCACCTAACGGAGCTAACGAAATTGACAGAGTTCCATTCCAGAGCTATCTTCACATTGTTCCAACTACGGTCCAAATTCTAAGACTTAAACTCTCATTTAGGGACTAAGCAGAAAAAAACTCTAAAATACTCCGAAACTCAACATGAACCATCCCGGCAAATCACAATAATAGAAAAAGACTCGAGGAAAGCAGTTAATAGGGAATCGGTGCGTTAATTCTCAAAACGACCGGTCGGGTCGTTACATCCCCCCCCCTCTTAAAATAGTCATTCGTCCTTCAACGAGCATAGAGACATACCTCAAGTGGTGAAAAGATGAGGATAACAGATGTGCATATCCTGTTTGGTCTCCTAAGTTGCCTCCTCGATTGGCTGACCCCTCCACTGGACCTTTACTGAAGCAATATTCTTTGACCTGAGCTTCCTGACCTGTCTGTCCAGAATGGCTACTGGCTCCTCAACATAAGATAGATCCTTGTCCAACTGGACTGAACTGAAATCTAATACATGAGTGGGATCACTGTGATACTTTCGGATCATGGAAACGTGGAATACCGGATGAACTCCTGCTAGGCTGGGAGGCAAAGCAAGCTCATAAGCAACCTCCTCAACATGCCGCAATACCTCAAAAGGACCAATGAACCTAGGGCTCAGCTTTCCCTTCTTCCCGAATCTCATGACGCCCTTCATAGGTGATACCCGAAGCAAGACCTGCTCTCCAACCATAAATGCCAAATCACGAACCTTCCGGTCTGCATAACTCTTCTACCTGGATTGGGCTGTACGAAGTCTCTCCTGAATCACCTTCACGTTATCCAAGGCATCATGGACCAAATCTGTACCCAACAATCGGGCCTCGCCCAGCTCAAACCATCCCACTGGGGACCGGCACCGCCTACCATACAAAGCCTCATACGGTGCCATATAAATGTTGGACTAGTAACTGTTGTTGTAGGAAAACTCCGCAAGTGGCAAGAACTGATCCAAAGAACCTCAAAACTCCATCGCGCACGCACGGATCATATCCTCAAGATTATGAATCGTGCACTTGGATTGCCCATCCGTCTGAGGGTGGAAGGTTGTGATCAGTTCCACCCTAGTACATAACTCCTGTTGTACGGCTCTCCAGAATTGTGACGTAAATTGTGTACCTCTGTCTGAAATTATAGATACTGGAATACAGTGAAGGCAGACGATCTCCCTGATATAAATCTCAGCCAACCCCTCCGAAGAGTACGTAGTCAACACTGGAATATAATGAGCTAACTTGGTTAGCCGATCCACGATCACTCAAATAGCATCGTACTTCCTCAAGGTCCGCGGAAGGCCAACTACAAAGTCCATGGTGATCCGCTCCAACTTCCACTCTGGGATCTCTAACCTCTGTAGCAATCCACTCGGTCTCTTATGCTTATATTTAATTTGCTGGCAGTTGAGACACTTGGCCATAAACTCCACTATATCCTTATTTATCCTCCTCCACCAATAGTGCTGCCTCAAATCCTAGAACATATTCACGGTACCATGATGAATGGAGTATCGCGAGTTGTGAGCCTACTCAAGAATCAACTCCCGAAGCCCATCCACATTGGGCACACAGATCTGACCATGCATCATCATCACGCCATCATCACCAATAGTCACATCTCTAGCATCACCTCACTGAACCCTGTCCTGAAGAACTAGAAGGTGGGGATTATCATATTGGCGGTCCCTGATATGGTCGTAAAGAGAAGACCGAGCAACCACACAAGCTAATACCTGGCTAGGATCTGAAATATCCAAGCTCACGAACTGATTGGCTAAGGCCTAAACATCCAAGGCTAAGGGCCTCTCAACTGCCGGAAGATATGCCAAACTCCCCAAACACTCCGCCCGGCGACTCAAGGTGGCCTTCCCTGGGTGGTACAATATAGTGATGTCATAGTCTTTAAGTAGCTCCAACCACCTCCGCTGACGTAAATTAAGGTCCTTCTACTTGAACAAATGCTGCAAACTCTGGTGATTAGTGTAGATCTTAGAAGGAACACCGTACAAATAATGACGCCAGATCTTCAAGGCGTGAATAATAGTTGCAAACTCGAGATCATGTACAAGATAATTCTTCTCATTCACCTTTAACTGTCTAGACACGTAGGCAATCACCCTACCGTCCTGCATCAATACTGCTCCAAGGCCAATCCTCAAGGCATCACAATAGATAGTGTAAGACCCCGAACCTGTAGGCAATACTAATACTAGGGTTGTAGTCAAAGATTCTTGAGCTTTTGAAATCTCTCCTCACACTCCTTAGTCTACCTAAACGGAGCACCCTTCTAGGTCAGCCTGGTCATAGGTGCTGCAATAGATGAAAATCCCTCTACAAAGGAAACTGCAGATCTCCGTAGCTGATGACGGTCAAGGCCAACTCTGCATTGCCTCTACCTTCTTCGGATCTACCTTAATTTCATCACAAGACACTATATGGCCCAAGAATGCCACTTATCCAACCATAACTCACATTTCAAGAACTTCACATATAATTTCTTTTCTCTCAAGGTCTGAAGCACTATCCTGAGGTGCTGCTCATGATCTTCCTGACTACGGGAGTACACAAGAATGTCATCAATAAAGACAATGACGAACGAGTTAAGATATAGCCTTAATACACTATGCATCAAATGCATAAATGCTGCTGGGGCATTGATCAGTCCAAATGACATAATAAGGAACTCGTAATGACCATACCGAGTCCTAAAAGTAGTCTTCATGATATCTGGATCCCGAATCTTCAACTGATGATAACATGAACTCAAGTCAATCTTAGAAAACACTCGAGCACCATGTAACTGATCAAACAGGTCATCAATACGAGGCAAAGGATACCGGTTCTTCACTGTAACTTTGTTCAACTTGCGATAATCAATGCACATACGCATAGAACCATCTTTTTTCTTCACAAACAAGACATGAGCACCACAATGTGACACACTGGGCCGAATAAAGCCCTTATTAAGCAATTCCTGTAACTGTTCCTTCAACTCCTTCAACTTAGGAGGATCCATACAATAAGGAGGAATAGAGATGGGCCAAGTGCCCGACAACAAATAAATGCCAAAATCAATATCTCTGTCGGGCGGCATGCCCGGAAGATCATCTGGGAACATATCAGGAAAATTCCGCACTACTAGGACTGAATAAACTATAGGGGTATCAATACTGATATCTCTCACATAAGCTAGATACACGTCGTACCCCTTCTCCACCATTCTCTGAGCTTTAAGAAATGAGATAACTCTGCTAGGAGTGTAATCTAAAGTACCCCTCCACTCTACTTGTGGTACACCTTGCATAGCCAGCGTCACGGTCTTGGCGTGATAATTAAAAATAGCATAATGGGGTGACAACTAGTTCATGCCCAAGATAACATCAAAATCTACCATGCTGAGCAATAATAAATTGGATCTGGTCTCAAAACCACTAAGAGTAATCAAATACGACCAATAAACGCAGTCCACAATAAGAAAATCTCCCACAAGACTGGAAACATAAACATGAGAGCTCAAAGAATCCTGAGATATCCCCAAATATGGAGCAAAATAAGAAGATACATATGAATACGTAGAGCCTGGGTTAAATAATATTGATGCATCCCTATGACAGATAGGGACGATACCTATGATGACTGAATCTAAAGTGATAGCCTATGGACGGGATGGAAGGGCATAGTATCTGGCTTGACCTTTCCCGCTAGGGCAACTTCGAGCTCCTTGACCTCCACCTCGAGCTACCTAAGAAGGTGGAGCGGCAGTTGGGGCTAGGAGAATTGCCGAAGGAACCGGTGAAGCACGTGGGTGCTGATAAGTCTGTGGAGGTGCACCTCTCCTGGCTCTGGGGCAATCTCTAACTAGTGAAGATTGTCACCACACTCAAAGAAACCCCTCGGAGGATGCGGTGGATGAGAAAGACTCGTACCTGGCCTGCTGGACTGGCCGGTAATAGCACCTCGAGCAGGAGGCATACTGTATACTGGCGGTGCATAATAGGGCTCCTGAGGTCTACAAGGAGCTGGAACGCCATTGGTTGCCGGCAGAGCTAATGAACAAGGAGACTCACAAAACTCCTACCATAGCATGATGTTGGTGCATGGGCTCCTGAATAATGACTAGTCTCTTGAGACCTCTTGGCCTCTCTTTCCTCTCTGTCCCAGGAAAACCTGCCCTCCATTCTCCTAGCAATACTTAATGCTTACTGATAAGTAATGTCCATCTTCAACTCCCTGGCCATACTGGTCCGAATACTAGGGAGGAGTCCCTTGATGAAGCGATGAACCGTCTCTCTGATGGTAGCAACCAAAGCCGGTGCATGACGAGCTAACTCACTGAAACGGACTACGTACTCTGACACAGTCATAACACCCTGGTGTAGCTGCTCAAATTCTGCTGCGCCAAACATCCCTGAGGCTCTGAGGGACATACTCATGCAAAAATATCTCTGAAAACTGAGTCCAAGTGAGTGAGGCCGCCTCGTCCAGACTACTCAACTCATAGGTACGCCACCACTGATATGCCGCTCCTTTCAGTTGGAAGGCAGTGAAAGAAACCCCACTCATCTCCACAATGCCCATATTGCGGATAATACTATGACATTCCTCAAGAAATTCCAGAGCATCATCTGAAGCTAGTCCGCTGAAAGTAGGTGGGTGATACTTCTTGTACCTGTCAGGTCTGAGCTTCTCTACCTCAGAAGTAGCTACCCTGGTCTCATGCTGAACCGGAGCCACTGAGGGCATAAGAGTGTACTCTGGGACCTGATCAACCTGGACCCTTTGCTCAGGAGTGCGGGTTGCGGGAGTCTATGCCTCTCCCCTGGCCTGAGATGTAGCAGGAGCTATCGAAAATAGTCCAGCCTGAGCTAAAGTGCTGAACATGCTCATGAACTGAGCTAATGTCTCCTAGAGGGTTGGAGTAGCAATAAGGATCTCCAGTGTCGGTCCTCCAGCTGGAGCTGTTGGGCGTTTCTCTGTCACAGCTCTCGCAGGTGCTCGAGTTGCACCTTGTGGTCGTCCTCTACCTCGACCCCAGCCTCTGGCGACTCTGGCAGGGGGCTCAGGTGCCTGGTCGTAAGTCCTCCTGGTACAAGTCCTCACCATCTATGAGAAAGAATAGAATAAAATAGAATTTTAATATTTTTCATGTCAATAACTCGCACGACAAGGAAATCAAAGAAGTATGATTGTTCTTAAAAGTTACATAGCCTCCCAAAGATAAGTACAGACGTCTCCGCACCGATCTGTGAGACTCTAATAAACCGGCTTGTGACTCACGGCTTCTGTGAACTTAGAGCTCTGATACCAATTTATCACGACTCAATTTAACCCTCTAAAGATGTTGTGACGGCACCTTGTCTTTAAGACTAGGTAAGCCTAATATTACGAAAAGTTTAAAGAAAAGACTACTATAAAATTAAAATAGCATATTGTAAATAACAAGGATAGAGCCTCTCGGCATATATAAAATAATCTCTTAAGAACCGCAATATCGCTAAGTCGCAAGCTTCTATAATCTATGTAGCTCTATACAAAAGTCTGAAGATAAACAAAAGGAAATATCTATGAGGGAATAGAATGAGACTCCGAGGATCTACGGACGCAGGCAGAAATACCTTGAAGTCTCCTGGAATTAGCAAGCAAGCACTAACCTCGAGGCTGATAGATTGTACCTAGATCTGCACACGAAAACATATGCAGGAAAGAACATGAGTACACCATAATGGTACCTAGTAAGTGCCAAGCCTAACCTCAGTCAAGTAGTGACGAGGTCAAGTGAGGGCCCTACTGGAGTATATATAATAAATTAAACAGTAAGAGTTGTA
This sequence comes from Nicotiana sylvestris, assembly GCF_000393655.2. Classification (NCBI taxonomy): domain Eukaryota; kingdom Viridiplantae; phylum Streptophyta; class Magnoliopsida; order Solanales; family Solanaceae; genus Nicotiana; species Nicotiana sylvestris. Next base: position 161,545,906 of record NC_091060.1, on the reverse strand, counting down.
AATAGAGTTTAAGGTAAAAAAATTAAAGAAATGCACAAATTTTAACAGTTAAGGGAGCCATCGGCTCAAACAAGGTAAACACAACAGGAAACTCTCCCGGGATACCGTCCGTAGGTTCCGAAATGATTATGTGGTACAGGGGGATCTCCCGAAATATGTCCGTAGTCCCAAAATAAATATGCAAGACAGGGGGGATCTCCTGAAATACGTCCGTAATTCCAAAGTAAATATGCAGCTCAATAGATGACATGCACGACATCAAATTATACAGTTTAGACTAAACACAAACGAGGGGAAGAGGGGTCCACCTAAGCATGTCGCACAGAAATCAAATAGGCAGTTAAAACAAACAGACATGCTTTCCAAATCTAATCTCAGCAATTAAACATAGTAGTGCAATCTAATGAGGGAAAACCGTTTATGATTAAGGAGGAAAAACGGGATTTTTACAACAATAGCCCGTGTATGTACTTGTCACCTCACGTACACGACACTCACGCATCAAATAATACCAAACATCCTAAGGGGAAGTTGTGATGACCCAAAAGGTCATCTCTTATTTTAGAAGTTAAATCGGTGTTCTGAGGCCTTAAAACCCTCCTTTTATTTCACTGATTTGCATGCGCAGTCTGAGCGTATATCCGGAAAGCCCTATGTGAAAATTTGAGAAAAATGCTAAGTTTTGCCTTTAAAATAGAATTAAGTTGACTTCGGTCAATATTTTGGGTAAACAGACTCGGACTCGTGTTTCGACAGTCCCGTAAGGTTCGTAGTAAAATATATGACTTAGGCATATGCCTGAAATTGAATTCCGAGGTCCGTAGCCCGGGGAATGAATTCTTAAAGAAATTTATTTGCTGGAAAATATAAAGACTTTTGAAAATGAAATGGCGTGTGTTCTTGATGGTATCGGGCCCATATTTTGGTTTCGGAGCCCGGTACAGGTTTAAAATAATATTTAAGTCAAACCTGTGAATTTTGGTAAGAATAGGAGTTGATTTGATATAAATCGGACCCTAGGTTGAGAAAATGGAAAATTTGAACTATCTTATGAATTTCATGAATTTGAGGTTAAATTCGTAGTTGTTGATGTTATTTCGATGATTTAATCGCACGAGCAAGTCTGTATAATGTTTTTAGACTTGCGTGCATGTTTGGTTTAGAGCCTCGAGGGCTTGGGTGAGTTTTGGATAAGGCTGGCATCCTGTCCGGGCCCGGTCCCAAACGGGCTTTGTGGGTCGGGCTCAAATGGACCCGATCTTCATGGGCCGGGCTTAAACGGACCTGGGCTTCATGGGCTTTGGGGTGTAACCAGACCGGGACCGTGTAGTAATGGTTCCGGGTTATGTGGGCCGGGCCCAAATGGGCCTAAATGGGCCTTGACTATTTTTAAATTTTTTTTTATCTAAGCCAATTTTTTGTAAATTATATAGCTTATATATATTATATATACTATATCTATATCTATAATATATATACACACACTATATACATGGCGTATATGTGTGTATATATATGTGTGTGGGCCTGACCTTTTTTTAAAAATAATTTTTATCTAAGGCAATTTTTTGTAAATTATATAGTTTATTTTGAGGGTGTATCATTATGTGTCTCCTCAAAATTCCCGTCCCCCGATCAACATAGTTAAAGACTAACTCTTTACTACAAGTTTTACACTTAGCTTTATTTTTTTTCTTATTTGAATAAAAAATGGCCAAACAAGAGATGTTTCGGCCCGTTTAGAAAGTTATCTAGAAAAAGTAGGGGTAGTAATAGGGGGGTCATCCGGGGTATCATTTGGATTAGTTGGGTTAACTTGAGCAACATGACTAGTGGGTGTATCATCATTCGGATCTATAGTTGGATTAGGGTAAAGATTGTTCATATATTCATCATCTAAGCGTTTACCACCACCAACATTATGCACATATTGACTATCCGTAAATTGTAATAAAGTATTATCACTATCAAGAATAGGAGTAGGTGGAGGGTAGGTATGGGGTTTGGGTAGGGGAGGCCGGAAAATTAGAGGAGGAATAGATTGGCCACTAGATTCACCACTCTTGGATTTTCCCTTATTTTTACTAAACATTTTTAAGGAATATGCCATCTTGATTATAATTATACAAAATAATTAAAGAAAATAAACAAAAATATAATATTAAAACTAAAGAGTTGGAGCGAGTTTACCGAATTGACAAACAACTTGTTGAAATTAATTATCGTTGAAGACTTGAATACTTCAATTCATCAACTTCATAATTTTTCACACAAGTTTCAAAAATAAAGTATCCAATTTTAGAAGAAAATTAGAGAGAGATTGATGATTTGGTAAAGAAAAATGAAAGAGTGAGGGGGTATTTATAGTTGTAAATAGGGAAAAAGTGTAATTATAAAAAGTTTGGGCTTAAAAAAAGTTGGAGGGGGAAGGGGGGGGGGGGGGGGGGTTAAATGGCTATTTTATAAATAGCCAACGACCATTTTGGCAGCCATAACGGCCATTTTTCAATAGCCAACGGTCAGATTTTAAAAATGATTTTTTTTAAATTATAGCCATTGGGTCCGTTTAGGACCGTTTGGGACCAGTTAGGACTGGTTGAACCAGCCCACTTAGGAGCCGATCCCGAGCCCAAACGGTCCCGGTCCTAACGGCCTTCACGTGTGAACCGGCCCACATGGACCTCAAACCCCCTGGTCTCGAGCTTAAACGGCTAGGTCCGTTTAGGCCCACTACCCATATGGGCTCGCGAGCCTGGGCCGGGCCCGAGCCTAACCAACCCACTTGTCACGCTTAGTTTAGGATAGGCCATAGAGTGCTTTTGGACTTAGGGAGATTGCTGGTATGTTTCAGCTGTGTAGCAGGCCCCTAATCTTGCAATTGCGAGATCAGGCATCGCAATTGCGATGAAAACAGTGACCGCAAATGCGACCTTTTGCTTCGCAAATGCGAAAAAGGTCAGGGCCAGCTTTTCTCGCAAATGCGAAGTTGTCCAGGTAGGCTAGTGGTCGCAAATGCGACAAAATTGTCGCAAATACGAAGGCATCAGAGATTGCGAAGGTTCATCTTTTTACATGATTTAACTTAAAATCTAGGATTTTTCATGGGAAATTGGGTGTTTTCGGGTAGAAAGTAGGATGATCAAATTTTGGGGATTTGGACCTCAATTTGAGGTCGGATTTCAAAATTAATTACATATTTGAGTTTGTGGGTGAATAAGTGATCGGGTTTTGACCAAGCGGGCCCAGAGTCGATTTTTGACTTTTTGGGAAAACATTGAGAAATCTATTTTCATGCATTAGAATTGGTTTATTTAGCATTTATTAATGTTATTAAGTAAATTATGACTAGATACAAGCAGATTGGAAGTAAAACCGAGAGGTAAAGCGGTAATTGAGGCTTGATTTTAGTTGAGGAATTGAGGTAAGTGTTTGGTCTGACCTTAGCTTGAGGGAATAAGAGTTTTGGTCTAAATTGCTACATGTTAGTGTTGAATACGACGTATATGCATGGTGACGGGTATCTATACATTGGTGTCAAGCATGCCCGTGAGTCTTATATCATGATTGTTGTGACCCTATTGTGTATTGTCCATGCTTAGGTTGATGATTATTAATGTTGAACATGATTCATGATAATTTCCTGGTGATTGACCATTGTTGAGTATTGGCTCAAGTTGAGATATTTTGTAAAGTAACTGTTGAAACAAGATTTGTTATAGTTGATTCCCTTACGGGGATGTGATTGTTTATATTATTGATTCCCTTGTCGGGACGTATTGTTTCTATTGTTTGGGTGAGGAAGAGTGTAAAGCACGAAGGGTGATGACGTGCATGATATTGTGAGTGAGTGTTAATGCACGAAGGGTGATGTTGTGCCGATAATGTAAGTGTTAATGCACGAAGGGTGATGTCGTGCCATGATTTGAGTGTTAATGCACGCAGGGTGATGCTGTGCTGATATTTTGAGAGTTAATGTCTGAAGGGTGATGTCGTGCCATGATTATGAGAGGTAATGCACGGAGGGTGATGCCGTGCCATTTCTGTTGATTCATATGGTGAGAATGAGAGTAAAAGCATGAAGAGTGATGTTGTGCATGTGTTACTGTCTCATTATTCTTGTTGATACAAATATGATGTTCATTATGCTTCACTATTGGTTTATTGTTAGAATTTGATATTGTTACATCTCGCGTTTTCGTACGTTAAAAGTTTCATCTTCAGTTAATTGACATAGACTCGGGGATGAGATTATCTTGAGGTTAACGTATTTATGCTATGTATAATAAGCGATAAGTAAGTGTCATGAAGGATAAAGGGTACACGAATTAAAGAAAATGAGTTTCGTTGAAAATGGCCAATTTGGGATAAAGTGCGAGTCGAGCGATACTACCCGATAATTATGGCCTAGTACCATACAAGGTACCATATGGCCGTGATAATTTGATATATATATATATATATATATATATATATATATATATAAAGTATATTAAAAATGAGTAGTATTTTTGAGTAATTTAGAATAATATTTTAAATTATGCGGGTAATTGATTAATTATTGGGTAATAGAACATTACCCAGTTAACTAATAAGTGGATAAAAATTTATAAATTATTTCCCCAATACGTAGCAAGAAGCCACAAATCAAGAAGTGACTAAGAAGTCACTTATGCCTAAGTGGCAACCTAGGAATGAATAATTATCCAAAAGAAAGACACATATACAAGTCTTATAATTCAAAGGACACAAAGTAATGTTACTCATTCAGAAAGAAAGCAAGAAGTATTTCATTCTTAATTTGAAAGGTTGGAAGCTAATTCCTCATAAAGGAAAACGTTGAAGCAGAAGCATTTCGTTTCAAAACAAAAGCTTCATCAAAAGCAATTTCATCCAAATTTCAAAGAATCAAAGCAAGATTTCGTTCCTCAATTTCAAAGCGCAGAAGCTTAATCCAATTTTTGGGTTCTAAGTTCAATCCATGAAGGTTTCCAACGGAATATTATACGGAGTTTTTCCTACTCCAGGTATGTTAAGGCTATCCCTTCTTTCTTTTGGCATGGTCCAAATTATACCGAAGAAACGGGCAAACGCATAGTTTCCATAAATTACTCTATTTATAGAAATATTATGGGTTTCTATATTCTTGATTCCCCATGAAAATTATTATTATCTTCTGTTCATGGGTCTCAGAATAATACGCAGTTGAAAAAGTTTATCCGGAAGGAATATTGAGATTATTACGTATTTTTCATGCATTTCACCCATTTATACATGTGCATTAACCCATGACCAGATGGAGTTATATACGCGTATATATGTAAATATATGTTTATGGGATATGGGAAAAGGTTACGTCATTATATACGCACCACCACCTGATCAACTGGTATATGTTGATGATGTTGCCCATAGTGGCTGAGACGATATGATGGGATTCCCTCAATGGCTTGATGATATTATGTACACCCATACCTATGCATGACACGACATTTATATGCATGAGCATGACGTTATAAACGTTTTAGAATTTACAAAGTTATTCATATTTAAAGATGTGTTTCTTTATTCCATCTTTCATCTATATCTTTTACTTACTAATTTTCATGTCTTACATACTCAGTACATTTTTCGTACTGATGCCCTATTTCACGGGGGCATGCGTTTCATGCCTGCAGGTGTAGGTAGGCAAGCTAACGGTCCCCCTTCTTAGGATCCTTGATCAACGAGTGTTGGCGTGCTCCACTTGATCCGGAGCTGCTTTGATTTTGGTATGATACTTTTGTGTGTATATATATATATATATGTATATATGTATATGGGTATGACGTGGCTCAGTCCCATCTTTGTATATTTATGTTTCTATTAGAGGTCTGTAGACAGTATGTCTAGTTGGGTTGTATGTGGCCTTGTCGGCTTTCAATTTTGGATGTATAGTTGTCTGTAGCAGTCTTGCCTACTCGCCCACTGTATTCTGCATATATATATATATATGTACATATGACTAGTTGGTAGGTTTCCTTCATGTATGTTATTTTCGTAATTCAACAGATGTTATTCAGGTTCATATCTTAGACATAGGTTTAGGGGTGTTTGGCAGGTTGGACTCAGGCACCCATCGCGGTCCATCGGTTTGGGTCGTGACAGATATCCCCTGTAGCATGTCCCCTTACCATATTTATCTATTAATTTCCTGTTGTTAATATTCTGTTCGTATATGATTTAACTGCACAGGTTTATATGGTTGTCGTGTCCTAGCCTCGTCACTAGTTCGTCGAGGTTAGGCTCGACACTTACTAGTACATGGGGTGGGTTGTACTGATACTACCCTCTGCACTCTTTTGTATAGATTTCGGTGCCATACCCGGTGAGTAGCTGAGGTAGTTGCCTTCAGTCCACGGTGTCCAAGGTAAATCTATTGGCATCCGCAGAGCCTGAAGTCCCCTTCCTTGTTTAGCTTTCCGCTGTCTCTTTTCATTTCAAGAATAGTTGTACTTTTCTTTCTAGGCCAGTGTTTGTAGAAATTCGTAGATGTTCATGAAATTATGACACCAGATTCGTGGGTAGACATGTATTGGAGTATTTGAATTGTTATAACTCTTCCACACTTTATATCTGCTTAGCTTAAGTTATTAATTATATCTGTTTAGGTTAATTGTTAATGTGTTAATATCATGGTAGTTGGCTTGCCTAACTTTTACGAGTAGGCGGCATCACGACTCCCGAGGATTTGAAATCCGGGTTGTGCCAAGTTGGTATTAGAGCACTAAGTTGCCTAGGTCTCACAATTCACGAACAAGCTAGGTAGCGTTTGAGAGATCGGTACGGAGACGTCTGTGCTTATCCCCTAGAGGCTACTGAGTTTAGGAAAACATCACATCTATTCTTTCCTGGCGTGCGACTTGATTTCTCAATGTTAATTGAACTTCCACTCTGTTCTTTCGTAGATGGTGAGAAAACGTACCACTTCATTAGCTGACCAGCAGTCCGAGCCCCCGGTGGCAGCTCCCACGAAGGGCAGAGGCCGAGGCCGTGCTAGAGGCTGAGGTAGAGGCAGGGCTCAACCCAGAGCCCGAGCATCAGCACCAACGGTGGAGCGTCAGGTAGAGTTTGAGGATGAGGTTCCGGCCCAAACAGTTCCAGCAGGGCCAACTCAGGTCCTAGCGGGGTTTATCGCCACCCCATTACTCCAGGATGATCTGGTCCATCTAGTGGGCCTTATGGATAGTGTCACTCAAGCAGGCATATTCCTTGTAGCACCAGTTGTCTCTCAGGCTGGAGGACGAGCTCAAACTCCCGCTACTCTCACTCCAGAGTAGATGGCTCCCCGGTTTCAGACTCCATCAGCTTAGCCAGTTAGGGTAGTTCAGCCGGGTGTCGTAGCACAGACTGGTGATGGAGCAGCTATATATGTTGATGCCTTGTGGAGACTAGACAGGTTCACCAAGTTTTTTACTACCACATATGGTGGTACATCTTCAGAGGATCCCTAGGACTTTTTGGACAGTTGTTATGAGGTTCTACGGAACATGGGGATAGTGGAGACCAACAGGGTCGACTTTACTGCTTTTCGTCTGTCAGGTTTTGCCAAGACTTGGTGGAGGGATTATTGTTTGGCTAGACCAGCTGGGTCACCGACTTTGACTTGGGATCAATTCTCTCAGCTATTTCTGGAGAAGTTTCTTCCTATCACTCAGAGGGAGGACTATTGGAGGCAGTTTGAGCGTCTCCAGTAGGGTTCTATGACCGTCACTCAGTACGAGACCAGATTTATTGACTTGGACCGTCATGTTCTTCTTATACTTCCCTGAGAGAGAGAGAGAGAGAGTGAGGAGGTTCACTGAGGGACTCGCTCATCCTATTCGATTGCAGATGGCTAAGGAGATAGGGAGCAAGATTTCTTTTCAGGATGCGGCCAATATGGCCAGGAGAGTTGAGATGGTTCTAACTCAGGGGAGCGGTCAGGGGACTGACAAGAGCCCTCTTCATTCTAGCAGGTTCAGTGGTGCCTCATTTGGAGACAGGGATACTTTTGTTAGAGGCCATCCTCCCAAGCCGTTTCATTCAGCACTACAGGCTTCTCACGGTGCTCCAAGTGGTCTTGATTCTCATATGCAGTATTCAGATTAGCTACCTTACAGTGCATCACCAGCTCTTATCAGTGCACCTCCGCTCCAGAGTTTTCAAGGTGGTCACTCAGGCCGTCAGGGCCAGTTTCAGGGTCAGCAGTCCTAGCAGCCGAGGACTTGTTATACATGTGGCGATTCGAGGCATATTGCTAGATTTTGTCCTCGAGCCTCGAGCAGTACTCAACATCAGGGTTCTCGTGCTATGGTTCAGGCACCAAGTGTTCCACCGCTCGTTCGGCTATCTAGAGGTAGGGGTCAGACAGCTAGAGGTAGAGGTAAAGGTGTTACAGGTGGAGGTCAGGCCGCTAGAGATGGAGGCCAGCTAGCAGGAGGTCGTCCCAGGGATTTAGTTTAGAGTGGTGGGGCCCAGCCTCGATATTATGCCATTCCCGCTAGGCTTGAGGCTGAGGCCTATAATGCAGTTATCACAAGTACGATCTCAGTTTGTAGTAGAGATGCTTCAGTTCTATTTGATCCAGGGTCTACATACTCCTATGTGTCATCTTATTTTTCCCCATATCTAGTTGTGCCTCATGATTCTCTAAGTGCTCCCGAGTATGTGTCCATGCCGGTAGGGGATTCTATTGTTGTAGACCGTGTCTATCGTTCGTGCATGGTTGTTATTGGGAGTTTTGAGACTAGTGTAGACCTCCTACTCCTCGATATGGTTGATTTCGATATTATTCTGGGGATGGATTGGTTATCACCTTACTATGCTATATTGGACTGTCATGCCAAGACTGTGACCTTAGCCTTGCCGGGTTTACCTCATTTGGAGTGGAGAGGGACTCCTAGTCATTCCACCAGCAAGGTTATCTCATATATGAAGGCTCAGCGTATGGTTGATAAGAGATGTTTGGCCTATTTGGCGTATGTTCGTGATTCTAGTGATGAGGTTTCTTCTATGGATTCTGTGCCCGTTGTTCATGAGTTTCTAGAGGTATTTCTTGTAGACCTGCCGGGGATGCCACTCGGTAGGGATATTGATTTTTGCATCGATTTGGCTCAAAGCACTCAGTCTATTTCTATTCTGCCATATCGTATGGCTCAACCAGAGTTGAAAGAGTTGAAGGAGCAGTTGTAAGACTTGCTTGATAAAAGCTTTATCAGACCTAGTGTCTCGCCCTGGGGTGCGGCAGTGTTGTTTGTTAAGAAGAAGGATGGGTCGATAAGGATGTGTATAGATTATCGACAGTTGAACAAGGTCACAATCAAGAATAAGTATCCACTGTCAAGGATTGATGATTTGTTTGATCGGTTTCAAGGTGCCAAAGTGTTTTCGAAGATTGATTTGAGATCGGGCTACCATTAGTTGAGGATTAGGGCATCCAATTTCCTTAAGACAGCTTTTCGCACTCGGTACGGGCATTATGAGTTCCTAGTGATATCCTTTGGGTTGACGAATGCCCCATCAGCTTTTATGGATTTGATGAACCGAGTGTTCAAGCCTTACCTGGATTCCTTTGTGATTGTCTTTATTGATGATATTTTGATCTACTCTCGTAGCCGAGAGGAGCATGGGCAGTATCTTCGAGTTGTTCTTCAGACTTTGAGAGACATTCAGTTGTATGCTAAGTTTTCGAAGTGTGAGTTTTGGTTGAGTTTAGTTGCCTTCTTGGGTCATGTTGTATCATCAGAGGGTATTCAGGTGGATCCAAAGAAGATAGAGGTAGTCAATGACTGGTCTAGACCCACATCAGCTATAGAGATCCAAAGTTTCTTGGGTTTGGCAGGTTATTACCATCGGTTTGTGGAGGGCTTTCATCTATAGCAGCCCTGATGACTAGGTTGACCCAGAATGGGGGCCCAGTTCAGGTGGTCAAACGAGTGTGAGACAATCTTTTAGAAGCTCAAGACAGCTTTGACTACAGTGCTAGTGTTGGTTTTGCCCACAAGTTCAGGGTCATATACAATATATTGTGACATATCTCGTATTGGACATGGTGTGGTGTTTATACAGAATGGCAAGGTTATAGCATATGTTTCGCGGTATTTTGAAGATTCACGAGAAGAATTATCCAGTTCATAATTTGGAGCTAGCATCCATTGGTCACGTGCTAAAGATTTGGAGGCATTATTTATATGGCGTGTCATGTGATGTGTTCACATATCACAAGAGTCTACAGTATTTGTTCAATCAAAAGAAGCTAAATTTGAGGCAGAGAAGGTGGTTGGAACTATTAAAAGACTATGATATCATCATCTTGTATTATCCGGGGAAGGCCAATGTTGTGGCCGATGCTTTTAGTAGGAAGTCAGCCAGTATGGGTAGTCTTGCATATATTCTGGTCGGTAGAGACCGCTTGCTTTGGATGTTCAGGCTTTAGCCAATCAGTTCATGAGGTTGGATGTTTCTGAGCCCAGCCATGTTCTAGCTTTCACAGTCGCTCGGTCTTCATTATTTGAGTGTATCAAGGATCGGCAGTATGATGATCCTCATTTGCTTGTCCTTAGGGACACAATGTGGCACGATGGTGCCAAGCATGTTACAGTTGGTGATGATGGAGTTTTGAGGATGCAGGGTCGAGTTTGTGTGTCTAATATGGATGGACTTCGAGAGTTGATTCTAGAGGAGGCCCACAGTTCCTAGTACTCTATTCATCCGGGCCCCTTTAAGATGTATCAGGACTTGTGGCAACATTATTGGTGGAAGAGGATGAAGAAGGATATTGTTGCCTATGTAGCTCGGTGTTTGAATTGTCAACAGGTAAAGTACGAGCATCAGAGACCTGGTGGGTTGTTTCAGAAGATTGAGATTCCTGAGTGAAAGTGGGAGCGTATCACTATGGACTTCGTTGTTAGACTCTCATGGACTTAGAGAAAGTTCGATGCAGTATCGGTTATTGTTGATAGGCTGACCAAGTCAGCGCATTTCATTCCTGTGGCAGTCTCCTATTCTTCTGAGAGGTTAGCTGAGGTCTATATCCAGGAGATTGTTCGTCTTCATAGTGTGCCCGTGTCTATTATTTTTGGCCGAGGTACATAGTTTATCTTGCATTCTGGAGGGCAGTTCAGCATGAGTTGGGTACTCGGGTCGAGTTGAGCACAACATTTCATCCTCAAATGAATGGACAGTTCGAGCGTACTATTCAAATTTTAGAGGATATTCTCTAAGCATGTGTTATTGACTTTGGAGGTTCGTGGGATCAGTTCTTGCCATTAGAGGAGTTTTCCTACAACAACAGCTATCAGTCGAGCATCCAGATGGCTCCCTAGGAGGCATTATATGGTAGATGGTATCAATTACCGATTGGGTTGTTCGAGCTGGGAGAGGCTCAGTTATTGGGTACGGATTTGGTATAGGATTCCTTGGACAAGGTTAAGATCATTCAGGATAGGCTTCGTACAGATCAGTCCAGGTAAGAAAGTTATGCCGACCATAAGGTTTGCGATGTGGCATTCATGGTCTGAGAGCGAGTATTGCTTCGGGTGTCGCCCATGAAGGGCGTGAAAAGATTTGGAAAGAAGGGCAAGCTAAGCCCTAGGTTCATCGGTCCTTTTGAGATTCTTGATAGAGTAGGAGAGGTGGCTTACAGACTTGCGTTGCCGCTGAGTTTATCAGCTGTGCATCCAGTGTTTCATGTGTCCATGCTTTAGAGGTATCACGGAGATCCATCCCACGTGTTAGACTTTAGCACTGTCCAGTTGGACAAGGACTTGACCCATGAGGAGGAATCGGTAGCTATCCTATACAGGCAGGTTCGTCAGTTGAAATCAAAAAATTTTCCCTCAGTTCGTGTGTAGTGGAGAGGTCAGCCTATTGAGGCAGCAACCTGGGAGTCCGAGTCCGATATGCAGAGCCAATATCCCCATCTTTTCCCCGACTCAGGCACTTTTTATGTCCATTCGAGGACGAACAATTGTTTTAGAGGTGGAGAATGTGATGATCCAAAAGGTCATCTCTTGTTTTAGAAGTCAAATCTGTGTTCTGAGGCCTTAAAACCCTCCTTTTGTTTCACCACGATTTGCGTGCGCAGTCCGGACGTATATTCGGAAAGCCCTTATGTGAAAATTTGAGAAAAATGCTAAGATTTGCCTTTGAAATAGAATTAAGTTGACTTCGGTCATCATTTTGGGTAAACAAATCTGAACTCGTATTCCGACAGTCCCATAGGGTCCGTAGTAAAATATGGGACTTAGGCGTATGCCCGGAATCGAATTCCGAAGTCCCTAGCCCAAGGAATGAATTTTTAAAGAAAATTATTTGCTGGAAAATATAAAGACTTTTGGAAATGAAATGGTGTGTGTTCTTGATGGTATCGGGCTCGTGTTTTGGTTCTAGCCTAGTACAGATTTAAAATAATATTTAAGTCAAACCTGTGAAGTTTGGTAAGAATCGGAGTTGATTTGATATAAATAGGATCCTAGGTTGAGAAAATGGAAAATTTGAACTATCTTATGAATTTCATGAATTTGAAGTTAAATTCGTAGTTGTTGATGTTATTTTGATGATTTGACCGCACTAGCAAGTCCGTATGATATTTTTAGACTTACGTGTTGTCACACCTCCTTTCTACACCTACGCCCCGGAAAGGGCGTGAAGGAGTTTTTCCATTTAAAGGACAATCGGAACGGGATTTAATTATTAATTATTTAGAGTCGCCACTTGAGAGATTAATGGTGTCCCAAGTCACCGGTTGAATCCCGAACCGAGGAAATTTATGACTCTGTTAACAGTCCGCGAACCAGAAATCCGGGTAAGGAATTCATTTAACCCGGGAGAAGGTGTTAGGCATTCCCGGGTTCTGTGGTTCTAGCACGGTCGCTTAACTGTTGTATTCGATTTTATCTAATTTTAATACATGTTAGCTCATGTGCCTTTCATTAATTTTATACCGCTTTTATCATTATATTTTAAAAGAATTGCAACGTTGTGTAAATGTGTCTCGGGCCACGTCGCAATCAATGCACCCGTGGTTGTCAACACATTTCGACATACGTTGAGATTTGGATTTGGGTCGCATAAATGCGCACTCGAATTTAGGAAAGTAATTTAATTAAATCGTGCCTAAAGATGCTAACGTAGTATTATTTTGGGGAACAACCATGAAGTTCGCTAAACGGCCATCCCAAATTCTAATTATTTCGACAATTATTAGTTGAGGGCCCCACATTTATTTATTTTTGTGTGGTGAGGCTCGTCTCTATTGTGAACCTCTTTTCTATCATTATTTATTTTTAAGAATTACGATGTCGCGAAAGCGCGTCTCGAACCACGTCGCAATCAATGCGCCCGTGATTGTCAACACATTTCGACTCCATCGAGATTTGGATTTGGGTCACATCAATGCGCACCCGAGTTTAAGAAGGTTATTCAATTAAATCGAGCTTAAAGATTCTAATGTAATATGATTTTAAGGAAGACCATGGAATTTACTAAATGGCCATCCCAATTTTTAATCATTTTAATAACCCATTGTTGACAGTCCGTGAATGTGATTTATTCAGGCGAGGCTAGTAGCAATCCCGAAATAGCTACGATTTCCTATTTATTTGTGTGTCTCTACAAGACTAGTTAATTTGGAAATAGATTACACTGAAATAGACTAAGAACCAAATTTAAAAGAGAATTGGGCATGTCTCATGGCCTTGATGCGGTCTGAACGGCCCAACGAAGAGGGGTATATTTCCATTACAACAATCAATATAATATCCCTGAGTCACTACACTGAACATGCATACCTTCCTTTTAACAAAATCCATGAAACTCCAAAAATCCCTAACCGATCTATCCTACCAATTGCCTATTAAGACCTGCTGTTTTTAGTGAACTAAGTCAATTATGAATGAGTTTGTCTCATGGTTTCCAACTGATTTCAAGACCAATCTACTTACCATAATTACGATTTGCCTTCCACACGATTTCAGAATCTTAAAACAAAAGCAAGCCTTCTACTACACTATAACGACGAAAATACCAATAATTAAGCTAAATGTAATCAAACTTACTCATGAGTTCTCATGTCATGTACATAAGTCTAATTGCTACTGATGACTATTGCATTCACACAAACTTTCAGATCAGACCAGGCCCATGCTCAAAGCTATTTCAAATGCCCAATTCAACAGTTCAAAATTACGCATCATTCAACATGTAATCGACCCCTACTGAACAAGTTTAATTGTACACATATCCACCAATTACATAACAAGAGACTACACTATCAACAATACAGGCTGCTTTCAGTTGAATAACAGGCCCTGGAACATTTTGTTTCAACTTCAACGAGCATACATCAGTGAGATTCAGGGAAATGTACCTGGAAATTGGAATGTAAATAGAGAAAAGGAGAGGAATCAGCTATTTTCAACAGCAACAGCAACCAACCCAGCAGTGTTACTCCACAGGAACACAGGCAGATTGCTTTGAAACCAAAATATAAGCAAATTCCCACAGATCAGTTTAACATACTCCTAACATACCCCTGACCCTCACAGCTGAAACCAAAACTAGTAATGAAACTGTGAAGCTGTTTCAGATTTCTCCATATTTTGATGTTTTTGCTTTCTGAATAGTTTTTGGAAAATAAAATGCTGATTGAAATCAAAAGCAATAATGAATGCTCCAATTGAGACTTAGAGTTCAAGGCAGAAAGATGGAGAGCAGACCCCCTTTCCCAAGGCATTTTATGCCCTTTTATAGGCAACCCCAAAGAGAATAGACTAGAATCTGATTTACCAATCAGTCCCTCTCTATTTTCAAATTAGTCCCTCTAGTTTTACCTTGCTAAACAAGTAACTGCACTATAATTATCAAAATCTACACTTGCACCCCATTCTAGAATGCCCTAAGGTATTCTTCTACCCATACAATACCTATACTGCCTTTCCATATACCATGATATTACTATTCCTATCAAAACTACCCTTTTCCATACCCAGATTACCCCTGAAAGCCTTTCAAAATCACTGAACCTACCTTCATCCTTAACAGCTATACCCAATATCCTAAACCATTCTGAAACTAATTGAAATTAATCAACTAGCATTCAGAAACTAGCTAATCAGACTGACTGAACCAATTCTGTTCAATTAACCGACTCGAACAAGCTAAACGAAAATAAACTGAGCTTAAGCTACCACGACTAATATTAAATGAACTTAAAACTAATTCTCAAACCATGAACTTATAATCATTCAACCAAATATCAAGCTCAGAATCAACAGTAATTAACAAAACTTAAACTAACACATTCAAACCATGAAATTAACAGAACAAATAACGAACAACAACTGTAAATAATACTTCAATCATGCGAGTAAAAGAAGCAGTAAAAAAAATACTCACAAAGGCATAAGGGATTCCGGCCAGTCAGAAATACCTGAATCCGTTCAGATTTTTGACGCGTAACATCCCTAACCGTGTGTTCTTACAAGAGAACACATGGTTAAGGATACTACAGTTCGAAATCAAAAGGATTTGGTTTTAGGGTTTTGGTCGTAAATTCTTAGATCTAAGATTTGGGCCGTTTCATGGTGATTTGAAAGAAAACAACCACGGATTAGTGTTGAGGAAGGGCTGGGGGTTGTGGGGTATGATTTTGGACTGATTTGGACGAACTTGTCACTTGGCCGGAAAACTTCAAACCAAGATTCGAAGAGTTACGGCCTTATTCGAGGTAAACCAATGGGTGCAGTGGAAAGAGGAGGGTGAGGGGGGCCTATGGTGTTAATCTCAGGGTGAACGGCATAGTTTGTGTTCACCGCCGGCAAGGATTTTAGGGGCGGCGCAGATTAGGGTTTGAGGAGAAAGGGTGGGGTGAAGAAGACGATGCAAATGGGGGTAGGGGGAAGGGTTCGGACACTTAAATACTAAGAACCTTGTCAGTTCCGGACCGTTTGGATTGATGAGATCCAACGGTCCTGATCCAAGGACCCCGAAACGACGTCGTTTCATTTAAAAGGGGGGCAGACCGGGTAGGGACTTGGGCTTGACTGAATCGGGATGCTTGGGGCGTTTGGGCCAACGGATTAAATGCAAAAGTGGCCCAAATTTGGCCGTTAATAACCACTCCCTCTACATTCTTTTTAATAATAATTTTTCCATTTTTCATTTTGCAATCTTGTATTTTTTGTATTTATTTTTCTGATTTTTACAAAGATGTGAAATTAAACTAACAATTAAGCTAAAACCAATTAATGCCTAAAATTAACTTAATAACTATTTGCGCCCGTTTCACAATTAAAATAATAAAATGCAAAAGTGAACTATTTTTGTCATTTTCTTCATATCCTATTCTAAAACAAATTAATTCTTAATTAATACTAAAGTATAAAATTAAATCCTAAGTGCGAATGCATATTTTATGTATTTTTTGTATGAGTTAACGTGCATAAATAAAAATGCAATAATTATCATAAAATGACACCAAAATGCACAATAATGAAGAAAAATCATTTTGCTTGAATTTTGGGAATAATTCATATATAGGGCAAAAATCACGTGCTCACAGCTGCCCCTCTTTGCTCGAAAATATGAAAGGTTTTCGGGCAAAGATAAGTGAGCAAATACGAGCGATTTTTGCCCGTTCAAATATTCCGTTGTGAAGCATTTTTGAAAAGTTTGATCGCATCCTGCTTCAGAGGTTGCCTACATATCCTGGGCTGAACAGGAATCAGGTTAGTGTAGTTCGGGAGTGTCTGGTAGCTGGGACTACCAGGAATAGTGATTGCACTGCGCTTGTTGCTATTACTGCTGTTGTTGCTGTTTGCTGACCTCCCTTATTGCATCGTGTCAAAGATAAAAGAAGCTAAACTAACTATGCTCTATGAATTATAAAAATCCTATCTAAATCCTTCAAACTTGCTCTTGTACTTCCTTGTTGCCTTGTTGTCTTGTTCTTTCTTGTTGTCTCATTGTCTTGGGCTTTCTCGATAAAAATCCATATTGGCATTCCCTTAGGCGGACCCCTAACTTCCGAAACTTGAACTGTATGTATTCTTCTGTTATACAGGCAGGCTCCTGACATGCTGGACTTAAAACCAAAACCACTCCTCTATTATCCAGGCGGGCTCCTGATTTCGACTGCTTTAAATATTCAACACCTCCATTTTCCAGGCGGGCTCCTGATTGCTGAACTTAAAATTGAAACTGCTCCTCTATTATCCAGGCGGGCTCCTGATTGTTGAACTTAAAATATTTAACACCTCCATTTTCCAGGCGGGTTCCTGATTGCTAAAATTCAGCCGTATGTCTCTATTCTCCAGGCGGACTCCTGATTGCTAAAATTAAATTGTATGTCTCTATTCTCCAGGTGGACTCCTGATTACCAAAATTAAATTGTATGTCTCTATTCTCCAGGCGGACTCCTGACTTTCCAAAATTAAATTGTATGTCTCTGTTTTTCAGGCGGACTCCTGACTTTCCAAAATTAAATTGTATGTCTCTGTTTTCCAGGCGGACTCCTGATTGCTAAAATTAAATTGTATGTCTCTATTCTCCAGGCGGACTCCTGATTACCAAAATTAAATTGTATGTCTCTATTCTCCAGGCGGACTCCTGACTTTTCAAAATTAAATTGTATGTCTCTGTTTTCCAGGCGGACTCCTGACTTTCCAAAATTAAATTGTATGTCTCTGTTTTCCAGGCGGACTCCTGATTGCTAAAATTAAATTGTATGTCTCTATTCTCCAGGCGGACTCCTGACTTTCCAAAATTAAATTGTATGTCTCTATTTTCCAGGCGGACTCCTGATTGCTAAAATTAAATTGTATGTCTCTGTTTTCCAGGCGGACTCCTGATTGCTAAAATTAAATTGTATGTCTCTATTTTCCAGGCGGACTCCTGATTTTCAGGTATCTGACCTACATCCTATTATCCAGGAAGGTCCTGACAATTTACACTTATTCTAAGCGTGCCAACTTTGCAATCAAATTCGATTCCCCTTATGCATTTCAAGATTATCTTGTATTTAATCAAACCACACTTTGCAATTAAACCTGGTTACTACTTGTCTTCCTTCTTGGAGAATTCCTTTTCAACGACTAACTTTCTGCCCCTGTTGCAATCAAAGAAAATTTCGTCAGTTTAAAATGGTGGTTAGTTGATGGCATTCTTATTGAAAAATCCTTCCACTGCCTTGCTTTGTGTTGACTGATTTCCACGCACTGACCCTGAACCGCTTGACTTTCTGACCAACTTTTAAATTTCCCAACCTTTGGCGACCTAAATGTTTTACACCCCTGCTGTTATTTCACTTTTCTGACCTTTTTGTTTGAGCTTTTGCCTTTCCCACGACATTCCCCAATCATTTCACCGATGAAACTTTCGTTAATTCCCTGTATTCCACTTGACATCAAGTTGTTTTTGACATGCTCTGACCACGTTGTGCTTTACAATTCTAGAAGCTAGTAGTGAGCTTTGAAGTCCTTTCTGCTTGCATTGAACAAAACTGACACTGAAACATCTCAGCTAGATAAAACCCTCAAAAGAAAATGAAATGCAATGATTTTTGAGTTAAGGATAAGAAGAATCCAAAACCAGATGACTGTTTGAAAAGAGAAGGAAAAGAAACTTATCTGAGCGAGACAACTGGTACCAATGGTCATGACATGCATTTTGGATTAATCAGCCCAATCTGTCTAACCAAACAACTCTTAATTGTCGTACCTCATTGCCCAGAACTTCCATCACTTGTTTGATTTATCCAGACCTTAACCTTGTTTCCCTGCGGTACCGCGAAACGGTTTCTATCGACAGACCTTTCTCAGTTTTCCATTTCTTACCTCACCTTCGCCTTGAGGTGCCCGTAAAGGTTTTCACCAACAAGACTCTCTCATTTATTTTTCTCTCAGCTCCCGTCGCCTTACGGTGCCCGTGAGGGTTTTCACCCATAAGACTCTCTCATTTATTTTTGTTCTTCTTGCTCGAACCAGAGTGTTGCCCCTGTCGTGGGTTATTCCTACCTGTTCATCTTGGCATTTCTCAAAACTGATCATAAGGTCTTTCTTTGGACCGTAATGTAGGCTTTTGGATTGAGTTAGAAAGAAAGGTATAAAAGGCTCAAAACAATTCCAATGGGTTCAAATTACAACTTTCGGAATCCAACTTTCATAACAATCACCACTTCTGCCCCAGTTTCTTGCTTGGGGATTTTTGGATTTCTATTTGGTATGACTGAACCTTGGAGTAAGGCTGCCTACGTACCCTTTCGGGATCAAGTCAAACGTAGTTCACTTCATAGAGACTACGTTGTTATGTTTTCTCTTCTTTTCTTTTCTTTCGCTTTTCTTTCTTTTCTTTTTCTTCTTTTATTTTCTTTTCTTTTTCTTTTTCTTCTTTTCTTTTCCTTTTCTTTCTTTTCTTTTCTTCTCCTCTTTTCCTTTTCTTTCTTTTCTTTTTTTTTCTTTTTGTTTTTATCTTCTTTCTTTTCCTTTTGTTTTTCTCTTCTTTCTTTTATGTTTGACACCTGTATTCCCTGATAGTGCCGCTGATTCCGAAAGAGGGGTATGAAAAATAATTAAGGCTCGAAGGGGATAACAAGGGATAAGAGTGTTTGGATAGCAGGATAAAATGCCTTCATCATTTCAATCTTTAAGATATGCCAAATACAAACAGATACATTCAGAAAATAAGGAAATCATACATAATATCTCTTGACCGCATCAGAATTGATGGCCATTTCTACACACTTTCCTTTCACATATGTCAAATACAATGCTCCGTTAGACAACACTCTGGTTATTACAAATGGTCCCTGCTAGTTTGGGGCAAACTTTCCTTTCGCTTCAGCCCAATGAGGCAAGATCCGCCTCAGTACTAATTGCCCAACTTCAAATTTCCTTGGACGTACTTTTTTGTTGTATGCTCTTGCCATTCTTTGTTGGTACAATTGTCCATGACACACTGATGCCAATCTCTTCTCGTCGATCAAACTCAACTGCTCAAGACGGCTTTTCACCCATTCATCATCATCGATCCCAGCTTCTGCAACGATTCGCAGAGATGGGATTTCTACTTCTACGGGTATTACTGCCTCGGTACCGTATACCAGTGAGTAAGGAGTCGCCCCTACCGAGGTACACACGGTGGTGCGATATCCTAACAATGCAAAAGGCAATTTCTCGTGCCATTGTATAGATCCTTCAACCATCTTCCGGAGTATTTTCTTTATATTCTTATTGGCTGCTTCAACCGCACCATTTGCCTTGGGACGGTACGGAGTAGAATGCCTGTGAGTAATCTTAAACTGCTCGCATGTCTCCTTCATCAAATGACTATTAAGATTAGCCCCATTATCTGTGATGATTACCTTTGGAATCCCAAACCGACAGATGATATTTGAATGCACGAAGTCGACTACCGCCTTCTTAGTCACAGATTTGAACGTCTTAGCTTCCACCCACTTGGTAAAATAATCTATATCTACCAAAATAAACTTGTGCCCATTTGACGCTGCCGGATCAATTGGCCCAATAACATCCATGCCCCACGCAACAAAAGGCCATGGTGCGGATATCATGTGTAATTCTGATGGTGGAGAGTGAATCAAATCTCCATGGACTTGGCATTGATGACACTTACGCACAAAACTGATACAATCTCGTTCCATCGTGAGCCAATAATAACCCGCTCGGAGAATCTTCTTTGCTAGAACATACCCACTCATATGTGGTCCACAAACTCCGGAATGCACCTCCGTCATGATAGTTGTGGCCTGCCGTGCATCTATACATCTTAACAAACCGAGATCTGGAGTTCTTTTGTACAGCACTCCTCCACTAAGGAAAAACCCACTTGCCAATCGCTGAATTGTTCTTTTCTGATCACCTATGGCCTGCGTTGGATATACTCTCGCTCTAATGTACTCTTTGATATCATGGAACCACGGCTCTCCATCAATTTCCTCCTCTATCACATTACAGTAAGCATGTTGATCACGGACTTGTATCTGCAATGGATCAACATAAGCCTTATCGGGATGGTGCAACATTGAAGCCAAAGTCGCCAAAGCGTCGGCAACCTCATTATGAATCCTTGGAATGTGCCTGAATTCTATGGCCTGAAAACGCTGGCAAAGCTCATGCAGACACTGTCGATACGGTATAAGCTTCAAGTCCCGTGTTTCCCATTCCCCTTGAATCTGGTGTACCAGTAGGTCCGAGTCACCCATGACCAAGACTTCCCGTACACCCATATCCACAACTAACCTAAATCCCAATATACATGCCTCATATTCTACCATGTTGTTTGTACAGTAGAAACAAAGCCGAGCTATAACAGGGTAATGCTGACCTATTTCCGAAATAAGTACCGCTCCTATTCCCACGCCTTTCATATTTGCAGCCCCATCAAAGAAAAGTTTCCATCCCGACTTCTCAGCTTGTTCCAATTCATCAATGTGCATCACCTCTTCATCAGGGAAATAGATTTTCAAAGGCTCATAATCTTCATCGACGGGGTTCTCAACCAAATGATCGGCTAATGCCTGTGCTTTCATGGCAGTCCGTGTTACATAGATAATGTCGAACTCTGTGAGCAAGATCTGCCACTTTGCAAGCCTTCCTGTGGGCATGGTTTTCTGAAAAATATACTTCAGCGGGTCCAAGCGAGATATAAGGTAAGCAGTATAAGATGACAAATAATGTTTCAACTTCTGTGCCACCCAAGTTAGGACGCAACATGTCCTTTCCAGATGGGTATACTAAACCTCGTAAGATGTGAACTTCTTGCTGAGATAGTAGATAGCCTGCTCCTTTCTGCCCGTAACATCATGCTGCCCCAATACACAGCCGAATAAACTGTCCACAACTGTCAGATATAAAATCAAAGGCCTCCCTGGTTCTGGAGGAACCAACACAGGTGGGTTTGACAAATACTTATTTATCTTATCAAAAGCCTCCTGACATTCATCAGTCCATTTGACCGCAGCATCTTTCTTTAACAACTTGAAAATTGGTTCACAAGTTGCCGTGAGCTGAGCAATGAACCTGCTGATATAGTTCAATCTTCCCAACAAACTCATCACCTCGGTTTTGTTTCTTGGAGGTGGCAACTCCTGAATAGCTTTGATCTTTGACGGGTCTAATTCAATACCCCGCCGGCTGACTATAAACCCCAACAACTTCCCGGATGGCACCCCAAAAGCACACTTTGCAGGATTGAGCTTAAGATTGTACCTGCGAAGCCTTTGAAAGAACTTTCTCAAATCTCTGACATGGTCGGATTGCTGTCTAGACTTTACGATCACATCATCCACGTATACCTCGATTTCCTTATGTATCATATCATGGAAGATGGTTGCCATGACCCTCATATAAGTTGCCCCAGCATTTTTCAAACCAAACGGCATGACCCGATAACAATATGTTCCCCATGGCGTGATGAATGATGTCTTTTCTTCATCCTCTTTGTCCATTACAATCTGATGATAACCCGCATAACAATCCACAAAAGAGCCAATGTCATGTTTGGCGTAATTGTCGATCAGTATGTGGATGTTGGGCAGTGGGAAGTTATCTTTTGGACTTGCCTTGTTAAGCTCTCGATAATCGACGCACACCCGGGTCTTGCCATCTTTCTTTGGCACAGGCACGACATTAGCTAACCAAGTGGGGTACCATGTAACCTGAATGACTTTCGCCTCAAACTGTTTGGTAATCTCTTCTTTGGTCTTCACACTTATGTCCGTTTTGAAATTTCTCAACTTTTGCTTGATAGGAAGGAGTGCTGGATCAGTGGGTAATTTATGAACCACCAAATCAGTGCTTAGACCTGGCATGTCATCATATGACCATGCAAAAACATCTTTGTACTCATGCAATACTTTAATTATCTCCTCCTTGAGTTGTGGCTCCAAATGAACACTTATTTTAGTTTCTCGCACATTGTCTTGGTCCCCTAGATTAACTGTTTCTGTGTCATTTAGGTTAGGTTTGGGTTTTTCTTCAAAATGACTTAATTCTTTACTAATTTCCTCATAAGCTTCATCATTGTTACGATCCACCCCATCATCACACTCGATCTCTTGTATTATTACTTCTGAGCTAGATTGGCTTTTAAAACTGGGCCGAAGATTCCTCATGCATGTCACATCATTGATATCAGCATAAAAAGAACTGTACAAAGAAAGAAAAGAAAAGAAAATGGAAAGAGAATTAGGGACGAAGAAAATTGCATTTCATTGAATGTAAAGACAACAAGGTTTTAACTCATCCAAACGGACGGAACATAGCAACTGGATTACAAACCCTGGAATAATCCAGGTGACAAAAAGGAAAACAAAACCCACTACCACGACTCCCTCCGAACTGGAAGAAGAGTAGCTTCCCAATTGTTGATGTTAGCATGTGGTCCGATGTACTGTATGTCTGCTCCGCTTGACCCTTCTCCGGCCTCAACCATGTTTACTTCAGCAAATACTCTCTCGAATACCTTATCCAAATTCCCCTCTACCCCAATTAACGACCTTGACATCTTTGCCAATGACTGTTTCTTGATACCCGGCCTGACGAAGGACCTAGACAATCGAGGAATTGGTTTAGGAAGCACCCAAGCTTTCTTCTTCAATTTACGGGCCCTTCTGACATCTGCCGTTGTTGGCTTGAACCCTAACCCGAAGGTGTCCAAATTTTTGGGCAAAGACACAGGTTGAGTAATGCCCTGAAGTTCGACCCCTAAACCTTTCCCGGGCACGAATCCGTTATTCAGCATTTCCGACACTACCATGACGGTCGTAGCTGGCATCTTGGGACATGGCATGCTTTTACCCTTGGGCACCCTGCTCACCAGAACCGTGTCAAAGACCTGATAAACCCATGGCCCCTTATCATCTTCAGTCTCTATAAAAGGTACAAGGGCATCATTCATGGCGCATGTGGGGTCTTCCCCATGTAACACAATTTCTTGTCTATCCCACTCGAATTTGACCATTTGGTGCATCGTGGAGGGCACGGCTTTGGCCGCATGAATCCATGGTCGACCCAGCAAAATATTATAGGATACTGCAGCATCCAACACCTGAAATTCCATCGTGAACTCGACTGGACCAATAGTCAATTCGAGTACAATATCCCCTACTGTGTTTGTTCCCCCTCCGTCGAACCCTCGAACACAAATGCTATTTTTGCGGATTCTATCCTCATCGTTCTTTAACTTGTTCAATGTGGATAACGTGCAAATATTAGCGCTCGATCCGTTATCGATCAGTGCCTGAGTAACCATTGAGCCTTCATATTTGACCGTCAAATAGAGAGCATTGTTGTGTTCTGTGCCTTCCATTGGCAATTCATCATCAGAAAATGCTACCCTGTTCACTTCAAAGATCTTGTTGGCAATTGTCTCTAAATGGTTCACTAAAATTTTGTCAGGCACATGAGCCTCATTCAATATCTTCATTAAAGCTCGGCAGTGCTCATCAAAGTGAATTAATAATGACAACAACAAGATCTGGGCCGGTGTTTTTCTCAGTTGTTCAACAATGGAATAATCTTGTACTTTCATCTTTTTCAGAAACTCTTCTGCCTCTTCTTCCGTTACAGCTTTTTTGACTGGCATTGGATTGTCTTTAGCGCCCTTAGCCCTTCTCAATTCTTCGGGAGCGAAACAACGTCCCGACCGGGTTAGTCCTTGTGCTTCACAACTCTCTTCCTCAATTTCCTTTCCTTTGTATGTCACCACTACCTTGTCATATTTCCACGGTACGACTTTGCTATCAACCATGGGTAACTAGACTACCGGTTTTATGACAATCGGTTCTACACAAGCTCCCTTCACAACCACCACGGGCGCAGATGCTGACCCTGGTACCACTATCTTGACTGGCTCCTGCTTTTTCTTGGCCACAAACGGTCCTTTTCCCCTTACTAACACTGGCTTGTCTTTTATTGCTTTTAACTGAACCACTGGCCTTGCACTCACTGTCTTTTCTTTGGCTTCCGTAGAACGAATCATCATAACCACCTGCGAAGGTTTCTTAAGCTCTGCCCCCTTATATATCAGTTCGATCATGTTGGCCTCATAATGCGCTGGTAACGGATTTTGATTGATGTTCGGGGCCTCTAGAGCCTGTACTTCAATACGGCGATTATCAATGAGCTCGTGTATTGCGTTTTTCAACTTCCAACATTTTTCAGTATCGTGCCCCGGCATCCCTGAGCAGTACTCGCAGCTAACAGAATGGTCCAGGTTTCTGGGAAGGGGTTTTGGTGTTTTGGATTCAATTAGGGTCAACATTCCCAACTGTTTCAATCTGTGGAAGAGAGCAGTGTAAGATTCTCCCAACGGAGTAAATGTTTTTCTGTTTGGGGCCTTCTCACTTCTAAAAGCTTGGTTTGGGCGGAAGCTGGTTCCTGGTCTGTTTGCCCTGTGCGGTGGATAGGTGTTTTGGGGGGGTGGATGTGTGTTTTGGGGGTTCGGTGCACGCCATTGCAAGTGCACTGGGGGCTGAGTGTAGGTCTGGGCGTGGTGAATAGAAAAGTGTGGTTCTGGTGGTGGATAATAGTGTTGCGGTGGGCCATATGGGGTATATTGGTAGTTTGGGTGGTGGGGTCTGGGTTGGTTGTAATAGAGTGGGGGGTTATTGGGCCTGGACCAAGCATTAGCTTCAACTGTAGCAACTTCTTCTTTCTTCTTTTTCCCAAGCACACCACCAGTACCGCTTTGGATGGACTGGGTGGTTGCTTTCAACGCCGAGTAGCTCAAGATCTTGTTAGATTTCAATCCTTCTTCAATCATGGCTCCCATCTTTACCACTTCATTAAAAAACTTTCCGACAGATGTTACTAGATGACCAAAATAGGTAGGTTCCAATGTTTGCAAGAAGTAGTCTACCATCTCACTCTCCCTCATGGGAGGATCAACCCTTGCAGCTTGTTCCCTCCATCGGAAACCAAACTCTCTAAAACTTTCCCCAGGTTTCTTTTCCAGTTTCAACAATGACAAACGATCGGGTACTATCTCGAGGTTATATTGAAAATGGCCAATGAATGCTTGTGCTCAATCATCCCATGTATACCATCGACCGGGGTCTTGCCTCGTGTACCATTCTAGCGCTGACCCGCTCAGGCTTTGACCGAAATATGCTATCAACAATTCATCTTTTCTCCCAGCACCTCTCATTTTGCTACAGAAACCACGCAGATGGGCTATTGGGTCACCGTGCCCCTCATATAAGTCAAACTTCGGCATTTTAAACCCCGCAGGCAACTGGACATCCGGAAAAGGGCACAAATCTTTGTATGCGATGCTAACTTGGTTACCCAAACCATGTATATTCCTGAAGGATTGCTCCAGGCTTTTGACTTTACGAATCACTTCCTCTTGTTCTGCATTCTTAACTGGTTTCTCAACTTCTCCCGGGATTTCAAAATGGGGAGAATAGGTATATGGCTCAGGTGCTTTGAAAGTGGGTTCGGGAGGGTAGTATTGGGTGTCGTGAGATTGTAATAGCGGCTCACTGGATGATCTATATAGTGGAGCTGGGGGAGGTGCCACAAAGACGGGAACCATGGGTAGTGGAGGGTTCTGCTTAGAGGATGGAGCTGGGGGAGCGTATGAAGTGGTACCATAACCCTGGGCCTGATAAGGGAAATCTGAAGATGCGTGGGGAGTGGTAGGCTCCTGAGCTTGAGCCAGGGGTGGGATGTAAGATGGGTTGGCGGGATATAGTGGTGCCAGATATCCCTGCGACCATGCCCGATGCATTTCCTCCATTTGTGCTTTTAGTTTCCTCATCTCTTCTTTCATAGCACCCACATCTGTTACCTCAACCTCATTCGAAGGGTCTACGATGCTGATCTCCGAATCTTGCCCTGTCATTTTTACCTGATCTTTCGACCGTGTGTTGTACGGGTGAGTTGCCAAAATTGCCAATAAACTAACCACCTGCCTGGACTCACACATTTAGACAACCACTTTGTTAGCGATTAGGTCTTATCAGATTTTAATAATCGAACGTTGGCATGAATGCACTTATACAGTTATTCATTTCTATTATGCGTTTGCTCGATTGCATGCATCATCCCGGCATTTCGTTCCTTGTTCCCTTTACTATTCTTTCACCTTATCCCTCTCTTGTGCTTTTCTTTTCTCTCTCTGTTTTTCCGCTCTTTTCTTTCTTTCTCTTTTTCTAGATTTTCCTTCTATTTTCCTTTTCATTCTTTGTTTGTTTTCTTTACGGTTATGGTCGAATCCTATGGAGATTGCCTATGTATCGTGACCCCGCACGAATCAGACCAAGCGTAGTTCGTGCAGATAAATGTAAAAATAAGGGTGGAAATAAAATGCTCAACTTTCATTAATAAAACAGACTCTTACAAATCCGACATCTTTTGTTTTGGAAAGAAACTAACAAACGCAACCTGAAAACAAACCAAAAACTCTAAGCCTGCAAACACACTCAATCCAGAAAGATAACGGACGTACAAAAGACTGACTCGAAATGGTAGACACTCATAGACACGGACTATGCATATTCTATTGCTTCAAACTTAGGTGTCCGCGGGGCGTCGTTCGGCCTCACCGCGGGTCTAGGATCCAAATCCCTTTCAAGCTGCTCTAACTCATTCATGGTTCGCTTTACATAGATTATCACTGCTGAGACAAAAGTAGTACGCGTAATGTTTTCACAAACCCGACATCTCCTGACAATAGCATGGGCAATGGCTCTAATCCTGTCTTTTGTTTGCTTCTTTTCTATGAGCAAGCGTCTTATCTGATCGCTGCACGTCTTTAAAGCTCGGGAGTCTTGCAAGTGCTAGTCTTGCAGCTGTTGCATTTCTGCCTCCATTTGGGCCAACAAGTTGTAACAATGTCCACTTTCAGTTTCAAAGTCTCTAGCCTGCCTAACCGCTTTACCCTCAAGGGCAACCACTTTTCTCTTTAAATTGGCAACAATTTTCTCATGGTCCCTTTTCAACTGATTCAAGTATTGGCGACGCTCTTCGGTTCTTGTCGCCCACTGTGCTTTAAGTTCTGCCATGACATTTTCAGATTTTTCGAACTCATCCCGACATTCTCTGACTTCGCTTTCCAATCTTTTTACCAATTGTTCGTCGGATCGGTTCCTCGGTTGCTTATCGATGGTTATCTTCAACTGTCGGATTTGGGCCCTAAGTGCTTCATTTTCTCGGGCTAGTCTATTCTTTTCCCCTTGATCTGCGGCAACCTGTACACTGTTTTCGAATTTTAAACTTTCAACTTGCTGCTTTAGTTTACCAATCTCAACTCGATAGCTTTCTTCCTTTGCTAACCAATCCCACTGTTCTTGGGATGACTTAGCGAAATCTTCGAGATGAGGTCTTTTAGCTGGTCTCCCACATGCCACGTCACCTCTGAACCACTCGTGACACCCTGGAGCAATTTCCCCTTTGACCCTATCAGACACACAAGTGTTTGCCATCAGATATTGACACTCACTCCAAATTTGACGAACTTCTTCCTCGGGGAAACGACCGTCAGGACTAATTTCGACCACCTGGGTACTCAAATCTTCATCTCTTGGTACTACTTGATATCTCCCGAGTTGCCTCAGAACTCGATATGGTGCATAGGGCTGTATGCTTTTGAGTCCCATCAACAAAAAAATGCGGTCGAGCTGCTGGCATATATATGACTTCTTCGACAGGCAACCATCCAAGCAGCCATTGTATTTGGCTAGCCTTGAGGTTCCGAAATAATAATGCCCAAACCGTGACTCCTTCAGGTAGACTAGCCCCTTTGATTCTCGTACAAAATTCTCCTATACAAGTTTTCTCAGCCGAACCATAACTCCATAACTGAGAGCGCGGGCACAAATGCTCAATCATCCACATTTGTAACAATACGTTACATCCCTCAAAAAATTTGCCCCCAGCTTTGCACGCAGTGAGAGCTCGGAAAATATCAGCCACGACCATAGGTGCTAAAGTGCTTTTCCCCATGGTTTGAAAAGTGCTGACGACGCCCGCTACTTTCAAGTCAATATTACCATCTTTCCTCGAGAATATTACGAGGCCCAAAAAAGCTATCATAAATGCCACTCGTCTGTGTTCCTCCCATTTTTGTCGGTTATTTCTGCTGCAAAGCTTAAAGTCTGGATTATTGAACCCGCCCACATGGCCATATCTATCATACATGAAGCGGAAACTGCAGAAACCCTTTGCAAAATCTGGGTGATGAACTGTTCGGGGTATTTTCAAGGAATCCAGGAATTGGTGTACGGTAATGGCCCTAGGAGCAATTAAGTATTTGAATCTCAATGGAGCTTGATCACTTCCAATGTACCCCGCTATTTCTTCCAATGTTGGGGTGAGTTCAAAGTCTGAAAAATGAAATACATTATGTGCTGAATCCCAATGGGCGACCAGTGCCCTGATAATATCCCCCCGAGGCTGGATGTTTAATAAATCCGGAAGGTCTTTCAAATATTTTCTCACTTCGTCTTTCCCTTCTTTGCCCAAATCATTCCACCACAATTGCAGCTCAAAAGGGATTTTGGTCATTATTGAAAAGGGCTCATTCACCATTGTGCTCATCCTGCACATTTATTAAAGCGTTTTAAGAAACAGAAAAACTTTCGTGGACAAAGATTTTAAGGCTATTTACGCAGAATCAGCCTTCCGGCGTCCCGTTTGGGAACATTTTGCTAATTTCGACAAAAACGGCATTATCTGGTTTATTCATGACAAAATTTAAAATTTTGATATTTTTGGTTTTTTTTGCAAAGGGGAAGTTGGACCCGACGAGGGTTGCCTACGTATCTCACGCCCTGTGAGAATCAAACCATGCGTAGTTCGGGCAGATTAACCGAACTATTTTAAAACATGACTCTTTTTCCATTTTTATTTTTGGCATTTCATAAGTGAATAAAAATTATTTTTAGAAACAAGACTTTTTTTTTCTTTTTCTTTTTTTTCAACAAATAAAACAACCTATTTTTCCAAGCTAAAAATAACAGACTCTTTTTTTTTCTTTTTCATTTTTAGCAAATAATGAAACAACTTATGTTTCTCAAACTAAAACAAAAACTTTTCTTATCCTTTTCTTTATCAACAAACAACTTTCCAAAAATAAAAGACTCTTTTTCTATTTTTCTTTGCTTTTTTTTAGTAAAACGAAATAAAACATTTTCCTTTTTTTTTTCAAAATTTCGGCAGAGTTTCGCCAGTAATTGGTCATTGATTTTTTATTTCTAAAATAATCAATTAACTCCCTAACTGATATTTATCTCTTTTTTCTCTTTTCTCTCTCTTTTTTTTTTTAAATTTTCCAATATTCCCGAGATTCAGAAACCGGTCAACATGCAGGTTCGAAACAAATATATGTACAGAACAAGTAGGATGCATCAGGATGGTCTTTTCATTTCAGGTTGCTAGTCCTAGACGGACCTAACCCCTGTGTTGAGTCCCCTAAATCAAATGCAATATGATGCAAATAAGCGTTCCTACTAAGGATCCGGCATGAAGTCACGTTATTCTATGTTCAAAACCTGGGTCAGTGTTTTAGACTGTGTACCCTAGCGGACAACTTGAGTCGAGGAGGGGGCAACTTACCGGGAACCAAAAGGCCATCCGGCTTCGTAACTTGTCCGGCCTCTTTCTTATTTCAAGGTATGACACTAACAGAATAGGGAGTCTCAACCAGTAAGCACATCCCCGGAGGTGAAGAGAGAATGGTGTCGGCACAGTTTATATACAGTTCAGTTAATATCAAAGCGGTAACATTTAACACATTCAGCACGAAACATGTATGAAAATCAGATACAATCAAATACAACAATTTATCTAAGCTCGAATTCTGAACCCTGAACCAGAGATTCTGGGTTCGGTCCCCAGCAGAGTCGCCAGAGCTGTCACACCTCCTTTCTACACCTACGCCCCAGAAAGGGCGTAAAGGAGTTTTTCCATTTAAAGGACAATCGGAAAGGAATTTAATTATTAATTATTCAGAGTCGCCACTTGAGAGATTAATGGTGTCCCAAGTCACCGGTTGAATCCCGAACCGAGAAAATTTATGACTCTGTTAACAGTCCGCGAACCAGAAATCTGGGTAAGGAATTCTGTTAAACCGGGAGAAGGTGTTAGGCATTCCCGGGTTCTGTGGTTCTAGCACGGTCGCTTAACTGTTGTATTTGATTTTATCTAATTTTAATACATGTTAGCTCATGTGCCTTTCATTAATTTTACACCGCTTTTATCATTATATTTTAAAAGAATTGCAACATTGTGTAAATGTGTCTCGGGCCACGTCGCAATCAATGCACCCGTGGTTGTCAACACATTTCGACATTCGTTGAGATTTGGATTTGGGTCGCATAAATGCGCACCCGAATTTAGGAAAGTAATTTAATTAAATCGTGCCTAAAGATGCTACGTAGTATTATTTTGGGGAACAACCATGAAGTTCGCTAAACGGCCATCCCAAATTCTAATTATTTCGACAATTATTGGTTGAGGGCCCCACATTTATTTATTTTTGTGCGGTGAGGCTCGTCTCTATTGTGAACCTCTTTTCTATCATTATTTATTTTTAAGAATTACGATGTCGCGAAAGCGCGTCTCGAACCACGTCGCAATCAATGCGCCCGTGATTGTCAACACATTTCGACTCCATCGAGATTTGGATTTGGGTCGCATCAATGCGCACCCGAGTTTAAGAAGGTTATTCAATTAAATCGAGCTTAAAGATTCTAATGTAATATGATTTTAAGGAAGACCATGGAATTTACTAAATGGCCATCCCAATTTCTAATCATTTTAATAACCCATTGTTGACAGTCCGCGCATGTGATTTATTCAGGCGAGGCTAGTAGCAATCCCGAAATAGCTACGATTTCCTATTTATTTGTGTGTCTCTACAAGACTAGTTAATTTGGAAATAGATTACACTGAAATAGACTAAGAACCAAATTTAAAAGAGAATTGGGCCTGTTTCATGGCCTTGATGCGGTCTGAACGGCCCAACGGAGAGGGGTATATTTCCATTGCAACAATCAATATAATATCCCTGAGTCACTACACTGAACATGCATACCTTCCTTTTAACAAAAGCCATGAAACTCCAAAAATCCCTAACCGATCTATCCTACTAATTGCCTATTAAGACCTGCTGTTTTTAGTGAACTAAGTCAATTATGAATGAGTTTGTCTCATGGTTTCCAACTGATTTCAAGACCAATCTACTTACCATAATTACGATTTGCCTTCCACATGATTTCAGAATCTTAAAACAAAAGCAAGCCTTCTACTACACTATAACGACGAAAATACCAATAATTAAGCTAAATGTAATCAAACTTACTCATGAGTTCTCATGTCATGTACATAAGTCTAATTGCTACTGATGACTATTGCATTCACACAAACTTTTAGATCAGACCATGCCCATGCTCAAAGCTATTTCAAATGCCCAATTCAACAGTTCAAAATTACGCATCATTCAACATGTAATCGACCCCTACTGAACAAGTTTAATTGTACACATATCCACCAATTACATAACAGGAGACTACACTATCAAAAATACAGGCTACTTTCAGTTGAATAACAGGCCCTAGAACATTTTGTTTCAACTTCAACGAGCATACATCAGTGAGATTCAGGGAAATGTACCTGGAAATTGGAATGTAAATAGAAAAAATGAGAGGAATCAACTATTTTCAACAGCAACAGCAACCAACCAAGCAGTGTTACACCACAGGAACACAGGCAGATTGCTTTGAAACCAAAATATAAGCAAATTCCCACAGATCAGTTTAACATACTCCTAACATACCCCTGACCCTCACAGCTGAAACCAAAACTAGTAATGAAACTGTGAAGCTGTTTCAGATTTCTCCATATTTTGATGTTTTTGCTTTCTGAATAGTTTTTGGAAAATAAAATGCTGATTGAAATCAAAAGCAATAATGAATGCTCCAATTGAGACTTAGAGTTCAAGGCAGAAAGATGGAGAGCAGACCCCCTTTCCCAAGGCATTTTATGCCCTTTTATAGGCAACCCCAAAGAGAATAGACTAGAATCGGATTTACCATTCAGTCCCTCTCTATTTTCAAATTAGTCCCTCTAGTTTTACCTTGCTAAACAAGTAACTACACTATAATTATCAAAATCTACACTTGCACCCATTCTAGAAGGCCCTAAGGTATTCCTCTACCTATACAATACCTATATTGCCCTTCCCTATACCCTGATATTACTATTCCTATCAAAATTACCCTTTTCCATACCCAGATTACCCCTGAAAGCCTTTCAAAATCACTGAACCTACCCTCATCCTTAACAGCTATACCCAATATCCTAAACCATTCTGAAACTAACTGAAATTAATCAACTAACATTCAGAAACTAGCTAATCAGACTGACTAAACCAATTATGTTCAATTAACCGACTCGAACAAGCTAAACGAAAATAAACTGAGCTTAAGATACCACGATTAATATTAAATGAACTTAAAACTAATTCTCAAACCATGAACTTATAATCATTCAACCAAATATCAAGCTCAGAATCAACAGTAATTAACAAAACTTAAACTAACACATTCAAACCATGAAATTAACAGAACAAATAATGAACAACAACTGTAAATAATACTTCAATCATGCAAGTAAAAGAAGCAGTAAAAAAAATACTCACAAAGGCATAAGGGATTCCGGCCAGTCAGAAATACCTGAATCCGTTCAGATTTTTGACGCGTAACATCCCTAACCGTGTGTTCTTACAAGAGAACACATGGTTAAGGATACTACGGTTCGAAATCAAAAGGATTTGGTTTTAGGGTTTTGGTCGTAAATTCTTAGATCTAAGATTTGGGCCGTTTCATGGTGATTTGAAAGAAAACAACCACGGATTAGTGTTGAGGAAGGTCTGGGGGTTGTGGGGTATGATTTTGGACTGATTTGGACGAACCTGTCACTTGGCCGGAAAACTTCAAACCAAGATTCGAAGAGTTCCGGCCTTATTCGAGGTAAACCAATGGGTGCAGTGGAAAGAGGAGGGTGAGGGGGGCCTGTGGTGTTAATCTCAGGGTGAACGGCATAGTTTGTGTTCACCGCCGGCAAGGATTTTAGGGGCGGCGCGGATTAGGGTTTGAGGAGAAGGGGTGGGGTGAAGAAGACGATGCAAATGGGGGTAGGGGGAAGGGTTCGGACACTTAAATACTAAGAACCTCGTCAGTTCCGGACCGTTGGATTGATGAGATCCAACGGTCCTGATCCAAGGACCCCGAAACAACGTCGTTTCATTTAAAAGGGGGCAGACCAGGTAGGGACTTGGGCTGGACTGAATCGGGATGCTTGGGGCGTTTGGGCCAACGGATTAAATGCAAAAGTGGCCCAAATTTGGCCGTTAATAACCACTCCCTCTACATTCTTTTTAATAATAATTTTTCCATTTTTCATTTTGCAATCTTGTATTTTTTGTATTTATTTTTCTGATTTTTACAAAGATGTGAAATTAAACTAACAATTAAGCTAAAACCAATTAATGCCTAAAATTAACTTAATAACTATTTGCGACCATTTCACAATTAAAATAATAAAATGCAAAAGTGAACTATTTTTGTCATTTTCTTCATATCCTATTCTAAAACAAATTAATCCCTAATTAATACTAAAGTATAAAATTAAATCCTAAGTGCGAATGCATATTTTATGTATTTTTTGTATGAGTTAACATGCACAAATAAAAATGAAATAATTATCAGAAAATGACACCAAAATGCACAATAATGAAGAAAAATCATTTTGCTTGAATTTTGGGAATAATTCATATATAGGGCAAAAATCACGTGCTCACACGTGTATGTTTGGTTTAGAGCCCCGAGGGCTCGGATGAGTTTGGATAGGCCACAGAGTGATTTTGGACTTAGGGAGATTGCTGGTATGTTTCAGCTGTGTAGTAGGCCCCTGATCTCTCAATTGCGAGATCAGGCATCGCAATTGCGATGTAAACAGTGACCGTAAATGCGAGCTTGTGCTTCGCAAATGCAAAAAAGGTCAGGGCCAGCTTTTCTCGCAAATGCGAGATTTACTTCGCAAATGTGAAGTTTTCCAGGTAGGCTAGTGGTCGCAAATGCAACAAAATTGTCGCAAATATGAAGGCATCAGATATTGTAAAGGTTCGCATTTGCGATGATTTTCTCGCAATTGCGAGCTTCGCAAATGCGAAGCTCCAGTCGCAATTGCGACATCTGCAACTGATCAAAACATCATTTGGACGGGATTTT
The DNA here is from genome assembly GCF_000393655.2 of Nicotiana sylvestris. Lineage (NCBI taxonomy): Eukaryota > Viridiplantae > Streptophyta > Magnoliopsida > Solanales > Solanaceae > Nicotiana > Nicotiana sylvestris. The sequence continues at coordinate 161,510,634 of NC_091060.1, read as the reverse complement.
CACTTCACTTCTCAATTTTCAAACCCTAAGCCCTCATAGGCGATTTTCTTGAAGAGAGTTCTTCCCCAAATCAGAGGTAAACGATTTCTAACTCATTTTCTTCAATCTATTTCATCTTTTTACATGATTTCACTTAAAAATCTAGGATTTTCATGGGAAATTGGGTAATTTTGGGTAGAAATTAGGATTTTAGAATTTTGCGGATTTGGATCTCAATTTGAGGTTGGATTTCAAAACTAATTGAATATTTGAGTTCATGGGTGATCGGGTTTTGGTTCGAACTTCATGTTTTGACCAAACGTGCCCGGGGTCGATTTTTGACTTTTTGCGAAAAACATTGGGAAATCTATTTTCATGCATTAGAATTGGTTTATTTAGCATTTATTAATGTTATTAAGTAAATTATGACTAGATACAAGCGGATTGGAAGTGGAACCGAGAAATTGAGGTGAGTGTTTGGTCTAACCTTAGCTTGAGGGAATAGGAGTTGTGGTCTAAATTGTTACGTGTTAGTGTTGAATACACGTATAGGCATGGTGACGAGTATCTGTACGTTGGTGGCAAGCATGCCCGTGAGTCTTATACCATGATTGCTGTGACTCTATTGTGTATTATCCATGCTTAGGTTGATGATTATTAATGTTGAACATGATTCATGATAATTTCTTGGTGATTAACCATTGTTGAGTATTGGGTCAAGTTGAGATCCATTTTGTAAAGTAACTGTTGAAATAAGATTGGTTATAGCTGATTCTTTGATTCCCTTGATGGGGCATATTGTTTCTATTGTTTGGGTGAGGGAGAGTGTAAAGCACGAAGGGTGATATCGTGCATGATATTGTGATTGAGTGTTAATGCACAAAGGGTGATGTCGTGCCGATAATGTGAGTGTAATGCACGAAGGGTGATGTCGTACCATGATTTGAGTGTTAATGCACGAAGGGTGATGTCGTGCCGATATTTTGAGAATTAATGCACGAACGGTGATGTCGTGCCATGATTATGAGAGGTAATGCACGAAGGGTGATGTCGTGTCGTTTTTGTTGATTCATGTGGTGAGAACAAGAGTAAAAGCACGAAGGATGATGTCGTGCATGTGTTACTGTCTCATTATTCTTATTGATACAAATATGATGTTCATTATGCTTCACTATTGGTTTATTGTTAGAATTTGATATCCCCCGTAGCATGTCCCTTTCCCATCTGTATTTGTTAATTTCCTATTGTTAATGTTCTGTTCATATATGATTTAAGTGCACAGGTTTATATGGTTGTCGTGTTCTAGCCTCATCACTACTTTGTCGAGGTTAGGCTCGAAACTTACCAGTACATGGGGTGGGTTGTACTGATACTACACTCTGCACTCTTTTGTGCAGATTTCAGTGCCGGACCCGGTGAGTAGCTGAGGTAGATGCCTTCAGTCCACGGTGACCAAGGTAGATCTATTGGCGTACGTAGAGCCTAAAGTCCCCTTCCCTGTTTAGCTTTTCGTTGTCTCTTTTCATTTCTAGAATAGCTGTACTTTTCTTTCTAAGCCAGTGTTTGTAGAAATTCGTAGATGTTCATGAAATTATGACACTGGATTCGTGGGTAGACATGTATTGGAGTATTTGAATTGTTATAACTCTTTCGAACATTATATCTGCTTAGCTTAAGTTATTAATTATATTTGTTTGGGTTAATTATTAATGTGTTATAATTATGGTAGTTGGCTTGCCTAGCTTTCACGAGTAGGCGCCATCACGTCTCCCGAGAGTGAAAAATCTTGGTCGTGACAGAAGTTCCCCAACACAAGGTTAGGCAAGCCATTTACCTGGAACTACTCAAATCAACCCGATATCACGCTTTTGCCATAAGTATCTGACTCTAAATGGCCCAAATCTAATCAAACCAATTGCATAATGTAAATATAACTACAAGTAACTAATTTAACTAATGAAATCAAGCTAGGGTAAGAAAATAGGAAAAACGCCCAAAAATCCTCCCCGGGCCCATGTCTCGGAATCGGGTAAAAGTTACCAATTTAGAACACCCATTCATTCACGAGATCACTCGTCCAAAAATTATTTAATTCTAACGCTTAAAACCTGATCAAAACCCAAAAGTTTGATTGGGGAACTTTTCCCCTCAAATTCCCATTTCTTCCACTCAAATTCCTTGATTAGATGGAGAAAATTACTATAGATTGATGAAATATAAACAAAATAGGATTAAGAATCATTATCCACTGACTTTCTCTTCAAAACCCTCTCAAAATCGCCTTCTCCCTAGCTAAAAATTGAATTTGGTGTTATGAAGTTTCAAACCCTCAAAATCCTCTTTTCTGCCTAGTGATTTCCGCTTCTGCGGTCACTGGGCCGCATCTGTGGAAAAATCATCGCAAGTGCGAAGGTCACTTATCCGGGCTGGGGTCGCATCTGTGGTCAATGGGCCGCATCTGCAGTTCCTGATGCCCAAGCCAAAAGCTGCATATGCGGCTTCTTAGCCTCTTCTGTGGCTCCGCACCTGCGGTCCCTCATCCACATGTGCGATTATATCATGTGCAGTAAATCTTCAGCAATGCCTAAGTTCTAAACCAGATCCGTTAAGCATCCAAAACTCAGTCGAGGCCCCCAAGGCCTCAACCAAATATACCAACCAATCCTAAAACACAATACGAACTTAGCCGAGCCCTAAAATCACATCAAACAGCGCTAAAACCACGAATAATCCGCCAATCCAAACCTACTAAACTTGAAATTCTAAAATTTTACAACTGATGCCGAAACCAACCAAACCATGTCTGATTGACCCCAAATTTTTCACACAAGTCATAATCACCACTATTGACCTATCCCAACTTCCGGAATCGGATTCCAAACCCGATATAAAAAATTTCAGTGTCGGCCCAAAACTCCAAAAATTCAACTTTCGCCATTTCAAGCCTAAATAAGCTATGAACCTCCACAACACAATCTGGACACGCCCCTAAGCCCTAAATCATCCAACAAAGCTAACGAAATTAATGAAATTCCATTCCAGATTCGTCTTCATATTATTCCAACTACGATCCAAATTCTATGACGTAAACTCTCATTTGGGGACTAAGTGTCCCAAAACACTCTGAAACTCAACATGAACCATCCTCGCAAATCACAATAGCAGAAAAAGACATGGGGAAATTATTTAACAGGGGATCGGGGCGTTAATTCTCAAAATGATCGGCCGGGTCGTTAGAGGAACCCTCTTCTCTTTGTATCTTCTAAATCTTCTGGGAAGCGTGCACTTTGTGTGGATTCTTTTCTGTTAGAGTCATACCCTAATTTAGAATGTGGCTCGGACAAGTTGCAAAGCCGGTGAAGCTTCTAAATTCCTGGTACGCTGCCCCCCTCGGCTCGAGTTGTCCCTCGGGTAAGCCAGATCTAGAACAATACACCCCATAACTAGAATAACATAGCCTCATGTCGGATCTCTAGTAGGACGTTTGTTTGCATTACCTGCATTTGAATTTGGGGACTCAAAATAGGGGTTGGGTCTATCTAGGATAGGTGTATCCAAATTAAAAAGACCATTCGGATGCATCTTACGTGCTACTTACGCATTTGCTTGTTTCGGCTTGCATGTTGATTGGCTTCTAGAATAGGAAAGAGAAATCAAGGAAACCAAGATTGAGGTAGGAGAGAGAAAATCACTTGTTTCTAAAAATCTCAGTATTCAAAATATCTCGAAACTCTGCCAAATATTTTTTTAAAAAAAGAGAGAAAAAGTCATATCAAAAAATCATATTTTCCTTTTGCGTCAAAACTTACCGAGCTACGTGGGTTTGGTTCTCACCAGGTTTGGGATACGTAGTCAACCCTCATTGGGTCTAGCTCGCTTTTGCAACAATAACCAAAAATATGAAAATGTTGTCATTGTCGTGAATAAAGTTAGGTGATGTCGTTCTTGTCCAAGTAGCTAGAAATGTCCCGTCCGGACACTGGAAGGCCATTTTTGCAAGAATAGTCGCTTATGGTCCTTTTTCTAGTTTTTGGCCATTTAGCAAACACAGCCCTAAAATCTTCCCTTCCAAAGTGCTGAAGGGCCGTATTTGTAAATGTAGCCGTGATTTGTTTTAAGTAAAAAAAATTCAAAATAATCTTTTGTTTGGTCAGTTTTCAAACGGAACTCGCATGTTTTAACTTGCCACCCTAATTTAAATGTGCAGAATAAGCACCATTGAGAATCTACCTTTTTGAGTCGTAGATGAGATTCCACTAGGACTCCATATGTGGTGGAACGACCTGGGGGAGGTCGGCAAGAGTGTTGTGACAAAGGCTTTAGGTGGACTCATCGATCTTCTGAAAATTAAACCAAGAGTTGATATAATTGTAGCTTTGATACCTTTTTGGGACCCGACACACAATGTTTTCCACTTCTCTGATTTTGAGCTGACCTCTACACTAGAGGAGATAGCAGGTTATGATGGTCTTGACAGGAATCTCAAACACCAATATCTAGTAGCACCAAGAACTATAATCTCTCATAAGTTTTTGGACCTTCTAAGTATTAGTCGGCAAGTTAAAGATGAAAATTTGGCCGGAGGATTCTACATATTCCACTTCTTATACCGCCATTATGGGGACCCCTGCGGATTTGAGGCTCCGGACACTGGTTTGAGTCATCAGGGAAATAATAACAAATGGGAAGCACGCAGAGGTTTGGCCTTCATAGTGACATTTTTTGGCACTTTGATATGCCCAAGGAGTGACAGACATATAGAACTGGGGCTTGCAAGAATGGCTGACTTTATGGTGAAAAAGGCCAATGGCACTATCATACCGATGATTCTCACATAAATTTATTGAGCTTTAACTGTTTGTCGAGCTGGGACAAAGTTTTTTTAGGGTTGCAACTTGCTTTTGCAAATGTGGCTAGTTGAACATCTTTGCCATCGCCCGGGGTATATGAACTACTGTCTGACCGGACTTAATTGCATTGAAGAATATGAAAACCGGGTAAATGGACATGAGTTTTCAGAAGGTACTGACGCATGGTTCATGTATTTAGGTTCTTTGACCGCAAACCGAATTGAGTGGACTTTCGGTTGGCTCCCGGTCAACGAGGCTATTTACATGTCTGCCAGAGTGTGCTTTATTTTGTTGATGGGTCTTCAGAGTATTCAGTCGTATCCTCCGCATCGGGTCTTATGCCAATTGGGCAAATACAAAACAGTCCCTCATGATGAAAATTTGAGTCCACAGGTTACTGAACTATGCCCAAAAGATGCATTCCCAGAAGAAAAGGTTCGCCTGATTTGGCACCAATGTAGATTTATGGAGCCACAAACTCAAGTGTGGGATTTGTCCCCAGGTGAAGTAGAATCTAACTACACGACCTGGTATGGTAAAAGGGTTCAAGTCGATTAAGAGCCAGAACCGCCTACCAAAAGGCCCCATGTCCAACAATTCACTGATAGAGCGCGAGAACAGTGGGTTGGGTTAGCTAAAGAGAAGGAATACCGGACTACTATAAGCAAGCCAGAGAATCAAATCAAAAAACTCAAATTTGATAATTATTTGCAGGCTACTGAGATGAAGGAGAAAAGAAAAGGTTGGCCCGAGAAAATGAAGCCCTCTGAGCTCAGATCTAGAAGATGAAAATAACCGCTGAAAACCCGGCAAGAAGTGAAAAAGACGAAAAACTCATAAGCAATCTGAGGCGAAAAGTGCATGATTATGGGTTTGATCTGGCAAAGGCCGAGGATGAATTGGAAAAAGCTCGGGCAAAGTTGGCAAAGAATGCAGAAGAACGGACAAAGTTTGCTCAGCAGTTAAAGTAAAGGTATGATGAAAAGCAGTGGCGGACCCAGGATTTTGTGCAAACGGGTTCAATCTTAGAAGTACATAACTTTAGTTGTAAAATAGTAGTTGTCAAGTGGGTTAAAATAAAATATTTATACAAAATTTATGCAGCTTTAATCGTAATTTATACATATACACAGTATTATTTTTTGATGAAGCGAGTTTAGTTGAACCCGCTTGACACCACGTGCGTCCACCACTGATGAAAGGGTCACAATCATAAGGAAAAAACTGACTAATCTCGAGAATAAAATGGTCCAGCAAGCAAAGGATTTCAAAACCGAGAGAGAGCATTGTTATACATTGATTTCCCGTTTGAAAAAAGACATACAACAATTGCAAGACCAAAACCATACAGCCTCGTATGTATTGGAGGCCCAGTCTCAGCAAATTGGACGCCTACTCCAAGAAAAGGGTGTCATTAGAATGAGGATTAAAGAAATTGTTGATTATGTCACAATGAAGTGCCATGAATGCGAAGATATGACAAGGTCCATTTTCCTCGCCTCGATGATGACCTTTGTCCGTCAGGTGATGGCTGATTTAGAGTACCTTCAAGAAGAGATTGCACGCAGCCCTGCGTCGAGACCGAATGATGTCCCGCGGGCCCATGGAGTAGTATTGGAGGCTTTTATGTTTTCCTGATTTTCTTTTGGTTTTGAATCTGTATTTCACCTTTTTGAGTCTGTTAGTCTTTTCCAAGTCTGTTTGTTTGCCTGTTTCGAGTCTGTATGTTCCCTTTATCGTCAGTATTTCCGAGTCCTTGTAACAGAAAAACCCAAAAAAAAATTATTTAATGAAATATTGGAAATCCAAAATTTTATTTTCTTTTATTTCGTATTTATTCCCTGAACTACGTAATGATCTGATTCATGTGGTGTCATGATACGTAGGCAATCCCCATATGATTCGATCATAGCAATAAAATTAAAAAAGAAAAAAAAAGAAAAGAGAATTGAATGAAAAGAAAAAAAAGAGTGGCAAAACAAAAGAGAGTGCAAAAAATAAAATAGTGACACGAACAAAGTGAGAAAATCAAGAGTGATTAAAGGTAGGCATTGTCACACCTCCTTTTTACCTACACCCCGGAAGAGGTATAAGGGAGTTTTTCCAATTCAAGTGACAATCGAAACGGAATTTATTTTTATTAAAAATCAGAGTCGCCACTTGGGATAATTTTATGGTTTCCCAAGTCACCGGTTCAAATCCCGAATCGAGGAAAAGATTGACTTTGTATTACAGTCTGCGAACCAGAAATCCGGGTAAGGAATTCTGTTAACCTGGGAGAAGGTGTTAGGCATTCCCGTATTCCGTGGTTCTAGCACGGTCGCTCACCTATTATAATTGGCCTAATTATCTGATTTTTACACGTTTTAAACCTATTGTACATTTTTTAACTTTTTAGCCACTTTTTAAGACACATCGAAGCCACGCTATATGAAATGCACCAGTGGTTCACGACACGTTCAATTTAACCTTGTTGGAAATTGAACTCGGGTCACATGAAATGTGCACTCGGATTTGAAGATTCACGTATCACGATCATGCCACTTCAGGACCATCGTACAAGAGAGCCTTATCCAAGACCTCCGCTTTCCATGGAGAAAAAGGTCTTTTGTGCTTTCAAATTCATAAAGCTTATGCATCCCATACTTTGAGCCAGCACTATAACAAGACTGTTGGTATCCAATTGCTTCGACAGGATAGAAATTCGAGGGAAGTGAAAGACGAGGCAGAACTACAACAATACCGTCCTTTGTGACCAAATACAAAAAACCATGACAACTACAACCTATAGCTTCGTCAACTATAGCATCCCAAACATGAATGTTATAGCAGTTTTCATCATTTACAGTCAAGTTTACATGTAAACTGGAATGAACAAGTTGACACTTGACATTTCCCTCAGTATATTTCTCTTCACTAGCCGAGTGAGCCCAAAAGGAGAAAAACAAACAACAGCATCTTCTTTGGATCCATCTATACCAATGAAAACTTTTCTGCTATGGCATGAATGACATCTACTACCAAAAATCCTATTCTTATTTACATCTGTAGCATTAGATAGGCTACTCCCATATGAGCCATATTTCCTTAACATTTTAAATATGCTTAGACTAATTTCTATCATTCCAGTTTAAATAAAATAACTCAAACAATGTATAATACCAAACAAGTATAATAGTAAAAGTTATAAATAAATTAAAATGGCCATGAGCTAATCTTCATAATACTAGACAATGATAAATTCTCATTTTAGCATGGAGTAAATTAAACTAGACAGATATTATTCGCACACCAATAAAAAATAAGATCTGAGATAAAAATGAACAAAGTTGGAATATAACCTTAAGCAAAACGACTCGTCTTCCAATTTAAGAACGAATTTCAAGTATGCATATGTGCACAAGCCATGGTTGACCAAGAGCATTGAACAAAATTTGAAACATGGACCGCGAACCGGAATAAACAACTCGCAGGCGATCTCAACTTAACCGGAAAGCCTCACTAGCGGCCTCAATAAGAGCCTAGTCTCAGTAGGGTCGGAGCTGCTGCATTTTTGCAGCTTTTGGGGTCGTTTTTTGGCTACTTCGATGGCTGAAAATGATTAATAAAGCAGTGCTTCAAAGCTGGTTTTTACAGCTGAAAAAATGATGTTATAAAGGTGACGTTTCAGTTATGTAAAAGGTGATTTTGGGGTGATTCAAAGCTGAAGTTTAGGGGTGTTTTGAAGCATTTTAATGGAGGTTTCTCAATGGATTTTTGGAGGAGAAGAACTAGCTTTAATAGGTTTTATGACTGTATTTTTCATGGTGTTAACACAGTAAGAGTAAAACTAAGTAAAGAAGAAAGGAAAAAGAGATCTAATGTTGCTTCCCCTTTTTTTGTTTTTGCTCGTTTTCTATCCTTTTCCAGATCTATTTTTTTCTGTTTTCTTGTGCTCTGCTTTTTTTTCCGTGTGTGAGTGTGTTGTCTTTTTAAGAGAGATGAGAGAGAGGGAAAATGAAAGTGAGATGGGGGTGTGAGCTGTAGGGAATAATTCTGTTGCCTTGGAAAGGGACGTATCTGTAGTGGGCAAGAAAGAAGAATAGAAATGCCATGTAATTAAAATTTCAATGTATATTGATACAAGACAAAAAATAGACTTTTCCCCCACAAAATGTGAATGTCCAGGTAATATTGTAACATGCATCTTCAATTTGGATTGAGTGACCACGTGAGTTTGTTGCAAAAATTGGATGAAGGAGAATCTTTAACAAGCTCCATTTTGATTGGTTATTGCTTCTCTTTTTTTTTTTGATTTTTGATTTTTTTTTGTTTCTTCTTGAAAGTAATAAATAGACAAAGTAAATAATAATCCTACTTGACTAATATAGAAAGATTAAAAAATACTAACTACTCAAAATTTATTTATTAAAATCCTTAACTTGAAAAGGATAGAGTAGACCCGTTAAAAATATATTTTTGGAACATTTTCTTTCTTTTGAGAACAAGAACACAATTACAATTTAAAATTGTGACTATTTTTGTTTTTTCAAAATTATATAAAGATAAAAAATAAGGTATTATTTTTGTATTTTTTATTTAAATTTATGAAAGATACGTAAACTAAAATATTTTTATAATTTTCATTCTTTGTGACGAAATAAAGTAAAAGAGTCAAAATTAGTTGAAACAAAGATATTAGGCCTAAATTAAATATTTACTTGCTAAAATATGAAAAATCTTGGGGAGGGTCAAAAATCACATGTCTATAGCTACCCCTCTTTGACTGGAAACATGAAGAGTTTTCAGACAAAGAACGACTAGACAGTCTTTTTGACCCGACCCATATTTAAGGAGACCAAAACTAAGAGGAAGGAGAATGTGACCGAGCTCTGGTATCTGAGCTGCCTACATATCCTTGGCTATAAAGGAATCAGGTCACGTGTAGTTCAGAAGTGAGTGAGATGATGGAGTATACCGAGATGGAGAGCCAGTCGAGGTGTCGTTCCGCCGAGGTTCCGGTCCGCGGTCCTGATGTTACATCAAAAATCAAAACATGAAAAAGACTAACAAAGCCTATCAACTACGAGTTACAAGATTCCTATCTATAAGTCTTCTAAAGCTTGATCTTGAGTCTTGAGTGGTTCTTCATGCATACTTTAGATTTGAACCTTGACGCTTGCTAGTGGCCGGTGCTAGTTCGTTCTTCTTCAGCTTTTCTGACCAAAAATGTACATGCAGAGTTTGTGACCTCAACCCTGTCTTGAGCAGCTCACATCTTTCATTAACTTCTGCATTTGGATTCACTTCTTGTCTTTCTTTTTGTTTTTTCTTTTTATTCTGGATTGTGACTAACTTATGTTGATCATCTTGGACTGCTGACTCGCATTCTTGATGCGAGCTTCTTTTATTGCTGACCTGAATTGCATTCTGAATTGAATTCTCTTATTTTCCAGGCGCGCACCTGACTGCTGAACTTGAACCGTCTTCTCTTGTTACTTGACATTATTTTCCCTTGCACCTTGAACCATTTTTCCTTGAAACTTGAACTGTCTTCCTTCGAAACTGCTTTCCCTTGAAACTCGAGTTGTCTTCCTTCGAAAATGCTTTCCCTTGAAACTTGAGTTATCTTCCCTTGTTCTCCAGGTGGGCGCTTGATTACAACAAAATAGACAAAACAAAAGAAATTTTTTTTCTGCCCTAGTTTGCACTAGGAAGATTTGTGAGTTGTTAGCAAAATTGTAAACCACTTGTACTATTAATGCAATGATGAGAGTAAACTAAAGAATAGACTAGGAAAACTATAAACTAAGCTTGACTAAAGTAAAGACTGACCGTATTCTCCAGGCGGGGCCCCTGATTTCAAGAAAACTAGATATTGATAACTAAAAATTGACCCCTTTTCTTTTAAATTCAGACTTCCCTTTTTTAAAAAAAAATTATTATCCTAGGAGAAAATTCATCGGACTAGATTTTCTATCTTAGGAGAAAGATTTATCAGACTAAGATTTTGATCGTAGGAGAAAGTTCATCAGACTAGGTCTCTTTTCTACTTCTTTTTTGGTATCTTAGGAGAAAGATTCATCAGACTAAGATTTTGATCCTAGGAGAAAATTCATCAGACTAGATCTCTTTTTTTGGTATCTAGGAGAAAGATTCATCAAGCTAAGATTTTTATCCTAGGAGAAAGTTCATCAGACTAGGTTCCCTTTTTTTGTTATCTTAGGAGAAAGATTCATCAGACTAAGATTTATATCCTAGGAGAAAGTTCATCACACTAGATTTTCTATCTTAGGAGAAAGATTCATCAGACTAAGATTTAGATCCTAGGAGAAAGTTCATCAGACTAGGTCTTCTATCTTAGGAAAAAAATTCATCAGACTAAGATTTTGATCCTAGGAGAAAAGTCATCAGACTAGGTCTTCTAATATATTATCTTAGGAGAAAGATTCATCCGACTAAGATTTTGATCCTAGGAGAAAATTCATCAGACTAGGTCCTCTATCTTAGGAGAAAAATTCATCAGACTAAGATTGTGATCCTAGGAGAAAATTCATCAGACTAGGTTTTCTATCTTAGGAGAAAGATTCATCAGACTAAAATTTATATTGGGAGGAAAATCCATCAGACTAGGAATTTTATCCTAGGTGGAAAAATGTGAAGATCAATGGCAAGATTTTATGCGCAATAGCAAGACAAATAAAGGCAAAGATTTGAGAAACTTCCCTTTGTCGTCTCTTCTCGTCTTTTCTTTTTCTTCTCTTTTTTTTTTGTTTTTTTTTCTTTTTTTTTGAACCACTTTCCTTGCACTGCTTTGTTTCCTGTTCCACACAAACAAAAATTTGTCAGTTTTAAAAATGGTGGTCGGCTTGTGGCCTTGAGTCTTGGGCAGTTTGGCTTCTGCTCAATTAGCTTTAGTCGGTTTCAAGAGACTTTTGCTCTGCATCAACCCTAATTGTTTCACACCCGGTACCATTCAAAGTTATCCCAACTAGAGATCTTTTCTTAGATGACCTTTTCTAATATCTTGAATGACTTCCTGTTTTTGAGCAATTTGTCTGTCAGTGAGAATCATAAGTTATCTTTGCTTACGCCAAATAGGCTGACAAGAGTCTTTTGGGGGAGCCTTTGCATGAATCCTCAAGGCACGTTGACAGTAACAACCGAGTGTACTGGCCAAATTTACTTTGTGCAACTAAAAATCTGGTAGCAGATTTTGAAATCTTTTCTTGCTTGTTTTGACAAGGACTGACTCAGAGGGAAGGACACAATGCTATAAAGAAACAATATTAACAAGAAATGCCCCCTGTCTGAAGGACAGAAGGAAGAGTTTTCTTCTTTTTTTCAATAATTAGCCTTAATGGTCATGACATGCATTTTGGACTCAACGGCCTGATCTATCAAACTAATCCAATCTTCCCTTTTGCCATTCTTATGAGCTTTGAAATCGGGCTTGTTCGTGCCAATTCTTTGCATCAGCTTCGCGACTCACTTTCGACTAGTGGTGCCCCGAGGGGTTTTCACCAACAAGTCTCTCTCATTTATTCATCTCTGCTTACCGTCATATTACAATGCCCGTGAGGGTTTTCACTAATAAGACTCTCTCATTTTTCTTTTCCTTTTTGTGAGAAACTCGACGGTGTTCTACGTCATGTGACAACTGTTGCTCATTGCATGCTTCTCTTGGCATTCTTGAAGGCATATCAGGAGGTCTTTATTTGGAAGGATTTTGGATGGGTTGGAAAAAAAGGACGTTATGAAGGCTCAAAATAAACTCAAAGTAAAGGGGTTTGTGGACTTACAACTCTTGGAATCGACTCTTTCAAAAGTAAAATAAAATCTCTGCCCTACTTTCAGCTATTGGGGATTTTTGGGATTTTTCTCTTCTTTTTTTTGAATTCTTATTTGGTTGGACCGAACCGTGAGGCTGCCTACGTATCCTTTTTTTTAAGGAATCAGGTCGAACGTAGTTCAAACATCTGACCTAACTAATTTTTTTTCATTTTTCTTTTTGTTGTTTTTTCTTTTCTTTTCTTTTCTTCTTTTTTTTCTTTCTTTTTCTTTTGTTTTCAAAACAAGTTGCCCCAGCTCCTATTTTTAGGGCATGGACCTTTGACAAATCTTTTTTTTTTGAACTTTCTAAGAATTGCCCCAGTTTGTACTCTTGGTACATGAATTTTTTTTGACTCTAAACTTGATTCCAAAAGAGGGTATTCAAAGAAAATAACACAGGCTCAAAAGGGGTAGCGAAGGATATAAAGTGTTTGGGTAGCAGAAAAAGGGCCTCCCAACCTCGAGAATGTCAAACATGGTATCTTTTCGCGATCACAGCATTGACGAACATGTCTGTCTTCTTGGTGTACCATGGTCACAAGACATTTTTTCATCCCTTAGTGACAAACTTTCCAATAAACTTCAATTGATTAAACATCCTCAAGCCCGATCTTTACAATGATTTGAAAGTGAATTTTACTCGACCTTAGTTCCAAAGTACTCCAACTCTTTATTCATCCTCAAATGTATTTTTTTATATTTTTTTAGTTATCCAATTCCAGATTAAATCAGTTCCTAAGATCTGGCCAAAATTTCCGCATGCGTGTCATGTCATTTGAACTAGCGACAAAAGAACTAGGAACAGAATAATACACAAAAGGACAAACTGTATTTTATTGAGTAAAGGATGAAAGGGTTTTACAACTAAACAAGCACCCCAAAATACGAGTTATAACCCTAAAATAACATGAATAATGAAAATAGCAACAGAACAGACAGACAAGACCCACACAAACAGAATGGGGGGATAGAAGGGTTTGACTCAATAAAACAAATAAAATCTGGATCACAACCCTGAAATAACCCAGATAATTGAAAAAACATCAAAACAAGCTACCAAGATTCCTTCCTAGTGAGGAGGGACTGACTTTTCAATTGCTAGACTTGACATTTAGCCACAAATTTGCTCATCAGAATCAGCAGAGTCTTCTCCAATTTCACCATCATTAACTTCAGTTAGCAAGTTTCCGAGAGGATTCTCATACTCCATGTCACCAGGCATCATCCCCACAAACTGTACATCGTGATGGGCAAGTAAAGGATTCTGTGCGATATTCTGGGTGTCACTGTCTTGGATCACAATCAGGTTTTCCTGGATCATCCTTTCTATTTCTCTTTTCAAATTCCGACAACTTTCAACATTGTGCCCCTGAGCATTGGAATGGTATTCACACCTTTGAGAAGGGTCAAAGCTTCTTGCACGTGGGTCAACATGATTTGGAGGAATAGGTGCAATCATGTCATAATTCTTTAATTTCTCAAACATGCTTTCATAGGACTCTCTTATTGGTGTAAAATTATCTTTCAGCCTTTGTTCCCTTCTATACCCCTGGCTTGGATGTGGGTTATAGGGCATTTGAAAATTTAGTGGAGGATGGTGGAGATTTTGCGGTGCTGGTGCTCGCCTTCTAGGGTGTCTTGGTGGTGGGGCGTCATACTGAGGTGTAGCAACAGAGTATTGAGGGTTCTGAAGTGGATAATAGTATTCAGGGGAATCATGGGAAACCTGATGAGGTTGCTCCTACCTTCGAAATGCTCTCCTAGTACCTCTTCTCGACCCTGATGTCATCATGATTTTTTCGTGCTTCTCATTCGTGTCACTAAAAATTATCGGATTCAATCGGGACAGCCTGAGTTACGGCTTTGAGAATTGCTTGACTTATAATTTTGCCTGTCTTAAGATCATTCTCAATCATTTCCCCCATTTTGATTGCTTCCGAGAAGGATTTACCCACTGCGGACATCATGTTTTAAAAATAATCTGGCTCTTGAGCCTAAAGGAAGACGGTGATGAACTCGTGCTCATCCATGGGTGTCTTAACTCTGGCTGCTTGCTCTCTCCATTTAATGGCATATTCCCTGAAACTTTCAGTTGGTTTCTTCTTCAAGTTTGAAAGGGATTTGCGGTCTGGGGCAATGTCAATGTTGTATTGGAACTGTTTGACAAAGGCATGTGCCATGTCATCCCAGACATACTAGAGAGACGTGTCTTGATCCATAAACCATTCGGAGGCTACTCCCGTAAAGCTTTCCCCAAAATAAGCTATCAACAATTCTTCATTTCTTCCCGCACCTCTCAGTTGATTGCAATACCTTTTCAGGTGGGCTATGGGATCTCCATGTCCATCATACTTTTCAAATTTGGGAGTCTAGAAATCAGGCGGCAATTGGACATTGGGTAACATACATAGATCTTTGAAGGCAACACTCTTTTGACCTGCCAACCCTTGCATGGTTTTCAACCGTTGTTCTAAGCTTTTCACTCTTTGGGCCATTTCTTCCTGTACCATCTTTCGGGCAGGCTTCTCAATGTTTGCAGGAAGATCAAACGAGTATGAGTGGTACTCAGGAGAGTGGTACTGCTCTTGCTGTGTAGCAAATTGTGACTCATGACGAGGCTACCCTTGGCCATTGGCCCATGCTTGACACATTTTGGCCATTTGTTGTTTCAGTATTCTATTTTCCTCAAACATAGTAGACTCTTGTCGAACCCTCTGACCCTAAGTCTCTTGAGCACTTGTAATAGTTTAGATGTCAGTAATCATTTTTCCTTGGATCTTGTGTTGTCCCCTTACCACAAACCGACCGCCTCAACTTTCTTCACAATTTAAAACAAAACATGTTAGAAGGGGCTCAGTCAGTCCTTATTATTATCAACATTTTTCATTTTTGTTTTTTTTCATTTTTTTTTAATGGTGATCGAACCTGATGTGGGTTGCCTACGTATCATGTGGGAACATGAATCAGATCTTGCGTAGTTCGGGAAGATCATGAATAAAGTAAATAAACTAACTTTTTTTTGAATTTTTTATTTTATTTTTTCGAAAGAAAGACTTATAAAGAAGAAAGGGAATATTTTTGGATTTTGATTTTTCTTCAGCATTTTTGCAAAGAAAGACTTCTAAAGAAGAAAGATATTTTTTTTGAATTTTTTTTTTGAATTTACGAAAGAAATGCTTCCAAAAAAAAGAAAATATTTTTGAATTTTGAATTTTCTTTTCAATTTTGAAAGAAGAATGAAAATATTTTTGGATTTTTAGAAGAAATTAAAAGAAAATATTTTTTTATATATTTTTTTAAAAAAAATAATTAGGGTCTAAAAGAAAGGCTTTCTAAAGAAGCAAGTAATGAAAAATATTTTTGGATTTTTTGAAAATTGGGGTCTCAAAAAAAGACTTTTCTAGAGAGGAAGTAGAGGAAAATATTTTTTGGATTTTTTTGAAAATTATAGGCCGAAACCGATGAGTTTTGCCTACGTATCTCACATCCGGTGAGAATCAGACCCGCATAGTTCGCCCAGTTTTGACGGAACATGAAAACATGACACTTGAAAATTTTGGCTCATTTTGAAATGACTTTTTTTCAGAATTTTGGCAGATTTTCAGAATTTTCTAAATACCTACCTCTCACTTTTTTGTTTCTTTGTTCTTCTTTCTCCTTTTTTTTTTATTTTCTTTTTTCTCTTTTTTTTCATTTTCTTCCCTATTCTAGAAGCCAGTCAATATGCAAGCCGAAACAGACAGATACACAAGTAGCACGTAAGATGCATCAAGATGGTCTTTTGATTTTTGGGTACACTTGTCCTAGACGGACCCAACCCCTGTGTTGAGTCCCCAAAGTCAAATGCACATGATGCAAACAAGCGTTCCTACTAGGGATCCGGTATGACGCTGAGTTATTCTAGGTTTAAAACCTAGGGTTGTGTTCTTGATCTGGCTTACCCGAGCGGACAGCTCGAACCGGGGTATAGCGTACCGGGAATACAGAAGTTTCACCGGCTTTGCAACTTGTCTGAACCCCATTCTAAAATTGGATATGACTCTAACATAAAAGAATTAAAGCGAAGCGCACACTCCCCAGAAGTTTTAGAAGACTCGTAGAGAATGAGGGTTTCGTAACAATTTATATACAATTCAAGCAATATCAAAACGGTAAAAAGAGACATTTAGCACATTAGGCTCAAACATGTAAAAATCAGATAATAAATAAAAGTCAACTATAGCAGTTATTCTAAGCTTGAATTCTTGAACCCTGAACCAGAGATTCTAGGTTTTTGTCCCCAGCAGAGTCGCCAGAGCTGTCACACCTTCTTTTTCCTACATCCCCGTAAAGGGGTGTAAGGGAGTTTTTCCAATTCAAGTGACAATCGAAACGGGATTTATTTTGATTAAAAATCAGAGTCGCCATTTGGGATAATTTTATGGTGTCCCAAGTCACCGGTTCAAATCCCGAATCGAGGAAAAGATTGACTCTGTATTACAGTCCGCGAACCAGAAATCCAGGTAAGGAATTCTGTTAACCCGGGAGAAGGTGTTAGGCATTCCCGGATTCCGTAGTTCTAGCACGGTCGCTTACCTGTTATAATTGGCCTAATTATCTTATTTTTACACGTTTTAAACCTATTGTGCATTTTTTTTAACTTTTTAGCCGCTTTTAATATTTCAGAAAAATTCAAGGTTATTTAAAACACATCGAAGCCATGCTACATGAAATGCACTCGTGGTTCACGACACGTTCTATTTAACCTTGTTGGAAATTGAAGTCGGATCACATGAAATGCGCACCCGAATTTAAAGATTTACGTATCACGATCATGCCACTTCAGGCCCATCGTACAAGAGAGCCTTATCCAAGACCTCCACTTTCCCTGGAGAAAAAGGTCTTTTGTGCTTTCAATTCATGAAGCTTATGCATCCCATACTTTGAGCCAGCACTATAACAAGACTGTTGGTATCCAATTGCTTTGATAGGATAGAAATTCGAGGGAAGTGAAAGACGAGGCAGAACTACAGCAATACCGTCCTTTGTGACCAAATACAAAAAACCATGAAAACTACAACCTATAGCTTCGTCAACTATAGCATCCCAAACTTGAATGTTATAGCAGCTATCATCATTTACAGTCAAGTTTACATGTAAACTGGAATGAACAAGTTGCCACTTGACATTTCCCTCAGTATATTTCTCTTCACTAGCCGAGTGAGCCCAAAAGGAGAAAAACGTACAACGACATCTTCTTTGGATCCATCTATACCAATGAAAATTTTTCTGCTATGGCATGAATGCCATCTACTACCAAAAATCCTATTCTTATTTACATCGGTAGCATCAGATAGGCTACTCCCATATGAGCCATATTTCCTTAACATTTCAAATATGCTTAGACTAATTTCTATCATTCCAGTTTAAACAAAACAACTCAAACAATGTATAATACCAAACAAGAATAATAGTAAAAGTTATAAATAAATTAAAATGGCCATGAGCTAATCTTCATAATACCAAACAATGATAAATTCTCATTTTAGCATGGAGTAAATTAAACTAGACAGATATTATTCGCACACCAATAAGAAATAAGATCCGAGATAAAAATG
Organism: Nicotiana sylvestris; assembly: GCF_000393655.2. Taxonomy (NCBI): domain Eukaryota; kingdom Viridiplantae; phylum Streptophyta; class Magnoliopsida; order Solanales; family Solanaceae; genus Nicotiana; species Nicotiana sylvestris. The sequence goes on along the minus strand of NC_091060.1, from coordinate 161,492,396 downwards.
AACAAAGTTGGAATATAACTTTAAGCAAAACGACTCGTCTTCTAATTTAAGAAGGAATTTCATGTATGCATATGTGCACAAGCCATGGTTGACCAAGTGCATTGAATAAAATCTGAAACATGGATCGCGAACCGGAATAAACAACTCGCAAGCGATCTCGACTTAACCGGAAAGCCTCACTAGCGGCCTCGAAAAGAGCCTCGTCTCAGTAGGGTTGGAGCTGCTGCATTTTTGTAGCTTTTGGGGTCGTTTTTTGGCTACTTCGATGGCTGAAAATGGTTAAGAAAGTAGTGCTTCAAAGCTGGTTTTTACAACAAAAAAATTATGTTACAAAGGTGACGTTTCAGTTATGTAAAAGGTGGTTTTGAGGTTATTCAAAGCTGAAGTTTAGGGGTGTTTTGAAGCATTTTAATGGAGGTTTCTCAATGGATTTTTGGAGGAGAAGAACTAGCTTTAATAGGTTTTATGATTGTGTTTTTCATGGTGTTAACACAGTAAGAGTGAAACCAAGTAAAGAAAAAAGGAAAAAGAGATCTAATGTTGTTGCCCCATTTTTTTGTTTTTGCTCGTTTTCTATCCTTTTCTAGTTCAATTTTTTTCTGTTTTCTTGTGCTCTGTTTTTTTTTTCATGTGTGAGTGTGTTGTCTTTTTAAGAGAGATGGGAGAGAGGAAAAATAAAAGTGAGATAGGGGTGTGAGCTGTAGGGAATAATTTTGTTGCCTTGGAAAGGGACGTATCTGTAGTGGGCAAGAAAGAAGAATAGAAATGCCATGTAATTAAAATTTCAATGTATATTGATACAAGACAAAAAATAGACTTTTCCCCCACAAAAATGTGAATGTCCAGGTGATATTGTAACATGCATCTTCAATTTGGATTGAGTGACCACGTGAATTTGTTGCAAAAATTGGATGAAGGAGAATCTTTGACAAGCTTCATTTTGATTGGTTATTGCTTCTCTCTTTTTTTTTATTTTTCATTTTTTTTTTCTTCTTGAAAGTAATAAATAGACAAAGTAAATAATACTCCTACTTGACTAATATAGATAGATTAAAAAATACTAACTACTCAAAATTTATTTATTAAAATCCTTAACTTGAAAAGGATAGAGTAGACCCGTTAAAAATATATTTTTGGAACCTTTTCTTTCTTTTGAGAACAAGAACACAATTACAATTTAAAATTGTGACTATTTTTGTATTTTCAAGATTATATAAAGATAAAAAAAAAGGTACTATTTTTATATTTTTTTATTTAAATTTATGAAAGATATGTAAACTAAAATATTTTATAATTTTCATTCTTTGTGACGAAATAAAGTAAAAGAGTCAAAATTAGTTGAAATAAAGATATTAGGCCTAAATTAAATATTTACGTGCTAAAATATGAAAAATCTTGGGGAGGGTCAAAAATCACATGTCTACAGGCATAAACAAAAGAAAAAAAGGTGCAGAGTGAAAAGGGTTAGTCAAGGCCGGGATGAAACATGCAACCGTTCAAACACATGATAAAAACATTTAATTGTTTAGGCGTATTGCATCCCAAACATGTGATTTCCTATCTATCGAACTCTTGAAACTAACAAGTTTGTTGTTGTGCTTAACTTCAGGAGGGTGGTTAGTTTGTTTGGCATTCTGGAAAGTCATCTATATAACACCAGGTCAAAACGCAAGGCACTCATGGCTAGCAAAGAATTGAACACAGGTGTGGTTGACCCACCGAGAGAGATGGTTGAATTTGAGTCCGGATTGAAAGATGAGGTCCACAGGTTGAAGCATCAAATGGCAAAAATGTATCAAACCTGGATCAGGGGGCATCCTTCACCTTCATTCTCCGCTAACTACATAGAAAATCCCGCTTTCATCCCACCACTGTCACAAGCCCAAGATTTTACTACCATTGATATTTCCCCTCAGCATGCACCGGGCTTTACACCTTACCACCACTACCCCGACACCTCATCCCAAACTTTCTATGCTCCACCAGCCAAAACAACTGCATACCCTACTTCGACATTTGCTCCATTTTTTGTAGCCCCTCCGCGAGCTACCCTCCATCGATCTTCTAGTGAACCAGCATTCCAAGATCTAGATACCCAATATTATGCTTTAGAACCAACTTTCAAAGTCATGAACCCTTATTCCTAGACCCTTCACTTTGAACCTCCTGTTGAAACTGAGAAACCAACCAGAAACGTGGAGCAGGATGAGATAGTCAGAAAAGTGAAAAGTTTAGACAATCTTTGAGAAACATGCAAGGCATAAGAAGCCAAGTAAGTGTGGCTTACAAGGACTTGTGTTTGTTCCCTGACGTCCAGTTGCCCGCTAGGTTCAAGATGCCCAAGTTTGATTTGTATGATGGGCATGGAGATCCTGTGGCCCACTTGAGAGGCTTTTGTAGTAAGATGAGAGGTTTCGGTGGGAAGGACGAACTGTTGATGGAATATTTCAGCCAGAGTTTGAGTGGGGCAGCTCTGGAATGGTACACCCTCTAGGACACTAGCAGGTGGTACATATGGGATGACTTAGCTCAGACCTTTTCTCGGCATTTTCATTACAACGTATACATTGTCCTAGATCACCTATCCTTGACCAAGATAGAAAAAATGCCTAGTGAGAGCATTAGGGAATATGAGTTCAGATGAAGAGAGCAGGTTGCATGGGTCAACCCTCTAATGGAAGAACATGAAATGGTGGAATACTTTCTTCAAGCTCTGAAGCCTACTTACTTTGGCCATTTGATCTCGGCCATAGGTAAGTCCTTCAATGAGGTGGTAAAGATGGGAGGAATGGTGGATGAAGGACTCAAGTCAAGCAAGATCATGAGTTACTCCGTTATAAAAGCAAACATACAGGCGATCCAAGGTTGCACCGGAGGCGTGTTAGGAAAAACGAAGAAAGATGATGTAGCTATGGTTGTCTCGGGATCATGGCATGGCCCAAAGGGTTCGCCTCACCAGTACAATCAGCCCCGACCCCAACCTCAAGCTTACACCCCAAGCTCCATATAATCCACCCCAACATTATTTCCCATCACAAGACCATCAATACTCACTCAGACCACCCCAATATCATGTCCACCACGCACAGTCATATGCTCAAACCCCTTCTTACCTGCAATGGCATGCTTTAACTCCACAAAATCCTTATCCACCCCCACAACCATACCAAAAGCCTACTGGTCCAAGCTTCCGACCAATGCTGGTTTATAGAAGAGAAAGGCAACAGCGGAAACAGACTTTCACCCCGCTTGGAGAGTCCTTTACCATTTTGTTTCAAAGGTTGAGGCAATTGGACGTCTTGAGTCCAATTGAGTCAAAGGTACCTAATCCACTGCCAAAGAACCTTGATTATTCTTTGAGGTGCGCATATTGTTCTGATGCCCTGGGCATGATACAAAGAAGTGTTGGCATTTGAAGAGAGCAATCCAAGAGATTATTGATACAAATCAAATTGTGGTCCTGAAACTGGAAGCGCCAAATATCAACCAAAATCCTTTGTCAACCCATGTAGAGACACATATGATTGAAATAGTTCGTAAAGATGGGGAGCCCAAGAATTCTTCTAAGTCCGTCATGATGATTCGTGCTAGTGAAAGTAATCTAGTTAAGGCTTCAGATTCTATAAAAGTGATGCCCTTGACAGTTGAAGGGGTGACGGAGAAGCTAAGCACGCTCAACGTAAATCCACCTGTGTTGGTAGTGAAAGGGCTTCCAAATGATATTGGAGCAAGTCAGAAAAAGCTGAAAGTGGTCGTGCCAGGGGTCCCAAACAAGCTTGTCATAGTCATGGAAGGGGCCCGCATTACCCGTGTTATTATTAAACCAATGACCCAGTTGCCAATACTTAATATAAAGGTTGTCCAGTGGAATTACAAACGGGTGATAGTGACCTATAAAGGGAAAAGAGTAGAGGAAGAAGTCAATGAAATCAGAGGAATTGAGGAAATCCAAGCCAGTCAAGGATAGCCAAATCCCAGTGAAGAAGCCGTTCACAGAACAATAGGCTAAGGAGTTCCTGAAAAGGATGAAAGTGCAAGACTATTCTATTGTAGAGTAGTTAAGGAAAACATCAGCTCAGATCTCTCTTTTGTCTTTGCTGATACATTCGGACGAACATCGCTGAGCCTTGATGAAGATTTTAAATGAGGCCCATGTTCATGATAAGATCGCAGTGAACCACTTGGAAAAGATTGCTAGCAAGATCTTTGAAGCAAACAAAATCACTTTCTCAGATGATGAACTTCCTATGGAGGGTACAGAACATAACAGAGCACTTTATCTCACGGTGAAGTGCGAGGATTCTATTGTCTTAAGGGTATTGGTTGATAACAGCTCTAGTGCAAATATTTGACCCCTGTCCACTTTGCAAAAGTTGAAGAATAGCACTAAAAGAATCTATATGAACAGTGCATATGTCCGAGGTTTTGATTGAGGAGGGAAAGATTATGTCGGTGATATAATGCTCAAATTGTCGATAGGACCAGTTGAGTTCACCATGGAGTTCCAAGTAGTAGATGTGGTTGTTTCTTATAATTTGTTGTTGGGCAGGCCCTGGATACATGTTGCTAAGGCAGTCCTGTCTTCTCTACATCAAATGGTAAAGTTTGAATGGGATAGGTAGGAAATAGTGGTGCACGGTGATGAGAACTTATCTGCTTACAATGACAGAACTGTTCCATTCATTGAAGCTGAAGACGATAAAGGGCCTAGGGTCTACCAAACTTTTGAAACAGTGTCTCTTGATAAGATTCCTGAGGGAGAATGCATTCCAGGTCCGAAGCTATCATCCGCGTCCGTCATGGTAGCAAATGAAATGTTGAAGAGTGGTTTCGTGCCGGACAAAGGTCTAGGTCAATCCCTATAAGGGCATCCAATGTGTCTACGTGAAAGTTTTAGTACATTTGGTTTAGGATTCATGCCTACAGAAAAGGACGTGAAAAGGGCTATAAATTTGAAACGGAAGGTATGGTCACTCCCTAAGCATGTCCCACACATCTCCAAGTCTTTTGTCAAGCCAGGAGCCTCAAAACGTCCAATGTCATCAATCTTGAAACCTGTGGTTGATTTTAATAAAGATCTGATCAAGAGGTTCCAGAGTCTGTTTAATAAGGTTAATATGGTGGAAATTGGGGAGGGTCCAATAAAGCAGATGTGCAGTTCATTGGGCCAAAAGTGAAGCTTAACAATTGGAAAGTTACTCCTCTCCCCATCCGGAAGGAGTTTTGGTAGTTTGCTTTGTTTTCCTTTATGTTATCTAGGTTATTCTAGGGTTGTAATCCAGATTTTTCTTTTTCGCTTGTTTTGATGTACAAACCCTTCTATCCTTTATTTTTAATGAAATACAATTTCCCGCTTTCCATTATTCCTGATAGTGTTTCATTTTTGTTTTCTTTTGTATAGTTCTTTTTATGTTGGTTTCAATAACATGACATGCATGAGGAATTTTCGGCCAAGTCTTAAAAGTCAATCTAATTCTGAAATAATAATCCAAGAAGTAGAGTGTGATGATGAAACATAATATGATGAAAAAGCAACATTTGAGGAAATCAGTAAAGAACTAAAACACTTTGAAGAAAAACCCAAGCCTAATTTGAATGAAACTAAAGCAATCAATTTAGGATATCAGGATAATGTCAAGGAAACCAAGATAAGTGTGCATTTGGAACCGCAAATCAAAGAAGAAATAATCAAAGCACTGTTTGAATACAAAGATGTCTTTACATGGTCGTATGATGATATGACGGGTTTGAGCATTGATTTGACAGTTCATAAATTGCCAATTGATCCTGCATTCCCTCCTGTCAAGCAAAGTTAAGAAAGTTCAAGACTGACATGAGTGTGAAGATTAAAGAAGAAATCACAAAGCAATTTGGGGTAAAAGTCATTCGGGTCACTCAATATCCCACTTGGTTAGCTAATGTTGTGCCAGTACCAAAGAAGGATGGTAAGACTAGGGTACGTGTTGATTATCGTGATCCCAACAAGGCAAGCCCAAAGGATAACTTTCCATTGCCGAACATTCACATTTTTATCGATAATTATGCCAAGCATGAGATTGTGTCTTTTGTGGATTATTACGCGGGCTATCACCAGATCCTGATGGATGAGGAAGATGCAGAAAAGACAGTGTTCATCACTCCATGGGGAACATATTGCTACCAGGTAATGCCATTTGGTTTGAAGAACGCTGGAACAACTTACATGAGGGCGATAACTACCATGTTTCATGACATGATTCACAAGGAGATTTAGGTTTATATATATGATGTGATCATAAAGGCAAGGAAGCAAACCGACCATGTCGGGAACTTAAGAAAGTTTTTCCAAAGGCTCTGCAGGTACAACCTCAAGCTTAATCCAGCAAAATGTGCATTTGGTGTCCCGTTTGGGAAAATGTTGGGATTCATAGACAGTCGACATGGTATTGAGTTGGATCTTTCGAAGATCAAAGCCATCCAAGAATTACCACCGCCAAAGAACAAAACTGAGGTGATGAGCCTACTCGAGAGGTAAAATTACATCAGCAGATTTATTGCTCAACTCATGACAACCTGTGATCCCATCTTTAAGTTGCTGAAGAATGATGTTGTGGTCAGGTGGACTGACGAATGTCAAGAAGCATTTGATAAGATTAAGAGGTACCTATCAAATCCGCTTGTGCTGGTCCGCCGGAGCCTAGGAGACCCTTAATTCTCTATTTGACGGTCTTGGATAATTATTTTGGTTGTGTGTTGGGTCAACATGACATCATAGGCAAGAAGGAGCAAGCCATTTATTATCTTAGTAAGAATTTCACTTCTTACGAGGTTAAGCATACTCTTCTTGAGAGGACATGTTGCGCCCTGACTTGGGTGGCACAAAAGTTGAAGCATTATCTGTCGTCCTACACTACTTACCTCATTTCTCGTATGGATCCTCTAAAGTACATCTTTTAGAAGCTTATGCCCACAGGAAGACTAGAGAAGTGGCAAATTTTACTCACAGAGTTTAACATCATCTATGTGACTCGGACCGTGATAAAAGCCCAAGCCTTGGCCGGCCACTTGACCGATAATCCGGTGGATGGAGAATATGAGCTACTAAAGACATATTTTCCCGATGAAGAAGTGATGTGTGTTGACGAGGCTGACCATGATGAAAAGCCAGGTTGGAAACTTTTCTTTGATGGAGTTGCTAACATGAAAGGTGTTGGAATAGGGTTGTACTCATTTCTGAAATAGGGCATCACTACCCCCTAATAGCTCAACTTCAATTTTATTGCACCAACAACATGGCTGAGTACGAGGCATGCATTTTCAGTTTGAGGCTAGCTGTAGACATGGGAGTTCAGAAAATATTGGTTTTGGGAGATTCAGATTTGTTGGTTCACCAGATTTAGGGAGAATGGGAGACTCAGGATTTGAAGCTCATATCGTATCGACAATGTCTACATGATCTTTGTCAATGATTTAGATCAGTAGAATTCAGGCATATTCCTAGGAACCATAATGAGGTTGGCGACGCCTTGGATACTCTGGCATTAATATTACACCATCCGGATAAGACTTATGTCGACCCTCTGCATATTCAAGTTCGTGATCAGCATGCCTATTATAATGTGGTTGAGGAGGAACTTGATGGTGAACCTTAGTTCCATAATATCAAGGAATACATCAAGGTAGGGTTATATCCGGTGCATGCCACAGGTGATCAAAAGAGAACCATTCGATGTTTGGCTAGCGGAATTTTCTTGAGCAGGGGAATCTTGTACAAGAGGACTCCGGATCTTGGGCTACTGAGGTGCATAGATTCCAAACAAGCTTCGGTTGTCATGGCCGAAGTGCATTCCGGAGTTTGCGGGTCGCATATGAGTTGCTATGACTTGGCAAAGAATATTCTTCGAGCAAGTTATTATTGGATCACCATGGAGTGAGATTGCATCAGTTTTGTTCGCAAATGTCATCAATTCTAGGTGCACGGGATTTGATTCATTCTCCGCCATCTGAGTTGAATACAATGTCTGCACCTTGGCCATTTGTTGCTTGGGCATGGATTTCATTGGACCAATCAAGCTGGCAGCATTGAACGAGCATAGGTTTATTCTGGTGGACATTGATTACTTTACTAAGTGGGTCGAAGCTTGTAACTTTTAAGTCCGTGACCAAGAAGGCAGTAGTAGATTTGTTCATTCAAATATCATTTTCCAGTTCGGAGTTCCTAAGGTAATCATTACAGACAATGCTGCTAATCTCAACAGTCATTTAATGAAAGATGTATGCCAACTGTTCAAGATTATGCATCGAAACTCCACTCCGTATCACCCTAAGGAAAATGGAGTTGTTTAGGCGGCTAACGAGAACATAAAGAAGATACTTCGTTAGATGGTTCAAGGTTCTAGGCAATGACATGAAAAGTTGTCTTTTGCTTTACTGGGTTATCGCACTATTGTTCGTACTTTAGTAGGTGAAACTCCTTATTTGCTGATATATGGAATTGAGGCAATTATACCTGTAGAAGTTGAGATTCCATCCCTTTGGATCATTGCTGAAGCCAAAACTGATGATGATGAGTGGGTCAAAACTCGGCTAGAGCAGTTGACTTTGATTGATGAAAAAACACTGGCAGTAGTATATCATGGTCAATTATATCAGAAGAGAATGGAAAGAGCATATAAAAAGAAGGTGCGTCCCCAGAAATTCGAAGTGGGCCAGCTGGTATTGAAACGCATCCTTCCACATCAAACTGAAACTAAAGGCAAGTTCGCCCCAAATTGGCAAGGGTCGTTCATTATGACAAGAGTGTTGCCCAATGGTGCTTTGTATTTAACAGATATAGAAGGGAAATGTGTAGATATGGCTATCAATTTTGATGCAGTCAAGAGATATTATATATGATTTCTTTGTTTTTCTTCAATTGGGTTATTTGTATTTGGCATGTTTCAAAGATTGGAATGATGAAGGCATTTTATTCTGCTACCTAAATACTTTTATCCTTTGTTACACCTTTTGAGCCGTACTTATTTCTTTCATACCCCTTTTTTGGAATCAGAAGTAGAGTTAGAAATAGAAAAAAAAAAGCAAAAGAAAGAAAAAGAGAAAATATAAAGAAAGTAGAAGAAGAAAAAGAAAAGCAAAAGAAAAAGTAACAAAAAACAAAACAACTTTTATTAGCTTGAACTACGTTCGACCTGATTCTTTTTAAAGATATTTAGGCAGCCTTGCACGGTTCAGTCCCTTCAAAACAAAAATCCAAAATTCCCCAAACCCAAAGAAATTGGGGCAGAAGTTCTATTTTTGCAAAAGATCTGATTCTAAAAGTTGTAATATTTAACCCTTTCATCCTAAGCTGTTTTGAACCTGCATGCCACCCTTTCTTTCTAACCCTGTCCAAAAGCCTACATTACGGTCCAAAGAAAGACCTTCCAATCAATCTTTGAGGATGCCAAGTCAAGCGAGTTAGAGGTATAATTTACATCATGGGTAACACTTTGTTCATGGGCGCAAGGAAAATGAATAAAATGAGAGAGTCTTATCGGTGAAACCCCTCACGAGTACCGTAAGGCGATAGTGAGCTATAAGAAAATTTAAAATGAGAGAGTCTTATTGGTGAAAACCTTCGCAGGCACCATAAGGCGACAGTGAGATAAGAGATGAACAAATAAGAGAGGTTTTCTAGTGAAAAACCTTCGGGGCACTACAAGCTGAATGAGGTTTGTGACTTTACAGAGAGATTGGGTTATGGAAATCCCAACTTTTGAAGTATGAAGACGTGGCATGAACTGAAATGTGATTAGTTGAATGGTTTGGGCTGATCAATTTGAAATACATGTCATGATCATTGGACACAGTTGCTTCACTCAGATAAGTCTCCTTTCCATTTTTCTTCCAATAGTTATCTTTGTTCGAAATTTTCCTTTTGATTCCTAATTCTCGAAGTCACTTCGCTTTGTTTTTTTTTTTGGGGGTTTATTTCTCTAAGTCTTTTTCAAGTTAGTCTTGTTAAGAAAGAAAGAAAGGATTTCAAAGCCTATTACCAACTTTTTAATTGCACAAAGCAAAGTTTGGCCAGAACACATCACAAGTGACATGATTCAGAATGAACAATAAGGTGAATAGTTGAAGTTCAGGTGGTCAAGTGATTCGTGAATTTTGAGGAAACGCAAAGGTTCAACAATTGTCAGGATAGAAGTGCCATACAACAAGTTGAGTATAACGGATTCGGACTTAGAGGTTTTGTGGTCGAGGTTCGATCAGAAGATCAAATAATTCTTTGCTAGCCTGAAGCAGCTAATCGGAACGAAGTATGGCAATGGCAAAAGTATACACCTTCAGCAAGGATGCCACAAACTAACCATCACATTTTTAAATTGACAAGATTTTCTTTGTTTGAAATATGGGCAAGAAATTTTATTTGCTCTGCAGGAATCCTCAAGGAGGAAAGCATGTTCCAGACTGGGGCAGGAAATTCTCTTTGTTTTGGATGTTTTGTTGTGATTGCAGGCGCCCGCTTGGAGAATAAGGGAATTTATTTCGAGTTCAAGTCAGTGGCAGGCGCTCACCTAGAGAATGAGGGAATTTACTTCAAGTTCAAGTCATTGGCAGGCGCCCACCTGGAGAATGAGGGAATTTATTTCAAGTGCAAGTCATTGGCAGGCGCCCACCTGGAGAATGCGGGAATTTACTTCAAGTTTAAGTCATTGGCAGGCGCCCACCTGAAGAACGAGAGAATTCATTTCAAGTTTAAGTCATTGGCAGGCGCCTACCTAGAGAACGAGGGAATTCGTTTCAAGTTTGATGTCAGGGGCAGGAGCCCACCTGGAGAACAAAGGAATTCGTTTAAAGTTTGATGTCAGGGGAAGGCGCCCACCTGGAGAACGAGGGAATTCATTTCAAGTTTTAAGTCAGCGGCAGGCGCCCAACTGAAGAACGAGGGAATTCATTTCAAGTCTTAAGTCAGAGGCAAGCGCCCACCTGGAGAATAAGGGAATTCATTTCAAGTTTAAGTCAGAGGTAGGCGCCCACCTGAAGAACGAGGGAATTCATTTCAAGTTTTATGTCAGTGGAAGGTTCCCACCTAGAAAATGAGGGAATTCATTTCAAGTTTTATGTCAATGGAAGGCGCCCACCTGGAGAACAAGGGAATTAATTTCACGTTTTAAGTCAGTGGTAGACGCCCACCTGGTGAACGAGGGAATTCATTTCAAGTTTTAAGTCGGTAGAAGATGCCCACCTAGAAAAGCAGAGAATTCATTTCAAGTTTCGAGACAGTAGCAGAGGCCCACATTAAGAATAAGGTCAATTCAAGTTAGAGGTAGCAGAAGCTCACCTCAAGAGTGCGAGTCAACAGATCAAGATGCACAACAGAATCGTAGAAGATTCAAGATCAAGTTTCAGAAGACCTATAGATAGGAATCTTGTAACTCATAGCCAATAGATTTGCTTAATTTCTTTTCATTTTGATTTTGGTATAATAAGGAGTTCAGCAAGCAATAGCAGCAGTAGCAATGAAATTACAGCGTCTCAGTGGTCCCAGCTACCAAAACTTTTAGAACTACACTGACCTGATTCTTTTATAGCCAAGGATATATAGGTAACCTTTGAAGCAAGGTTCGGTCAAGCTTTTTCAAAACGCTTCCCATGGACTAACCAAACGAGCAAAAATTGCTCGTAATTGCTCACTTTATCTTTGCCCGAAAACTCTTCGTATTTCCGAGCAAAGAGGGGCAGCTGTGAGCTCGTGATTTTTGCTCTAATAAAAATACTTCTACAAAAAGTCACAAATAGATTTTTTTTAATTGTTTTTAATTTTTATAGAATTTGTAGGAATTTTTTGTTAATTCTTTGCATTTAGTTGCATTTTTGTGCATATCTAATATTTTAAAATCATGGCAAATACCCTAAAAACAGAATTTTATGTATTTTATTTTAGGTTGTTATTTGCATTTTTAAGGTTAAGTTGTTAATTAATAACATTATTAAACAAAAATCACAAAAATACCATAGGTTCTTGTATTTTTAGTTTTTAAATTCAAATTTTTAATTTTTCTTCCATTAGTTTTAGGTTAATTAGTTACCTAACTATTAGAAATAATGATTAGGTTAATTTTTCAAATTAGAATTGTATTAGAATCTAATTAGGATTTTTTTTAATTTGTAAATTTTTAAAATGAAAGAAAAAAAAAGAGAGGCCTTGTTTGTTCTTGATTCAAATTGGCCCAAAAACACCCCAATTCCACCCCCATCCCAAACCCGGGTCCGACCCAGTTCCCACACTAAACCAAACGACCCTATTTTACCCCTATCTAATCCCCATTGCCGATTACTTTAGATCTAATTGCCCAGAACTCCACACCCAAGCCCCTTATAACTGTCCTAAGACCCCCTCAAACCCTAGGCACCCAGCTCATACCCCTCTCACCTCCCTCTCTCACATTCAGCCTCTCGCCACCGATCGCCGAAAATCGCCCCGTGGCGGTGGACCACCTCCAATCACCCCCAAATTTATACCACACAACCCCCACACCCTCCTAAATTGTATCCCCTTATCCATTTCCCCAAAATCCCCACCCATATTCTTCAAATCTAGATCTAAAAAATTCCGGAAAACCTAATTTTCTCCTTTTTTTGATTTTTGCGCATCGAACTTGTTATGACCTAGAACTTACGTTAATCGATTGCTATTCAGGCAAGAACCCGCCAGTCTTATTCGTCCGCCGAATTTCATTATCATTACTCCTTTCAAGTTTAATCGGGGTAAAATCTCATCACTCTCTCTTCTTTAATTATCAGTTTGGTTTCACTACATGTGTAGGTTAATAGTTAATCGCATATAAATGTTTTAGCTTTCTGAGTAATTGTTTGATTCAATTCTGCTTGATTTTTAGTCGTTTGATAATAGGGTTATGGCTGAAATTACGTATATTCTTAATTTAAAGGTTAGCTAATTTGCTATTTTTGATAGTTTAATTTTTTTAATCTAGGTTAATTAAAGGTTAAGCAATTTATAGAATTCCTGGTTATAATTAGAATTCAGAATATAGCTTTGGTTTGTTTTTCTAATTTTCTACTTTGGGCTTCTTCTGTGAATTCGGATTTGGGCCTGTTTTGGGCCATTTGGACATGGCATTTGGCCCAGACCCAAGAAGAAGTTCTAGAAAATGGATCGCTATCCAATATTTAGTAAAAAAGATGTTGAAATTGGATAAGAAAGGGACAACTGTAGAATTAGTTAGGAAAGATTCTTTTTCCCCTTAATTTTAGGGAGGGCACATGGGAGGGGAGCTGAGATTTTTTCCTTATAAAAAGGATTCCTATTCACAGAATATTTCTCTAGAATATACAGACACGAAAACACTTTAGAGAATTGAGGACTATCTTTGAGAGATTTCTCTTTGCATTCTCATTTTTTGATTTTTAATTAGAGACAGAAAGAAAAAAAAGAATTTCAAAGTTGCTTCTTTTTTCATTCTTTTACTGGTTTTTGCTCGAGTTCTATTGGGATTTTTAGTAGACTACTGGCTCTTCTGTTCTGGAATTGCTAGGTTTCTTTTCTTGTTTGTCACACTGCATTTCACTTATTTCTCTTGCTCTTGCTGATTTCATGTTGCTGCACTTGCTCTTGTTGCTGAGTTCTTCCCAAATTAAGAGACTTATTTTCTTAAACCTCAACTTTGCTATTTCTTTTCAGGTACTAGCCTCAACCTTGAAATGTAAATAATGTTTAATAGCCCTATGCCATGAGTTGATTGAAGTCTATATACATCCCTGAATATTTCTTTGTTATTACAATGAAATCTGAATTTTTTTAGTCCATCTGCTGTTATCGATTGAATCTGCTATCAAAATATGTTCTGGCACAAGAAGAATGTTATGAGTTTGTTTGAAGTGTATGATTTAGCTAATATCTAAATATGCTGTGGTTTAAATAACATATTTTAAAATGTTCAGGTTCCATGTTTTGTTGAAAAAGAGTGAAGTTCAGATATTCTGCAAATTAAGTTACTTTTGTTGTTGTTTACTTAGCCATGAACTAAATATTTGTATCCTTGTATGCTAAAAAGACACTCATTATTTTGTATTGGACAATTTGACTTCATGAATTCAATTTTGAGCAAAGTAATGCAAGTAGAATTATTCATATCTGCCTATGATTTTAAAATCACGCAGCTATTTATTGAAAAGACGTTTCGCTATAAAATAGTGATAATTATGACTACATGAACCCGTTCGGTGAATTATAATCGTTTAATATGTATCAACAGTGAGGAAGAAAAACAAATTAGTTAGTATCTTTTTCCTTCTGCCTATGTTCAATTGTTTGAATTTTTGTAAAAGCTGAATTGACAGCTTGCCTTCTTGAGGAAAAGATAATCTTGTTCTATCCTTGAATTGAGCAACAATGTTGAATGCTAGCAAAGTCTTGTTTTTGTATCATACAATCTGCAAACGTCGAACTCGAAATGTGTCACCTTTTCTCCTTGATGAATCTGATTATTTGCATAGACAAGATATTTAGTAGCACTTGTATCCAAAAGTTCTACTATGAAGCACGTCTTTTATAATTGGTTGGTGATGCAATAATGGGTCAAATATTAATGAAACTCTATATATCTTTCTACAATGTTATATCCATAATTCAATACCTTCAATAATCTCAAATTAGTTTAGAAAAATAATTTAAACGCGCTAGTCACTTTAGGCGCGATTAATAATAATGATCGTGACTATGGGTACGATTCCTGTGGCATAGTCATAATACCTAAACCCCAACTCGAGTGTGTGTTTTACGTGAATCAACCATAACTTCAAACAATAATAAAAATAAACATGTCGCAAATTGCGGGTGCATTTCATGTGGCGCAGTTTGCAACGTGTACCACAACCACAACACATCGTGACTTGTTCCAGAAAATAATTTCATAAACACTAAAAGCATATAGAAAGTTAAAAATGCACGTAGGTTTAAAATGTATAATAAATCAGATAATTAAGCCAATTATTAATAGTTGAGCGACATTGCTAAAACCACAGTGCTCAGGAGTGCCTCACGCCTTCTCCCGGGTTAAAAGAATTTCTTACCCAATTTTCTGTGTTTCGCAGACTATTAAATAGAGTCAAAATTTTCTCAATTTGGAATTTAAAATAAACCAGTGATTTCGGAAACAATATAATTATCTCAAGTGGCGACTCTAAATCAATAAATAATCCCATTTCGATAAATGTCACTTTAATTTGAAAAACACCTTATCCCCTCGGGAAAAAAGAGGTTTGACAAAAGGCATATTGGCTATTCTGGTTATTATTTCCGTTGTAATTACCGTATTTTGTACCCCTTTCACATGTCCTCCTCCCAATAGTACATGTTTAGCTTTTATCTATTGTTATCTTGTTCGTATACTATTATCTGCATAGGTTATTTACGTGGGTGTCTTGTCATAGCCTCGTAACTACTTCATCGAGGTTAGGCTTGACACTTACAGAGTACATGGAGTCGGTTGTACTCATACTACACTTTACACTTCTTGTGCAGTCTTTCATACTAGCCCTAGCTATTCATGAGGTATAGCAGCTTGGATTTGCTCATTGAAGACGCGAGGTAGATCTGCTGATGTCCGCAGACCTTGAAGTCCCCTCCTATTTCCCTTTTACTATTTCTTTTCATTCAAAACAGTTGTATTTATTTCAGACCCTATTTGTAGAAATATTAGAGCTCGTGAGTTGTGACTCTAGATCTAGATTTTATTAGATATTATGCGTTTTTATGTTATTACGCAATCAGTTTTAGCTTCCATTTGGCTTAATTGACTTTATTTATTGAAATTGAATAAAAATTGGCTTAATGATTATCTAACGATGGCTTTCCAAACAAGTGAAATGTTAGGCGCCATCATGGACCTGAATGTTGGAATTCCAAGTCGTGACAAGTTGGTATCAGAGCACTAGGTTGCCTAGGTCTCACAATTCACAAGCAGGCTTAGTAAAGTCTAGAGGATCGGTACAGAGACGTCTATACTTATCTTCTAGAGGCTATATAGTTTAGGGGCAAATTTCACTTCTATTCTTCTCTATCGTGCAATTTTGTTCTCTCGTTGCTAATTGAACTCTTCTACTCTTGTTCTCTCGCAAATGGCGAGAACACGTACTGCATCTTCAGCTAGGCAGCAGCTAGAGCCCCTAGTGGCAGCTCCTACGAGAGGCAAAGATCAAGGCCGAGGTCGTGCCAGAGGCCGAGGTAGGGGTAGAGCTCGAGCAGCAGCACCAGCAGTGAAGCCTCAATTGGAGTTTGATGAGGAGGTTCCAGCCCAAAGGGTGCCTATTGGACCAGCTCAGGTCCTGGAGGGGTTCATCGCCACTCTAGTGTTTTAGGATGCTCTAGTCCGTTTAGTGGGCCTTATGGAGTCTCTCAGGCCGGGAAGGAGCACAGACTCCCGCTATTCACACTCCGGAGTAGATGGCTCCCTAGTATCAGACTCCAACAACCTAGCCAGTTGGGATAGTTCAGTCGGTTGTTGCAACACAGGATAGTGATGGGCTAGCTATGTTTTCTGAGGGATTATTAAGATTGGACAAGTTTACCAAGCTATTTCTAGTTTACTTCAGTGGTGCACCTTTTGAGGACTCACATGATTATCTTGACTACTGCCATGAGGTGCTACGGAACATGGATATATTTGAGACCAATATGGTCGATTTTGTTGTGTTTCAGATGATAGGTTCTGCCAAGAGATGGTGGAAGGATTTTGTATCGACCAGACCAGCTGGGTCGCCTACTCTTACTTGGGACCAGTTCTCTCAGATATTTCTTGAGAAGTTCTTTCCTCTCACACTAAGAGAGGATTATCGCAGGCAGTTTGAGCGTCTCCAGCAGGGTAGTATAACTGTCACTTAGTATGAAACCGTTTTGTGGATCTTGTCCGTCATGCTATTCTTCTACTTCCTACTAAGAGAAAGAGAGAGAGAGAGAGAGATAGAGAGAGAGAGAGAGAGAGAAGGTGAGGAGGTTTATTGAGGGACTTGCTCAGCCTATCAAGTTGTAGAAGGGCAAGGAGACTGGGAGTGAGATTTCTTTTAGGACAGATGCCAATTTCGCTAAGCGAATCGAGATTGTTCTTGCACAGGGGAGAGGTTAGGGGTCTGACAAGATGCCTCGTCATTCCAAAGGGTTCAGTGGTGCCTTGTTTAGAGGCAGGGGTACTTTTGGTAGAGGCCAACCTCCCAGGCCGTTTCATTCAGCACTCCAGTCATCCCAAGGTGTTTCAGGTGATCGTGGCCCTCATATGCCTTATTCCAACTAGCTAGACTTCAGTGCACCACCAGATCCTATTAGTGCACCTCCGCTCTAGAGTTTTTAGGGTGGTTACTTAGGTCGACAGGGCCAGTTTCACGATCAGCAATCACAACAGCCGAGGTTCTTTTATACTTGTGGGATTCGAGGCACATTGATAGATTTTTCCCTTGGGCATCAGGTTGTTCACAACATCAGGGTTCTTGTTCCATGGTCCCAATACTAGGTGTTTCACCGCCTGCTCAGTCAGCTAGAGGTAGGGTTAGATAGCTAGAGGTGGAGGTCAGGCTACTAGAGGTAGAGGCCAGCCAGTTAGGTCCCATTCTAGAGATATAGTTAAGAGTGGTGGGACCCGGCTCCGATGCTATGCTTTTCCAGCTAGGCTAAGGCTGAGTCATCCGACATTGTTATCACAAGTACTATTTTAGTTTTCCATAGAGATGCTTCAGTTCCATTTGATCTGGGTTCTACTTATTCCTATTTGTCATCCTATTTTGCTTCATATTTGGTTGTGCCTCGTGATTCTTTGAGTGCTCTTGTGTATGTGTCCACACCTGTGGAAGATGCTATTGTTGTAGATCATGTTTATTGTTCGTGTGTGGTTACCATTGGGAGTCTTGAGACTAGCATAGATCTTCTACTTCTCGATATGGTAGATTTTGATGTCATTTTGGTTATGGATTGGTTGTTACCTTATCATGCTATATTGGATTGTCACACCAAAACGGTGACCTTAGCCTTTCCGGGGTTGCCTCGATTAGAGTGGAGGGTGACCCCTAGCCAGTCTACTAGCAGGGTTATCTCTTATGCGAAGGCTCAACATATGGTCAAGAAGGGGTGTCTAGCTTATTTGGATTACGTCCGCGATTCTAGTACGGAGGTTTCTTTCATGGATTAAGTACCATTTGTTCATGAGTTTCTAGAGGTGTTTCCTGCAGACCTACAGAGGATGCCACCTGATAGGGATATTGACTTCTTTATTGATTTGGCTCTAGGCACTCAGCCCATTTCTATTCTGTCATACCGTATGGCCCCGCCAGAGTTGAAAGAGTTGAAGGAACAGTTGCAAGATTTACTTGATAAGGGCTTCATTAGAGCTAGTGTCTCTCCCTAGGGTGCGCCCGTGTTGTTTGTGAAGAAGAAATATGGATCGATTAGGATGTGCATAGATAACCGGCAGTTGAACAAAGTCACCATCAAGAACAAGTATCCATTACCGAGGATTGATGGCTTATTTGATCAGCTTCAGGGTGCCAAAGTGTTTTCAAAGATTGATTTGAGGTCGGGCTACCATTAGTTGAGGATTAGTTCATCTGATGTCCCAAAGACAGCTTTTCGGACTCGATATGGGCATATGAGTTTCTAGTGATGTCATTTGGGCTGACAAATGTCCCAGCAGCATTTATGGACTTGATGAACCGGGTGTTCAAGCCCTATTTGGATTCCTTTATGATTGTATTTATTGAGGATATCTTGATTTACTCCCGCGACCGAGAGGAGCATGAGAAATATCTTCGGATTGTACTTCAGACTCTAAGAGACAGCAAGTTATAAGTTTTCAAAATGGCAGTTTTGGTTGGACTTAGTCGCTTTCTTGGGGCATGTCGTATCAGTAGAGGGCATTCAGGTGGATCCTAAGAAGATTGAGGCAATTCAAAACTGGCCTAAACCCACTTCAGCTACAAATATATGGATTTTCTTGGGTTTGGCGGGTTATTACCGTCAATGTGTGGAGGGGTTTTCATCTATAGCAGCCTCGTCGACCAGGTTGACCTAGAAGGGTGCCCTATTCAGTTGGTCAGATGAGTGTGAGGCGAGCTTTCAAAAGCTCAAGACTGCTTTGACTACGGTACCGATGTTGGTGTTGCCCACAGGTTCAGGATCTTATCGGTATATTGTGATGCATCGCATATTATACTTGGTGCAGTATTGATGCAGGATGGCAGGGTGATCGCATATGCATCGCGGCAGCTGAAGGTTCATGATAAGAATTACCATGTTCATGACTTAGAGTTGACAGCCATTATTCATGCGCTGAAGATTTGTAGGCATTATCTTTACGGCGTGTCGTGTAAGGTATTCACGGATCATTGGAGCTTGCAGTATTTGTTCAAACAAAAGGAGCTCAATTTGCTGCGAGGAGGTGGTTAGAGCTATTGAAAGACTATGATATCACCATCTTGTATCATCTCGGGAAGGCCAATGTAGTGACCAATGCCTTGAGTAGAAAGTCAGTGAATGGGTAGCCTTGCATTCATTACAGTCAGTGAGAGACCGCTTGCATTAGATGTTCAGGCCTTGTCCAATCAGTTCGTGAGGTTGGATATTTCTGAGCCCAGTCATGTTCTAGCTTGAACAGTTGCTTGGTCTTCCTTGTTTAAGCACATCAGGGAGCGGTTGTCACGACCCTAAACCCAGACCCGGTCGTGATGGTGCCTCTCGTGAAGACAAGGCCAGCCGACACATTCCCAAATTCATTTTTAAGCAATTAAGTAATAAAACTAAGTCTTTAACATAATAATAAAAATCCCAAAATAAGGTAAACAATACGGTTGCGGAATAGACATAGCCCGACATCGGGGTGTCACCAGTCATGAGCATCTATAATAATACTACTAGTCTGAAAGAGTCTACTAAACTATTACATAACTAAAACAGAAGAAAACGAGATAGAGGGAGAAGCACTAGGCTGCGAACGCCGAGTAGCTACCAAGTGTCACTCCGAATCTGCTGGAAGCTCTCAACCCTCGCAAGCAGGACCTGAAGCGCCTGAATCTGCACATCAGGTGCAGGGAGTAAAGTGAGTACTCCAACTCAGTGAGTAATAATAATAAATGCAGATTGAGTAATAAGAAATCACGTAAAGGCACATCAACAAGCTATAAAGAAGCAGTAAAAGCCAGTAAAAACAATGAAGCAATAAAATATGTAAAGTCACTTCAGTTCAGTTTAAACTTCTTTAAAATTCCCTTTTAACAGTTAAGCAAGTAAATGACAGGCAACTAGGAAAGATAAATACATAAAGAATCGCCCTCGGGCACAATGTCAACAAAATCCTCCCCTCGGGCAATATCATAGAACAACACCAGCCCCTCGGGCTATATCTCACATCACAATGGGTACCCGCACTCACTGGGAGTGTGAACACTCCTAGAGGGGCCCCTTACGGCCCAAGCGCAATATCAAGCCATCTCGTGGCATAATCACATAAGCTCTCGGCCTCATATCAACAAGCCACCTCATGGCGTACGAATCTCAGGCCCTCGGCCTCATAATCAAAATTAGTGTTTCCTCACAACATAGGCCCTCAGCCTTAGTCAGAATCTCGCAAGCCACTCGGGTAGTAGTAAAACATGATGCTCAGCACAAAATATCATTTGGAATATCATTTTAAGTGTTAAAGTAGAGTAAACATGGCTGAGTTATGAAAATAGTAGAATATAGCATGACTGATTACAAGTATAAAGTCAAAACAGTGAGGAAATATCAGTAAAAAATACCCTAATGGTCCAAATATGTTGACACGAGGCCCAAATATGGCATTCAGCCCAAAGTATGATGATAGCAAATAGTTTTCAATCAAATACGCAATAAAACAGTCATTCGGGATGGACTAAGTCACAATCCCCAATGGTGCCCGACCCCACGCTCGTCATCTAGCGTGTGCGTCACCTCAATATAACACCACGATGTGTAATACGGGGTTTCATACCCTCAGGACAACATTTAAAATCATTACTCTCCTCAATCCGGTCCAAACTCTAGCCCGCGACGCCTTTGCCCCTCGAATCAGCCTCCACTCGCGTCAAATCTATCCAAAATCGGAATCACGACGTCAAAATATACTAAGGGAACGAAGCCCAAGTGAAAATAATCAATTTACAACATAAATCCCGAAATTACCAAAACCCGACCCCCAGGCCCACATCTCGGAATTCGATATTATTCACATCAATAGAATCCTTATCTCCCCATGAGTTCATACATATCAAAAGTACCAAAATCCTACCATCATTGGCCCCTCAAATCCTCAAGTCTAGATCTCCAATACCAAGCCCTAGTTTCCCCAATTTTAACCCTTAATCTCCACTAATACCGTGATTAACCAATGGAAAAATGATCATAAACTCAAGTAATGAAGCTTAGGGAACTTACCCAACTGATTCTCTTCGATTTACCCTTGATTTCACTTCCTTCGCTCGATTACCGTCTTCAAAATGGAGAACTTAGCCAAAAATTTGCGAAGGAAACATTTTATACCTTCTAGCCCAGGGATTCCGCACCTGCGGTCTAGATACCGCTTCTACGGTACCACATTTGCGGTCAATGAGCCGCTTCTGCGGTTTTTCACTTAAGCCCCAGACGCCATATCTGCGATGCACTGCCCACACCTGCACCATCGCAGGTGCGGCTCCTCAACCACTTCTGCAGCTCCAGCCTTCCTAGCCTCTTTCCGCTTCTGTGACTCCCTTTCCGCATCTGCGGGGGTCGCACCTATGGCCTCCCAACCGAAGATGCGGTTATGACAGCAGACTCCAACTTCAGCTAACATTTCAAACTTCTATTCTTTCCGTCAACCACCCGTAATCACCCCGAGGCCCTCGGGACCTCAACCAAAAGCACAAAAAAGTCACATACCACCATCCAAACTTGTGCCAATCTTCAAAACACCTCAAACAACATCGAATCAACCAAAACACATCGGATTCAAGCCTAAGTTTCCAAAATCTTCCGAATTACACTTTTGATCAAAAACCCAACCAAACCACGTCCAATTGACCTGAAATTTTGCACACATATCCCAAATGACACAATGGAACTACTGCAACTCCCAAATTCAATTCCGACCCCTATATCAAAATCTCACCTATCAACCGGAAAACGCCAAAAATCCAATTTAACCAATTCAAGCCTAAATCTACTCCAGACCTCCAAAATACATTCTAATCATGCTCCTAGGTCCCAAATCACCTCCCAAAACTATTCGAATCATCGGAACTCACATCTGATCCCTCTAACATATAAGTCAACATTCAGTTGACTTTTTCCAACCTAAGCTTCCTAAAAAAAACTAAGTGTCTCAAACCTTCTCAAAACCTTTCTGAATCCGAGCCAACCAACTCGATCACACGTAGAACTGATAAACAAAGTAATAAGAAGAAGAAATGGGAAAAACGGAGCGGTAACTCATGAGACGATTGGCCGGGTCCTCACATCCTTCCCCTCTTAAACAAATGTTCGTCCTCGAACGAGTCAAGAAACATACCTTAAGATCTCAAACAGGTGAGGATATCTGCTCCGCATCTCCCACTCGATCTCCCAGGTAGCCTCCTTCATGGGCTGACCTGTCCACTACACTTTCACTAAAGCTATATCCTTTGATCTCAACTTTCGAACCTGATGCTCCAAAATAACTGTTGGCTCTACATCATAAGTCAAATCACCATCCAACTGAACCGTGCTGAAATCCAGAACATGAGATGGATCCCCAATATACTTCCGGAGCATAGATACATTAAACACCAGATGCACACTCGACAAGCTGGATGGAAAATCAAGCTCATAAGCCACCTCCCCAATCCTCCGAAGCACCTCAAAATGCCCAATGAACCGAGGACTCAATTTACCCTTCTTCCTAAACCTCATAACACCCTTCATAGGTGAAACCTTTAATAGAGCCTTATCACCAACCATGTAAGACACATCCCAAACCTTCCTGTCAGCATAGCTCTTTTGTCTCGACTGCGCTGTACGAAGCATCTCCTAAATTACCTTCACATTTTCTAAAGCATCCTGCACCAAGTCTGTCCCCAATAGCCTAGCTTCACTCGGCTCAAACCAACCAACTGGAGATCTACACCGCCTCCTATACAAAGCCTCAAATGGAGCCATTTGAATACTCGACTGGTAGATATTGTTATAACCAAACTCTGCAAGCAACAGAAACTGATCTCATGACCCTCCGACATCAATAACACAAGCACGCAACATGTCCTCCAATATCTGAATAGTGCACTTGGACTGCCCGTCCATCTGAGGGTGAAAAGTTGTGTTCAACTCAATCTGAGTACCCAACTCTCGCTGCACCGACCTCCAAAACTGTGAACTAAATTGAGTGTCCCTATCTGAAATAATGGAAACTAGAACACCATGCAAACGAACAATCTCCCGGATATAGATCTCTACCAACCGCTCTGAATAATAGGTAGTACATGCAGGAATGAAGTGCATGGACTTGGTCAGCCGATCCACAATCTCCTAAATAGCATCAAACTTCTTCAAAGTCCGTGGGAGTCCAACTACAAAGTCCATAGTGATCCTCTCCCACTTCCACTCTAGAATATACATCTGCTGAAGCAAGCCACTCGGTCTCTGATGCTCATATTTCACCTGCAGACAATTGAAACACCGAGCTACAAATCCCACAATGTCTTTCTTCATTTGCCTCCACCAATAATGCTGCCTTAAATCCTGATACATCTTTGCGGCACCCGGACGAATAGAATACCGCGAGCTATGGGTCTCCTCCAGAATCAACTCTCGAAGCCCATCCGCATTGGGCACACAAATCCGGCCCTGCATCCTCAACACCCCCATCATCAACAATAGTCACATATTTGGCATCATCGTGCTGAACTCTGTCCTTAAGGACAAGCAAATACCGATCATCATATTAGCGCTCTATGATGAGATCATATAAGGAAGACCGAGAAATTACACAAGCCAATACCCGACTGGGCTCCGAAATATCTAACCTCACGAACCGATTGGCCAAGGCCTGAACATCAACTGCAAGAGGTCTTTCCCCAACTGGAATATATGCCAAACACCCCATACTCACCGCCTTTCAGCTCAAAGCATCGGCCACCACATTGGCCTTCTCCGAATGGTACAATATGGTGATATCATAATCCTTTAGCAACTCCAACCATCTCCGCTGCCTCAAATTGAGATCCTTCTGTTTGAACAAGTGCTGGAGGCTATGATGATCAGTAAACACCTCACAAGACACACCATACATATAATGCCTCCAAATCTTCAGCGCGTGAACTATGGCAGCCAACTCCAAATCATGAACAGGGTAGTTCTTCTCAAGGGGCTTCAACTAAAGAGAAGCATAAGCAATAAATCTACCCTCCTACATCAATACACACCCAATACCAACTCTCAAAGCATCACAATACACGGTATATGAACCTGAAGCTAATGGCAAAACTAACACTGGAGTTGTGGTCAAGGCTGTCTTGAGCTTCTGAAAGCTCTCATCACACTCATCCGACCATACAAATGAAGCACCCTTCTGAGTCAACTTGGTCAAGGGCAATGCGATAGATGAGAATCTCTTAACAAACCGACGATAATAGCCCACCAAACCAAGAAAGCTGCAAATCTCTATGGCTGAGGACGGTTTGGGCTAACTCTGAACTGCCTCTATCTGCTTCGGATCAACCTGAATACCCTCACTAGACACCACGTGCCCCAAGAAAGCCATTAAACTGAGCCAAAACTCACACTTGGAGAACTTTGCTCCTCCCTCAATCTCTGCAACACAACTCTCAAATGCTCCGCGTGCTCCTCTTGACTACGCGAATACACCAAAATATCCTCAATGAAGATTATGACAAACGAGTCGGGATAAGGCCGGAACACACTGTTCATCAAATGCATGAACGTTACTGGGGAATTGGTCAACCCAAAAGACATCATCAAGAACTCATAATGTCCATGTTGGGTCCTAAAAGTCGTCTTAAGAATATCTGAGTCCCTGATCTTCAACTGGTGATAACCTGAACGGAGATCAATCTTGGAGAACACTCTCACTCCCTGAAGCTGGTCGAATAAATCATCAATGCGAGGCAAAGGATACTTGTTCTTAACTGTTACTTTGTTCAACTGCCTACAATCAATGCACATCCTCATCGTGCCATCCTTCTTCTTCACAAATAGAATCAGCGCACCCCAAGGCACACTAGGCCAAATGAACCCCTTATCAAGGAGTTCCTAAAGCTGCTCATTTAACTCCTTCAACTCCATTGGTGCCATACGATATGGAAAAATAGAAATAGGTTAAGTGCCCGGCACCAGATCAATACCAAAATCAATATCCCTATCCAGTGGCATGTCTGGCAGGTCTGCGGGAAACACGTCGGGAAAATCCCTCACAATTGGAATAGAATCAATACTTGGAGTCTTTGCACCGACATCCCTCACAAAGGCTAGATACGAAAGACAACCCTTCCCAACCATATGCTGGGCCTTCAAAAATGAGATTACCCTACTGGGAACATAATCAATCAAACCTTGCCACTCAATCCGTGGCACATCCGGTATAGTCAATGTGACTGTCTTAGCATGACAGTCCAGAATAGCACGACACGGAGATAGCTAATCCATGCCCAAAATAACATCGAAATCCACCATACACAATAATAAAAGATTCACTCAGGTCTCCAGATCCCCAATAGTCACCACACATGACTGGTACACATGGTTTACAACAACAGTATCGCCTACTAGAGTAGATACATGAACAAGTGAAACAAGAGACTCACGGGGCGTATCCAAATAACGAGAAAAGTATGATGACACATAAGAAAAGGTGGAACTGGAATCAAATAATACAGAGGCATCTCTGTGGCACACTGAAACAATACCTGTAATAACAGTATTGGAAGCAATAGCATCGGGTCTAGCTGAAAGGGCATAGAAATAGGCCTGACCGCTACCTGATCGACCTCCCCCTCTAGGACGGCCTCTAGTTGACTAACCTCCACCCCTAGTTGACTGGGTGGGTGGTGATGAAGTAGTTGGCGCTGAAGCCGATGGCTGACTCCTCTACTGAGATGAACCCGCAAGACGATGAGGACACTACCTCCACATAAGACCCATCTCTCCACACTCATAGCAACTCCTGGGTGGTGGAGAAGGGGACTGAAGGGAACCCCTAGCACCGAAATAACTAGCAGATGCGCCTGGCATAGAAGAGCCCTGAATTGATGGAGCACGGGATGAACTCTGAACTGGAAGGGCACTAAGTGATGATTGGCCCTGATGAGAACTATGAGAACCATGACCTGATGATGCCCCACGATAACCTGGGCGAGCTGGCTGAGCATTCCTAAATGGACGGCCTCTGCCGTGCTGAAATTGACCCATCGAAGGAGCACCACCATAACTACCAGATCCTCGAGGCCTCTTGGTCTCCCTCTCCTCTCGCTCCTGGCGACGAACTGACTCAATTTCCCGAGCAATGTCTACAACCTCCTCAAAGGTAGCACTAGTCACACTCTCTCTGGTCATGAGAATACAAAGCTGATAAGTGAGGCCATCAACAAACCTCCTAATCCTCTCTCTATCTGTCGGAACCAACCAAATCGCATGACGAGCTAACTCGAAGAACCTCATCTCATACTGTGTCACAGTCATCTCTCTCTGACGCAACTGCTCAAACTGCCTACGCAGCTCCTCTCTACGAGACTACGACACATACTTCTCCAAAAAGAGAACGGTGAACTGATGCCAGGTAAGGGGTGTTGCACCAATAGGTTACGCCTCTCAAAAGCCTCCCACCAAGTGAAGGCAGCTCCAGAAAATTGATAAGTAGTGAAAGCGACCCCGCTGGTCTCCAGAATACCTGTTGTACGAAGCATCCTCTGAAACTTATCCAAGAAACCCTGGGCATCCTCGCCCTCTGCACCATTAAAAGTCAGAGGTTGAAGTCTACCAAACCTCTCCAACCTACGCTGCTCATCTTCTGGCATGGCAGGAACTACATAGTCCTGAGCAGCTACAACAGGATGGGCCGGATGTGCCCTCGGTATCTGAAGTCCCTGCACGACCTACTCAGGTGTGCGAGCGACGGGAGTTTGAGTGCTTTCCCCAGCCTGAGAAGTAGCTGTGGTTGTAGTAATTGAGACCACCTAAGCTAGGCCAATGCATACTGATAGAATCTGAGACAAGGCCTCCTGAAGACCTGAAATCACAATGGGCACAGCTGGTGCCTGAGCTGGTGCTGCTGGAGCATCCACAACTGGGACCTGATCCTGAACTGGGGCGGCTGGTGGATCTGAAAGTGCTGCCCTAGCTACTGTACGGGCCACACCCCTACCCCTACCACAACCACAACTGCATCCTCGGCCTCTAGTGGCCAAAGCTGGTGGTACTGGTGGTCGTCCATTCTGACCAGTAGCGCGTGTCCTCACCATCTGTGAGAGAATAGAATAACAGAAGTTTAGTACTTGGATCAACAATTCGCACGACAAGAATTTCAAGAATATAAAGTTTTTCCTAAAGGTTCTGCAGCCTCTCAAGGATAAATACAGACGTCTCTGTACCGATCCACGAGAGTCTACTAAACCTGCTCATGACTCGTGAGAACTATGTAACCTAGGCTCTGATACTAACTTGTCACGACCCTAAACCCGGACCCGATCGTGATAGCGCCTCTCGTGAAGAAAAGGTCAGCCGACACAATCCCAAATTCATTTTTAAGAAATTAAGTAATAAAACTAAGTCTTTAACATAATAAAAAATCCCAAACTAAGGTAAACAATATGGTTGTGGAATAGACATAGCCCGACATCGGGGTGTGTAGACATGTGATTTTTGACCCTCCCCAAGATTTTTTATATTTTAGCACGTAAATATTTAGTTTAGGCCTAATATAGCTATTTCAACTATTTGTTTTACTCTTTTACTTCATTTTAGTACAAGAAAACAAAAATTACAAAAAATAGTTTCATTAATATTTTGTAGTCATTTTTAATCTTCAAAAATACCAAAAATAGTTTTGTTTAACGGTCAGTCTTATTTTAATAGTTATTTTACTTAAATAGGATTAATTAATAAATGAGGTCGTATTTTAGCCCCGTTCGAGGAAAAAGAATAAAACTTGGGCTCAAGCAACCCATTTTATAAGCCTAATTTTGGACCTAGCCCATTATTCCCAAGCCCATAATTCCTAGGCCCAAACCCCTAACCTAATCCCTACCCCTATATAATAGTACCTAATCCCTAAATTGAGGGAGAAGACCAAAAAATCTGAATCCGCCATTTTCATCTCTAAAAGAAAAACCTTCAGCACCCTTACGTAAAACACCCTAAGCAGCGAAATTACAGCCACAACTGCTGACCACTCCACCACCCTTCAACTCCAAACGTAGCCAACTTTAAAGATCTGAAAAATCTAGTTTCTGTTTGGCATAAATGGAGTTTAAGCGGAGGTTTGTTTGAGGTCGTCATTGTTCGTCGAGGTTTGGGATTGCGATTCGCAGTTTCAAACGATTTTGATTGTTGTTTCGGATTTGATCATAGTTGTGGTTCATCGACGTCCTTGTAATCGTTAGAATTTTCATTAATCAAAGACGCGTTCTCATTTGAGTTTAGGCTTAAGAAGTCGTGTGCAATCGTACGTTCTCGTTGATCATATTGAGAATTTTCAGGTATTTATTTCTCTTTTGCTTCATAATATCTTTAATTATTACTCCACTTTTTACCATCGAGTGAAAATATGATTTCTCAACATTGACTGATATAGTAATTCTCATATTTTTCCATATTGACTGATACATTGAGTTGTTCAGAAAAGACGAAATTTGTTCTTTCTTTAGTTTGTTCTTTGTGGCCAATGTTTGGAGTAAATGTGGATGGTGTATTGTTCTTAAATGTTGCTACAGTTCGCTGGTACATCGTTCATAGTGGGGAGTCGTGATTTATTTAAGGATTTAACTAAGTTCTTTGAAGCACATTAGCTCTTCGAGCCAAGCTATTCCCTTTAGTTTTTTTTTATGTCAAAATAGTTGATTATGGGATGAGGAAATGTAATTTAAAGTTGAAATTGTAATCATTTGCAGGCCTTGTTTAATTATCCATTTTAGTTATTCCTCGTATACAATTTCTTAATTTTCAGACACTTGGTTAGTTTAGTTGTTTGTTTTTATTATAAACACACTCTGCATTAGTTGTTGTGTTTCATGGTGGTATATTGTTATATCATATTGGAAGTGTAATTTTCATACATTTCCCAATAGCTAGATAAGACTACACCAATTTGGTTATTTCTTAGTACCAGTTTTCCTTTTCGTTCTTGTTTTGTTATATGGCCTTAGTTTTGAAATTATTTTAGAGTGATGCTTAAAATACACTTACGTTATTATCAACAATAGTGCATAGTTGCTTTAGGCGCCTAATTTAAATTAACTTCCTTAAACTCGGGTGTACATTTCATGTGACCCAAATCCAAATCTCAACAACGTTAAATAAAACGTGTCGCGAACCGCGGGTGCATTTCATGTGGCGTAGTTCAAGGCATGTTTTAAATGACGTTGAATCTTCCTAAAAGCGTTTCAAAATAATTAAAGCGATTAATAAGTTAAAAATGCACAATAGGTTTAAAACATGTAGTAAGTCAGATAATAGGCTAATTGTAATAGTTTAAGCGACCGTGCTAGAACCACGGAACCCGGGAATGCCTAACACCTTCTCCCGGGTTAACATAATTCCTTACTTAGAATTTCTGGTTCGCAGACTTCAAAAGGAAAGTTGAATTTCCTTGATTTAGGATTTTAAAATAAACCGGTGACTTGGGACACCAAATAAATTATCCCAAGTGGCGACTCTGAATTAAATAAAATAATCTCATTTCGAGTAAGGTCACTTTAAATGGAAAAACTCCCTTATATACCCCTTCGGGTTGTAAAAAGGAGGTGTGACAGCTCTAGCGACTTTTCTGGGGATAAGAACCCGAATCGCTGGTTCAGGGTTCAAGAAGTCGAGCTTAGAATAACTGTTATCATTGGCTTTCATGATTGTCTGATTTTTACTTGCTTGAGCCTAATGTACTAAATGCCGCTTTTTTTACCGCTTTGATATTGTTTGAACTGTATATAAATTGTTACGAAACCCTCTTCTCCCTGAGTCTTCTAAATCATCTGGGAAGTGTGCACTTCGTGTGATTTTTTTCTGTTAGAGTCATATCCCAATTTTAGAACGAGGTTCGGATAAGTTGCAAAGCCGGTAAAGCTTCTGTATTCCCGGTACATTGCCCCCTCCCCCGGTTTGAGTTGTCCACTCGGGTAAGCCAGGTCTAGAACAATACACCCAGGTTTTAAACCTAGAATAACATAGCCTCATGTCGGATCCCTAGTAGGAATGCTTGTTTGCATCACGTGCATTTGACTTTGGGGACTCAACACAGGGATTGGGTCCGTCTAGGACAGGTGTACCAAAATTAAAAGACCATCCTGATGCATCTTACGTGCTACTTGTGTATCTGTCTGTTTCGGCTTGCATGTTGACTGACTTCTAGAATAAGGAAAGAAAATGAAAACAAAAGAAAAACAAAAAAAAATCAAAAAAAGAAAGAAGAAAAAAGAAAAGAGAGTGAGAGGTAGGTATTTGAAATATCCTGAAACTTTGCCGAAATTTTGAAAAAAAAAAAAAAGAAAAGTCATTTCAAAATAAGTCAATTTCTGTTCCGTCAAAACTAGGCGAACTACGCGGGTCTGATTCTCACCGGATGTGAGATACGTAGGTAAACCTCATCGGTTCCGGCCCACAATTTTCAAAAAAATCCAAAAATATTTTCCTTTAATTCCTTCTTTAGAAAGTCTTTCTTTTAAACCCCAATTTTTTTTAAAAAAAAATACAAAAATATTTTCTTTTAATCTCTCTCAAAATCCAAAAATATTTTCATTCTTCTTTGGAAAATTGAAAAGAAAATTCGAAATTCAAAAATATTCTTTTTCTTTAGAAATATTTCTTTCATAAATTCAAAATAAAAGTCCAAAAATTCAAAAATACTTTCTTTCTTCTTTAGAAGTTTTTCTTTCGAAATTCCAGAAAAAAAATTCAAAATTCCAAAAAAAAAAATCTCTGTTCTTTAGAAGTCTTTCTTTGCAAAAATTTTGAAGAAAAATCAAAATCCAAAAAATATTTTCCTTATTAGGAGCATTTACGTTTAGATTTCTTAAAAAGCAAAAAAAAAATTGATTGATGAGTTAGTTTATTTCCTTTATTCCTAATCTTCTCAAACTACACAAGATCTGATTCATATTCCCACATGATACGTAGGCAACACACATCAGGTTCGATCAACCATTGAAAAGAAAAATGAAAAAAAATGAAAAAAATGAAAACAAACAAAAATGTTGATAATAATAAGGACTGACTGAGTCCATTCTAACGTGTTTTTTGTTTTGAATTATGAAGAAAGTTTGAGGTGGTCGGTTTGTGGTAAGCAGATAGCACAAGATCCAAGGAAAAATGATAACTGACATTGAAGCTGTTGCAAGTGCTCAAGAGACTTAGGGTCAGAGGGTTCGACAAGAGTCTACTGTGTTTGAGGAAAATAGAATACCTAAACAGCAAATGACCAAAATGTGTCAAGCATGGGCCAATGGCCAAGGACAGCCTTGTCGTGAGTCACAATTTGCTACCCAGCAAGAGCATTACCACTCTCCTGAGTACCACTCGTACTTGTTTGATCTTCCTACAAATATTGAGAAGCCTGCCCGAAAGATGGCACAGGAAGAAATGACCCAAAGAGTGAAAAGCTTAGAATAACAGTTGAAAAACATGCAGGGGTTGGCAGGTCAGAAGAGTATTGACTTCAAGGATCTATGTATGTTCCCCGATGTCCACT
Source organism: Nicotiana sylvestris (assembly GCF_000393655.2). Classification (NCBI taxonomy): domain Eukaryota; kingdom Viridiplantae; phylum Streptophyta; class Magnoliopsida; order Solanales; family Solanaceae; genus Nicotiana; species Nicotiana sylvestris. The sequence continues at coordinate 161,460,492 of NC_091060.1, read as the reverse complement.
TGCCACCTGGTTTCAAGACTCCCAAATTTGAAAAGTATGATGGACATGGAGACCCCATAGCCCACCTGAAAAAGTATTGCAATCAACTAAGAGGTGCGGGAAGAAATAAAGAATTGTTAATAGCTTATTTTGGGGACAGCCTTACGGGAGTAGCATCCGAATGGTTTTTAGATCAAGACACGTCTCACTGGTACGTCTGGGATGACATGGCACAGGCCTTTGTCAAACAGTTCCAATACAACATCGACATCGCTCCAGACTGCAATTCCCATTCAAACCTGAAAAAGAAACCAACTGAAAGTTTCAGGGAATATGCCATTAAATGGAGAGTGAAAGCAGCTAGAGTTAAGCCACCCATGGATGACCATGAGCTAATCACTGTCTTCCTTCAAGCACAAGAGCCAGATTACTTTCAAAATATGATATCTGCACTGGGTAAATCCTTCTCGGAAGCAATCAAAATGGGGGAAATGGTTGAGAATGGTCTTAAGACAGGCAAAATAATATGTCAAGCAGTTCTCAAAGCCGCAACTTAGGTTGTTCAGATTGAATCTGATAATTTTAGTGGCACGAATGAGATGGATGAAGAAATCATGATGACATCAGGGTCAAGAAGAGGTCCTAGGAGAATGTCTCAAAGGTATGGCCAGCCTCCTCTGTTTTCCCATAACTCCCTTGAGCATTACTATCCACCTCAGTATGTTGCCCAGCCACCAAAACACCCCAGAAGGCGAGCACGAGCATCACAAAATCACCACCAACCTCCACAAAATTTTCAGGTGCCCTATAACCCACATCCAGGCCAGAGGTATAAAGGGGAACAAAAGTTAAAAGATAATTTTACATCAATAGGAGAGTCTATGCAAGCTTGTTTGAGAAGTTAAAGCATCATGACATGATTGCACCCATTCCTCCAAATCATGTGGACCCACGTGCAAGAAGCTTTGACCCTTCTAAAAGGTGTGAATATCATTCTAATGCCCAGGGGCACAATGTTGAAAGTTGTCGGGATTTGAAAAGAGAAATAGAAAGGATGATCCAAGAAAACCTGATTGTGATCCAAGACAGTGACATCCAGAGTATCTCGCAGAGTACTTTACCTGCACATGATGATGCACACTTTGTAGGGGTGATACGTGGTGACATGGAGTATGAGAATCCTCTTGGGAACTTGCCGACTAAAATTGAAAAAGGCCATGGTGATTCTGATGAGCAAATTTGTGGCTAAATGTCAAGCTTAGCAATTGAAAAGTCATTTTCTCCTCACTAGGAAGGAATCTTGGTAGTTTGTTTTGATGTTTTTTCTGTTATCTGGGTTATTTCAGTGTTGTGATCCAGATTTTATTTGTTTTATTGAGTCAAACCTTTCTATCGTTCTATTATGTTTGTATGAGTCATGTCTGTCTGTTTTTTGTCGTTATTTTCATTATACGGGTTATTTTAGGGTTGTAACTCGGATTTTAGGTTGCTTGTTTATTTGTCAAACTCTTTCATCCTTTACTCAATAAAATATAGTTTGTCCTTTTGTGTCATTCTGTTCTTAGTTCTTTTCGCGCTAGTTCTAATAACATGACATGCATGTGGAAATTTTGGCCAGATCTTAGAAACTGATTTAATCTGGAATTGGATAACTGGAAAAAAAGCACTTTTGAGGATGAATAAAGAGTTGAAATACTTTGGAATTAAGGTCGAGTAAAATTCACCTTCAAATCATTGTGAAGATCGGGCGTGAGGATGTTTAATCAATTGAAGTTTGTTGGAAAGTTTGACACTAAAGGATGGAAAGTGTCTTGTGACCACGACCCACCAAGAAGACACACATGTTCGTCAATGTTGTGATCGCGAAAAGATACTATGTTTGGCGTTCTCAAGGTTGGGAGGCCCTTTTTCTGCTACTCAAACACTTTATAATCTTTGTCACCCGTTTGAGCCAGTTTTATTTTCTTTGACCACCCTCTTTTAGAATCAAGTTTAGAGTCAAAAGTCAAAAAGAATGATGAAAAATAAAATAAAATAACAATAAAAGTCCATGCCCCAAGAGTACAAACTGGGGCAACTTTTAGAAAGTTCTAAGTGAAAAAAAAAAGAATTGTCAAAGGTCCATGCCCTCAAAAAATAGAAGCTCGGCAGCTTGTTTTGAAAAAAAAAAGACAAATGAAAAAAAAGACAAAGAAAAAGAAATAAAGATGAAAAAAAATAGGTATGTCATATGTTTGAACTACGTTCGACCTGATTCCTTAAAAAATAAGGATACGTAGGCAGCCTCACGGTTCGGTCCAACCAAATCAGAGTTCAGAAAATCCAAAAAAAAAATCCCCAGTATCTAAAACTGGGGCAAAGATTTTATTTTATTTTTGAAAGAGTCGATTCCAAGAGTTGTAAGTCTACAACCCCATCATTTTTGAGTCTATTTTGAGCCTTCATGTCGACCCTTCTTTCCAACCTTATCCAAAAACCTTCCCAATAAGACCTCCCGATAAGCTTTCAAAAATGTCAAGAGACGCATGCAATGAGCAACAGTTGTCACACGATATAGAACACTATCAAGTTGCTCACAAAAAAAGAGAGAAAGAAAAATGAGAGAGTCTTGCTAGTGAAAACCCTCACGGGCACTGTAAGGTGATGGTAAGCAGAGATGAATAAATGAGAGAGACTTGTTGGTGAAAACCCCTCGGGGCACCACTAGTTGAAAGTGAGTCATGAAGCTGATGGAAAGGATTGGCACGAATAAGTCCGACTTCAAAAATCATAAGAATGGTAAAAGGGAAGATTGGATTAGTTGGATAGATCAGGCCGTTAAGTCCAAAATACATGTCATGATCATTAAGGCTAGTTATTGGGAAAAAAATTGAAAAAAAAAAAGAAAAAGAAAAAAAAACTCTTCCTTTTATCCTTCCGACAGGGGCATTTCTTGTTGATACTTGTTTTTTTGCATCATTGTGTCCTCCACTCTGAGTCAGTCCTTATCAAAATAAGTAAGAAAAGATTTCAAAATCTGCTACCAGCTTTTCAGTTGCACAAAGTAAATTTGGCCAGCACACTCGGTTGTTACTGTCAACATGCCTTGAGGATTCATGCAAAGACTCCCCCAAAAGACTCTTGTCAGCCTACTTGGTGCAAGCAAAGATGACTGGTGATTCTCTCTGACAGACAAATTGCTCAAAAAGCAGGAAGTCATTCAAGATATCAGAAAAGGTCACCTAAGCAAAAATTTCCAGTTGGGATAAGGCTGATTGAGCCACAAATACAAATGGTACTGGGTGTGAAACAATCAAGGTTAATGCAGAGCAAAAGTCTCTTGAGACCAACTCGAGCTGATTGAGCAAAAGCGAAGCCGCCCAAGACTCAAAGCCACAAACTGATGACCACCTTTTAAAACTGACAAAGTTTTCTTTGTTTGAAATAGGAACAAAGAAGTGCAAGGATAGTGGTTCGAAAAAAAAAAGATAAAAAGAAACAAAAAAAGAAAAAGAAAGGAAGAGAAGAGCCGACAAATGGAAGTTTCTCAAATCTTTGCCTTTATTTGTCTTGCTATTGTTGATAAAATCTTACCATTGATCTTTACATTTTTTTCTCCTAGGATTAAAATCTTAGTCTGATGAATTTTTCTCCTAAGATAGGAAACCTAGTCTGATGAATTTTCTCCTAGGATAGAAATCTTAGTTTGATGAATCTTTCTCCTAAGATAGAAAACCTAGTCTGATGAATTTTCTCCTAGGATAGAAATCTTAGTCTGATGAATATTTCTCCTAAGGTAACAAAAAGAAAAGAGACCTAGTCTGATGAATATTCTCCTAGGATCAAAATCTTAGTCTAATGAATCTTTCTCTTAGGATAGAAATCTTAGTCTGATGAATATTTCTCCTAAGATAACAAAAAGAAAAGAGACCTAGTCTGATGAACTTTCTCCTAGGATCAAAATCTTAGTCTGATGAATCTTTCTCCTAAGATAGAAAACCTATTCTGATGAATTTTCTCCTAGGATAAATGTCTTAGTCTGATGAATCTTTCTCCTAAGATAGAAAACTTAGTCTGACGAATTTTCTCCTAGGATAATTTGAAAAAAAAAAGGAAAGTCTAGATTTGAAAAAAAATGGGATTTAATTTTAAAGTTTTTAGGACTCTCCTAGATAATGAGATGTAGTTTTAAGTTTTTAGGACCCACATAGAATTTAGCTTTCAAATTTCACTCTTAAGATGAGATTTAATTTTAGTTTTCTGGACCCTCCTGGATAATGGGATTTAGCTTTTAAATTCATAGAACTCTTTTGGATAATAGGATTCGATTAATACTCACAGATGTTTGCAGTACCAAACTAGGGCAGAAAAGTTTGTTTTGTTTTATCTGTTTTGTTGTACTAGTCAGGCGCCCACCTGGAGAACAAGGGAATACAATTCAAGTTTCAGAGGAAAGGAAAACGGTTCAAGTTTCGAAGGAAGACAAGTCAAGTTCAGTAATCAGGCGTCCACCTGGAGAACAAGGGAAAACAATTCAAGTTTCAAGGAAAAGCAGTTTCGAAGGAAGACAATTCAAGTTTCAAGGAAAAGCAGTTTCGAAGGAAGACAGTTCAAGTTTCAATGGAAAACAATTCGAGCTTCAAGGGAAAGCAATTCAAGTTTCAAAGGAAGTCAGTTCAGGTTTTAGCAATCAGGCGCCCACCTAGAGAACAAGGGAAGTCATTTCAGAAGTCAAGTCAAGTTAGAAGTAGCGGAAGATCGCCTCAAAATTATGAGTCGACAGTCCGAGGTAACCAAAAAGAAGTCTCAATACAACAACAACAACAACAACAACAACAACAACCCAGTATAATCCCACTTAGTAGGGTCTGGGGAGGGTAGTGTGTACGCAGACCTTACCCCTACCCTAGGGTAGAGAGACTGTTTCCAAATAGACCCCCGGCATCCTTCCCTCAAAGAACTTCCCACCTTGCTCTTGGGGAGACTCGAACTCACAACCTCTCGATTGGAAGTGGGAGTTGCTTACCATCAGAGCAACCCCTCTTGTCTCAAAAAGAAGTCTCAATCAAGAATAAAAAAAAGTGAATCCAAAGTGCAGAAGCGGAGAAAAGATGTTGACTACTCAAGACATAATTGAAGTCACAAGCTCTGCATGTCCCGTCTTGATCTAAAAAAGTTGAAGAAGATTGAACCAATACCTGCAGCTAACAATCATCAAGATTCAGATCGGAGTCCGCATGAAGAACCAACCAAGACTCAAGATCAAGCTTCAGAAGACTCGTAAATAGGAATCTTGTAACTCGTATGAGTCGACAGTCCGAGGTAACCAAAAAGAAGTCTCAATACAACAACAACAACAACAACAACAACAACAACCCAGTATAATCCCACTTAGTGGGGTCTGGGGAGGGTAGTGTGTACGCAGACATTATCCCTACCCTAGGGTAGAGAGACTGTTTCCAAATAGACCCCCGGCATCCTTCCCTCCAAGAACTTCCCACCTTGCTCTTGGGGAGACTCGAACTCAAAACCTCTCGGTTGGAAGTGGGAGTTGCTTACCATCAGTGCAACCCCTTTTGTCTCAAAAAGAAGTCTCAATCAAGAATAAAAAAAAGTGAATCCAAAGTGCAGAAGCGGAGAAAAGATGTTGACTACTCAAGACATAATTGAAGTCACAAACTCTGCATGTCCCGTCTTGATCTAAAAAAGTTGAAGAATATTGAACCAATACCTGCAGCTAACAAGCATCAAGATTCAGATCGGAGTCCGCATGAAGAACCAACCAAGACTCAAGATCAAGCTTCAGAAGACTCGTAAATAGGAATCTTGTAACTCGTATGAGTCGACAGTCCGAGGTAACCAAAAAGAAGTCTCAATACAACAACAACAACAACAACAACAACTCAGTATAATCCCACTTAGTGGGGTCTGGGGAGGGTAGTGTGTACGCAGACCTTACCCCTACCCTAGGGTAGATAGACTGTTTCCAAATAGACCCCCGGCATCCTTCCCTCCAAGAACTTCCCACCTTGCTCTTGGGGAGACTCGAACTCACAACCTCTCGGTTGGAAGTGGGAGTTGCTTACCATCAAAGCAACCCCTCTTGTCTCAAAAAGAAGTCTCAATCAAGAATAAAAAAAAGTGAATCCAAAGTGCAGAAGCGGAGAAAAGATGTTGACTACTCAAGACATAATTGAAGTCACAAGCTCTCCATGTCCCGTCTTGATCTAAAAAGTTGAAGAAGATTGAACCAATACCTGCAGCTAACAAGCATCAAGATTCAGATCGAAGTCCGCATAAAGAACCAACCAAGACTCAAGATCAAGCTTCAGAAGACTCGTAAATAGGAATATTGTAACTCGTATGAGTCGACAGTCCGAGGTAACCAAAAAGAAGTCTCAATACAACAACAACAACAACAACAACCCAGTATAATCCCACTTAGTGGGGTCTGGGGAGGGTAGTGTGTACGCAGACCTTACCCCTACCCTAGGGTAGAGAGACTGTTTCCAAATAGACCCCCGGCATCCTTCCCTCCAAGAACTTCCCACCTTGCTCTTGAAGAGACTCGAACTCACAACCTCTCGGTTGGAAGTGGGAGTTACTTACCATCAGAGCAACCCCTCTTGTCTCAAAAAGAAGTCTCAATCAAGAATAAAAAAAAGTGAATCCAAAGTGCAGAAGCGGAGAAAAGATGTTGACTACTCAAGACATAATTGAAGTCACAAGCTCTCCATGTCCCGTCTTGATCTAAAAAGTTGAAGAAGATTGAACCAATACCTGCAGCTAACAAGAATCAAGATTCAGATCGGAGTCCGCATGAAGAACCAACCAAGACTCAAGATCAAGCTTCAGAAGACTCGTAAATAGGAATCTTGTAACTCGTATGAGTCGACAGTCCGAGGTAACCAAAAAGAAGTCTCAATACAACAACAACAACAACAACAACCCAGTATAATCCCACTTAGTGGGGTTTGGGGAGGGTAGTATGTACGCAGACCTTACCCCTACCCTAGGGTAGAGAGACTGTTTCCAAATAGACCCCCGACATCCTTCCCTCCAAGAACTTCCCACCTTGCTCTTGGGGAGACTCGAACTCACAACCTCTCGGTTGGAAGTGGGAGTTGCTTACCATCAGAGCAACCCCTCTTGTCTCAAAAAGAAGTCTCAATCAAGAATAAAAAAAAGTGAATCCAAAGTGCAGAAGCGGAGGAAAGATGTTGACTACTCAAGACATAATTGAAGTCACAAACTCTGCATGTCCCGTCTTGATCTAAAAAGTTGAAGAATATTGAACCAATACCTGCAGCTAACAAGCATCAAGATTCAGATCGGAGTCCGCATGAAGAACCAACCAAGACTCAAGATCAAGCTTCAGAAGACTCGTAAATAGGAATCTTGTAACTCGTATGAGTCGACAGTCCGAGGTAACCAAAAAGAAGTCTCAATACAACAACAACAACAACAACAACAACCCAGTATAATCCCACTTAGTGGGGTCTGGGGAGGGTAGTGTGTACGCAGACCTTACCCCTACCCTAGGGTAGAGAGACTGTTTCCAAATAGACCCCCGGCATCCTTCCCTCCAAGAACTTCCCACCTTGCTCTTGGGGAGACTCGAACTCACAACCTCTCGGTTGGAAGTGGGAGTTGCTTACCATCAGAGCAACCCCTCTTGTCTCAAAAAGAAGTCTCAATCAAGAATAAAAAAAAGTGAATCCAAAGTGCAGAAGCGGAGGAAAGATGTTGACTACTCAAGACATAATTGAAGTCACAAGCTCTGCATGTCCCGTCTTGATCTAAAAAAGTTGAAGAAGATTGAAGCAATACCTGCAGCTAACAAGCATCAAGATTCAGATCGGAGTCCGCATGAAGAACCAACCAAGACTCAAGATCAAGCTTCAGAAGACTCGTAAATAGGAGTCTTGTAACTCGTATGAGTCGACAGTCCGAGGTAACCAAAAAGAAGTCTCAATACAACAACAACAACAACCCAGTATAATACCACTTAGTGGGGTCTGGGGAGGGTAGTGTGTACGCAGACCTTACCCCTACCCTAGGGTAGAGAGACTGTTTCCAAGTAGACCCCCGGCATCTTTCCCTCCAAGAACTTCCCACCTTGCTATTGGGGAGACTCGAACTCACAACCTCTCGGTTGGAAGTGGGAGTTGCTTACCATCAGAGCAACCCCTCTTGTCTCAAAAAGAAGTCTCAATCAAGAATAAAAAAAAGTGAATCCAAAGTGCAGAAGCGGAGAAAAGATGTTGACTACTCAAGACATAATTGAAGTCACAAGCTCTGCATGTCCCGTCTTGATCTAAAAATGTTGAAGAATATTGAACCAATACCTGCAGCTAACAAGCATCAAGATTCAGATCGGAGTCCGCATGAAGAACCAACCAAGACTCAAGATCAAGCTTCAGAAGACTTGTAAATAGGAATCTTGTAACTCGTATGAGTCGACAGTCCGAGGTAACCAAAAAGAAGTCTCAATACAACAACAACAACAACAACAACAACAACAACCCAGTATAATCCCACTTAGTGGGGTATGGGGAGGGTAGTGTGTACGCAGACCTTACCCCTACCCTAGGGTAGATAGACTGTTTCCAAATAGACCCCCGGCATCCTTCCCTCCAAGAACTTCCCACCTTGCTCTTAGGGAGACTCGAACTCACAACCTCTCGGTTGGAAGTGGGAGTTGCTTACCATTAGAGCAACCCCTCTTGTCTCAAAAAGAAGTCTCAATCAAGAATAAAAAAAAAGTGAATCCAAAGTGCAGAAGCGGAGAAAAGATGTTGACTACTCAAGACATAATTGAAGTCACAAGCTCTGCATGTCCCGTCTTGATCTAAAAAAGTTGAAGAAGATTGAACCAATACCTGCAGCTAACAAGCATCAAGATTCAGATCGGAGTCCGCATGAAGAACCAACCAAGACTCAAGATCAAGCTTCAGAAGACTCGTAAATAGGAATCTTGTAACTCGTAGCTGATAGGCTTAGTTAGTATTTTTCATTTTTTGATTTTGATGTAATAACGGGACCGCGGACCGGAACCTCGACGGCACCTCAATTGGTTGTCCACCTCGGTATACTCCATCATCTCACTCACTTCTGAACTACACGTGACCTGATTCCTTTATAGCCAAGGATATGTAGGCAGCTCAGATAACAGGGCTCGGTCACATTTTTCCTCTCTCTTAGTTTTAGTCTCTCCAAATAAGGGTCGGGTCAAAAAAAACATGTCTAGTCGTTCTTTGTCAGAAAATACTTCGTCTTTCCAGTCAAAGAGGGGCAGTTGTAGACATGTGATTTTTGACCCTCCCCAAAATTTTTCATATTTTAGCACGTAAATATTTAATTTAGGCCTAATATAGCTATTTCAACTATTTGTTTTTACTCTTTTACTTTATTTTATTACATGAAAACAAAAATTACAAAAAATAGTTTCATTAATATTTTGTAGTCATTTTTAATCTTGAAAAATACCAAAAATAGTTTTGTTTAACGGTCAGTCTTATTTTAATAGTTATTTTACTTAAGTAGGATTAATTAATAAATGAGGTCGTATTTTAGCCCCGTTCGCGGAAAAAGAATAAAACTTGGGCTCGAGTAACCCATTTTTTAAGCCTAATTTTGGACCTAGCCCATTATTCCCAAGCCCATAATTCCTAGACTCAAACCCCTAACCTAATCCCTACCCCTAAATTGAGGGAGAAGACCAAAAAATCTGAATCCGCCATTTTCATCTCTAAAAGAAAAACCTTCAGCACCCTTACGTAAAACACCCTAAGCAGCGAAATTACAGCCACAACTACTGACCACTCCACCACCCTTCAACTCCAAACGTAGCCAACTTTAAAGATCTGAAAAATCTAGTTTCTGTTTGGCATCAATGGAGTTTAAGCGAAGGTTGGTTTGAGGTCGTCATTGTTCGTCGAGGTTCGGGATTGTGATTCGCAGTTTCAAACGATTTTGATTGTTGTTTTGGATTTGATCGTAGTTGCGGTTCATCGACGTCCTTGTAATCGTCAGAATTTTCATTAATCAAAGACGCGTTCTCATTTGAGTTTAGGCTTAAGAAGTCGTTTGCAATCATACGTTCTCGTTAATCATATTGAGAATTTCCAGGTATTTATTTCTCTTTTGCTTCATAGTATCTTTAATTATTACTCCACTTTTTACCATCGAGTGAAAATATGATTTCTCAACATTGACTGATATAGTAATTCTTATATTTTTCCATATTGACTGATACATTGAATTGTTCAGAAAAGACGAAAATCTGTTCTTTCTTTAGTTTGTTCTTTGTGGTCAATGTTTGGAGTAAATGTGGATGGTGTATTGTTCTTAAATGTTGCTACAGTTTGCTGGTACATCATTCATAGTGGGGAGTCGTGATTTATTTAAGGATTTAACTAAGTTCTTTGAAGCACGTTAGCTCTTCGAGCCAAGCTATTCCCTTTTTTTTTACGTCAGAATAGTTGATTATGTGATGAGTAAATGTAATTTAAAGTTAAAACTGTAATCATTTGCAGGCCTTGTTTAATTATCCATTTTAGTTATTCCTCGTATACAATTTCTTAATTTTCAGACACTTGGTTAGTTTAGTTGTTTGTTTTTATTTATAAACACACTCAGCATTAGTTGTTGTGTTTCATGGTGGTATATTTTTATATCAGATTGGAAGTGTAATTTTCATACATTTCCCAATAGCTAGATAAGACTACGCCAATTTGGTTATTTCTTAGTACCAGTTTTCCTTTTCGTTCTTGTTTTGTTATATGGCCTTAGTTTTGAAATTATTGTAGAGTGATGCTTAAAATACACTTACGTTATTATCAACAATAGTGCATAGTTGCTTTAGGCGCGTAATTTAAATTAACTTCCTTAAACTCGGATGTGCATTTCATGTGACCCAAATCGAAATCTCAACAACGTTAAATAGAACGTGTCGCGAACCGCGGGTGCATTTCATGTGGCGTGGTTCAAGGCATGTTTAAAATGACGTTGAATCTTCCTAAAAGCGTTTCAAAATAATTGAAAGCGGTTATTAAGTTAAAACTACACAATAGGTTTAAAACATGTAGTAAGTCAGATAATAGGCTAATTGTAATAGTTTAAGCGACCGTGCTAGAACTACGGAACCCGGGAATGCCTAACACCTTCTCCTGGGTTAACAAAATTCCTTACTTAGAATTTCTGGTTCGCAGACTTCAAAAGGAAAGTCGAATTTCCTCGATTTAGGATTTTAAAATAAATTGGTGACTTGGGACACCAAATAAATTATCTCAAGTGGCGACTCTGAATTAAATAAAATAATCTCATTTCGAATAATGTCACTTTAATTAGAAAGTCTCCCTTATATACCCCTTCGGGTGGTAAAAAGGAGGTGTGACAGGGTGTCACCAGTCATGAGCATCTATAATAATACTACAAGTCTGAAAGAGTCTACTCAACTATTACAAAACTAAAACAGAAGAAAATAAGATAGAGGGAGAAGCACTAGGCTGCGAACGTCGAGCAGCTACCTAGTGTAACTTCGAATCTGCTGGAAGCTCTCAACCCTCGCAAGCAGGACCTGAAGAGCCTGAATCTGCACACGGGGTGTAGGGAGTAAAGTGAGTACTCCAACTCAGTGAGTAATAATAATAAATGCAGACTGAGTAATAAAAAATCACGTAAAGGCACATCAATAGGCTATAAAGAAGCAGTAAAAGCCAGTAAAAACAAAGAAGCAATAAAATATGTGAAGTCACTTCAGTTCAGTTTAAACTTCTTAAAAATGCCCTTTTAACAGTTAAGCAAGTAAATGACAGGCAACCAGGAAAGATAAACACATAAAGAACCGCCCCTCGGGCACAATGTCAACAAAATCCGCCCCTCGGGCAATATCATAGAACAACACCAGCCCCTTGGGCTATATCTCACATCACAATGGGTACCACGCTCCCTAGGGGTGTGAAGACTCCTGGAGGGGCCCTTTACGGACCAAGCGCAATATCAAGCCATTTTGTGGCATAATCATATAGGCTTTTGGCCTCATATCAACAAGCCACCTCGTGGCGTACAAATCTCAGGCCCTCGGCCTTATAATCAAAATCAGTGTTTCCTCACAATATAGGCCCTTGCCCTTACTTAGTCAGAATTTCGCAAGCCACTCGGGCAACAGTAAAACATGATGCTTAGGCCAAAATATCATTTGAAATATCATTTTAAGTGTTAAAGTAGAGTAAACATGGCTGAGTTATGAAAACAGTAGAATATAGCATGACTAAGTACAAGTATAAAGTCAAAACAGTGAGGAAATATCAGTAAAAAAAATCCCCTAAGGGTCCAAATATGTTGGCAGGAGGCCCAAATATGGCATTCAGCCCAAAACATGATGATAGAAAATAGTTTTCAATCAAATACGCGATAAAACAGTCATTCGGGATGGACTAAGTCACAATCCCCAACGGTGCCCGACCCCACGTTTGTCATCTAGCGTGTGAGTCACCTCAATATAGCACCACGATGTGCAATCCAGGGTTTCATACCCTCAGGACAACATTTAAAATCATTACTCACCTCAATCCGGTCCAAACTCTAGCCCGCAACGCCTTTGCCCCTCGAATTGTCCTCCACTCGCATCGAATCTATCCAAAATCAGAATCACGACGTCAAAATATGCTAATGGAACGAAGCCCAAGCGAAAATAATCAATTCACAACATAAATCCCGAAATTACCAAAACCCGACCCTCGGGCCCACGTCTCGTAATTCGATATAATTCACATCAATAGATTCCTTATCTCCCCAATACACATCGGATTCAAGCCTAAATTTCCAAAAATCTTCTAAATTATGCTTTTGATAAAAAAATCCAACCAAACCACGTTCGAATGACCTGAAATATTGCACACACATCCCAAATGACACAACGAAACTACTGCAACTCCCGAAATTCCATTCCGACCCCTTTATCAAAACCTCACCTATCAACCAGAAAACGCCAAAAATCCAATTTCGCCAATTCAATCCTAAATCTACTCCGAACCTCCACAACACATTTCGATCACGCTCCTAAGTCCCAAATCACCTCCCGAAGCTATTTGAGCCATCAGAACTCACATCCAAGCCCTCTAATACATAAGTCAACATCAAGTTGACTTTTTCCAACCTAAGCTTCCTTAAAAGAGACTAAGTGTCTCAAATCTTCTCAAAACCATTTCGAACCTGAGCCAACCAACCCGATCACACATAGAACTGATAAACAAAGTAATAAGAAGCAAAAATGGAGAAAACAGAGTGGTAACTCATGAGACAATTGGCCAGGTCGTCACAGCGACAATATGATGACCCTTATTTGCTTGCCCTTAGGGACACAATATGACACAGTAATGCCAAGTTGGTTACTATTGGAGATGATGGAGTTTTGAGGATGTAGGTTCGTGTTTGTGTGCCTAATATATATGGACTTCGTGAGTTGATTCTTGAGGAGGCCCACAATTCCCGGTATTCTATTCATCCGAGAGCCGCCATGATGTATCAGGACTTGTGGCAGTATTATTGGTAGAGGAGGATGAAGAAAGATATAGTTTCATATGTAGCTCAGTGTCTAAATTGTCAGCAAGTAAAGTATGAGCATCAGAGACCTGACGGTTTGCTTCAAAAGTTAGATATTCCTAAGTAGAAGTGGGAGCATATCACTATGGATGTCGTTGTTGGACTCCCACGGACTTAGAGGAAGTTCGATGCAGTTTGGGTCATTGTGGACAGGCTGACCATGTCAGCGCATTTCATTCATGTGGCAGTTACCTATTCTTCAGAGTGGTTGGCTGAGATTTACATCCGCGAGATCGTCCATCTTCATGGTGTGCCCGTGTCTATCATTTCTAATCGAGGTACGCAGTTCACCTCGTGCTTTTGAAGGGCAGTACAGCATGAGTTATTCACGCAGATTGAGTTGAGTATACCATTTCACCCTCAGATGGACGAACAGTCTGAACGCACAATTCAGATATTGGAGAATATGTTTCGCGCTTATGTTGTAAGCTTTGGAGGTTCTTAGGATCAGTTCTTGCCCCTTGCGAATTTTGCCTACAACAACAGCTACCAGTCAAGCATTTAAATGGCTCCCTCTGAGGAATTATATAGGAGGCGGTATCGTTTGCCAGTTAGATGGTTCGAGTCGGGGGAGGCTCGGGTTGAAAGGTACAGATTTGGTACAGGATGCCCTGGATAAGGTCAAGATTATTCATGACTGACTTTGCACAACTTAGTCCAGGTAGAAGAGTTATGTCGGCCATAGAGTTCGTGATGTTGCATTCATGATCGGAGAGCGGGTATTGCTTTGGGTTTCACCTATGAAGGGTGTGATGAGGTTTGGAAAGAAGGGCAAGTTGAGCCCTAGGTATATCGGACCTTTTGAGATTTATTAGAGAGTGGGTAAGGTGGCTTACAAGCTCGCATTGCTACCTAGTTTATCAGCAGTTCATCTAGTTTTCCATATGTCCATGCTCTGGAAGTATCACGGTGATCCGTCCCACATGTTAGATTTCAGCTCTGTCCAGTTGGACAAGGATTTGACTTATGAGGAGGAGCCGGTGGCTATTCTAGCACGAGGGTTCGTCAGTTGAGGTCAAAGAGTTATCCTTCAATTTAAGTGTAGTGGAGAGGTCAGCCCGTTAAGTCAGCTACTTGGGAGTCCAAGTCGGACATGCGGAGTAGGTATCCATACTTTTTTTACCAGTCCAAGTACTTTTCTATGTCCGTTCGAGGACAAACGGTTATTTTAGATGTGGAGAATGTGATGACCTTATAGGTCATCTTATGTTTTAGAACCTAATTATGTGCTTTAAAGCCTTAAATACATCATGTTAGCCCTCCTCGATTTGCGTGGCAAGTTCGGGTGTTTTTCCAGAAAGCTTTTATGTTAAAAACTAAGAAAAATATGAAATTTTCACCTTAAAATCCATTTGAGTTGACTTTGGTCAATGTTTTGAGTAAATGGATATGATTTGTGTTTTGACGGTCCCAGTGGGTACGTATCGTGATTTGGGACTTGGGCGTATGTCTGGAATCGAATTCGAAAGTCCCTATCCCGATTTATTACACATTGTTGAAATTTGAAGGTTTAAATGCTTGATGACTTTGAAAGTTTGATCAATGTTTGACTTAATTGATATCGGGTCCATATTTTGGTTCCGGAATCCATTATAGGTCCATTACTGTATTTATGACCTGTCTGTTAAATGTGGTGAGAAATAGAGATGGTTTTATGTGATTCGGACGTTCGGTTGTGAAAATAGAAGTTCATGAGTTTTCTTGAAATTTCCTTTGATTTGATGCTCAATTCGTAGTTCTAGGTGTTATTTTGGTGATTTGATCGCGCGATCAAGTTCGTATGATGTTTTTAGACTTGTGTGCATATTTGGTTTAGAGCCCCGCGGGCTCGGGTGAGTTTTGGATAGGCTACGGAGTGGTTTAGACTTAGAACTCAGCTGGAGTTTTGCAATTTCTAGTACTAGTCTCTGATCTCGCAATTGCGAGATCAGTGTTCGCATTTGCGGACATCCCAAATTCTGGCAGGCTCGCATTTGCGAGCAACTTCTTCGCATTTATGAAGAGTGCCTGAGTCAGCAAGAGCTCGAATTTGCAATCATGAGGTCGCATTTGCAATCATGAGGTCGCAATTGCGGGGAGGCCAGAGTTCGCATTTGCGAATATTTCATTGCAAATGTGATGAAAGCAGAGGTGCGCAGACTTCACAATTGCGAGGTGTTCTTCGCATTTGCGGGGTTTCGCAATTGAGAACTCCCGGTCCAAATGCGACATCTACAACTGAACAAATAGGAGTTAGACAAGATTTTTGTTTATTCTTCAAATTTTCAAAACTAGAAAACCCTAGAGGCAATTTTTCAAAGAAATTCTCTTCCCTAATCCATTGGTAAGTGATTCTAAACTATTTTCTTTCAATCTTTCATTATATTATAAGTTTTTAACCTAAAATCTAGTGTTTTCATAGTGGAAATTGGGGGTTTGGGTAGAATTAGGAATTTTCTAAAATTGAGATTTAGACCTCAAATTGAGGTCGAATTTCAAAACAAATTACATAATCGGGCTCGAGGGTGAATGGGTAATCGGGTTTTAGTCCGAATTTCAGGTTTGGACCAAGCGAACCCCAGGAGTTGACTTTTATTGACTTTTTCAATAATGACCTAAATTGAATCCTTTGCAATCGTGGGTAGTTCCTAAGGCTTAAATTTGAATCGTTTGATTGGTAATTTGCTATATTCTATTAGTTAGGATGCTTGTTTGAAAGGCAAAGTTGTGGTTGAGTTTTGAGTTTGTCACGACCCAAAATCAACCGTCGTGATGGAGCCTATCGTGGAACTAGGCCAACCTCTACTTATTAACTCATCACAGAAAAATAACTTGAAATTAAATACAGAAGTAGTTAACATTAAAGAAACTTTTTTTTTGAAAACAAAACAAATTCCAAAATACGATACAATCCAACCCAAAATCGGGGTGTCACTAACTACATGAGTATCTAAATTAGAAACAATCCACTATAGTGTCTAGAGAAATAAAATGAAAATACAACTAATGATAAAGAAGGAGAGTCAAGGCATGCGAACGCCTTGCAGCTACCTTGATAGTCTCTGAACTCTGAAGCCTCAATTAGCAACCGTCGTCGAGACCAGAAATGTCTGGATCTGCATACGAGGTGCAAGGAGTAACGTGAGTACATCCAACTCGGTAAGTAACAAGTCCAAACTTTGGACTGAAGGTAGTGACGAACTCAATCGGTACAGATAAAATAGAAATAACTGTAAACGTAGGCATGCTTTCAAATTAAATAGGCAGCCCAAAACAGTAAAGTAAAACAGATCTGAATAGCATAAAGAACATAACTCATCTGTCTTTACATGCCAATGCATATGTTATATATGATGTATCATGCTGTCAGCCTCATGTGCTCAGACTCTCAAATGTTCAACCACTCGGTACTGTATATGGCCCATACGGCCTAGGGAAGATCCATCCCAGAACATATACATCACTGACTATAAGTTACCCAGTACCGAGGAAGACCAATCCAGCCCTGTGGAGAAGATCCATCTCCAGGTATCAAGTACTTCGGACAAGATCCATGTCCAAGGAAGATCCATCCCTCAATAATATCAATCGCACTCACTGGGGGTGTGTAAAGACTCCGGAGGGGCTCCTACAACCCAAGCACTATCACAAACCAATATAACCCCTGCGACGTGCAACCCGATCCCATAACTATCACTCATAATCAAGCTCTCGGCCTCATTCAGTCATCAATCTCTCCAGTCTCACTCACAGGCTCACAATGTCATGAAAACTAGCCCGAAACAATGATATGATGTATCAATAAATAACAACTAAGACTAAGATATGATATGCAATACATGCATGACAGAGTACGAAATATAAATGAAATCAGTAAGATGATAGTAAGAAACGACCACTATATGTCCCAACAGTATCGACATAAAGCCTAAACATGATATCTAGCAATGATTGATAGCTCAATTACTTTATCACATGGTAAAAACATGGATATCAACAAGATAGAGTCACTATACAATGCCATGGAATCAACCAAGTCACAATTCTCACGGTGCACGCCCACACGCCCGTCACTTGACATGTGTGTCACCTCAATACCAATCACATAACACATAATTTGGGGTTTTGAACCCTCAGAACCCAGTTTGAAAGATTTACTTATCTCAAACCAAGCAAATCTCTACTCCTAAATGCCTTTTCCCCTCAAATCGGTCTCCAAACGTCCCGAATCTAGCCACAAGTGGTAAAATACAATCAATATAGGCTAAAAGGATCAATTCCACAAGAAAATTATTAAATTATAGCCAAAAATCCGAAATTGGACCGAACCCGGCCCCCGGACCTACGTCTCGAAATCCGACAAAAATCACAAAACCTGAAAGCCCATTCACTCCTGAGTCTAACCATACCAAATTTAATCACATCCGATAACAAAATCCCATTCAAAACCTCAAAATCCTAACTCAAGAGTTCTTCCTCTTTTTTCCCAATTTCTCACCCCAAATCACAAATTAGATGATAAAATTAAAGATATAATCACGAGATTTAACCAAAACCAAGTAAGAATCACTTACCCCAAACTCCACAAAAATCCCTTCAAGAATCGCCCAAATTCGTGGTCTCTTGCTCAAAATATGAAAAATGGGTTCAAACCCTCATTTTTTCAAGTAATACTGTCTGCCTAGATTTTCTTCTTCGCGAATGCGACCATCCTTTCGCGTTCGTGTAGGCCAACTTAGACTGCCCCTCAGCTTTATTCTTCGTGAATATGACCAATGCTTCACGAACGCGAAGTTTTACAAATTCTGACCTTCGCGAATGCGACCCTTACCTTGCGAACGCGTAGACCATGGACCTAGGGGTCCCCAGCTGCCTCACTCCTCTTCGCGAACGCGACACCACTCACGCGTTCGCGATGCACACAGAGCCATACCTTCGCATTCGCGTCCTCTCCTTCGTGAATGCGAACAAAATTTCTCCAACTCACAAACACTCTTCACGAATGCGAGAACCCTCTAGAGAACGCGTAAGAGAAAACCAGAAAAATACACCAGCAGACATAGCTATCACTCAAAGGCCAAAAATGATCCGTTAACCACCCGAAACTCACTCGAGGCCCTCGGGACCTCAACCAAACATGCCAAAAAGTCCCAAAACATCATATTAACTAAGCCGAATCCTCAAACCACCTTAAACAACATCAAAAACACGAATTGCACATAGATTCAAGCCTAATGAACTTTGAAATTTCCGAATTCTACAAACGATGTCAAAACATATCAAATCACGTCCGATCGACCTCAAATTTTGCACTCAAGTTATAAATGACATCATGGACCTATTCCAACTTTTGAAAATCCAATCTGATACAGATATAAAAAAGTCCACTCCTAGTCAAACTTTCCAAATTTTCAACTTTCGGCATTTCAAGCCTAATTCTACTACAGACCTCCAAAACACAATCCGAATGCGCACCTAAGTACAAAATCACCTAACAGAGCTAACGAAACCATCAAAGTTTTAAATTTGAGGTCGTTTATACATAAGTCAAGATCCGATCAACTTTTCCAACTTAAGCTTTCAAATAAGAGACTAAGTGTCTCAATTCATTCTAAAATCTCTCCGAACCTGAACCAACTAACCCGAAAAGTCATAATACAGTGTTGAACATAAAAGAAGCAGAAAATGGGAAAACGGGGCTACAACTCTCGAAACGAGTGGCCAGGTCATTATAGAGTTGATCCTTGGAGTGAGGTAAGTATCGTGGTTAACCTTGACTTGAGGGATTAGGACATTGATTGTCTATTTGCTACATGTTTAGAGGTTAGGTATAATGTATATATGAGGTGACGAGTAATTATATGTTGTTGTCAGATTAAAGCATGCGAGTGGGGCTTGTTCCTTGTAATTATTGCTTACTTTGGTCATGTTATCCATGCTTAGACTAGTTACTTGTTAAATTGATCGTTCTTACCACATTTATGGGCTTTTGTGATAACTGAGTATTGTTTCTAAAGTTGAGATTGTTATTGTGGAACCATTATTAAAGTAAGGCTTGTTCTTGTTGATTCTATCTCCCTGTTATTACTTGTTCATTGTTATATGGTAAGGGAGAGTGTGAATGCACGAAGGGTGATGTCGTGCCATATTGTGAGAATTAATGCACGAAGGGTGATGTCATACCGTATCTATTGATTTGTGATGAAAGTGAGTGTAAAAGCACGAAGGGTAATGTCGTGCCGTAATTATTGTTTCACTGTGAGGTTGAGAGTAAAAACACGAAGGGTGATGCCGTGCAGTTTTATTTATTGTGTTTACTCGTTGTACTGGCTAAAGGCATATTGACTATTCTGGTTATCATTTCCATTGTAATTACCATATTTTCTACCCCTTTAGCATGTCCCCTCCCAATAGTACATGATTAGATTTTATTCGTTGTTATCTTGTCTGTATACTGTTATTTACACATGTTATTTATGTGGGTGTCTTATCATAGCCTCGTCACTACTTCATCGAGGTTAGGCGTGACACTTAAGGAGTACATGGGGTCGGTTGTACTCATACTATACTCTGCACTTGTTGTGCAAACTTTGGTACTGGCCCCAGCTGTTCGTGAGGCGTAACAACTTGGATTTTCTCATTGAAGACTCGAGGTAGATCTGCTGACGTCCGCAGACCTTGAAGTGCCCTCTTATTTCCCCTATTTTACTATTTCTTTTCATTCACAACAGTTGTATTTATTTCAGACATTGTTTGTAAAATTCTAGAGCTCGTGAGTTGTGATTCCAGATCCAGATTGTATTAGATATTATGGGATTTTATGTTATTCCGCACTCAATTTTAGCTTCTATTTGGATTAATTGACTTTATTTATTGAAATTGAATAAACATTGGCTTAAGGATCCTCTAACGTTGGCTTACCTAGAAAGTGAAATGTTATGTGTCATCACAGTGTAGAAGGTGAAATTCTAAGTCGTGACAGTATTGAGATTATTTTACTGTATTGTGCTGTATTTCAAAAATAAATGTATTCACTTTTATATTCCTCCAGCTCATTCTTGTCTCCATCGTTGTCAAAACCCCAATTCTTATCATCAAAGCATTTCAACAAATCTTTCTTCTTGAATGTCTTGCACCGCCAAAGTATGTTTCCATAATCTTGTTAGGCCTCTTTGTGTTAAACTTAAAATCGTTAGTGTCACTAACACAATTGAGACCAGTAACTACCGCAAAATCCTTGAGTGAAAAACATAATGTTGTACCATTCACATGTATTAAAAATGAGTCAATAGGACTTTCTTCCAGCTCCAGAACCATGAAGCACCTGAACAACTGATGTTGTAACCTCACAGTGCTTCATACTGAGGAATCCTCCAAAACAGGTATTACCAAATAATTTGTACTGCTATGGAGTAAGATTTTCTTTGAGGTCGGAGATTATGTCGGTGTTAGTGTAGGAATTAATATGCGGCGATAAAATAGGCGGTGTTTAACAAAGAGTTTTATTTTCCGCATACAAGCACAACAAAAAAGATAAATATATGCTTGAAAATACATATGAATACATTTAGGTTGATACATCACCTTAATTATTTTTGATATAGGTAGTTTATGGGTTCAAAACATTATAAATACATGTATATATGAAATACATTATTTTCGTTGCATACAAAATACGGTACATACAATACAACGAATACATGAATACATAACTCATTCATGAATATATCAAAATACACTGATAATTACAAATAAACAACCGTGAGTTATGGCAATAATGATAGAAGTGTTGGTGTGTTTAAAAATATTATTTTATGAACTCAAATACATATAAATACATCTAACTACAATAAGAAAAAATCACTGTGCAAACTAAAAATCAGTGTATACAGACTCAAACACATATAAATACAACAAGAAAATTACTGTACAAACTAAAAATTAGTGTATGCGGACTCAAATACATATAAATACATCTACAATTACCTTGTTCTTCTGTGTTTCCGAGCTACCTCCTTTAGTGGCCTCTTTTCCCATGCTCCTAGAAGCATCATCGATAAGTTTTCTTCTCTTTTCCACATGAGGAAGTGTTGATTTTTTGGACGATTTCTCATCGTGACATTGTTTCACAGGGTCATTGCGTATTATTTTTGTTCGCCTTTCGGCTTCAATGGTTGCTGATGAATCTGCAAATACAGATTCCTCTTGAGTGATTTACAAATCGAAAGATGGCCCAGGAAATTGAGTGTTTTAGTGGGCATACCTTGTAACCCTCTTCGGAGTTGTTGAATTAGTCATTGAAGAGGAAATTTGAAGTTTTCTGCTGAAAACTTAACAATGGTGAAGATTTTAAAAAAAAAGGTGAAGAGAAAAAGAAGAAGCTTGAACCGAAAAAAAACCCAATTTTTTAACACTTACCACAATTTTTTGGAGCAAAAATGTTGAAATTGAGCGAGATAATCGTGGTTCAACAATGGCGAATATAATCTTGTTGTGAGAGAGAGATCGTGGAGAGAGAAAGAAAGATATAAAGTGTGGTGATTTTGGGAGAGAATAACTGAAAGAATAAGAGAGAAAAATAATACATAGCGTATTTAATGCCTTAACGGTAGTATATATTATAAATATACATTTTGCTATAAAAAATAAAAGGTATCTATAAAAATTAATATTTTAAAAGGGTTTTGATTTATAATAAATATGGTATAAATCTTTGCTATAGGAGGTAAAATTTCCTTTTTTAAAAAAAGTTTATTATCCAACCCATTTCTTAGTGGATAACATGGATGAAAAACTGTTTTGTTTATCCATTTCACTCCACAAGATATAACCATCATAACAAAGGGGGATTTTTTTTTGAGTTTGCTTAAGTAATTACAAATTACTAAAAACAAATAGGTAAATTTAAAATGGTTACGCATACAACCAATTGTTTAATTTAAACGTTGTATCCGCGCGATGCGCGGTCAATATTAAAAAAATATGAATTAAATTAAATTGTGATCGGGTTTGTTTGAATAAATTAGATCGTATTGGTTTAATACATTTCAATGATCATCTTATTTGTCAATGTGATATACCCAATAATAAAATCGCTATTAAATTAAAGGGACTTATATAGTCATTGAATAACTTTTTTTTTTCTATATTTCTCTTTATTTTATTATCCAATGTTTATTGTTTTTACATTGTTAACAGAAAATTTTATTTTTTGTAATTTTAGTTTTATATTTTAAACTAGTTTAAAAACTCCAACTTGAAATTACTTTCCAATTTGAATGGACAGTTTGTTTTTTCAATTTTTGTTTTTACTATAAAATATTTTATATTTAAAAGTCGAAAACAATATTCAATAACTAATTATTAATTATTTATGTCATGTTGATTTTTTTTTAGGTTGCCGCTTGGCTTAAGGAGAGAATTTTTTTCTCTCTTTTTAATAATATAAAGATAAAGATTTGCGCACCTTATCTTGATTCAAGCGTTTCTGTGTTTGAAGTAAACTTTGTAACAACTAACAAGTTATGACCCAATTGTTTATTAATTTTACCGTTTTATACATCCTAACTTTAAACTAACAAGTACATTTGACATTGCCAAACTAGAATCATAGAAATATACTATAGTACTAGAGATGTTTTCCATAAATTATTTTTGTAATTGCAAATATTAAAATTCAGTATTTGACATGAAATACCAAAAAAACTTATTTGAATAGTAAAATAGTGTAATGATTTTCACCCAGAGAACTTCAGTTGTTAACTTTAAAATTCTCTTTTTCAAATTCAACTTTAAGGGGTCTTTTTTATTTGTAAAACTTCAACCAAATATCGTTAGCAGCTCCGGATGCCTAGTAATTAGGGTTGTTCAAAATCGAATAATAACCGTTAACTGAATCGCAAAATTAGTTTATTAGTATCGGAGTAATAGTTAGTGAACGAATTAAGATTTTATAATTAAAGGCTTAATAGTTTAGGGGCGAATTACTCAATTTCCTTATCAGATAAACCGTTAACTCTTTAAAATTTTTATATTTACGCTTCTATCTCTATGAATATAAATAACTATTTGAAATCCTATATCCTTATCCATAGGAACTTATGGGGAGACCAATAAGGGTGGCACACAGTAAAAAAAATTCTGAGAGAAGAGACAAAAAAGAATTTCCAGTCCCAAGAATTATCATCTGAATTGATCTCTGTGGCAGAATGAACTGGAATTTGAAAATTATTGCTGTGAGAAAGTGAGTTTCCACGACCCTTTGTTTGTATAGTAGAATCCAGATTGATATCTTGAAATATTTTGTGTCAAAATCATTTGTTGCCTATGTTCTCCGGATTATGTTTTGTTTCCTATCTCTTCTATTTATTTAGAGGTGAGGATAAAATGTTTAATCAGATATAAGTTTCAAGCCAAATGTTCAATTGAATGCAATCTCAAGGTGACATATCCTAAAATTTTCCCTTATTTTTTTTTTATTATCTATTTGATTTATCCGATAAATCACCAGTAATTGCTAATCCGTTACTATTTTGTCCGATATTTTATTGATTGTCTAGCAGATTACTACATTTATAAATCGATAACCGATAAACCAAAAGTAAATATCCATTACTACTAATTGCCTACTAAGAAATAATTCGGCAATAAATAACATAATATCAAAGTATAGGGGTCTCGGTGCAATAACTATTTTAAACTCTTTAAATCCCCAGTTTTCTCTCTCAGATCAAAGAAATTACCGTCGGAGTAGTCTTGTTCTCAAAGAAATCCCCAAAAGCAAAACCCAGAAAACCATCAATGTCTGGAATGGAAAGATTGCAGCGGATGTTCGCCGGAGCTGGTGGCGCGTTAGGCCACCCGCCACCGGACTCTCCCACTCTGGACTCTTCTGAGCAAGTTTACATCTCTTCTCTTGCTCTCCTCAAGATGCTTAAACACGGTAACTTAGGGTTTCTTAATTTCTCTACTATCTTCGCTCTTTATATATTGTTTTTAGGAATGCAAATATTGGATCTGTCTATGTGTGTGTCTGTAGGTGTTGTGTAATTAGTTTTTTTTTTTTTTTAATTTTTTTATGTTAATGATATGCAGGGAGGGCTGGAGTTCCTATGGAAGTGATGGGATTGATGTTAGGGGAATTTGTGGATGAGTATACGGTGCGCGTTGTGGATGTGTTTGCAATGCCGCAGAGTGGTACTGGAGTGAGTGTTGAAGCTGTTGATCATGTTTTCCAGACCAATATGCTTGACATGCTCAAGCAGACTGGCAGGTGATAACTGCTTTCTTGCTATTGTATCATATGCAATTAGTTATAGTTGAATGGTTCTTCCTTTAGCTGGGAATATGTTATTCTTCCTATGCTTCATTATATGCTTCTTATAGCTGCCTAACAAATTGAAAAGTGAAACCCTTTTTCCTGGTATATTAATTTGGGTAAATTCGGGGGCTTTTCGCATTTTCTTTGTGTTCCTTTCTCATGTCAATTGGTATGACTCTTTGAAAGGATGCTTGATTGTGAGTGAGAAAACTGAGCTTTGGAATTAGATTTTGCCATTTTGGAAGGGTTCATTATGTGGCTGCTGTGTGAACCATTCCCCTTGTGAATGGGATTATGGGAATAAGACAGTGTTGGCACCTAATTTGAAATGCTGTAAGATAGGATTCTTCTAAGCTGCCAGATTTTTATGATTTGAATTGACACGCCTAGTTAGTTTGCATTCCGTTATGTTCTACAGCTTCAGAGTGACTGCAGTTCTAGACTTTGGTTTAACCACTATGTGTTTGCTGAAGAGTTATGCCTCTTATCTGTAAGTAATATGTATAAGACAAGATATTATTGAACATCTGGTTGGATGTTTCTGTTTATGTTAAAGTATGAGATGAGACTTATGTGTTTGTTTCATGAATATCTTTTAGTCCTTATTTTTGCCTGGATTGATAAGTTGTTGAGGTCTGTCTCACATAAGAACCAACTTGAAGATGTGATCATGGGATAAAAGGTTAACTTTATTCGTGAAGTATGCTCTTTGAGCTTTCTGGTAAAGAACCTGGTGTATTAGCTGAGAATGTGTGGTTACGCTGTATCTTAATCAATTTTGGTGAGGGGTTGATTATTTGGAATTCGGTTCCTTGAGCTTTCATTAGAATCAACCATCAAATATGCTGGCACCACAAATTAAGGGGTTGTCCTGTAAAATTGTAGGCATGTTGAATTGGCAGCAAACTGATTTCAGATTTTTAGAAGCTAAGAAAAATGAAGCTAATCTTGTACAGTTTAGGAGTTGTCTGCTGAAATTAGTTAACTTGGTAAATGATTGGAAACTAAATCAGATGTTTCATGAACCTCTTCTGTGTTCTTATCTTCTAGTTGTGGCAAAATGTTGTTTTCTACTGGTTGGAGACACCCCCCCCCCCCCCCCCCCCCGGAAAAAAGAAGGAAAGGATGAAAGCAAAAAATAAAGAATTGAAAAAGAGCTAGAGTAGGAGTCCGGCTCCTTATTGAGAACATGGAATCAGAAGTTGGTATTTCAAACTTCAATGTTGCTACTTTGATTTTATATGATATCTGCTCTTCCATTTTCTGATGTGCCACTATCTCATATCTCTTTGTTTTTTTAATGTTGCTTAATCAACTTGTATACTATTCTTCTTTGTGTTTTGACCCTGAGGATGCCCTAAAATGCTCCTTTGCTTTGTGTTATAGACCTGAGATGGTTGTTGGTTGGTATCATTCACATCCTGGATTTGGCTGCTGGCTTTCTGGTGTTGACATCAATACTCAGCAGGTTATCCTTGTCCTTTTCCATTTTGATTGTTAGCTAGTTCCTATTGACTTGGAAATGTTCTATGTGAGTAAGAATTGTTGACCATTCTGTGTGAGTTCTTTAATGGTAGATCAAATCACCCTGAGGTAAATGATCATCTTTGATTAATATGGAATTGAGAGAAACATGCTCTGTAATATGGACTGAATACCCTGTAATATGAAATTTGACAAAGGCGGTGAATGTGGCATAAAAACCATGCAATATAAAATAATGGAATGAGAAAAGCAAGACTGGATGTTCTGTAATATGAAATTTTACTAGGCGGTGAAATTTGGCATAGTAATACCTTGCAAAGTAGTGCGATTTGTTATCCTTTTTTTTTGAATTGGCGGAGATCAAGAATTTTTCTTAAGGAGAAGAGTTATGTTACTAGAGTCTGTTTAAAAGTATTGGGAAGTGTTTTTGTGAGGATTATATTTACTTTCATCCTTTGAAGTAGGTGCTAAATTGGAACAGTTTCTTTATTTTGGAATACATCCTTCCTTTGAGTTAGGCACTTAGTGGTTGTGTCATTCAGTGACCAAATAAGTTGAGACTTAAGATCTCAATCCCATCCAGGTACAGAGACGGGGTAATGTCAAGAACTTTGTTTGGTAAGAAAGCAGACGAGAGAGGGAGGGACGGAGGGAGGGGTTGATATACTTCTTAAGGTGAATGTTATAACTTGCTGTTTTTTATATAAAGAGCTGGTGTAGGAACTCACTTCTGCTGTATTACAAAGAAGGGGCAGAAATCTCACATCCCTAGAAAACCTCTTTTTGTGGTGGTTGTCTTTTGCATTCTAGAGCTGTAATTTGTTGGCATCTCCATGACAATTCTGCTATGATAGAAATAGGAAGGCTGGTGTCACTCTTTTATGATAGAACAAAATCCTCTGGACAGACCATTATGGCTTTCTGTATTGACTAGCATGGGAGAATCATAGAAATGGACTGAAACAAAATTCTGTTTGCAAGGATTAGAAAGGTAAGTACATAAAAACTTAATTTAATATGACGGGGAAGAGAGAGTTCTCCCATCTCCCCCTCCCTCTAAATAACAAATAAACGGGATAGTGAGAAACAGAGTCGAGGAAAAAAAAGAAACAGAATAAATAGTTTATCCAACTTTGCGCTCTTGAGTGTTCATTTGCATTTTGGTAAAGCAGATGAGCACATGAACCTATCAACTTGACTTGATTCCTATCAGGATGTCGATTTGGTGTGTTTTCGACATGGTCTTCATGTGGAGTACTCCAATAGCTAATGAATGATCTATTATGCAGAGTTTTGAAGCACTGAATCAACGAGCAGTGGCTGTGGTGGTGGACCCTATTCAAAGTGTTAAAGGGAAGGTGGTAATTGATGCCTTTCGCTTGATCAATCCCCAAACTATGATGCTTGGCCAAGAGCCACGTCAGACAACATCAAATCTGGGACATTTGAACAAACCATCTATCCAAGTAAGTGCCATTTGTTAATCCTCATATATCTATGCAAGATGCACCGCCCCTCCCACCCACACACACATCCACATACCCAGTCTCCCTGTATGTGCGACCCATTACTTCCTGATTCGGTCCCGCTGATGGTGATACTTATAAATGGAATATCTGCTGCACGATTTTCACGGCTTTTTAGTAAAACATAGTTCCACTAGTCTTAAAAAGTCTAGTTGATTCATATTTCCCAATTAAAACTTGTTGTCCGAGAACCACTCTTCAACAATTTTTTTTAAAAATATTTTCCTTCCACTACATTTGTGATGCTCAATTAAAAGTAACTTCTTAGTTAAGACCATCAAACTGTGTTGCATAAAGCCATTAACTCGTTGATGGAGTTTTTTCAGTTTCAATTTTTTTGGGTTCTTATAGATGCATTTTGCAGGCATTGATCCATGGTTTGAACAGACACTACTACTCAATAGCCATAAACTACAGAAAGAATGAACTTGAAGAGAAGATGCTACTGAATCTTCACAAGAAGAAATGGACAGATGGACTCACACTCCAGCGTTTTGATGCTCATTCCAAAACCAATGAGCAGACAGTTCAGGTAATCTTTGGGTTTGCGTGGTATTTAAATACAACACCATTGTTACGTTGTGTGCCAACCTTTGATGGTTAGAAGCGCAGAATAGGCTTGCTGATATTTTTTCATCTCGGCCTCTCCACGGTAGAGAGAGAGAGAGAGAAACTAGGAAATATTGTCCTTGACATGCTGGGTGACTCTTTTCAAATATTCTCATGTGCAGGAGATGTTAAACCTTGCTGTCAAGTATAATAAAGCAGTGCAGGAGGAGGATGAGTTGCCTCCAGAAAAGCTAGCTATTGCAAATGTAGGAAGGCAAGATGCAAAGAAGCATCTTGAAGAGCATGTCTCAAATTTGATGTCTTCAAACATAGTTCAGACATTGGGAACCATGCTTGACACAGTTGTCTTCTGAAGTTCGTTTCTCGAGAGTCTGCAAAAATTGTGTTTGAAATCGCTTAATAGGAACATGTTTTTTGCTATATTTTTTTAATGTGACCAGTACCATCATTTTAATTCTGTGATAGCAGCTGTTATTCGATATGTTTATGTTATCTTTAGATGACTTCTGACTTATAGTGATTATCTTCTCACTGAACCATTTTCCAAATTCAATGCCTCCCAGCAGTGGGGACGCTGAAAAGCTACATTTTTTGAGCCAATCCGAACGGGCTCTGTTTGATTAAGTTGAAGGCTGGGGTTTATTCACGGGCCCTCTACCCTTGGCAAAAACATGTCTGCTATGGCTGCAACTTTCAGGTTTCTGCACATTGAATGGGAACCTAACCACACACTTTATATTAGACAAGTTTTTAGAAACCACAATTGTTTAATGGTTATTAACTTGTTATAGCTACTATTTATTTAATTACTTCCTATAACTATCTTTTCAGTTATGGAATGCATTCGATATATTCAAGATACTGCATGAATACAGTAGCAAAACTTGGCGAAAAAACAGGGCATGCCAGCTATTATCTGCTGTATTCATATGTATTGGTGAGATGTATTCATAAATACAACGTAAAAATAGGCCTCTTCAACTGTTTAAAAACGGAAAGTGAATCAATTAACGTAATAAACTCCTAATATAACTCAACAAACTCAATTGTAACCCGCTAAATTATTAGTCCAGTTAAGGAAAAGATTTCTCAGACGAAAAACACCCAAAAAATAGAGCAATATTCAAAGATTTAGTTCATCCTTTCCAATTTGTTGTATCCAGCTATAATGTTGTATTCATAATATATGCGTTCCTTCATGCTATGTTTCTCTAACAGAATCTTAATACATCTAAAAGTCATTGTCTACAATCTAAATACACTTCATTGATTGTATTCATTGATTTTCTATTTGTATTGAGAGTATTTTGCAGTATTTCATTGTACTGTTATTTTAAATACAGATGGATACAGTTAGGTTGAAAATACAAATGAATACAGTTAGAACTAACAATGTATTAAAAATGTTATTGTATGAACTCAAATACATATAAATACATTCAAATACAACAGTCAAAAATTACCGTACAAAATAAAAATCAGTGTATGCCTTATCGAATACATATAAATACATTTGAATACAAGAATCAACTCTTCCGTCGGAATTGTTAACCGGCCACCAGAGTTGCAGAGTTCGTGATAAAGGAAAATCGTGGTTCAATGTAGCGACGTGATTTTTGCAGATTGGAAACATTATCTAGCGCGTCTGCCAAGTCTCCAACAACTTCCTGTTCAGCATCCAAATTCTCCTCGTCAAGAACATTATCGCACAATTTTGTCTGCTTCCATTAGATCCGTTTTGCTCTTTTCCAAGACCTTGTATCTAGAAGTCTTTTTGTCGAAATTTCTGGGCAACATCCTATACATACTGCCAATTTGTAGCTTCTCCCCTTGATAAATTGATTCCATCCTTGTGCCTACCATTACTACTCCTTCAAGGGAATGAAGAATAATTGCTAATACCACCACTTGAAGTTGTGAATAATGATAGGGCATGGCCACAACATCTCCTGCAAAAAAAAGAAAACGAGGACATACACTAGGGTTTAATAAGGAGGTAGTTTTATATAAAGAATGAGATAGAAAAATATTAGAGTGAGTGTTTAATGACTTAACGGTAGGAAGTAACTGTAGACAATAAATTTGCGTCGAGGAAATAAAATCAAGACCGAAAAATATCGCAACAATCGTAGTATTTTATTTCAAATATTTGAGTGTTACAATCTCTATGATTCCTCTGATTCTACTTTTCTAGTATAAATTCAAGGGCCTTTGAGCTTGATCTTGAATTGTAATTTGATTTATCCGTCACGAACACTTTGATTGTTGCCACGAATTTTATCACAAACAAGTAGCCTTGATCTTGAACGCCTTGTATTTGATTTGACTTCGTTCTTGATCTTGAATACTTGAATTGTTCTTCGTTCTTGAGCTTGAACTTGATTTCTTGAACTTGAACTTGATTGCTTGAAGCTTGAAACTTGTAGAGAAATTTGCAGCGTTTGATCCACGAGCTCTCTCTTGCTTCTTGTTATAACTTCTGGTCTCTTTTCTTAGTTATGAAGACCCCTATTTATAGTTGTGGAAAGAAGGAGTTGTGATAAGAACAAATTCTTTCCGACCAATCAAATTGAAGTGTGACATGGCCGCATTTGATTAGCCAGAACATGTCACTTGCACACGTGGCGCAATTTCATTGGACTTTTAGTGTGACTGGGCATGCCTTATCATTTTGACACATGGCACGATCCTATTGGCTCTTTCGTTTGACTTGACGCGCCACGTCATTTGACATATGTCACCAAACTGGGCCTCTAGGAAGATAACATCTTGGGCTTAATTAAGTGAGCTCATCACTTTAGCCCAATAGATTAAGACTTATTTATTTAATCCATAAATGTTGGACCTATATAATTAATTCATTTATATATTAGCCCATAATATTTATTTGGACCAATATATCTTGAATTTAAAATATAGTCCAAATTATTTTATGGATTTAATTTAAATAAAATTTATATGCCTACAAATGCCCCCTACTTCAAGGCTTGTCGTAGTGTGGATACGATAATCCTTGCGATAAGTCGTGAAGTACTAGCAAAGATAACAAATTTGAATCCGAGGTTGAATTAAAATTTCCAAAATATAGTATATTTCGACAATTTAATTCATTGACCCAACGAGCTGAGACAAATTTGTCTTGGGAACTTTATATCAAATTCATATATTAACAGAATTGAGCGAGGCCATGTTAGTTTGAGAATTTGGAACTTTTGTTACTCGAATTCCAACGATACCAAAGGACCTCTTGAATTCCAACGTTACCAAAGGATCTCCAAATCCAACAAAATAATCTTTTCTAAATATAATCATTAGGCTTGAGATTGCACTTTGACTTCTACGTGACATTGTTATTGCCACAGTCATATACTTTTAGTTTTATTGTCAGTGCTTGCTGCTTTCTTCCACATTTGATACAAATTCAATTACTTGGAGTAGACCTGGTTTATTCCAACTACAACAAAAGAAACGTAAATTCTGAGAGGATATGAGGCCAATTTCGAGTCTGAATCGAATAAGGGAATGTTTAGCCGCCTTATTGTATCTGATCCCAGCCCCACATCGAAATAACCTCTTGTCCAGCTGCTTTGAGAAATCTATATAAACCCGTGCTTGTATTTGTTGAGCATCAACTCGCAGTATTTGCGAGCCACTTGAGTTTATTTTTGTGGACTTGGAAGCATTAAAGCGAAGGTAATTTCTTTTTTTTCTCGTTCTTTCTTTTTTGTTGTCTTTTTTTTTGGTAGGTCAAGCGAGAAAGATACGTTCTTGTTCAACAAGATGATCCACGTATGAAGAAGATAATCTTGGGGTGTGAGGGGATGAGTATTCATCCTTCCTCGATTCTTGGAGAGATTACTCTCAATGTGGCCCGATTCTTGGAGAGATTACTCTCAAAATGGCCCGATTCTTGGAGAGATTACTCTCAAAATGGTCCGATTCTTGGAGAGATTACTCTCAATGTGGCCCGATTCTTGGAGAGATTACTCTCAAAATGGCCCGATTCTTGGAGAGATTACTCTCAATGTGGCCCGATTCTTGGAGAGACTACTCTCAAAATGGCCCAATTCTTGGAGAGATTACTCTCAAAATGGTCCGATTCTTGGAGAGATTACTCTCAATGTGGCCCAATTCTTGGAGAGATTACTCTCAAAATGGCCCGATTCTTGGAGAGATTACTCTCAATGTGGCCCAATTCTTGGAGAGATTACTCTCAATGTGGCCCAATTCTTGGAGAGATTACTCTCAAAATGACCCGATTCTTGGAGAACATTTCATCCATTTAGACTTTGTACCCATTCTAATATTCTTGATTCGGACTTTGATGACCCCTCTTTTCTTTTTCTTTTTTTTTAGCACGAAGAGATGGTAAATTTTAGGGACTATACCTCACCTTCCTCAAAACTTAGATATCTCATCATCGAGACTGAAGATGGCATAGAACAAACCAAGCTTTTGGTTCACACCTCACAAGTCGGCCGATATGCAGCCCCATGGCCTCCTCTAAGGAACTCCCTTCATGTAGAGAACTGGACCTTGGAACACAAATCGATTTCTAATCCATTATCCAAGATGTGGTCTCTCCAAGCGCCAATCCACCGCCATGTAAATATTGCCAGCACCTTTCCAAACTTAGGAAGTCGCATAATTCAAGGCGAAGTACATTGGGAAAACACAACAACAATCGAGGGCGAGTATCGTCATATCCAAGGATATTGGGAATGGGATGAAGACGTACTTGGTGGAAGCCAACAAACTCTGAGTACAACAAAGATTTACGATGCTGTCTATGCCTCACTTTTCACTTATGATCGAAACTCGACCATTTTGCAAGCATTTTGTGAGGCTTGGTGCCCCAAGACGAACACACTTCTTACATCACCTGGGGAGCTATCTATATCTCTTTGGGACTTACATATCCTTGGGGGTTTGCCCATTGCGGGTTCTCCGTACGAAGAAGTGGTACCTGAGATAAGAGAACTCATCGGTTTGAATGAAAAACAAGTCAGATTTATTCCTCGATCTTGCGAGTATTTATTTGCCACATTTCATCATCTTAAGGAGGGTACGGGTGCTACCCAAAGGTGTCCTTCATCAAGTGGACAAGTTTTTGTTATAAAAAAGCTTTAATATATAGGCCTACCCCGTTGCAAAAGGAAAAGAAATCTGCACGCCTAAAGTCAACACATAATCCTAACGGAGTTATTCCGGAGACGACGAGGTGGTCGAGTGATCAAGACACTATATTCTCTAAGCTTAGGGTGAGGTCTGACAAGAAAGATGAGACATATGTAGTGGCATTCTTATCAATTTGGCTATGTGCCTTTGTGTTCCCCAAGGTAGAAAACTCCATTCGCCCTGAGACTTTCAAGATGACAAGCATGATGGCAGGCGAGCGACATATTAGCCTTGCAGTCCTAGTTTTAGCGAGTATTTATCATGGTTTGAATAAGATTTTGCGTTCTTCCCAACTCGATCAGGTCAAAGTTTCTTTTCCCATTCATTATGTTTATGGCTGGCTTGCACATTACTTCAAAACCCACTATCCACTTGCTAAGGGTCCGTCTGTCCCTTTGATGGTGGCATACTCAGGAGAAGGGGCTGCAAGGTACTTTGACGAGAAGGATGGAAGAAAACGCATCCACAATGGGGAGGATATAGTTTGGGCACCAACAATGTTAACCAATTCCCGTCCTTATTATTACGTGGATAACGATGCCCCTCAAGAGTTGGAATCAAATTACTTCATGAGCTTACGTTTTAATTACCTTCCTTTGAGGTATGGTAACTCATTCATCATCGAGCCATATAGCTCGCATCGGTTTGGTCGTCAATTTGGATTTTACCAGAACGTCCCCGGCTTTTTGGAGAACAATATCCGCAACGCCTCTCTAGATGAAGGAATCAGATTTTGGAGGATTTGCACACTGTATCGATCTATGTCACGTGTGTGAGCACGTGATTTTTGCTTCACGGAAGCTACTCCAAAAGAAATCGGAAAAGAAATAAAACAAGTTACCTTCGGGTACAATTTTGAGGATTTATGTGACATTTTGATAATTGTTCTGTCCGTAAATGCTCACCTCGCTATAGTTAGAAAATACAAAAAAATATATGTTGCATGCATTTAGGAATAATTGGTACATTTAGGAACGAGTTGATTATAATTTGGTTATTTAAAAGCGAAAATCACAAAAATATGCATTTTGTTGTCATCGTAATTTTACTAAAATGTTTTAATTCGTGTGATATTTGTTGTGGGGTATTAATTAATATTTTTGTGTGTTTAATTTTGGTTTCTAGGAATTTTGTCTAGTTGTAAAGAAGGAAAATACCGGATTTGGGCCAAAATTTAAAAATCAGGCCCAAACCAACTTGCAACGACCCAGTCCAAATAGGTCTTCTTAGAGACGCCCCAAACGACGCCGTATTGGCATCACCCTTTTGAGCCGTTGATTGATTCAGAGGAACGGCCCAGATCAGGCCAATCACTTACCCAAACGACGCCGTATAGGGCCGTCTAATCTCAACCGTTAACCCAATCCCATCCAACGGCCTCAGGCCATTCCCATATGTCCGACCCGTTCAACCCCGGACCAGCCCAACCTCCTTTTAGGTGGAACGACACCGTTCCTCATTAAGTGAAAGATCCTGGCCCTCGATCTCACTTCATCCAACGGCCAGGATCTAACCACCCACTACGTATATAAACTCAAACCCTTACCCCACGCCCCCATCTGAACACCCGCCTTCATCGTCCCAAACCCAAACCCAAACCCAGGCCTCCCAAACCCTAGCCGTCCCTGTGCACTCTCACCGTGAACCCGACGGCAACGACGCCGGTGACCACCAAAGTAACACCCCTGATGCACCTCACCACCCTGAACACGGATCTGTTACCCCCTTGCCTCGAATCATTCCCCATCACCTCGAATCTTCGTTTGAAGGTTCGAGCAAAACCCCGATCTACACCAACCCACCCCAGATTCACACCAGCCATTACCCTAGCCTCACTCGTGACCAAACCAAGCTTGGTTTGGTCCGAATCTACCCACAAATCCCAAAACCCCAAATCTGACTGTTCGAACCCTAGAACACAAGAATTTTTGGAATCCGGTTAGATTAAACGGAAGGTTGGGGTCTAATAAACCTTAATCGAAGTGTTCTCGGTCGAGAACACCTCGATTAAGATCCGTTCGACCTCAAAAGGGCAAATCCAGCTCGGGCCTGGGTCGTCTGTGTTTAAGCTTTTCAGAGTAAGTTCACTTTTCCTTTTCTGTTGTTTGTTTTAGTTTATTTTAGTTTATCGGCATGGTTAATTAGTTTGTTTGTTTATTTCTGGGATTTTCTGTCAGTTGTTCTCCATCTCCGTAAGACCTTTTATTCGGTCGATTGTTATTCTGTTTATGGTTGAATACGTATAGTGATATACATATTTCAATTTGATTAATATCGTCGAATCGATAATGCATGTAGTCTCCCTGTGTCGTGCAAAATTGTCAAAGACAGTTGATGCCCTATTTGTGTTGTTTGTTTGATCGACTGTTTGTTCTATGTTATAATTAGTATAGTCGATTAGATAAATGTCGTCGACTAGTTTTATAGGACTGAATGTTCAAATATTCTGATATGTATAACTTCATATGATGGATCGAATCATTGTCGTTTATCGGATTGTTTGATATTATCTGTGAATGGTTTGTAACTGCAATGCAATAACTAGAACTCAGTTTAGGGCAGCTTTGAATTTGAACTTTCAGAAGTTCAAAATGTCCTACTGTTGCAGTAGGGTAATACAATAATAATCAGGGTTTAACAGGGTTAGTTTGGGGGTTTGAAAAGATCAGAAATGTTTAGTTTAAGTTGGGCTGACAATAGGGTACTGAAATAGGATTAAACTAATGCAATAGTGGGTAACAAGATTAAATGGCATGGGGGAGGTTGATTAAAATAAGTTAAACACCCATAACTTTGATTAAAAAAGGAGAAAAGCATGCGGTATGGGGAGTCTATCAGGAATATCATGGGCATTTTGATTAGTTTAAGGGGTATGGGCAGAGTGGGGAGGCAGCCTGGGGGGCTTACCATTTCTGGCCTATAAACAGGCTCATTGAGGACAGTTTTAAGGGGGGGAATTTTTCGAGAGGATATTTTGGAGAGGATTAATTCTGGAAGGAAAGGGAAAAATTGGTTTAAGGCTGGACAGTTAAGTTTAGAGGCTGGACAGTTTTAAGTAAGAGAGAAAAGAAAAGAAAAAACAAAAAAGGTCTTCCAACCTTTAGAGGATAGTTTGTTTCAGAGTAATAAAGAGTTAAGAGTGTGTTGGTTTTGTCGACCATAACAATCAGAAGCTACTGCTTTTCTGCATCTGTTTCCTTCTCTGTTAACCTGTATTTGTTTTGATGCTGCTGGGCTGCAAATACTTGATTGAACACTATTTCAGCTGAGTTGTTTTGGGTTTTCTGTTGGTCTGATAGTTCACTGGTCTTCTGCTTGGTTTAAATCTGTTGTTGTTTCCTCCTACTGGTTATTATTGGATTTTCTTGCTGGGTTTGTATTAGTTTTGAACATCTGCCGGCTGGGTTGTTTGCTGCTGAGTGCTGCTTCTCTTGTTACTGTTGTTGCTATGTATGCTACTGCTTCCACTGATCATTCCTTTCTTCTTTTGCTTTTCTCAATACCAGGTACACCACTGATACACTGTCAATGTAAGCTGAAAGTTGAAACATGAATACAAAAAAGGAAGAGTTGAAGTTGTTTTTTTTGAATCATACATAGTCTGTATATTGAACATTAAGTTGTGTATAATAGTTCACATCTTCTATTAGGATAATGAAGGTAGCCATCATGTATAACTGAACGTCATGTATGGCAACTTAATATCATACTGTGTATGTATGCTGGTAGATAAAAAGGGTGATAGTGTAGTAAGCAATATCTTGAATTTTAGCTATGTTTATGGTTAGCATATCTTCTAGCGCATGTTAAGTGCTGAACTATCCATTGCTAGTTAATCTCACTTCATTTAGTAGGCTGCCTCATTATAAATTGCAACAATACCGTTAGAATGAAATAACACCGGTTCCCATTTCAGCCTTATAAATGTTGGGCCTGAGTCAAATGAATTAACAGGCCCTTATCGGAAAGGGAATGGCCCAGGTCCAGTCCATACAGTGTACGCTGGGCCTGGGCCCATAACTACCAAACGGACTGCTCGTATCACGTCTCTCTTTCAACAAATCACGTTCGAAACTTAACTATAATAACTCATAGGTATGTAAATAAAGTAGGACTTTTTCATTTATTTTAGATGCAAACAAAATAGAAAACATAGCCACTATAGGACGACCTTTTAAATAAAAATGAGACGAGCCTCACCAAATAAAACGCACAGATTGCGGGGCCCTCACAAAAAATGTATGTGTTAATTACTTAGAATTTGGGAGGGACTGTTTAGTGAATTTCACTGCCTTCCCCAAAGATAATAACGCGTTAGCCTCTTTAGACGCGATTTAATTAAATTACTTTCTTAAACTCGGGTGCACATTTATGTGACCCAAATCCAAATCTCAGCGGAGTCGAAATGTGTCTCTAATCACGGGTACATTGATTGTGACGTGGTTCGAGATGCGTGTCCACGACGTTGCAAATTCCTTTTAAAAAATAAGAATGAGATGAGCTTCGCCGAATAAAAATACAAAATTGTGGGGCCCTCAGTAAATATTTGCTTTAAAATTGCTTAGACTTCGGGATGGACCGTTTAGCAAAATTTCACGGCCCTACCCAAAGTAAATGATACGCTAGTCGCTTTAGGCGCGCCTTTAATAATTTAATTTTCTTAAACTCGGGTGCACATTTATGTGACCCAAATCCAAATCTCAACGGAGTCAAAGTGTGTCGACGACCACGGGTACATTGATTGTGACGCGGTTCGAGATACATTTTCACAACGTTGCAATTCCCTGTAAGATAATAATAATAATAATGAAAGCGGTTAAGAGTTAAAATCTGCACATAAGTTCATATTTATATACAATCAGATAATCAAGCCGAATATGATAGTTGAGCGACCGTGCTAGAACCACGGAACTCGGGAATGCCTAACACCTTCTCCTGGGTTAACAGAATTCCTTATCCGGATTTTTGGTTCGCGGACTGTAATACATAGTCATTCTTTTCCTCGATTCGGGATTAAATTGGTGACTTGGGACACCCTAAATCTCCCAAGTGGCGACTCTGAAATAAACGAACAAATCCCGTTTCGATTGTCCTTTAATTGGAAAAACTCCTTCACCCCTCGCGGGGGCGGAAAAAGGAGGTGTGACAGCTCTGGCGACTCTGCTGGGGAATGTAGACCCAGAACCACTGGTTCAGGGTTAGAAATCGAGCTTAGAATAAATTGTTATGTTTAGCTTTATCTGATATTTTTATGAGATATGTGCTTCATGTGCAAAATAATGTGTGTTACCGCTTTAATATTATTTGAACTGTATATAAACTGTGCCGAAACCCTTCTCTTCTTACCTCCGGGGAGAAGCTCGCTGGTCGAGACTCCCTATTCTGTTAGTGTCATACCTTGAAATAAGAAAGATACCGGACAAGTTACAAAGTCGGACGATCCCGCGGGTCCCCGGTACGTAGCCCCCTCCTTGACTTGAGTTGTCCGCTCGGGTAAGCCAGATCTAGAACAAAGCCCAGTTTGAAACATAGTAAAATATGACTTCATGCCGGATCCCTAGTAGGAAAACGCTTATTTGCATCACGTTGCATCTGACTTAGGGGGCTCAACACAGGGGTTGGGCCCGTCTAGGAATAGCAACCTGGAACAAAAAGACCATCTTGTTGCATCTTGTCTGTTGGCGCATTTAATTTGCTTCGAACTTGCATGTTGACCGGTGGGTGATAAAGAGAATTTTGAAAAATTAAGAGTTGCTCATTTGAGAAAAACCAATGTCCAAATAATTTTGATTTTTGAGGAAAGAGAATTGGATTCGTGATTTAGCTAATTTTCTTACCCGAACTACGTCGGTTTGATTCTCACCGGATGTGGGATACGTAGGCAACCCTTATCGGGTCCAACTTCTTATTTTTGCAAATAATAATAATAATAATATATATATATATACATATATATACATATATTGCTTCTTTCATAAAAGAGTCGGGTGATGCCATTTTGCGAAAAATAGCCGAATGTTCCCGAAAGGGACGCCGGAAGGCTGTCTTTGCACAAACGGCCGCTTTTGGCCATTTTTCTTACCTTTTGGCCGGTTAAAATCCCACTGCCTTAAAATCTTCACCCCTGAAGAGCTGAAAGGCCGTATTGGGAAAATCAATCTTGCTTTTCTCAAAAATTAAGGAAAACGGGAAAAATGGTTTTGGAGTCAAAATAAAGATTTTTGCTTTCGTCTAAATCACCTTAATAAATGTGCAGAATGAGCACGAGTAAGAGTTCATCTGGGGCCATTATAAACAGAGTCCCTTTGGGCTTACGCATGTGGTGGAACGACTTGGAAGAATCAGGGCGAGATACAATCAAAATATACTTAGGAAATTTGGTTGGATTGCTGGACATCGATCCGCGAGGGGACATTATAAGGGCTTTAATTTCATTTTGGGACTCGACACACAATGTATTTCATTTCTTGGACTTTGAGCTCACCCCAACGCTAGAGGAGTTGGCAGGGTACATCGGATGTCCTAAAATCCCTATGAGAGAACAGTATCTCATTGCACCAAGGACCGTGACCATACACAGGTTCCTAGACACCGTAAATATCCGCAGAACGGTACACAACCCAGAGTTGTCAGAAGGGTTTTGTAGTTTGGCATTTCTGTACGACAGGTACGATCATCTTGGAGGTTTCAACAATCCTGAGAGTAAGATCTGCAGTAGGGAAAGCCGGCTGAAATGGGAAAGACATAGGTGTATTGCTTTTATGATAGCCTTTCTGGGTTTTCTGGTGTTCCCTAGAAAGGATGAGAAAATTAACATACAAATCGTTGGGGGTCGTCCGCACTTTGCTCAATCAAGACAACAACACTCTGGCACCGATGATAATAGCAGACATTTTCCGCGCACTCACTGTTTGCAAAACCGGAGGAGGTTTCTTTGAGGGATGCAATATACTACTGCAAATGTGGATGATAGAGCATCTATGTCATTGCCCTCAGTTTCTGAAATATGGGTCATCACGAAAGACTTGTATAGAAGAGTTTTCCACCAGGGTCGACGGGTTCAGCTTGCCAGAAGGGGTCGCCGAATGGGTCACTCTGTTGCGCTCCGTTTCAGCAAACCAGATAGAATGGGCATTTGGGTGGCTACCCATAGATGAGGTCATACACATGTCAGCCGTCGAGTCTCATTTGTTGTTGATGGGTCTCCAAAGTATCCAGCCTTATGCGCCAAACAGAGTATTGAGGCAGTTGGGGTGATGTCAAATAATCCCGAAGGAAGAGGATCTCAGTAGCCAGGTGGTCGAAATCGGGCCTGGTGGGCAGTTCCCTGAAGCAGTCGTTCGGAGAATTTGGAATGAATATCAAACCCTAAAAGTCGATACTTGTGTACAAGATCGGGCCAAGGGAGAAGTGTCGCCAAAATAGCTCACATGGTACAGAAGAGAGCTTGAGCACCAGAGACTAGCTAAGAGAGCTCATGTCCAAGACTTTGCAGAATCGTCGCATGCACAGTGGGGCTGGTTAAGGAGGGAGGAAGGCTACCGGGTTGAAATCGGGAAGCTAAAGCAACAAGTTGAAAGGCTTATATTTGAGAACAACGTGCAAGTCACCTCTGAGCGGGTTGAAAAGAACAAATTAGCCAAAGAAAACCAGACACTGAAAGCCCGCATTCGCCAAGTCAATAAGAGTAACAGCGACCGGCAGAAACATCGCTCCGACGAAAGATTGATAGCAGAGTTGAGAGATCAAGTCAGCAAAAGACGAGAAGAATTAGAGAGATCGGAAGCTTGCATAGCAAGAATAAAGGTTAGGTAGGCAAAAGGTACAATGGCCCGGAGGAAGCATCTGCAACAAGTCATAAGGGATTCTGAAATGAGCATCAGGATATTAAGGAAAACGAACTCCACTCTTCAGGAGCGGATCTTCAAACAAGCACGAGATGCCCAAGCTGACGGAAGGCGCTGTTACGATGCGATGACCAGAATGGAAAGACAAATGGAGAAGTTCCAGGATCGACTCGCCGACAATGCTCAAGCACTGGGAATAAAAAACCGACGAATAGAGCAATTGTTCGTTGAGAGGGACAACATTCGAGGAAGGATTGATGAGATTGGGCACTACATCTACATGAGATGCCTAGCATGTGAGAAAATACCTCGGGATACCCTCCTTGCTTCCATCATGGGCTACGTCCACCGGATCATGAATGAGTTGAAGATCTTGCAGAGAGGCCTTACACCAA
The DNA here is from genome assembly GCF_000393655.2 of Nicotiana sylvestris. Classification (NCBI taxonomy): domain Eukaryota; kingdom Viridiplantae; phylum Streptophyta; class Magnoliopsida; order Solanales; family Solanaceae; genus Nicotiana; species Nicotiana sylvestris. Next base: position 161,418,626 of record NC_091060.1, on the reverse strand, counting down.
AGTCTGCGGAAAGGCCGAACGATGCCTCGCGAGCCCCTAAGTTGGAATTTTAATGTATCCCTAGTTCGAGTCTTATTTGTTGGCTTTATTGTCTTCCCATATGTTGTTTTCTTTTTCTTTTCACCGAGTCAGGTTAAGAACTTTGGAATCTGTACTATTGCTGTTTTTTTGTTTAAGATAAGTAATTTGTAATAGCAAATTTTGGTGATGAATTGAACGATTCCAAAAGAATTTTTGTGTCTTTACTTTGGGGCAGAACTACGCCCGGTCTGATTCACGCGGGGATGTGATACGTAGGCAATCCACATAAGATTCGACCGCCATTAAAAAGAAAGGAAAAGAAAAAAAAGAGAAAGAAAGAAAAGAGAAAAGAAAAAAAATGGAAAGAAATACAGGGGTTCCCAAAGTACTTTAAAGGGGCAAATAAGCGAGTCGGGATGACGCATGTGTTTGAAGCAAAGCATGCTAGAAATGGTTTACTGACTAGGAGCATTGCATCCCTAATGTGCTATTATCAAATCTGTTAAACTCTAACGCTAACAAGTTTGTTGTTTTCCACAAATACCAGACAGTTAGTTGTTACAGCATTCTGGCATCACACCCTTATCAAACCAGATCCAAAGGACCGGTAACAACGAGCATGACTACTTCAGAAAATAGTACCGAGGAAGAAAGGCCGGTAAGCCAGTTGTTGAAAGAAGCGATGGAGAAGATAGAAAGGATGGGACTAGAGATGAATGCAATGCAGTTAGCTTTGGCCAAAACACAAAAGAGCCCTGAACCACTAGGGAATATGCCGGAATACCCTCACTCCGGCCCTTCAACAAGCCTCCCGAATCACCGCTATCATCAGGAGAGAAGCCCCCATATTCCCAAGCTCCACCACCCCATCAACCTCTCCCGACACCAAATGTTCCCACTTTTATGGGACCCACATCAGCCACCCTACAAAGATCAACCAGCGAGCCGTTGTTTCAGGCTCACGATACACAATACTATCCCCTTGAACCCACATTCAATGCACCAGAACCCCATACCTACAATCCGCACTTGGAGGTACCGGCGGAGATTGAAAAGCCGGTTAAGGTCCCAGAGCAAGATGAGGTAATGAGGAAGTTCAAAAGCCTGGAGCAATCCTTCAGGAACCTGCATGGATTGGGCAACCAGGTCAGCGTGGCCTACAAGGATCTATGCCCTTTCCCGGACGTCCAACTCCCGGCTGGGTTCAAGATGCCCAAGTTTGATTTGTATGAAGGGCACGGTGATCCCATGGCACATTTGCGGGGTTTTTGTAGATAAATAAGAGGGGCAGGCAGCAAAGATGAGCTGCTGATAGCTTATTTTGGTCAAAGTTTGAGTGGATCGGCATTGGAATGGTATACCAGGCAGGATTCCAACAGATGGTACACTTGGGATGATCTAGCGCAGTCTTTCGCGGGTCACTTTCAATACAATCTCGAGATAGTCCCTGACCGTCTCACATTACTAAGGACCGAAAAGAAGCCTGGGGAAAGCTTTTGTGAGTTTGGTTTCCGCTGGAGAGAACAGGCAGCCAGAGTTGATCCTCCCATGAGAGAGGGAGAAATAGTGGACTACTTCTTGCAAACACTGGATCCAACTTACTTTGGTCACTTGGTGACGGCGGTTGGAAAATCCTTCAATGAAGTAGTAAAGATAGGGGTCATGATAGAGGAGGGTCTGAGGTCTGACAAAATCTTGAATTACTTAGCGCTCAAGGCAACGACCTAGGCTATTAAGAGCAGCAGGGGAGGTGCGTTGGGAAGGAGGAAGAAAGAAGAAATCGCCACGGTTGAGGCAGGCAGTTGGTCTAGGTCCGGCAAACCATACTACAACCAACCCAGACCCCACAGGCCAAGTTATCCATACAGCTCGCCACAACACTACTATCCACCTCAAGAACCACACGTCTCTGTGCACCAAGCCCAAACATACACTCAACATCCGGTTCACCCGCAATGGCGCGCGCCGGCTCCCCAAAACACATATGCACCACCACAAAACACCTACTCACCACCACAAAACACCTATCCTCCACCAAGGGCATACAGAAACCCTCCAGTGGCAGGCTTTCGGGGAAATCAAGCTGCTAGAAATGATAGGCTATAGAGACATAGAGCTTTTACTGAGTTGGGAGAAACCTACACCGCCTTGTTCCACAAATTGAGGCAATTAGGTTTGGTTAGTCCTGTCGAGACTAGAGGACCAAATCATCCACCCCAAAATTTGGACCGATCAATAAGCTGTGAGTACTGCTCAGGAATGCTGGGGCATGATACCGAAAAGTGTTGGAAGTTAAGGCATGCAATACAAGATCTTATTGATGCCAATAAGATCGAAGTCCAGACGCCGGAGGCACCCAACATCAACCAAAACCCATTGCCAGTACACCACGAAGCTCACATGATCGAGCTGGTATACGAGGGAGGAGAGCTAAAGAAACCCTCATAGATAGTGATGACAATCCAAGCCGATCCAAAAGAAGAATCGACCGGTGTAAGACCAGGGGTACAGTTGCAGGGGGAAGGTGTCAAGCCAGTAGTGATATTGGGAAAGAGTCCGTCCACCGCAACAAAGAAACCAGAGCCAGCCAAATTAGTAATATCAGGGACACCAACCACACCCGCAGTTGTGTTGAAAGGGGTATACAGGGAACTGGTCACCATAAAGCCGGTAGTCCAATTGCCAATGATTGATAGCAAGGTCGTGCCTTGGAAGTATGAGAAGGCAGTGGTGATGTATAGGGGAAAACAAGTGGAGGAGGATAGTTGTGAGGCGCAGGGACTGACTCGATCAGGACAGTGTTTTGCTCCAGTGGAGTTGAGAAGACCCAACCCAGCTGCAACAAATAAACCTATGTCAGAAGAAGAAGCAGAGGAATTCTTGAAGAAGATGAAAGTGCAGGATTACTCCGTGGTCGAACAGTTGAAAAAAACACCGGCCCAGATCTTGCTGTTATCATTACTGATCCATTTAGATGAACATCGTCGGGCCCTGATGAAGATACTGAATGAAACTCATGTGCCCAACGAGATTTCTGTAAACCACCTTGAAACGATTGCCAATAAAATTTTTGAGGTGAACAGGGTAACATTCTTAGATGATGACCTGCCAGTGGAGGGCACGGAACATAATAGAGCTCTCTACTTAACTGTCAAATGTGAAGATTCGGCAGTTACTCGGGCATTGGTGGATAACGTCTCAAGTGCCAATATTTGTCCATTGTCCAACCTGAGCCAGTTAAAGATCGACCACGGAAGAATCCACAAGAACAACATTTGCGTCCGAGGGTTTGACAGAAGTGGGACAGCCACTGTGGGGGATATTATACTTGAGCTGACCATCGATCCAGTACAGTTTACCATGGAGTTCCAAGTATTAGATGCCGCGGTATCTTATAACCTTTTGTTGGGACGACCATGGATCCACGCGGCTAAAGTAGTGCCATCCACTTTGCATCAAATGGTCAAGTTCGAGTGGGATAGACAAGAGGTCATGCTGTACGGTGAGGACACTACATGCACCAAGGGAGGCGCCATTGTTCCCTTCATAGAGACCAATGATGATGAAGGTCCCTGGGTTTACTAGATTTTCGACGCAGTATCGGCAAACAAGATTCCCGAGGGTGAGATCATTCAGCACCCTAGGGTAGCTTCCGCAACGGTCATGATGGTTTCAAAAATGCTGGGTAATGGGTTTGTGCCGGGAAAAGGCCTGGGGTCTGAGCTTTAGGGGATTGTCCAACCTGTCTCCTTGCCCAAGAATTTGGAGACCTTTGGACTGGGGTTCAAACCGACTGCGGCAGATGTAAAGCGAGCGCGGAAAATGAAGAAGAGAGTTTGGTTTCTTCCAAAACCAATACCGCGTCTCTCAAGATCCTTTATTAGATCAAGTGTCAAGGGGTCACCAGTCCCAAAAATCCTCGGACCATTGATTGGGATGGACGGGGATTTGAATCAGAGTTTTGAAAGGCTGTTCGCTGATGTCAATATGGTAGAAGTTTGAAAGGGTTCCAGCAGAGCAGACATACAGTTTGTGGGGCCTGGGGCCAAAACCAACAATTGGACGGTTACTCCTCTTCCTATCCGGGGGGAGTCCTGGTAGTAGGCTTTGATTTTTGCTTTCTTGTTTCGGATTATTCCAGGGTGTAGTCCAAATTTCATTTTATTTTGTAAAAGTGTGAACCCTGTTATCCCTCAATTTTAATAAAATTCTCTTCTTTTGTCTCATTTTGATTTTGTTTTGTTCTTTTTCTTTCTGAACAGTTCCCTTTTTACTGGTTCTAATGACATGGCATGCACATTGGATATTCGACCTAGTCTAATAAATCAATTCGACTCCGATTTAATGATACAAGAGGTCGATTGTGACGATGAGTCTGAATATGACGAGGATGAAGCCTTCGAAGAAATAAACCGAGAACTGTGCCAATTTGAAGAGAAACCCAAACCTAATCTGAATGACACTGAGGCTATGAATCTAGGGGACGCAGATCATGTCAGAGAAACCAAAATCAGCATCCACATTGAGCCAAATGTCAAGGAAGAATTAATCAAAACCCTCATGGAGTTCAAAGATGTTTTTGCATGGTCATATGATGATATGTCGGGATTAAGCACCAATCTAGTGGTTCACAAATTGCCCACTGACCCAGCATATCCTCCGGTCAAGCAAAAGCTGAGGAAATTTAAAACAGAGATGAGTGTGAAGATCAAAGAAGAGGTGATTAAGCAGCTGCAGGCGAAGGTCATTCGGGTCACTCGATATCCCGATTGGTTGGGCAATGTGGTACCAGTGCCGAAGAAGGATGGGAAAATCAGGGTATGCGTCGACTACCGCAATCTCAACAAAGCAAGTCCTAAGGATAATTTTCCATTGCCCAACATCCATATCCTGATCGATAATTGCGTTGGGCGCGAGATCGGATCCTTTGTGGACTGCTATGTAGGATATCATCAGATCTTAATGGACGAAGAAGATGCGGAAAAGACAGCTTTCATTACACCATGGGGAACTTACTGCTACCAGGTAATGCCATTCGGACTGAAGAATGCTGGGGCAACATACATGCGAGCAATGACTACCGTGTTTCACGACATGATACACAAAGAAATTGAAGTGTACGTAGATGATGTGATCATAAAGTCTTGGCGTCAGGAAGACCATGTAGCAGACCTAAGGAGATTTTTTCAAAGACTTCGAAGGTATGATATTAAGCTCAACCCGGCCAAATGCGCCTTTGGGGTTCCATCAGGAAAGCTGTTAGGATTCATCGTCAGTCGACGGGGTATTGAATTGGATCCATCCAAGAAAAAATCCATCCAAGATTTACCACCGCCAAAGAACAAAACAGAGGTAATGAGTCTGTTGGGGAGACTAAATTACATCAGCAGGTTCATCGCTCAACTCACAGCGACCTGAGAACCCATATTTCGGCTGCTAAAGAAAGACGCTGTGGTAGACTGGACGGCGGAGTGTCAAGAGGCTTTCGACCAAATTAAAGGGTATTTGTCCAATCCACCTGTGTTGGTTCCACCTGAGCTAGGGAGACCTTTAATTCTTTATCTGACGGTCCTGGAGAATTCGTTTGGTTGCGTGCTGGGGCAACACGATGTTACAGGAAGGAAGGAGCAGACCATTTATTATCTTAGCAAGAAGTTCACAATGTATGAGGTCAAGTACACTCAACTCGAGAGGACATGTTGCGCCCTAACTTGGGTGGCTCAGAAGTTGAAGCACTACTTGTCTTCGTATACTACTTATCTCATCTCCCCTTTGGACCCATTAAAGTATATTTTCCAGAAACCTATGCCTACAGGGAGGTTAGCAAAATGGAAAATTTTGCTCACAGAGTTTGATATCGTCTACGTGACGAGGACGACCATGAAAGCCCAAGCGCTGGCCGATCACTTGGCTGAGAATCCCGTTGATGAAGAATACGAGCCGTTGAGGACATATTTCCCAGACGAGGAAGTAATGCACACAGGTGAGCTGGAATTACCCGAGGAACCAAGCTGGAAGCTTTTCTTTGATGGAGCCGCAAATGCGAAAGGGGTTGGAATAGGAGCCGTACTCATTTCTGAAACGGGACGTCACTACTCTGTTACAGCTCAGCTACGCTTCTATTATACCAACAACATGGCCGAGTATGAAGCATGCATTTTGGGTCTGCGACTAGCTGCAAACATGGATGTCCAGGACGTTTTGGTCTTGGGAGACTCGGACCTCCTGGTGCATCAGATTCAGGGTGAGTGGGAAACACAGGATTTGAAACTCATACCATATCGACAATGTTTGCACGATCTGAGCAAGCGATTTCGATCAGTGGAATTCAGACATATCCCGAGAGTTCATAATGAGGTTGCCGATGCATTGGCCACATTAGCATCAATGTTGCACCACCCCGACAAAATGTATGTTGACCCCTTGCACATCCAGGTTCGTGATCAACATGCTTATTGCAGCGTGGTAGAAGAGGAAGTGGATGGCGAGCCATGGTTTCATAACATAAAGGAGTACCTCAAGAGCGGGATATATCCAGAGCAGGCCACTGGGGACCAAAAAAGAGCCCTTCGGCGTTTGACAAATGGTTTCTTCCTCAGTGGAGGAGTGTTGTACAGAAGAACCCCAGACTTGGGATTGCTAAGATGTATAGACGCCGGTCAAGCCTCGACAGTTATGGCAGAGGTGCATGCTGGAGTTTGTAGGCCACATATGAGCGGATATGTATTGGCAAAGAAGATTCTTCAAGCAGGGTACTATTGGCTCACTATGGAGCATGACTGTATCACTTTCGTGAGGAAATGCCATCAGTTTCAGATACATGGAGATCTGATTCATTCTCCGCCGACAGAATTGCATACAATGTCCGCACCATGGCCATTTGTCGCATGAGGCATGGATGTCATTGGGCCTATTGAGCCGGCAGCAGCCAACGACCATAGGTTCATTTTGGTGACCATCGACTACTTCACCAAGTGGGTTGAAGCTAAAACTTTCAAGTCGGTAACCTAGAAGGCAGTGGTGGATTTTGTTCACTCCCATATCATCTGCAGATTTGGGGTCCCAAAAGTGATCATCACGGATAATGGTGCAAATCTTAACGACAATTTGATGAGAGAGGTATGCCAACAGTTTAAGATTACACACCACAATTCCACCCCATATCGTCCCAAGGCGAATGGAGCGGTCGAAGCAGCCAATAAGAACATCAAGAAGATACTACGGAAGATGGTGGAAGGATCTAGACAATGGCACGAGAAACTACCCTTTGCTTTGTTGGGTTATCGCACTACAGTCCGGACTTCCATAGGTGCAACTCCTTATTTGTTGGTATACGGAACTGAAGCAGTAATACCAGCGGAGGTTGAAATTCCATCCCTCCGAATTGTCGCTGAAGCCGGGATTGACGACGATGAATGGGTCAAAGCTCGACTAGAGCAACTGAACTTAATAGATGAAAAAAGATTGGCAGCAGTGTGCCATGGTCAGTTGTATCAGAAAAGAATGGCAAGAGCATACAATAAGAAGGTGCACCCCAGAAAATTTGAAGTAGGGCAGCAAGTATTGAAACAGATCCTCCCGCATCAGATCGAAGCAAAAGGCAAGTTCGCCCCAAATTGGCAAAGGGCCTTATATCGTGACCAGAGTGTTGTCCAACGGTGCTTTGTGTCTAACAGATATCGAGGGAAGATGTGTCGACATGGCTATCAATTCTGATGCAATTAAAAGATATTATGCGTAATTTCTTTGATTATGGTAGTTATTGGTTCGTTTGTTTGTATTTGGTACTTATTGGATAATGAAATGACAGAGGTAATTCTTTCTTCTATCCAAACACTTTTAACCTTTGCTTCCCCCCTTTGAGCCTTAGTTATTCTTTCATACCCCTCTTTTGGAATCACTAATGGGAAAAAGATATGAAAAAAAGAAATTAAAAGAAAAATGAAAAAAAGATAAAGATCATAAGAAAAACAAAGGAACTAGGAACTACGTTTGACCTGATTCCTCAAAGAGGATACGTAGGCGCCTCATGGCTCGGTCATAGTGCACTGTAGTGTGCATAATGTACGTAGTTCAACATAGTGTAAATATGAAAATTCCCCCAGCAAGAAAACCGGGGCAGGAGTTATGTTTTTAAATCTTCAAAAAAGGTTTGATTCCAAGAGTTGTAACATTTCACCCATCAAAGTCACGTTAAATATTTGACAGCCTTTCCCTTTTTAACCCACACAAAACCAACATCGATGTCCAAAAAAGACCTCCCGATCAATATCCGAAAGATGCCAAGTCAGGCCAATGGAAGCCAAGAATAATACGCTGATCTCCAACAAAGAAGAGGGTCATAAACTGGAAATGAATTGATGACCGAAAAGAATCTCTGAAAGAGAGAGTCACATCGGCAACACTCCAATCCCCCGTTGAAAGATAAAATGAGAGAGTCTTAATCGGTGAAAACCTTCGCAGGCACCATAAGGCGACAAAAGATGAGAGAGATAAAACGAGAGAGTCTTATCGGTGAAAACCTTCACAGGCACCATAAGGCGACGAGAGATGAGAGAAAAGAGAGAGTCTTATTAGTGAAAACCCCTCGAAGGGCACTATAAGACGACAAGATACATTGGCAAGAAGGATCCGCATTTGCGAAGAGGTGGGCACCTATTTATCCCCAGCAAGTAAGGTCATCAGGCAGATTGATTGATACAAATAGACTAGGTGGGGTAATCCGTAATGCACGACATGATCATAGGGATCAGTCATACCATCCAGATAAGCTCTTTCCTTTTCTTCTTCCTCCCCCAGCATTTGTTCAGAAAGATTTTTCTCTTTTTTATCTTTTTCGTTTCTTTGTCTAAAAGACTTTTCTAGAAATTCATTTTGAGAAGGACCATTCAGAGTTTACTACCAGGGGCCAAAATGGTGCAAAGCAAAGTGCGAAGGGCACAGTCCAAAGCCAAGGCAATAGGACGGAAGGCGTTCGTTGCAAAACCAAATGACAAACTAGCTTAGAAAGATAAGGGGAACATGAAGAAAACGACGGTTGAAGGACTTGTGGACCAAGTTCCAAAAGATCCCCAGCAAGAACTGCGATAGATCACGGACCAAGGTCCAAGGTGGTCAAAACACCACGAAAAGGGAAAAGGAAGAAAAGGGAATTAATACGCAGCAAGATAACCCTAACCATCCTATCCTCAACAACGTTATCCCCAGGTGATAACATGTTATGTCCTGCAGAGCTGTGAGAAAATAAACAAGGGAGTAGTTTTGAAGTTGAAGGAGACGCCCACAGCATGTTGTGAAACAAAAGAGCGGGGAAGGGATAAATGGAAAACCATCCCCAACAGAAATTCATCCCTAGCACACATATCATCCCCAGCAAGCAACTTTATCCCCTAACCAGTTTTTGGGAGCACAGAGCAAGGGAAAGGGAAAGGAACAATCATCCCCCAGCAGGAGTGACACGATCACTCACCGTGTTAAAACTAACAAGATTCTCTTTGATTTCTACAGGAAAATAAAGATTGATGATGGCAGAAGGACACGCCACAAGGAAGGTCACCAAAATCGGGGCAGAAAATTTTCTGCCATTGTCAAATTTCTCGGAGGAACGAGGAAGCAAACTCAAATATTTTTATGTCTTAATTAAATAGGTCGCCCACCAGTATAATGCGGGCATACATTTCTGATTTCATGTTCTAGGTCGCCCACTAGTATAATGCGGGAATACTTTTCTGTTTTCATTTCATGTTCTAGAACGCCCACCAGTATAATGCGGGAATACATTTCTGTCTTTTCATTTCATGTCCTAGGTTTCCCACCAGTATAATGTGGGAATATTTTTCTGTGTTCATTTCATGTTCTAGGTCACCCACCAGTATAATGCGGGAATACATTTTTTCATTTCATGTTCTAGGTCGCCCACCAGTATAATACGGGAATACTTTTCTATTTTCATTTCATGTTCTAGGTCGCCCACCAGTATAATGTGGGAATACATTTTGTCTTTTCATTTCATGTTCTAGGTCACCCACCAGTATAATGCGGGAATACTTTTCTGTGGTCATTTCATGTTGTAGGTCGCCACCAGTATAATGCGGGAATACATTTTTGTAAGTTCATTTCATGTTCTAGGTCGCCCACCAGTATAATGCGGGAATACATTTTTGTCTTTTCATTTCATGTTCTAGGTTACCCACCAGTATAATACGGGCATACATTTCATATTTTTGCATTCAGGCGCCCACCTGTATAACGAGAGGAATACTTTTGAGTCTTATACTTCAGGTCTTGAAATCAGTAACCCCACCGGAAGGCAGAAGGTTACAACAGGAATCTCCAGCGGGAAACAATAAAAATCCCCAGCACCGGAAAGTAGAAGGTGGCAACAAGAGGTCCCAACACAAATTCAAGCGCATGAGTCAAAAGGAAGAAAAGCACGCGTCTTGAAAGAAGCGGCATGTGAACATTAAATTATGCCCAGCATAACAAATCTGATGAAGAGAGCCGTATCCCCCGAGGAACCGCCGAAAAGCTTAATGAAGAAAGCCATATCCCCAGTGGACCAAACAAAATGAGGAAAACTGGTATTCAGAAAAGCAAAAGGCCAGTGTCATCCCCAAGTTCTCGGAAGAAAAGCACCGGAAGAAACACAAGCCGACAAGAAAGCAAGGCAACAAGAACAAGTTGAAGATAGATGAGATCTCATGATCCGTAGTCTAGCCTAGCTTCTTATTTTCTTTTAAGCACGGTGTAACAAGGAGATCGGTAAGCAGTGGTAGTAGCATGCAACAGCAGTAACATTGCAGTCCCATAGTAGTCCCAGCTACCAAAACTTCCCGAACTACATTAACCTGATTCCCCTTTAGCCAGGGATATGTAGGAAACCTTTGAAGTAAAGGTTCAGTTAAATCTTTCTAAAAAAAAATGCTTCACACGGGGTACTCCAACAAGGCAAAAATCGCTCGTATCCGCTCACTTTATCTTTGCACGAAAACTCTTTGAGTTTTCGGACAAAGAGGGGCAGCTGTGAGCACGTGATTTTTGCTTCACGGAAGCTACTCCAAAAGAAATCGGAAAAGAAATAAAACAAGTTACCTTCAGGTACAATTTTGAGGATTTATGTGACATTTTGATAATTGTTCTGTCCGTAAATGCTCACCTCGCTATAGTTAGAAAATACAAAAAAAATATATGTTGCATGCATTTAGGAATAATTGGTACATTTAGGAACGAGTTGATTATAATTTGGTTATTTAAAAGCGAAAATCACAAAAATATGCATTTTGTTGTCATCGTAATTTTACTAAAATGTTTTAATTCGTGTGATATTTGTTGTGGGGTATTAATTAATATTTTTGTGTGTTTAATTTTGGTTTCTAGGAATTTTGTCTAGTTGTAAAGAAGGAAAATACCGGATTTGGGCCAAAATTAAAAAATCAGGCCCAAACCAACTTGCAACGACCCAGTCCAAACCAGGTCTTCTTAGAGACGCCCCAAACGACGCCGTATTGGCATCACCCTTTTGAGCCGTTGATTGATTCAGAGGAACGGCCCAGATCAGGCCAATCACTTACCCAAACGACGCCGTATAGGGCCGTCTAATCTCAACCGTTAACCCAATCCCATCCAACGGCCTCAGGCCATTCCCATATGCCCGACCCGTTCAACCCCGGACCAGCCCAACCTCCTTTTAGGTGGAACGACACCGTTCCTCATTAAGTGAAAGATCCTGGCCCTCGATCTCACTTCATCCAACGGCTAGGATCTAACCACCCACTACGCATATAAACTCAAACCCTTACCCCACGCCCCCATCCGAACACCCCCCTTCATCATCCCAAACCCAAACCCAAACCCAGGCTTCCCAAACCCTAGCCGCCCCTGTGCACTCTCACCGTGAACCCGGCGGCAACGACGCCGATGACCACCAAAGTAACACCCCTGATGCACCTCACCACCCTGAACACGGATCTGTTACCCCCTTGCCTCGAATCATTCCCCATCGCCTCGAATCTTCGTTTGAAGGTTCGAGCAAAACCCCGATCTACACCAACCCACCCCAGATTCACACCAGCCATTACCCTAACCTCACTCGTGACCAAACCAAGCTTGGTTTGGTCCGAATCTACCCACAAATCCCAAAACCCCAAATCTGACTGTTCGAACCCTAGAACACAAGAATTTTTGGAATCCGGTTAGATTAAATGGAAGGTTGGGGTCTAATAAACCTTAATCGAAGTGTTCTCGGTCGAGAACACCTCGATTAAGATCTGTTCGACCTCAAAAGGGCAAATCCAGCTCGGGCCTGAGTCGTCTGTGTTTAAGCTTTTCAGAGTAAGTTCACTTTTCCTTTTCTGTTGTTTGTTTTAGTTTATTTTAGTTTATCGGCTTGGTTAATTAGTTTGTTTGTTTATTTCTGGGATTTTCTGTCAGTTGTTCTCCATCTCCGTAAGACCTTTTATTCGGTCGATTGCTATTCTGTTTATGGTTGAATACGTATAGTGATATACATATTTCAATTTGATTAATATCGTCGAATCGATAATGCCTGTAGTCTCCCCGTGTCGTGCAAAATTGTCAAAGACAGTTGATGCCCTATTTGTGTTGTTTGTTTGATCGACTGATTGTTCTATGTTATAATTAGTATAGTCGATTAGATAAATGTCGTCGACTAGTTTTATAGGACTGAATGTTCAAATATTCTGATTCGTATAGCTTCATATGATGGATCGAATCATTGTCGTTTATCGTATTGTTTGATATTATCTGTGAATAGTTTGTAACTGGAATGCAATAACTAGAACTCAGTTTAGGGCAGCTTAGAATTTGAACTTTCAGAAGTTCAAAATGTCCTACTGCTGCAGTGGGGTAATACAGTAATAATCAGGGTTTAACAGGGTTAGTTTGGGGGTTTGAAAAGATCAGAAATGTTTAGTTTAAGTTGGGCTGACAATAGGGTACTGAAATAGGATTAAACTAATGCAATAGTGGGGAACACGATTAAATAGCATGGGGGAGGTTGATTAAAATAAGTTAAACACCCATAACTTTGATTAAAAAAGGAGAAAAGCATGCAGTATGGGGAGTCTGTCAGGAATATCATGGGCATTTTGATTAGTTTAAGGGGTATGGGCAGAGTGGGGAGGCAGCCTGGGGGGCTTGCCATTTCTGGCCTATAAACAGGCTCATTGAGGACATTTTTAAGGGGGGAATTTTTCGAGAGGATTTTTTGGAGAGGATTAATTCTGGAAGGAAAGGGAAAAATTGGTTTAGGGAAAAATTGGTTTAAGGATGGACAGTTAAGTTTAGAGGCTGGACAGTTTTAAGTAAGAGAGAAAAGAAAAGCAAAAACAAAAAAGGTCTTCCAACCTTTAGAGGATAGTTTGTTTCAGAGTAATAAAGAGTTAAGAGTGTGTTGGTTTTGTCGACCATAACAATCAGAAGCTACTGCTTTTCTGCATCTGTTTCCTTCTCTGTTAACCTGTATTTGTTTTGATGCTGCTGGGCTGCAAATACTTGATTGAACACTATTTCAGCTGAGTTGTTTTGGGTTTTCTGTTGGTCTGATAGTTCACTGGTCTTCTGCTTGGTTTAAATCTGTTGTTGTTTCCTCCTACTGGTTATTATTGGATTTTCTTGCTGGGTTTGTATTAGTTTTGAACATCTGCCGGCTGGGTTGTTTGCTGCTGAGTGCTGCTTCTCTTGTTACTGTTGTTGCTATGTATGCTACTGCTTCCACTGATCATTCCTTTCTTCTTTTGCTTTTCTCAATACCAGGTACACCACTGATACACTGTCAATGTAAGCTGAAAGTTGAAACATGAATACAAAAAAGGAAGAGTTGAAGTTGTTTTTTTTGAATCATACATAGTCTGTATATTGAACATTAAGTTGTGTATAATAGTTCACATCTTCTATTAGGATAACGAAGGTTGCCATCATGTATAACTGAACGTCATGTATGGCAACTTAATATCATACTGTGTATGTATGTTGGTAGATAAAAAGGGTGATAGTGTAGTAAGAAATATCTTGAATTTTAGCTATGTTTATGGTTAGCATATCTTCTAGCGCATGTTAAGTGCTGAACTATCCATTGCTAGTTAATCTCACTTCATTTAGTAGGCTGCCTCGTTATAAATTGCAACAATACCGTTAGAATGAAATAACACCGGTTCCCATTTCAGCCTTATAAATGTTGGGCCTGAGTCAAATGAATTAACAGGCCCTTATCGGAAAGGGAATGGCCCAGGTCCAGTCCATACAGTGTACACTGGGCCTGGGCCCATAACTGCCAAACGGACTGCTCGTATCACGTCCCTCTTTCAACAAATCACGTTCGAAACTTAACTATAATAACTCATAGGTATGTAAATAAAGTAGGACTTTTTCATTTATTTTAGATGCAAACAAAATAGAAAACATAGCCACTATAGGACGACCTTTTAAATAAAAATGAGACGAGCCTCGCCAAATAAAACGCACAGATTGCGGGGCCCTCACAAAAAATGTATGTGTTAATTACTTAGAATTTGGGAGGGACTGTTTAGTGAATTTCACTGCCTTCCCCAAAGATAATAACGCGTTAGCCTCTTTAGACGCGATTTAATTAAATTACTTTCTTAAACTGGGGTGCACATTTATGTGACCCAAATCCAAATCTCAGCCGAGTCGAAATGTGTCTCTAATCACGGGTACATTGATTGTGACGTGGTTCGAGATGCGTGTCCACGACGTTGCAAATTCCTTTTAAAAAATAAGAATGAGATGAGCCTCGCCGAATAAAAATACAAAATTGCGGGGCCCTCAGTAAATATTTACTTTAAAATTGCTTAGACTTCGGGATGGACCGTTTAGCAAAATTCCACGGCCCTACCCAAAGTAAATGATACGCTAGTCACTTTAGGCGCGCCTTTAATAATTTAATTTTCTTAAACTCGGGTGCACATTTATGTGACCCAAATCCAAATCTCAACGGAGTCAAAGTGTGTCGACGACCACGGGTACATTGATTGTGACGCGGTTCGAGATACATTTTCACAACGTTGCAATTCCCTGTAAGATAATAATAATAATAACGAAAGCGGTTAAAAGTTAAAACTTGCACATTAGCTCATAATTGTATAAAATCAGATAAACAAGCCGAATATGACAGTTGAGCGACCGTGCTAGAACCACGGAACTCGGGAATGCCTAACACCTTCTCCCGGGTTAACAGAATTCCTTATCCGGATTTTTGGTTCGCGGACTGTAATACAGAGTCATTCTTTTCCTCGATTCGGGATTAAATTGGTGACTTGGGACACCCTAAATCTCCCAAGTGGCGACTCTGAAATAAACGAACAAATCTCGTTTCGATTGTCCTTTAATTGGAAAAACTCCTTCACCCCTCGCGGGGGCGGAAAAAGGAGGTGTGACAACGTGCAGTTTTTCCCCCAGCGGGAGATCCTATGGAGAAGCCTTTCTGCACTAATTATATGTCTTGGTGGGAGAAAGCGCATGGGAAGTTTCTCGAGAATAACTTACAAGCTTTGGTAGACAATGTTGGGCTAAACTCTACAACTCCTTTAGGAGGTGAAGATCAAGGTGTTGGAAAGACGCTCGTAAAAGTTAAAAAAATATCAACTCCAATCCCAAAAGTAGTTACGCAACCTAAAACAATGAAGCTTATATCCTGAAAGGCAGCTTTGAAAGAAGTGGTGTGCACTTCAACAACTATAGAGACACACCCTCTAGTTCTTCCATTTAACACGCGTGTTCCTCAAGACACAAGCCAGAGTACCAATGAAGATCAAAATTGGAAAAGGAAACGGCCTAACCCAGTAGAGATCGTAGAGGTTCAAAGTTTTGATAGTCCCTCAAGAACGCATACAACTTGTAACAAAGAGGTAAAATACAATCGCCTCGCTCATTCCTTTTTTTAGGAGTAGCTTCACTATAAGTTACTTACTTTCTTTGCCTTTTCTTTATGCAGTTAAACACCATTGGGCATCCGATGGTATCCCCATGCGACAAGCCGCAAGTGAGTGATGAATCTATTGGAGGGCCTACGTGTAAAGTGAAGTCATCGTCAAAGGCGTCATCTCTTCCTCATGACAAATCCATAAAAAGACAAACTCCAAATGAGATAACTCGCATTTCACCAATGACAAATACGGCGGTATCTATATTTGAAGGAAAAAGCATTGTTTTCAATCGCAAGAAGGAATTCATTTTGGGACTTTGGGAGGATATTTGCAATAGGCTCTCCAAAACTCGTCCGGAATTGCTCTCATCTTATAGGGAGCAAATCATTGAGATTTTCGAGGATATGAAGAAGATGAATATTCTGGATTTTTCTCCATTAGAAGATTTACTGAATTCTCTTTTTGAACTTGCCGCATCATATGACCAAGAGCGATCCAATATGGCTGATAAGACGAGTGAAGATGAGAAGCTAGAGCTGATTTCCAAAGCTAAAGAGCGTCTCGAATCGTTCAAACTTGAAGCAAGTGAGAAAGTCAAGAAAATTTCCTCTAGTGAAAAGAAATTGAAGAGAGTCGTGAAGAAGTTGCAGATATTACAACAAGAGAGGGAGAACCTCGAAGGTGTTATAGAAGCGACTCAAAAAGAGGTTGAAGAGATTCAGAAAAAAATTTCAACTACCGAGACTGAGGTCTCTTCATATGATAACATAAATTTGTTGACTGTTGATGATTCGGCCAATTTGGAGGAGAAGAAGAACTTGGAGACTAGCTGTCAAGAACTGATCAACTACAAATTTTGTTTAGATTAGGCTGTTAGCATTATCTACCCTTTTATTTTTTTATATTAGGTTGACCTAGTGGATATTTATTTCATCTTAGATAAGATTGTTTCTCGTTTGCTTTACATTACCCGACATTTATCTTAGTTGAATATTTTTTTACTTTACGCACTTGTAACGAAAGATTCATTTCTTGTCGTGGAAGAGTCCAAATAATAAACTATTTGATTTTTCGAAAATTAGATTTCAATATATAAAATATATCCAAAATTCAGAATCAAGCACCTTCAGAATCGCTCCAGATAATATTTTGGGACCAACTTTAGATCCCACCACGTTGAAAATTTCAAATTTGCAGTCTCACCAAAAAATTCATATCTCGGTGTAAAAATATTGAAATTGCAAACCGTTTAATTTCAATAAAACTAGACTTCAAGATCTAGAGCATATCCAAAATTCTAAATCAAACAATTTCAGAATCATCCCAAATAATATTTTGAAACCAACTTTATATTGCACTTCGCTATCAATTCCAGATTTGCCAAGTCTCACTAAAAAAATATCTTAGTGTAGGAACGTTGAAATTATGAACCGTTTGATTTATTGAAAACTAGACTTCAAAATATAGAACATATCCAAAATTCTCAATCAAATAACTTCAGAATCATCCCAGATAATATTTTAAAATCAACTTTAGGTTCCACCACGTTGAAAAGTTCAGATTTGCGCGACTTCGCCAAAGGTTTTGTAGCTTGAAGTAGGAACGTCGAAATCATGAACCGTTTGATCTAATGGAAACTTAAATTCCAAATATATAACATATCCAAAATTCAAGATTTAATGCCTTACGGATACATTCATATAATATTTCGAAGTCAAGACTAAATTCTGATACACCGACAATTTCAGATTTGCGCGACTTCACCAAATATTTTGTATCTTGATATGGAAGCCTTGAGATCGGAAGACGTCTTACTTTCCATAAATCGAAATTTAAGAGCCATATTCTCACAAATATCTTGGGGTTCAAATCTTACTGAATTCGAAACGTTGCGCCAAGCAATTATTTCCTTATACTTGTGTTTCATTTTGACGCCTCGCTTCTCTTCCCCTTTTTTTAGGCAGAGGGCGGACTTAGAGACTAACAAACTTGAAGGTTTGGCGAACCTGAAGACATAGAGAATCCCTGGACTTAAATGCAAATACTTTACATCCTTCTAAAATCGGCCCATTGAAGTTATCAATTTACCAAGGAGGGTTGCCCCCTTTAAATCAAATGAGATCAAAGTTCAACAGGAGAATGGCATTTCGGCTTGATTTTGCATTCCTCCATACTTAACTCGAACAACAATTGGTGCAATATGTATCTTTTGAACTTATGCGACTGAACTTAGAATGAAACTCTAAGCTGCCTACGTACCTCGGTGAAGAGGATCAAGTCATACCGTAGTTCAGACTGGGTAGATTTGCCTAGGCCGCCTCTTTCGAGATTTTCAACCTAGTCGACTTTTTTTTTACATCCTAACTTTTGCCTAGGCCGCCTCTTTCGAGACTTTCAACCTAGCGGACTTTTCTTTTGGGCCGTACACAGTTTATACTCTTGCAGGCTAGGAGTGTAGCAATATGCAGTTTAGGCTCGTGCGTCAAGGAGCGTGGTGACTTCAAGGATAATACTTCTTCAAAAACTTGTCATTAATAGGGCCGATCCCCATACCATCTGCATCAACCAGCTTGTAAGCCCCACTTGAATAAGCTTCTTGTACGACATATGGCCCATCCCATTTTGAAGTGAACTTCCATACAGGTTTATGGGAAGTAATTATGGGTCTTCGTACGGCAAGGACTTGATATCCTACTTGAAAGGATCTAGGACGAACTCTTTTATTGAAGGCGCGAGACAATCGAGCTTGATAACGTTTAAGACTCTGTTGAGCTTCCAATCTCTTTTCATCATGAGCTTCCAACTCTGCTAATCGAAGTTGAGCATTTTCTTCATCAGTGATCCCTTCTTGAATAGCCAGTCGTAAAGAAGGTATTTGATGCTCAAGTGGCAAGACGACTTCGACTCCATAAACGAGTGAATAAGGAGTCGCCTGTGTTGGCGTGCGATGAGTAGTTCTATATGCCCATAGAGATTCTTCCATACGGTCATTCCAATATCGTTTGGATTTGGAGACAACTTTCTTTAACAAGTTGCATAGAGTCTTGTTGAATGCCTCAGCTAGACCATTGGCGGCAACATTGTACATTAAAGAGTTACGTTGCTTGAAGCCAAAGAGATCACAAATCCTGTTCATCAACCTATTATCCAATGGCTTTCCATTATCCGTTATTATATAACGAGGAATGCTAAAGCGATAAATAATATTTACTTGGATGAAACTTGCAACATTTTCCTTTTTTACTTCCTTAAGAGCAACAACTTCAACCCATTTTGAGAAGTAGTCAGTTGCAGCCAAGATGTATAGGTTCCCGCCAGAGGACTTTGGCAGTGGTCCAACAACATCTAATCCCCAAGCATCAAATGGCCAAGATGCAACAGTCGGGTGCAATATTTCAGGAGGTAGATGAATAAAATTCGCATGGAATTGACAAGCCTTGCATCTTCGAGCGTAGTCCAAGCAATCTTTTACCATCGTTGGCCAATAATATCCCATCCTTTTTATATGGAAGTGGAGCTTTGCTCCGGACTGGTGTGACCCACATACCCCAGAATGTGCCTCCTGCAAAGCTTGGAGAGCTTCTTCTTCTTCTCCTAGGCATCGCAAGAGTACTCCCTCGAACAACCTTCTGTATAGAGTATCCTTATAGTAAAGGAAACGAGGTTCACGACGACGGATTTCAGTCCTTCTCCTCAGATTTTCTGGAAGTATCCCATAGCATAAGTAGTCGATAATGGGTTGTCTCCATTCTTCTTTCTCAACTTCAGAAACAACAACAAGCTGCTTGAGTTCGTTTTCTTCACCTTCGACCTCATTTGGCGGCGGTACTACCCATTTTTGGCAGACGGTAACTTGCGCTTGGTCAGGCAGGGTTAATGATGAAGCTAGAGCACATCAGCCTTCTTATTTTCTTTCCTTGGTACATACTGAAAAGTCACATCGCTGAGCCACCCCATCAACTTTTTTGCGTAATCATGATATGGGCGTAGTTCAGGCTTCTTGACCTCGTAACTACCCAAAAACTGATTGACCACTAACTGGGAGTGACCAAATACTTGCAATTGCAATTGCTTCATATCAACGGCCATTTCAAGCCCAAGTATTAATGCTTGATATTCAGCAACATTGTTGGAACAGAGTTGTGTCAAGGTGAAAGAGTAGGGCAAGACTTCACCTTGAGGAGTGACAAATACTATGCCAGCCCCGGCTCCCCCATGATGTGCAGCACCATCAAAGTACATCTTCCATGGAGGTTGAACTTCAACGACCATTGTGTCCTCATCAGGTAGTTCATCAGTTAGCTCCCAGTCATCAAGTATCGGATGATCTGCCAAGAAGTTTGCCAATGCTTGTCCTTTTACAGCTTTTTGATGGATGTACAAAATCTCGAATTGTTGAAATTGGAGGTACCATCTCGCTAGTCGATCACTAAGAACAGGTTTTGACATCACGAACTTGATGGGATTTGCTTTAGAAACAAGACGGACAACATGAGCTTGAAAGTAGTGCTTCAACTTTTGAATTGAGAAGACTAGCGCCAAACACAACTTTTCAATTGGCGAATAGTTCAACTCGTTAGGTGTCATCATCCTGCTCAAGTAGTAAGGAGAGTTTTCTTTCCCCTAACTATTTTCTTAGGCCAATAATGCTCCAACAGACCTTTCCTGCGCCGCAATGTATAGTATCAATGACTTTCCTGGTATAGGAGCTGCTAAAACTGGAGGCTTCGTCAAGTAGGTTTTGATACTTTCGAAGGCATTGCTACAAGCTTGATCCCACTTGAAAGGAACGCCTTTCTTCATGAGGTGACTAAATGGTTGACACCTCCCAGCTAGGTTTGATATGAATCTTCTAAGGTATGCTAGCTTTCCTTGCAGACTCTTCAATTCATGGATATCTCGAGGCTCAGACATTTTCAAAATGGCATCCACTTTGGCTTGATCAATTTTGATCCCTCGATGACGGACAATGAAACCAAGGAACTTTCCAGAAGTAACTCCAAAGGCACATTTCAACGGATTCATCCTAAGTTGGTACATCTAGAGCAATTCAAATGCCATCCTCAAGTCTTTTATGTGGTCACCCTTCTCTCTTGATTTCACTACCAAGTCGTCAACATAGCATTCAACATTCTTGTGGAGAAGATCGTCGAAAATATTTTGCATATCTCTTTGGTAAGTAGAACCAGCATTCTTCAAGACAAAAGCCATTACGTTGTAGCAATAAATACCCTTGGGGGTGCAAAATGCAGTAAGCTCTTCATCTTTTGGTGCCATGCGAATTTGGTTATAGCCCGACGAACTGTCCATGAAAGACATTGCCTCGTAACCAGTAGTAGCATCGATCATCAGCTCTGGAATAGGAAGCGGGAATTCATCTTTGGGACATGCACTATTGAGGTCCCTGAAGTCAACGCATACTCGAATCCAGCCATTCTTCTTCCTTATAGGGACAATACTTGAAACCCATGTTGGGTATTTAACTTCCCGAATAAATCCAGCTTCAATGAGTTTGTTAACTTCAGTTTCAATCAGGGGAACCAAGTCTGGCCTAAAACGCCTTTGAGCTTGTTTAACAGGGCGAGCACCATTTCTGACTGCAAGGTGATGGACTGCTACTTTCGGGTCCAAGCCAGGCATCTCTTTGTAACTCCAAGCAAAGACATCCCTGAATTCTTTGAGTAACTCAATATAAGTGCTCTCTTCATCAGCTTCTAGTAAAACACTTAGGTAGGTGGGTCTTGGTTCCTCATCGGTGCCAAGGTTAACTTCTTTTAAGTCATCAACTGTCGTCTTCACTCCTTCTTCAAGTTCAGGTGGAACATCTTTCGCATCTTCATCTTCTTAAGGGTCCCCATCATTGAAGGATATGTGATAACACGACGAAACATCCTCCAATTCCGCATTATCTTCCATCAAAGACGAAACACCATTCTCGCTTTGTACAGTGATATGATACGAAGAACCTACACTTTCTTCATCTTCATCATGTTCCTTAGTGTAGACCACAGTATATGGCTTTACCTTCAGTACTTCTTCACATGAAACCACCAGTTTTGTTTTGTCGCCTCATTTTGGAAGGACCCAAACTTTGGAAATCCTTAGAGATCTCCTGAATTTTGGGTGAAGTGGGTGTTCTTGTATTTCGATGATTTCTATGAAACTTATTCCCCTTCTTTAATGGACCCAATCTCTCAAATACAGAAGTTCTCACAGTTGATTTTCCAAGCCGATCAAAGACAGAAGGCCTGTTAGAAGCGACAGATTTGTCTTCTACAGTGATATAATTGCTACTCGCCCTTCTTATTGAGATGCGCACTGGTGACGGTTGCTTGTATCCCAGACCTTCACGGGGTTGCCTCGTTGCAGCTTCTGATAGGAGCTTCCCTAACTTTGACGGCTCATTGGGATTGTATCAAGTTTTGCAAATAGCTTGTAAGCGTTAGGATCGAAACCTTAATCTGTTCGCTTTGTAGGGAGTGCCACATTGTGCAAATGATTTTAGGCTACAAACCCTGCAAGCGGCTTTGAGGACAACTTTACTGCCTCAATTCGTTTTACCGGAAGAGTTAACTCCCTTAGCATCTTGGTTTGGAGATTATGCGATCCGCCCTCGTCTTTCTTCCTTTTAGGGACATATCGGAGCGCGTGACTTACTTTCTTTCCATAAGACGCAATACCCCCTTTATGAGATTTACTCACGTTGGCGGATACTTCCTCAGTAACAGTTTTGGCTTTACCAATAGTCACATCAGCTCTTTTAGTTATGGGTTCGTCATTCTTGCTTTTCGTACCATCATCAACTTTCAGCTCCTTCACAATGCGGTTCTTTAAGTAGAACTTTGCATCGGCAAAGTATGACTCAGCCTCGGTGAATGGCTCATCATCAACAACTACCGTCTTCTCGACTTTACCTTCGTAGTATTTTAAACATTGATGGTAGGTAGATGGAACAACTTTATTCTCATGTATCCAAGGCCTCCCAAGCAAAACATTGTTTGAAGTCTTCGCGTCAATCACATGCAGCCATGCACTTGATTGCATATCTTCAGTAGTGATTCCCAGCCTGATCGTGCCTATGGCTCTTTGCCCCCCTTGGTTAAATCCTTGGATCATCACACGACTTTCTGAGAGTTCGTTCATGGGAATACCAAGTTCTTTCACAGTATGGATTGGCAAAATGTTCACTGAGGATCCTCCATCAACCAAAATCTGATTTACCCTTTCATCGCGCATATAGCCAACCAGGTACAATGGGCGGTTATGAGGAGTGTCACCTAGAAAAAGATCGTCATTTGTGAACGTGACCTTTTCCTCACAAACATTAACTTCTTAAGGAGTGGACTCGATGGGCTTTTCCGAAGGTGGTTCCAACGGTAGGTCATCACTCTTTTCTTCCCCTTTGTCAGCATGGCAACAAGAGGCATCAATGCCCTCATTGGAAATCTTCATGCGAAACCAACTTGGTAAAAACTCCTCCAAGGTCACTAGATTTCGTGGCTTTTGAGGGTGGTGCATCTCTACTATTGCTTTCTTCAAATGCCTAAGTGGATTCTTTTTAATTGGTCTTTTTACCATCATCTTCCTTGTTGGTTGTTCCACTGATTCTTTTTGTGGGCTCCTTTTGTGGCGCCTACGATGAGTCACCAACGTCCAACCTTCATCATCATCAGGTTGGTTGACCTCAGTTTTGTCGCTCTCCAGTAATTCTTCATTTTTACTTTCTTTAAAATTACATAATTCATCTGGACTGAATGTGCCAAAGGTCATAGAGACTTGGTTTGTGCTTGCTTTCTCATCTTCAAGCACGATCTTCTTTTTGCGAGCCAAGTCCATGACTTTATCCTTGAAGACAAAGCACTTCTCTAGAGAGTGGCTTACAAGTCGGTGATATTTGCAGTAGTTTGGGTCATTTGTTTTCCCAGATTTATTTGGTCGCTTCATCTCCGGAAGCTCGATTAGATTTAACTCGAGTTCTTCAAAAATGGCTGGCACATCAGAATCCAGGAATGGGTACTCTTTCTCTTGCATTTCTTTTAGAGTCAGCTTCCCATTTGGATTATGTTGAAACGAAGTGGATTTCATACTCTGCTTCTTGCTCTCCTTCGTCATGAACTTCACAAGTGACGTATTGACATTCATAGCTCCTTTGCTTTCAGACTTGGGTACGAATATGCCCCACTTCCTGACTTCTTGCTTGTCATTCACTTTGCGAGGTTCATAGATGGGTAGCCTTTCATTTCCAGCGGAGGCCATGCTCAATTCGATGTCATGGGCACGAGTTGCAAGTTCTTCAAATATTCTAGGCTTGATACCTTGCAAGATGTAGCGCAATCCCCAATGCATGCCTTGAATGCACATCTCTATGCCTGAAGCTTCACTAAGCCTGTCTTTGCAGTTGAGGCTTGCATTCCTCCAACGATTGATAAAGTCAATAATTGGTTCCCCCTTTCATTGACGAGTATTTGTAAGCTCTATCTTACTCACAGTGCGTCTTGTGCTATAAAAGCGATTGAGAAACTCTTGCTCTAGTTGATCCCAGCTATCGATAGATCCAGCCTCGAGGTCCATGTACCAGTCAAAAGCATTTCCTTTTAGCGAGCGGACAAACTGCTTGATGAGGTAATCTCCATAAGTCCTAGCATTGTTGCACGTCTCAACGAAGTGCGTAATATGTTGCTTTGGGTTACCTTTACCATCAAACTGTTGAAACTTCGGAGGTTGATAGCCAGCAGGCATCTTCAACATATCGACTCTTGCAGTGTACGACTTCGCATATATAAGGGAGGATTTGGCAGAAACTTCATATTTGTTCTTAATGGTTCCTTCGATGAACTCCTTCAGTTGATCGATTGGAATCATCCCTTCAGATGAGACAGGGATAGCCTTAGTGGATGCTGCTTTTCTTGGGGGAGAGTCACTCTCTAGAACTTCTGGGAGCTTGCCGGGTGCATGAGTAGATTCTTCTTCCATCAAGATTCCTACCCTGTCTGTTAGCTTGTCAATTCTAGACTCTTGATTTTGCATGCATTTGGTCAAGCCAGCGATTGCTTCCGTCAAGTTTGCCAACTGCTCCTCCATAGATGAAGTGTTTGTCACCATGGCTTGCATGATTGTCGTGGATGACGGAGAGTAACATGGATTTTCACACAGATTAATCCTTGATTGGCTCACGCTATGTGGTGTAAGTGGTGAGGATCCATTGCTTGAATCATCATCATCTTCCTTCACAGCAGAGTGCTTGGAGCCGAAGAGGTCAATCAGAGCAAGAGTTTTCTTGATCTTTTCAGCAACATCGCTTCCTCCTGCAGATGCGTTTGTGGAAGATCTTGCTCCTTTTGAGGATGAAGATCCGAAAACAGGGGTTGATGAGAACAACACTTGGGGTCCCTGTTGTCCTAAAGAGCTTGATTTGCTCCTCGTAACTGGTCCGAAACTTCCAAAGGTGACATCGAGGATGATTTCCACATCAACATAGAACCTAGAGCTAGCAGTCTTGGTGGATGTTGATCTGGAGTTGATTTTCTTCGAAGCCATTTCAATGTTCTTGAACTTTGGTGAGTGAAAAGTTGAGATGAGAGGTAGAGATGGTCCCACTGGGCGTGCCAGAATTTGTAGACAATAAATTTGATTCGAGAAAATAAAATCAAGACCGAAAAATATTGCAACAATCGTAGTATTTTATTTCAAATATTTGAGTGTTACAATCTGTATGATTCCTTTGATTCTACTTTTCTAGTATAAATTCAAGGGCCTTTGAGCTTGATCTTGAATTGTAATTTGATTTATCCGTCACGAACACTTTGATTGTTGCCACGAATTTTATCACAAACAAGTAGCCTTGATCTTGAACGCCTTGTATTTGTTTTTACTTCGTTCTTGATCTTGAATACTTGAATTGTTCTTCGTTCTTGAGCTTGAACTTGATTTCTTGAACTTGAACTTGATCGCTTGAAGCTTGAAACTTGTAGAGAAATTTGCGGCGTTTGATCCACGAGCTCTCTCTTGCTTCTTGTTATAACTTCTAGTCTGTTTTCTGAGTTATGAAGACCTCTATTTATAGTTGTGGAAAGAAGGAGTTGTGATAAGAACAAACTCTTTCCGACCAATCAAATTGAAGTGTGACATGGCCGCATTTGATTGGTCAGAACATGTCACTTGCACACGTGGCGTGATTTCATTGAACTTTTAGTGTGACTGGGCATGCCTTGTCATTTTGACACATGACACGATCCTATTGGCTCTTTCGTTTGACTTGGCGCGCTACGTCATTTGACATATGTCACCAAACTGGGCCTCTAGGAAGATAACATCTTGGGCTTAATTAAGTGGGCTCATCACTTTAGCCCAATAGATTAAGACTTATTTATTTAATCCATAAATGTTGGACCTATATAATTAATTCATTTATATATTAGCCCATAATATTTATTTGGACCAATATATCTTGAATTTAAAATATAGTCCAAATTATTTTATGGATTTAATTTAAATAAAATTTATATGCCTACAGTAACATAAATACATATTTTGCTATAAAAATTAAAAGGTAGCTATAGAAGATAATATATTAAAAGGTTTCTATTTATAATAAATAGGGTGTAAAGGTGTAAAGCGTTAATATAGGAGGTAAAATTTCTTTATTATATTATTTGAATTACAGAAACTCCTCTCTATGAAAGGCCATAAGGGTTTGGAATTAAGGACATATCAATTAGTACTTACTCATTTTTTATATGTTGATTTTATTTTTCTTCACCGTGTGTGGTAACCTAACATCATTGCTGAAGAATTACTTAGTTCAATTGATATAATCAATGGAGAAAAAAATAGACATAATAAATGGGGTATGTAATAAAATAAAAGTAATGCAGTAAAATGTAAATAAGAAGAGATAGAAAGAAGGGAGAAGTGTTTTCTTCTTTCACTTTGGTGTATTTTTCCATTGCACATGGCCTTTTATAGGCATAAAAAGAAAAGATGATTGACATAAAGCAGGAAATTTAATCTTTAAGTTATTCACAACATGAGCATCCAATGTAGTATCCAAAGTAGTATCCAATGTACAAACTATTCATAACACTCCCCCTTGGATGTCCATGTAAGATAATGTACCTCATTAAAAACTTACAAAAAAATATTGGGATGTACATAGTTATTTATAATATGCATTGCTTGCTGCCTCATTAAAAACCTTAGCAGGAAAACCCAGTGGGACAAAACCTTGGTTAAGGAAAAGAGTGGAGTGTGTAGTTACTCCCCCTGATGAAAAATTACTTAATGTATCGAAGACGACGCATTCAATCTTATATATTAGCTTTTCAAATATTGAGGTTGGTAACGCCATAGTGAACAGATCAACCAAATTATCACTTGAACGAACTTGTTGTACATCTATTTCACCATTCTTCTGAAGATCATGAGTGAAAAGGAATTTCGGTGAAATGTGTTTTGTTCTATCTTCTTTGATATATCCTCCTTTCAATTGAGCTATGCATGCAGCATTGTCTTCATACAATATTGTTGGAATATTCTCTTTCGAAGAAAGACCACATGTTTGCTGAATGTGTTGAGTTATAGATCTTAACCAAACGCATTCTCGACTTGCTTCGTGAATGGCTATTATCTCTGCATGATTTGAAGAAGTAGCAACCATAGTTTGTTTTGTCGAACGCCATGATATGGTTGTACCTCCACTTGTAAATAAATAGCTTGTCTGAGATCGACCTTTGTATGGATCAGACATATATCCTGCATCTGCATAACCAATCAATGATGGCTTGGATTCATTTGAATAAAATAAACTCATATCAATGGTCCCTTGGAGGTATCTGTATATATGTTTAATACCATTCCAGTGTCTTTGTATTGGTAAAGTACTAAATCTTGCCAATACGCTTACTGAGAAAGCTATATCTGGTCGGGAATTATTGGCAAGATACATTAATGCCCCAATTGCACTAAGATATGATACTTCGGCACCAAGAAGCTCTTCAACATTTTCATGAGGCCGGAATGGATCTTTCTTTATATAAAGTGATCTCACAACCATCGAGGTACTCAATGGATGTGCTTTATCCATATAGAATCACTTTAAAATCTTTTCGGTGTAGATTGATGGACAAATATTCCATCTTTCATATACTCAATTTGTAGACCAAGACAAATTTTTGTCTTTCCAAGATATTTCATTTCAAATTATTTCTTCAAACAGTCTACTGTTTTTGGAAGCTCCCCAGGAGTTCCAATGATATTTAAATTATCAACATACACGACGATTATAACAAATTCAGATCCAGACCTTTTTATAAAGACACAAGGACAAATTGGATCATTCTTGTACCCTTCTTTCAACAGGTATTCATTCAGGCGATTGTACCATATATGACCTGATTGTCAATCCGTATAAAGATTTCTGAAGCTTTATTGAACAAGTTTCTCGAAAACTTTTATATGCTTCTGGCACTTTAAATCCCTCAGGTACTTTCATAAAAATTTTGTTGTCTAATGATACATACAAATAGGTTGTAACAACATCCATTAGATGCATATCAAGTTTTTCTTGCACTGCCATATTTATGAGATACTTGAAGGTGATAACATCCACTACAGGAGAATATGTCTCCATATAATCAATTCCAGGCCTTTGGGAAAACCCTTGTGCCACAAGTCGCGCTTTATATCTAACGACTTCATTTTTATCATTTCGTTTTCGCACAAAAACCCATTTATACCCTACTGGCTTTATGCCTTCAGGTGTTCAATTTATGGGTCCGAAGACTTCACGTTTTCCAAGTGAAGTTAACTCTGCCGGGATAACGTCTTTCCATTTTGGCCAATCATTTCTCTATCTACATTCATTAACAGATTTTGGTTCAAGATCCTCATCTTGTTGCATTATTTCAACAACAACATCATAAGCAAAAATGTTATCGATAACAATATTATTTCGGTTCCATCTTTTCCCGGTTGAGACATAACTTATTGATATCTCTTCATTTTCATTATTTCCAGGTACCTGGACCTCTCCTAAGGTCTTATCATTTGTTACGTCTTGGGGCTCTTCTTGAGCCACTACCTCTGTGTTATGTTCACTTTGATCACTTGCTCCTTTTCTTCTTCGAGGATTTTTATCTTTAGAACCGATTGGTCTACCACGTTTCAAGCATGGCTTAGACTCATTTGCTTTAATTAATTGTTCTGTCGGGATATCAACTCGAATTGGAGCATTAGCAGCTGGAATATGTGACTTAGTCACCCTTGGTAGGTTAGTGAATGCATCTGGCAATTGATTTGCAATATTTTGTAAATGAATAATCTTTTGAACCTCTTGTTCACATTGATTTGTTCGAGGATCTAAATGAGACAGTGATAATGCATTCCAATCTATCTTCTTTTTCAGCTGCTTATTTTCTCCCCCTAATGTTGGATATACTGATTCATCAAAATGGCAATCAGAAAATCTTGCCGTAAATAAATCTCCAGTCATCGGCTCTAGATATTTTATAATAGAAGGATATTCATATCCAACATATATCCCCAACCTTCTTTGAGGACCCATTTTTGTGCGTTGTGGTGGAGCAATTGGAACATATATCGCACAACCAAAGATCCTAAGATGGGAAATATTTGGCTCCTGACCAAAAACCAATTGCAATGGGGAGACTTTATGATAACTTGGGGGCCTTATCCGCACAAGTGCTGCTGCATGCAAAATAGCATGACCCCATTCTGAAATGGGAAGTTTTGTTCTCATAAGCATTGGTCTAGCAATTAATTGGAGGCGTTTGATCAATGATTCTGCTAGACCATTTTGTGTATGAACATGAGCAACCAGATGCTCAATTGTTATCCCAGTTGAAATACAATAATCATTAAAGGCTTGGGATGTAAACTCACCAGCATTATCAAGACGAATTGTCTTAATTGCATAATCTGGAAATTGTGCTCTTAGCTTTATTATTTGAGCCAACAATCTCGCAAATGCCATATTGTGAGTTGATAGTAAGCACACATGTGACCATCTTGTAGATGCATCTATCAAAATCATATAATATTTGAATGTTCCACATGGAGGGTGAATGGGCCCACATATATCACCCTGTATACGTTCCAGAAATGCAGGGGATTCCATCCTAACTTTAATAGTTGATGGTCTAATAATTAATTTTCCTTGAGAACATGCAGCACAAGAGAATTCCTTAAATTGAAGAATCTTCTGATTCTTCATTGCATGTCCATGTGAATTCTCAATTATTTTACGCATCATATTAGAACCAGGATGGCCCAACCGGTCATGCCAAATAATAAAATTATCTTGATTAGTAAACTTCTCGTTTACTATGGCATGTGTTTCAATCCTGCTAATACTTGTGTAGTATAAGCCGGAGGAAAGAGCAGGTAACATTTCAAGCACATATTTCTTACCGGACATTATTGTAGTAATATAAAGATATTCAATCTTTTCATCATTTGTAGTCTCAATATGATAGCCATTTTGGCGAATATCTTTGAAACTTAATAAGTTTCTTTGAGATTTACTACAATATAGTGCTTCATCAATAGCCAAATTTGTTCCTCCTGGTAGTAATAAATTGGCTCTTCCAGAACCTTCAATTAATCTTGTACTACCGGATATTGTATTAACATTCGCTTCTTTCATTACCAAATAAGAGAAATATCTCTTATCTTTTAAAATAGTGTGTGTTGTAGCACTATCCAGAAGACATATATCATCTTTATTAATCTTGAGTCCAACTGAAGACTGGGGAATTTTCATATTCTTCATAAAAAAGACAAATAATACATCATAAGAAATATGAAAGACAAGCAGGAAAAAAACATTAAGAAATACATTAGAAATGTAGAAACTAGCAACACATGATGCATTAGGAAAATACACTCAAGAAAAATAAACTAGTTGCAAACATAAACATAACAACTTTTATAGCTTCATTCCCCAGTAAGATGATTAGTTCTTCAGTCAATATCCTCAAAGAAGTCCCCAACTTCTAAATGAGTAATATTTGTTAGGCCTTCAAAATCATCATCTTTATATGCAAGATGTGCCTTAGAATCATATTTATTTGAGGGACCTGCTTCATCATCATTATTTTGAAAGGTCAAGTGTGCCTCCACATTATTTTCTTTTTTCTTGAGGGAGGCTTGATAAAGTTTGACAAAATGTTCTGGCGTACGACAAATGCGTGCCCAATGACCTCTCATACCACATCGGTGACACATACTAGCTTTACCTTTTGAATGATTAATTTGAGAACCCTTATTGTTCTCCAATTTATTTCTACCATAATGACAATAATTGTTTCGCCCCCTGCCACGTCCACGTTTACGACCATGTCCATGACCATGGTAATTATTTTGTTTTCCTTCAAACTTATCATATGTTGCTATAGCATTCACTTCCGGAAATAGAGCTGACCCGGTGGGACGAGCTTCATGATTTTTCATTAATAGAGTATTATTCTGCTCAGCCACAAGTAGGCATGTGATTAACTCAGAATATTTCTTAAAACCTTTTTCACGGTATTGTTGTTGTAGCACCACATTTGAAGCGTGAAAAGTAGAAAATATTTTTTCCAATAAGTCCTCATCTGTGATAGTGTCTCCACATAATTTTAATAGAGAACTTACTTTAAAGATAGCAGAATTATACTCACTTACGGTTTTAAAGTCTTGCAACCTTAAATGTATCCACTCATACCGAGCTTTCGGTAATACCGTAAGTTTTAGGTGGTCATATCGATCCTTCAAATTAATCCATAATTCAAGTGGATCTTTTACGGTTAAATATTCAGTTTTTAACCCTTCATGTAGATGATGACGAAGGAAAATCATGGCCTTCGCTTTATCCTGATTTGATGCTTCATTTCCTTGTATAATAGTATTTCCAAGACCTTTAGCGTCAAGGTGAATTTCAGCATCAAGAACCCATGATAAATAGTTCCTTCCGGTGATGTCAAGTGCCACAAATTCAAGTTTTGATAAATTTGACATAGTGAAAACTATCATAAAAGATGAATAAGTTAGAGAAATAATTATAATAATAAACAATTAATGAAAACAAAACGATTAAGGTAAAAGAAATGAAAGTAGAGTTATATCATGTTAACAATCTACTATTTCATTTTATTCTTGCCATAAAGTAGAAATTACATACTTGTTTCATTTCACTTTATATTATTGATATATATGTGTTAATAGAATTGAACGTGACTAACATTATTTATATGTTCCAATAAATATAAAGTAATTAAAAAATTATTGCTTGTCAATTCATTTCTCACAGTTCTTCAAAATGCCTTAAAGATATGTTTTGATCCAGGGAGTCCATGACATTAGTGCATAGCTAGTTTGATGACTTTGAGGTCCTCTAAGAGTTGAGCACGGAAGGAAATAGTTATTTAATCACTGCAATGTACTTAAACTATTTAAGATGCCCAAGCGCACAAGTAATCTGCAAACAATGAGCATATGATATGTACTGTCATAAATAAGATGATTATAATGATACATACCTTAATAAAATATGACTCAACTTAGCGGCAGTTAAGAATAAAATTAGAGCTTCGTGCTGATAACGTATAATAAAATAAAAGTAATGCAGTAAAATGTAAATAAGAAGAGATAGAAAGAAGGGAGAAGTGTTTTCTTCTTTCACTTTGGTGTATTTTTCCATTGCAATTACATGGCCTTTTATAGGCATAAAAAGTAAAGATGATGGACATAAAGTAGGAAATTTAATCTTTAAGTTATTCACAACATGGGCATCCAATGTAGCATCCAATGTAGCATCCAAAGTAGTATCCAATGTACAAACTATTCATAACAGGGTACACATAGTAATCATGAAGTTGCAACCAAAAAAGGAGGGGGGAAAACGTCAATTAAGTAATCAGAATAGGATTAAACCACATAAGTCCTAAAAGTATGATGATCCTACATGATATCATTGGAACTTATGAGGTGCCATTACTCACTTTATTAGTGCCACCTTTGCAAAATAAATTTAGTTCATCCATATATACAAACACGGACAGATATCATTGTTTAATTAATTTTCGTTTTTTTTAATATTAGCTGAAGATTGGGATAAGATTCACATTAAAATGAAATAACTAAAAAGAAGAAAATCATCGAGCTGAATATTGGACATATTAGAACTGTTATCATTTGAACATTACTTGTTGCATTTATTTTGTGTTCAACACAATATTAAAAACATACCTACAACATAGCCCTTCCGTTCACTTTTACTTAACATGTATATTAAAAATAAATTTTTATTTTTACTTGGCACTTTATGAAATATCAAAAGAAGCTAAAAAAAAAATTCTCTGTTATACCCACAATATTTATTACTCATTTCAAATCATTTTCTCAAATACAGTAAAATATGCATCAATTAATATGGGTATCATGGTAAATTATGCACTTCATTTATTATTCTTAAGGGGCGTGAAAAGTTAAAACGTGTCAAGTAAAAGTGAACGAAAGGAGTGTATAGGTCCAAATTTGACGACTTGGCGGTAACGGATAAGGCAACGGACGGGGTCAACCATGAGATAATGATTGAAGATTGCTCTCTCAAAGGTTGGCGCCAAAAGTGGGCAGCCGAGGTGAGAAAATAACGGTAGCATAGGTCCAGAGGTAGATTTAAAGAATATTCTTTTGAATATTCTTTATGCTGTACTTTTTAGGGTTTTGGGGCCTTATAAATAAGAAGAGGCAGAAAATAAAAAGGGGATCTTCTTCACTCTCTTAATAAGAACACATTGTAAAGGCTGACAAAAGAGAATATCCAAAAGTTGTCTTGTTTGTTGATAATATTATTGAAGCACACGTTGTTCAATCTTTATCCATAGATCCAAAGATTCCACACCCCTCCTAACTTTTCACTTTTCGATGTCGCTACAGAGAAAAGGAACATTCCAATCATATAATAATTGGATGGTGGATCTTTTCTTATTACATTCATTGCCATTATTTGCATTTATTACATATTCATGCTGTCATATTTATTGTCAATCATTGAGTATTAAATCCATTATTTATTGCTCTTGAGCACTACTCGTCTCACGAGTATTCCATTTTATTTGGTCTAGAATGTATTAAGTTCAACTAAGATTCGCCCTTTAATTCATCGTTAATTGGTATAGTAAAAAGGTTTAACACTTTCTTGCTCAAACAATTTGGTGCCGTCTGTGGGGAGGTTTTAGTTGAAATTTTAGTTCCTTCTAGATCATAAAAAAGACAGCCTTCTCTTCTTCGTTTGTACAAACTAATGATGGCAGGAAAAGGAGAGGCAAGACAGAAAGCAATAGCAGGTGTCACCACTAATATTTTGAACACCATCAACGAGGATGACAGGGAAAATAACGAGAATGTGAAACAGGGCGCTACGCTCAGGCGGAGTGACACACCTCCTCCTCATGAAAGTGTAACCGCTTCACACGAGAGAAGAGCGTCAACGTCCATGGTTGAAGAAGCACCGCTAGCAGTGAGAAAATTATTGGAAGAATGGCTGACGAGTACTCTGAACAACATACTCTACAAACCCATTCAAAGGGAGAATAGAAACATTGCACAAGCAGACATCACAACGATCACTGGCGAACAGTCCATCCCCCAAACAGGTAATACGTACACCACTATTGATGCAAGTAATGACGCACTGACAACCAATTTGAAGAAAATGGAAGAAATGAAAAACAAAAACAAGGCGCTTCGCGAACATATGAGGGAGCATCAAGAAAGGGTTGACAAGATACCGGGTGCCCCAAAGTTGCTACCAAAACGAGACATTGATCAATTATATGGCAAGGAAGCGGCTCCACATGCCATTCCCAAGACCTTCAAAATGCCACCGTACTTGAAGATATACGATTGTACTACAGACTCGAAGATCACATCATCTATTACGTCACAGCCGTGAAGGGAAATGACCTTTCGAAGGAGCAAGTACCATCAGTGTTACTAAAAAATTTCGGCAAAACCCTAATGGGGGGAGCCTTAACCTGGTATTCACAACTGCCGACACGGTCAATAACAACGTTTGAGGAAATGGCCGACAAGTTCATTACCGCCCATGTTGGGGCTAAAAAGGTGGAGGCCAAAGTAAACAATATATTCGCCGTTAGGCAATCGCCTGGAGAGGGGCTCAGGGACTTCCTCGTTTAACATGATGAAAATAAGCCTACCCAATATATCAGAAGGGATGGAGGTAGCAGCTTTCAAGAACGGGTTGAACTGGCTCTGGTCGAGAGCAACCAAAAAGTTAGTAAGCAGGCTCATGAAATACCCTCCCTCCATTTGGGAAGAAATCCACAATGCCTATAGTGCCGAGATGAAAGCCGACAAGGATGACCTTAACAGTCTGACCCAACGGTTGACGTCAGTTCAAACGGAGTCAAGAAAAGATCGTCGTAACGACGGTCGAAGAGATCAGTCAGGCTCCCATCTCAACCGAGAAAAATACCAACCCTACGTCAGAGCAGCCATCCCATCGTCCCCTCGACATGCGGAAGGGTCGTCCAAGGCACATACAGGGACTCAGCACAACGAAAGAGATATGCCTCCACTCTTATCTGCTCACAATTTGTGTTTCCCCTTCAAAAATAGTGTACGCACTAGAGAAGCTTGGCACAAAGTTGAAGTGGCCGCAAAAGATAAATTCCGACCCCAGCACCCGAAAGTTAAACATCCTTTATGAATTTCATCAGGAGCGGGGTCATAAAACCGAGGACTGCATAGCTCTACGGCAAGAGCTAGTGAACATGCTAAACCAAAGACACCTCAGGGAGCTAATGAGCGACTATGGACAAGGTAACTTCGTTCGCGGACATGAACAACACCGGGGACCTCCAAAGCCACCATCCCCTGCCCGTACCATCCAAATGATCATCAGCGAAGGTGATGAAGCAGCGATCAACCATGTGAATTCTCCATCACACACAAATTGAATCGATCGATCACCCACGAACGGTACAATGACCTCGAAGACAGTATCATCTTCGATAAGTCAGATACCAAAGGTTTGGCTTTCCCTCATTTCAATGCTCTTGTTATTATTTTACGTATTTCAAATACTGATATGAAAAGAATAATGGTAGACGACGTAAGCGGCGTGTGTATTATCCACCCTCGAGTTCTCACACAAATGAGACTCGAAGAAAGATAGTATCACGCTGCATAACACTAACAGGTTTTAACAATGTAGTTGAGCGAACCTCTGGGGAGATAACGCTACCCGTTCTGGATGGGGGCATCACCCTAGAAACAACGTTCCATGTCATGAACCAAGACACGACTTACAATGCCATTATATGGCAGCCCTAGATACACGCCATAAGGGCCATCCCATCAAGTTTGTATCAAGTGATCAAGTTCCCTACTCCATGGGGAATATTCAACATCCGAGGTGAACAATGCACCGCCCAAGAATGCTATCGTATCGCCCAGGATTGCACATACACTCAATAGCTAAAGGGAACAGACTCAAAAGTATATCAATTACCAAAGTCGGGGACCGAACTCCATGCACAAATAGACGTTACCAGGGACCCCGACATCGTGGAAGTTGCTGAGTCGACGGTAGAAGACCTCAATCCAATCCAATTGGACAACAGTGACAGTAACAAAAAGTCTTACATCGGATATAAACTTTTAGAACCAGATATATTACATAAGCTTTTAATTGACAATGCTGATTTGTTCACCTTCTCCCATGCAGATATACCTACTAGTGCGGTAAATAAGAAGAAACTTCAATGCCGCAATCAACGAGGCCGTCAGTGATGAAGTAGTTAAGCTACTTGCTAACGGTTCCATCCGGGAATCAAAATACCCCCAATGGGTCGCCAATGTGGTCATGGTAAAAAGAAAAACGAGAAATGGCGGATGTGCGTGGATTTCACAGACCTAAACAAAGCCTGCCCAAAAGACTCCTTCCCATTGCCTCACATCGACCAGCTCATCAACGCAACCGCAGGACACGAATTGTTAAGCTTCTTGGATGCCTACTCAGGTTACAACCAAATCCTCGTGGAGGAGGAGGACCAAGAAAAAACTTCCTTCATCACCCATCAGGGGACATACTATTACAGAGTCATGCCATTCGGGTTGAAGAACGCAGGGGCAACATATCAGAGGTTGGTCACCAAGATGTTCAAGGATCAACTCAGAAAAACAAGGAAAGTTTACATCGACGACTCATTGGTCAAATAAAAAAGGAAAGAAGACCACATCGACCACTTGAAAGAAGCCTTTAGTATATTAAGGCAGTACGACATGAAACTGAACCCCAAAAAATGTGCCTTAGGCGTAACCTCGGGCAAATTCCTCGATTTCTTAGTGTCACAAAGAGACATCAAAGTCAATCCAGATCAAATCAGAGCCATGATGGGATACCTGAAGTGTTAACCAGCAGGAAACAGGTGCAAAAACTGATTGGCCATATAGCCATCTTATCGAGGTTCATCTCACAGTCATCCAACAGGTGCCACAAATTCTTCAACGTGTTGAAAAAAGATAATAGGCTCCAGTGGAATTCAGAATGCATAAAGGCCTTGAGGGAACTAAAATGGGCAACCGAGGTGAGAAAATAACGGTAGCATAGGTCCAAAGGTAGATGTAAAGAATATTCCTTTGGATATTCTTTATGTTGTACTTTTTAGGGTTTTTGGGCCTTATAAATAGGAAGAGACAGAAAAAAGGGGATCTTCTTCACTCTCTTTGATAAGAACACATTGTAAAGGCTGGCAAAAGAGAATATCCAAAAGTTGTCTTATTCGTTGATAATATTATTGAAGCACACGTTGTTCAACCTTTATCCATAGATCCAAAGATTTCACACCCCTCCTAACTTCTCACTTTTCCACGTCGCTGACAGAGAAAAGGAACATCTCAATCATATAATAATTGAATGGTGGATCTTTTCTTATTACATTCATTGTCATTATTTGTATTTATTACATATTCATGCTATCATATTTATTGTTAATCATAGAGTATAAATCCATTATTTATTGCTCTTGAGTACTACTCTTCTCACGAGTATTCCATTTTATTTCATTTTATTTGGTCTAGAATTTATTAAGTTCGGCTAAGATTCGCCCTTTAATTCATCGTTAATTGGTATAATAAAAAAGTGTCGCACTTTTTTGCTCAAACAAGGAGTATAATAGTTAAACAAAACATGAATTTAACCAAGTGAGAGGGATGATAACAACTTAGGTAATTGGTGTAATATAGCTTCAGACTATAAATAGCATTCCAACTCAATCATACGTGCTAGCTAAATGCAACTTCATAATTGAAGGATTTAAAATTTGTACATGCATACATAATTTTTTACACTATCAGATCACACAAACATATATATGAGTAATACTCCATATAGGTTAAATGGGTCTTAAGTTTTTGGATTCAAAAGTGTATAATATGACATGCTACTTAAGACGTGCAAAAATTTCAATCGAATATATACATTTCTATTGTGAGTGGATTTTTAAAAAAAAAAAACTAATCAAATTAAAGTTGAAACAAAATAATCATGGATTTGTGAATGATCTTACATTTAATTAAAATTTTAAAATGTGTATGGGTATGGGGATAGTTCGACTTAGAAAATGTAAATTTAAGCATGGAGTATTGAATAATTTTGGTAGTTTAACCTCTACATCATTAGTATCAAAATTAGCAGTTCATTTTTATTCTGCATAAAAATAATACATAAATTCTTTGAAAATTATGCAAATTAATATATGTTATTAAGAAAAGAAATATAATAAATAACAAGGTGAAAAACGACATAACCAACCAGATAATGTTGAATTAATAATTCAATTTTTTTTATGCGTGTAGTGCTCCTCTATATTTTGCATATTGGAGTAGTATTTCTTTTACTTCTCCATACAAAATTTGCCTCAACAGTTTTCTTCAAGAGTAAGATGGTGTATTCACATGTCTTGTCTTAAGCATCCTATGCGTATTGCTTGCTATTTAGACTCGTGCAACAAGCAAATTGATCTTTTGATTACCCCCAGTGTCCTACTTGTAGATGAGACGTTTTTGATATGCTGATATTTCTCATGAGATCATTTCAATCACCCACCAGCTTCAGTTGACAGTCACGCTGCGGTGTCTTCACACTGGCATGTGCATGCTATTAACCAGTTGTGGTCCAACTGTTGTGACTATTAGTTGCGTGACAGTGGTGAGGTTGATGTGGTTAGACTCCCCAACCACCTAATATGCGCAAGGTGCTATCTATAACTGAAATTGAAGGATTTTGAAGTTCTTTAAATTTGGTTTGGAGTAGGTTTTGGTGATATGCATAGAGTACTTTTTGCAACCATTTTAGCGCACTTCTTTTAGGAAAATGTTCGATAGGTTAGGGAATAATGTAAGGGTGACGATTTTTTATTTTTTTTTGAAGCATTGAGGCTTGTGGAGATTTTAATGTCAAAATGAATCTCAAGGTGTTTTTAAATCTCGTAATGAAAATTTCATCAATTACTTTTGTCATGCATCTTTTAGTGCTGAAACTCAGCTTTGAAAGGTAATCATTACTATTTGGTTGCTAATTTTTGTTTTTCTAATAATATGGGAATTTAATGAGATATAATATGTATAATGCAGTATAATCTTGATAAATTGAGATCCAGTTTTAATCATCATGAGAGTGCATATTTGGGACAAAATGCTTATACAGAGGAATAATTTGTGGAATTCAAATCAATGGTGCACCTATTATTAATGACGGCTAAATAAAATTAGTAGCTTAAAGTCACATTTAAATAAAATTTTTTTACTTGTTATGTATTTTTTATTTATACTGCCGTACTATTACAAGATATATGCCTTTAAAATCACAACAAACATATGATAGTAATATTAAATTTATATTGTGAAGGATTAATTCAAGTTAGTAAGATATTAACCATTTGTTTGCAATATGTTACCTTGGATCTTGTTATAATAAATATTACAAACTGAAATTGACGGAAAGGTTTTTTCCTTGTTATGTATTTTTTATTTATACTGCAGTAGTTTTACAAGATATAAGCCTTTGAAATCACAACAAACATATGATAGTAATATTAAATTTATATTGTGAAGGATTAATTCAAGTAAGTAAGATATTAGCCATTTGTTTGCAATATGTTACCTTGAACCTTGTTATAATAAATATTACCAATAAGAAGATTTTAGTAATTTAATTTAGAGTTCTAAAATATTTCTATTGTTACAAAGTAGATAGTCTTTCTATCTTTCTAAATAAAGATTTTAAACTGATATTTTTTACAAAATTCTAATAGCTAAGCCAAAACAACATTAAAAATGTATTAAATATTTTTGGGTCCTCAAAAGTTGGGTTGGGGTGGGGGGCTAAAATCCTCCCCTTTAGCCTCCCTGCATAGAGTACTTTTTGCAACCATTTTAGAGCACTTCGTTTGGAAAAATATTTGATAGGATAGTGAATAATGTAAGGGTGACAAATTTTTTTTTTTTTGAAGCATTGAGGTTAGTGGAGATTTTAATGTCAAAATGAATCTCAAGTTGTTTTCAAATTTCGTAATGAACACTTCATCAATTACTTTTGTCATGCATCTCTTAGTGCTGAAACTCTGGTTTGAAAGCTAATCATCACTATTTGTGTCACGATCTAATTTCATTATAGGTCATGATGGCGCCCAACACTGTTGTCAGGCAAGCCAACCCGAAGATATTAGTGAGTTCTCATTTATTTTACCAAAACAATTCTAGCATTTTCTTTTCCTTAACTTGAATTTAAAACAAGTGATAATTAGCAACTCATAATAATAGACAGAACCCAAAAGAATAGTCTACCATTGTGTGTGCCAGGAACTAGTGTCACAAGTATTAGGGCGACTAGTAGAATGTACAAAATATTACTATTGTACTGCCTGAAACAGGATACACAGTACATAAATATAACAAAAGAAGAGAGCTCCGGTGTGCTGCTGAACGGCTTAGAAGGGGGCAGCTCACCGTGAGATCTCGACCAGGAATCACGAACGCGTGCTGGAGGGGTAACTAGATGCACCTGCCTCAGGTCCTGTACAATTAAGTACAGAAGCGTAGTATGAGTACATAAATAATATGTACCCAGCAAGTATCCAGTCTAACCTTGAAGAAACAGTGACGAGGGGTCGACTTGATAATTACTAAGGTCAATATCAATAATAATTAAAGAATATACTAAGCATGGATGACATGGACATAATGGCAAGCTCAGAATTTAAAGATTACAGTATATCAGTTTCAGTCATGTCTTATAATAGTTGCACTCCAAGGAATTTAACAGAGTAAGTCATAGATAAGATTTCACATAAATATTATGTGCACATTATGCCGAGGTCGTACGACCCGGTCCAACATAAAAGAAAATATGCAATGCCAGAGGGTCGAAAGGCGCGAACCATAGATGCATCTATTTCTATCGAGGCGATCGGCCCAATCCACAAATATCAATTATTATCAAGAAGCCACATAAAGGCGCATTCATAGTCAAATAAATTCATACAAGTTCTCAAGTAAGTGCATACATTCGTTTATATTTATTTTCAATCCCTAACATGTCCAATGTGATCTCATTAGTATGTAAGAATATAAGCATTAGCAAGCATGGCATGATACATGTCCTAAACTATCCGGACAATTAGCATAATAGTAGCTACGCACAGACTCTCATCACCACGTACGTACGTAGACCTCCACAGACCATCATATACATTTATTAGATTCACTTAGGAGTTTATTTCCCTCTTACGAGGTTAGAAAGGAGACTCACCACGCTCCAAAGCTTACTTCCAATATCAAAAGCGTGCTCAAACTCTCAATTTAGAGCCGAACGATCCAAAACTAATTAAACAAGGTAAGAACTAGTCAATACAAGCTCAAGAGTTCATATTCTAACAGTTAAAGTAATTCCCCAACCCTAAGCACAAGTTTCCTAAAATCCATCCCTGGGCCCACGTGCCCAGATTCCGGATATTTTTGAAGGAAGTTGTTACCCATAACCTAAGGATCAAGAATATATGATTTCTACTTTATTTCATAACAAATTTCGTGGTTAAATCTTGTTTTAATCAAAACCCTAAGTTTTACTCTAATCCCATGATTTTTCACTAATCTTTATGTGTTAATCTACCCAAAACCCAAGTATTAAATTCACATTAAGTAGAAATAACTTACTTCACAATACTAGGTTGAAATCCCCTCTTTGGAAGCTCCCAAATCGCCCAAACAATGATGTAAATATGTCAAAAATGACACACTCCCGTAGTAAATGAAGGCACTGCCTTCAGCGATTTCCGCACCTGCGGTTAGGGGACCGCATCTGCAGTCTCGCTTCTGCGAGGGAAAGTCCACATTTGCGGAGTTGGGCTGGGCTGGCTAGGACCACTTCTGCAGTCTGGGAGCCGCTCCTGCGGGTCTGCTTCTGCGGAAAGGGAGCCGCATTTACGGTTCCTGGGCTCCTCCCCCTTGGCCGCACCTGCGAGGGCTCGACCGCTTTTGCGGTCTCGCACTTACGGCTACCACCTGCAGGTGCGGTTATGACATATACCTGGAGCTTCAGCTCCTTCTAAAATTTTCGAACTTCACTCGAGCCTCATCCAATTGACGCTCGGGGCTCCCGGCCCCTCCCCCCCCCCCCCCCGAATATACCGACAAGTTTGAAATCATAAAACGGACTCTCTTGAACCCTCAGAACGCCCGAAACACCGCTAAATCTAAGAATCACCCCTAAACCCAACTGAATCAAACTTATGAACTTCAAGTTCTTCAATTTACTTCCAATGCGACGAAACACGCTTACACTATTCAGATTGACACCAAATTTTGTGTTCAAGTCTTAAATGGAAATATGGAACTATTCTCGATCTTGGAACTCCATTCGGACCTTGATAACACAAAAACCCGCTCCAAACAAAATATTTAAGAACTTTAAAATTTTTATGGAATTAACTTTCACTATTAGACGCCAAAATGTTCCCAGGTTATCCAAAACCCGATCCGAATATACGCCCAAGTCCAAAATCATCATACAAACCTGTGGGAATCTTCAAATCCGGATTCTGAGGTCATTCACTCAAAATGTTGACCGAAGTCAAACTTGGCATTTTAAGCCGACCTTAAGGAACCAAGTATTCCGATTTCAACCGAAACTCTTCCAAGTCCCGAACCAACCATTCCTGCAAGTCATAAATAAGTAAAAGCAAGTACGGGAAGTCTTATATAGGGGAACATGGTTCTAAAAAGTAAAATGACCAGTCTGGTCGTTACATTC
The DNA here is from genome assembly GCF_000393655.2 of Nicotiana sylvestris. Lineage (NCBI taxonomy): Eukaryota > Viridiplantae > Streptophyta > Magnoliopsida > Solanales > Solanaceae > Nicotiana > Nicotiana sylvestris. Next base: position 161,375,369 of record NC_091060.1, on the reverse strand, counting down.
TCCACCTCTTAAACAAACATTCATCCTCGAACGAGTTTAGATTCATACCTAAAATGCTGAATAAGCATGGATATCTGCTCCGCATGTCCTCCTCGGAAACCCAGGTCGCCTCCTCGACTGGTTGGCCCCTTCACTGGACCTTCACCACAGAAATCCTCTTGGATCTCAACTGGTGATCCTGCCTGTCAATAATGCCAACTAGCTCCTCCTCATAACCCAAACTCTCATCTAGCTGAATAGTACTGAATTATAACACATGGGACAAGTCGGCGTGATACTTTCGCAGCATAGATAAGTGAAAAACTGGATGAACTCCCGATAAGCTGGGAGTAAAGCAAGCTCGTAAGCAACCTCCCCAACTCGCCTCAACACCTCAAATGTGCCAATAAACCTTGGGCTCAACTTGCCCTTCTTCTCGAATCTCATAACACCCTTCATTGGCGAGACTTTCAAGAGAACCTTCTCGTCGACCATGAATGATACATCACGCGCCTTCTGATCCGCGTAACTCTTCTGTCTGGACTAAGCTGTGCGGAGCCTTTCATGAATCAACTTTAACTTTTCTAAGGCATCTTTCACCAAATTTGTACCATACAACTTAGCTTCACCAGGCTCAAACCACTCGATAGGAGAACAATATCGCCGGCCGTATAAGGCCTCAAATGGAGCCATCTTGATGTTGGACTGATAACTGTTATTGTAAGCAAATTCGGCCAAAGGCAAGAACTGATCCCACTGTCCTCCAAAGTCAATAACACATGCTCTAAGCATATCATCCAAGATCTGAATTGTCCGCTCTGACTGTTCGTCGGTCTGAGGACGGAATGTTGTGCTAAGCTCCACACTGGTGCCCAACTCACTCTGAACAGCTCTCCAGAAATGAGAAGTGAACTGAGGGCCTCTATCTAATATGATGGAAACGGGCACAGTATGCAACCGAACTCTCTCCCGAATGTAGATCTGTGCCAGCCTCTCTGAAGAATAGGTAGTCACCACTAGAATAAAGTGGGCTGACTTGGTCAACCTGTCAACAATGACCCAAGTCGCATCAAACTTCCGCAATGTCCATGGCAACCCGACCACGAAGTCCATAGTATGCGCTCCTACTTCCACTCAGGTATAGGCATCTGATGCAATAGTCCACCTGACCTCTGGTGCTCATACTTAACCTGCTAACAATTCAAACACCGAGCCACATACTCAACTATGTCTTTCTTTATCCGTCGCCACCAATAATGTTATTTTAGGTCGCGATACATCTTCGTAGCACCTGGATGAATGGAATACCGTGAACTATGTGCCTCCTCTATAATCCTCTCCCTTAGGTTATCAATATTAGGAACACATAGACGACCCTGAGTCGCAGAACACCATCCTTGCCAATAGAAACCTCATTGGCACTACCCTGTAGCACCGTCTCTCTAAGAACTTCCAAATGCGGATCATCGAACTGCCGAGCCTTGATCTGCCCCAAAAGTGAAGACTAAGCAACAACACACGCAAGAACTCGGCTAGGCTCTGAGATGTCCAACCTCACAAGTCTGTTAGCCAAGGATTGAATGTCCAAAGCTAGTGGCCTCCCCTCCGCTAAAATGAATGCCAAGCTACACATACTCTCTGTTTTCATAATTAAGACATTTGCGACCACATTTGCCTTGCCCGGATGATAAAGAATGGTGATGTTATAATCCTTTAGTAACTCAAGCCATCTATGCTGCCTCAAATTAAGGTCCCTCTGCTTGAACAAATGCTGCATGTTGTGATGATCAGTGTAAACCTTACAGGACACTCCATACAAATAATGCCTCCATATCTTAAGAGTATGAACAATCACTGCTAGCTCCAAGTCGTGCACAGGGTAGTTTTTCTCATGAATCTTTAGCTGACACGAAGCATATGCAATAACTCACCCATTTTGCATCAACACACATCCCAAGCCGACGCGTGAAGCACCACAATATACCATATACATCCCCGAGCCGGAAGGCAATGCAAGAACTAGTGTTGTAGTCAAAGTCGTCTTGAGCTTCTAAAAGCTCGTATCACAATCATCGGACCAACGGAAAGGAGCACCATTCTAGGTCAATCTAGTTAGAGGTGATGCAATATATGAAAATCCCTGCACAAATCGACGGTAATAACCTGCTAACCCCAGGAAACTCCTGATCTCGGTCACTGAAGTAGGACGCGTCCAACTCTGAATTGTCTTAATCTTCTTGGGATCCACCTTAGTACCCTCTCCCGACACAATATGCTCCAAGAATTCCACTGACTCTAACCAAAACTCACACTTGGAGAACTTAGCGTATAGCTTCTGCTCTCGCAAGGTCTGAAGCACTACTCTCAAATGTTGCTCGTGCTCTCCCATGCTACGTGAGTCTATTAAGATGTCGTCAATAAAGGCGATGATAAAGGAATCAATATAAGGTCTAAACACCCTGTTCATCAAGTCCATAAACGTTGCTGGGGCATTTGTCAAGCCAAAGGACATTACCAGAAACTCATAATGACCGTATCTAGTACGAAAAGCAATATTTAGAACATCTGAGTCCCGAATCTTCAACTGATGGTACCCTGATCTCAAGTCGATCTTAGAGAAAACCCTAGCACCCTATAACTGGTGAAACAAATCATTAATGTGCGGCAACAGGTACTTGTTCTTGATGGCAGCCTTGTTCAACTGGCGGTAATCAATGCACATCCGCATGGTCCCATCCTTCTTCTTTACAAACAATACTGGTGCACCCCAAGGTGACACACTTGGTCTAACAAACCCATTTGCTAACAACTCCTCAAGCTGCTCCTTTAACTCTTTCAACTCTTTCGGGGCCATACAGTACGGTGGAATAGATATAGTCTAGGTACCTGGAGCCAAATCAATGCAGAAATCAATATCATGATCCGGTGGCATGCCAGGAATGTCAGAAGGAAACACATTGGTGAACTCTCGGACTACTAGAACTGAATCAATCGTTGGACACTCTGCGGTGGTGTCCCGAACATAGACTAGATAAGCCAAGTAGCCCTTCTCGACCATATGTCGAGCCTTCAGAAAATAGATGACCCGACTAGATGTATTAACTAAGGAACCCTTCCACTCCAACCTTGGCAACTCTGGCATTGCTAATGCAACAGTCTTGGCATGGCAATCTAGGACGGCGTGATATGGGGATAACCAATTCATGCCCATGATGACCTTAAAGTCGGTCATATCAAGTAACAAGAGATCTGCTCTAGTCTTGAAACCACAGAATGTGACCACACAAGACTGGTAGATCTAATCCACAACCACAGAATCGCCCACAGGAGTGGACACATGAACGGCAGTAACCAAGGGCTCATAAGGGATATCCAAGAAATGAGCAAACAGGCATGACACATATGAATAGGTGGACCCTAGACAAATAGCACTGAATCATCCCTACTGCAGATGGAAATAATACATGTGATAATGGCATCTGAGGCCAATGCATCTGGTCTGGCCGGAATGGCATAGAATCTGGCTAGAACGCCAGCTGGCTGGCCTCCACCTGTTTGAGCAGTAGCTGGCTGACCTTTCCCTGTCTAGCCTCCACCTCTAGGACAACCCCTGTCGGCTTGTCCCACTCCTCTAGGCGGCTGGGCAATCGATGTTGTAATCATGGGTTGCTAACCCTGCTGTATTGCCTTGCCCCGAAGCCTGGAGTAGTATCTCCTCATATGACCAAGGTCTCCGCACTCAAAATAACCCCGTGGTGCGGCGACCTGATGCCCTGATGGTTGATCCTGATGGCTGGCCCTGATGGCCTGTAGACCCACCAAAATAAGCCTGAATAGCCGGTGGATAGTATGAACTCTTCGGCATAGCACTGAAATAGGAACCAGAAGAATCTTCGGGACCTGAATACCTACTGGAGGAACCCTAAATAGTTGGCGGGCGGTAGGAACTCTCTGGTATGGCGCTGAAATAGGGGCGCGCTGGAGCACCTCGAGGGGGTGGTGGTACTAAATATAGGGGCCTACTAGACTGACCCCTACCAAACTGAGCTGTGCCCCTAACCGGGGCACCTCTGAACTCTCAGGAAAATCTAGCTCTCTTGTCCTGCTGCATTTGCTCCCTACCTCTCAGACGGTAGCCCTCAATCCTCCTTGCAATCTCCACCACTAGCTGATAAGGAGTCCCCATCTCCACCTCTCGGGCCATGTTAGCCCTAATGCCAGAATGCAGCCCTGCAACGAACCTCCGCACCCTCTCTGCGTTAGTAGGAAGTATCATCAGTGCATGGAGGGATAACTCAGAAAACTTCGCCTCATAGTCGGTCACTGACATCTGACCCTGATCAAGCTGCTCAAAATGATACCGTAGCTTTTCCCTCTCAGAGGGTGGGATATACCTGTCCAGGAATAACTGTGTGAACTGACCCCAAATGATGGGAGGAGAACTTGCTGGCCTGCCAAGAACATAAGACTACCACCATCTACGGGCCCTACCCTTCAGCTGGAAAGTAGTGAAGTCAACCCCATGTGACTCCAATATCCTCATGTTGTGCAGTCTGTCTCTATACCTATCAATGAAATCCTGGGAATTCTCATGACGCTCACCCCCAAAGACAGGAGGGTGTAGCCTAGTCCATCTGTCCAATAACTTATGCAGATCACCATCCACAACTGGTCTGGGCTCGGGCACCACTGTAGCAACTGGCTAAGCCCCATCCACGGGTAGTGCACCCGGAGTTTGATACACTGCAATTGCATGACCAGGAGCCTGAGAAGTAGGAGTCTGTGCTCCCCCTCCCTCCTGGGATGTAGTTGGATCCGCTGGAAAAAAAACAGCCTGAGTCATGGTGTCCATGAACCGCAACATACGGCCCATGACCTCCTAGAAACCTGGTGTTGTCATGAAGTCCGCTGTGGTAGGCTCAGCTACGGTCACCTCTCCCTGCTCCTCAATGGTAGGATCTCCCGCAAGATCCGCTAGTGGTGCTACTAGAACAACTCTGGGATGCCCTCGTCCCCTACCTCGGGCCTATCATGACCCGGCTTTTCCACCCTCGGGAGTCGTGATGGCGCCTACTAATACGAGCTAGGCAAGCCAATCAATTGCACAATATACATTTTTACCCATTTTATATTCATAAACAATTTCGAAATAATAACAGTTAAACAACAGAATTTAACATAAGCAGAAGAAAGAAACAATGAGCTATCTGAACATGAATATCCAATAAAACTGTTTGGGTCTCGACTACCCAGAACTGGTGTCACAGTTTCACAGACAGTCTAAGAATACCACAAATAAAGGGCCTGAAAGCAAGAAATAAATACAACACTATCTCTAGAAATGCATGAAAGAAACAGGAATAGTATATAGAAGGAGACACCAAGTCCTGCGGACGCCTGCAGGACTACCTCGGATCGTCTGATGATCAAGAATCTGCAATCTCACTGCGGTCCGAAGTCCACAACACTGGGGTTTGCACAAAAGAGTGCAGAGTGTAGTATCAGCACAACCGACCCCATGTGCTGGTGAGTGTCTAGCCAAACCTCGACGAAGTAGTGACGAGGCTAGGACCAGTTAAAAACTTAGGTTCTACCCAAAACACTCAATTTCCTCCATGAAAATAATTGATTTTGAGTTGAAATCATGTTAAAAGATGTTAATGAAAGAAGAAAACTAGTTAAAAATGACTTACAATTGATTTGGAGAAGAAGAAGCCTTTGAAAAATCGCCCTGGTGTGTTTATGTTTTGAGAGGATATGAAAAATGGGTTTAAAATTGTCTAAGTATAAAGTTGCAAGTCGTAGGTATGGGAAATGCGAACAGGGGTTCGCAATTGCAAACCCCGACCTCTGCTAAGCTAGGAAATGCGAAATAGGGCTCGCATTTGCGAACTCTTCATAAATGCTGAACTTTGGAATTGCGACTACAGCATCGCATTTGCGATCACTGGCCAAATGGGAAACTTCGCATTTGTGAGGATAACCTCGCATTTGCGAGAGGGAGCTGGCCTATTCTTTCGCAATTGCGACAAGCCACACGCATTTGCGACATCACATTTGTGAGCCAATGCAAAGCCTGCAGTCCTGTTGTGCACAGCTGAAAAACCTGCAATTATCTAAGTTCAAAATGCACCCCGTGGCCTATCCAAAACTCACCCGAGCCCTCGGGGCTCCAATCCAAATATATACACAACCTCAAAAATATCCTACGGACTTATTCGTGTAATAAAATCACCAAAATAACATCATGAACATCGAATTAAACCTCAAGATCAATGAAATTTCTCAAAACTTCTTTAAACATCAAATTTTGCATTTAAAGTCCGAATCACGTCAAACGGATTCGTTTCTTACCAAACTTCATAGAATTATCTTAAATCATATATAACACTTGTACGGGGCGCTGGAACCAAAATATGGGCCTGATACCAACACGTTCTAATCAAAATTTATTTCCAAACCTTATGAACAATTTCAGAAAACAATTTTCTTCAAAAATTCATTTGTCGGGCTTGGGGCCTCGGAATTCGATTCCGGGCATACGCCCAAGTCCCATATTTTCCTACAGACCCTTCGGGATCGTCCAATCAGGGGTCTGGGCCTGTTTACCTAAAACGTTGACTGAAGTCAAATTAATTTATTTTATAGTCAAAATTTATTATTTTTCACATATTTTCACATTTAGGCTTTCTGGCTATGCGCCCGAATGGCGCACGCAAATCGAGGTGATGCTAAAAGAGGTTTTTAAGGCCTCAAAATGTAGAATTTTATTTTAAAACACCTGATGACCCTTCTCCACTTCTAAAACAACCGTTCATCCTCGAACAGACAGAAGAAGGAAGTACCTAAGTTGGAGAAAAGATGGCGATAACGGCTCCGCATATCGGACTCGGACTCCCAGGTCGATGCCTCAGGAGGCTTACTTCTCCACTGAACACGAACCGAAGGAAAACTCTTCGATCTCAACTGATGAACCTGCCGGTCTAGAATAGCCACCGACTCCTCCTCATAAGGCAAGTCCTTGTCCAACTGGACAGTGCTGAAATCTACCACGTAAGATGGATCGTCATGATATTTCCGAAGCATGGACACATGAAACACTGGATGCACGGCTGATAAGCTCGGCGGCAATGCAAGTTTATAAGCCACCTCTCCCACTCGATCAAGAATCTCAAACGGGCCAATGAACCTAGGGCTAAGCTTGCCCTTCTTCCCAAATCTCATCACGCCCTTCATAGGCGACACTCGAAGCAATACCCGTTCACCGACCATGAATGTCAAATCACGAACCTTGCGGTCTGCATAACTCTTTTGCTTGGACTGAGTTATATGAAGCCTATCCTGAATAATCCTAACCTTGTCCAAGGCCTCCTAAACCAAATCCGTACCCAACAACCGAGCCTCTCCAGCTCAAACCATCCAACCAGAGACCGACATCGCCTACCATATAAAGCCTCATAAGGAACCATTTGGATAATCGACTGGTAACTGTTGTTGTAGGAAAACTCTGCTAAAGGCAAAAACTGATCCCACAAGCCTCCAAAGTTAATGACACAAGCTCGGAGCATATCCTCCAAAATTTGAATGGTCCGCTCAGACTGCCCGTCCGTCTAGGATGAAATGTTGTGCTCAACTCAACCTGCGTGCCCAACTCTCGCCGAACTGCTCTCCAGAAATGTGAGGTAAACTGCGTACCTCGGTCCAAAATGATAAACTCGAGCACACCATGAAGACGAATAATCTCCCGGATATAGATCTCAGCTAACCTCTCGGAAGAATAGGAGACTGCCACAAGAATGAAATGTGCTGACTTGGTCATCCTATCAATAATAACCCACACTGCATCGAACTTCTTCCGAGTCTGTGGGAGTCCAACAACAAAATCCATAGTGATCCACTCCCTCTTCCACTCGGGAGGCTCAATCCTCTAAAATGAACCATTGGGCCTCTGATGCTCGTACTTAACCTTCTGACAATTCAAACACCGAGCCACATATGCAACGATATCCTTCTTCATTCTTCACCACCAATAATGTTGCCGCAAATCCTGATACATCTTAGCGGTGCCCGAATGAATAGAGTATCGGGAACTATGGGCCTCCTCTAAAATCAACTCCCGAAGCCCATCCACATTAGGCACACAAACTTGACCCTGCAATCTCAAAACTCCATCATCACCTAAGGTCACCTGCTTGGCACCTCCATGCTGCACCATTTCTCTGAGGACGCATAAATAGGGATCATTATACTGCCGATCTCGGATATGCTCTAATAAAGAAGAATAGGCGACCGTGCAAGCTAACACACGACTGAGCTCAGAAACATCCAACCTCACGAACTGATTGGCCAAAGCCTGAATATCCAAAGCAAGCGGTCTCTCACCGACCAGAATATAAGCAAGACTGCCCATACTGGCTGACGTCCTACTCAAGGCATCGGCCACCACATTGGCCTTTCCCGGATGATATAAGATAGTGATATCATAATCTTTCAACAACTCCAACCACCTCATTTGCCTCAAATTCAACTCCTTTTGCTTGAAAAAATACTGAAGACTCTTGTGATCCGTGAACACCTCACATGTTACGCCATACAGATAATGCCTCCAAATCTTTAACGCGTGAACAATGGTTGCCAACTCCAAATCATGAACCAGATAGTTCTTCTCATGAACCTTTAACTGCCGCAAAGCATAGGCAATGACTTTGCCATACTACATCAACACTGCACCTAGTCCAATACGAGATGCATCACAATAAACTGTATAAGGCCCTGAACCTGTGGGCAAAACCAACACCGGTGTCGTAGTCAGAGCTGTCTTGAGCTTCTGAAAGATCGCCTCACACTCATCCGACCATCTGAACTGGGCACCCTTCTGGGTCAACCTGGTCATCGGGGTTGCGATAGATGAAAACCCCTCCACGAACCGACGATAGTAGCCTGCCAATCCCAAGAAACTCTGAATCTCTATAGCTGATGCTGGTCTAGGCCAATTCTTGACTGCCTTAATCTTCTTCGAATCTACCTGAATAATCTCTGCTGATACAACATGACCCAGGAATGCAACTAAACTCAACCAAAACTCACACTTCGAGAACTTAGCATATAACTGACTATCCCTCAAGGCCTGAAGAACCACTCTAAGATGTTTCTCGTGCTCCTCCCGACTGCGGGAATATATCAAAATATCATCAATGAAGACTATGAAGAACGAATCCAAGTAAGGCCTGAACACTCGGTTCATCAAATCCATAAAAGTTGTTGGGGCATTTGTCAACCCAAATGACATCACCAAGAACTCATAATGCTCGTACCGAGTGCAAAAAGCAGTCTTAGGGATATCAGATGCCCTAATCCTTAACTGAAGGTAGCCAGATCTCAAGTCAATCTTCGAAAATACCTTAACACCCTGAAGCTGATCAAACAAATCATCAATCCACGGCAATGGATGCTTATTCTTGATCGTAACCTTGTTCAACTGCGTAATCAATACACATCCTCATCGATCCGTTCTTCTTCTTAACAAACAACACTGGCGCACCCCAAGGCGAAACACTCGGCCTAATGAAACCCTTTTCAAGCAAGTCTTACAACTGCTCCTTCTACTCTTTCAACTCAGGCGGGGCTATACGATATGACGGGATAAAAATGGGCTAAGTGCTAGGAGCCAAATCAATACAAAAGTCACTATCCCTGTCGGGTGGCATACCCGGCAGGTCTGAAGGAAATACCTCAGGAAACTCATGAACAACGGGCATAGAATCAATAGAAGGAACCTCAGCACTAGAATCACGAACATATGCCAAATAGGCCAAACATCCCTTCTCGGCCATATGTCGAGCCTTCACATAACAGATAACACTACGGGTAGAATGACTAGGAGTCCCTCTCCACTTTAAACGAGGTAAACCCGGTAAGGCTAAGGTCACAGTCTTGGAATGACAGTCCAAGATAGCGTGGTAAGGTGATAACCGGTCCATTCCTAATATGACATCAAAATCAACTATGTCCAAAAGAAGCAAATCTACACGAGTCTCAAGACCTCCAATAACCACTATACATGAACGATGGACTCAATCTACCATAATAGAATTACCCACCGGCGTAGACACATAAACAGGATCACTCAAAGAATCACTAGGTATGACCAGATACGGTGCAAAATAAGAGGACACATACGAGTACGTAGACCCTGGGTCAAATAACACTGAAGCATCTCTATCATAAACCAGAACCGTGCCTATAATAACTGCATCAGAAGCCTCATCCTTGGGCCTGGCTGGAAGAGCATAACATCGGGGTTGAGCCCCACCACCCTGAACTACATCTTTGGGATGGCCTGCTGCTAGCTGGCCTCCACCTCTAGTGGCCAGAGCTCCAGCTCTAATACCTCTACCACCTCTACCCCCACCTCTAGCTGGCTGGGTAGGTTGTGGAACACCTGGTGCCTGAACCATGGCACGGGAACCCTGATGTTGAGAACTACTCAGTGCTCGAGGGCAATACCTAGCAATGTGCCTCGTGTTGCCACAAGTAAAACAAGCCCTCGGCTACTGGGGCTGACGACCCTGGAAACTTTGAAGCGGTGGTGCACTGATAGGAGTTGATGGTGCACTATAGGACTACTGATCAGAATACTGCATCTGAGAACCACGGCCACCTAAAGCACCGTGAGAAACCTGAAGTGCTGACTGAAAAGGCCTAGGAGGATGGCCTCTACCATATGAATCCCTACCTCCAGACGAGGTACCACTTAATAGGCCTGAATGACGGGGCCTCTTGTATGACCCATGACTACCTCCCTGCGACAGAACCATCTCCACTCTCCGGGCCACATTGGCTGCCTCTTGGAAAGATATCTCACTCCCAGTCTCCCTAGCCATCTGAAGACGAATCGGCTGAATAAGTCCATCAATGAACCTCTTCACCCTCTCTCTCTCTCTCGGTGGGGAGTATGATAAAAGCATGACGAGCCAAGTCGATGAATGTGGTCTCATAATGGGTAACAGTCATGGAACCCTGCTAAAGACGCTCGAACTGCCTTCGATAGGCCTCTCTCTGAGTGATGAGGAGAAACTTCTCCAGAAATAGCTGAGTGAACTGCTCCTAAGTCAAAGCTGGCGACCCGACTGGTCTAGCCAAACAAAAATCCCTCCACCAAGTCTTGGCGAATCTAGACAAGCGAAAAGTGGAACAATTGACCCCATTGGTCTCAACTATCCCCATGTTCCTAAGAACCTCGTGATAGCTGTCTAGATAATCCTAGGGATCCTCAGTAGATGCACCGCTAAAAGTAGTAGTGAAGAGCTGGGTAAACCTATCCAGCCTCCACAAAGCATCGGCAGACATAGCTGCTCCATCATCGGTCTGATCTACCACACCCGGCTGAACTACTCCAACTGGCTGAACCACTAGAGTCTAAATCTGGGGAGCTACCTTCTCCGGAGTGCGAGTAGCAGGAGTCTGGGCTATTCCTCCAGCCTGAGAGATGGTTGGTGCTGTAGGAAGCAAACCTGCCCGGGTGACACTCTCTGTAAGGCCCATTGAGGTGGACCAGAGCATCCTGAAGAACTAGGGTAGCAATAAACCCCTCTGGGACCTGAGCTGGGCCCACCGGAACTGCTGGGCCTGGAACCTCATCATCAAAATCAACCTGAGGCTTCGCTGCGGGTGATGTTGCTCTAGGCTGAGCTTTGCCCCTACCTCGGCCTCTAGCACAGTCTCGGCCTCGCCCTCTGCCCCTCGTGGGAGCTACTGCTAGGGGCTCGAGCTGCTAGTCAGTGGGTGAGGAAGCGCGTGTTCTCGCCATCCGCGAAAGAACATAGTAGAAATTCAATTAGCTTTGAGAAACCAAATCGCATGACAGGAAAGAATAAATGTGAGATTTTTCCTAACTCTGTATCCTCCGGGGGATAAATACATACGTCTCCGTACCGATCCCTCAGACTCTACTTAGCTTGTCTGTGAACTGTGAGACCCATGTAACCTAGAGCTCTGATACCAACTTGTCATGACCCGGATTTCCCATCCTCGGGAGTCGTGATGGCGCCTACTAATACGAGCTAGGAAAGCCAATCAATTGCACAATTTATCTTTTTACCCATCTTATATTCATTAACAATTTCAAAATAATAACAGTTAAATAGCAGAATTTAACATAAGCAGAAGAAAGAAACAATGAGCTATCTAAACATGAATATCCAATACAACTGTTTGAGTCTCGACTACCCAGAACTGGTGTCACAATTTCAAAGACGATCTGAGAATACTACAGATAAAGGGTCTGAAAGCAAGAAATAGATACAACACTGTCTCTAGAAATGCATGAAAGAAATATGAATAGTAGATAGAAGGAGACGCCAAGGCCTGTGGATGCCTGCAGGACTACCTCGGGTCGCCTGATGATCAAGAATCAGTAATCTCACTACGGTTTGAAGTCCACAACACTGGGGTCTGCACAAAAGAGTGCAGAGTGTAGTATCAACACAATCGACCCCATGTGTTGGTAAGTGTCTAGCCTAACCTCGACGAAGTAGTGACGAGGATAGAACCAGAATACCAAATTAACCTGTGCAGTTCAAATATATACAGCGGAAAAGAAATACAAAAATAAACAAATAAAGATAGGAGGGCGAGACATGCTTCGGGGAATAACAGGTAAAACAGAATATCAAGAGAATTATAAAGGAATCAAAATCAACCACTTATAAGAATAAGGAAAACAAAGACAGATTTCACTTTCTTTTCACATCTTGTTGCAGGCGTGCAACCCGATCCCATTTCCTGTATCTCGTGGTAGGCGTGCCACCCATTCCCATTTCATGTATCTCGTGGTAGGCGTACCACCAGCTCCCAGTTCATTTATCTTGTGGTAGGCGTACCACCCGCTCCTATTTTATTATATCTTGTGGTAGGCGTACCACCCGCTCCCATTTCATTATATCTTGTGGTAGGCGTACCACCCGCTCCCATTTTATTATATCTTGTGATAGGCGTACCACCCGCTCCCATTTCATTATATCTTGTGGTAGGCGTACCACCCGCTCCCAGTTAAAAGCCAACAATAATCACAAGGAATCCTGGCAAGGGAACAATAATATCAAACAAACATCCCGGCAAGGGAACAATAATGATAATAACATGTGAGGCACGATAAACCACAATGGAGTCAATAGCAATTTATAACACAAGACTCACGGGCATGCTTGAAACCGACGTATAGATACTCGTCACCATGCCTATATGTCGTACTCCACAATTAACACGTAGCAAATAGACACCACTCATAATCCCTCAAGCTAAGGTTAGACCAAACACTTACCTCGATGCCACAAACACAATTTACGTTTCAATTATAGCTTTACCCATTGATTCCACCACCAATTCACTCAAATCTAGCCATAAGTTACTTAATTGCATCAATAAATGCTAAATGAATCAACCCCAATGCATGAAAATGAGTTTTCCAAAGTTTTACCCAAAAAATCAAAAATCGCGCCCGGGCCCACATGGTCAAAACCCGACGTTCGAACCAAAACCCGATTACCCATTCCCCCACGAACCCAAATATATAATTTGTTTAGAAATCAGACCTCAAATCGAGGTCCAAATTCCCAATTTTTTGAAAAACCTAGTTCTACCCAAAACACCCAATTTCCCCCATGAAAATCATTGATTTAAGTTGAAATCATGTTAAAATATGTTAATGATTAAAGAAAACTAGTTAAAAATGACTTACAATTGATTTGGAGAAGAAGCCTTTGAAAAATTGCCCTGGTGAGTTTATGTTTTGAGAGGATATGAAAAATGGGTTTAAAATTGTCTAAGTATAAAGTTGCAGGTCGCATGTATGAGAAATGCGAACAGGGGTTCGCAATTGCAAACCCCGGCCTCTGCTAAGCTGGGAAATGTGAAATAGGGATCGCATTTGCGAACCCTTCATAAATGCTGGACTTTCGCATTTGCGACTTGGGAATTGCGACTACAGCATCGCATTTGCGATCACTGGCCAAATGGGAAACTTCGCATTTGCGAGGATAACCTCGCATTTGCGAGAGGGAGCTAGCCTAGGCTTCTTTCGCAATTGCGACAAGCCGCTCGCATTTGCGAGCCAGGATTCGTAAATGCGAAGCCTGTAGGCCTGCTCTGCACAGCTGAAAAACCTGCAATTTTCTAAGTACAAAATGCACCTTATGGCCTATCCAAAACTCCCCGAGCCCTCGGGACTCCAACCCAAATATACACACAACCTCAAAAATATCCTATGGACTTATTCGTGTAATAAAATCACCAAAATAATGTCATGAAAATTGAATTAAACCTCAAGATCAATGAAATTTCTCAAAACTTCTTTAAACATCAAATTTTGCATTTAAGGTCTGAATCACGTCAAACGAATTCTATTTCTTACCAAACTTCACAGAATTATCTTATATTATATATAAGACCTGTACCGGGCGTTGGAACCAAAATACGGGCCCGATACCAACACATTCTAATCAAAATTCATTTCCAAACCTTATGAACAATTTCAAAAAACAATTTTCTTCACAAATTCATTTCTCGGGCTTGGGACCTCAAAATTCGATCCTGGCATATGCCCAAGTCCCATATTTTCCTAAGGACCCTTCGGGACCATCCAATCACTGGTTCGGGTCCGTTACCAAAACGTTGATCGAAGTCAAATTAATTCATTTTATAGCCAAAATTTATCATTTTTCATAGATTTTCACATATATGCTTTCCGGCTACGCGCCCGGACTACGCACGCAAATTGAGGTGATGCTAAAAGAGGTTTTTAAGGCCTCGAAACATAGAATTTCATTTTAAAACAGTTGTTTCTCTAATTCTATGCATAGTTGCTTAATTGTGTGGCCAGTAGTTGAGTTCTATTTACTAATGTATGCTATGCTTGGGAATGTCATGTTTAGATTATAGCAGAATTAGAGAGAGCTTGTTTCTGAACTTGTGGCTCGATGAAAGATTTCTCGGTTAGGAAAGGAATATACCTAACAGTCTTGCTTAGTTTAATACTATATTACATTCGTTCATGACAGATTCAAAACCATAGAAATATATGATTGATATATTATGGATAGACGGATAGTATTGTGGGAACATGCTATTTATATAAATTATCCGGTCAACTAGAAATCATAGATAATTTGGATTAACAGGTGTAATTATGAACTCAATAGGATTAAAAAACCGACCACAACCCTGGAATATATATCTCCCTTGGCTACGTGTTTAAATTTTACAATAGTAGTTTTAATAGAAAAGTTGACTTTTGATCATCTTGGACATTATATTGATTTTAGTTTTCTTAGTTAATGGTTAATATAAGTCTCTGTGGGTTTGACATGCGACTTTCGAGTCACTTTTTTACTTGAAGGCCACGTATTCTTGTGTGTACTTGGGTAAACAACATTAGCCAACCCATAGCTCTAGAATATTGTCTCTTATTGAATTCGTCTCTAATATTTGCCAACTTGTTTCCTTTAATCTCTTAATTTGTTACTCTAGATTAATTTTAGTTAAATATTCATACTTTACGATTCGCGTGAATATTAATTGTTTGGATTAATTTAGTTTATAATTAATCACAAGTCCCTGTGGGTACGATATCTGGACTTACAATCCTATATTACTTGTCGACCACGTATACTTGCGTGTACATTTGGGAGCAATCAATAATCTTAGTTTTTATATTTAGTTTGGTAGCAACTTAAATCAAAGGTTTATTTTCCTGTCGCCTGAAGCTGAAGATTTATTAGAGCATTATTTAAATTAATTCTTGTGAAGACAATTTAATACTATACTATCTTTGACTAGCGAGCCTAAGTTTTATACACCGGTTTTGTGCTCGTCAGTGGTAGAAGAGGAACCAAAGGATGATAAGGTGGAAGAGAATAATAAAGCATACAATGTTCCTCCAGATACTATTAGGCATATTGTTGATAAGACTGCACCGTACGTGGCGAGGTATGGGGAACTTTTTGAGAAGCCGCTTATGCTAAAATACACTGGTGATGCTAAATTTGGTTTCCCGAATGCTTCGGATCCTTACCATGCCTATTATCTGAAGCTTTGCGCACCGAATCAACATCCTACTCAGCCAGCAGTTTCAGCCTCTGCTCTTACCGCTTATTAGATGAAAATCTTAGTTTGACTGCCAATTTAGACCGATCGTTTTGCTGAATAGGAAATTTGCTTTGTGTGAATATTATTGACTTTAACATTATATGCTTACATGTTCTTATTTTCAAGTCTCGAACATGATGTGTTTTCATTAGGTTTCAAGATATCCTGGTGCTTATTAGAGAAAAAAATGCTAAAAACCGATCATTTTGTTGAATATAAAATTTTCTTCGTGTGTTAAATATTATTTACTTAACATATTATGCTTACACCTTCTTATTTGCAAGTCTCGAACATGATGTGTTTTCATTAGGTTGTAAGATATCCTGGTGTTTGTTGAATTTAAGATGATTGAATCCTGTGAGATAAGTACTGAAGCTACCAACTTGGTATAGTTGGTAAAACATATAAATTTTGAGGAAATGAGGCATTATACGAGTTGACTCAATGCCTTTGGAACTATACTTTGGAAATACCGAATTGTTCACAGAGCGTCTTGCACAAATAATTTTGCTGAAATTTTGAATTTATTATGAATCTCTTTTCTTCATAGTAGATAACGTGGAAATAGCTTCTTGCAGAAATACAGGGTAAGACTGCGTACAATAGACCCTTGTGATCCAGCCTTCCTCGGGCCCTGCGCATAGCGAGAGCTTAGTGTACAGGGTGGCCCTTTTTTTCTTCATAGTAGATAATTTTCAAATTTAGTATCTATTGCATAGTAGATAACTTCTTTTGCATTAAACAAACATATTAGGGACCTGGTATGGGTATTCTAGAAGAATAAGGCCCACGGGTTGTCTTGTTAAAGTAGCCGAGAGGAGCATGAGCAACATCTTCGGATTGTACTTCAGGACCTGAGAGATAGTCAGTTATATGCCAAGTTTTGAAAGTGCGAGTTTTGGTTGGACTCGATCGCTTTCTTGGGGCACGTAGTATCGGCAGAGGGCATTTAGGTAGATCCTAAGAAGATTGAGGCAATTCAGAATTGGCCTAGAACCACTTCAGCTATGGAGATCCGGGTTTCTTAGGTTTGGTGGGATATTAGCGTCCCTTTGTGGAGGGGGTCTCATCTATAGCAGCCCTATTGACTAGGTTGACCCAGAAGGGTGCCTCGTTCATATGGTCAAACGAGTCTAAGGTGAGCTTTTAGAATCTCAAGACTGTTTTTGACTACGGTGCCCACAGGTTCAGGATCTTACATGGTGTATTGTGATGCATCTCGCATGGGGATCGGTGTATTATTGATGTAGGATAATAGGGTGATTTCATACACATCGCGACAGTTGAAGGTTCATGAGAAGAATTAACATGTTCATGACTTAGAGTTGGCAGCCATTGTTCATACACTGAATATTTGAAGGCACTATCTTTACGGCGTGTCATGTGAGATATTCACGGATCATCGGAGCTTGCAGTATTTGTTCAAACAGAAGGATCTCAATTTGAGGCAGAGGAGGTGGTTGGAACTATTGAAAGACTATGATATCACTATCTTATATCATCCCGGGAAGGCCAAGGTGGTGGGCTGGTGGCTGATGCCATGAGTAGAAAGGCAGTGAGTATGGGTAGCCTTGCGTACATTCCAATCGGTGAGAGACCGCTTGCATCAGATGTTCAGGCTTTGGCTAATCCGTTCGTAAGGTTGGATATTTCAAAGCCCAGTCGTGTTCTAGCTTGTACAATCGCTCAGTTTTCCATGTTTGAGCGCATTAGGGAACGACAGTATGATGACCCTCATTTGCTTGTCCTTAGGGACATATTGTGGCACGGTGGTGCCAAGAAGGTTATTGTTGGAGATGACATAGTTTTGAGGATGCAGGGTCATATTTGTGTACCCAATGTAGATGAACTTCGTGAGTTGATTCTTGAGGAGGACCACAGTTTCCAGTATTCTATTCATTCGGGTGCCGCGAAGATTTATCAGGACTTACGGATGCGCTATTGGTGGATGAGGATGAAGAAGGATATATTTGCATATATAGCTCGTGTCTAAATTGTCAGCAAGTAAAGTATGAGTATCACAGACCTGGTGGTTTGCTTCAGAAGTTAGAGATTCCTGAGTGAAAGTGGGAGTGAATCACTATGGATTTTGTTGTTGGACTCTCGCTGACTCAGAAGAAGTTCGATGTCATTTGGCTTATTGTAGACAGGATGACCAAGTTAGCGCATTTCATTCATGTGGCAGTTACCTATTCTTCAAAGCGGTTGGCTGAGATTTACATCCGCGAGATCGTTCGTCTTCACAGTGTGCCAGTGTCTATCATTTTGATCGAGCTGCATAGTTCACCTCACACTTTTGGAGGGAAGTACAACATGAGTTGGGCACGCAGGTGAGTTGAGCACATCATTTCATCCTTAGACGGACATACAGTCAGAGTGCACTATTCAGATATTTGAGGATATGCTTCGCATTTGTGTTATAGATTTTGGGGATTCGTGGGATCAATTATTTCCACTTGCATAGTTTGCCTACAACAACAGCTACCAGTCAAGCATTCAGATGGCTCCCTATGAGGTATTATACGGGAGGTGGTGCCGATCTCCAGTTGGATGGTTTGATCTGGGGGAAGCTCGGTTGTTGGGTACGGATTTGGTACGGAATGCCTTGGATAAGGTCAAGATTATTCAGGATCGTCTTCGCACAGCTCGGTCTAGGAAAAATAGTTATGCTGACTGTAGAGTTTGTGATGTTGCATTCATGATCGGAGATTTTGTATTGCTCCGGGTTTCAACCATAAAGGGTGTGATGAGGTTCGAAAAGAAGGGCAAGTTGAGCCCTAAGTCTATTGGACCTTTTGAGATTCTTCAGAGAGTGGGTGAGGTGTGTTAGTGGGTGGGAGTCCGAGTCGGACATGAGAAGTAGATATCCATACCTTTTCACCCGTTTAGGTACTTTTCCATGTCCGTTCGAGGACGAACGGTTGTTTTAGAGGTGGAGAATGTGATGATCTGATAGGTCATCTAGAGTTTTAAACCCTAATTTTGTGTTTCAAAACTTCAAATATCTTATTTTAGCCTTCCTCGATTTGCGTGCACAGTCCGAGTATTTTTTCGGAAGACTTTTATGTTAAAAATTAATAAAATATGAATTTTTTGCTTAAAAATTCATTTGAGTTGATTTCAGTCAATGTTTTAAGCAAACAGACTCGGATCCATATTATTACAGTCCTAGTGGATCCGTATCGTGATTTGGGACTTGGGCGTATGTCCGGAATCGCATTCGGAGGTCCCTAACTCGAGTTATCGTACTTTGTTGAAACATTGAAGTTTAAAGGCTTAATGAACCTAAAGGTTTGACCAATTTTTAACTTTATTGATATCAGGTCCATATATTAGTTTCGGAACCTGGTATAATTTCATTACTATATTTATGACTTGCTTGTTAAATTTGGTGAGAAACAGAATTAGTTGATGCATTTAGTTTTTGGTGTCTGTTGCAGATCTCGCATTTGCGAAGAATCATTCGCATTTGGAAGACTGGGCATGGTTGGGGGGTCCTCGCATTTGCAAGGTAAAGTTCGCAATTGCGAACTTGACAATTCCGCTTTTGTGAAGGCAGAGTCGCAATTGCGACTCAGCACTGTTTTGAGGATCTTCGCATTTGCGAGGGCTTCAGGGTTCACATTTGCGACCATTTTATCGCAATTGCGATCACTGGGATTCTGAGAGGAGTTCGCTACATGTTGAGATCGCAACATTTCGAAGATCACCCGTAGGCTGATCCCGCCATCTCGATGCCATGAGTGCTTTGAGTGGCTGATCTAATATCCCCACGGATGCTGCCCTCGGGATCGGCGGCCAAATTTTATTAATGGCTATATTTGAGCTGGCATCGACTGGATCTTCAGCCGGAACTCCATCTTGGCCAACCGGGGGTACGTCGTTCCCTGGTGTTATGTTATCACTTTCGTCGTTGTGGCCAAAAACATTATCACGTGTAGGGGTGTTGACTGAGAGTTCGACAATAGTCCTGGAATCAAAGATACTTCAAAGAACAAGTGCAAAATAGCATGCATTATGAAAGTTTGTACTAGGTAATCACTATTATCCTTAGCCCCACGATGGGCGCAAAACTGTTTACCCTTAAAATTGGATAACAATTGAATTTGTACGCGGTTTTAAGGATACATGATATACTTAATACAAATTAAGAAGATAGATTAATATTGAAATTAATGATAAGAAAATAAATGCAAACCACAAAATTGAATAGTCTTAGCATCTGAATTTGATCACCCTCGAGCCAAGAAATGTCTTAACTAGTGTTAGAACTAATCAACAAGATGATAAGAACAAGAAATGATCAGTATATTTCTTTTTTATGCGTGTTACAATGTGTTCTACAAATGATCAGAACCTCACTTTATATAGTAGGGGTGTTCTAATATTGGTACAATTCTATACAATGTAAAAAATATCATAATTTGCTAATTAATCGGCCTCTTCTTGATACGTGCCGAGATTTTTGCCGTGATCTTCGACCGATTGCGGATATTTAGGCTTTCCATTATTTAGCTCGGCAAGTTTTCCTCGATCTTGTTCGGTCTCGATCTTGCTCGGTCTCTAGGTCACAAGCTCGACGATCTAATTTTGCGCCTTGGTTCGATATAATCCGAGCTCGAGCATTGACCTGCCATATTTCAGCCTCGATTGGTCAAACAATGGACAAACCCAGTTTCGACCGTCTATAAGGAACAAATAGGATTATTTAATAATAAGAAAGAAAAAGTGAGAAAAAATAAGGTAACGCAACCATACCAAGTCGGTCGTTACATAAGTGGTACTTTTCGTCTTTACGAGAGACGAATTTAATAATGTGATACAAACAATTTAGAGGTAACACCCTAATATCACCCCAAAACTGTCATATTTTTGTTAATTACCTACTTAAACTATTCGGTGTCCCAAATCCTCCTGAACTATGTTGCCCTTCATATTAAAAACCCCTCATTGCATTCTTAGAGGTACGTCTAGTACACTCTGTGAGCACGTGATTTTTGCCCTACAAGAACTACTCCCAAAAATTCAAAATAAAATAGTTTTGTGTTGCTTGTACTTGTCTGTGCATGTTTATTTTTACTTTAATTAAGAAAAATACAAAAATATGTGTTGCATGTGCATTTAGGATTTAATTTTACAATTAGGAATTAATTAAAAAATATTTGCGAGGATGAAAATCACAAAAAATATGTACTTGGCATTTTTTAGCATTTAATCTCCAATTGTGTGATTTTATTTTAGTTGGTATTTAATGGTGTGATAATTGTTATTAGGAATTAATTAGTATTTTTTAATTTGGTTTATAATTTAATTTAGAATTTTTATTAATTAGGAAATAAAAGAAAAGAAGGAAAGGGAACAAATGGAAACCGGACTGGGCCAAATTGGCCATAGCCCAGTTCTTACAAATAAATTAGCCCAATACCCGCCCCAATCCAGTCCGTCTCCAGATATATCCAAACGATGTCGTATCTGGCCAATAGATCCAAGCCATTGATTTGTTTTGATCGAATGGTCCAGATCACCCCTTCCATAACCCATTTTTGACCCATTCCCTATACCCGGTCTAACCCGATCCCCTCACAAAACCAAGCGACATCGTCTCTTTAAGTGAGTTGATCCAAGCCGTCGATCTCAATTGATCTAACGGCTAGGATCAAATCAATTTCCCCCATATATAAGCCCAAACCATACCCCCCCCCCCCAAACATACCCCCCCCCATTCGCCTTCGTCTCTAACCTAGAGACATGCCCAACACCCTTCGCTTTCAACCACCACCCTCCGCCCACCGGAAATCGCCTCACGGCGGTTCCGGTGGTCCAAACAGCCCCAAAATTACACCACAGCCTCCCCACGACGTCCTCTTTCCAAATCCCGAATCGGTTTTCCTCGAATCAGTACCAGACGCTTTGAATCTTAGATCGAAGAATCGAACCAAACCCTAATCCGTCCAATGGTCACCAAGTTCACACCCCAGCTTCCCATCGACCTCCCCAACCTAACCCTTCTAACCATCACCCTCGAATCATGGCCGACTGCTTCGAATCTTAGATCGAAGGCAAGACCTCAAACCTCAAACCTACCCAATCAGTCCCAAATTAACACCATACCACCACCTGACTTCCCTCGTCCCTAATCTAGCACCACTATCATTCGAATCAAGCTGGATGCTTTCGAATTTGAAGTCGACTCGACGAACCCCAAAAGAACCAAGCTAGGGGATCGATACACAGTAGAAAACGGAGGTAAGAATCGACCTTAGTCGTGTGTTCTCAGTCGAGAACACTCGATTAAGGTCCATTTCGGCTTCAGAATCAAGTTGAAGCTTCGAGTAGGACGAATTCGTTTGGTCTGAAATTCTAAGGTACTTATTTTTCTTTACTTTTTCTTTTGTTGTTTCATGGCTTGTCTGATTAAGTTTCGTTATAGTTATATCTTTTTCAATTACTTTCCTTTCTATTTTCTCCATCAGACTTTTTCTTGGTCCATCTTCTTCTATCAGTCAACATATGGTTAAATAGCTTCGTCGATTAATTCGGTTTAATTGTAGTTCAGTAGTTCTGGTCAAATCGTCTGCTGTTACGCCAAATTATTTCATTTTTATGCGATGTTTGGTCCCCTACTCTGTGATGTGACTTGGCATATGAATTTAGTTGTTCATTCAAATGTGTTTACAGTTTCATCTGCTCGTATTTAGGTTTAGTGTAGAATTGTGTTAGTCTATTCCCAGAATCCTTAAACCCTTCATCTTGGTTGCGATATTGTTCGTTCTGATGTGAGTTCAATTGTTGTGTGAGTATAGTGGTTTGAATCTGACTGTGGTTCTGTTCGAGTTTGGAGTCCGATGGAATTGAACTTGTGGTTAAATTTAGCTTTAGTTAATCAGTGATTAGGTTCTTCTGTAAGAATTGGTTATAGCTGAAAGATGTAGCACAGATTAAAGGGGTTAAGTTAGGATAGTAATCACAGGGGTTCCAAGGGGTAATTTGGGAATTGAAAATTTGAAGAAATGGGTAGTTTGAGTGTTCTATCCACTAAGTACTAGTGTACCATTAAAATAATGCATTTGTTTAATAATTAGTGGGGAACAAAACATAATGATATGGGGAGGTTTAAAAGGCATTGATTAAAATATGTTGCACATACCTGCTTGAACTTTAAATAAAGAAAAGACAAGGGTTAATGGGGAACAAAACATATTCTAGTAGAGTTCTATAGGTATCATAGGCAAAATTAGTTTCTTAATTCTACCTAGTGTTCTTACGAGCTGGCAGGGTCAGTGTTTGGGTATAAAAATGGAGGGACTTAGGACAGAGAGGGGGGTCTTTTTTTGGGGGGTTCAGTCTTAGAGAGAGTCTTCCTTCTTGAATCAATTTCTGAGAACTAGAACTCATATAGAGGGTTTGAGAATCAGTTTTCTTGAGAGCTTTTAAAGTTGAATTCTTCTACACTTTGAAACCTTAAGAGTTTGAGAGAGTGCTTTAGACAACCAGCTCACACTGTTACATTGATCTCAAGAGCATAAATAGTTCAAATCTTTCTGTTCTTGTTCTGTGCTTAGATGTTCAGGGAATTTGAAAATATTTGGTGATTTACTCGAGGGGGCTGGGTATTATCTGATTGCTGAAAGGTGTCCTATGACTGCCTAGTCTAATTTCTAGTAGATTCAGTGTTTTGGTTAAGCTTCTTTCTTCCTGGGCTTTGTGACTGTGGTTTGGTCTTGAGCTTGGCCCTGTTTGTTGCTGTTGATTGTCAACCTGCTGGTGTTATTGTTTGTTGCTTCTACTGTTGCATTGATGTGGCTGACCTCTTCTTCTTCCATTGTAACTGATTTCCAAGTACACAGCTTGATCTTGGGTAATTGTGAACTGAAATGCGAAAAATGAACCTGTAATTGAAGCATGAGATCATTTGATTTAGTTTTCTAGTTTATGTATCAGAATGTTTGACTTCTTAACGTTATTAAGACCTTTGCTTGAAGTTGTACTAGTTGGATCGAAATTGTTTATGTCGTAATAAACTAAAAACTGTTTGTATTAGCATGGAATGTTAATCGTTTTGTCTCAAATGTATATGAGCTTTCTTCTACAGTTTAAGTGTTAGTTGTAATTAGGTTCATTTAAATTGGTAGAATAAGTTGGGTTAGCTTCAGCTAGTTGCCTATTATCTTGTGTTGTAAATATGTTTGAAAAAGTAAGCCAACAATAATATAAACCTTTACTAGTTACTTTTCTTTTCAATTCGCCCTAAAAAGGGATGTTGAGTACCACATTTCATATCTGCTCTAATAACAGTAAGCTGAAGGAAGAAAGTATAAATTCTAAAGCAAAACGAATCCACTGTTTAAATATGTCTGATTAAATGATGAGCACATTTGTGAGCCATTTCATGGCTTGCCCGGCTGCAAAGGTTCGCCCCATTAGCCCCGCCTATGCAGTTGATTTCGCCCCATCTAGCTTGGGGCCGTCCTAGGCCCAATACCACGCATTTAATAAGAACCCTTGTCCATCGCCAGGATTGAGTTCCTTTGGGCCCAAAAGTTGAAATGGCATTTGGTCTACTAATTTTCAATTGATAAACTATAGGATTTTCTAATATTAACTAATTGGGCCCCCCTTTTATTTCTTTAAAGACAAATAAATAGAAGAAGAATAGTCATTTTAGGATTAGCCTTTAAATAATAAATGAGACGAGCCTTGCCAAATAAAACGCAGAAGTTGCGGGGCCCTCAGTAAATATTGCGTTAAAGTACTTTATATTTCGGGACGGACCGTCTAATGAATTTCACGGCTTTCCTCAAAATAATAACGCGCTAGACACTTTAGGCGCGCTTTTAACAAATTACTTTCTTAAACTCTGGTGCACATTTATGTGACCCAAATCCAAATCTCAACGGAGTCGAAATGTGTCAATAACCACGGGTGCGTTGATGTGACGTGGTTCGAGATATGTTTTCACGACGTTGCAATTCTCATAAAAAATAATAATAATAATAATAAAAGCGTTAAAAAGTTAAAATTTGCACATAGGTTCAACATGTATTAAAATCAGATAAATAAGCCGAATATGACATTTGAGCGACCGTGCTAGAACCACGGAACTCGGGAATGCCTAACACCTTCTCCCCGGTTAATAGAATTCCTTATCCGGATTTCTGGTTCGCAGACTGTAATACAGATTCAATCTTTTCCTCGATTCGGGATTCAACCGGTGACTTGGGACACCATAAATATCTCAAGTGGCAACTCTGAATTAAATAATAAATCCCATTTCGATTGTCCTTTAATTGGAAAAACTCCTTTACGCCCTGCGAGTGCAGGTAAAAAGGAGGTGTGACAGCTCTGGCGACTCGGTTGGGGACCGAACCCAGAATTTCTTGTTCAGGGTTCAAGAATTCGAGCTTAGAATAATTGTTATAATTGGCTTTGTTTATTCTCTGAATTTTACATGTTTGGGCCTAATGTGCTAAATGTTGCTTTTGTCGCTTTGATATTATCTGAACTGTATATAAACTGCTACAAAACCCTTCTCTTCTCACCTTCGGGGATGTGCTCGCTGGTCGAGACTCCCTATTCTTTTAGTGTCATACCTTGAAATAAGAAAGAGGCTCGGACAAGTTACTAAGCCGGATGGCTTTTTGGTTCCCAGTATGTAGCCCCCTCCTCGGCTCGAGTTGTCCGCTCGGGTACACAGTCTAGAACAAATACCCAGGTTATAAACCTAGAATAACTCAACTTCATGCTGGATCCCTAGTAGGAACGTTTGTTTGCATCACGTGCATTTGACTTTGGAGGCTCAACACAGGGGTTGGGTCTGTCTAAGACAGGTGTACCAAAAATGACAAAAGACCATCCTGATGCATCTTACTTGCTACTTGTGCATTTGTTTGCTTCGGACTTGCATGCTGACCGGCTTTTGAATATTTTGAGGAAAAAGAGATAGAGGTACGAGGGTTAAAAGAGAGTTAATCGCTTATTTTGAAAAAAAATGTCCAAATAGTGTCGAAACTCTGCCGAATTTTTGAGAAAAATGAAGAAAAAAAAGAAGAAAAGGAAAAGAAGGAAAAAAATATATATAGTATTATTTGCCAATGAAAAGAGTCTGGTTTTCAAAAAAAGTTTGTTTTATTGGCCCGAACTACGCCAGTTTGATTCCCACAGGGTGTGAGATATGTAGGCAACCCCCATCGGGTCCAACTTCACTTTTTGCGAAATTAGCCAAAAGAACAAAAATTTTATTTGAAAATAATTAGGGTGATGCCATTCTTTCTAGAAATAGCTGAATGTCCCTAAAAAGGCGCCGGAAGGCTATTTTTTGCAAGAACAGCCGCCTGTGGTCATTTTTTTATGCTTTCACCGGTTAGCCGACACAGCCTTAAAATCTTCGACCCCGAGGTGCTGAAAGGTCGTATTGGCAAAACCGGGTCTTACTTTAAAAGAAAAAAAGAAAGAGATAAAAGTGTCCATGTTATCTTTGAGTCAATTGAATCGTGATTTTTGCTTAACACCCTAATAAATGTGCAGAATGAGCACAAGTCAGAATTAGTACGTAACAATTGTGAACAAGATCCCTTTGGATTTGCACATGTGGTGGGATGACTTAGGCGAATCAGGGAGCGACACAGTCAATCTATACCTGGGAGGCCTCACTGGGTTGCTCAAGATTAATCCTAGGGGGGATATCATAAAGGCCTTGGTCGCATTCTGGGACCCGACTCACAACGTATTTCACTTCTCGGATTTTGAACTTACCCCAACATTGGAAGAAATAGTCGGATACATCGGGGGTCCCAAGGTTCCTCTGAGACACCAGTACCTGATTGCTCCTAGGGCCGTAGCCGTACATAGGTTCCTAGACTCTTTGAAATTAAGCAGGGGGTCCATAATCCAGACTTGGCAGCTGGTTTTTGTACTTTGTGGTTTATATACAACAAATATGGCCACATAGGGGGGTTCAACAAGCCGGAAAACAAAATCTATAGCAAAGGAAACCGCCTTAAGTGGGAAGAACATAGGTGTTTTGCATTCATGGTAGCCTTTTTGGGACTCCTGGTGTTTCCTAGAAAAGACGGGAACATTGACATACGAGTATCTGGGGTTGTCAGCACTTTACTTACTCAGGCCAATAGCACCCTCGCACCCATGATAATAGCTGAAATCTTCCGCGCTCTCACAGCCTTCAAAGCCGGGGGAGGCTTTTTTGAGGGGTGTAATGCGCTGCTGCAGATGTGGATGATCGAACACCTATATTGTCGTCCTCAATTTATGAGTTATGGGTCGACGGAGAAAACGTGCATAGAGGAATTTCCTACGAGGGTTGACGGAATCAGCTTACCAGAAGGGGTCACAGAGTGGACAACGCGCCTCCGTTCTGTCACTGCGAGCCAAATAGAATGGTCATTTGGATGGTTGCCTGTGGATGAAATCATAAATATGCCAGCCACTGGATCTCATTTCCTTTTGATGGGGCTCAGGAGTATTCAGCCCTATACCCCTTATCGAGTTTTGAGGCAGTTGGGGAGATGCCAAATAGTTCCGAAAGATGAAGATCTTAGTGGCCAAATAGTCGAGATCGAGCCCAACGGACAATTTCATGAAGCAGCAGTCCGCCAAATTTGGAGCGAGTGTCAATACTTAACGGCAAATATGTGTGTACGTGATCGGTCCAAAGGTGAAGTTTCGCCGGGATACCTTGCTTGGTATAGGAGAGAAATCGAGTTTGGGAGGCCAGCCAAAAGACCCCATCTCCAGGAGTTCGTCGAGGCGTCGCAAGGACAATGGGATTGGTTGACTAAAGAACATGAGTATAGAGCCGCAATAGGCAGATTGGAGAAGCAAGTCATGGAGCTTCATTTTGAAAATGGTGTTCAAGCCTCTGTAAACAAGGGAGAAGAGAAAAAACTAGCTCAGGAAAATGAAGTCCTCAAAGCTCAAATCCAGAAAATGAAAAGAAACCCGGAGAGAAGCCGAGCTGATAAAAGGCTCATAAACGGTTTGAACAAGAAAGCCCTCGAGTATCAAGAAAACCTGGAAAAATCTGAAGCTGGTCTAGCGAGAATCCAGGCGAAATGGATAAAGAAGGCAGAAAAGCAAGCACGGTTTTATGAAGGGACCATCACTATCCTAAGAAGAAGGATATCCACTCTCAAGAATGAGGCGGTCAAGCAGGCTCAAGATTTCAAAGCTAATAGGGAATGTTGTTATGATCTGGTGGCTCGGATAGAGGAAGAAATGCTGCAGTTGCAAAATCAACACTTGCAGGACTCTCGAGTGTTAGAAGCCCGTAATCAGCAAATAGGGCGGTTGCTTCAGGAGAAAGGCGTCATAAGAGAGAGAATTAGAAACATCTCTGACTACATCGTTATGAAGTGCCACATATGTGAGGATATGACTCGCACTACATTCTTTGCAGCAGTGATGACCTTTGTTAAACAAATAATAAACAACTTGGACCGACTTCAAAGGGATCTTGCATATAGGCCCGTGGCGAGACCGAATGATGTCCCACAGACACCAGGAGCATTGATGTACTCATGATTTTCCGTTTGAATTTGTATCTCCTTTTCTCTCAGAGTCTGTGAGTCATGTTAGGTTTTTATTTTCTTTCTGTTTTGAGTCTGTATTTCTTGAGAGTATGATAGCTTAATTTCGGAGTCTGTTTGTCATCTTTGCGTCAGAATCTGTTAGTCTTTTGAAATTTGTTGATATTGAGTCTTTGTAATTGAAACATCTGTTTTTGTAAAAGCTAAAAGAACCAAAAATGTTTTGTTTACTTGCACGCTTATCTGACAGAACTACGCACGGTCTGATTCATGCGGGGACGTGATACGTAGGCAATCTCTATAGGATTCGACCACCACTAAAAACGAAAAGGGGGAAAATGAAAAATAAATAAAGAAGGATAGGATAAAAGAAGGGGCACAATTATGAGAGGCCGGAATGACGCACGCAACTGAAGCAAATGCATGATAGAAAATGGTTAATTGCCTAGGTGCATTGCATCCCAACATGTAACTGCATATGTGTTAAACTCTAAAACTAACAAAGTTGTTGTTGTCCAGAGAATTCAAGCAGTTAGTTTACTTAAAGGATACTGGCACATTATCATTACCAGACCAAATCAAAGGGACCAATACCGTAAATCACGTCTATCCTAGATGTCGACACTAGTGTTGAGGTAGAGGAGTTGGACGTCAATAAAATGAAAGAGAAGATGCTCAAGCTTAAGCAACAGATGACCGAAATGTACCAAGCTTGGTCCAAAGGGCAATCACCGCCATCTTACCCAGCCAACCCGGCTTTTACCCCACCATTAGCTCAGTCTCAGGATCATCCCGCCACCGATCTAGGTTTTCCCATTTATCAACACTACCATGGCACTACTTCTCATACGCCACAAGCTCCACCACCAAAATCAATTCCATACCCTCCTCCGCCAATCACCCCTGTCTTTGTGGCGTCTCCACCAGCTACACTCCATAAATCCCCGAGTGAACCTGTGTTCCAAGCGCAGGACAACCAGTATTATCCCCCGGAGCTTACCTTCAAAGCACCCGAAGCCTATCCACATGATCCACATTCTGACCTACTGGGAAAAGCAGAAAAACCGGCCAGAAATCCTGAACAGGAAGAGATGTTTAGAAAAATAAAAGCATAGAACAATCCTTCAGGGATATGAGAGGGTTAGGATGTCAGGTGAGTGTAGCTTACAAAGACCTGTGTTTGTTCCCAAATGTACAACTACCGGCAGGGTTCAAAATGCCCAAATTCGACTTGTACAACGGACACGGTGATCCGGTGGCTCATCTGAGAGGTTTTTGTAGCAAGATGAGGGGAGCAGGCGGAAGAGATGAATTACTGATGGCGTATTTCAGCCAAAGTTTAAGTGGATCGGCGTTAGAATGGTACACCAGACAAGATCATAGCAGGTGGTACACATGGGACGATTTGACCCAAGCATTCGCTTGTCACTTTCAATATAATCTTGAGATCATTCCGGACCGACTGTCCCTGACTAAACTAGAGAAGAAGCACAGTGAAAGCTTTAGAGAATATGGTTTCCGGTGGAGGGAGCAAGCAACAAGGGTAGATCCCCCAATGAAAGAGAGCGGGATGGTCGAGTACTTTTTGCAGGCTCTGCAGCCAACTTACTTTGGTCATTTGGTGTCCGCAATTGGCAAGTCTTTTAATGAGGTTGTAAAAATGGGAGGCATGGTCAAGGAGGGGCTTAAGTCCAACAAGATCATGAGTTATTCAGCGATCAAGGCAACCACCCAGGCCATTCAAAGCGGCACTGGGGGTGTGCTTGGGAAAAAGAAGAAAGAAGATGTCACGACTGTTGAGTCAGGAGCCTGGTTCGGATCTAGAGGCCCGTCACCCTACTATAGCCAATCACGACCCTACCACCAAAATTACCCCCCACATTTCATATAGCCCTCCACAGCACTACTACTCACCGTCAGATCCCCATTTTTCCGTCCATCATGCACAAGCCTATACCCAAACCCCGGCACACGTACAGTGGCGTATGACGGCTCCACAAAATCCATATCCAGCTCCACAAAACACATATCCACCCCTAAGGGCCTACAGAAATCCCCCCGGGACAGGTTTTCGACCAAACCAAGCCCTCAAGAATGAGAGGTCACAGAAGCAAAAGACTTTCACTCCACTGGGGGAATCATATACCAGTCTTTTCCACAGATTGAGGCAGTTGGGCATGTTGAATCCAATTGAGCCTAAAATGCCAAATCCTCCCCCTAGAAATCTTGACCACTCGGTGAGTTGTGAGTACTGTTCAGGGGTCCCTGAGCATGATATAGAGAAATGTTGGAAACTGAAAACAGTTGTGCAAGAGCTTATTGATACTCATCAGATCGAGGTTCAGGCCCCAGAATCCACTGCCAGCTCACCATGAGACCCATATGATTAAGTTAATACACAAAGGAGGGGATCCCAAGAAGCCCTCGCAGAAGGTAATGATGGTCCGTTCCAATGAAATCAGCTCAAAGGAATAGGTAACTAATGGGAAATCAATGGTCCAGTTGAAAGGGGTAGACAATAAGCCAGCTGTGGTAGCCGAGAAAGGGTCATCAAGCATTGTTGCAGTGAAACTCGAGAAAGCTAAAGTGGTAGTACCAGGGGTTGCAAGTGAACCTGTTGTGCTTGTGAAGGGTGCTCGCACAGAGCATGTTATTATAAAACCAGTAACTCAGCTTCCAGTAATCAACAGCAAGGTTGTTCCTTGGAATTATGAACGGGTGACGGTGATTTACATGGGGAAAGAAGTCAAATAAGAAGTTTGTGAAGCGCAAGGTTTGACTCGCTCAGGAAGGTGTTTTACTCCCGAGGAGTTAAGAATAATTAAAAATGATCCAACGCCGGTGAAGAAAGCTGTAACTAAAGAAGAGGCAGAGGAATTTTTTGAGGAAAATGAAAGTGCATGACTATTCTGTTGTAGAGCAGTTGAGGAAAATACCCGCTCAAATCTCATTACTCTCGTTGCTAATCCATTTAGATGAGCATCGCCAATCCCTGATGAAAATCTTGAATGAGGCCCATGTTCCCGACAAGATCTCGGTGAACCATCTGAAAAAGATAGCCAACAAGATTTTTGAAGTAAACAGAGTCACTTTTTCCGATGATGAATTGCCGGTAGAGGGTACTGAGCATAACAATGCCATTTACCTAACAGTGAAATAAGAGGATGCTGTGGTTACCCGGGTATTGGTTGACAATGGATCAAGTGCAAATATCTGTCCTCTCTCCACTCTAATCAAGCTGAAAATAGAAGATGAGAAGATCCATAAGAACAGTATCTGTGTGCGGGTATTTGATGGCAGAGGCAAAGACTCAGTCGGGGACATAATATTGGAGCTGACCATAGGTCTAGTAGAATTCAAAATGGAATTCCAAGTGCTGGATATAGCTGTTTCCTACAATTTTCTATTAGGGCGACCGTGGATTCACGCCGCTAAAGCAGTGCCATCAACACTCCATCAGATGGTCAAGTTTGAATGGGACAGACAGGAAATAGTGGTGCACGGTGAAGATAATTTGTATGCTCACAACAACACCATTGTGCCATTCATTGAAGTGGAAGATGACAAGGGACCATGGGAAGTTTCTGACGCAATGTCAGTCAAGAAAGTTCCAGAAGGGAAGTGTATCCCGAATCCGAAGATAAACGCCGCATCAGTCATGGTAGCGTATGAAATGTTGAAAAATGGTTTTGTACCAGGAAAGGGTTTGGGATCAGCGTTTCAAGGCATCATACAACCCTTGTCTCTTCCTGAAAACTTGGGAACATTTGGTCTGGGATTCAAGCCCACAACCGCAGACATAAAAAGAGCCAGGAAATTGAAACAGAGGAAATGGGTCCTTCCAAAGCCGGTCCCACGTCTTTCCAGATTATTTGTCAAGTCCAGTACAAGGAGTCCCCCAGTGACAACAATTCCCAGTTTTGTGATTAATCCTGACAAGGAGTTGATTGAAAGATTTGAGAAGTCGTTCGACAGTGTGAACATGGTGGAGATTGGAGAAGGTTCTAGCAACGTAGAAGTGCAATTTGTTGGGCCAAAAACAAATCTTAATAATTGGAAGGCTACTCCTTTTCCTACTCGGAAGGAGTCTTGGTAGTTCGCTCTGATTTTCCTTTAAGTTTGTACGGATTATTCCAGGGTTATAATCCAGATTTCATTTTTTTCAATCTGTTCGAGTGTGCAAGCCTTGTTATCTTTTATCATTCAATGAAATACAATTTCCCTTTCTTCATCATTTCTGATGGTTTTCCTTTTTGTTTTCTTTTCTTTTTATACAGTTCTTTTTACGCTGGTGCTAATGACATGTCATGCATGAGGAATCCTCAGCCCAGTCTTAAAAATCAATTTGATTTCGAAATGTTAGTTCAAGGAGTAGATTGTGATTACGAATCAGAATACAATGATGAGAATGGAGCCTTCGAAGAGATTAGTAAGGAGTTAATTCACTTCGAAGAAAAACCCAAACCCAATTTGAATAACATAGAAGCCGTAAATTTAGGGGATATAGACAATGTTCGAGAGACTAAAATAAGTGTCCACCTCGAGCCAGAAATCCGGGAAGAGTTAATCAAAGCACTCAGCGAGTACAAAGATGTTTTTGCATGGTCATATGATGACATGCCGGGTTTGAGCACTGATTTAGTGGTCCACAAATTGCCTACTAATCCAGCATTCCCTCCCGTCAAGCAAAAGTTGAGGAAGTTCAAAACTGATATAAGCGTGAAGATTAAAGAAGAAATTACCAAATAGTTGGATGCAAAGGTTATCCGGGTCACCCGATATCCTGTTTGGTTGGCTAATGTCGTGCTTGTGCCAAAGAAGGATGGCAAGATCAGAGTATGCGTTGATTACCTCAATCTCAACAAAGCAAGTCCGAAGGATTACTTCCCTTTACCCAATATCCACATTCTGATTAACAATTGTGCCAAGCGCGAGATTGGATCTTTTGTGGATTGCTATGCTGGGTATCATCAGATTTTAATGGACGAAGAAGATGCGGAAAAGACAGCCTTCATCACGCCATGGGGAACTTATTGCTATCGAGTAATGCCATTTGGTTTGAAGAATGCTGGGGCAACTTATATGAGAGCGATGACTACTATGTTTCATGATATGATACACAAGGAGACTGAGGTATATGTAGATGATGTAATCATAAAATCAAAGCATCAGGCTAACCACGTCGAGGATTTGAGGAAATTCTTCCAGAGGCTTCGCAGGTGCAACCTCAAGCTTAACCCCGCCAAGTGTGCATTTGGTGTTCCATCCGAAAAGCTGTTAGGATTCATAGTCAGTCGGCGAGGTATCGAGTTGGACCCATCAAAGATCAAAGCCATACAAGATTTGCTCCCTCCGAGGAATAAGACTGAAGTGATGAGTCTGTTAGGAAGACTGAACTACATCAGTAGGTTTATTGTTCAGCTCACGACAACTTGTGAGCCTATTTTCAAGTTGTTGAGGAAGGACGCTGCGGTTAAGTGGACTGATGAGTGTCAAGAAGCGTTTGATAAGATAAAAGGTTACTTGACAAACCCACATGTGTTGGTTCCGCCAGAACCAGGGAGACCTTTGATTCTTTACTTGACAGTCTTGGAAAACTCATTTGGTTGTGTACTTGGGCAGCATGACGTCACCGGGAGGAAAGAACAAGCCATCTATTATCTTAGCAAAAAGTTCACAACTTATGAGGTTAAGTACACTCACCTGGAAAGGACATGTTGCGCCCTAACTTGGGTGGCACAGAAATTGAAACATTATTTGTCATCCTACACTACCTACCTCATTTCGCGTTTGGATCCGTTGAAGTATATCTTTCAAAAGCCTATGCCGACAGGAAGACTTGAAAAATGGCAGATTTTGCTCATAGAGAACCCGGTCGATGAAGAGTATGAGCCATTGAGGACTTATTTTCCTGATGAAGAGGTGATGCATATTGATGAACTAGAACAGGCCGAAAACCCAGGTTGGAAACTTTTCTTTGATGGGGCTGCTAACATGAAAGGAGTAGGAATAGGAGCCGTGCTTATTTTTGAAACAAGATATCACTATCCTGTTATAGCTCAACTTTGTTTTTATTGTACCAACAATATGGCTGAATACGAAGCATACATTTTGGGTTTAAGGCTAGTTGCAGACATGGATGTCCAGGAAGTCTTGGTCTTGGGAGACTCGGACCTTCTGGTACATCAAATTCAAGGAGAATAGGAAATGCGAGATCTGAAGCTCATACCATACCGACAATGCTTGCATGATCTTTGTCAACGGTTTAGATCAGTGGAGTTCAGCC
The DNA here is from genome assembly GCF_000393655.2 of Nicotiana sylvestris. Lineage (NCBI taxonomy): Eukaryota > Viridiplantae > Streptophyta > Magnoliopsida > Solanales > Solanaceae > Nicotiana > Nicotiana sylvestris. The sequence goes on along the minus strand of NC_091060.1, from coordinate 161,340,419 downwards.
ATATTCCAAGGGTCCATAATGAGGTCGTCGATGCTTTGGCTACCCTAGCATCAATGCTGCACCATCCGGACAAAGCCTATGTCGATCCTTTGCATATTCAAGTACGAGATCAGCATGTTTACTGCAACATGATTGAAGAAGAATTTGATGGCGAACCATGGTTCCATGATATCAAGGAATACATCAGAATAGGGATATACCAGGTGCAAGCCACGGGGGATCAAAAGAGAACAATTCGACGGTTGGCAAGAGGATTTTTCTTGAGTGGGGGAGTTTTATATAAAAGAACACCAGACCTGGGATTGTTAAGATACATAGATGCTAGACAAGCTACGTCTGTCATGTTCGAAGTACATTCAGGAGTCTGTGGACCACATATGAGCGGATATGTGCTAGCAAAGAAAATTCTCTGAGCAAGTTATTGTTGGCTCACCATGGAGTGAGATTGTATTAATTTTGTGCGCAAATGTCATCAGTGCCAGATACACGGAGATTTGATTCATTCTCCGCCATCGGAATTACACACAATGTCAGTGCCATGGCCCTTCGTCGCTTGGGGCATGGATATCATCGGACCAATTGAGCCAGCAGCATCCAACGGGCATAGGTTCATTCTGGTAGCCATTGATTATTTCACCAAATGGGTTGAGGCCGAAACTTTCAAGTCTGTGACCAAGAAAGCAGTGGTCGATTTTGTTCACTCAAATATCATCTGTCGATTTGGAATCCCGAAGGTGATCATCACGGATAATGGTGCTAGTCTTAGCAGTAAATTGATGGAAGAGGTATGCCAACAGTTTAAGATTACACATCGCAATTCTACCCCATATCGTCCCAAGGCGAATGGAGCAGTTGAGGCCGCCAACAAAAACATAAAGAAGATACTTCGGAAAATGGTAGAAAGTTCCAGGCAATGGCATGAAAAATTACCGTTTGCGTTGTTGGGCTATCGCACTACTGTACTTCAGTAGGTGCAACTCCTTATTTGTTGGTATATGGAACTGAAGCAGTAATACCTGCGGAAGTTGAAATCTCGTCCCTTCGGATTGTCGCTAAGGCTGAAATCGATGATAATGAGTGGGTCAAGACCCGTTTGGAGCAGTTGAATTTGATTAATGAAAAAAGATTAGCAGTAGTGTGTCATGGCCAGTTGTATCAAAAGAGAATGGCAAGAGCATACAACAAAAAGGTACATCCTCGGAAGTTTGAAGTGGGCCAGCAAGTGCTGAAATGCATCCTTCCGCATCAGGCTGAGGCAAAAGGCAAGTTCACCCCTAATTGGCAAGGGCCATTCAGTGTAACCAGAGTAATAGTCCAATGGTGCTTTATGTTTAACAGATATCGAAGGAAAATACATAGACATGGCTATCAATTCTGATGCAGTAAAAAGATATTATGTATGATTTCTTTGGTATAATTGTTGATTGTTTGTATTTGGCATTATTTCAAAGATTGAAATGACGAAGGCAATTTGTTCTACTATCTAAACATTTTACCGTTTGTTCCCCTTTTTGAGCCTTATTTATTTCTTGCATACCCCTCTTTTGGAATCAATAACGAAAAGAGAGAAAAAGAGAAAAGAAAAGAAGTGAAAAATATAGCAAGGAAATTCATATGTGAACTACGTTTGACCTGATCCCTGTTAAGGGTACATAGGCAGCTTTACGGTTCGGTCATAGTGAAATAAAAGTCAGAAGATCCCTAAGCAAGAAACTGGGGCAGAGGTTGTTTTGTAATAAGAAATGTGATTCCAAAAGTTGTAATTTTAAACCCATGTCAAATTATTTTGAGCCTTTGATACCCTTTCTTTCTAATTCCATCCAAAATCTCACATTACAGTCCAAAGAAAGACCTTCTGATCAGTTTCGAGAGATGCCAAGTCGAGCGAATGAAGTGATTCATATCAGGGTAATACTCCAGTCCAAGCAGGGAAATTAATGAAAATGAGAGAGTCTTATTGATGAAAACCTTCACAGGCACCATAAGGCAACGAAAGTTGAGAGAAATAAAATGAGAGAGTCTTATCGGTGAAAACCTTCACATGCACCATAAGGCGACGGGAGTTGAGAGAAATGAGAGAGTCTTATTAGTGAAAACCCTTCGAAGGACACTATAAGACGACAAGGAATTAAAAGGAGCAGACGAGATAAGTTTGATGGAAAGGATCCGTCGAGACATCAAGCAGAATAAAGATGTTGTTTTGGCAAAAAGAAGATGGGTTGCGGGACCTTTGAAATGCAAAGTAGGGACGTCAGAAAGGTTGATTGATGTAAATAGACTGGGTTGGTTAATCCAAAAATGCACGACATGACCATTGGGATCGGTTATACCATTCAGATAAGTTATTTTTTCTTCAAACAATTGTTCAGAAAGATTTTTCTTGTTCTATCTTTCGGAGTCATCATTTTCCATTTCTTTTTGATCAATAGTAGTTTGTTTTTTAAGAAGGATTTTCATAGCTAACTACCAGTTGCCAACATGGTGCAAGGTAAATGGGGATAAGACGGGTGAGGATAATGTGATGGGATGGGAAAGACGTCGTTGTAAGACCAAATGATGGATTGGTCTAAGATTTCAGGACAGTATGGAGCAAAGGTGGAAAACAACGGTGTAGAAGTTGGTGAATACAGCATCATCAAGAAGGTCGAAAGTTATCAGCCAAGTTGCAAGATGGTCGAACAACGCAGAACATGGAAAAGAGCTAAAGGGAAAACTGCCCCCAATAGGAGCATCCCCACGTTTTAAACTAACAAATTTTCTTTGATCTTAAGCAGGGACAGGAAATGTTGTTGACAGAAAGACATGCCACAAGAAAGATTGTCAAACTGGGGCAGAAAATTTTCTTTCATTTTTGAAAATTTTCTGGAAATCGGTACCCACTTGGGGAAGAAGGAGGATAACACAAGTTTGGAGAAAAGTTGTATCCCCAGCAGTCAGAAGAAGACAAAACAAGTTTTAAAGAAAGCAATTTCGGGAGGAAGATAACACAAGTCTTAAGAGAAGTAGTTCCAGAGGAAGGAAAATACCAACTTTAAGGGAAGTAGTCTTTGAAGGAGTAAAATAACATCTTTTTGAATGAAACACCGGTGTTATCCCCAGCAGTTCTCAGAGGAATGAAATACCAGTTTTGAGGGAAGCAGTTCTGTAAGAAGATAATTCAAGTTAGAAGGAAAATGATTCAAAAGGCAGGGAGGAACAACGGCAATAGAACACATTTTTAAGTTGCAGTTGAAGTCAGGAGCCCGCCTGGAGAATGGAGGTGTTATATTTTTAAGAAGTAGTTGAAGTCAGGAGCCCGCCTGGAGAATGGAGGTGTTATATTTTTAAGAAGATTGTTGAAGTCAGGAGCCCGCCTGGAGAATGGAGGTGTTATATTTTAAGGTTTATTGAAGTCAGGAGCCCGCCTGGAGAATGGAGGTGTTATATTTTAACAAAAAGTTGTTGAAGTCAGGAGCCCGCCTGGAGAATGGAGGTATTATATTTTAAGAAGTAGTCGAAGTCAGGAGCCCGCCTGGAGAATGGAGGTGTTATATTTAAAAAAAAGTAGTTGAAGTCAGGAGCCCGCCTGGAGAATGGAGGCTGTTATATTTTTCAAGTTGTAGTCGAAGTTAGGAGCCCGCCTAGAGAATGGAGGTATTATATTTTAAGAAGTAGTTGAAATTAGGAGTCCGCCTGGAGAATGGAGGTGTTATATTTTTAAGGTGTAGTCGAAGTCAGGAGCCCGCCCGGATAGCAGAGGGTTACAACAAAAATCCCCACCATAAACTCAAGTGCAGAAGTCAAAGGAGAGGCGACGATGGTCAAAGGAAGATAATTCGCGTGTCGGAGGAGAAACAATTCGAATTTCACAAGAAAGAAAGAAACATCAGAGGAAACACAAGACAACAAGAAAGCAAGGCAACAAGATCAAGTTTGAAGACCTAGATAAGATTTTGTAATTCCTAGTTTAGTCTAGCTTCTTGTTTTCTTTTACCATGGTGTAATAAGGAGGTCAGTAAGTGGAAGCAGCAGCAGCAACAGTAGTAACAGTAAAACCACAGCTTCGTGGCAGTCCCAGCTACCAAAACTTCCCGAACTACATTGACCTAATTCCCTTTTAGCCAGGGATATGTAGGAAACCTTTGAAGCAGAGGTTCGGTCAAATCTTTCAAAGATGCTTCAAACGGAGTAACCGAATGGGAAAAAATCGCTCATATCCGCTCACTTTATCTTTGCACGAAAACTCTTCGTGTTTCCGGACAAAGAGGGGCAGCTGTGAGCACGTGATTTTTGCCCTACAAGAACTACTCCCAAAAATTCAAAATAAAATAGTTTTGTGTTGCTTGTACTTGTCTGTGCATGTTTATTTTTACTTTAATTAAGAAAAATAAAAAAATATTTGTTGCATGTGCATTTAGGATTTAATTTTACAATTAGGAATTAATTAAACAATATTTGCGAGGATGAAAATCACAAAAAATATGTACTTGGCATTTTTTAGCATTTAATCTCCAATTGTGTGATTTTATTTTAGTTGGTATTTAATGGTGTGATAATTGTTATTAGGAATTAATTAGTATTTTTTAATTTGGTTTATAATTTAATTTAGAATTTTTATTAATTAGGAAATAAAAGAAAAGAAGGAAAGGGAACAAATGGAACCGGACTGGGCCAAATTGGCCACAGCCCAGTTCTTACAAAAACATTAGCCCAATACTCACCCCAATCCAGTCCGTCTCCAGATATATCCAAACGACGTCATATCTGGCCAATAGATCCAAGCCATTGATTTATTTTAATCGAACGGTCCAGATCACCCCTCCCATAACCCGTTTTTGACCCATTCTCTGTACCCGGTCTAACCCGATCCCCTCACAAAACCAAACGACATTGTCTCTTTAAGTGAGTTGATCCAAGCCGTCGATCTCAATTTATCTAACGGCTAGGATCAAATCACTTTCCCCCATATATAAGCCCAAACCATACCCCACCCCCCCAAAGCCATACCCCCCTTCGCCTTCGTCTCTAACCTAGAGACATGCCCAACACCCTCCGCTTTCAACCACCGCCTTCCGCCCACCGGAAATCGCCTCACGGCGGTTTCGGTGGTCCAAACAGCCCCAAAATTACACCATAGCCTCCCCACGACGTCCTCTTTCCAAATACCGAATCAGTTTTCCTCGAATCAGTACCAGACACTTCGAATCTTAGATCGAAGAATCGAACCAAACCCTAATCCGTCCAATGGTCACCAAGTTCACACCCCAGCTTCTCATCGACCTCCCCAACCTAACCCCTCTAACCATCACCCTCGAATCATGACCGACTGCTTCGAATCTTAGATCGAAGGCAAGACCTCAAACCTCAAACCTACCCAATCAGTCCCAAATTAACACCATACCACCACCTGACTTCCCTCGTCCCTAATCTAGCATCACCATCATTCGAATCAAGCTGGATGCTTTAGAATTTGAAGTCGACTCGACGAACCCTAAAAGAACCAAGCTAGGGGATTTATACACAGTAGAAAACGGAGGTCGGAATCGACCTTATTCGTGTGTTCTTAGTTGAGAACACTCGATTAAGGTCCATTTCGGCTTCAGAATCAAGTTGAAGCTTCGAGTAGGACGAATTCGTTTGGTCTGAAATTCTAAGGTACTTATTTTTTCTTTACTTTTTCTTTTGTTGTTTCATGGCTTGTCTGATTAAGTTTCGTTATAGTTCTATCTTTTTCAATTACTTTCCTTTCTTTCTTCTCCATCAGACTTTTTCTTGGTCCAGTCTTCTTCTATCAGTCAACATATGGTTAAATAGCTTCGTCGATTAATTCGGTTTAATTGTAGTTCAGTAGTTCTGGTCAAATCGTCTATTGTTACGCCAAATTGTTTCATTTTTATGTGATGTTTGGTCCCCTACTCTGTGACGTGACTTGGCATATGAATCTAGTTGTTCATTCTAATGTGTTTACAGTTTCATCTGCTCGTATTTAGGTTTAGTGTACAATTGTGTTAGTCTATTCCCTGAATCCTTAAACCCTTCATCTTGGTTGCGATACTGTTCGTTCTGATGTGAGTTCAATTGTTGTGTGAGTTTAGCGGTTTGAATCTGACTGTGGTTCTATTTGAGTATGAAGTCCGATGGAATTGAACTTGTGGTTAAATTTAGCTTTAGTTAATCAGTGATTAGGTTCTTCTGTAAGAATTGGTTATAGCTGAAAGATGTAGCACAGATTAAAGAGGGGTTAAGTTAGGATAGTAATCACAGGGGTTCCAAGGGGTAATTTGGGAATTAAAAACTTGAAGAAATGGGTAGTTTGAGTGTTCTGTCCACTAAGTACTAGTGTACCATTAAAATAATGTATTTGTTTAATAATTAGTGGGGAACAAAACATAATGGTATGGGGAGGTTTAAAACGCATTGATTAAAATATGTTGCTCATACCTGCTTGAACTTTAAATAAAGAAAAGACAAGGGTTAATGGAGAACAAAACATATTCTAGTGGAGTTCTAAAGGTATCATGGGCAGAATTAGTTTCTTAATTCTGCCTAGTGTTCTTACGAGCTGGTAGGGTCAGTGTTTGGGTATAAAAATGGAGGGACTTAGGACAGAGAGGGGGGTCTTTTTTGGGGGGGGTTCAGGCTTTGAGAGGGTCTTCCTTCTTGAATCAGTTTCTGAGAACTAGAACTCATAGAGAGGGTTTGAGAATCAGTTTTCTTGAGAGCTTTCAAAACTGAATTCTTCTACACTTTGAAACCTTAAGAGTTTGAGAGAGTGCTTTAGACAACCATCTCACACTGTTACATTGATCTCAAGAGCAGAAATAGTTCAAATCTTTCTGTACCAGTTCTGTGCTTGGATGTTCAGGGCATTTGAAAATATTTGGTGATTTACTCGAGGGGGCTGGGTATTATCTAATTGCTGAAAGGTGTCCTATGACTGCCTAGTCTAATTTCTAGTAGATTCAGTGTTTTGGTTAAGCTTTTTCTTCCTGGGCTTTGTGACTGTGGTTTGGTCTTGAGCTTGGCCCTGTTTGTTGTTGTTGATTGTCAACCTGCTGGTGTTATTGCTTGTTGCTGCTATTGTTGCATTGCTGTGGCTGACCTCTTCTTCTTCCATTGTAACTGATTTCCAGGTACACAGCTTGATCTTGGGTAATTGTGAACTGAAATGCGAAAAATGAACCTGTAATTGAAGCATGAGATCATTTGATTTAGTTTTCTGGTTTATATATCAGAATGTTTGACTTCTTAACGTTATTAAGACCTTTGCTTGAAGTTTTACTAGTTGGATCGAAATTGTTTATGTCGTAATAAACTAAAACTGTTTGTATTAGCATGGAATGTCAATCGTTTTGTCTCAAATGTATATGAGCTTTCTTCTGCAGTTTAAGTGTTAGTTGCAATTAGGTTCATTTAAATTGGTAGAATAAGTTGGGTTAGCTTCGGCTATTTGCCTATTATCTTGTGTTGTAAATATGTTTGAAAAAGTAAGCCAACAATAATATAAACCTTTAGTAGTTACCTTTCTTTTCAATTCGCCCTAAAAAGGGATGTTGAGTACCACATTTCATATTTGCTCTAATAACAGGAAGCTGAAGGAAGAAAGTATAAATTACAAAGCAAAACGAATCCACTGTTTAAATATGTCTGATTAAATGATGAGTACATTTGTGAGCCGTTTCATGGCTTGCCCTCCTGCAAAGGTTCGCCCCCTTAGCCCCGCTTGTACGGTTGATTTCGCCCCATTTAGCTTGGGCCCGTCCTAGGCCCAATACCACGCATTTAATAAGAACCCTTGTCCACCGCCTGGATTGGGTTCCTTTGGGCCCAAAAGTTGAAATGGCATTTGGTCTACTAATTTTCAATTGATAGACTATAGGATTTTCTAATATTAACTAATACAGATTCAATCTTTTCCTCGATTCGGGATTCAACCGGTGACTTGGGACACCATAAATATCTCAAGTGGCGACTCTGAATTAAATAATAAATCCTGTTTCGATTGTCCTTTAATTGGAAAAACTCCTTTACGCCCTGCGGGCGCAGGTAAAAAGGAGGTGTGACACACGCTCCCAATTATCTAAAAAAATATGACGTGTAGCATTACACGTAGCTATTTAACTGAGCCTAAAACTTGCTTAAACTATCATTTTTTTGTTAGTTACCTACTTAAATTATCTTGTGTCCCCAAAATCCCCTTAACTATATTCTCCTATATATTAAAACTTTATGTTGGTCTTTTAAATGTGCGTCTGGCTAATTATATTACCTTATGGTTTGTGATAAGTTTTTTATATAGTTTACTCATCATGTACTATTCTCGAATGCTTGATTAGTCTAGGAGTTTGGGTCAAAGTAATATCTAATGTACTGTGTTAATTTTAGGTTTAATTGTGTGTGCTTTATGCTAGACTCCAATTGAATAAGTCCTTAATTATTTTCACTTTGTAGCATAATAAAAATATAATGCATATAGTGTTGCATCTTTTAAAAATCATCTTATATTACATAAAAAATATTACACAAAATAAAATTTCGCAAATAAAAAATTAATTGTCCAGCAATTCCTCTAATTCTAGATGGCCACATAAAGAAGGTTCGAGAGATTCAACTTTATTCTCTACAATGTGTTGAGTTTAATAATAAGATTTAGTATTCTTTCAACAATATGTCTAAGACATGAAAGAAGACTAAAACAAGAAAGAGAATAAATTATTTCAGAGGAAACAAGAGAAGAAAAAGTCTTTCAGAGGAAACTCACATGGAGAATTGAAAAAAAAGGTTAAAAAAGAAAGAAAAAGGTGAATAATAAAGAAAAAAGGTGAAAAAATAAGGAAGAATGGTGAAAACATGAGGAAGAAAGATGGATATAACTGAAATAAGGAGAATATTTCTTAAAAAAAAATGAAAGAGGATTAGACTAACAAGCCATTATATTCTGTCAGGTGAGCCATTTTGAGGGCTTTTTTCAGCTGTCATATGCTCCCAAGCGAGTATTTACACCAGGTCAACAATGAAGGGTTTTTAATATGAAGGGCAATATAGTTTTGAGGGGTTCTGGTTACACTAACAAAAATGTGATAGTTTAAGGGGGATTAAAGTACTAACTCTAAAATTTAAATAATAATCAAAATAAATATTATATTTAAAGTACCAAAACGATAGAATAACAACCATCCAAACAAACTATTAGCTGAACACGGCTCCTATAATTGAAAGATTTAAATTTGTGCCACATGAGTGTACACAATTTGTTACACCATCAAGTTATGCAAAAATATTTACAAGTAATCCTCCGTGAAAAAAATAAATTTCTAATTTTGAAAAGGAAAAAGGAGAGATTTCCTATTACAAGTGATCTAATAGTATAACAATATTTTGGACTTTGTATGTACTACTTGTTATAAAATAAAAGATATTTAGTAAAACATGAACAAGAAATAAAAGCAATTTAGTAAAACATTAACAAAAATAAAGATAGAGAAAAGGAAGAGATTTTCTTCTTCAATTGTATGTATTTTCCTATCTATTGCAAGGCCTTTATATAGGCATAAAAAGTGAAGAAAATATGTCATTGAACATACAAAATATGTCATTGAATATGTCATTAAGCATTTGAGATAAAAATCATGGAAGAAGAGTAGACATCCACCATAATGTGATATTTATCATAACACTCCCCTTGGATGTCCATAGATAATGTGCCTCGTTAAAACATTACTAAGAAAAAAACCCTGTAGGGAAAAAATCTTAGTGAAGGAAAAAGAGTACACATATCTGTAATACGCTTTATTTGTTGCCTCGTTAAAAACTTTACCAGTAAAATCAGTGGGGCAAAACCTAGGCTAAGGGAAAAAGAGTACAACGCGTATCTTGCTCCCCCTCATGAAAACATCACTTTATTTCCCAAAGACGACGCATTCAAATCTTCTGTCTCAACTTCTCAAATGTTGAGGTTGGTAATACCTTAGTGAACAGATCAGTCAAATTTTCACATGAACGAATCTGTTGAACATTAGTTTCACCATTTTGTTGAAGATCATGCGTAAAAAAGAACTTTGGTGAAATGTGCTTTGTTCTGTCTCCTTTGATGTATCCTCCTTTCAGTTGAGCAATGCATGCAGCATTGTCTTCATATAGTGTAGTTGGATTATTTGTTTTCATAAGAAAACCACACATTTCCTGAATATGCTGAGTCATTGATCTCAACCAAACACATTCCCGACTAGCCTCATGAATGGCTATTATCTCAGCATGATTTGAAGATGTGGCAACTATTGTTTGTTTCATTGAATGCCATGATATAGCAGTACCTCCATATGTAAACAAATAGCATGTTTGTGATCGGGCTTTATGTGGATCAGACAAATAACCTGCATCGGCATAGCCAATCATTTCTAACTTGAATTCATTAGAATAAAACAATCCCATATCTATGGTTTTCCGAAGATATCTAAATATATGCTTAACACCATTCCAATGTCTTCTTGTTGGAGAGGAGCTGAATCTTGCTAATAAGCTCACTGCAAAAGTAATATCTGGTCGAGTATTGTTGGCAAGATACATCAGTGCCCCAATTGCACTAAGATATGGAGTTTCATCACCAATGAGCTCTTCATCATTTTCTTGAGGCCGAAATGGATCTTTATTTATGTCAAGCGATCTCACAACCAATGCGGTACTCAATGGATGTGCATTATCCATGTAAAATCGCTTTAAAACCTTTTCAGTGTATGTTGATTGATGGACAAAAATTCCATTTGGTACATGCTCAATTTGGAGGCCAAGACAAAATTTTGTCTTACCAAGATCTTTCATTTCAAATTCTTTCTTCAAACACTCTACAGCCTTTGGAAGCTCTTTCGAAGTGCCAATGATATTCAAGTCATCAACATACACAACTATGATGACAAATTCAGATCCAGACCTCTTAATAAAGACATAAGGGCAAATAGGGTCATTTTTGTACCCTTATTTTAGCAAATACTCGCTAAGGTGATTGTACCACATCCTCCCTGATTGCTTCAATCTGTATAAGGATTTCTGAAGCTTTATTGAACAAGTTTCTCTTGAACTTTTATGTGCTTCAGGAACTTTAAATCATTCAGGGATTTTCATAAAAATTTCATTATCTAGTGAACCATATAAGTAGGTTGTGACAACATCCATCAAATGCATATCAAGTTTTTCATGGACTGCCAGATTTATTAGATACCTGAAGGTAATTGCATCTACCACAAGAGAATATGTCTCCATATAATCAATGTCAGGCCTTTGCGAAAATCCTTGTGCTACAAGTCGTGCTTTATATCTTACGACTTCACCATTCTCATTTCGTTTTCGCACAAAAACCCATTTGTAACCCACTGGCTTGACACCTTCAGGCGTTTGGATTATTGGTCCGAAAACTTCACGTTTTTTCGAGTGAAGACAATTCAGTTTGAATTGTGTTTTTCCATTTTGGCCAATCATTTCTCTGTCTACATTCATCGACAGATTTTGGCTCCAGATCCTCATCTTGTTGTATTATTTCAACTGCAACATTATATGCAAAATTGTTGTTAACAACAACGTTATTTCGGTTCCACCTTTTTCCCGTAGAGACATAACTTGTTGATATCTCTTCATTTTCATCATTTCCAGGTACTAGAACCTCCTGTGAGGTCTTATCAATTGCTATGTTATGATCAACTTGATCATTTGCTCCTTTCCTTTTTCGGGGATTCTTATCCTTGGAACCAATTGGTTTACCACGTTTAAGGTGTGGCCTAGGCTCATTTGCATCATCATACTGTCCAGTTGGGACATCAACTCGAATTGGAGCATTTACAGCTGGAATATGTGATTTAGTAACCCGTGGAAGGTTAGTAAATGCATCTGGCAATTGATTTGCAATGTTTTGCATATAAATGATCTTTTGAACTTCTTGTTCACATTGATTTGTGTGAGGATCTAAATGAGATAGAGATAATACGTTCCAATCTATCTCTTTTTCTAGCTATTTATTTTCTTCCCCTAATGTTGGAAAAACCGATTCATTAAAATGACAATCAACAAATCTGGCTGTAAATAAATCTCCTGTCATAGGCTCCAAATATTTAATAATAGAAGGAGATTCATAACCAACATGTGCTCTCAACCTTCTTTGGGGACCCATCTTTGTGCGTTTTGGTGGAGCAATTGAAACATATACTGCACATCCAAAAATTCTTAGATGGGAAATATTTGGCTCTTGACCAAAAGCCAATTGTAATTGGGAGACTTTATGATAACTGGTTGGCCTTATGCGCACAAGTGCTGCTGCATGCAAAACAGCATGTCCCCACACTAAAAGGGGAAGTTTTGTCCTCATTAGCAATGGTCTAGCTATTAGTTGTAGGTGCTTAATCAATGATTCTGCTAGACCATTTTGAGTATGAACATGAGCAACCGGATGCTCAACTTTTATTCCAGTGGCCATATAATAGTCAATAAAGGCCTGAGATGTAATTCACCAGCATTATCAAGACGAATTGTCTTAATTGCATAATCTGGAAATTGTGCTCTTAACCTTATTATTTGGGCCAACAATCTCGCAAATGCCATATTACGAGTTGACAATAAGCACACATGTGACCATCTTGTAGATGTGTCTATCAAGACCATAAAATACTTGAATGGTCCATATGGAGGATGTATAGGCCCACATATATCACCTTGTATACGTTCCAGAAATATGGGGGATTCAATCCCAACTTTAGCTGATGTTGGTTTAATGACTAATTTTCCTTGAGAACAAGCAGCACATGAGAATTCCTTAAATTGAAGAATCTTCTTATTCTTCAATGTGTGCCCATTTGAATTCTCTATTATTCTGTGCATCATGTTAGAACCAGGATGGCCCAACCGGTCATTCCAAGTGATAAAATCATTAGAAGTAGTAAACCTTTTGTTTACTATGGCATGTGATTCAACCACAACAACGTTTGTGTGGTACAATCTAGAAGAAAATGCAGGCAATTTTTCGTGCACATATATTTTACCCACTTTTATTGTAGTAACATAGAGGTATTCAACCTTTCCTTCGTTTGATGTCTCAACATGGTAGCCATTTTGGCAAATAGCTTTGAAACTCAACAAGTTTCTTTGAGACTTACTACAATATAATGCATTATCAATAGTTAATATCGTTCCTCCGGGTAATAATAAGGCCGCTCTTCCAGAGCCCTCAATCAACTTTGTACTACCGGATATTGTATTAACATAGGCCTTTTCATAACCAAATAAGAAAAAAATGTCTTTTCTCTTAATATTGTGTGAGTTGTAGCACTATCCAAAAGACATAAATCTTCATTACTCATCTTGGATCTAATTGAAGACTGGGGAATTTTAATTTCTTCATAAAAAAAAATACATCATGAGAAAAACGGAAACAACTAACATCACCAACGACAACATAAGACAACTTAAGTATTACTTGAAAATAAAAACAACTTCAGACGAGACAAAAACACCGGAAAAAAAATAACAACATAATTGCATTCCCCAGTAAAATGATCAAACATTAGTTTTGATCTCCAAAGAAGTCTTCAACTTCCAAATGAGTAATATCATCGAGGCCTTGAAAATCATCATCATTCAATGCAAGATTTGTCTCGGCATTGTCATCATTTTTGTTTGAAGGCCCTGCCTCAAAATCATTTTTAAAGGTCAAATGTGACTCCACTGGAGCACTAACAGAAGATGCTCCAACATTATTTGCCTTTCTTTTAAAGGAGTTTTGATAAATCCTGACAAAATGCTTAGGTGCACAGCATTCAATTTTACAATGACCTTTCATGCCACAGCGGTGGCAGTTACCGCTTTTGCCTCGTGAAGGATTATTTTTGAGAACTCATATTATTTTCTCGTTTGCCATGACCACCACGATGACGACTATTATATCATCTCTTACCATTGTCATGCCCACGTACATTCATATGGCATGATTATTATTCTGTCTTTTTCCAGACTTATCACGTCTAGCTGTCATATTCGCTTCAGGAAGCGGAGTTGACCCTGTGGGACGGGCTTCATGATTTTTCAGCAAAAGGGTATTATGTTGCTCAGCCACTAGAAGGCATGAGATCAATTCAAAATACATTTTAAAACTCCTTTTACGGTATTGTTGCTGTAATACCATATTTGAGGTATGAAAAGTCGTAAGAGTCTTTTCCAGTAAATCCTCATCATTCATAACTTCCCCCACATAATTTTAATTGGGAAGTTATTCGAAATATAGCAGAGTTATACTCACTTACGGTCTTAAAATCTTGCAACCGTAAGTGCATCCACTCATATCGAGCCCTTGGCAATACCGTAGCCTTAAGGTGATCATACCTTTCCTTCAGGCCAGTCCACAATTCAAGTGGATCTTTCACTGTTAAATATTCAACCTTCAAACCTTCATCCAAATGATGACGAAGGAAAATCATGGTCTTCGCTTTGTCCTGGCTTGATGCCTCATTACCATGAGTAATGGTGTTACCAAGGCCTTTAGCAGCTAAGTGAATCTTAGCATCGAGAACCCATGATAGATAGTTCTTTCCAGAAATATCAAGTGCCACAAACTCAAGCTTTGACAAGTTCGACATAGTGAAGACTATCAAAGAAGATAAATAATTAGAAATTATTAAGATAATAGCGTAAAGAAACGATTACACTAAACTCTTCTGATTATGTATGATATTTAGGTGAAAAATACCAATCCAAAATGAATGATAATGGTATATTCGTCTATACGTCTATTGTTCCCAATGTACTGGATAATGAAATTTTATTAGCTCCTCTTAGCTATGAGATTATTACTAGGAATATTTACTATAACGTCATGAGATTCATGATTATTTCTGTTTTCCATTGTGTTAGAAGGATTATTTCTATTTTCTAAAAGATTTACACTTTTGTTCATCGATCTTTGTCAGTATTATATTCATGAATAAAAAAAATAATGTTCAAGTTTATATTATGATGAAACATCACAAGAAAAAAAAAAAAGGAACCAGTATTCATTTGGCGGAATATACTCATATGTATATCTGGAAAAAAAAATTAAAGAATTATTAGGCTTGATAATTTTGACAGTATATCATAGAGATATACCTCGTAAGAAGTGGAGTTCAACCTTGGGGTTAGAGACTTCGTGCTGATAACGTGTTATAAAATAAAAACAATTTAGTAAAACATGAACAAGGAATAAAAGTAATTTAGTAAAACATGAACAAAAATAAAGATAGAGAAAAGTAAGAGATTTTCTTCTTCAATTATATGTATTTTTCTATCTATTACAAGGCCTTTATATAGGCATAAAAAGTGAAGAAAATATGTCATAAAATATGTCATTAAACATACAAAATATGTCATTGAATATGTCATTAAGCATTTGAGATGAAAATCATGAAAGAAGAATAGACATCCATCATAATATGATATTTATCATTAACACTACTCTCTTTTTTCCAATTGTCTGTATTATTTAATCCTACTAGTAAAACATGGCTCGTGATGTGCCTGGCCCAAGTGTTGGGTTCATATTGTAGACTTTTAACATGGGTGTAAATGAAATTTAATATGTTAATATCAAATTTTGTCTTACTAACTGTTAACTTTAATATTTAGTTAAGACCTCTCAAAAAGATGCATGTTATTTGACTAACATTAGTAAATTGTTATGTTACCAATTTAATAGTTATCGTTTAAAGTTTTGATCACTCTGTTATATGTTGCTGGTAACTTATCTAATCTTAAAAACGTTCTTATTTTTTTTGCTCTACATAAAGTTGCTATTTGATTTTTGCATTTTTCTTCGGGTAAGGTTGTTGGATTTACAATATTTTTACATTAGTTTTTCCTTTTGTTACGCTAAGAATATTTTTTATTTTTTACAATCAAACTTTCGTGGATCCTCCTATTCTTGAAATACAATAGGTTTATGTTATCTCTACATATTCGTTGTTAACCCTATATATTTTTTAGATCTTTCAGACTCAGTAAAGTCGATGCTATTTGTTATCATCTTGATTTAAGAAAATCATAGATTTAATTGAAGTTTTATAGAAGTAAATACTTTCTCATATAATAAAGTTAAAAGTTTGTGATTAATTTAACCAGGTTATCCTTCACTAAATATAATCTTTAATAACCTATTCAAAATTAATCACAAACTTATAGAAAATCAAAATTTTATATTCAAAACTTTACTCATTAACAATACTCCTATATTCGTGTTTAAGATTCGAAAATTATTTAATGAAAAATCTTATAGGGAATCTCTCATAAACTTTGAAAAACCATATTTTCTTTGATACTCAGTATCATTAGTGTAGACTATTCTCACTTCTCGTGCGCACTCTATCATTATAACACTTCAATAGAAAAGTACATTTTACATGAAAATAGTTTATGCCATATTAACAAACTTTTTTGTTTAATGAATATTTATGTACATTCATTATTGGAGTATTGTCATACAGGTACACTTCTCTATAACAACTATCCTCTATAATAATACTTTTTTTATAATGGTCAAGTTTTCTTGGAAATCAACTTTTTATTTTATATTATAATATATATCTTACATAACAACACTTTACTATAGCTGCCAAAATATATCAGAACAACTGAGGCTGATATAAAAAAGTTTTACTCTAGTATAAACATAATTTTTTGCTCAAATAAAAATGAAAATAGGAAGTTTGTGTAAAATAGAAAATTTACTATGTTGTTATAAAAACATAATTTGGATTCGATTTCGTTTGAATAATGATCACGCCCAACTCTAGTCCTAAAAAGGATAAGCGGTCGCTGCAAATATAATCCGGTCTAAAAGTCCGGAGTCGAATCTCACAGAGAACTAAGGCTTAGCTATATCTGTTTAATATCACTAAAAAGACAAGTTTGAACAATTTTCTAAATTATAAAGATTGAGATTTATATTTCTAACTAATTAACTAGCAAATACTAGAAAACGGTAAAATTATCAACTACGAGACAAAGGGTTGGAGACTAAATTAAGGAGGTTTAGATTTATGATTTCCCCAATTGTCGGAATCTTTCTAGCTATGTTCCCTACAATTTTTCCAATGTATTCTCTATTGATCGTGAGTACTTTCGGTGTCGTAATTCTCTCTCGAGCAACTACAATAATTTACTAGACATATTCTCTCGAACTACGCTAGTTGGTTTTATCTAACCGCTCATTATGACCACGTCAAGGCTTTGTTATTTCTAAACCTGCCTTTAAACCCACTGTATTGATTTCTCACGTACGTTAGGAGTGACGTTGTTCCACAACTACCTAAATATGTACTCTCTCTCGAGCACTACACACTAAATAGGCACAGTCAATTGATGGTCATTCAATCAACAACAACAAACACGTAGTTGAACAAGTAGAGAAATCCAACGGCTCAATTATATAAAAACATAACAAGAATTTATCCTACAAAAGGTTCTATCAAAACCCTAGATAACACATTAGCTATTCATAATAGTATGTAAAACTACAATACTAAAAGCCATAATCACAATGAAAAAATAGGAAGAGGAAGAAAAAACTCGTAGAAGAATTCTCCGCCTTGCTCCTATTGTCTTTCTGCCTCCTTAGGTCGAATCTGTGTCAAAAATTGGTTTCATCCCCTCAAAAGATCGTTTTTCCATGTATATATACCAAGTAGGGTCGGGCCCAAACTATTATACCTTCTCTTATGCGAAAACGGACAAGTTTCCAGGCCTGGACGTCCACGGCCGCGGCCCGGCCGCGGTACTTTCCTAGTGTACTGCCTCAGCCCGCCTCAGGTCCACGGTTGCGGTTTCGACCGCGTTTTTCACCCTGTTCCGTTTGGAATTTGGAAAAACGTAAAACATGAAAGTGCGCAATATGCCTACTCGTTTCTTCGTTTTGTTGCTCTATCATCCGTTGATCCCGAATACGATCCCGACTTAATTCCTTGGGCTTTTACTCAGACTTCAAAGCTCTAAATCACTTGAATTCATTCCATAACATCTACATAGCTCGGAATCACTCCTACAAGGCATAAAACACACAATTAGTGCAAAACACTAACGATTAAAACGCAAACTCAACTAAAATGCAGTAAATTTGAGTGTAATAAGCGACTAAAATACGTAATTATAGCCTATCATCAAATAATCTATTTGATATTAGTAATGTAAACTGTTTTATTTTGTTTTATTACTTAAATAAAAATTGTAAAGAAATAAGAATAAGGCTACTAATGAAATATGAAATTTATAAAATTTTATCAGTTAATATATTCTCTATGAAATAAATATATAAGGCTTTTTTAAAGGTTCCATACATGAAACCTGTCATATTAGCCACGTTTCCACAAGCTTCAATAGTCCAATGCCAATGTTTTAAAAGTAAAAGGCAGCGTTGTATCCAGTGGGCCCCACGTTTTCTATTAGTAAAAGCTTATACAACACTTGGGGCAATTTAGTCAAAGGCAATTAGAAGCTTATGACCTGCTGCCTACATATTCCCTCGTAATAGTAAAAGTAAAATGGAGTCAACATTTATTTAATATGAAAAGAGCTGTTTCATGGGCCACAGATCTTTAAGTTTGGGTCTTCTTTAAGGTTCGGGTCGGCTCCGTAACGTATATATAGATAGAAGGTTGCTGATGTTTGTAACTTCTCTTTTTCTTCAGAGAAACCCTAGTCGCAGCGGTAACTCCACATTTTGATACTTTTTCAATATCAGTTTCTCTAATCAGGTAAATTTATTTCAATTTGTTTCCTTCTGCTATTTTTCGCATTATTATAGTCTTTATTTTCTTTCTACTTTTTTGGTGCTTAATCTATTATGATGTCTTAAACTGTTCCTGTTTCGAGCAAAAAAAAAAACCTGCATTCGTTTTGCAATTGCTGTTCGAATGTTTTCTTTGTTGCTTTTACTGTAGAGAAGTGGGGAAAAAAATACAAAAATAAAGATGTGGGAATAGCTTTTTAAATTTTTTGATTGTGTTACCACTTACCTTATTATTGGAGTTTTCTTGCTTGATAAGTTGAGGAAAAAGGGTTTCTACCACTTGAATGAAAATTGAAACGGGGAGAATGTTTATGGGTTATACCTGAGGCAAACAGAATGATGGTAGAAGCATATTTTGGAGTTTTCTTCATTATTGGCCATAAATGCTTAGATCGTTTCTTTTTTCTTGCAGGAAGAGAAATGTCGATGGATGGGAATGTTGGACAAACACCTCCAGATAATGAAGCATACAACGTTCCTCCAGATACTAAGTTTATTATCGACAAGGTTGTGCCGTTCGTGGCGAAGAATGGGGAACGTGTTGAGAGGGGGCTTAAGATAAACCACGCTGGTGATGCTAAATTTAGTTTCCTGAATGCTTCTGATCCTTACCATGCCTATTATCAGTACCGTGTGGCTGAAGCTTACGTACCTGCTCAGAAGCCTACTCAGCCAGCAGTTTCAGCCTCTGCTCCTATCACTTATTAGGTGATAATCGCAGTTTGTCTGCCAATCTAGACCTATAATTATGCTGAATATAAAATTTGCTTGTGTTAGATATTATTGACTTTAACATTAGATGCTTACTCCTTATTTGCAAGTCTCGATTATGAAGTGTTATCATTAGGTTGTAAGATATCCTGGCGCTTATTAGCTAAAAATTGCAGTTTGTTTACCAAATTAGACCTATGATTTTGCTTTTGATGATTATTATTAACTTTAACATTATATATATGCTTACACCTTCTTATTTGAAAGTCTCGAATATGATGTGTTTTCATTAGATTTATCCTGGTGCGTGTTGAGTTACAAAGGACTGAATCATGTGAGGGAAGTACAGAAGCTACCAGCTTCGTATTGTTGGCAAATCATTTAAGATGTGGAGAGAATGAGGCACTATACGAGTTGACTCAACTGCCTTTGGAACTATGCTTTTGAGATACTGGATCGATCACAGTGTCTTGAACAAATAATCTCTTTTCTTCATAGTTGATAAGTTCCAAATTTGTTATTTGTGGCATATATTAACTTCTTTTGCATTAAACAATTTAGGAACACCTTACTACTTTGCAACTCTCGAATATGATGTGTCCTGGCACTTGCTAATGTAAAAAGATTGAGGAAAGTACAGAGCTACCAGCTTGGTATAAGATTTGGAGAGAATGAGGCATTTTACGAGTTGACTCAACTACCTTTGGAACATGCTTTGGAAATACTGTATTGATCACAGAATGTCTTGCACAAATAATCTCTTCTCTTCATGGTAGATAAGTTCCAAAATTTGGATCTGTAGCATAGATATAATCTATTAGGAGTACTTCTTTTGCATTAAACAAGCACATTAGAAACTTGGTCTCACTACTCTTGAAAAATAAGGCACACAGTTTGTTTTGTTAAACTAGCATCGAGAGTTGTTGTTGCCTCTTTATGTAGCTCTACTTAAGTATAATAGAACTATGGTGTTCTATATTTAGAGATACTCTAAGGTCGTGTATGATCTTAAACTAATGCTCATTCCAGTTGTATCAGAAGGCGTGAAGGGACTGAAATATGGTGTAAAATTATGTTGTCTGACAGATTCCTGCCACTATGCTCTAACTTTGTGACAATGTTGGTCACTTTTCTTATGCTGGAGATAGTTTCTTTTTGACTGATATATGTTGCAATAGCAATTGATGAGAGCGATTTGTTTAGCTTAGACATTAGAGCATAAACTTTATCCCAGTAGTATAAATTTGGGAGTGGATTATAGTCTGAGGACACAGTGGATGAGATGGTAAATTTTTTGTAGCAAAGTTGTGGATTTCCCTTAAGATTTCAGGTTGCCAAGCATTGAATTTCGAACACATAATTGTTGTTTGCAATACTTGACTATATTTGATGTCTGCATATTGTGAATCAGATACATTTTTGTTGGGCCTTTGTCTATCTTGAGCAACATGCTTATCTCTTGAGGTTGCACTTTTTTGTATTTGCAGAAAAAAAAAAAAAACATGACTCGTGCCAGATTTATCTATGAAATGTCCTAAAATTTAAATAGTGATCTAAAACTGTCTATGATCTTGAAAGAGACAAATGGGGCTTAAAAAACTTAAAGACAAATAGAAAAGTCTACATTAGAATGAAAAAAAAGTTTACATTGGAATGAAACAGGTGGAGTTTATAATTATACAAATTTTGACATGACAAGTTGACAACTACATTTTCTCCTATTAGCAACCCAAGAATTTGCCTAAAGCAACATATCACCATCACAGGGCGGTTACTTTTCATTAATAAAAACAGCCCAACATTTGACCAAATCAAGTGCTTTCTCAGTGGTAGGATTAAAGATGTGGAAAACATGATCTTCCCCTTTAGTTTCAATAATTTCTGCTTTTCCTTTCCACTGACTCTTCACCAATGATTCATAGTACAATATCCCTCTGTCTCTGAGAATATCCATCTCTGCAACACAAACAAGAATCCTATCACAAGCCACTTCTTCAAGCTTTGGTGCTTCATCAACAAAAGGATTGATCAAAGGGTCATCATTTCCTTTATTTGATGGACAAACAAATTCCCACCATTTATCCACCATTGCTTTTCTTGGATCTTTAACCTCTATACCAATAGGTTTTTCTCCCCAGAAATATGGACTAATCATGAGCATCCCAGAAACCTTCATTCCTAAAGCTTCATCTGATTTTCCAGCTCTGATTGCCAGGAAGTGTGAAATATTAGCACCTGCACGAGTTAATTTCACTAAAGTTACTAAATTATATCTACTAATATCGATTCATACAGAAGAAAATGTTCCTTATTATTTCAAATATTGTACCTAACCTAACAGTAAAGTCAAAAGATTAATTTTTAAGTGCATGAAAATAAGTGAATTTACCCACTATAACAATAAGGGTTCAATTGACTCCTCTTGAAAAATTGTACTGTACGAATAAGGGTAAAACAATTTTTTGTTTGTTATATATGAACAGTTGAATTTCCTCGAAATAAGAAAAGATTCTTATGTAGTAGCAATTTGGTTAAAAATTTGCTTTATCTCACAGCTTCAAATAGCAGGTGTGACATTTTAATTTTTTTTAATCCCCTTACATAAATACTTGACTCGCTACAACCAGGGACGAAACAACATGTCTTAAAGGATGGTCAATCCACATTTCATCGAAAAATTACACTATGTATCTAGGTAAAATATTAGATTTTAGAGGTGTATAACATATACCGAATACCCTTTGTCGGAATTCTTTTTTTAACTTCTTTCAAATTTGAACACCTTGAGAAAATTTCTGACTTCGCCACTGACTATAACCCAATATAGCATATGTGATCATTGAAGTAAATAAACTTTACCCACTAAAATAGTAAAGTAAACGTCAAATTATTGTAATTAACGAGTACCTGCACTATCTCCAGCCAAGAACACACTATCAAAGTTAACAAGCTCATTCAACCAAACTTCAGACCCATGTTTTGAGTTATGTGCAGCAACCCATTTAAGAACATCCCAAGAATCATTATAAGCTGTTGGAAGAGGATGTTCTGGGACTAATCTATAATCAACCGAGACAAGAACAACATTAGCTTTGGACACAAACACATTGAGAGAATCATGGTACTTAGGATCACCAACAGATGATATACAAAATGCTCCACCATGAAAGTAAACGACTAAAGGAAGTTTCTGTGATATTGTTGCTGAATTTGTTCTGTAAATCCGGGCTGAAACGCCAGTTTTAGGATTAACTAAAACATCTTTGGAATAAACACCAGTTTGAGGATCATAGGTTGCTGGTGCAAATTCAGTACCTACAAGTCTTTTGACAGTTCCATTTTTGTACACTTGTAAATAAGGAAAAACATCATGGATAATTTCAAGATTGTTGGTTGTGTCCATTTTTTGTTTTGATGGGAAAAGATAAAAGAGAAGTGATTATTGTAAACAATGGAAAGGAAAGAAAGATTGATGGTATACAAAAGTTA
This sequence comes from Nicotiana sylvestris, assembly GCF_000393655.2. Classification (NCBI taxonomy): domain Eukaryota; kingdom Viridiplantae; phylum Streptophyta; class Magnoliopsida; order Solanales; family Solanaceae; genus Nicotiana; species Nicotiana sylvestris. Next base: position 161,317,450 of record NC_091060.1, on the reverse strand, counting down.
AAGACACCATTTAAAATGGGGTCTTATATTGCGGCCTATGGCCATTTAAGTGGGGCCGCCGCTGCTTTTTCTTTTTTCATTCTTTGAATCATTAACTTAATTTATTTATTTAACTTTTTTAAATTGTGGTTCAAGATAATTTACGAACCTTGACTATTTAACCTTCAGTACTTACTATCAGGGGCGGAACTAGGTGGACGATAGAGGGTTCAGTCGAATCTCATTTGCCGAAAATTACACGGTAGACATAAAGTTAATATTTTTTCGTGTATATATATTAAGTGTTAAATCCTCTTAATGTCTTTGCGTTTGCGTGTTTATGTTTTTTTATTTTTTGTACCCTCTTGATGAAAGTACTGCTTCCGTCACTACTTACTATCTTTGATCATTTAAATTCACCCAAACATTCTTATTTCTTTGCATATTTTAAAACCGACTTTCATAATTTCTACCCTTCTTCATTCACCTCTTGGCTACACACTTTGGTGTAATCATCAACTTATTTATTTTAACATTTTTTTTAAAAAATGATGATGCTCGTTTCAATTTGCTTATTCCACATCAAAACTTAGGTAGATATATATCACCTAACATTTGTTGCGTAAATCCGATTTTTTTTATAGTTTTCATATTATTTCATTAATCACTAAATTACATATTTAGGCGTAATCATCGACTTGTTTATTCATAAAGATGAGTGAAAAAACTAGACATGCCTACTATAAAGTCAACAACTTTAGGAGGAAAAAAAAAAGTCACCCCAAAGCATTTTATTTGTTTTTATTACCTTTCAATTATGATATCATCCCACGAGAGAACATTCTCCAACCTTAGGAGCTGGAGCCTGGAGATAATGATATCTCGGAATAAATATTTGAATAATATTTACTTTAATATCCTGACTTTACGGGGATAATAATTTTATAAACTAAACGACAAATTTATCGGTGTGTATAAATTAAACGAGTGCACGCTTAATTATAAACTTTTTTTTAATGAAAAATTATTTGTACGATAGTGATGAATGAGTCAACTGTGAAATCGCTTGAATGTAGATCAGGTGTTGTACAACCAGGGCAGATCCAGAATTTTAAGTTTATGAGTTCCTATAACAATCTCAAGTTAATCTACATGATAACTGGACCAACGAATTGAATTCCAAGCTAAATATTCTTATATTTTTAATGAATTTTTTAGTACAAATACAGGGTATATGCAAAAGTTACTAGGTTCACCGGAACCCGTAACTTTTGCTCTAGATCCGCCCTTGTGTACAACTGGAGTAAAAATTACAGGCTATGATTAGTGACTGAATAATACTATTTTAGTTCACTTTTATTTGTCCATTATAGACTTTGCCCACCCCTTAATAAATACATAAATGAAATACATAATTTACCATGATATTTGTATTAACTAATACATATTTTTAATAGATTTGAGAAAATCCTTTTAAAAGAGTAATTAATACTGTGAGTATAACATGAAAAAGAAATTGTCTTCTCTCTTGATATGCTAAATGTGACAAGTAAAAGTGAAAATCTATTTTTAGAATATTAGACATGTAAAAGTGAACGAAGAGAGTACTCCCTCTGTTCACTTTTACTTGTCCAGTATTGAAAACATAGATTTTCACTTTTACTTGTTACGTTTAACATATCAAGAGAGAAGACAATTTCTTTTTTCCTATTATACCTACAATATTAATTACTCATTTCAAATCATTTTCTCATATCCATTAAAAATATGCATCAATTAATATAAATATCATGGTAAAGTTTGCACCTCATTTATTATTTCTTAAGGAGTGCGCAAAAAAGTGAAGGGAGGGAGTATAAAATAGAGTTAGTTATTCAACTAATTAAGAAACACCTCCCTTTCATTAGTGGGCTGCTTGCCATTAAATAGATAGAAATTCATTAATGCTTTGCAAAAATGGTGCTATTTGTACAGCATGTTTCTTTACAATTTTGAATTTAAGAAAATGACATTTTTAGATCTCCTATGTGTAACAGATAGATCTCTTACATGTAAAACTAAATCTCTCATGTGTAAAAAAAAAAGTAGGGTCATAAAGCTAAAAGCAAGTTTGTAAAGAGCCAAAAAATTAATTGACCCGCAAAAATGGGCTCACCGTTTGTATTCAACGAAAAGTTGTAGAAACTACCGCAGAAAGAAAGATCTATAATATGGGTGAAATTCAATAATAGCCAGATTTACAACTGGTTGTTCAAAAATAGTTCAGTTTCTAAAGTAATCGAAATTTAGCCACTTTTCATATAAAGATAAATCTGAGCGAAAACACTGTTCAAAACTCAGAAAATACGCCAGTATATTATGCTGGAGTTCCAGCATAAGTATACTTGAACCCCAGCATATTATGCTTGAGTTCCAGCATACTTATCCTCGAACTCCAGTATAATATGATGGAGTTCCAACATAAGTACACTAGAACTCTAGCATAATATATTGGAGTTCCAGCAAGTATACCGGTCTAGCATAATATACTGGAGTTTGGAGCGCCGGTGCTCCAGTCTCCACTATATTATACTGGAGCTAGCAAAGTATACCGGACCAGCATAATATGTTGGAGTTCATACACATGTGCACCGAATTCCAGTATATTATACTGGACCGGTCACTGTTGCAGCAAAATGGTGGCTATTTTTCATTGACTTGGTAAACGCTCGCCATTTTTGAATGACCAGTCCGAAAAATGGCTATACTGTGCTATTTTTACATTATGCCCTCGTGGATGGCCCGGTTGATTTGGAGGGCAGTTATCCATTCAGATGACTTGAGATCGATTTCCTTCAATGCCTTCTGGGTCGAGCTTGTCGTACAAGGTCTGCCTAGTGCAATTTACATCTTTTGTGTGATTTGTAAGTTATTACACAGTAGAAATTTACCCAGTACACATAAAATGTTCACTCAAAGGACACAGAGAAACTATAGCGACAACAGGTTTTCCCGAGGTTCCAAACAAAGAAAGATCGATAATGAATATCACCCCTTTTTCTAGGGGCTTTGCCCTGGAATGTTGAAAATGTAAGATTGTCCCTTCAATTATTTTTTAATCAAAATTTCTTTACCTATTTTATTTATTCTATAAAGTAAATATAGAAGTGTTACGACTTAAAACGGAGAAACAGAAAATGGAAATTACCCAATTAGAAGTTGATATAGAATAGTGGATTGCTACTTCCCTTGCAACCTTAAATTTTAAAGAGAATATGATTAATTAAGTGACCTTAATTGGTGCATGAACTTAATTAATGAGACCTCTTAATAATCATGCTACTCCATTAGCATCGTAACTTTAAAGTGGACTTGATGCACACTCCACTCTCTACAATAGCAACAATTAACAATAAAAAAAATAAGGTCATACGGTTTAGCAAATTTGAATACAACTCGAGAACATAAAGTTAGAATCGTTTGTATCTTGAATTAACATGCATTATAATCCAAACCTTAACATATTGCGTTTCACACAATAAAAATGGCTCAAACCAAAATATCGAAGCAACTAAGGTATTATATTTCTGCACCAAAAAGAAAAAAGAAAAAAAAGGTATTATATTTCTTCACAGACCGTGCTTGCATTCTAAAACAGGAAGGAGTTACTTCTTTTAAAGTAAAACTTTCACATCAATCCAATACCTTGTGTTAAAATTTTGCTGACTTTAAAGTGTATGATCTTTTACGTGTAGTTTGATTCGTGGATAAGTTAATGCCGAGATTTTAAAACAAAGATTGTACGTAATACATGAATTAATAATTCATGTAGTGTTTAGTGTGTATATATATTTCATTTAATATGGATATTCGAGTTTGTGGATGCTATTATTGTTTTTTGAAAATGTTTAGACACTTCTTTAACAAATAATTGAGTAATTATGCTGTTATTAGTACTCTTCTATGTAACATTTTACTACAATAGGTATAGTATTGCTGTTTAAGGAAAGATAAAGTATTTTAGAATTTAGTGATCAAAGTAATTTAGGAATGACACGTATTTGTTTAACCAGAAAATAGGAACTTCGGTCAAAGCGTAATTTTAAAAGAACTCAGATTACTGATAATCGAATAAAGAAATGACGGTGCATCAAAAAAAGAAAATTTGGATTGAAAGAATGACAGAGTAAGCAAGTTTAATGCAATGTAAATAAGTATATTCCAGTAATCATCAGTGTGTCCCATACAAATGTTATTTCTCTCTTTTTATAGTTATTTCTAAGTACTATGTTTCTTTCCTCTCATAATAGAGCCATTATGAGTAATTAATGACATTAATGTAATGTTATAATTGACAAATCGTAACTGTTTCGTGAAGATTGTATAACATTTCCTCTCATTGATGCTCATTAATTGCAGATAATACGTATCTGTATTTTTTACTAACTAGGTTCATTCCTCCGATGTTTCTTCAAATTTTCAAGAGATACGAGTAACTGTCCCTTCTTATTAACAGGTACTTTTGCTCGTACCTGTTAAGGCTCACAACTCTTTTAATACTCTTTGCCAGTTGTCACTCTTTTATTAATCCACTTGTCTTGATATGGCAGCACATAATTAAAATCAAATGTTAACTTGATTTTCCCCAATACAGATAGTCCCCCCACTTGCCATTTATTCAGCAATTGAATATTTGGGAAGTGGATCCCATTAAAGCGAGAATTTTTGCCGTCATTCTACATATCATTATACTTTCTCCAGAACTGACGCTTCGCATGTCACTTCCATTTAATGCCTGTGACACATGGCAGTTTTTGATTGGTTCTGCAACACTTCAGCGTCTTTTAGGGTTTTTTTACGGCTACATCAATCACGAAGTGACAGTTTTCATTATGACGTTCCAATCATTACCTTTTTTGTTTGACGGTTGTTTCTGAGTATAAATATATCTTTGTACTTCCCGTGACTGTTTAACTTTTCTTATTTCAGCAACCATGGGAATTGTTGAAGAAATTTCCAATTTCCGTGGTTGGGTAGAAAAGTTATTGACCATTGCTCCAATGGAAGTTTGATCTTGGAAGTACCTCTCAAATAGGTTTGGTTGGAAGGTTAAGATCCACGGCAAGAATTTTTTCCTTCTATTTTCATCTATTCTTTCATTAGAATGTTTTTAACCCTTCTTTTTATCAGGGTTTCCTATTCGCGGTGTAAGTGTTGAATCGACTGTAACTTCTAGACTTTCTTTGGCAAGAGCTCAGGAGATAATCTTGAGTTCTTCATCGAAAAGGAAAGCTGACAAACCCCAGGATTCTGAAGAGGAGGAGGAACGGGATGGAAGACGCATCATTTCAGATGATGAAGTTACTTCTCCCCGTTCGGTTCCTATGACCGAGCCTGCTGAAGCCACTTTAATGAGTTCTGAAGATACTCCTATGGCAACTCGTGACTCTGATGAACAACTTTTTTCACGTGGGTTTGATAGTGAAGGTTTTGATTTGGTGTCTGATGAAGTATCTCTTACCTCTTTCCCCGTATCTGTCCCAATGTAACATTCTTTGCCTATTTTTACTGAAGTTGTTTTTGCTCCGCCTCAAGCCATTATAACTTCCTCTACAATCCCCGCTGCTAATGTTTCTCGAACTGAAGTTGGTTCTTCAAATGGAAGTAGAGTGATGAAGCAAATTACCATTGAGGTTCCTGCCGATGGTAATCTTCTGAAGAAGTCAGGTCAAGCTGACGTATGGTTGAAACCCTTGATTGGTCCAGTTGAAAAGTCCAAGCTAGAAAGTCATAGTTCTTTGACTTGGATGAATGACATCGTGCAATCATCATTGAAGGTATTGATGTCTTTTCATGTTCTATTCCATTTTCCTTCTGCTAAAATTCTTACCCCTTTTTTATGTAGATCAATCTTATCGGTACGGAGATGATGAAAAGGATTTCCCATACAGAGCAATTGATGCATGATTACCAGATTAAGGCAGATAATTGGAAAGAGCAGTATAGTCTCCAGCTTGAGATAGAAGTTTTAGAATAAAACAAATGTACCTTAGAGCAGCAGCTGAGAATCATGGCATCGGAGTTAGCAGTTGAGAAAGCTTCTTTCAACCAGGCAGGCAAGGATAAAAACCTCCTCGAGTCATTTTTTGCCGAACAACTCTCCAAAGCCACCGAAGAGATCAGAGGTCTGAAGGCCTTGTTGAATGAGAAAGAGGTTTATGCAGGTGGGCTTGTTCAAACACTCACCCAGACCCAAGAAGATCTCCGTGTGTCTTCTGATAAGGTCAAGTTTTTGAAGAGTTCCCTTGCCCCTTTACAATCATCTTACGATGCTGCTTTGACTGAGAGGAAGAAGCTCAAGAGTGAAATTAATCATTGGGAAAGAGACTACGAGGCTCTTGAGGACAAAGCTGTTGTTGAAGTAAGTTGGGCCATTTTGAACACGCGCCATGATACCCTTATGGAGGTTAGTCAAGAAGGTTTTAACTTGGATGCTGAGTTAGCAAAGATTAAAGAGACCATTGAAAAAACTCAGCAAGACCAAAGTTTCTCTTCACCCATGGCTGATACTCCCGAGAATGTTGAAGCTAATCCTGATGCAGTGGATGTCCCAACTCCTTCTGACCAAATCGAGTCTTTTGTTATTGATGATGTCGTCTTGAATTCTTCTTCAGAACCTGCTCTACAGTAAAAGTTCATTTGTGAAGGTTGACTCTCTTTTTTTGGTGGAATGTTTGGTGTTTTTACCCCTGGTCCCATTTTAGGGGTAATGCTTTTGGTAATAACATATCCCCAGGTCTTTTCGGGGATTTAAAATGACAATTAGTTTAAGACTAAGTTCGTACTTAGTTTTAACTTAATACTTAATTCTTTTGAGTTTATGTTATACTCTTTTAATAATTTGCCTTGTTTCTTTATAAGTTCAAGGTCTTGCTTTTATTTTAATATGTGGGTTTTTGTTTTACCCTTTTGACTTTTTGCATTTTAGAAATGCTTAATTAGCTTCATGGATTTTTGAATCAAACATGAATTATAAAAGAGGGTCCTTTTATATATGACACGTAATGAAGAAGACGTCTCAACTTAATCATACGAAAAGAGAAATAGGAACACACATGTTTCTTGGAATAACTTTGATAAAAGTTTTCATTTTAACACCTTACATGTACTTAAATATCTTCTATAACTGTTTTCTTTACAACAGATTTGTAAAAAATTCAAGGATTTCGTTACAACCCATGGCTAAATCCAAGGGTTTCTTTACAACCCATGGCTAAATACTGCCTTTAACCTCAACATTCGTAGGAGCTTGAAATTTGAATCCACGAGTGTATTCTTCACAGGTGTTTGAATCAGGCTTGTATTTTTGGCTCGTGACTTTTGCTCTGAACTTTACACTTGTTGAGTAGACTTTAAGCCTGACTTAAAATTATTCCAGTCTTCTTTGCCTTCCTTGTACATATATTATATGTATTATATAGTCCCCCAAGTGTTTGAGTTTTGAAGTATGAAATCTTTAGCACATGATTATTCTTTCCATGCGGTCTTTTTTCTGAAAAGGAAAAACATACGAGACTCGAAGGTATAACTTTAGATGTAAACTGCTTAACCCATTCTATTTCTATCATAATAGTTGCAACCCTAGACCGGGAATTATGTTTCTTCCGCGTGTCTTTCAAGTCTAAATTCATCATTTAGTATGGGCTAGATTTTGCCTATCATCTAAAATCGTTAGTATAATTTTAACAATCCAAAAATAAAATCGTAAATGGGGCATACCTAACCGTTGGTATTTCCTTTCCTTAGAAATAGTACTTCTTTAGATGAACATCATTCCAATTCGAAGGTAAGATCTTGTCGTCCAAGGTTTCAAGCTCATAAGTACCTTTTCCTGCGATTCCATGAATCTTGTAAGGCTCTTCCCAATTTGGACTTAATTTTCCTGCATTGACTGCCCTCGTGGATTGGAAAACTTTCTTGAGTACGTAGTGCCCAATCTTGATGTACCTGAGATGAGCTTTCCGATTGTAATACCACTCAATAACTTGTTTTTGTGCCGCCATCCTTATTAAAGCAATTTCCCTCCTTTCTTCAAGTAAATCTAGATTTACCTGTATCTCTCCTTCATTCGACTCCTCAGTAGCTTGAGTATATCTTGTGCTTGGCTCCCCTATTTTGACTGGAATTAATACTTTAGCTTCATATACAAGTAAAAACGGTGTTTTTCCCGTAATTGTTTTTGATGTTGTTCGGTAAGCCCACAAGATTCCCGGTAGTACTTCTGGCCAATTACCCTTTGATTCTTCTAATCTTTTCTTCAAGTTTTTGATAATAACTTTATTTGTCGATTCAGCTTGTCCATTGCCCACCTGATAATAAGGTGTCGAGGTAATCCTTTTAATTTGCCAACTTTGAAAGAATTCTGTTATTTGCGCACCTATAAATTGTGGGTCGTTATCACACACGATCTCTTTTGGCATCCCAAATCGGCATATAATGTTATGCCAGATGAGATCCCTGACCTCTTTTTCTTGTACTTGTTTGAGGGCTCCTGCTTTTACCCACTTAGTAAAATAGTTAGTGAGTATTAACAGAAATTGTACCTTACATTTAGCTTGTGGTAATAGTCCTACCATATCCATCCCCCACTTCATAAAAGGCCATGATGCCACAACTGGATATAATAATTCGGCTGGTCGATGCATGTTGTTGTCATATCTTTGGCACTTGTCACATTTAGCCACAAAAATTTTCGCTTCTTCTTCCATTTTTGGCCAGTAATATCCAGCTCTAATTATGGTTTTTACCAAAGATCTCCCTCCAGCGTGATTTCTACAGTGTCCCTCATATATTTCTTTCATCACATATTCAGTTTGAAAAGGCCCGAGAAATCTTGCTAGAGGGCCACCGAACATCTTTCGATATAAATTTCCTTGATTTAAACAGTAACGAGCTGCCTTTTGGCGAAGTGCCTGAGCCTTTTTCTTATCCTCAGGAAATATTCCATACTGTAAAAAATTGACAATTTCATTTCTCCATTCCCAAGTTAGATTATTATAATTTACCTCGTTTTTATCTTGATCAAACATTGAATGAAACAAAATGTATCACAGAAGCATTTTCTTCATTTGTTACATCTGTGGAGGATGCGAGATTAGCTAAAGCGTCAGCCTCGGCACTCTCTTCTCTTGTATCTGCATGACTTTCCAAGTTTGGAATTTCCTGACTAAATCCCGTGCCTTTTCCAAGTACTGTTGCATTATTGCCTTTCTAGCTATGTAAGTCCCCAGCATTTGGTTAACTACGAGCTGTGAATCGCTTTTGATTATGACATGTTCTATTCTGAGCTCTCGTGTCAATTCTAAACCTGCAATCACAACTTCATATTCTACCTCATTATTAGTAATAGGATAATATTTTATGGCTTGTCGTATGGTTTCTCCCATAGGTGGTACCAAAATAATGCCTACACCTGCTCTTTTTATATTTGATGAACCACCAGTAAATAAGGTCCAAGTACCTGGATTAGACCCGTTAAATATTTGCAGTTCTTTTTCTGCATCCAGTTGTATCCTTTGACTAAAATCTGCCACAAAATCTGTTAAAACTTGTGACTTTATTGCAGTTCTTGGTTGATATGTGATTTTATATTCACTTAGCTTTATAGCCCATTTGGATAGTCGACCCGATAACTCTTTTTTATGCAGTATATTACGTAAGGGGTAGGCAGTTACTACAGAGATAGGATGAAATTGAAAATAAAGTCTTAACTTTCTAGATGCCATAATTAACGCAAGTGCAAGTTTTTCTAGATGAGGATACTGAGTCTCAGCATCCAATAATGACTTACTAACATAATAAATCAGAGATTGTTTACCTTGGTCCTCTCGAACTAACACATCACTTACCGCTATTTCTGAAACAGCAAGGTAGATGAGTAGTTTTTCCCCGTCTTTTGGTTTTGCGAGCAATGGTGGATTTGACAAGTATACTTTCAAATTTTTAAGCGTCTGCTGACATTCTTCAGTCCATGCAAATTGATCTTGCTTTTTTAGGGCTGAAAAGAACCTGAAGCATTTTTCTGATGACTTGGAAATAAACCTTCCCAAAGCAGTTATTCTTCCTATCAGTTTATGTACTTCTTTTTTACTCGTCGGTATATCCGGAATTTCCTCAATAGCTTTAATCTGCGCGGGATTTACTTCAATGCCATGGAAAGAAACAAGAAATCCGAAAAACTTACCTGATGATACTCCAAACGCGCATTTCTCAGGATTTAATTTCATGTTAAATTTGCAAAGAATTTGAAATGTATCAAACAAGTGTTGAATATGATCCTCTGTTTGTTGTGATTTGACAAGCATATCATCTATATAAACTTCCATAATTTTCCCTAAATATTCTTGAAACATTTTGGTCACTAGCCTTTGGTATGTAGCCCCGGCATTCTTGAGACCAAACGGCATAACTTTGTAATAGTAAGTCCACATGTCTATTATGAATGAAGTTTTTTCTTCATCTATAGGATCCATTTTTATCTGATTATACCCTGAATAGGCATCTAAAAAGCTTAATAATTCATGCCCTACAGTAGCATCAATTAGTTGATCTATATGCGGTAAAGGAAAATAATCTTTAGGACAAACTTTATTTAGATCAGTATAATCTACACAAACTCGCCACTTACCATTCTTTTTAGGTACTACTATAGTATTAGCTATCCAATTTGGATACTTTACCTCGCGAATGGACCTAATTTTTAAAAGCTTTTGCACCTCATATTGAATCACCTGATTTTTTAAAGAACCTTGCTTTCTTTTCTTTTGTTTGACAGGTGAGTATGATGGATCTTCTTTTAATTTGTGGGTCATCACTTCCGGTGGTATACCTATCATATCGGAATGGGACCAAGCAAAATAATCTATGTTAGCTTTTAAAAATTCAGTCAACTTTCATTTCATTTCTTGGCTGAGGTTGGTCCCAATGTAGACTTTTCTGTCAGGGCAGGGTGCAAATAGTACTACAGCTTCCAATTCCTCAATCGTTGTTTTGATGTTTTCATTTTCTTCTAGTTCTTGGATGGTATCAGGCCTCGAGTCTACATTTGTTCGTCTGTGCTTAGTTGAGGCTTGTGTTGCAGCATCCTCAACTAGATTCTGTGATTGCTATTTTTCTCCGTTTTTCGCGCTTGAATCTACTATGGAATTAATGCTCTGAGACGCCTGTTGGTCAACACGTATTTGTCGTATTCCCCATTGTGAAAGGAATTGATAACTTGATGTAAAGTAGATGGAACATCATCCATCTCATGAATCCATGGTCTACCAAGAATCATATTGTAAGCCATATCCATTTCTACTACTTGAAATTTGGTATCTTTGACTACTCCTTCAACGAATGTGGTGAGTATTATCTCCCCTTTTGTTACGACGCTCGGGTTGTCAAAACCAAACAAGGTGTGTGCCTTGGGTATCAGCTTATCTTCGGCTTGCATCACGTTTACCACTCATAATAAAATGATATTCACAGAAATTCCTGGATCAATCAAAAACTCGTTTTACATTAGTGTCATGTACAAGTAAAGATATTACCAGTGCATCATTATGCAGGGTTAGCACGCCATCTGCATCTGCATCATCAAATGTAATAATATCCTCTTCAAAAACCTGTCAAACACGTTTCCTATATGTAACTGTAATTTTTGACATTTTCTTTGTTGTCGTGTATATTACGCCATTGATCTCTTCTCCTCCACTTATGACATTAACCGTCCTTTTTGGTGAAGGAGGTTTTGGTGGCTCCTGTCTATTCTTAATATATGCTTTCTTTCCTTTTTCACTAAATAATTCAGTTAAATATCCTTGTTTTAATAAATGTTCTGCTTCACCTTGCAGCAATCTGCAATCCACCATTTTGTGACCGTGGTCGTTGTGAAACTCACACTAAAAATCAGGATTTTGCCTGTTTGGGTTTGATCTCATTTCCTTTGGCCACCGTATTTTGTCTCTCATACTCCTTAAAACATCCACTAACTCGGATGTGCTAACATTAAAACTGTAACCGCCAATATTTGCCTTCGAGCATCTATTATTATCCTGCGTCTCTCGCTTGTTTCATTCTTTTCTGAACCTTGATGATGAACCTGACTCTCTATCTCGATATCTATGATCATACCTTAGGTTTTCCTATTTTGAACATAAGTCTCTTCCTGTTGGTTCCATGTAAGGCTCATACCTATTTTACCGGACCTTTTTTCAGTTTCGGCTAGTCTTGAACTCGTCCTTTCAGCTTTTCGAGACTGAATGATAGTATTTTCTTCAATCCGTAGCTTCGTGTTGTATCTGTTATAAACATCATTCCAAGTTGTTATTGGAAATTCTCGTAAACTTTCCTTGAGCCTCCTCATGCCTTACGAGATTTTTTTCATTTAGATTACTGGCAAAGGCCATAGCCGCCCAGTTATCAGGTACACGTGGCAACATCATCCTCTCACGCTGGAATCTGTCTACGAATTCCCAAAACAGCTCTGTATCTCCTTATTTTATTTTGAAAACGTCCTCCATTCTTTTTTCAACTTTTTGAGCTCCCGAGTGCGCTTTGATAAATGAATCTGCAAGCTCAGCAAAAGAATCTATAGAATTTTCAAGTAAAAGAGAATACCATGTTAATGCTCCCTTCGTGAGCATTTCTCCGAATTTTTTGACGAGCACTGATTCAATTTCTTGCTTGGTCAAGTCGTTGCCCTTTATGCTAGTTGTAAATGCGGTTATGTAATCCCGTGGGTTAGTTGTTCCATCATATTTCAAAATATCGAGCATCTTGAATTTCTTTGGAATTGGCAAAGGAGCGGCACTTGGATTCCAAGGTTGTTGAAAGTATTTGTCCATATCTATTCCCTTGATTACAGGTGGCACTCCAGGTATCTGCTTTATGCGATCGCTCTTCTCCTTGAGCTATTTCTGTAAATAGTACTCTTTCCGTTTTATATTAGATGGGGTACTTTTCTTTTTAGTCTGTTCCAAAACAAATGACACATTTCTAAATTTGGAAATAATTTAACTTTAAACTCTTTTATTTTACCCATTTATCCTTAATGAGAAGATTTTATAGTCACACAAATGTCATGGCCCCACAAACTTTTTACCCCTTAAGCATTTAAGACCACAAGTTTTAAAAGTCTTCTTCTTTTTTCATAAACTCCGTGCCGAGTCAAACTACCTCATTTAATATAAAACGGAGGGGGTACTAAATTCAGTAAATCAGAATTGACTGGGTTACCTTAGCCTCCATCACGAGATTCGCTAGGAGTTCCTCCACTGCCTGAGTTAACAAGTCCTAAGCAAGGATTTCCACGGTATTGTTGTTTGGAGTTTGTGTTGGTGGTGTAGTACCTGGCATCTGGTTAGCAAAAGCCTGAAAAGTATTACTGACTTGTTGGGTGATTAATATTTTCAAAGCTTCATCAATAGCTTGATTATTTTCGAACTGATCATTCGTATTTGATTCAGATCTGTCAGGAGTCCCCTCTCGGGGTTGTCGAGGAGAGTATTGTGGCGATGGAGCTTAATGTAACGACCCAACCAGTCATTTTAAGCTCTAGCATGTCGTTCAGTAGTTTGAGTCCATGAGCAGCTTCACTTCAGGTATTATGACATGTACGCATGGTCGGAATTGAATTTCGGGAAGTTCGGAGTGATTTGGAAAGAGAATTCTCATTTCGGAAGCTTTACGTTGAAAGAATTGACTAAGATTAAATTTTTTAGTAAAGGACCTCAGAATTAGGATTCGAAGGTTCCAGAAGGTTTGTATGATGATTTTGGACTTGGGTGTATGTCTGGATCGGGTTTTGGAAGACCCGGGATCGTTTAGGCACATATTGTGGAAGTTAGCATTTTTGGAAGAATTTCATAAGTTTGGGTTGAAGTGTATTTCAGTGTTATTGATGTCCATTTGGGATTCTGAATCTAGGAATAGCTCTGTATGGTGATTCTGGAGTTGGGAGTACAATCGGAAGTGAATTCGGAGGTCCGTGGGTCGTTTTGGAGTCATTTGGCTAAAGATAGAAATTTGAAGGTTTTTGGAGAAGTTTGATCGGAAGTAGACTTTTTGATATCGGGGTCAGATTCCGATTTCGGAATTTATGGTAGGTCCGTAATATTGAATGTGACTTGCGTGCAAAATTTGAGGTCAATCGGACATGATTTGATAGGTTTCGGCATCGAGTATAGAAGTTTGAAGTTCTAAGTTCATTAAGCTTGGATTGGAGGTCAATTCATGATTTTAGCGTTGTTTGATGTGATTTGAGGCCTCGAGCAAGTCCATAATGTGTTTTGGGACTGGTTGGCATGATTGGTTGGGGTCCCGGGGGCCTTGGGTGAATTTCGGGTGGTTAACAGATTGAAAATGGAATTTGGAGAAGGTCTGAAGCAACTGCCTTCTGGTGTAACCGCACCTCCGAGGCTTGGGCCGCAGGTGCGGAGCCGCAGAAGCGGCCCTTGCGTCGCAGAAGCGGAACTGGATTGGTTAGGCTGGGACCGCAAATGCGGTCATCTTGCTGCAGAAGCGGGACCGCACCTATGGATGGAGGAGTGCAGAAGCGGAGTGAGGGGTTTGGTAATAGACCGTAGAAGCAGTGTGGAGGACGCACCTGCGGTACCGCAGAAGCGGTCAAATGACCATAGGTGCAGAAATGCTGGAGGCAGTGAGTTCTTTTAAATCGGGGGTTGGGTTCATTTCAACCCCATTTCTTCCATTGGAGCCGATTTTGGAGCAACTTTGAGGTGACATTTTCACCACCAAGCATGAGGTAAGTGGATTCTACTAGTTTTGAGTTAATACTTGGATTATATACGGATTTGAGCATGAAAATTTGGTAGAAATTGTGGGTTTTTGGTAGGAGACCTAGAAATTTATATTTTGGATTTTTACCACAATTTTGGGCATGGAACTAAGAGAAAATCATATATTTGAGCTCGCGAGTTCATGGGTAAACTTTATCTTCGAAAAATTTTGGAATCCGGGCACGTCGGCCCGAGGGCAATTTTGTCAACTTTTCGATCGGGGTTAGGAATTGTTATAAATTAAATTATAATGAGTAATTAAGCATAAATTAATGGGTTTGCATAATTATTGGCTAGTTTTGGAGCATTGTGCATCGATTTGAGTCTTCGGAAGGGTGTGGAATGCCGGTTATAGAACTTTGGAGCGAGGTGAGTCTCCTTTCTACCATGTAAGAGGGAATTGTCCCCATAGATGAATTAATTGGATTTGTGCTCCTATTTGTGAGGGCTACATACGTGCAGGGTGACGAGAGCCCGTGCGTAGGTACTATTATATTTAAGTCCGGGTAGTCTAGGACCCAAAAGCATGTTATACTTGGAATAATTGTAATCTTATTGATAGTTGAATTGCTTAAATGCTATCAAATTGGTAAATGAATTTCTAAAAGGATTAAACTTCATTTTATAACATTGTTAAAAGAGAATTGAATTTTCTTTGGATAATTGTTTCATGTTGACTTCTTGATTGACTGTCTGTATGTGTTTAATTTCAGAACGGGTCGAACGCCTCGGTAGATTAAATAGATGCATCTATGGTTCGTGCCATTCGACCCTCTGGCAGTGCACAGTTTAAATATTGTTGGATCGGGCCGTACGTCCTCGGCATGATTTACGCATGCTTGTATTGCTTGCCTTGGGATTTATAGATGATGATATTTGCTCTCCCTGACTTGAGAATAAATGTATAAATGATGAAAAGGAATTTGGGAATTTCCTATAAAAGAAAGAATTGTTTACTTGCTTCATTCTATTGAATTACAATGCTGTTATGAAAATCCTCAATTTATTATATTATGGACGTATCATTATTGGATCATTAGTAAGTGTCAAAGTCGACCTCTCGCCTCTACTTCTTCGAGTTTAGACGGGATACTCATTAGGTACACGTTGTTTTCGTACTCATACTACACTTGTTGTGCATTTTTATTGCACAGGTTCAAGGGTGGCTAGTGGCTTAGTGGCATAGCGGCATGGTTGATACGGAGACTTAGGTGAGCTGCATTTATCGAGACGACCCGTAGTCAACAGAGTCTCCTTCGGAATACTTTACTGTGTTTTTTGTTTCTGTCCACTTGTATTTCGGACAGTTACTGTATTTTATTGCATTCTCTCGTAAATGCTCATGTACTTGTGACACCGGGTTCTGAGATGTCTATGGGAGTAGTCAGTATTTTGAAATTATTAAAGATATCATTATTTATTTAGTGGAATTTATTCTTTATTGTTTAAATGTATAAAAGAAGTGAATTCAGAAATATCTAAAACGAGAAATTACTAGTTATTTAGTGGTGGCTTGCCTGACAATGGTGTCCGGCGCCATCACGGCCCTTAGTGGATTTTGGGTCGTGACAACATGGTATCAGAGCACTAGGTTCCCTTTAGGTCTCACGAGTCATGAGCGAGTCTGGTAGAGCCTTGCGGATCGGTACGGAGACGTCTGCACTTATCTATGTAAGGCTACAGGGTTGTTAGGAGCACTTCCCTTCTTGATTCTTCATCATGTGTTTTGATTCCTTTGAGGCATATGCCCTTGTTTCCTTGCTACTCAATCTTGTGCGACGCAAAGCACTTATTATAAATCGAGAATTGAAGAATTTTAATGATACTACAGATGTGGTGCGGGATTTTTCTCTCGGTATAGTTGATTGGGCTATTGTCGTCGCCTTGTGGAAGGATATATTGTCATTTCAGCTCAGTAGTTGTACTTCTGAGAGCTTTGAGTCCATGCACAGGTTGCTTTGATGCCCATGAATGATTATCACACAGTAGTGACGTGATGGTAGGATGCATGCCCATGTGTCGGGGCAGTGAATGACTTGAAATGAGGTTTGCATAGTGCATGGTTCCGAGATTCAGTGTCTTATTTTCAGAGGAGGAAAAGTAATTGGCCTATGAATGTCTAGATTTGGGTAGAGAAAGTAACGATACTTGGTATTTTCGAGCGTGGTGGAATTTTCATCTGCGATGTAGTGTCGTCGTCCTCGATTGTATGTGTTAAGTTCGCCGATGTTATGGTCTTCTACAATTTGCCTTTGGGGCAAGATATTGTGAAATAATATTGGAGAAACGGCTGTCAGAGATCGCGGGGTACAGTGGTTCAGGATTGAATCGGTGTTTCTAATGTTGACGGCCCGAGAAAGATGATCTTCGGAAAGGTTTAAAGTTAGTAGCGATTTGTGGGTTCAAGTGCTACGAAGATAGGCTTTATTTAAGGCAACAACTGAGCAGCAAAGGATGAGGAAGGACATGTGGGGAGTGTCAGGCGGTGGTTAAAATTTCTAGAAGGCCAGGTATAAGAAGCGAAGGTCGAGTAGTTGATTAAAGGAGTGAGTTCCGCCAAAGTGGGAGAGTGGCGGAGTTGCATATGGGTTTTGTGATAGGATGACAACACACCTTAAGGAGATTGGATATGACGGAAAGGAGTTGTTCGATATGGAGAAGGATACAGCATAATTTTGAATCGGAAGATATTGTTGCACATTCGGTTGATGTCCACATGGAGTGAATGGACTTGTGCAGCTGGTGAATGAGCACGAGCTCAGGTGGGTTATTTCCTGTGAGCAGGTCAACGATCGCGTGGTTGGCAAAGCTCCTGCAAAGGATTTTGCTGGCTATCCGGTAAGAGGTTGAATATGTGAATATCATTAGAGATTCAGAGTGTTCATGAAATATTAACGGAAAGATTTCAAGGAATCTGGCGGTTTGATTGCGCAAGGTCATGTCAATAAGAGAGAAAAGATCTTAGTGGGTTCTAAAGTTGTGTAATAGTGGCTTCAAGCTAAGTGGGAGAGTCCCACCGCCTACGGTTGGATTGCATGGTCGTCTATTTATGATATTTCTGGTTATTAGCATATTGATAGGTTATTTCAGCTAAGGGAGAGTAACATAAGAGGTGATCTGAGCGAAGGAATTGCTAAAGGTGTGCTATGGTTGGCCTTATTGGCTCATGTTCAAACTTGGGGAAGGATTCAGGATTTATGCCTTGTATAGATGCGGGTTTCAAGGAAAGTGATTTTGCCGGGTGCTTCGTCGAGAGGGTATTCATGTGCTAGAAGATTCATGGAGTTGATTATATTCAGGGCCAAGTCAGAGCGGGTGGCTCTCAACAATGGTCCTAGTGGATTCAAAAGGGTAAAGTGTGGTGCCTAATGATTTCTAGCCTATAGGTATGGTTGAGAATCAAGCTTTTGTAGCAGCTTATGAGAAGAGGCCTAGAATGTTCTATGATGTTTTGACTTGCAGTGTAGCATTTGGGAGGTATGAAATGGTTCGTGGGATTTGAGACAGCATGGTCTCGTGATTCAAGGTTACTCGGGATGAGTGCGGATGGAGTGTGTTATGTGTTGAATAGAGTTATCATTATTTCTAAGGCAATCAAGGATAAATTGGGAGAAGATAGACTGGTTAGCCATAGTTTAGTTGGCATATTGGTGGTAGTGATCAGTTCCTTCAGCATGATCAGTTATGCAAGTGAATTGTGACGGTACGTGTGAGGCTTGCCGGTCACCGTAATTGATGTTATTCAGAAGTATTCTACTGTTATGGCATGTTATGTTTAGGCAGATCCTGGAAGGTCTTTTGTGGCTTAGTCCACTACTTAGAGATTTGCATATTCTACGGTTATGAGAATTCATCTATGTGTTGATATGGTTCTCCTAGAGTGAGTTAAGTGAAAAGTTTTTATATGATGAAATTTTGATCTGTTAGCAGTTCCGGAGTTATGATGAAACTTGTGTCCTATCGCATTTTGGCATGATGGGTGTAGTGAGTGGTATGGAATTCGAAGTGAGGATCAAGGTTGCAGTTCGGTATTGGCAAGAATGTCACGAGCTCAGATGAACAGGAAAGGAGTTTCAATGTTTAAAATAAGTTGGTATTGTCTTCAGCGTCACCTGAGATCGGTGTTTTGTGAAAAAGGATTTGCATCCTGGTTAAGAATTCTTGATTGCTTTTCAGCGTTAGTACGGCCGGTGGTTTGGATGTACAGACTTGTATCTATTACGGAAGGTTGTGGGAGCGTGCCCCACGGGAGGGTTGTATAAGTGTGGCATGTAGTCACTGGATTGATTGAAGAGTTAAACCAAGTATGAAGATTGCAGTGATGTCGTTAAATTGAGAATTGATGCCTGGAGGGCACTCGGTTTATTGGGTTATGGACTGTGGAGGATTACTCTGGTTATGATGGTTGTTCTTGTGTGTTATGAGAAAAAAGGGAGTTATTATGGACCTTCAAAAGGTTATTAGCCTAGCTCAGTGCGATTAGAATCAGCTGGAGGTTTGTGGATGGATTTAAATGAGAATATGGGCTCTATATCAGGCCAGATGTGTTCATTTCAGCAATGCGCTCCTTATGGAAGAGTAGTCGGGGTGTTATTTCGTCATCAGCTATTCCATGTAATGATATATTGCGCCATGTGAGCTGTGAGACGGCTTGGTGAATTTCTTATGTGTTAAGGTTCCGCGTAGAGATAATGTTATATGAGCAGAATGGCTCTTGAGATTCAGATCATATATCGCACCTCAGCTGTGCTTGAGTTTTGTAGCTTATAGCGCTATATGTCTCCCCAGGGATGGTATTATTCACTTAGCATGCTTGTGACCGATATTCGGTATTATTCATTTAGCTCAGTGTGTATCTCCTTATGTGAGTTTCATATGTGGATCGGGTGGCATGCCGCCACGGGTATGTTATTTGGATCGGGTTGCGCGCCGCGACAGTGTGATGTTGAGTACAGTTACCTATATCTGTTTATATGTGTTTTGTTTCCTATTTTTCTGAGGAAAACTCGTATTAGCTATATGAGTGAATAGTCCCTTCCAAAGTTCATTTTCATTTTGAATCGCGTTCGAATTGGTATCCTATTGGCACATTGTGGCGTTATATGAGACTTTTGGTTATGTCTGAGTGGTTTATTTGCTGAGCAGTTCATTTTGGGTGAGACGAGATTATTGGATCTAAGATCAGTGCAATCAGATTATATGAAGAATATTAAAGGGAAAATACTATTATTTGGTTTAGAATAAGGTAATGGTTCGTGCCAGGGGTATAGACTCAATGAATTATTGACTCGGCAATTGGTTATGAATTTCTACGCGCATCTTCTGTCATGGTGGTATTGTAAAAGTTAGAGCAAGATGTATGTGGGTCGTGAGATGCATTGGGAGCATCAGATTCGTGGAATTTAGGCTAATTATGATCAGAGGATATTATTATGGTTGTGTGAGTTGTGCAGGGCATAGTGTGAATTCAGCAAAGGTATGCAATCTTGTATTGGTGCATCGTGGGTGATTGATGCGGTGTTCATATGTTGAAAGCAGGCCCAAATGTTGGAAGTGGGCTCTAAGCTTATTTGCTTGAATAAAAGAGAACATCTTCAAATTTTCTCGAGCTAATATGCTCAATCGAGTTGTGGTAGAACGGGTAGGTGTACGAGGTGTTAAGCAATGATTTTAGACAATTCCATCGCAGTTCTGAGCATGTTCGAGGACGAACGTATGTTTAAATGGGAGAGAATGTAACGACCTGACAGCTCTAGGGCGTCATTCAGCAGTTTGAGGCTATGAGCAGCTTCACTTCAGGTATTATGACTTGTACGCATGGTCGGAATTGAATTTCGGGAAGTTCGGATTGATTTGGAAAGAGAGTTCTCGTTTCGGAAGCTTTAAGTTGAAAGAATTGACTAAGATTGGATTTTTGACTAAACGACCTCGGAATCAGGATTCGAAGGTTCTAGCAGGTTCGTATGATGATTTCGGACTTGGGCGTATGTCTGGATCGGGTTTTGGAAGAACCGGGATCGTTTAGGCACCTATTGTGGAAGTTAGCATTTTTGGAAAAAATTCATAAGTTTGGGTTGAAGTTTATTTCAGTGTTATCGATGTCTGTTTGGGATTTCGAGTCTGGAAATAGCTCCGTATGGTGATTCTGGAGTTGGGAACGCGATCGGAAGTGAATTCAGATGTCTGTGGGTCGTTTTAGAGTCATTTGGTTAAAGATAGAAATTTGAAGGTTTTTGGAGAAGTTTGACCGGAAGTGAACTTTTTGATATCGGGGTCGGATTCTGATTCCGGAAGTTGTGGTAAGTCCATAATGTTGAATGTGACTTGTGCGCAAAATTTGAGGTCAATCAGACATGATTTGATAGGTTTCGCATCGAGTATAGTAGTTTGAAGTTCTAAGTTCATTAAGCTTGGATTGGAGGTCGATTCATGATTTTAGCGTTGTTTGATGTGATTTGAGGCCTCGAGCAAGTCCGTAATGTGTTTTGGGACTGGTTGGCGTGATTGGTTGGGGTCCCAGGGACCTCGGGTGAATTCCGGGTGGTTAACGGATTGAAAATGGAATTTGGAGAAGGTCTGAAGCAGCTGCCTTCTGGTGTAACCACACCTGCGAGGCTTGGGCCGCAGGTGCGCAGCCGCAGAAGCGGCCCTTGTATCGCAGAAGCGAAACTGGATTGGTTAGGCTGGGACCGCAGATGCGGTCATCTTGCCGCAGAAGCGGGACCGCACCTGCGGATGGAGGAGCACAAAAGTGGAGTGAGGGGTTTGGTGATAGACCACAGAAGCGGTGTGGAGGATGCACCTGCGGTACCGCAGAAGCGGTCAAATGACCGCAGGTGTGGAGATGTTGGAGGTACTGAGTTCTTTTTAATCGGGGGTTGAGTTCATTTCAACCTCATTTCTTCCGTTGGAGCCAATTTTGGAGCAACTTTGAGGTGTCATTTTCACCGCCAAGCATGAGGTAAGTAGATTCTACTAGTTTTGAGTTAATACTTGGATTATATACGGATTTGAGCATGAAAATTTGGTAGAAATTGCGGGTTTTTGGTAGGAGGCCTAGAAATTTATGTTTTGGATTTTTACCACGATTTTAGGCATGGAACTAAGAGAAAATTGTATATTTGAGTTTTTGAGTTCATAGGTAAACTTTATCTTCGAAAAATTTCGGAATCCGGGCACGTGGGCCCAAAGGCAATTTTGTCAACTTTTCGATCGGGGTCAGAAATTGTTATAAATTGAATTATAATGAGTAATTAAGCATAAATTAATGCGTTTGCATAATTATTGCCTAGTTTTGGAGTGTTGTGCATCGATTTGAGTCTTCGGAAGGGCGTGGAATGCCGGTTATGGAATTTCGGAGCGAGGTAAATCTCCTTTCTACCTTGTAAGAGGGAATTGTCCCCATAAGTGAATTAATTGGATTTGTGCTCCCATTTGTGGGGGCTACATACGCGCGAGATGACGAGAACCCATGCGTAGCTACTACTATGTTTAAGCCCGGGTAGTCTAGTGTAGACGTGTGATTTTTGACCCTCCCCGAGATTTTTCATATTTTTGGCGTAAAATATTTAATTTAGCCTTAATAGAGCTATTTGAGCTAATTTTGACTCTTTAACTTTATTTCGTTACAAAATAAAAAATTACAAAAAAAAGTATATAAATTTTAGTTTATGTATTTCTCATAAGCTTGAAAAATACAAAACAAATAGTACCTTATTTTTATCTTTATATAATTTTGAAAATTACAAAAAAATAGTTTCATTATTGTTTTGTAGTCATTTTAAAGTAAAAAAAATACAAAAAATAGTATTTTATATTTTTATCTTTATATAAAAACGAAAATTGCAAAAAATAGTTTTATTAATATTTTGTAGTTATTTTAAATCATGAAAAAAATACCAAAAATAGTTTTGTTCTAATTGTCAGTCTTATTTTGATAGTTATTTTGCTTATGTAGGATTGATTAAATAAAATCATGTTCTTATTCTAGGTTCCGGGCAAAGAATAACATTTGGGTTCAAACGACCCATTTTTAGGCCTAAAATTCATACCTAGCCCATAACAATCCAAACTCAGCACACCTTACACGTAACACAAGATAATGGGGGACAGAACTCTTGGACACCCGTGAGACACGGTCAAATTTTTAGGAAAAAAGCAAAAAGACTCTCAATTCACGGACACTGGGGACATCTTTTCATGAAAAATGGGAGGAATACACGGGAACACTCACTTTTCTGCTTATTCTTCATTTTAAAAACACAATACACGAATGAAATGAGGAGGTGTAAGCACGTGATTTTTGCCCTATATGAAAATTACTCCCAAAAAAATCAAAATCAAATGATTTTCCTTGGTGTGCAATTTTGTGAGATTTTGTGATATTTTTGGATAATTATTTGTATTTGTCTGTGTTTGCTTATTGTTAAATTAATAAAAAATACAAAAATATGTCGCATTTTGCATGTAGGATTTAATTCTACAATTTGTTAGTAATTAAGTTTGTTTACAAAAAATGAAAATTACAAAAATAGGCATCTTTTGCATTTTTAGCATTTAATGTCCAAATATACAATTTTATGCTTAATTATTACTTAATTGTGCGTTAATTGTTATTGGTAGTTAATTTGCGCTTTTATAACTTAATTTAGTTCTTAATAATAATTTAAGTATTTTTATAATTTAGTTTTAGAAAATAAAGGAAGAAAAGAGAACAAAAATACAAAGAAAAATCGGATTGGGCCACTTCTTCAAATTTCAACCTCAGGCCCAAATAATTGCCCAATCTTCCCCATGACCCAGTCCACTTCAGACCGGGTCGACCCGGTCCGCCCCATTAACCCATTAACCCAAGACCCACTCTTCATTTTTGTCCTAACACAAAAACAAAAAAGGAAAAACAAAACCAAAAACCCTAAAACTAAGAAAAAGATCCCCCCCCCTCCCTTGGCTTCTTCTTCTCCAAAATACCAAACACCCCAAGCATCCATGGCAGCCCTCCTGCCTCCTCCGACTCGAACACACAACCACCACCATCGTCTAGCCCCGTCGTTGCAGCCCCGTCTTCTTCGCGACGTCCTTCACCTCCGGCGACCATGGCTGCCCGTTCTAATGCTTGGCTTTCGTCGGAGTAGCCATCTCCTCCACGTCCAGCCGAGCTCCAGCCATGTCCGCCTAGCTCCACGGTTGCAGCTTCTTCTTCTTCACCTCATGCTGTCATGAACGTTCCACTGCTCCATCGCCATTGCTTCCGCTGTTACTCCCAGTCGACGACAGCGAACAGCTCGTCGACCAGCCATATCTGCCTTTTGCTTCATCTTCCCCATCCGAACGACCTCCATTACTGCTTCGTCTTCGACTGCGAACAGCTCGAACAACCACTCCTTCCTGCGACCACTCGTTTCCAGCTCAGGTATTCGGCTTCTGCTACGTCCAAACGGAAAATAAAATGGCTGTCGTTGCATCGCCTCACTGCTGCTACTGTTTCGACGTGTTCGTCGTTGTTTGTTCGAGCTTTGGTCGACATTAGTCAAAACAGTCCGTACATATTTCTTTCGATCCGGTTAGTAGATTTTGAGTTTTATGTTTGTCCGTATTTCGTTTTGATATTTCTTGAATCTAAAATCGTTAGAAATGATTTTTTGTTTTGTTCATGTTCATATGTTTTGTCGAATTAATTTTTCAGATTTCAAATGAAAGATTAATTAATTGTTTTTCATGTTATTTCATGTTTGTATTGTTGTTTAGATAAATATTTGTTAGTTTAATGTTTGTTAGATTCAAATTGAAATTTAATTAATTATTTCTTCAATTTGTTTCATGTTGTTATGTATTTTCCAGAAATTGTTAGTGTTGTTTGAGTCATGTGAATCCGTCATGTTTGTTGTTTGAAAAATAGATTTAGTTCATGTTCATCTTTGTTTGAAGTTCATGTTTAATCCAGTGATTTAATGTGAGTTTATGTTTGTTTTTGATTGGTTGATTTAATTTGAATCATACATTTTTGTTAATATTGTTGTATCCTTGCTCATCCATTTTGGTCTAAATTAACTAGGATTGGTTCCCGATATGGTTAATTCATTTCATTAATTTTTGAGTTGTGTTGTTCATCATGTTCATGTAATTTGTTGTTGAAGATTGTTGAGAAATTGATCATCTTGGCTATATTTTGGTCAAGTTATGATTAATTGATTGTTTAGAGTTGATGGGGGTAATTTGGTAAAATTGCATTGCATTCGGGGGTAGAATGGTAATTGCAATAAGGTCGGAGGGGTATTTTGGTAATTGAACATTATTTTGATTATTTATGTTAAGCATGGGGGACAAAATATAATGGGGTGGTTTTTGATGTACTTGTTTAACATAATGGGGGACAAGACAAAACATAATGGGGAGGAATCTTGTACTTGTTTAATGGAGGCATGGGGGACAAATTGTAATGGGTTGTGTTGGATGTATTTATTTAATGTAGGCATGAGGGAAAAGGTTTAAAATAAAGAAGACATTTAATAGTGGAGACAAAGCATGCCATTGGGGGAATAATTTGGGGTTGGGAATTCAAGACAAGGTTTTGCTATAAATAAGAGTTATTGTTGAACATTAAAGGGGACTTAGACTTGAGAGAAGATTGGAAGACTTAGAGATTATTATTGGGAGAATATTTTTGAGAATAATACATTCTGGAAAATTTCAAGAGTGTTAGAGAGTAAAAAAGAGAAAATGCAATTTGAACTTTCACTCGGATAATTTCCGTTTGCTTTTCTCATGTGTTATTCAAAAATCCGAAACTACTGCCTCTTGTATCTGTTCTCTCTTCTGCTTTGACTGTGATTGCACTTTGGAATTGCTGAGTTTTCAATCTGTTACTGGGTTATTCTACTGGTTGTTACTGATTTGCGGTGTTGCTGAATCTGTTGTTGCTGTGGTATTATTGCTGCTGACTTCTCCTTCTTTTGTTCTTGTACTGCTGTTTCCAGGTACACATCTGTACAATCTCGTCTTGAAGCGAAATGAAATATTAATCAGGCGTTGTTCCTGTTGAATCCGAACTGTTTAGATTTGTTGTTTGAATATAATTTTGCTTTCTTTGTATAAAAATGTAGTCGGTTTATTAATAAGTAATGGGGTTGCATATGTATAACTTCTTCATCTAATAATGTTAGTTGAATTAATCTGTTTTTGATATTATTGTGTATCTATCTCATGTTCTAGCACTAGTAAATAATAGAATGTAGAATTAAAGCAGTTTTTCCTTGTACAAACGCGATCGCAATTTTTCGTTCACATTAGTCGTAACTTAATAACTGACAAGTTACGTTTTTCAGCATGTAATTAATTAAGAAATTTTCTTTTGCTTTTAGAGACAAACTTAATAGAAGAAATGTAGTCACTGTAGGTTTATCCTTAAAATAAAATGAGACGAGCCTCGCCAAATAAATCACACATCGCTGGGGCCCTCAATAAATGCATAACCATTGACTAGACTTTGGATTTGGTCGTTTAATGAACCTTCACGGCCTCTTCCTAAAATAATAATACGTTAGTCTCTTTAGGACGCGCCTTAATAAATCTTACCTTCTTAAACTCGGGTGCACATTTATGTGACCCAAATCCAAATCTCAACGGAATCGAAATATGTCTCTAATCGCGGGTACATTGATTGTGACGTGGTTCGAGATGCGTGTCCATGACGTTGCAAATTCCCTTTTAAAAAATAAGAATGAGATGAGCCTCGCCGAATAAAAATACAAAATCGCGGGGCCCTCAGTAAATACTTATTTTAAGATTGCTTAGACTTCGGGATGGACCGTTTAGCAAAATTCCACGGCCCTACCCAAAATAACGATGCGCTAGTCGCTTTAGGAGCGTATTTAATAATGTTATCTTCCTAAACTCGGGTGCACATTTATGTGACCCAAATCCCAATCTCAATAGAGTTGAAATGTAGCTCTAACCACGGGTACATTGATTGTGACGTGGTTCGAGATGTGTTTCCACGATGTTGCAATTCTTGATAAAAATAACAGTAAATGATAAAAGCGGTTAAAAGTTAAATTTTGCACATAGGTTCAACATGTATTAAATCAGATAATCAAGCCGAATATGACAGTTGAGCGACCGTGCTAGAACCACGGAACTCGGGAATGCCTAACACCTTCTCCCGGGTTAACAGAATTCCTTATCCGGATTTCTGGTACGCAGACTGTAATATGGAGTCATTCTTTTCCTCGATTCAGGATTAAAATTGGTGACTTGGGACACCCTAAATCTCCCAAGTGGCGACTCTGAAATAAATAAACCAATCCCGTTTCGATTGTCCTATAATTGGAAAAAACTCCCTTGTACCCTCTCGGGTGCGGAAAAAGGAGGTGTGACAGCTCTGGCGACTCTGCTGGGGACGAAACCTAGAACCACTGGTTCAGGGTTAGAAATTCGAGCTTATATAAATTGTTATATTTGATTTTATCTGATTTTTACATGTTTGAGCCTAATGTGCTAAATGCTGCTTTTACCGCTTTGATATTATCTGAACTGTATATAAATTGTGCCGAAACCTTTCTCTTCTTACCTCCGGGGATGTGCTTACTGGTTGAGACTCCCTATTCTGTTAGTGTCATACCCTAAATAAAAGAGGCTCGGAAAGTTTCTAAGCCGGCTGGCCTTTTGGTTCCCGGAAAGGAGCTCCTTCCTCAGCTCGAGTTGTCCGCTCGGGTACACTGTCTAGAACACCGACCCAGGTTTTGAACATAGAATAACGTGACTTCATGCCGGATCCCTAGTAGGAACGCTTATTTGCATCACGTTGCATTTGACTTAGGGGACTCAACACAGGGGTTGGGTCCGTCTAGGACTAGCAACCTGATATGAAAAGACCATCCTGATGCATCATATTTGTTTTTCGTGCATTTATTTTGTCTCGCTGACCGGTGTTTTGTGAAGTCGAAAAATAGCGGTTAGGGAATTGATTGTTTATTTTTGAAACAACCTAATACACAAAAACTGTCAAAACTCTGCCGAAATTTTGAGAAAATGAAAAAAAATGTCTTATTAGTTTGTTTTATTAAAAGCAAAGAAAAAATAGAAAAAAAAATCATCATTGTTCTGTCTTGTTTTTTTCAAAAAAAATAGAAAGGAAAATAGTTTGTTTTGCCATGAAAATGAAAATGAAAAAGAGTCTTGTTTGTAAAATGTTTTTTTTTATTTTTATTTTGTTTGTCTATGAAAATGCCAAAAAAAAAAATAAGTCGTGCGTTGAACGTGGTTTTATTATTTATTCCAAAATATATATAATCCAAAAAGTATTTTTCTTTACTTCCAATATATATATATATATAAAATCCGAAAAGTTTTTTTATTTTCAAAAGATATATATATCTTTATTTGTTGCAAAGAGTATTTGTCTTGCCAAGAAAATTCAAAGTAAAATTCCAAAAGATATGTCTTGCAAAAATAATATAAATATCTTTATTTTCCATTGTTGATAAAACAAAAATAATAAAAATGCTTTCTTTTTAAAAAAAAAAATAAAAAAATAAATATATATATATATATATATAAAAAAAAAATCTTTTAAAAAAAATCCGAAAATATTTTGATTCTTCTTTAAAAATTGAAAAGTAAATTCATAATTCAAAAAATATTTTTTTTAGAAGCATTTCTCTTATTAAAGGTAAAATTCCAAAAAAAATATTTTCTTTTTTTTTTTTAGAATAAGAAAAAAAATAAATGAAAATTCAGACAAAAAATATATCTTCCTTTTGAAATTCTCAAAGTTCGAATCTAAGAGAAAAGGAATTCTTAGAGGTCTCTCTTTTAAAAAGAAAATCAATCAAAATCCAAAAAAAAAATATACTTCCTTTATTCTTTTAAAACAGTTTATTTACTTTATCCGTGCCGCCCGAACTATGCGGGTTTGATTCTCACCGGATGTGAGATACGTAGGCAACCCTCATCGGGTCCAACCCCCTTTTTTGCTAAAAAAGCCAAAAACGAATAAGTAATAAAATAAAAAAATATGTCATAAATAAGTCGGGTGATGTCCAACCCACCTTTTGCTAAAATAGCCAAAAACAAATTAAAAAAAAACATGTCAAAATTTCAATTCTGTCATAAAGAGTTCGGGTGATGCTGTTTTGTCATAAATAGCCGAATGTTCCCGAAAGGGATGCCGGAAGGCTGACTTTGCATAAACAGCCACCTTCGGGTCATTTTTTAAGATTTGGTCCAGTTGACCCACACAGCCTTAAAAAATCTTCGTCCCCGAGACGTTGAAAGGCCGTGTTTGCAATATTGAGTTTTCTAATTTGAAAAACGATAAAAAGAGTCATAAATAAGCCGGGTGATTCTGTTTTGTCATAAATAGCCGAATGTTCCCGAAAGGGACGCCGGAAGGCTGACTTTGCATAAACATCCACTTTTTAGGTCATGTTTAGGATTTTTGGTCTAGTTGACCCACACAGCCCTATAAATCTTCGTCCCCGAGGCGCTGAAGGGCCGTGTTTGCAACACCAGATTTTATTGTAATTTGAAAAGAAAAAAAACAAAGAGTCAGCGGTCAAGTTAATACCGTTTGAATTTTAGTCAAAATAAGCCGAGCCAGATTCGGCCTCGTCTTAAACCGTTCTTGCCGAAATAGCCTTAGAGTATCTCTCAGTTGTCGAAAGGCTATTTTCGTAAAAGAACGGACGAGTTGGTAAAGTGTCATAAAATAATCCTCCCCGGCCTCAAAAATTCATGTGGAATTTGGAAGGGGCTGCGTTTGCAAAAAATAACCGTTCGGTTGCATTTGTCAAACGGAGAAAGGAAGCTGGCCATTTGTTTTGGAGTTTGTAAATCTTTTAATTAGAGTATGTGGGTTGTTTGATTTTCCAGTTTGTAGGTCATCTTAAAACCTTTGAAACCCAGTTTGTTATAATATGAAAATTGAAAAAAAAATGTTTAGTATTGTTTATCTTTTAGTGGTCACGAATTACGCAAGGTCTGATTCATGCGCGGTCATGATACGTAGGCAATCTCCATAAGATTCGACCATAACAAAAAAAAAACAAAAAAAACAAAAAAAAAAGAGAAAGAAAAATCGAAAAAAAAACATCGAAAAAGAAAAAGAAAAAAATGTTGTTAATAATGAGGACCGACTGAGTCCATTCTAACCTGTTTGTTTCGCAAATAAAGTTAAGGTGGTTGGTTTGTGGTAAGCCGGACAATGACACCCAGAATCCTTTACTTGCACCTCATGATGCACACTCTGCGAGTATCAGGCCTGATGACAGAAGCACTCAAATCCTATTTGGGAACTTGTTGACGGAGGTTGATGATATTGAAACTGGCAATGGTCTTGACAATACTGATGCAAAGCTCAGTGGCTAAGATGCCAGTTTTGATAAAGTGGGAGGACGCTCCGTTCCTTGGTTAGCAAGAAAGAGGCATTTGGTGGCTTATTTTGTTGTCATTTCTGTTGTTCGGATTATTAGGATTGTAATTCGGATTTTGTCCTGTGTCAAACCTTCTTATCTTTCCATTTTTCGTCATAGCGGTTTGTTCAAGTTTTGTCCAGGTTGTTTAGGATTTTATTCCGGTTTGTTTTGTTTTTTCAAACCATTTCACCGGTAATCTAATACAAAAGCCGGTCTTTTATTATTTCCAGTCATCTTTTTGTTTAGTCCTTCTATCATTTTTGTTCAGCGCCGATTCTAGTGACATGACATGCGCACACAGTTTGGGCCTAATCTTAAAAGTTAATCATAAAACCTCGGAAAGGCGATCAAAGCATTTAAAGGAAATAAGTACGGTTTGAGATTATTCGGAGCTCGAGTCATGTGGAATTAGGGCAAGTTAAACACAAAGAAAACCGTTAAAAGCAAAGATTCGCCAAATTGGCATGAGGGTCGTTCATAATAATGAGAATGAGAGTGTCGCCCAATGGTGCTTTAGAAGTGACAAATGAACAAACAGATGTTGAATATAATTGTTAAGTCCAGCACCATCAGAAGAGGCTACGAATTTAAATTGTGTTGTTTGCACTTGACATGTTTTGAAGACTGGAATGACGAAGGCATTTTGTTCTGCTACCTAAACACTTTATCCTTTGTTTCCCCTTTTGAGCCTTATTTATTTTTCTTTCATACCCCTCGTTCGGAATCAGTAGCAACGGAAAAAAAAGAGAAAGAAAGAAAACAACAAAACGAAAAAAAAGAGAAAAAAAAAGAAAAGAAAAGAAAATGATAACAAAGAAAAAAAAGAAAGATGAAAAAGAGGAATTGGGAAATACGTTTGACCTGATTCCTCAAAGAGGATACGTAGGCGCTTCACGGCTCAGTCATAGTTTTGAAAAATGGAAAAAAAACCAATTAAAATATCCCCAAGCAAGAAACTGGGGCAAAGGTTGCGTTTGTTGTAAATAAATCTAGTTCCGAAGGTTGTAATTAATAACCCAAAATTGATTCATTTTTTGAGCCTTTAATACCCTTTCTTCATGCCCTATCCAAAACCCACATTACGGTCTAAAGAAAGACCTTCTGATCAGTCTTCAAAAGATGTCAAGTCAGACAAATGAGAGTCTCACCGGTGAGCATAACATTCTGTTCCACAACAGAAAGGACTCTAATCCCCGGCAGAAAGAGTCATACCGGCAACACTCCAAATCCTCAGCTGAAAAGTGATACAAATGAGAGAGTCTTATCGGTGAAAATCTTTACGGACACCATAAGGCGATGAAAGCTGAGAGAAAAACCAAAATGAGAGAGGCTTGATAGTGAAAACCCTTTGGGCACTACAAGTCGAATAAGATTGAGAATCAGATGGGGAATTGCCAATTGAAGATCTTAAAAGATGATTGACAGTGGAGGATAGGCCACATGTGCATGTCATGACCATTAGAGTCGGTATCTGCGTTTGATAGGTTTTTATTTATAGTTTCTTTTGTTAAAGAGTCCTCTTTTTCCTTCGTCTTTTTATTCTGTTCCCTTTTATCTTTTTCCTTTCATAGAAAAATTCTCCAATAGAGTCTGTTTGGTCGGAACAAGTGAATTGACTTCAAAATATGCCATCAATTATACAAGATGAGATCTGACTAGTACATCCAAGTGGTATAGTCAGCAGGGAACAAACGCGAGGCGAGTGTCAAAAAAGATATCCCCATGCAAAAAAGAATTGACAAAAGGATTGACGAGTGTCAAGAGGGATATCCTTGCCAAAACCAAGGTTATAAACCTCAAGGCCAAGGCCCATGAACAAAGCAAGGAGAGCAATGAGCATGGTGTGGGAAATTCATACTAGACTAAAAGGTCAGGGGAAATGCCGGTTTCCGAGCTATGCCACAAAAGAAGAGGGATATCCCCGGCAGGAAGGGATTATCCCCAACAAATAATATCATCCCCAACAAGTTGTTGAACGCAGAGCAAGGAAGGATAAAGGAAAAAATCATCCCAGTAGGAGTATCACAACCAACCACCATGTTTACACTAACAAATTTGTTTGATTTGAAACAGGTAAAGGAAATGGCATTGATGCCAAAATGCACGCCGCAAGGGATATTATCAAACTGGGGCAGAAAATTTTCCTTTCATTTAGAAAATTTTCTGGAAGTCAGGTACCCATTTGGGGAAAAGTAAAGATAACACCAGTCTCAAGGGAAGTGGTCTTTAAACCAGTGTGCCCCCAACATAATAAGTTTCAATGGAGGAAGTTGTTCCCCAGCAAAGGAATCAGAATCCCCCAACAGTGTTATCCTCGACAGCTTTATCCCCAGCTGATAACATTTTACCCCCAACAGGTAAGTAAATAATTCCCCGACAGTGTTATCCCTAGCAGTTTCGAGGAGTCCAACACAAGTTTGGTGAAAATCAGTATCCTCAGCGGTTCCTTTCGGGGAAAAATAAAACGAGTCTCAAGGGAGTTAGTCTTCAAAGGAAGAAGCTAATAATAAAAAATAAAATAAAAAATAAAATAAAAAATAAAATAAAAAAATAAAATAAAAAATAAAAAGGGGAAGTAGTTTGCAGTGGAATGAAACATCCTACTCAAAAGGAAGTAGTTCTGGAAGGAGTAAGATAACATATTTACTCAGCAGAGTTATCTTCAGCAGAGTTATCCCCAGCGGATCATCGAGATGTAGAAGCATCTTCGACGGATTTTCGACCAAGTTTCAAGAGGGTCGGATAACCCATAATGGGGAAGGTAGAAAGGGAAAATTCATCCCAAGCAAAATAATCCCCAGCAAGTATTTGAGGTAAGAAATTTTCAAGTTTTAAGGATATGTTGGGTTCATCCGCCCTCGAATAGGATATGTCGGGTTCATCCGACCTCGAATAGGATATGACGGGTTCATCCGCCCTCGAATAGGATATGTCGGGTTCATCCGCCCTCGAATAGGATATGTCGGGTTCATCCGCCCTCGAATAGGATATGTCGGGTTCATCCGCCCTCGAATAGGTATGTCGGGTTCATCCGCCCTCGAATAGGATATGTCGGGTTCATCCGCCCTCGAATAGGATATGTCGGGTTCATCCGCCCTCAAACAGGATATGTCGGGTTCATCCGCCCTCAAACAGGATATGTCGGGTTCATCCGCCCTCGAATAGAATATTTCGGGCTCATCCGCCCTCGAACAGGATATGTCGGGTTCATCCGCCCTCGAATAGGATATGTCCGGTTCATCCGCCCTCGAATAGGATATGTCGGGTTCATCCGCCCTCGAATAGGATATGTCGGGTTCATCCGCCCTCGAATAGGATATGTCGGGTTCATCCGCCCTCAAATAGGATATGTCGGGTTCATCCGCCCTCAAATAGGATTTTATTTTCAAAGTTGTTGTTGAAGCCAGGCGCCCACCTGAATAACGAGTGGAATACTTTTTTGTCTGTCCATTTCATATTTTAGGCGCCCACCTGTATAACAAGGGAATACATTCCACGCCTTTACCAATAAGAGACGCACTTCCTAGGTCTAGTTTTGCCAATAGGAGACGCACTTCCTAAGTTTTACCCATAGGAGACGCATTTCCTAAGTTTATTTTACCTAGAGGAGACGCACTTCCTGAATTAAGATTTCACGCATAAGAGACGCACTTCCTGAATTAAGATTTCACGCATAGGGGACGCACTTCCTAAGTTAAAGATTTCATTAATAGGAGACGCACTTCCTAAGTTTAGTTTTACCGATAGGAGAAGCACTTCCTAAGTTCATTTTACCCATAGGAGATGCATTTCCTCCTAAGTTTAGTTTTACCCATAGGAGACGCATTTCTTCCTAAGTTTACTTTTACCCATAGGAGACGCATTTCCTCCTAAGTTTACTTTTACCCATAGGCATACTTTTTAGTCTTTACATTTCATGTTCTAGGTCGCCCACCAGTATAATGCGGGAATACCTTTCTGTTCTAGGTCGCCCACCAGTATAATGCGGGAATACATTCATGTTCTAGGTCGCCCACCAGTAAAATGAGGGAATACTTTCTGTTCTAGGTCGCCCACCAGTAAAATGCGGGAATACTTTCTGTTCTAGGTCGCCCACCAGTAAAATGCGGGAATACTTTCTGTTCTAGGTCGCCCACCAGTAAAATGCGGGAATACTTTCTGTTCTAGGTCGCCCACCAGTAAAATGCGGGAATACTTTCTGTTCTAGGTCGCCCACCAGTAAAATGCGGGAATACTTTCTGTTCTAGGTCGCCCACCAGTAAAATGCGGGAATACTTTCTGTTCTAGGTCGCCCACCAGTAAAATGCGGGAATACTTTCTGTTCTAGGTCGCCCACCAGTAAAATGCGGGAATACTTTCTGTTCTAGGTCGCCCACCAGTAAAATGCGGGAATACTTTCTGTTCTAGGTCGCCCACCAGTAAAATGCGGGAATACATTCATGTTCTAGGTCGCCCACCAGTAAAATGCGGGAATACTTTCTGTTCTAGGTCGCCCACCAGTAAAATGCGGGAATACATTCTGTTCTAGGTCGCCCACTAGTAAAATGCGGGAATACTTTCTGTTCTAGGTCGCCCACCAGTAAAATGCGGGAATACATTCATGTTCTAGGTCGCCCACCAGTAAAATGCGGGAATACTTTCTGTTCTAGGTCGCCCACCAGTAAAATGCGGGAATACATTCATGTTCTAGGTCGCCCACCAGTAAAATGCGGGAATACATTCTGTTCTAGGTCGCCCACCAGTAAAATGCGGGAATACTTTCTGTTCTAGGTCGCCCACCAGTAAAATGCGGGAATACTTTCTGTTCTAGGTCGCCCACCAGTAAAATGCGGGAATACTTTCTGTTCTAGGTCGCCCACCAGTAAAATGCGGGAATACATTCATGTTCTAGGTCGCCCACCAGTAAAATGCGGGAATACTTTCTGTTCTAGGTCGCCCACCAGTAAAATGCGGGAATACATTCATGTTCTAGGTCGCCCACCAGTAAAATGCGGGAATACTTTCTGTTCTAGGTCGCCCACCAGTAAAATGCGGGAATACATTCATGTTCTAGGTCGCCCACCAGTAAAATGCGGGAATACTTTCTGTTCTAGGTCGCCCACCAGTAAAATGCGGGAATACATTCATGTTCTAGGTCGCCCACCAGTAAAATGCGGGAATACTTTCTGTTCTAGGTCGCCCACCAGTAAAATGCGGGAATACATTCATGTTCTAGGTCGCCCACCAGTAAAATGCGGGAATACTTTCTGTTCTAGGTCGCCCACCAGTAAAATGCGGGAATACATTCATGTTCTAGGTCGCCCACCAGTAAAATGCGGGAATACTTTCTGTTCTAGGTCGCCCACCAGTAAAATGCGGGAATACATTCATGTTCTAGGTCGCCCACCAGTAAAATGCGGGAATACTTTCTGTTCTAGGTCGCCCACCAGTAAAATGCGGGAATACATTCATGTTCTAGGTCGCCCACCAGTAAAATGCGGGAATACTTTCTGTTCTAGGTCGCCCACCAGCAAAATGATGAAAACTGGTATTCAGAAAAGCAAAGGGCCAGTATCATTCCAAAATTCAAGGAAGAAAAGCACCGGAGGAAACACAAGCTGACAAGAAAGCAAGGCAACAAGAACAAATTTCAGTCTAGCCTAGCTTCTTGTTTTCTTTTAAGCACGATGTAATAAGGAGATCGGTAAGCAGTGATAACAGCATGCAACAGCAGTAACATTGCAGTCCCACGGTAGTCCCAGCTACCAAAACTTCCCGTACTACATTAACCTGATTCCCCTTTAGCCAGGGATATGTAGGAAACCTTTGAAGCAAAGGTTCGGTTAAATCTTTTTAAAAAAAAATGTTTCACACGGAGTACTCGGATGGGCAAAAATCGCTCGCTTTATCTTTGCACGAAAACCATTCGTGTCTCCGGGCAAAGAGGGGCAGCTGTAAGCACGTGATTTTTGTCCTATATGAAAATTACTCCCAAAAAATTCAAAATCAAGTGATTTTCCTTGGTGTGCAATTTTGTGAGATTTTGTGATATTTTTGGATAATTATTTGTATTTGTCTGTGTTTGCTTATTTGTTAAATTAATAAAAAAATACAAAAATATGTCACATTTTGCATGTAGGATTTAATTCTACAATTTGTTAGTAATTAAGTTTGTTTACAAAAAATAAAAATTACAAAAATAGGCATCTTTTGCATTTTTAGTATTTAATGTCCAAATATACAATTTTATGCTTAATTATTACTTAATTGTGCGTTAATTGTTATTGGTAGTTAATTTGCGCTTTTATAACTTAATTTAGTTCTTAATAATAATTTAAGTATTTTTATAATTTAGTTTTAGAAAATAAAGGAAGAAAAGAGAACAAAAATACAAAGAAAAATCGGATTGGGCCACTTCTTCAAATTTCAACCTCAGGCCCAAATAATTGCCCAATCTTCCCCATGACCCAGTCCACTTCAGACCGGGTCGACCCGGTCCGCCCCATTAACCCATTAACCCAAGACCCACTCTTCATTTTTGTCCTAACACAAAAACAAAAAAGGAAAAACAAAACCAAAAACCCTAAAACTAAGAAAAAGATCCCCCCTCCTCCCTTGGCTTCTTCTTCTCCAAAATACCAAACACCCCAAGCATCCATGGCAGCCCTCCTGCCTCCTCCGACTCGAACACACAACCACTACCATCGTCCAGCCCCGTCGTTGTAAGCCCGTCTTCTTCGCGACGTCCTTCACCTCCGGCGACCATGGCTGCCCGTTCTAATGCTTGGCTTTCGTCGGAGTATCCATCTCCTCCACGTCCAGCCGAGCTCCAGCCATGTCCGCCTAGCTCCACGGTTGCAGTTTCTTCTTCTTCACCTCATGCTGTCATGAACGTTCCACTTCTCCATCGCCATTGCTTCCGCTGTTACACCCAGTCGACGACAGCGAACAGCTCGTCGACCAGCCATGACTGCCTTTTGCTTCATCTTCCCCATCCGAACGACCTCCATTACTGCTTCGTCTTCGACTGCGAACAGCTCGAACAACCACTCCTTCCTGCGACCACTCGTTTCCAGCTCAGGTATGCGGCTTCTGCTACATCCAAACGGAAAATAAAATGGCTGCCGTTGCATCGCCTCACTGCTGCTACTGTTTCGACGTATTCGTCGTCGTTTGTTCGAGCTTTGGTCGACGTTCGTCAAAACAATCCGTACATATTTCTTTCGATCCGGTTAGTAGATTTTGAGTTTTATGTTTGTCCGTATTTCGTTTTGATATTTCTCGAATTTAAAATCGTTAGAAATGATTTTTTGTTTTGTTCATGTTCATATGTTTTGTCGAATTAATTTTTCAGATTTCAAATGAAAGATTAATTAATTGTTTTTCATGTTATTTCATGTTTGTATTGTTGTTTAGATAAATATTTGTTAGTTTAATGTTTGTTAGATTCAAATTGAAATTTAATTAATTATTTCTTCAATTTGTTTCATGTTGTTATGTATTTTCCAGAAATTGTTAGTGTTGTTTGAGTCATGTGAATCTGTCATGTTTGTTGTTTGGAAAATAGATTTAGTTCATGTTCATCTTTGTTTGAAGTTCATGTTTAATCCAGTGATTTAATGTGAGTTTATGTTTGTTTTTGATTGGTTGATTTAATTTGAATCATACATTTTTGTTAATATTGTTGTATCCTTGCTCATCCATTTTGGTCTAAATTAACCAGGATTGGTTCCCGATATGGTTAATTCATTTCATTAATTTTTGAGTTGTGTTGTTCATCATGTTCATGTAATTTGTTGTTGAAGATTGTTGAGAAATTGATCATCTTGGCTATATTTTGGTCAAGTTATGATTAATTGATTGTTTAGAGCTGATGGGGGTAATTTGGTAAAATTGCATTGCATTCGGGGGTAGAATGGTAATTGCAATAAGGTCGGAGGGGTATTTTGGTAATTGAACATCATTTTGATTCTTTATGTTAAGCATGGGGGACAAAATATAATGGGGTGATTTTTGATGTACTTGTTTAACATAATGGGGGACAAGACAAAACATAATGGAGAGGAATCTTGTACTTGTTTAATGGAGGCATGGGGGACAAATTGTAATGGGTTGTGTTGGATGTATTTATTTAATATAGGCATGGGGGACAAGGTTTAAAATAAAGAAGACATTTAATAGTGGAGACAAATCATGCCATTGGAGGAATAATTTGGGGTTGGGAATTCAAGACAAGGTCTTGTTATAAATAAGAGTTATTGTTGAACATTAAAGGGGACTTAGACTTGAGAGAAGATTGGAAGACTTAGATATTATTATTGGGAGAATATTTTTGAGAATAATACATTCTGGAAAATTTCAAGAGTGTTAGAGAGTAAAAAAGAGAAAATGCAATTTGAACTTTCACTCGAATAATTTCCGTTTGCTTTTCTCATGTGTTATTCAAAAATCTGAAACTACTACCTCTTGTATCTGTTCTCTCTTCTGCTTTGACTGTGATTGCACTTTGGAATTGCTGAGTTTTCAATCTGTTACTGGGTTATTCTACTGGTTGTTACTGATTTGCGGTGTTGCTGAATCTGCTGTTGCTGTGGTATTATTGCTGCTGACTTCTCCTTCTTTTGTTCTTGTACTGCTGTTTCCAGGTACACATCTGTACAATCTCGGCTTAAAGCGAAATGAAATATTAATCACGCGTTGTTCCTGTTGAATCCGAACTGTTTAGATTTGTTGTTTGAATATAATTTTGCTTTCTTTGTATAAAAATGTAGTCGGTTTATTAATAAGTAATGGGGTTGCATATGTATAACTTCTTCATCTAATAATGTTAGTTGAATTAATCTGTTTTTGATATTATTGTGTATCTATCTCATGTTCTAGCACTGGTAAATAATAGAATGTAGAATTAAAGCAGTTTTTCCTTGTACAAACGCGATCGCAATTTTTTGTTCACATTAGTCGTAACTTAATAACTGACAAGTTACGTTTTTCAGCATGTAATTAATTAAGAAATTTTCTTTTGCTTTTAGAGACAAACTTAATAGAAGAAATGTAGTCACTGTAGGTTTATCCTTAAAATAAAATGAGACGAGTCTCGCCAAATAAATCACACATCGCTGGGGCCCTCAATAAATGCATAACCATTGACTAGACTTTGGATTTGGTCGTTTAATGAACCTTCACGGCCTCTTCCTAAAATAATAATACGTTAGTCTCTTTAGGACGCGCCTTAATAAATCTTACCTTCTTAAACTCGGGTGCACATTTATGTGACCCAAATCCAAATCTCAACGGAATCGAAATGTGTCTCTAATCGCGGGTACATTGATTGTGACGTGGTTCGAGATGCGTGTCCATGACGTTGCAAATTCCCTTTTAAAAAATAAGAATGAGATGAGCCTCGCCGAATAAAAATACAAAATCGCGGGGCCCTCAGTAAATACTTACTTTAAGATTGCTTAGACTTCGGGATGGACCGTTTAGCAAAATTCCACGGCCCTACCCAAAATAACGATGCGCTAGTCGCTTTAGGAGCGTATTTAATAATGTTATCTTCCTAAACTCGGGTGCACATTTATGTGACCCAAATCCCAATCTCAATAGAGTTGAAATGTAGCTCTAACCACGGGTACATTGATTGTGACGTGGTTCGAGATGTGTTTCCACGATGTTGCAATTCTTGATAAAAATAACAGTAAATGATAAAAGCGGTTAAAAGTTAAATTTTGCACATAGGTTCAACATGTATTAAATCAGATAATCAAGCCGAATATGACAGTTGAGCGACCGTGCTAGAACCACGGAACTCGGGAATGCCTAACACCTTCTCCCGGGTTAACAGAATTCCTTATCCGGATTTCTGGTACGCAGACTGTAATATGGAGTCATTCTTTTCCTCGATTCGGGATTAAAATTGGTGACTTGGGACACCCTAAATCTCCCAAGTGGCGACTCTGAAATAAATAAACCAATCCCGTCTCGATTGTCCTTTAATTGGAAAAACTCCCTTGCACCCTCGCGGGTGCGGAAAAAGGAGGTGTGACAGCTCTGGCGACTCTGCTGGGGACTAAACCCAGAACCACTGGTTCAGGGTTAAGAATTCGAGCTTAGATAAATTGTTATATTTGGCTTTATCTGATTTTTACATGTTTTGAGCCTAATGTGCTAAATGCTGCTTTTACCGCTTTGATATTATCTGAACTGTATATAAATTGTGCCGAAACCTTTCTCTTCTTACCTCCGGGGATGTGCTTACTGGTTGAGACTCCCTATTCTGTTAGTGTCATACCCTAAATAAAAGAGGCTCGGAAAGTTTCTAAGCCGGCTGGCCTTTTGGTTCCCGGAAAGGAGCTCCTTCCTCAGCTCGAGTTGTCCGCTCGGGTACACTGTCTAGAACACCGACCCAGGTTTTGAACATAGAATAACGTGACTTCATGCCGGATCCCTAGTAGGAACGCTTATTTGCATCACGTTGCATTTGACTTAGGGGACTCAACACAGGGGTTGGGTCCGTCTAGGACTAGCAACCTGATATGAAAAGACCATCCTGATGCATCCTATTTGTTTTCCGTGCATTTATTTTGTCTCGCTGACCGGTGTTTGAATATTATGAATATTGTGAAATCGAAAAATAGCGGTTAGGGAATTGATATTTTTGAAACAACCTAATACACAAAAACTGTCAAAACTCTGCCGAAATTTTGAGAAAATGAAAAAAAATGTCTTATTAGTTTGTTTTATTAAAAGCAAAGAAAAAATAGAAAAAAAATCATCATTGTTCTGTCTTGTTTTTTTCAAAAAAAATAGAAAGGAAAATAGTTTGTTTTGCCATGAAAATGAAAATGAAAAAGAGTCTTGTTTGTAAAATGTTTTTTTTTATTTTTATTTTGTTTGTCTATGAAAATGCCAAAAAAAAAAAAGTCGTGCGTTGAACGTGGTTTTATTATTTATTCCAAAATATATATAATCCAAAAAGTATTTTTCTTTACTTCCAAAATATATATATATATATTTTTTTATTTTCAAAAGATATATATATCTTTATTTGTTGCAAAGAGTATTTGTCTTGCCAAGAAAATTCAAAGTAAAATTCCAAAAGATATGTCTTGCAAAAATAATATAAAAATATATTTATTTTCCATTGTTGATTTCTTTAGAAAGCCTTTTTAATTGTTTTTTAAAAAAAAATAATATAAAAAAAATAAAAATATATATATATATATAAAAAAAAAATCTTTTAAAAAAAATCCGAAAATATTTTGATTCTTCTTTAAAAATTGAAAAGAAAATTCAAAATTCAAAAAATATTTTTTTAGAAGCATTTCTCTTATTAAAGGTAAAATTCCAAAAAATATTTTCTTTTTTTTTTAGAATAAGAAAAAAAATAAATGAAAATTCAGACAAAAAATATATCTTCCTTTTGAAATTCTCAAAGTTCGAATCTAAGAGAAAAGGAATTCTTAGAGGTCTCTCTTTTAAAAAGAAAATCAATCAAAATCCAAAAAAAAAATATACTTCCTTTATTCTTTTAAAACAGTTTATTTACTTTATCCGTGCCGCCCGAACTATGCGGGTTTGATTCTCACCGGATGTGAGATACGTAGGCAACCCTCATCGGGTCCAACCCCTTTTTTGCTAAAAAAGCCAAAAACGAATAAGTAATAAAATAAAAAAATATGTCATAAATAAGTCGGGTGATGTCCAACCCACCTTTTGCTAAAATAGCCAAAAACAAATTAAAAAAAAAACATGTCAAAATTTCAATTCTGTCATAAAGAGTTCGGGTGATGCTGTTTTGTCATAAATAGCCGAATGTTCCCGAAAGGGACGCCGGAAGGCTGACTTTGCATAAACAGCCACCTTCGGGTCATTTTTTTAAGATTTGGTCCAGTTGACCCACACAGCCTTAAAATATCTTCGTCCCCGAGACGTTGAAAGGCCGTGTTTGCAATATTGAGTTTTCTAATTTGAAAAACGATAAAAAGAGTCATAAATAAGCCGGGTGATTCTGTTTTGTCATAAATAGCCGAATGTTCCCGAAAGGGACGCCGGAAGGCTGACTTTGCATAAACAGCCACTTTTTAGGTCATGTTTAGGATTTTTGGTCTAGTTGACCCACACAGCCCTATAAATCTTCGTCCCCGAGGCGCTGAAGGGCCGTGTTTGCAACACCAGATTTTATTGTAATTTGAAAAGAAAAAAAAACAAAGAGTCAGCGGTCAAGTTAATACCGTTTGAATTTTAGTCAAAATAAGCCGAGCCAGATTCGGCCTCGTCTTAAACCGTTCATGCCGAAATAGCCTTAGAGTATCTCTCAGTTGTCGAAAGGCTATTTTCGTAAAAGAACGGACGAGTTGGTAAAGTGTCATAAAATAATCCTCCCCGGCCTCAAAAATTCATGTGGAATTTGGAAGGGGCTGCGTTTGCAAAAAATAACCGTTCGGTTGCATTTGTCAAACGGAGAAAGGAAGCTGGCCATTTGTTTTGGAGTTTGTAAATCTTTTAATTAGAGTATGTGGGTTGTTTGATTTTCCAGTTTGTAGGTCATCTTCAAACTTTTGAAACCCAGTTTGTTATAATATGAAAATTGAAAAACAAAA
The DNA here is from genome assembly GCF_000393655.2 of Nicotiana sylvestris. Taxonomy (NCBI): domain Eukaryota; kingdom Viridiplantae; phylum Streptophyta; class Magnoliopsida; order Solanales; family Solanaceae; genus Nicotiana; species Nicotiana sylvestris. The sequence goes on along the minus strand of NC_091060.1, from coordinate 161,274,661 downwards.
TGTTTAGTATTGTTTATCTTTTAGTGGTCACGAACTACGCAAGGTCTGATTCATGCGCGGTCATGATACGTAGGCAATCTCCATAAGATTCGACCATAACAAAAAAAAAACAAAAAAAACAAAAAAAAAAGAGAAAGAAAAATCGAAAAAAAAGAAAGAAAAAAGAAAGAAGAAAAAAAATGTTGTTAATAATGAGGACCGACTGAGTCCATTCTAACCTGTTTGTTTCGCAAATAAAGTTAAGGTGGTTGGTTTGTGGTAAGCCGGACAATGACACCCAGAATCCTTTACTTGCACCTCATGATGCACACTCTGCGAGTATCAGGCCTGATGACAGAAGCACTCAAATCCTATTTGGGAACTTGTTGACGGAGGTTGATGATATTGAAACTGGCAATGGTCTTGACAATACTGATGCAAAGCTCAGTGGCTAAGATGCCAGTTTTGATAAAGTGGGAGGACGCTCCGTTCCTTGGTTAGCAAGAAAGAGGCATTTGGTGGCTTATTTTGTTGTCATTTCTGTTGTTCGGATTATTAGGATTGTAATTCGGATTTTGTCCTGTGTCAAACCTTCTTATCTTTCCATTTTTCGTCATAGCGGTTTGTTCAAGTTTTGTCCAGGTTGTTTAGGATTTTATTCCGGTTTGTTTTGTTTTTTCAAACCATTTCACCGGTAATCTAATACAAAAGCCGGTCTTTTATTATTTCCAGTCATCTTTTTGTTTAATCCTTCTATCATTTTTGTTCAGCGCCGATTCTAGTGACATGACATGCGCACACAGTTTGGGCCTAATCTTAAAAGTTAATCATAAAACCTCGGAAAGGCGATCAAAGCATTTAAAGGAAATAAGTACGGTTTGAGATTATTCGGAGCTCGAGTCATGTGGAACTAGGGCAAGTTAAACACAAAGAAAACCGTTAAAAGCAAAGATTCGCCAAATTGGCATGAGGGTCGTTCATAATAATGAGAATGAGAGTGTCGCCCAATGGTGCTTTAGAAGTGACAAATGAACAAACAGATGTTGAATATAATTGTTAAGTCCAGCACCATCAGAAGAGGCTACGAATTTAAATTGTGTTGTTTGCACTTGACATGTTTTGAAGACTGGAATGACGAAGGCATTTTGTTCTGCTACCTAAACACTTTATCCTTTGTTACCCCTTTTGAGCCTTATTTATTTTTCTTTCATACCCCTCGTTCGGAATCAGTAGCAACGAAAAAAAAAGAGAAAGAAAGAAAACAACAAAACGAAAAAAAAGAGAAAAAAAAAGAAAAGAAAAGAAAATGATAACAAAGAAAAAAAAGAAAGATGAAAAAGAGGAATTGGGAACTACGTTTGACCTGATTCCTCAAAGAGGATACGTAGGCGCTTCATGGCTCAGTCATAGTTTTGAAAAATGAAAAAAAAACCAATTAAAATATCCCCAAGCAAGAAACTGGGGCAAAGGTTGCGTTTGTTGTAAATAAATCTAGTTCCGAAGGTTGTAATTAATAACCCAAAATTGATTCATTTTTTGAGCCTTTAATACCCTTTCTTCATGCCCTATCCAAAACCCACATTACGGTCTAAAGAAAGACCTTCTGATCAGTCTTCAAAAGATGTCAAGTCAGACAAATGAGAGTCTCACCGGTGAGCATAACATTCTGTTCCACAACAGAAAGGACTCTAATCCCCGGCAGAAAGAGTCATACCGGCAACACTCCAAATCCTCAGCTGAAAAGTGATACAAATGAGAGAGTCTTATCGGTGAAAATCTTTACGGACACCATAAGGCGATGAAAGCTGAGATAAAAACCAAAATGAGAGAGGTTTGATTGTGAAAACCCTTTGGGCACTACAAGTCGAATAAGATTGAGAATCAGATGGGGAATTGCCAATTGAAGATCTTGAAAGATGATTGACAGTGGAGGATAGGCCACATGTGCATGTCATGACCATTAGAGTCGGTATCTGCGTTTGATAGGTTTTTATTTATAGTTTCTTTTGTTAAAGAGTCCTCTTTTTCCTTCGTCTTTTTATTCTGTTCCCTTTTATCTTTTTCCTTTCATAGAAAAATTCTCCAATAGAGTCTGTTTGGTCGGAACAAGTGAATTGACTTCAAAATATGCCATCAATTATACAAGATGAGATCTGACTAGTACATCCAAGTGGTATAGTCAGCAGGGAACAAACGCGAGGCGAGTGTCAAAAAAGATATCCCCATGCAAAAAAGAATTGACAAAAGGATTGACGAGTGTCAAGAGGGATATCCTTGCCAAAACCAAGGTTATAAACCTCAAGGCCAAGGCCCATGAACAAGCAAGGAGAGCAATGAGCATGGTGTGGGAAATTCATACTAGACTAAAAGGTCAGGGGAAATGCCGGTTTCCGAGCTATGCCACAAAAGAAGAGGGATATCCCCGGCAGGAAGGGATTATCCCCAACAAATAATATCATCCCCAACAAGTTGTTGAACACAGAGCAAGGAAGGATAAAGGAAAAAATCATCCCAGTAGGAGTATCACAACCAACCACCATGTTTACACTAACAAATTTGTTTGATTTGAAACAGGTAAAGGAAATGGCATTGATGCCAAAATGCACGCCGCAAGGGATATTATCAAACTGGGGCAGAAAATTTTCCTTTCATTTAGAAAATTTTCTGGAAGTCAGGTACCCATTTGGGAAAAAGTAAAGATAACACCAGTCTCAAGGAAAGTGGTCTTTAAACCAGTGTGCCCCCAACATAATAAGTTTCAATGGAGGAAGTTGTTCCCCAGCAAAGGAATCAGAATCCCCCAACAGTGTTATCCTCGACAGCTTTATCCCCAGCTGATAACATTTTACCCCCAACAGGTAAGTAAATAATTCCCCGACAGTGTTATCCCTAGCAGTTTCGAGGAGTCCAACACAAGTTTGGTGAAAATCGGTATCCTCAGCGGTTCCTTTCGGGGAATAATAAAACGAGTCTCAAGGGAGTTAGTCTTCAAAGGAAGAAGCTAATAATAAAAAATAAAAATAAAAATAAAATAAAAAATAAAATAAAAAATAAAATAAAAAAATAAAATAAAAAATAAAAAGGGGAAGTAGTTTGCAGTGGAATGAAACATCCTACTCAAAAGGAAGTAGTTCTGGAAGGAGTAAGATAACATATTTACTCAGCAGAGTTATCTTCAGCAGAGTTATCCCCAGCGGATCATCGAGATGTAGAAGCATCTTCGACGGATTTTCGACCAAGTTTCAAGAGGGTCGGATAACCCATAATGGGGAAGGTAGAAAGGGAAAATTCATCCCAAGCAAAATAATCCCCAGCAAGTATTTGAGGTAAGAAATTTTCATGTTTTAAGGATATGTTGGGTTCATCCGCCCTCGAATAGGATATGTCGGGTTCATCCTCCCTCGAATAGGATATGTCGGGTTCATCCGCCCTCGAATAGGATATGTCGGGTTCATCCGCCCTCGAATAGGATATGTCGGGTTCATCCGCCCTCGAATAGGATATGTCGGGTTCATCCGCCCTCGAATAGGATATGTCGGGTTCATCCGCCCTCGAATAGGATATGTCGGGTTCATCCGCCCTCGAATAGGATATGTCGGGTTCATCCGCCCTCAAATAGGATATGTCGGGTTCATCCGCCCTCAAACAGGATATGTCGGGTTCATCCGCCCTCGAATAGAATATGTCGGGCTCATCCGCCCTCGAACAGGATATGTCGGGTTCATCCGCCCTCGAATAGGATATGTCCGGTTCATCCGCCCTCGAATAGGATATGTCGGGTTCATCCGCCCTCGAATAGGATATGTCGGGTTCATCCGCCCTCGAATAGGATATGTCGGGTTCATCCGCCCTCAAATAGGATATGTCGGGTTCATCCGCCCTCAAATAGGATATGTCGGGTTCATCCGCCCTCAAATAGGATTTTATTTTCAAAGTTGTTGTTGAAGCCAGGCGCCCACCTGAATAACGAGAGGAATACTTTTTTGTCTGTCCATTTCATATTTTAGGCGCCCACCTGTATAACAAGGGAATACATTCCACGCCTTTACCAATAGGAGACGCACTTCCTAGGTCTAGTTTTGCCAATAGGAGACGCACTTCCTAAGTTTTACCCATAGGAGACGCATTTCCTAAGTTTATTTTACCCAGAGGAGACGCACTTCCTGAATTAAGATTTCACGCATAGGAGACACACTTCCTAAGTTAAAGATTTCACGCATAGGAGACGCACTTCCTAAGTTAAAGATTTCATTAGTAGGAGACGCACTTCCTAAGTTTAGTTTTACCGATAGGAGAAGCACTTCCAAAGTTCATTTTACCCATAGGAGATGCATTTCCTCCTAAGTTTAGTTTTACCCATAGGAGACGCATTTCCTCCTAAGTTTACTTTTACCCATAGGAGACGCATTTCCTCCTAAGTTTACTTTTACCCATAGGCATACTTTTTAGTCTTTACATTTCATGTTCTAGGTCGCCCACTAGTATAATGCGGGAATACATTTCTGTTCTAGGTCGCCCACCAGTATAATGCGGGAATACTTTCTGTTCTAGGTCGCCCACCAGTAAAATGAGGGAATACATTCTGTTCTAGGTCGCCCACCAGTAAAATGCGGGAATACTTTCTGTTCTAGGTCGCCCACCAGTATAATGCGGGAATACATTCATGTTCTAGGTCGCCCACCAGTATAATGCGGGAATACTTTCTGTTCTAGGTCGCCCACCAGTAAAATGCGGGAATACTTTCTGTTCTAGGTCGCCCACCAGTAAAATGCGGGAATACATTCTGTTCTAGGTCGCCCACCAGTATAATGCGGGAATACTTTCTGTTCTAGGTCGCCCACCAGTAAAATGCGGGAATACTTTCTGTTCTAGGTCGCCCACCAGTAAAATGCGGGAATACTTTCTGTTCTAGGTCGCCCACCAGTAAAATGCGGGAATACTTTCTGTTCTAGGTCGCCCACCAGTAAAATGCGGGAATACATTCATGTTCTAGGTCGCCCACCAGTAAAATGCGGGAATACTTTCTGTTCTAGGTCGCCCACCAGTAAAATGCGGGAATACATTCTGTTCTAGGTCGCCCACCAGTAAAATGCGGGAATACTTTCTGTTCTAGGTCGCCCACCAGTAAAATGCGGGAATACATTCATGTTCTAGGTCGCCCACCAGTAAAATGCGGGAATACTTTCTGTTCTAGGTCGCCCACCAGTAAAATGCGGGAATACATTCATGTTCTAGGTCGCCCACCAGTAAAATGCGGGAATACATTCTGTTCTAGGTCGCCCACCAGTAAAATGCGGGAATACTTTCTGTTCTAGGTCGCCCACCAGTAAAATGCGGGAATACTTTCTGTTCTAGGTCGCCCACCAGTAAAATGCGGGAATACTTTCTGTTCTAGGTCGCCCACCAGTAAAATGCGGGAATACATTCATGTTCTAGGTCGCCCACCAGTAAAATGCGGGAATACTTTCTGTTCTAGGTCGCCCACCAGTAAAATGCGGGAATACATTCATGTTCTAGGTCGCCCACCAGTAAAATGCGGGAATACTTTCTGTTCTAGGTCGCCCACCAGTAAAATGCGGGAATACATTCATGTTCTAGGTCGCCCACCAGTAAAATGCGGGAATACTTTCTGTTCTAGGTCGCCCACCAGTAAAATGCGGGAATACATTCATGTTCTAGGTCGCCCACCAGTAAAATGCGGGAATACTTTCTGTTCTAGGTCGCCCACCAGTAAAATGCGGGAATACATTCATGTTCTAGGTCGCCCACCAGTAAAATGCGGGAATACTTTCTGTTCTAGGTCGCCCACCAGTAAAATGCGGGAATACATTCATGTTCTAGGTCGCCCACCAGTAAAATGCGGGAATACTTTCTGTTCTAGGTCGCCCACCAGTAAAATGCGGGAATACATTCATGTTCTAGGTCGCCCACCAGTAAAATGCGGGAATACTTTCTGTTCTAGGTCGCCCACCAGTAAAATGCGGGAACATTAAATCATGCCCAGCATAACAAATCTGATGAAGAGAGTTGTACCCACTAGAGGAACCACCAAAAAGCTTAATGAAGAAAGCCATGTCCCCAGCGGACCGAGCAAAATGATGAAAACTGGTATTCAGAAAAGCAAAGGGCCAGTATCATTCCAAAATTCAAGGAAGAAAAGCACCGGAGGAAACACAAGCCGACAAGAAAGCAAGGCAACAAGAACAAATTTCAGTCTAGCCTAGCTTCTTGTTTTCTTTTAAGCACGGTGTAATAAGGAGATCGGTAAGCAGTGATAACAGCATGCAACAGCAGTAACATTGCAGTCCCACGGTAGTCCCAGCTACCAAAACTTCCCGTACTACATTAACCTGATTCCCCTTTAGCCAGGGATATGTAGGAAACCTTTGAAGCAAAGGTTCGGTTAAATCTTTTTCAAAAAAAAAAATGCTTCACACGGAGTACTCGGATGGGCAAAAATCGCTCGCTTTATCTTTGCACGAAAACCATTCGTGTCTCCGGGCAAAGAGGGGCAGCTGTAAGCACGTGATTTTTGCCCTATATGAAAATTACTCCCAAAAAATTCAAAATCAAGTGATTTTCCTTGGTGTGCAATTTTGTGAGATTTTGTGATATTTTTGGATAATTATTTGTATTTGTCTGTGTTTGCTTATTTGTTAAATTAATAAAAAATACAAAAATATGTCACATTTTGCATGTAGGATTTAATTCTACAATTTGTTAGTAATTAAGTTTGTTTACAAAAAATAAAAATTACAAAAATAGGCATCTTTTGCATTTTTAGTATTTAATGTCCAAATATACAATTTTATGCTTAATTATTACTTAATTGTGCGTTAATTGTTATTGGTAGTTAATTTGCGCTTTTATAACTTAATTTAGTTCTTAATAATAATTTAAGTATTTTTATAATTTAGTTTTAGAAAATAAAGGAAGAAAAGAGAACAAAAATACAAAGAAAAATCGGATTGGGCCACTTCTTCAAATTTCAACCTTAGGCCCAAATAATTGCCCAATCTTCCCCATGACCCAGTCCACTTCAGACCGGGTCGACCCGGTCCGCCCCATTAACCCATTAACCCAAGACCCACTCTTCATTTTTGTCCTAACACAAAAACAAAAAAGGAAAAACAAAACCAAAAACCCTAAAACTAAGAAAAAGATCCCCCCCCCTCCCTTGGCTTCTTCTTCTCCAAAATACCAAACACCCCAAGCATCCATGGCAGCCCTCCTGCCTCCTCCGACTCGAACACACAACCACCACCATCGTCCAGCCCCGTCGTTGTAAGCCCGTCTTCTTCGCGACGTCCTTCACCTCCGGCGACCATGGCTGCCCGTTCTAATGCTTGGCTTTCGTCGGAGTATCCATCTCCTCCACGTCCAGCCGAGCTCCAGCCATGTCCGCCTAGCTCCACGGTTGCAGTTTCTTCTTCTTCACCTCATGTTGTCATGAACGTTCCACTTCTCCATCGCCATTGCTTCCGTTGTTACACCCAGTCGACGACAGCGAACAGCTCGTCGACCAGCCATGACTGCCTTTTGCTTCATCTTCCCCATCCGAACGACCTCCATTACTGCTTCGTCTTCGACTGCGAACAGCTCAAACAACCACTCCTTCCTGCGACCACTCATTTCCAGCTCAGGTATGCGGCTTCTGCTACGTCCAAACGGAAAATAAAATGGCTGCCGTTGCATCGCCTCACTGCTGCTACTGTTTCGACGTATTCGTCGTCGTTTGTTCGAGCTTTGGTCGACGTTCGTCAAAACAATCCGTACATATTTCTTTCGATCCGGTTAGTAGATTTTGAGTTTTATGTTTGTCCGTATTTCGTTTTGATATTTCTCGAATTTAAAATCGTTAGAAATGATTTTTTGTTTTGTTCATGTTCATATGTTTTGTCGAATTAATTTTTCAGATTTCAAATGAAAGATTAATTAATTGTTTTTCATGTTATTTCATGTTTGTATTGTTGTTTAGATAAATATTTGTTAGTTTAATGTTTGTTAGATTCAAATTGAAATTTAATTAATTATTTCTTCAATTTGTTTCATGTTGTTATGTATTTTCCAGAAATTGTTAGTGTTGTTTGAGTCATGTGAATCCGTCATGTTTGTTGTTTGAAAAATAGATTTAGTTCATGTTCATCTTTGTTTGAAGTTCATGTTTAATCCAGTGATTTAATGTGAGTTTATGTTTGTTTTTGATTGGTTGATTTAATTTGAATCATACATTTTTGTTAATATTGTTGTATCCTTGCTCATCCATTTTGGTCTAAATTAACCAGGATTGGTTCCCGATATGGTTAATTCATTTCATTAATTTTTGAGTTGTGTTGTTCATCATGTTCATGTAATTTGTTGTTGAAGATTGTTGAGAAATTGATCATCTTGGCTATATTTTGGTCAAGTTATGATTAATTGATTGTTTAGAGCTGATGGGGGTAATTTGGTAAAATTGCATTGCATTCGGGGTAGAATGGTAATTGCAATAAGGTCGGAGGGGTATTTTGGTAATTGAACATTATTTTGATTCTTTATGTTAAGCATGGGGGACAAAATATAATGGGGTGGTTTTTGATGTACTTGTTTAACATAATGGGGGACAAGACAAAACATAATGGGGAGGAATCTTGTACTTGTTTAATGGAGGCATGGGGGACAAATTGTAATGGGTTGTGTTGGATGTATTTATTTAATGTAGGCATGGGGGACAAGGTTTAAAATAAAGAAGATATTTAATAGTGGAGACAAAGCATGTCATTGGGGGAATAATTTGGGGTTGGGAATTCAAGACAAGGTCTTGCTATAAATAAGAGTTATTGTTGAACATTAAAGGGGACTTAGACTTGAGAGAAGATTGGAAGACTTAGATATTATTATTGGGAGAATATTTTTGAGAATAATACATTCTGGAAAATTTCAAGAGTGTTAGAGAGTAAAAAAGAGAAAATGCAATTTGAACTTTCACTCGAATAATTTCCGTTTGCTTTTCTCATGTGTTATTCAAAAATCCGAAACTACTGCCTCTTGTATCTGTTCTCTCTTCTGCTTTGACTGTGATTGCACTTTGGAATTGCTGAGTTTTCAATCTGTTACTGGGTTATTCTACTGGTTGTTACTGATTTGCGGTGTTGCTGAATCTGCTGTTGCTGTGGTATTATTGCTGCTGACTTCTCCTTCTTTTGTTCTTGTACTGCTGTTTCCAGGTACACATCTGTACAATCTCGGCTTAAAGCGAAATGAAATATTAATCACGCGTTGTTTCTGTTGAATCCGAACTGTTTAGATTTGTTGTTTGAATATAATTTTGCTTTCTTTGTATAAAAATGTAGTCGGTTTATTAATAAGTAATGGGGTTGCATATGTATAACTTCTTCATCTAATAATGTTAGTTGAATTAATCTGTTTTTGATATTATTGTGTATCTATCTCATGTTCTAGCACTGGTAAATAATAGAATGTAGAATTAAAGCAGTTTTTCCTTGTACAAACGCGATCGCAATTTTTCGTTCACATTAGTCGTAACTTAATAACTGACAAGTTACGTTTTTCAGCATGTAATTAATTAAGAAATTTTCTTTTGCTTTTAGAGACAAACTTAATAGAAGAAATGTAGTCACTGTAGGTTTATACTTAAAATAAAATGAGACGAGTCTCGCCAAATAAATCACACATCGCTGGGGCCCTCAATAAATGCATAACCATTGACTAGACTTTGGATTTGGCCGTTTAATGAACCTTCACGGCCTCTTCCTAAAATAACAATACGTTAGTCTCTTTAGGACGCGCCTTAATAAATCTTACCTTCTTAATCTCGGGTGCACATTTATGTGACCCAAATCCAAATCTCAACGGAATCGAAATGTGTCTCTAATCGCGGGTACATTGATTGTGACGTGGTTCGAGATGCGTGTCCATGACGTTGCAAATTCCCTTTTAAAAAATAAGAATGAGATGAGCCTCACCGAATAAAAAATACAAAATCGCGGGGCACTCAGTAAATACTTACTTTAAGATTGCTTAGACTTCAGGATGGACCGTTTAGCAAAATTCCACGGCCCTACCCAAAATAACGATGCGCTAGTCGCTTTAGGAGCGTATTTAATAATGTTATCTTCCTAAACTCGGGTGCACATTTATGTGACCCAAATCCCAATATCAATAGAGTTGAAATGTAGCTCTAACCACGGGTACATTGATTGTGACGTGGTTCGAGATGTGTTTCCACGATGTTGCAATTCTTGATAAAAATAACAGTAAATGATAAAAGCGGTTAAAAGTTAAATTTTTGCACATAGGTTCAACATGTATTAAATCAGATAATCAAGCCAAATATGACAGTTTGAGCGACCGTGCTAGAACCACGGAACTCGGGAATGCCTAACACCTTCTCCCGGGTTAACAGAATTCCTTATCCGGATTTCTGGTATGCAGACTGTAATATGGAGTCATTCTTTTCCTCGATTCGGGATTAAAATTGGTGACTTGGGACACCCTAAATCTCCCAAGTGGCGACTCTGAAATAAATAAACCAATCCCGTTTCGATTGTCCTTTAATTGGAAAAAATTCCCTTGTACCCTCTCGGGTGCGGAAAAAGGAGGTGTGACAGGGGGGACTGAAGATATTCTTGGTGAGAGATTTTTGAAAAAACTTAGACATATACACACACCTAACTATTGTTCGGTGATAGTTTTCCATTTGGAGAACAAAGAAGACGTGATCTTCGTCTTCTTCGTAAAGGTTAACGACGGAAAAGAACCAAAAGAAACCCTGCTCTTCGATCGTCTTCTTCGTAAAGGTTAACGACGGAAAAGAACCAAAAAAAAACCTGGCTCCCTCCATCGCGTCCAGCTTCGTCAACCAGGAACAGCCACAGCAACAACCTTCTCCCCCGTTTCCCGTCGTCAATACCACCCCAAACGACGACCATGACTGCCTGAAACCGGAGACCACCAGCAGTCCGCCACTCCAGCCACAATCGTCTTCTCCACCAGCAACAGTCACACACAGCAAACGACCATTCCTTCTCCTCCAATCTCCATCGCAACCAGTCGTAAAACCAGCTCCAGCTACACGAAAAATAGTAGCTCAAACCCCGTCGTGCTTCGTCTTCCTCACGTGAACCAGTCCGGCGATCCTCCATTAAATCCAGCGACCTTTATTTTGTCTCGAAACAGCCCATCCTTGTCCTTATCAAACCTGTTCGAGGTTCGTTGTAGTCGAATCTGAGGTGTCGAGGTTCGTCTACGGTTCATCGCGTTTTGAGTATAACGCTGCCTTGCGGTTAGTTTTTCAGATTTGTTTGAGGCGTTATTTGGCATTTTTCTTCGTTTGTTTAAGCAGATTTTTAGTTGTTCCCTGCTCATATGTACGTGGTTAATCACTTGTTTGTTTGATATGAGCATATGAGTGAGATTCTGGCAAAAAGATGCATAATCATGCCTAGTTTTATTTTTTGTTTGTTTGTTTAAATTTTGTTTCTAGTGCTTGTACTATTAAGGAACATTGAAGTTAGGTTATAGATTTATTGTTTTTATGTGATTTTGCTCAACAGATGTAGTCCAGTGCAATTGTCTTAGTAGTTGTGTAAATACGGGCTTAAATCTTTGGTGGAAGTAATCCTTTGAAATTAGAATCCGAGGCGTGCCATTTAGCAAATTCCATGGACCTCGCAAAGTGCAAACGTATAGTTGTTTTAGGCGCATGTTTAATAAATATTACTTTCCTAAATTCGGGTGCGCATTTATGTGACCCAAATCCAAATCTCAGCGGAGTCGAAATGTGTCTCTAATCACGGGTACATTGATTGTGACGTGGTTCGAGATGCGTGTCCATGACGTTGCGAATTCCTTTTTAAAAAAATAAGAATGAGATGAGCCTTGCCGAATAAAAATACAAAATTGCGGGGCCCTCAGTAAATATTTGCTTTAAAATTGCTTAGACTTCGGGATGGACCGTTTAGCAAAATTTCACGGCCCTATCCAAAGTAAATGATACGCTAGTCGCTTTAAGCGCGCCTTTAATAATTTAATTTTCTTAAACTCGGGTGCACATTTATGTGACCCAAATCGAAATCTCAACGGAGTCAAAGTGTGTCGACGACCACAGGTACATTGATTATGACGCGGTTCGAGATACATTTTCACAATGTTGCAATTCCCTGTAAAATAATAATAATAATAATGAAAGCGGTAAAGAGTTTAAAATCTGCACATAAGTTCCTATTTGTATAAAATCAGATAAACAAGCCGAATATGACAGTTGAGCGACCGTGCTAGAACCACGGAACTCGGGAATGCCTAACACCTTCTCCCGGGTTAACAGAATTTCTTATCCGGATATTTGGTTCGCGGACTGTAACACATAGTCATTCTTTTCCTCGATTCGGGATTAAAATTGGTGACTTGGGACACCCTAAATCTCCCAAGTGGCAACTCTGAAATAAACAAACAAATCTCGTTTCGATTGTCCTTTAATTAGAGAAAATTCCTTCACCCCTCGCGGGGGCGGAAAAAGGAGGTGTGACAGCTCTGGCGACTCTGCTGGGGATTATACCCAGAACCACTGGTTCAGGGTTAAAAATTCGAGCTTAGATGAATTGTTATATTTGGCTTTATTTATTATTCGATCTTATTACATGTTTTGGCCTAAATGTGCAAAACGATGCTTTTACTGCTTTGATATTATTTGAACTGTACATATAAACTGTGCCGAAACCTTCTCTTCTTACCTTCGGGGATGTGCTTACTGGTTAAGACTCTCTATTCTGTTAGTGTCATACCCTAAATAAAAGAGGCTCGGAAAGTTTCTAAGCCGGCTGGCCTTTTGGTTCCCGGAAAGGAGCTCCTTCCTCAACTCGAGTTGTCCTCTCGGGTACACTGTCTAGAACATCGAACCAGGTTTTGAACATAGAATAATGTGACTTCATGCCGGATCCCTAGTAAGAATGCTTATTTGCATCACGTTGCATTTGACTTACGGGACTCAACACAGGGGTTGGGTCCGTCTAGGACTAGCAACCTGATATGAAAAGACCATCCTGATGCATCCTATTTGTTTTCCGTGCATTTATTTGTCTCGCGCCCGCATGCTGACCGGTGTTTGAATATTAGGAATATTGTGAAATTGAAAAAAAAAACAGAAAAAGAAATAGCGGTTAGGGAGTTAATTGTTTATTTTTGAAAAACCCAATGCCCAAATACCGTCGAACTCTGCCGAAATTTTGAGAAAATAAAAAAAAATGTTGTATTAATTTGTTTTATTAAAAGCAAAGGAAAAATAGAAAAAAAAATTCGTTGTTCTGTCTTGTTTTCAAAAAATAGAAAAAGAAAATAGTTTGTCTTGCCATGGAAAATGAAAATGAAAAAAAAGGGTCATATTTTTTAAATAGTTTTATTTTTATTTTTATGAAAATGCCCAAAATCGAAAAGGAAAAGAGTCGTGCTTTGAAAGTGGTTTTGATATTTGCTGCCAAAAATGAATGAAAAAAAAAGTTTAAAATAGTTTAGTTAATTGCTCGAACTACGCGGGTCTGATTCTCACCGGATGTGAGATACGTAGGCAAACCTCTTCGGTTCCGGCCCACCATATTCCAAAAATCAAAAAAAATATTTTTGATTACTCAGTCTTTTAGACCTCAAATAAATAAAAAATAATACAAAAATATTTCTTTTAATGTCTCTCAAAATTCAAAATATTTGTTTAAAAGTTCAAAAGAAAATTCAAAATTCAAAAATATTTTTTCTTTTCTTTTGTAGTATTTCTTTCACAAATCCACAGTAATAGTCCAAAAATATTTCCTTTTTTCTTTAGAAGATTTTTTGAACTTTCCAAAAAAAAACGGAAAAGAAGTTAAAATATATATATATTATCCGTCGTTTCTTTTCAAAAACAAATATATATATATATATATATATATAAAAAACAACAACAAAAATCAAAATCCAGGAATAATTTCTCTCTTCTTTGTAAGTATTTTTTTTCTTTTGAAAAAAAAAGAGTTAGTTTACTTCCTTTATTTCTGAGGCCCGAACTATGCGGGTTTGATTCTCACCGGATGTGAGATACGTAGGCAACCCTCATCGGGTCCAACCTCCCATTTTGCTAAAATAGCCAAAAACAAATAATAAATAATAAAAAAAACATGTCAAAATTTTAATTTTGTCATAAATAAGTCGAGTGATGCTGTTTTGTCAAGAATAGCCGAATGTTCCCGAAAGGGACGCCGGAAGGCTGACCTTGCATAAACAGCCGCTTTTTGGGTCATGTTTAAGATTTGGTCCAGTTGACCCCCACAGCCTTAAAAATCTTCGTCCCCGAGGCGTTGAAAGGTCGTGTTTGCAATATTGAGTTTTCTATTTTTGAAAAAAATGATAAAAAGAGTCATAAATAAGTCGGGTGATGCTGTTTTTGTCAAAAATAGCCGAATGTTCCCGAAAGGGACGCCGGAAGGCTGACTTTGTATAAACAGCCACCTTGGGTCATTTTTTTAGGATTTTGGTCCAGTTGACCCACACAGCCTTAAAAATCTTCGTCCCCAAGGCGTTAAAAGGCCGTGTTTGCAATATTGAGTTTTCTATTTTGAAAAACGATAAAAAGAGTCATAAATAAGCCGGGATGATGCCCGCGATCAGAGCAAAAGCATATTAGAAATGGTTACTTGCTTAAGAACATTGCATTCCCCAAGGTGCAATTACAATATCTATTAAGACTCTAACACTGACAAGTTTGTTGTTTTTCCAATCCAATATCAGTTAGTTTGTTAAAGCGTACTGGCACCGTACCATTATCAAACAAGATCAAAAGGGCCCATACCAGAAAGCATGACTGGTTCAGACAACAGTGTTGAGTCGGAAAAGACGACAAATCAGATGCTGAAGGAAGCCATGGAAAAAATGGAAAAGATGAGGCTGGAAATGAATGAAATGCAGGTAGCCTTAGCTAGAGCCCAAAAGGGGCAGGAACTACCTGTTACTCCTACTCTCCAGCCAGGACACACGTCAGAATACCCCTCTCCCGGTCCTTCAACGAGTTTCCCAAGCCATCACTACTATCAGGGAAGAGAGGTCTATGATCCCCAAGCTCCACCACCCAATCAGAATCCTCCTCCACCAAATGTTCTCGTCTTTGTGGCGCCTGCCCCAGCCCCATTGCACAGATCGCCTAGCGAGCCATTATTTCAGGCTCACGATACACAATATTACCCCCTGAACTCACATTCAAAGCACCCGAGCCACATACCTATAATCCCCACTTTGAGGTCCCGGCGGAGATTGAAAAGCCGGCTAAGAGCCCAGAGCAGGACGTGGTGATGCGGAAATTTAAAAGCCTGGAGCAGTCCTTCAGGAACATGCACGGGTTAGGCAACCAAGTCAGCGTGGCTTACAAGGATCTATGCTCTTTCCCTGACGTTCAATTACCAGCAGGGTTCAAGATGCCCAAATTCGATCTATACGAAGGGCATGGCGATCCTATGGCACATCTACGGGGCTTTTGTAGCAAAATGAGGGGAGCGGGGGGCAAAGATGAGCTACTGATAGCTTACTTTGGCCAGAGTTTGAGCGGTTCGGCATTAGAGTGGTATACAAGACAAGATCCGAGCAGGTGGTACACCTGGGATGATCTGGCACAGGCTTTCGCATGACATTTCCAATACAACCTTGAGATAGTCCCAGACTGTCTCACAATGCTAAAGCTAGAGAAGAAACCCGGGGAAAGCTTCCGGGAATTTGGGTTCCGGTGGAGAGAACAGGCAGCTAGAGTTGATCCTCCGATGAGAGAGGGGGAAATGGTAGACTACTTTCTACAAACTCTAGAGCCAACTTACTTTGGTCACTTGGTGACGTCAGTTGGCAAATCCTTCAACGAGGTGGTGAAAATGGGCGGTATGATCGAAGAGGGACTTAAGTCCAACAAAATCCTGAGCTATTCGGCAATTAAGGCAACAACTCAGGCCATTCAGAGCGGCACGGAAGGTGTGCTCGGGAAGAAGAAGGGGGAAGAAGTCACAACTGTCGAAGCGGGTACTTGGTCCAGATCTAGAGGTCCTTCACCCTACTACCAATCCATACCCCCACAACCTTACTACCCACCAGAGCTGAAATTTTCTGTCCATCATGCCCAAACATATCCCCGAGCTCCACATAATCCACCTCAGTATTATCCTCCGAACAATGTCCGGTCACATGTCCAACCATCAGGTCACCCCTTATGGCGAGCGCCAGCACCACATAATGCATTCTTGCATTCACAACGTTTTCGAGCACCCAATGACCCTAGAAAACAGGGGCAGGGAGGGGAACAAAGGCAAAGAAATAGTTTCACACCGATTGGGGAGTCCTACACAAGTTTGTTTAAAAAGTTAAAGATTTCTGGCCTGATTGAGCCGCTCCTTGGCTATACTCCAGACCCATATGCAAAAGGATTTGATCCTGTTGTACGATGCATGTACCACTCTAATGTCCAAGGACATAGCATTGAAGATTGTCGTTCTTTGAAAAAGGAAATAGAAAGAATGATTCAGGAAGGGGCAATTGTGATCAATGACAGTGACAGAGAGCACGCGAATCCTCTTGAGAACTTGTTGACTGATGTTGATGATGCTGAAGTTGGTGATGGTCTTGGCAATGTTGATATAGAGCTCAATGGCTAAAAATGCCATGCTTGGTAGTTGGAAAGACACTTCATTTTTGGGTCAGCCGGAGAGGATCTTTGATGGCTTATTTCGTTGTCATTTCTGTTGTCTGGATTATTCTTAGGGTTGTAATCCGAATATTGTCTTGTGTCAAACCCTCTAATCCTTCCATTTTGCCACAATGGTTTGTTTAAGTTTTGTCCAGGTTATTTTAGGATTTTATTCTGGTTTGTTTTTGTGTGTTTTGTTATTCAAACCATTTCACCGGTAGTCTAATGCAAAATCCGGTCTTTTATTATTTCCAGTCCTCTTTTCGTTTAGTTCTTTTATCATTTTGTTCAGCGCTGATTCTAGTGACATGACATGCGCACATAGTTTGGGCCTAATCCTAATAGTTAATCATAAAACTCCGGAAAGGTGATCAGAACATTTAAAGGAAATAAGGACGGTTTGAGATTATTCGGAGCTCGAGTCATATGGAACTGGGGCAAGTAAAACATAAAGAAAACCGTTAAAAGCAAGATTCGCCAAATTGACATAAGGGTCTTCATGATAATGAGAAGTGAGAGTGTCGCCCAACGGTGCTTTAGAAATGACAAATGAAAAAGCAAATGTGTGAATATAATTGTCAATTCCAGCACCATCAGAAGAGGCTACAAATCTTTGTTTAATTGTGTTGTTTGCACTTGGCATGTTTTGAAGACTAGAATGGCGAAGGCGTTTTGTTCTGCTACCTAAACACTTTATCCTTCGTTACCCCTTTTGAGCCTTATTTATTTTCTTTCATACCCCTCGTTCGGAATCAGTAGCAAAGGTTAGAAACACAAACGTGGAAGAAAAAAAAAAGAAAAAGAAAAAAGAAAAGAAAAAGAAAGCAACAAAAACAACAAAAAACAACAAAAGAAAAAAAATGATAACAAAAACAAAAGAAAGTCAGAAGAAAATAAAGGAATTGTGGGAACTACGTTTGACCTGATTCCTCAAAGAGGATACGTAGGCGCTTCACGGCTCGGTCATAGGGTGCATAATGGCCATAATAGTCATAGTGTGCATAGTAAAAAAAAAATAAAAAAAATCCCCAAACAAGAAACGGGGGCAAGGGTTGCGCTTGTTGTAAGCAAATATGGTTCTGAAGGTTGTAATTTTAAACCCCAAATTTATTTTGTTTTTGAGCCTTTAATACCCTTTCTTTCTAGCCTATCCAAAACCCACATTACGGTCCAAAGAAAGACCTTCTGATCAGTCTTCAAAAGATGTCAAGTCAGACAAATGAGAGTCTTATCGGTGAACATAACACTCTGTTCCACAGCAGAAAGGACTCTAATCCCCAGTAGAGAGAGTCATATCGGCAACACTCCAAATCCCAGCTGGAAAGTGATACAAATGAGAGAGTCTTATCGGTGAAAACCTTCGCGGGCACCATAAGGCGATGAAAGCTGAGAGAAAAACCAAAATGAGAGAGGCTTGATAGTGAAAACCCTTCGGGCACTACAAGTCGAATAAGATTGAGAATCAGATGGGGAATTGCCAAATGAAGATCTTGAAAGACGATTGACGGCAGAGGATAAGCCACATGCGCATGTCATGATTATTAGAGTCGGTATCTGCGTTTGATAGGTTTTTATTTATAGTTTCTTTTGTTAAAGAGCCATCTTTTTTCTTTGTCTTTTTATTCTGTTCCCTTTTCATAGAAACATTCCCCAGTAGAGTCTGTTTGGTCAGAACAAGTGAGAAATGACTTCAAAATCTGCCATCAGCCTTCCAATTATGCAAGACCAGACCCGATTAGAGCATCCAAATGGTCTAAATCAAGAAAGGACAAAGTAAGGAGAACAATGAGCATGATTTGGGAAATTCATACGAGACTAAAAGGTTGGGGAAATGCCAGTTTCCGAGCTATGCTACAAAAGAAGAGGGATATCCCCAGCAGAAAGGGATTATCCCCAGCAAATAATATCATCCCCAACAAGTTTTGGAACATAGAGCAGGGAAGGAAAAAGGAAAAAGCCATCCCAGTAGGAGTATCACAACCAACCACCGCGTTTTAAACTAACAAATTTTGTTTGATTTGAAACAGGTAAAGGAAATGGCAATGATGACGGAAATGCATGCCACAAGCGATTATCAAACTGGGGCAGAAAATTTTCCTTTCATTTAGAAAATTTTCTGGAAGTCAGGTACCCATTTGGGGAAGAATAAAAGATAGTACCAGTCTCAAGGGAAGTGGTCTTTGAACCAGTGTTACCCCAGCGTAACAAATTTTAATGAAGGAAGTTGTTCCCCAGCGGACGGAACAAAAGGATGAAACTTATGCTCGAAGAAGCAAAAGGCCGGCCAGTGCCATTCCCAGCAGCCTTCCGAAGAGTGAAGCACTAGTTTTGAAGAATCAAAATCCCCCAGCAGTGTTATCCTCGACAGCGTTATCCCCAACTAATAACATTTTATCCCCCAACAGGTAAGTAAATAATTCCCCAACAGTGTTATCCCCGGCAGTTGCGAGGGAAGACAACACAAGTTTTTAAGGAAATGGTTCACGCATAGGAGACACACTTCCTAAGTTTAGTTTTACCAATAGGAGACGAACTTCCTAAGTTTAGTTTTACCAATAGGAGACGCACTTCCAAAGTTTATTTTCAGGCATAGGAGACGCACTTCCTAGTTCAAAATCATTAAGGTTTCACCCATAGGAGACGCACTTCCTAAAAGTTTATTTTTACCCTAGGAGACGCACTTCCTAAGTTATTTTTCCCATAGGAGACGCACTTCCTGAGTTATTTTACCCATAGGAGACGCACTTTCTAAGTTTAATTTCATGCATAGGAGACGCACTTCCCAAATTAAGATTTCATGCATAGGAGACGCACTTCCTAGTTTAAAGTCATTAAAGTTTTACCCATAAGAGACGCACTTCCTAAGTTTATCTTACCCAGGAGACGCACTTCCTAAGTTTACTTTTACCCCATAGGAGACGCACTTCCTAAGTTTACTTTTACCCCATAGGAGACGCACTTCCTAAGTTCATTTTCATGCATAGGAGATGCACTTCCTAAGTTTTATTTCATGCATAGGAGATGCACTTCCTAAATTAAGTTTGTAGGAGTTATATTTTTGTTTTAGGAGACGCACTTCCTAAATTGAGATTTTTCCATTAGGAGACGCACTTCCTATTTGGTTTATTTAAGTTCATTCCTAGGAGATGCACTTCCTAGTTTGAGTCATTGATGTTTCACCCTTAGGAGACGCACTTCCTAGTCTGGGTAGTTCAAGTTATATTTTTGTTTTAGGAGACACACTTCCTAAATTGAGATTTCACCCTTAGGAGACGCACTTCCTAGTCTGGGTAGTTCAAGTTATATTTTTGTTTTAGGAGACACACTTCCTAAATTGGGATTTCACCCCTAGGAGACGCACTTCCTAGTCTGGGTAGTTCAGGTTGTATTGTTATTTTAGGAGACACACTTCCTAAATTGAGATTTTCTCCTAGGAGACGCACTTCCTAGTCTGGTTCATTTAAGTTCATTCGTGGGAGACACGCTTCCTAGTTCGAGTCATTGAAGTTTCACCCCTAGGAGACGCACTTCCTAGTCTGGGTTTTTCAGGTTATATTTTTGTTTTAGGAGACGCACTTCCTACATTGAGCTTTCCCATAGGAGACACATTTCCTCCTAAGTTGATTTTTCCCATAGGAGACGCATTGATTTTTACCCATAGGAGACGCATTTCCTCCTAAGTTTATTTTACCCATAGGAGACGCATTTCCTCCTAAGTTTATTTTACCCATAGGAGGCGCACTTCCTATTCAAGGTCTTTCAAGTTATTCTTTCAGGAGACGCACTTCCTAAACTCAGATTTTACTCACAGGAGACGCACTTCCTAGTTTTAGTCACTAAAGTTTTTCACCTTTAGGAGTCGCACTTCCTAAGTTTGGTTCATTCAGGTTTATGTTAGTAGACGCATCTGCTAGTCAAAGCTTTTCGGTTTTACACGTGGGAGACGCACATCTTAATCTAGTCTTTAGTTTACTCTCATCATTGCATCAATAATAGAAGTGGTTTACAATTAACAACTCATAAATATTCCTAGTGAAAACTGGGGCAAAAATTTCATTTATTTTGTTTACTTTGGTTGCAGAAGCCCGCCTGGAGAACAGAGGAATACATTTCAGTCTTTACATTTCAAATGTTGAAGTCGGGAGCCCGCCCGTATAATAGAGCAATACATTTCAGTCTTTAAATTTCAAATTTTTAAGATGGGTCTATCCGCCCTCGAATAGGATATTTTGGGTTCATCCGCCCTCGAATAGGATATTTTGGGTTCATCCGCCCTCGAATAGGATATTTTGGGTTCATCCGCCCTCGAATAGGATATTTTGGGTTCATCCGGGTTCATCCGCCCTCGAATAGGATATTTTGGGTTCATCCGCCCTCGAATAGGATATTTTGGGTTCATCTGCCCTCGAATAGGATATTTTGGGTTCATCCGCCCTCGAATAGGATATTTTGGGTTCATCCTCCCTCGAAAGGATATTTTGGGTTCATTCGTCCTCGAATAGGATATTTTGGGTTTGTCCGCCCTCAAATAGGATATGTTGGGTCAATCCGCCCTCGAATAGGATTTTGAATTTAATCCTTCCTCAAAAGGACATTTAATTTATTTCGACCCGAGTAGTCCTGCTTGTATAAACATTGCCAAAATATATATTTCATAAATCATTGACAAATGCGTTTTTATTTTTCAAAGATGTTGATTGAGGTCAGGTTCCCCCCTGAAGAACGGAAAGGCGTTATCTTTTAAATTTTAATTGAAGTTTTAAATTATAATTGAGGTCAGGTGCCCCCATGAAGAACGGAAAGGCGTTAGCTTTTAATTTGTTATTGAAGTCAGTAAATCATAGGAATACAACAAAAAATCCCCAGCAAATCCAAGTTCAGAAATCATAAGGAAGGTAGCAATGGTCCGAAGAAGGGAAGAAGTAGTTCAAGTTCGGCAATCAGACGCCTACCTGGAGAATAAGAGAATTCACATCAGAACACCATTCAGGTTAGCAACAAAAGAAACTCGCGACAAGAATGCGAGTCAACAATCCGAGATGATCAGCAAAAGTTAGTCACAATAAAGAAAAAAAGGGAAGGAAAAAGAAGAAGAAAAAAAGAACAAGAAAGAAAAAAGAAAAAAGAAAAAAAAGAGAAAGGCAAGAAGTTAATCCAAATACAGAAATGGACAAATGTTCAAGACATAATTGAAGTCACCCGCTTTGCATGGCCTGTCCCGATCCAGAAAAACGAAGAAGGATGAACTAGCACCTACAACTAGCAAGGATCAAGGTTCAAATCCAAAAGTCTGTATGAAGTACCGTTCAAAACTCAAGATCAAGTTTCAGTAGACTCATAGATGGGAATCTTGTAACTAGTAGCTGATAGGCTTAGTTAGTCTTTTTCATGTTTTGATTTTTGATGTAATAGCAGGACCGGAACCGGAACCTCGACGGAACAGAATCTCGATCGGCTCTCCACCTCGGCATACTCCATATTCTCATTCACCTCCGAACTACACGTGGCCTGATTCCTTTATAGCCAAGGATATGTAGGCGGCTCAGATATCAGGGCTCGGTCACATCCTCTTCCTCTCCTTTAGTTTTAGGCTCTTCAGAGAAGGGTCGGGTCAAAACATGTATAGTCGTTCTTTGTCGGAAAACTCTTCGTGTTTCCAGTCAAAGAGGGCAGCTGTAGACGTGTGATTTTTGACCCTCCCCGAGATTTTTCATATTTTTGGCGTAAAATATTTAATTTAGCCTTAATAGAGCTATTTGAGCTAATTTTGACTCTTTAACTTTATTTCGTTACAAAATAAAAAATTACAAAAAAAAGGTATATAAATTTTAGTTTATGTATTTCTCATAAGCTTGAAAAATACAAAACAAATAGTACCTTATTTTTATCTTTATATAATTTTGAAAATTACAAAAAATAGTTTCATTATTGTTTTGTAGTCATTTTAAAGTAAAAAAATACAAAAAATAGTATTTTATATTTTTATCTTTATATAAAAACGAAAATTGCAAAAAATAGTTTTATTAATATTTTGTAGTTATTTTAAATCTTGAAAAAAATACCAAAAATAGTTTTGTTCTAATTGTCAGTCTTATTTTGATAGTTATTTTGCTTATGTAGGATTGATTAAATAAAATCATGTTCTTATTCTAGGTTCCGGGCAAAGAATAACATTTGGGTTCAAACGACCCATTTTTAGGCCTAAAATTCATACCTAGCCCATAACAATCCAAACTCAACACACCTTACACGTAACACAAGATAATGGGGGACAGAACTCTTGGACACCCGTGAGACACAGTCAGATTTTTAGGAAAAAAGCAAAAAGACTCTCAATTCACGGACACTGGGGACATCTTTTCATGAAAAATGGGAGGAATACACGGGAACACTCACTTTTCTGCTTATTCTTCATTTTAAAAACACAATACACGAATGAAATGAGGGGGGACTGAAGATATTCTTGGTGAGAGATTTTTGAAAAAACTTAGACATATACACACACCTAACTAATGTTCGGTGATAGTTTTCCATTTGGAGAACAAAGAAGACGTGCTCTTCGTCTTCTTCGTAAAGGTTAACGACGGAAAAGAACCAAAAGAAATCCTGCTCTTCGATTGTCTTCTTCGTAAAGGTTAACGACGGAAAAGAACCAAAAAAAAACCCGACTCCCTCCATCGCGTCCAGCTTCATCAACCAGGAACAGCCACAGCAACAACCTTCTCCCCCGTTTCCCGTCGTCAATACCACCCCAAACGTCGACCATGACTGCCTGAAACCGGCGACCACCAGCAGTCCGCCACTCCAGCCATAGTCGTCTTCTCCACCAGCGACAGTCACACGCAGCAAACGACCATTCCTTCTCCTCCAATTTCCATCGCAACCAGTCGTAAAACCAGCTCCAGCTACACGAAAAATAGTAGTTCAAACCCCGTCGTGCTTCGTCTTCCTCACGTGAACCAGTCCGGCGACCCTCCATTAAATCCGGCGACCTTCATTTTGTCTCGAAACAGCCCTACCTTGTCCTTATCAAACCTGTTCGAGGTTCGTTGCAGTCGAATCTGAGGTGTCGAGGTTCGTCTACGGTTCATCGCGTTTCGAGTATAACGCTGCCTTGCGGTTAGTTTTTTAGATTTGTTTGAGGCGTTATTTGGCGTTTTTCTTCGTTTGTTTAAGCAGATTTTTAGTTCTTCCCTGCTCATATGTACGTGGTTAATCACTTGTTTGTTTGATATGAGCATATGAGTGAGATTCTGGCAAAAAGATGCATAATCATGCCTAGTTTTATTTTTTGTTTGTTTGTTTAAATTTTGTTTCTAGTGCTTGTACTATTAAGGAACATTGAAGTTAGGTTATAGATTTATTGTTTTTACGTGATTTTGCTCAGCAGATGTAGTCCAGTGCAATTCTCTTAGTAGTTGTGTAAATACGGGCTTAAATCTTTGGTGGAAGTAATCCTTTGAAATTAGAATCCGAGGCGTGACATTTAGCAAATTCCATGGACCTCGCAAAGTGCAAACGTATAGTTGTTTAGGCGCATGTTTAATAAATATTACTTTCCTAAATTCGGGTGCGCATTTATGTGACCCAAATCCAAATCTCAGCGGAGTCGAAATATGTCTCTAATCACGGGTACATTGATTGTGACGTGGTTCGAGATGCGTGTCCATGACGTTGCGAATTCCTTTTTAAAAAATAAGAATGAGATGAGCCTCGCCGAATAAAAATACAAAATTGTGGGGCCCTCAGTAAATATTTGCTTTAAAATTGCTTAGACTTCGGGATGGACCGTTTAGCAAAATTTCACGGCCCTATCCAAAGTAAATGATACGCTAGTCGCTTTAGGCGCGCCTTTAATAATTTAATTTTCTTAAACTCGGGTGCACATTTATGTGACCCAAATCGAAATCTCAACGGAGTCAAAGTGTGTCGACGACCACAGGTACATTGATTGTGACGCGGTTCGAGATACATTTTCACAACGTTGCAATTCCCTGTAAGATAATAATAATAATAATGAAAGCGGTTAAGAGTTAAAATCTGCACATAAGTCCATATTTGTATAAAATCAGATAATCAAGCCGAATATGATAGTTGAGCGACCGTGCTAGAACCACGGAACTCGGGAATGCCTAACACCTTCTCCCGGGTTAACAGAATTCCTTATCCGGATTTTTGGTTCGCGGACTGTAATACATAGTCATTCTTTTCCTCGATTCGGGATTAAAATTGGTGACTTGGGACACCCTAAATCTCCCAAGTGGCGACTCTGAAATAAACAAATAAATCCCGTTTTGATTGTCCTTTAATTAGAGAAAACTCCTTCACCCCTCACGGGGGCGGAAAAAGGAGGTGTGACATCTAGGACCCAAAAGCATGTTATACTTGGAATAATTGTAATCTTATTGATAGTTGAATTGCTTAAATCCTATCGAATTGGTAAATGAATTTCCAAAAGGATTAAACTTCATTTTATAAAATTGTTAAAAGAGAATTGGCTTTTCTTTGGATAATTGTTCCTTGTTGACTTCTTGATTGACTGCATGTATGTGTTTAATTTCGAAACGGGCCGAACACCTCGGTAGATTAAATAGATACATCTATGGTTCGCGCAATTCAACCCTCTGGCATGCACTGTTTAAATATTGTTGGATCGGGTCGCACGTCCTCGGCATAATTTGCGCATGCTTGTATTGCTTGCCTTGGGATTTATAGATGTTGATATTTGCTCCCCCTGACTTGAGAATAAATGTATAAATGATAAAAAGGAATTTGGAAATTTCCTATAAAAGAAAGAATTGTTTACTTGCTTCATTCTATTGAATTACAATCCTGTTATGAAAATCCTCGATTTATTATATTATGGACGTATCATTATTAGACCATTAGTAAGTGTCGAAGTCGACCTCTCGTCTCTACTTCTTCAAGATTAGACGGGATACTCATTGGGTACACGTTGTTTTCGTACTCATACTACACTTGCTATGCATTTTTGTTGCACAGGTTCAAATGTGGCTAATGGCTTAGTGGCATGTTTGATACGGAGACTTAGGTGAGCTGCATTTATCGAGACGACTCGCATCCAGTAGAGTCTCCTTCAGAGTATTTTACTGTGTTTTTCATTTCTGTCCACTTGTATTCCGGACAGTTACTGTATTTTATTGCATTCTCTAGTAAATGTTCATGCACTTGTGACACTGGGTTCTGGGATGTCTATGAGAGTAGTCAGTATTTTGAAAATGTTAAAAATATCATTATTTATTCAGTGAAATTTATTCTTTATTGTTTAAATTCATAAAAGAAGTGAATTCAGAAATATCTAAAACGAAAATTATATTAATTAAACAAATAATAGATCGCCCTAGAAACAAACAATTCATAAATAATATTGAGTCAAGCAAATACTCAGTTGTACAGTGTTGTCACAGATTATATTAAACAATCGAGCATTATATTAAACAATCGAGCATCAATAGGTAAAACATAATATGTGAATGCTTGCCTTTCCATCACTAAATTAAATCTTTTATTATTCGAGGTATCTTCATCTAGATCATAAAAATTAAAATTGTAGTTGATTAAATACATGTGTAACCTAATGAATTTCATAGTACATAGCAGAAGATGGAGATTATAGTCAAATTGGTTGAAAAAATTAATGCAACTAAAAAAGAATACACGTTTTCGTCTTGAATAATTAATTCAAGGGAGACAGTGTTGTCTGGTTTGTCGCGGTTTGGAACGTGCCACAATCTCACTACTCGTACCTTCAAATTCCAACTCATCTTGTTACTCGATATTGTCACGACCCGGATTTTCCACCTCCGGGAGTCGTGATGGCGCCTACTAATGGGAGCTAGGCAAGCCAAACCTTAACTACTTGCTACACTTTCATTTTTGCCTCTTTTAACAAACACAAGCCGATAATATGATAAAAGCGTAATTTTAAATAAATAAGCGGAAGTCAACAATTATATATCTTAAGGCTACGTCTATTACAACTTTTAAAACCTCAAATACCCCAAAACCCGGTGTCATAGTATCACAGGCTATTTAAGAGTTACTACATACAAGGTCTGAAGAAATACAATACATTGTTTCTAAATGAAAGGAAATGAAATAGAGAAAAAGGGATAGAGGGGGACGTCAGGGCCTGCGGTCTCCTGCAGGTCTACCTTGGGTCTCCGGGTGGACTGAAGGAAGCCCTCCAACTACTGTCCAAAAGCTGCTCCTAGATCTGCACACAGTGCAGAGTGTAGTATAAGCACAACCGACCCATGCGCTGGTAAGTGTCTAGCCTAACCTCGGCGAAGTAGTGACGATGCTAGGACCAGACTCCAAATAAACCTGTGCAGTTCATATATATATATATATATATATACAGCGGAAAAGAAATATAGAAATAACCAGTCAGTGTGAGAGGGGGAAACATGCTGTGGGGGGCGACAATAGTTCCGAATAGATAGGCATCAAGTAAGGAAATAACGACATAAATAGAATATCAACAAAGAAACAGAAATCAACAATTGCACGGCATCACCCTTCGTGCTTTTACTCTCAGTCTCACCAAAGCAGTTATATAATAAAAACGTGCACGACATCACCCTTCGTGCTTTTACTCTCGTCCTCACCAAAACAATCATATAATCAAAATGTGCACGGCATCACCCTTCGTGCTTTTACTCTCTTTTCTCAACATATAATCAATAGAATCGGCACGGAATGGTACGTCGTGCGGCACGACATCACCCTTCGTGCTTTTACACTCTTTCCTCACAATAACAAATAATGCACGGCATCACCATTCGTGTTTTAACACTCTTTCCTCACAATAACAAACAATGCACGACATCACCCTTCATGCTTTAACACTCTTCCTCACCCAAACAACAATCACAAACAAAGGGACAAGGGAATAAACAAAATAATAATAGAAATCCCGGCAAGGGAACACAATTAAATAATTAAATTCCGGCAAGGGAACAACATCAATAATCCTAACATCCCGGCAAGGGAGATAATTAACAAAGCAACAATATCCCGGCAAGGGAACAATTTAATAACTCTTTCTCAATTTTTACTTCACAATTCACTTCACAACTCGAGTCAATGCTCTAGAGGTTCGATTATCACTTATTCTTCCACAACTCATTTCACAACTCGAGCCAATGCTCTAGAAGTTCAATTGTCACTTATGCTTTCACAATTTCACTATACAACTTGAGCCCACGCTCCTCAATGTTCATAGGTCACAATTCTTTCCACAAGCTTTATACAACAATTAGGAATCTTCACCAAGGCATGAATAATGCAACGAAATCATGAAAACCTCAATATAAGACCCATGGTCATACTTGACACCAATGTATAGATAATCGTCACCATGCCTATACATCGTACTCGGCAAGAAACAAATAGCTAGTAGGACACAACTCTTAATCCCTCAATCTAAGGTTAGACCAAACACTTACCTCGATGCAACGAACACAATTCAAGCCTCAACTACCACTTTACCTCTTGTTTCCACCACCAACTTGCTTGTATCTAGCCACAATTTGCTTAGCGATATCAATAAATGCTAAATGAATCAATTCTAATGCATGAAAATAGGTTTTATAAAGATTTTCCCAAAAAGTCAAAAATCGACCTCGGGCCCGCTTGGTCCAAACCCGAAATTCGGACCTAAACCTGATTACCCATTTACCCCCGAGCACGGATATATAATTGGTTTTGGAATCCGACCTCAATTTGAGGTCTAAATCACCAAATTTCAATATCCTTAGGTTTTACTCAAAATTCTCAATTCCACCATGAGAATAATTGATTTGAAGTTGAAATCATGTTAAAAGATGTTAATGATTGAAGAAAACTAGTTAAAAATGACTTACAATTGATTTGGAGAAGAAAGGTTGTTTGAAAAATCGCCTCTTATGTTTTTGGGGTTTTGAAAAATGAAAATAACTGGAAATCCCATCTATTTATACCCCTCTCAGACCCTTTCCGCGGACTGCATAAAAATTGCGGCCGCGGAGCTCCACCGCGGACCGCAAGAAATCAAGCTCGGCCGCGGAGGCTTGGCCTTTCTCACCGCGGACCGCACAAATCCCACTGCGGTCGCGGAGTCCCCACCGCGGACCGCGAGACATGGCTTCAGAGACCTGCAACTTCCCTGAATCTGCAACTTTTTCCTAAGTTCAAAACTTCGAAACACATCCGAAACACACTCGAGCGCTCGAGGCTCCTAACCAAAAACACATACTAACTCAACAACATCATACGAACTTATCCGTGGGATTAAATCGCCAAAATAACCTTAATAACAATGAATCAAACCTCAAAATCAAGAACTTTTTCTCAAACTTCATCAAGTATTAAATTTAGCAATTTAGGTCCGAATCACGTCAAAGGACGTTCGTTTTCAACCAAACTTTACAGAAATGACTTAAACCATATATAAGACCTATACCGGGCGCCGGAACAAAATACGGGCCCGATACCATCTCTTTCTAATCAAACTTCATTTCAATTTTCCTTAAAAATTTTCAGAAAATAATTTCCTTTAAAAATTCATCTCTCGTGCTCGGGACTTTGGAATTCAATTCCGGGCATACGCCCAAGTCCCATATTTTCCTACGGACCTTCCGGGACCGTCAAATCACAGATCCGGGTCCGTTTATCCAAAATGTTGACCGAAGTCGAATTTATTCATTTTATAGTCATAACTTATCATTTTTCACAAAATTTCATATTTAAACTTTCCTACTACGTGCCCGGACTGCGCATGCAAATCGAGGTGACTCTAAATGAGGTTTTCAAGGCCTCAGAATACGGAAGTTTCGTTTAAAAGGTCATCACAGATATATTGCTGATATAGTCAAATGTCATCATATTTCTTCTTAGAGAAAATTTGATAAGAGGATAGTGTGTAGTAAAGTATATGCTCGGTGCAGCTATATATATATATATATATATATATATATACGGAATAAGAAATAAAATACGTGTGTGTAGGGGCATTAAATTTATGAAAAATAAATTTCCATAAAAAGATCCGTAAAATGTGTGATCAGCCCATAAAATGTAACTAATTTAAGGGCATTAACTTTATGAAAAATATATTTCCATAAATTTTCATAAAAAGAGTCGAAAAATGTGTGATCCATCACATAAAATTGGTTTTTTTTATTTTACCCTATTTAACTGAAAAAATAAAGATCAATTTTTCAAAAATATTCCTGCTAGTTTATTTTTATTCACCTTTTAATTTAATTAAAAACACTTAAGGAATAAAATTTATGTTAAATCGTTCCTGTTGGTTTTTCTATATTTGTTTAGCACCCATCTTTTTGTTACAAAAGCCTTTCCGTTGGCTTGTTTTAATGTCATATAGGACCTGCAAATCAAGTAATTTAGGGTTTATATCTAAAATTAAGGAGGAAAGTCATCTGCACAAACATACCTCGAATTGAATTTTGGTTGGAGAAGATAAAATGTAATAGCTGTTGGGAAATTGTGAATCTTTTCCAAGTAGAAATCCCTCAATTTTAGATAATAAAAATTCAGATCTGAGCAAGTGTTAGCATGCTTATGATATTTGTAAACAATACATTATTTCTTGTTGATGAGTATCTTCTCATCTTCAGTGAGCAAGTGAGTTCATACGGTTCCCAATTGGGAGAATTGGGAATGTTTTTAGGAAGACAAAGAGAAAAGATTATTGCCTCTGATATGACACACCAGTTTTTTAGGAAGACATAGAGATATGAAATACGATATTTGAGTATTATTTTAATATTAAATATAGGAAATTTTACAAAATAGAGGCAATAAATTTGGGATTCCCCAGTTAGTTTCTAGGCAGAAAAATCTGGTTGTTACAGCTTGCATTTTTAATAAATTAAGTTGTCATGTGTATTTTTAATAGGTTGCCACTTAGATTTCTAATAACTTGCCACTTGGTTAAATGAGAAGGCTAACTTTCTTGCTTTAATATATACTAGTATTATCACCCGCGCGAATGCGTGGACACTAATCATGTAATATATTTGAGTTATTTGGATTATATGTAAATAATCTTAAAACTTAAACGTTCTCTATTAAATATAGATAATCATTGGATATTAATTAAGAAACACTACATGAAAAAGATTAACCATTTCTCAATTTTTTTAGATATAATTCTATTTTTCTTTTCTGATACCATTCTCGACGGTATCATTGGATGCTAAAATTAGTCGGGAAGCAAAATAATAACTCATATTTATGACAAAATAATCAAAGGTTGAGACTATGAAGGACTCTTTGGATACGACTTGAACTCTTATTTTGTGTGTTGATATCTTTCAAAAAATATTTCTATTTTAAAATTTCAGTTTCTAAAACTTTATTTTTCAATAATAATTATTTTTATAATAATGCAAGTGAAAATATTATCCTTAATTCAAAACTCATTTTAGTCGGCTATCTAAAAATTTAAATAATTCTTTAGCCAGTAATTTTTTTTCCAGTATGACTCCATTTTGATATTTGACATTAACCATGTCAAATATCCGAGTTATTTTGTAACGACCCGACTGGTCATTTTGAGTTTTAGCACGTTCTTCGGCGGTTTGAGGCCATGAGCAGCTTCACTTCAGGCATTATGACTTATACGCATGGTCGGAATTGAATTTCGGGAAGTTCGGAGTTGATTTGAAAAGAAAATTCTCAATTCGGAAGCTTAAGGTGAAAGGATGGACTAAGACTGGATTTTTGAGTAAACGACCTTGGAATCGGGATTCGAAGGTTCCAACAGGTTCGTGATAATTTTGGACTTGGACGTATGTCCGGATCGGGTTTTGGAAGACCCGGGAATATTTCGGCACTTATTGGGGAAGTTGGCATTTTTGAAAGAATTTCATAAGTTTGGGTTGAAGTGCATTTCAGTGTTATCAATGTCTGTTTGGGATTCCGAGTTTGGGAATAGCTTTGTATGGTGATTCTGGTGTTGGGAGCGCGATCGCAAGTGAATTCGGAGGTCCGTGGGTCATTTTGGAGTCATTTGGCTAAAGATAGAAATTCGAAGGTTTTTGAGGAGTTTGACCGGAAGTGGACTTTTTGATATCGGGGTCGGAATCCAATTCCGGAAGTTGGAGTAGGTCTGTAATGTCAAATATGACTTGTGTGCAAAATTTGAAGTTAATCGGACGTGATTTGATAGGTTTCAACATCGAATGTAGAAGTTTGAAATTCTAAAGTTCACTAAGCTTGAATTGGAGTGTGATTCATGATTTCGATGTTGTTTGATGTGATTTGAGGCCTCGAGCAGGTCTGTGTCATGTTATGGGACTGGTTGGTGTGATTGGATGGTATTCCGGGGGCCTCAGGTGTGTTTCGGAGTGGTTTCGGATCATTTCGGGATGATTTCCCCTTCCTATTTTTCAATTGAATTATGGTGATCCTCATATTTATTTGTTGTTCTTCTATTGTTATTCAATGTCCTCACAGCATGTTACCCACTCCCATACTTAACTGTACATTACTGTTTTTCTTTTCCGTTGTATACGATTTAACTACACACATTTATTTGGTAGTCTGGTCCTAGCCTCGTCACTACTTCACCGAGGTTAGGCTAGGCACTTACCAGCACATGGGGTCGGTTGTGATGATACTACACTCTGCACTCTTTTGTGTAGATCCCAGTGTTGTAGACTTCGGACCGCAGTGAGATTGTTGTTTCTTGTTCATCAGGCGATCCGAGGTAGTCCTGCAGGCGTCCGCAGGCCTTGGCGTCTCCTTCTATCTACTATTCATGTTTCTTTCATGTATTTTCCAGAGACAATGTTATATTTATTTCTTTCAGACCTTTATTTGTAGTACTCCTAGACAGTCTGTGAAGTTGTAACGCCAGTCTTGGGTAGATTTGTTATGGATTGGTATTAGCAGTATTATTAAAACTTTACAATGCAGCCTTCCGCTTATTCAATTCTGTTGTTATTTAATTGTTGGCTCTTAACTGTTATCGGATTTTAAAAAAAAAAAGGAAACAAGGTAAATAGTTCAGTTGGTTGGCTTGCCTAGCTTTCACTAGTAGGCGCCATCACGACTCCCGAGGATGGGAAATTCGGGTCGTGACATAGCAGGAGCTAAATTAAAATTAATGATAGTAATTGTATAGCCAAAGTTTTCTTATTTGTTTGATGTCCATTTATACAAATTGACTCTTCAAACAAACATTTTTCAAAAAGGGAAAAAATATTTTTTTTGAATATTGACTGATTTTTGTGATTTTTTTCTCCGGCATGTAGGTAAAATTTTGTATACGTAAGTAAATTTTTGTTCTATTTTTAAACTCTTTTTTGTTATTTGGATAACCGTAGACGTGTACCCTATATATTACATTTATTTTAAAAGAAATTCGATTTATTTAAATTTAGCTATATTGTTTAAAGAACTATAATTATAGGATTTTAAATATGAAAGTGTTTTATAGTTATATGAAATAGTTTTTTTTTTGCCACAGGCACAATAGTATTTAAATAATCAGAAAAGATAACAAAAGTTCCTAGCATGATTGTATATGATCATTAACCGAATTAAGTATGACAACTTGACCAAAAAAAGATAAATTTCTATTTTATTTTAATTCAAATTTAAAAACTTTATCTATAAATTCAAAATTATTCTTTAATTCAAATTCAGTTTATATATATATATATGACTAATATAGTCAAATATAGAATAAAGTTATCATATACTATTTGCATTTGTTAGCTTGCCATTTGGCTTAACCACAATGCAAATTATATATGGTAATTTTATTTCTTTAATATATATATAAATATAAAAAAAAAATTAAAGTGCTTTCTAAAAAGTACTTTTGGAGAGAAATTATATTTTTCCCGTTTCTCAAAAAATTTCTGCTTCTATACTTTTTTTTCTTCTAAAAATTTGGTCAAACATATTAACTTTGAAAGGAAGAAAAAAAAAAAGCAAATCACGACCAAACAAGCTAGTGGTTGACTGATATATTAAAAACTTGATTTATTGAGTTTCTTATATTTCGAGTTATCAGATCTACGAATAAATTAGGCTATTTTCAGCTGTTTTAACTTTTAATTAATATTCTTCAATAAATTTGAATCCACATAAAACTAATACAAAAGAAACTACACAATAGTAATGTGTAATTAGAACCAATTTTTGTAGCTCAATTTTTCATGGACTAATTTCAAAAATTGTCTTGTATTAGGAGTATTATCTATTATTATAAAAACACATAATACTAAAGGAACAATTTCTCTTTTTTGCTGAATACCTACGACCCTCTGAGTAAAGAAAAAAACCTGAAAGTTGAGCAGAAATGGAGAAAATGGTGCTGATGCGATCTTTGTATCGATCGATATGCCGCAGATCTACTGTCTTCGGCGCGGCCGCCGCCACAACCTCCGCCGTCAACCACCAGTCCCTCCGCCACCTCCATTTCTCATCCCAATCTTTCTCAGCTTCTCCTAGAAACCCCGTTACAGGTACAAAGCATCATCTGCTTATATTCGTAGCAGTTTGTTTTATCGGAATTTTCTGTTCAGCTCAATTTTGGTTAATGTGTATCCATTGTTTTATTTTGAAGTATGTGAAAATTTGTGAGACTGCTTTCAATCTGATATTTCAATTGGTAGGGTATTTAGTGTTAGTAACGTGGGTATTTCCGTTAATTCGCATATAAATAAAAAAGATCCAAATTTTAATTTACTGATTAATAGACTAATAGTTTTTTTGTTTATGAGACACATAAATTTTATCTTATAAGTGTGATTAGAACCTGTTTCAGAGACTAATTATTGAGTATTTTGGAATGAAATGGTCCCGAATAGAGCAGAATGGATAGACGATTGATGCAATCGAGTCCAACTAGTTTGGGATTGATTGATTGAGACAAATGAAAATAGGGTTTTTGATGCTCCACTTCAGTTTGATCTTTTTGATGTTTAATTCTCCTTCCCTAATTGATAAAAGGTTTAGCTTTACACCACTTGTTAGTTTACACATCGTTCACTTCTCATTATTTTTTTTTTTAATTCTGCTTTACAACAACAACAACAACATACCCAGTATTATCCCACACCGAGTGTACGCAGACCTTACCCCTGCAACAACATACCCAGTATTTCTAATTCTGCTTTATCATATCCAATTGTGGAATCAGTAGGTTATTCCTTTCCATTGTGGATGCTGATTTATGTTAATGTTATTTTAGAAGTAGGTGTAAAAAGCCCCTGAGCGCCATTAGATTCCTAAAGCTTAATAGAATTCTAAGCATAATGCAACAACAAAAACTTTTGCTGGCACACTTGAATATGGGTTCCAAGTTACGATTGCTCAGTCTCCCTATGATAAGTTTGAGTCTTATAAGTGTAAGAGTGCAGGCACCTGGTTCAATGTTGGAGTTGGATTCTAGATCCTTTTACTTATAACTCATGGTTACTACGACATATTTAGGATTGTTTGTGGGGAAAGAGGACCTTATGTGATTACTTCTTTGGAGAAGCTTGTTAATTGCCTTACACGCGAAGTGCTTGTAGTTTCCTATACTTTGTATCAATTTCATGATCTTGCATCAGTGATTGACATTACGTGGATATTGTGAAACTCTAGAATGGAGGAATCCTTTCACAATGGCAATGGGAAGCATGCGTTCTTTCAGTGAGGATTTGTCTCACATGCCTGACATAAAAGATCCGGAGGTCAAACGTGCTTTTAAAGACTTAATGGCTGCAAGCTGGCATGAGCTCCCAGATGCTGTCGTCTATGATGCCAAGAATGCAGTGTCCAAAAGTACTGATGACAAGACTGGCCAGGAAGCTTTGGCGAGTGTTTTCCGCGCTGCGGAGGCAGTTGAGGAGTTCACGGGGATTCTCACATCTCTGAAAATGGAAATTGATGATGCTATCGGTTTAAGTGGTGAGGTAAGATGAGTTTTAAGAAACCAACGATTTGATATGTAGTTTCTCAAGTTCTTGTTGTTTAAATACTCATATTGCTGGCAGGATGTGAAGCCTCTGTCAAAAGAAGTCTCTGACGCATTGCAAACAGTATTTCAACGCTACAACGCATACATGAGTGCCTTTGGGCCAGAGGAGGGATATTTGAGGAAGAAAGTTGAGATGGAACTAGGGACCAGGATGATACACTTAAAGATGCGATGCAGTGGCCTTGATTCTGAATGGGGAAAGGTACATTTAATTGAAGCAAGTTGGTTGCATGTATTTCAGCTTTTCTGTAGGTTACAACTTCTTACACAAGCGACATTTGCAACACAAGCTATGTTTCGCTTAGGAGATAAGAAAGCTGTGGATACCAACTGCACTCTGAATTACCCTTCTAAAGTTGCACTCGAGTATTGACTGCTATTTCTGTGGTTTCTTTTTCCAACAAAATTTCAAGCAACCTCTTGTAAAATGACCAGCTTTTCATGAGGCCATCCGTTATGCCTTAAAAAATATTCATATCTACACATAGGAGTGTCAAGCGGGCGGGGCGGATATGGTTCGGGTCGAAAACGAGTAATGAAAAAAACGGATAAATTATCCGACCCGACCCATATTTAATACGGATAAAAAACGGGCCCATATTATCCATGACTTTTTGCATATGATCATTTTTGGGAGAATTCTTAGTCTCCCTAACTTGAGGAACCCCCAATTTGAGGCTTTACAAATGTAAAAGTTAGACCCATTGGTTATCTATTTTCTAAATGGATAATATGGTTCTTATCCATATTTGACTCGTTTTTAAAAAGTTCATTATCCAAACCATTTTTTAGTGGATAATATGGGTGGTTAACTGATTTCTTTTAACCATTTCCCCACCCCTATCTACAATGCTATCATCCATTAACTAGCATACAAGAAACATCTCCCCAGCTTCCTATTTTGATAATGGGGTTTAATTTCTCTGGAATAGATTCCTTTAATGCTTCAGGTGATATTACAATTCATTTTTGAAAGTGTTTCTTGAAGATTTTTGTTGCATTTTCAAAATTATAGTCTGAGATCTCCTGAAGGATGAAGCATATAACCATTATTTGTTCTCACTGCTCTTTCTGCCT
The DNA here is from genome assembly GCF_000393655.2 of Nicotiana sylvestris. NCBI lineage: Eukaryota > Viridiplantae > Streptophyta > Magnoliopsida > Solanales > Solanaceae > Nicotiana > Nicotiana sylvestris. The sequence goes on along the minus strand of NC_091060.1, from coordinate 161,237,912 downwards.
TGCTAACTCCAGGTTACAGTACTTGGGACTTCTGGACTTGCTGGTTCTTATGTTGAGCATAGAGCATAGACCTTCAACTATGGCAGACATACCACCGTGTTTTTTTCTTCAATCACTTGAATGGCTGTTTTTTTAGATAATACAGGTTGCTTTAATATGATCTGTTATGTTGCACTTGGTTCGCAAGTTTGATCATGTGACTGCTATAATAGGCAAATGATAATAATCCAAGAAATTTGTGCAAGGAAATACTTTCTTGAATATTCAGAAAGTTCTAATCTTTGTTTCTTCAAGGTGTGTGCTTCAACACATATTTTCTGGTTGGTTGATGAATCAACTTCTTGTTTTAAGTTGGTTTGCTTATTTACTGTACGTGGCACAGAGCACTTTGTACCAGCAGTTCACTTTTATCCCTATGATGAAGAACTTCCATCTTTGAACATCTGTGATTTGGCCTTAATGCCAAACTGGTAAAATAAGTGAGGTAAAATAAGTGACATTAAATGGACTACTTAGCCAAAGTTTGAAGCATGCAAAGCATAAGAAAGGTGTTGAATTCTCGAAAGAGTTTGTAGCTATTATTAAGAACATAGTGAATACATGAAAAATGAAGTTCAGCATCCCTTTTGGGAAAATGTAAAATTCCTTTGAAATTAAGAGAAGATTGGTTTTGAATGCCAACAACTAGTATATCTTGATCGTTCTTGCACTCTTTCGCCATGACCAAGAATCAGATGGAGATTTTGGCAAAGGAGGAAGTAACAACAGTTTACGGCATAGACCAAACGGCCATCCTTCACAATGTGAGAATTCCTGAATAGCAGAGCGCCTTGGAAAATCTTGAAACTCAATCCTGTTCAAGCTTGAAGAACGAGAAAGGGTTGTCTTAGCTGTGGCAAATGCCTCATAGCTTATAGCACTTGAGCAGCGCGAAAAACGAGTACCAGCAGAGAGGAAATCCTCGTTATCTTCCTTTTCTTGATGTTCCTTGTCCTCCTTTTGTTGCATTAGCTTTGTGGATGTGAATAAATCTCCTGCTGTTGGCGAGAAACTCCAGTTGAACTTGTCACTTGAGATAGTTGTCTGTCTTCTGCATTTGGACTCCATGTATTTACTTATTACTATGGATACAAACACCTGTTGATAAAATTCACAAAATATCTTTCAGAAAACATAAACATATCATAAGATTAATGCATTGAACTTGAAAGAAAAACTTGACTATAAATTATTACTTCCTCTTCATCATCATAATCATCGATTGCATCGTCTTCGTCTGAGATTTGAGTACTAGAATGTCTTTCCTTAAAAATGTGGCAATTGGCAAATGCATCCTTGAGAGTTGAAGAGAAGAATTTGCATCTCTCGGAGGGATTTGGTGATTCTTGCTTGGGAGAGAAGACCATGTTTGGAGAGTAAAATTCTTTGAGTGTTGTAGGTGAAAAGGTTCCCCAAAGAGAACTAAATACTTGTAATTTTTCTCTACTGTTTTTTCCCTTTTGAAATTCTTGCATGAAAATGGCCTTCCATCTTCTATGAACTTTTTTGGGTCTTTAATCTTTAAAGTGAAGACAACATTAAAAGAGCCGACCAAGGTATTTTCAAGATAATAACTGATGGCAACTTGGACTGCTTCTCTCAACCCACTAGGCCAAATCAACTGACATCTCAGTTTCTTATTCTATATATCTTAGTTATTGTTTCTATTTCATAGTAATGCTTCTAAATTTGTAGCCATTATTTTTCACTTCAACCTGAAGTCAAGGGTGAAAGAAGACACTACACCAAACTATGACCACTAAAAAATCCTTTCAGATCTTATAACCTTATGTGAATATGGTATAAGAGATTAATCAATTTGACATTGAATCAGCTGAAAAGACGAAAATGATGTCATCAACAGAAATATTTTTTGGTATAATATTTTACTATTTACCAAACACTGTCCATTTTCAGGATATCCACCTAAAGAATTTTTTTCATAGCTGGCACCTTTTGAAGCTTAGTTAAAATACCATAAGTTAGTTTAGAATAATAAAACTACGTTTCACCACTAACACAATCATTTAGCTCTCGTTCTCCAAAATTATAATCACTGTGTGATACAAAAACAAAGTTTTATTTTGGTAAAATCTATAACAACAACAACAAACCCAGTGTAATCCCAATAAATGGGTCCAGGGAGGGTAAGCAGACCTTACCCTTACCTTTATAGAGATAGAGGCTGTTTCCGATCGACCTCGGATTTTGGTCAAATCTATCTTCCTACAAAACAATAACAAGAAGAAGAGAAGCAGCTCTACCATAAGAAACTGCAACTCGAGAAAACTGATTTCTTGCCACAATGTTACAACATCTTCATATAGTGGAAGCAACAAGATTTCAAGGCGTATCGTCTATTTTGTTAGTGACAAATTTATACACTGACAACACCAGACATCCATGGAACAATTACTGGTGCATTTGGGTGAGCATTTCTGTATGATTCAGGATAGCGGTCCTTAAAATTCAACGTAGGTGTCTCTGCCTGCATTTGCAAATGAAAAGAGGAAGAGACGATTGACAACAGCTTAGTCTGCTAAATATCAAAATTTGCAAAGATAAGAACGGGAGGTAGTAAAGTTTGTGAAGGGAAAGCGCGCAGAACTTACATATTTTAGCCAACACTCCTGATGCTTGTGTTGATAAATATCCGGAGAGTGGCATCCCGTCTCTGAGGGGCAGTAAACCCAAATGTTACATTTCTTTTGATTAGGTCTGGCATGCTTAGCTTGATTCAAACAAGCCATGCAACACTCATATGCAGATTTTTTATGGTGTGTAAGGCCCCATCTTACAGCAGCACCACCGTAATCAGTATGGAGTTCAGCATGACACTCGGGAGGAAGCTGCTTGCCAGCTATGACTTCATCATCTGGAGAATATAAGTTTATAAGTTACTGCATAAGTATCGATAAGTAGAGAGGGTCTCCTTCTTTTGTTAATTTAACATAGCAAATTTGTGATAGAGAGGACATAATATGAGCACGCTTGATTGATCAAATTTTAAGCATCCATGCCTTCAATCAAAGAGATGTTTTATCTTTTTCTTTTCTTTTGTACAACAAATAACAACTAAGCCTCAGTCCCAAACAAAGTTAAGACCGGCAATATGAATCCTCCCTTCTTTCTTTAATTCAAATCATATCATCATCATGCAAAACAAGAAAAAAGAGGAAAAAAAGAGGGGGAAAAGCAAATGATATAACAATAACAACAAAGACGCTTGCAAAGGAGAGGCGGAGAGGGATGGGAAACGGAAGAATACTTTTCTTGCTCAAAAAACGGGAGATAACGAGAAAGCTGATGAAAGGTCTAGACCAAAACAAACAAAAAAAAAGAAACACATAAAATTTGGACTGAACAACTATCTCATTACCAAGTTCCTCTTCACCCTCAGGTTTGTCATCATGTTCTTTATTAGTGATCTGAACAGGTATCCAGAGACCAATTTCTTCAGACAGCTCAGCCCAGTCATCCTCCAAAGCTCGTGCAAGTAAACCTGCAAGCAAGGTCACAATAGATATTACCTTCTTTTCTGAAAATTCCAGTGAACTAGAAATGAGAACTCCTTCATCATCAAAAGAAAGTTGAAAATACAAACTGTGGAATAGCAGTCATAAAAAGGACATACTAGCCTCCTCTGGGGAAATAGTTGAATTTGATGTTTTCTCATGAATGATTTCTGCAACTTCATTCAATTTTTCTCTTCGCCAACTTTCCACCGCATCTGTTCGACAAAAACACCGTCAAACATGATAACCAGGAATTGTAAATGAAACACAGTAAATGAATGCATACAATAAAAATATCATAAGGAACTAATAATAAAAAAGTATATTGCAGTCGATGCCCTTCTCCAAATATGTTTCGGTGGCTACTTCGGACTTCACATACACATGAATTCTTCTAAATTAAGTGGCATTTAAGTAAGCTATCCGAGTCGATAGCAGTGGAGAAGGTGTACAATACCTGGATCTTCCCCTAGGCAATAAAGTGGAGAGGGAGCTTTAGCAACCAATAACGCAAAAGTTTGGGAGATGATAGGAAGGATGAAGGAAGCAGGTACTAGAAGTTTGGGAGAAGATAGGTGGGATGGATGGCAAAGGGAGGAAGAGTTTCCTTGATAAAGGCAATCCAATCGAACATTCCTAGAAACTTCATGTCTCTGTTTCCCATCCCACCTTCAGTAGCCAAGAAATGTTATGTTTAATCTAAAAAAGAAAAATACCGAGGAATGAATGGAGATGGAGATTTTCATTTGGAGTGTTGGGGGAGAGTCAAATCCCCTGTTAGGAACACACGTTGGGTACCCGAAGATAAATAACTATGTTTGACTGAGCTCTCCCGAGAAAACGATTATAGAGGTTCGCAAATTAGGAGAAGGCTCTGTGGATGGAGGTGATTAATAAAAAATGGTTCCTAAAAGAGATGAGTTATTATTCTTAAAGAACAAGCTTATGGAAAGGGATCGTGAAGGAGAGAAAGGATGTTTCAAGATTCATTAGAATCATTATCACGAACGGGAATGCAGTCCATTCTGGCTTAATATTTGGTGTGATGATACTGTTCATAAAGACGACTTCCCTTGCATACTCTCCATTCCAAATACAAAGGAAGCCACACTTGCAGAGATTGTTTCATAGGGATGAAGAATAAATAGCATAGAAAGCCCACAAGACAAGGAGAGTGACAAGGTGAAAAGACCCTGCACAAGCTATGTAACTATGAGAGAAGAAGATAAGATGGTGTATAGAAGGGACTTCTATCAAAATCCTTCGATATGAAGTCTTATTGTAGTGGAGGTGGGCCGTTGATAACTTTGGAAAGGATAAAACAAGATCTGGAGACAAAAACAAGGGGTGAAGACACAACAGGAAACATTGGAACATGAATTGTTGATAACTTCGGAAGAGTCTAGACAGAATAACATAGACTTGTCATTTAGTAGAGAAAAAGAACAAGTCTTGAGCATCTGGTCAGCGCATGCAACAACAATGAAGGCAAACAGACCTAAATATCATGATTCGGAAGCTCCGACAACTCTCCATACTAGGACATACTAATTATATGTTTATGCTAAAGAATATTAGTAGTATTTAGTTTTCAGCTTATGTTTAAACAGAAAAAGCGCATGGCAAAGCAAATCCAATGTTCCGCATGCTAGTGTAACACTCAAAACCAGTGTAACAATTCTTTCCATCTGACAGCTTCCTTTTCAGAAGACCAAGACACCTGTTTCAGCTACACTTTTGTGAACTGCATTTAAAGAAAGGTTTCCGTTCGCCGAATTCGGTAAAAGAAAACCTTAGACACTAGGACCAAATAGACATTAGTAAGAGATAAGATGACATAAAAGTCTACAACTAATACAGGCTTCAGTATAAAAAGTCAAGAAGTCTTCCCTGATAGAAACTTTAAGAATGCAGGCAAGGGCGGATCCAGCTTGCGACTTACAGGTTCACGTGAACCTAGTAGCTTTTGTTCAAACAGTGTAAATGTGTTCCAAAAATTCATTAAGTATCTATAAATATTTAAATGTGAACCAGTTACTATTGAAAATTTACTCGAGGTCATTTCAGTAACCCATAAACATTAAATTCTGGATCCGCCTCTGAATGCAGGTAGAAAAACAAGGATAGCACAATTTTATTAATATACAGAAATAGAAGGCACACTCACCTTGTAGCATCGTTGCATCGGCATTGGCATTCACGGCTTTTAAAATTACTAGTATCTCATCTGCTATCTTCCATTTAATATGCTGAGGTATTTGTTGCACCTTTTCATCCTTCAAAAGTTCGATCTTTAAGCGATTTACCTTCATCATGTAAAAAGCATTCCTCATCAAGCAAAATCCACGTGAATATAGCAACATTCAGAAACAAGATACCAAAATCTCAAATAAGGTCTTACCACGTTAATAAGTTCTATAGGTTCTAGTTGTTTCCGTAATTGAATTGACTCTTCCATTTTCCTAATCTGATCTGAGGTATACCTAAAAGCTGTATTCACAAAAAACATCCATTTATCAAACCAGCAACGAATATTCCAAGTAATCAACAAAAACCAAACAGGTCAACAGAATATTCAGAATCAAGAAACAATTAATCAGGGAATGCCTAAAGGTAAAAGCTGTGGCAAAACTCAAAAGCCATGGATTCTATCAAACAAACATTCGACTTTCCAAGAAAATAACAAAATCAAGCCAACAAGAAAATTAGGGTGCTAAAAAAGAAGCCAAAACCTGCTTGTTTAAAGAATCAAACTGTTCCTGTATGCTTTTTCTTTTAAAATCCACAGTCAAATAAAGGGTTGGGTCATAAAATAATCTGAGGTATAGCTAAAAGCTGTGGCAAAAGAACCCTTATTTATCAAACAAGCATTCAACTTTCTAAGAAAGCAACAAAATACCAAAATGAGTACAAACAAAAGATTCAGAATCGAGAAAAGGGGACAATAAAAAATAATCTGGTTTTATGGGATATAGCTAAATATACTTAAACGCTGTGGCAAAACCACTCATTTATCAAACAAGCAATCAACTTTCCAGCAAAATCCCAAATGGGTAAACATAGAATTCAGAATCAAGACAACTTATTCATCCCAAAATAATATGGTGCACAGCTAAAAGCTGTGGCCAAAAGCGCTCTTTATCAAACAAGCATTCAACTTTTGAATAAAGAAACAAAGGGGTAAACAGAAAATTCAGAATCAAGTAAAGGGTCATCCCTGTTTGAGTATAAATAGCAAGCCTTACCTGTTTGAGTATGATTGTAAGGGTACATATATACAGAAGTGTAGAGAGAGTGAAGCACATAGAGAGCAACAAATATGTTGATTGAGCAAATAACAATCATAGTTCGCTTATATAAACACCATTTTCCTCTCCATTCTACTGCTCTTGCCATCGCCACTCACTTTCTCTTCTCTTCACTCCTCATTCCATCATCTTCTATCCACTCAATAAAACAAAGAAAAAGACACCCCAAGAATCTAGAGAATGTTTCTTAAGAATTCGTTGTTTGCTCTTCAAGGATCAGATAGATCGTTAGTAGCAATACTATTTTTACTTGATTGATTTTATTAAAACAATCAATGGAGATTCTTTTAGCAAGTGCTATAGACTATAGTAGTATAGTGTAACAATGGAGATTCTTTCTCCAGCAGCTGTCGTTAGTGAAATGTGTGTGTTTTGGGTGGGTCATAGGGGTTTAATTTATCAATTATAATTACTACTCCTCCGCTCCACTACTTAGGTAGAGATAATTATGATTTACGTGATGTAACGTGTGATAGTACGGGGAAACAAAAATGTCGGGGGAGAAAGATTATGTTTTTAGGGTATTTCGATATTGTCTGGTTTTGGTGTTAAAATGATATTAAAAGTTAGTTGTAAAAAGGCAGAAAAGGGAAAAGTCTTGGATCCAGATGCAGAGCCGGGATTTGAAGTTGGTGGATTCAGAATTCTAACCTTCTTTGTGCTATTGGAACTTGGGTTCTAAAGTAAGAATTCATATCTATTCAATAAATTTCTCAAGATAAATATATGATTTGAACTAAAGCTATTGGGTTCTGCCGAACTCGCTCCGCCCCTTTCATACCTCGGGGACTTTACTACTCAAGTACTCATAGTACATGTCATGTTAGAAATATTTGATTTACTTAAAAATTACTAACATGGGAAGTGTAATATAATTTTGAAATCTTCTATAAAATGCTGCAAAATGAAAAGACACACCTATGAGTGAAATGATCTACCATTTTAGGTTTGGAATTTGCGTATAATAAACGGCTTTGCAAATAGTTAATTATGGATCTTAGCTGAAGTTAGTTCTCACTTTTTAAAGAAGTTATTTAAGAAGCCATTAGATGCAATTCTAATGTTATACTGCAAAAAAAAGCTTGCATGACTTGTAGAAATTATAGAAACTAGTAATATGTTACTAATAGTGTGCTTGGAGCTTTTTTGGGGCCAAAAATAATGTGTGTGTTTTTTGCTAAAAGTGATTTTTCGCTAAAGATAAAGGTATTTGGCCAAGCTTTTAGAAGGTTAAAAGGTACATTAAAGTAGAAGCACAAACAGTTTTTGGAAAATAAAAAAACTAGCTTCGTCGCAAAAGTCCTTTTTTGAAAAGTACTCTCTCCATTTACTTTTACTTGTCCACTATGGATTTTGCAGGTTTTTTAAGAAATAATAAATTAAGTGCATAATTTACGATGATACTCATATTAATTGATGCATATTTTTAATGAATTTGAAAAAATATTTTGAAATGGTTAATTAATACTATGGTTATAACAGAAAAAAAAAAATTATTTTTTGTTGATATGCGAAAGTGACAAATAAAAGTGAAAATAGAATACCGGACAAGTAAAAGTGAATGGAGGGAATACTTTTAAGAAAAATATACTTGTATTTTGAGAAAAAATACTTTTCAAAATAAACTGATTTTAGAAGTTTTGTTAAATATGCTATTAGTAGGATGCCTGAAGAGTGGAGGTGGAGTACAATGGTTCCGTTGTATAAGAACAAAGGTGATATCCAGAGCTGTAACAACTATAGGGGTATCAAATTACTGAGTCATACCATGAAAGTCTGGGAGAGAGTGGTTGAAATGAGAGTGCGAAGGACGGTGTCTATTTCAGACAACCAGTTCGGGTTCATGTCGGGGCGATCTACCACAGAAGCTATCCACCTTATTAGGAGGATGGTGGAACAATACAGGGATAAGAAGAAGGATCTTCACATGGTGTTTATCGATCTAGAGAAAGCGTACGACAAGGTACCTAGGAAGGTCTTATGGAGCTGCTTAGAGGCTAAAGAGGTCCCGGTTGCATACATTAGGGTGATTAAAGACATGTATGATGGTGCTAAGACTCGGGTTAGAACAGTAGGAGGCGACTCCGAGCATTTTCCGGTTGTTACAGGGTTGCACCAAGGGTCGGCGTTCAGCCCTTTCCTATTTTCCCTGGTGATGGATGTCATAACGCACAATATTCAAGGGGAGGTGCCATAGTCCATGCTATTTGCTCATGACATAGTCCTAATTGACGAGACCCGATGTGACGTCAATGAGAGGCTAGAGGTTTGGAGACAGGCCCTTGAGTCTAAAGGGTTCATATTGAGCAGGACGAAGACGGAATACCTCGAGTGCAAATTTGGGGACGAGGCGACGGACGAGGGAGTAGAAGTGAGGCTTGAATCTCAAGTTATACCTAAGAGGGGTAGTTTGAAGTACCTTGGGTCAGTTATTTAGGGGACCGGGGAGATCGACGAGGATGTCACACACCGTATAGGGGTGGGGTGGATGAAGTGGAAGTTAGCGACGGGAGTCCTGTGTGACAAGAAAGTGTCACCGTTACTAAAAGGTAAGTTTTATAGAGCAGTAGTTAGACCTGTCATGTTGTATGATACCGAGTGTTGGCCGGTTAAGAACCTACACATCCAGAAGATGCAAGTAGCAGAGATGAAGATGTTGAGGTGGATGTGCGGGCATACAAGGATGGATAAGATTAGGAATGAAGATATTCGAGAGAGGGTGGACGTGGCCCCAATAGAGGACAAGATGCGGGAAGCACGACTCAGATGGTTCGGGCACATTCAGAGGAGGTGCACTGATGCACTTGTGAGGAGGTGTGAGCGATTGGCGGTGGTGGGTACGAGGAGAGGTAGAAAGAGACCTAAGAAGTATTGGGGAGAGGTGATCAAGCAGGACATGGCGCGACTTGGGATTACCGAGGACATGGCCCTAGACATGGAATTGTGGAGGTCGAACATTAAGGTTGAAGGTTAGGGGAAGTTGTGAATATCTATATAGCGCACTAGAGTGAGACTAGCCCGTTAGGAGTTAGGCTTAGGATACTACTGGTTAGCTACTGATGCAGGACTTTATACGCTGGATATTAGTTTACCTTCCATCTCTCTCGTATTTCCTATATTCTCTTATATGGCTGTTATTTTGCTATTTTAATTTCTTTTATGTATGTTATGTATTTTATGTTTTTATATTATGAGTCTATTAATAGTACTAATATATCGTCACTTGATGCTTTCTTGAGCTGAGGGTCTCTTGGAAACAGTCTCTCTGCCCCTCGGGGTAGGGGTAAGGTCTGCGTACATACTACCCTTCCCAGACCTCACTTGTGGAATTATATTGGGATGTTGTTGTTGTTGTTGTTGATAAACATGCTATTAGTGAAACCTTTTCAGTGAATTATAACCTCTCTCGTATTCTTTTTTTAAATCACAAAGGTATTCGATTGAATTTGCACCACTTTGACTATTTTATTAAATATGTGTCCAATAACCATGATCATTTCATTCTAATCCATTACAATTTCCTTGGAATGTTGAATATTAATTGTGGTTTGTAAATGTAGTTCTATCAAACAATATCTTCGGATTTATGTTCAAAGTAGTCTATTGCTCTTTAATTTTTTATCGAGCATATCTAACATATCGGTGATAGTTTGGGGAAAGGTGGCTAAAGCTTACATTGTAAACATTACTACCGGCGCCGGGAAGCAGATTTAACGGAGAACAAAACGGCGTCATATGAGTCCATTATTTTGCTCTCTGCTTCCACCCATACGTATGCCTCCGTATTTTTCTGGGTAAAAGACTGAGAAGCAAAAGCCAACTTCTGTGTGTTTACAGCTTCCACTTGTTCGATGAAATGCCTCACCGGAAAGCACACATGATTGATCAAAGATAATTTGTTTTGCTCGTTGTGCGATGTCTCAGCTCAAAGTTGTCTCATTTATCTGTAAAACTTTGACAAGAAAATTGCATTCCACAAATCACAAGCTTCATCAAAATCTAAGGCCAAATTCACTAGCATCCAAACATATTCATGGGCATGCCAGCAAACACGAATTACAACATCTATTTGCTACAAGGGTATCATTTATCTTGAATAAAAGTTCAAGATTTTGGGTACCATCATTCATCAGTGGGTCCTTTCAGCGGTTTTATTGTGCAGAAAATTCTGCATTGGAGAAAACAACAGAAAACTGTAGCAACGATTCCATTGATGATAAGGTTTACAAGGTTGTGATGGATCACTCTAAGCCAGAGCATAAGATGGAGAGAGCTCTTGATAAGCTTGAAATAGAATTAACGACGCCATTGGTGGTGGGGGTCTTGCAAAAGCTTCATTATGAAGAGAAGTTAGCGTTTAGGTTCTTTACGTGGGCAGGACATCGAGAAAATTATAGTCACGAGCCCCAGGCGTATAATGAGATGGTTGATATATTGTCTAGTACAAAGTACAAGGTGAAGCAGTTTCGTATTGTTTGTGATCTTCTAGACTACATGAAGAGGAATGATAAGCGTTTGGTTCCTATAGAAGTCTTGTTGACAATTCTTAGACAGTATACTGAAAAGCATTTGACACATCTTCATAAGTTTGCGAAGAAGAAGAAGAAGATAAGAGTGAAGACACAACCCGAAGTATATGCCTTTAATTTGTTGTTGGATGCTTTGTGTAAGTGCTGCCTTGTGGAAGATGCCGAGGCTATGTTTAAGCGGGTGAAGAGTAAGGTTAAGCCAACTGCTGATACTTATAACATTCTTTTCTTCGGTTGGTGTCGTGTTAGAAACCCAGATAGAGCTATGAGCATTCTTGAACATATGATCGACATAGGGCACACGCCCGATAACTTCACCTATAATACTGCAATTGACACATTTTGCTCCGCAGGGATGGTGATGAAGGCTGCTGAACTTCTCGAGTTCATGAGAACTAAAGGTTCAACCATGTCTTCTCCCACAGCAAAAACTTATACTATTATGATCTTGGCTCTTGCTCAAAATGATATGATGACGGAATGTTTTAAAGTTCTCGGGGATATGATAAACAGTGGATGTGTTCCTGATGTTTCAACTTACAAGGAACTGATTGAAGGTATGTGTTTGGGTGGAAAGACTGAGGCAGCTTATAAGCTTTTGGAAGAGATGGGAAACAAGGGCTACCCTGCTGATATAGTTACATACAACTGTTTTCTTAAGGTCCTTTGTGATAATAAAGAGAGAGATGAGGCACTTAGGCTTTATCAGAAGATGATCGAAGTGGGCTGTATTCCAAGTGTACAGACTTATAATATGCTAATTGTTATGTTCTTTATAATGGGCGACGTAGATGGAGCCTTTGAGACATGGCATGAGATGTCTAAGAGGGGTTGTGCGCGTGTTACAGAAACATACGGTGTGATGATTGAAGGGCTTTTTGATTGCAATGCTACTGAAGAAGCATGCTTTCTTTTGGAAGAAGTTGTTAGCAGGGGTATGAAACTGCCATACCGAAAATTTGACTCATTTTTAATGCGGCTTTCAGCCGTTGGTGATTTACGAGCCATTCATAAACTGTCAGAACATATGAGAACATTCTACAACCCTGCTATGGCACGACGTTTTGCCGTCAATCAGAAGCGGAAGAGCATGAGCTTAAGAGGAAAGTGAAAATAGTTTATGTTGTCTAAATTGGAGGCTGACATCCATCTTGCTGCCTTGATGCTCATGGTTTGAGAAATTCAGTTAATGAGGAAATGCTGATCTTTGAACCTAACAGATCGATCACTTGGCAAATGGCTTGAAGTTATTATTGCAAATAAAGGATTTGTTGTGGTCAGTAAGATTCATACATTGAAAAGAAAGAAGAAAGAGGTGCATTTAAATTTCCTCACACTTTAAATCTGCTGTGTACATCTCTATTTCTTAACATGGTATGTATATTTTCTTTCACTTTAATCATTTAAATTTTTGGGAAAATTTCAATTAGAACAACTGACCTCCATACTTTTCAATTTTATAGCCCATATTTCAATTTACAACCAACTAGCCCAAAAATAATAGGCTAAGATTCAACATCCAACTCAAATAGGTTCTCAAAATTACTATTTAATTTTTAAAAAAGATTCCCCAAGCTTTTAAATTAATTTTCGAATCAGTAACTGTGACTCAAATATTAATTCAACAAACCAAATTCATTTGGGTGGTGAAAAGTAGATTTTTAACAAGGTTAAATATGTGGGCTTAAATTCCGAATTTGATTTTGTGAGAAATTTGGAGTGAGTGTTATTTAGACTTGTTAGAAATAGTATAAGGAGGTTGTATATAAAATTTGAAGTCATTTAATGGAGATTTGGACTGGTTTTGAACGAAAATTGCAACTGAAAATCGTGGAAGAAGTTCGTCTACAGACGCTTGTATAAAGGTGTATAAAAGTGTATAATAGTGTATGAGGTGTGTTTCTACACTCATATACACTATTATACAAGATTATACATAATTATACAAAAAACTAACTTCGTCTTCTTCCTTGCGTCTTTTCTGAAATTTAATTCAAATTTTGCTCAAATCTACTCCAAATCACTTCAAATTTAAATTTTGAACTTCTTTTGATATTTTCAATCAATTGGAACAACACCCAATCCAAACAACTAAAAAATTCAAAAAAAAAAACATTTTTAAAAGCAAAGCTTTGAATGGTCTTCAATGGTAGACTTCTACTCTTCAATTTTCTTACATTGCAAGCAGGTGACACAAGAGGAGAAGCAGAAAATACATGGCCCTTGAAGCATATGTAGAAGATGTGAGAAGAAGAGAAAGTGAAAGCAATGGTTGTGAGAACAAAGAATTAACTCCATAGCTTTTAGAAGCAATGGTTGTAAGAACACAAATTTTGAATTTGCAAGTGCTTTCAAAATATGTACAATGTGGGCTAGGTGGGGTAAACCTTAAAAACATGAGCCATTTTTTGTTATGGTGTGAAGTCATATGTATTTTCTTGTAATTCTTTCTAAATTTTTTGAGGAACCATAACCTGGGATTTTCTAGGGTCAAATTAATAATATAGTTTTCTAAGAACCTCTCTAACAGCTTGTTTGGATGGTTGTTCCCTATGGTATCGTATTGTACTGTTATCCTTAAACAATGTTTGTTTTAATTGTTTCATTAAAATTGGTTGTATTGTATTGTTAAATCCATTGTTCCGCAACATTGAAAAGTCCCCTTTTTTGAAACAACTTATTTGGTGTGGTAGGATTGTTTCCTATTTTTCTTTCCAATTATGCCATAACTTATTACTCCACAATTCTATTTTATCATTTACCTTTTATTCTATTTTAACTCCAAATCTCTAACCTATAACCTACTTTGTTTTTTTTCCAGAACTTCTGCAACGTTAAAGGTGTTTTGTCGCCTTCTGTTTTATTTTTTCTCCTAATTTGCTTTTAACTCGATTCTAATTAGTTGTGCTTTTTGTTTTTGCCTTCTTCTGTCTCGCTCCTTTGTTCTGCTTTCTTAAGGTGTTTTGTCTTCTTCTATTTTATTTTTTAAAATTATTTTTATGCATATTTTTTGATAAATTTAATATTTAAACAATTGAGGGTATTTTAGAAAACTTATCCGTTACAGTACAGTACGATACAGTCAAACCAAACAACAATATATTATTTAACAATAACAAACAATACAATCTATCTAAATATTGTATTCATAAAACGATACAATACAATACGGTACAATACAATACAATACAATACAATATATTATAAAATGGGGAATAATGATCCAAACAAAGTGTAACAAAGGACAAGTATATCTATCCCTTGGTCCAAGTTTGCAAATAGATTTCCACTTTTACTTATTCAGCTAGGAAAACCAACGGACAATTTACTATTTTATATCTATTTTACCCTTCTTATTAAGTACTTATTTTCAATTTATTTTCTAACATATAATAAATAGGGGCGATATATTAAAATTATTATATTATTTATTATTTTTTAAAGAATATGTCCCGTGAACAGTGGACAAATAAACTTAGATGGAGGAAGTATTTAGACAGTGACTTGTACCAGATTGGGATTAGGACTGTAACTGGATGGTGACAACGTCATGGCTGTTCACATTGGCGAAAAAATATTGGTTTAATAAGCTGGAAAGTTGACATATTCAATGCCTATTAATTTGGAGATAACTCAAACTAGGACAAGATATGCTACAAAGATATAGTGTGAATACCTCTAGGGAAAATAGCACTCTATAGTCGTTCTTAAAATAATAATCGAAAATATATATTATATTTATATATATATATATATACACATTCTGTATATTATATATAAAAGTTATGTAATTTTTCGACTATCAAATATAAATAATTTTTAATGCGGGCCAAAAGTGATAATACACTTTACCTCTTTGACGAGGGTAGATTGTAGGAATTTTTACTTCCTATAGCAAAGATTAACACCTTATTTATTTTAAATAAATATCGTTTAAAAAAATTATATTCTATAGATACTTTTTAATGTTTATAGCAAAAAATATCTAATTTTGGTTACCTCCTACCCCTAAGTCACTAAATACGCTATTCAGTTATACCATTTTCTTTCTCTCTCTACTTTGATACATGTCATTCTCTTCCATATAATTTGTGCAGTCATGATTCTTCCTGTGTTCAGGGAAAAACTGTTCTGCTCAACGTCGAAAATAAATCCAAAAAGAACACTTTTTCGGATTCATTTATGCTCAGAAGTATATATTCTGAAACTTCTTTCGCTATTTGGACGCGTGAAATGAGAACATTTTTGCAACTTTTAAATCTCATTTTTGGTTAAATCTTTATTCTATTTTTGAGTCAAATCTTGTCTGATAGGGTATTGATTAGAGAAAGAAGAGTCCTTATTCTGCCACCATTGCTCGACAGCATCATCTCGAGGTTCATCTTCTGGAGAAAGAAGAGTCCTAATATTGGATAAAGCTCAACTTCCGTCATTTTCAATACAAGATTTAAGCTTTAACATATTCCTTATTCTGCCACCATTGCTCGACGGCGGATTCGCCGGAAATTAGTCTTTGTTCTTGAACAAAGACGACGGAGTTTGGGGTTGAGCAACTTGATTTTGTGTTAATATATTTCAACGTATCACGCTGTATTTTCATGTATTTCATTGTATTCATTATCTTTTTTTCATTGTAATTCAATGTATCTCGCTGTATTCCATGTATTTCATTGTATTCACTGTCTTTTTTTATTGTATTTCAATGCATCCCGCTATATTCTATGTATTTCATTGTATTCACTATCTCGCTATATGCCATGAATATATTCATATATTTTTTTTAATTAATATAATTTATGTATTCAGATGTATTATATAATTTCTCTGAAGATTGTTATGTTTTTGGGGTATTTTTCGGTTGAGAATTTTTTTTATAACCGAAAATACAAATTTTGTATGCTATAATTGAGTTTGTTGAGTTATATTAGGAGTCTATTATGTTAATTGATACACTTTTCGTTTAAAAATAGTGTAATCCCTGTAAGCACGTGATTTTTGCCCTATGAGAGAGTTACTCCCAAAAAATTCAAAATAAAATAATTTTCCTTTGTGTACAATTTTGAGGATTTTCGTGGCATTTTTCAATAATTATTTGTATTTGTCCATGCATGTTTATTTGTTAAATTAATAAAAAATACAAAAATACATCGCATTTGCATTTAGGATTTAAGTTTACAATTAGAAGTAATTAAGTTTGTTTTACAAGAACAAAAAAAATCATAAAAATAATGTACGTTGCATTTTTAGCATTTAATGTCCAAATTGTGTGATTTTATCGTAATTGCTATTTAATTGTGTGTTAATTGTTATTGAGAGTTAATTTGCACTTTTATAAATTAATTTAGTTCTATAGGATAATTTAGGATTTTTAGAATTTAGTTTCAGTTTAAGAAAAATAAAAGAAGAAAAAAGAAGCAATAAAAGAGGAAGAAAATCGGATTGGGCCACCTTCTAATTTAAATCAACCATGGCCCAAACCAAATAACCCCACCGGGTCGACCCGACCCAGTTCGCCCCATAATCCAAACTAATTCCAACCCCCATTTTTCATTTTTTTTATTACCCTAAAAAACCCTAAAAAATATACCCCCCCCTCTTCTTCTCCTTCCAAACCCAGCTCTCATGGCTTCCCCCACTACTTCTACCCTTCCCCTCGTCTCAAGCTCCCATGGTTGACCCCAACCCAGCAAACCGCCCCCTCGTCATCTCCATCCTCACGTCCAAACAACCCCCCCTCCGTTCAACCAGTCCATCGCCACCAATGACCCTCCCCGTCCGCCATTGAAACCCAACGTCCAAACAACCATAGCTGCCCTCTCGTCGACCACCCCTGCTACTTCTTCTTCATCATCTCAGCTGCGTCGAGCTCCAGTCAGCCACCATGGCTGCTGCTTCACCTCCTATGGCTGCCTGCGTCGTCCACCCAAACGACCATCTGCTAAACAGCCTCACGTCCAAACGAACCCCATCGGCTTCTGCTTCGTCCAGTCGCAGCTCCAGCCAGCCCGCCATGGCTGTTGCTGCTCAACACACATACACACTGCCTTACGTCCAAACAACCTGCTGTCTCATCGTTTCTTCAGGTTCAATCCGTCGAGGTCGTCGTTTGTCGTTCTGAGTTCGTCGAGGTTAAAAGAGAAGGTGGGTTGTCGTTGAAGTCGAGATCCGTTAGGTCGTTGGCAGTCTTGGTTCGAGTTTGCCATTTCTGTTCGAGTTCGTCGTTGGTCATTTCCGGTTAGTTGGTTTAAGTTTCATTTCTGTCCGTATTTTGTTTAATATTCTCGGATCTGAAATCAGTATATGTTTGATTCTTTTCTTGTTCGTTGTTTATCATTTTGATTATTTCTTCAGTTTGTTTTATGTTCTTGTTTAGTTTAATATAGAAGTTGTTGGTTGTAATGTTGTTAGATTTAATTTGAAGTTCAATTGATTATTGAGTTTAGTGATTTGAATCTACTTGTTTGTTATGTTCAATTTGTTACTGTTATTGAATCTGAAAGTATGTTTGTTGTTAAAAATATTGTTCAGTCAAAAAATATTGAGTTTCTATCCTAAATTTGTTAATGAAATTTGATTAGAAATTGGTTATAGCTGCTGTATTTTGGTTAGATTGATTAGGTGAATTGGTTATAGCTTATGGGGGTAGAATAGTAAATTACAGTATATTCAGGGGTAAAATGGTAATTTCAGTAATTTCAGAGGGGTATTTTTGGAATTGAAAATCTTGGACAATTATTTATATTGAGTGCTCTGTCCACTAAGCTAATAATATTAAAATAATATAGTGGGGGACAAGACATATGTTAGTGGGGAATAATACATTTGTTTAATAAAAGTGGGGGACAAGACATGTAGTAGTGGGATTACGGGGCTCAAGAAGATGGGACCTCTTCTTTATTGTTTAATTGTTTAAAGTGGTCTGTTTTTGGACATAAATAAGGGGAGTTTGGGCAGAATTAGAGGAGGACTTTTAAAATCTCGGGGGCTGGACACAAAGAGAAAAAAAAGGTTTCCTGAATATTAAAGAGAAGAATTCCGAAAATATTGAAAGGGGATAGGAGATTGGCTGAATATTGAGGAAAATTTTTGAAGGAGATTCGAAAGAGAGAGTAGTATACACCTGATATACAATCTGCATACACTGGATATATAGAGGGGTCAGAATTTAAGGGTTAAACATTAACTGGTCTTTCAATCTAAAAAAGATTCACTTTGTTTCTGCTCATTGATTGTTGTTGGTGTTTCTGAATTTTCATTTGATTTATTTCCTTGAGTTTGGTTGGTTATTTGCTACTACTTCACTGGTTATTGCTGGATTTTTGTTTGATTTTAAAATCTGTCACTGGTTTCTCGTTGCTGGTTGTTACTGGTTGCGGGGTGTTGCTGTTGTTATATGCTACTGTATTTATGCTGATATTCCTCTTCTTTTACTTCCAATATCAGGTACACAAATTGATACACTGTTTCTTGTAAAATGGAAACTGAAGCATAAATATGAAATGAAGAGTTGAAGTTCTAAATTTATCTTAGTTATATTCTGCATTTTAGTTGTGTATATACATTATTTGGTTTCCTCTAATTAGAATCATGTAGTTGTTTAATATATAATGGAACATCTGACAATAGCTTAGTGGACGAACTGTCTATGTATTGCTAAAAAAAATAAATGATGTAGTAACTCTGTTCAGATAGTTCGTTATTGTTTGATGATTATCATATCTCAAAAAGCATGTTAGCTGATTTAGACTATTCTTAAACATTCAACAGTTAGTTCATTAAACGAATAGACCGTTTCGAAACTTGTAGGAATATTGTTTAGCTAGATACTATTGGTTAATTTCAGCATGTAAATGGTTTAGGATTAAAATTACATTGCCAATTTTTTTTTTTAATTTGACAAACTGTGAGCATGCGTAGTATAATGTAACTAGGTAGTAACATGTGAATGAGATGACCCAAGTCCAGTTTTGTGCCATACACGTTGGGTCTGGGTCCACGTTGACCAACGGGCTGTCCATATTGTGTTTACATTCTGATTTAACAAATTGCGTTCGGAACCCGACTATAACAATTCGTAAGCATGTAAATAAATTAGGATCTTTTCTCTTTCATTTTTAGAGACAAATTTAATAGAAAAAATGTAGGCACTTTAGGATTATCCTTTTTAAAACAAATGAGATGAGTCTCGCCCAATAAAATGCACAAGTTGCGGGGCCCTCAATAATTGGTTAATAATTGTATAGACTTCGGGATCGGTCGTTTAGCAAATTTCACGGCCTTACCAAAAATTAATGATACGCTAGTCGCTTTAGGCGCGCCTTTAATAATTTACTTTCTTAAATTCGGGTGCACATTTATGTGACCCAAATCCAAATCTCAACAGAGTCAAAATGTGTCGATAACCACGGGTACATTGATGTGACGTGGTTCGAGATACGTTTTTTACAATGTTGTAATTCTCTGTTAAAATAATAATAATAATAATAATAAAAGCGGTAAAGAGTTTAAAGTTTGCACATAAGTTCATAATTGTATAAAATCAGATAATCAAGCCGAATATGACAGTTGA
This sequence comes from Nicotiana sylvestris, assembly GCF_000393655.2. Taxonomy (NCBI): domain Eukaryota; kingdom Viridiplantae; phylum Streptophyta; class Magnoliopsida; order Solanales; family Solanaceae; genus Nicotiana; species Nicotiana sylvestris. The sequence continues at coordinate 161,217,952 of NC_091060.1, read as the reverse complement.
GCGACCGTGCTAGAACCACGGAACTCGGGAATGCCTAACACCTTCTCCCGGGTTAACAGAATTCCTTATCCGGATTTCTGGTGCGCAGACTGTTAAACAGAGTCATTCTTTTCCTCGATTCGGGATTCAACCGGTGACTTGGGACACCATAAATCTCCCAAGTGGCGACTCTGAAATAAATAAATAAATCCCGTTTCGATTGTCCTTTAATTGGGGAAAAACTCCCCTCCGCGCCCCTTTCCGGCGGCGCGGGCGAAAAAGGAGGTGTGACAATCCCCTGTTTCACGCCGTGAATATAGTCGAATACATTCGAATACAATAATCTGTCAAGCTGTAATCCCATGTTTCACGCCATGAATACAGTCGAATACACTCGAATACAACAACTAATTAGCTGGACTTCCCTGATTCACGCCTAATTTTGCTATTGTATTCATGAATACAGTAGCTTAAATACATCTAATATATCTTATAACAACAGAAAACGTATCTACAATCCGTAATATAGCAAATAATATTTATAGATAGCTAATTACCACTAAAAAAAGCGTTTTATGAAAAATTCTCTAGATTGTATCTTCCTAATGATAATGAAAGTACATTAATATAGATTATGCGAGAAACGTGAAGTGATTTACAAGTATAACGGATGACTAGAATAATTTTATGTAAGACTAGCATATTCCATATGCACATTAACTCCTTAAATTAAAATCTCGACACAAAAAGCAATTAATTTTTTATGAAAGTAGTAGTCCATCTTGGGGCCAAACACAGACGAAAACAAAGAAAAGAAAAATGAAATTTAAAGAACCTATGAAGATTTGCTTAAAAGTTCGTCATTTACGTTGATTTGGCGTTATGCTTGACATTATTGTGATAGTTGTTTTAGGTGTCTTAGAATCATGGGATATTTTTTAAAATTTCGCAACACGACCATAACGTAACAGGAGAAAAGGAAATACGTGGTCATAAGATAATTAATTACCTAGCTTTAGGGAGATGTACTTAGAAAACGTAGTCCGTATTAGATATTGGAAATGACATAATGAGAGTTAATTATTGGTAGAAATGACCACAACACTCTAAAAGGCTGCTATTTAGGATAATAAGATGTATCCTGAATTTCAATTTTTCGGTATGTCATGAATTATTCTGAAGTTAAGATTTTTAATTTTAAATTTCAGGGGAAAGCAAGTATTGGTTAATCTTTAAATAGCATCCCTGAAAATGTATTTGTACACTTGATTGTAATAGCCAGTTTCAGTTTGAATAAAGTAAATGGCCCTACAGAAATCTTACTAATATATATTTTATAGAGAAATTTTCATAAACCACTATTGTTTAGTGATTATTAGCTAGTTGTAGCTACCATTTACTATATTACTTTATATAGCTATGTTTTCAGGTTTTTTAGAGTGTATTCGATGTATTTAAGATTGTATTCATGAATACGGTGGCATTTCTCGGCGTGAAAAAGGGGATTACAGCTAGACATATTATTGTATTCGATTGTATTCACAACGTGAACAAGGGATTACAGCTAGACAGATTATTGTATTCGACTGTATTCACGATATGTATTTGTGAATATAACAACGTAAATAGCGTAAATCATGGTCTATTCAGTTGTTTTTAAATGAAAAGTGAATCAATTAACATAAATAGATTCCTAATATAACTCAACAATATCATATTTGGTTGGTTCGAGGGCGATCTAGCTCGAGGGTCATAATTGCTCATTATATCTGTTTGCTTTATTTTACAGTTAATTTCTTGTTAGAACATGCACAGCGGAAGCAAGCATACAAGCTAGGCATCAAATACATGTAAACTAGACAACACAATAATAACGAGATTAGAAGCACTAACCTCTTGAAATAGTTGCACAAATCTCCCAAACAGCAAGAATCTAGGGCTGCAGTCTTCTGTTATTTGCCTAGTAAAACCTTGGACGATTTTGCTTTTGGGTGGGCAAGAACAATACAACTCTAAAAGGTGAGTTATTAGGTAAAATTAGTCTTCCTTTAATAGAGTTATTTTGGTCGAAAATCCTCCTCCAAAAACGTGTAGGATTCTCTTTCTACAAGTAGAATCCTACTCCAACTCTAATAGATGACTTTTCTCCCAAGTCTTGTCCAGGTTTTTACTAGGTATAACAGGGACCATAGAAATATAAGAGGCTACCAATTATAATATTAATTCGAAATTAGCATGAATTAATTCTTACTATAATAAATTGTAATTTATTCCACTAAAAACTGCAATTGAACTCCTTAATATGAATTTCAAAAATTCAATAACACTTATTTTAACTCCCCATGTTAAGATCTCAAATACCAGTTAATTAAATTAAATCACTGAAAATTTAATTTAATCAACTAATTAAATCCTTTACAATTCCGCTTAAAACATTTCATGTGACGGATACAAAATCCACCGGCCGAGTTTTTACATGAAAACTTATAAGCTTACATAAAGGGGTATCATCAAACTCAAAACCGAGTCATGGATTCTATCAACTAATTATTATTCACAAATGCTATTTGTTATTGTCCAATCTATTAGGCATACACTAACTCTAAATAGAGTCGTACCTTTTGATAAATCAAAACAATAAACAAATTACATTGATCATAATAATTATATCAAGATTAGGAGTATAAGCTCATTTAATGAATTAGAGAAAATATTTTATATATTCAGTACAAAAATATCTTTTCTCTACTTGGTCCGTTCATTATACACTGAGTATACTAGCACAAGAAGTTGGAGTAAAACTACTCTCATAATCAAGACAAATTATACTATAATCTTGTGCTACAATCATCAATGTATCTTGTCCAACAATATCATTGATTGTGAACGTAGTTTATTAATTATGAGAACCAACAATTTAATCTTGTGTGCATGAACTAAGACTCCATATACTAAATTGTCTACTACATAATTAAAAGGACACACATGTAACAAATGATCTATTTGAAATAGTACTTTATTGAATTAAATAAATTAAATAAACAATTATTCCATAAAGAATAAAATATAATATTATGTCTAAACCGCATGGTTAATAGTGTATCCCAACAATCTCCCACTTAGACTCATAACCATGCGTCTACTACTCTAACACCTATTCCTTCTACATGTTTGTCAAAAATCTTCTGTGTCAAGCTCTTTGTAAACGGGTCTGCCAAATTGTCCTCTGACGCAATCTTCAACACTCTTGCATCACCTCTCTGAGTTATGTCCTGAATTAAGTGATATTTACGCTCAATATGCTTACTCATGTTATGGCTTCTTGGTTCCTTCGAGTTTGCAACTGCACCACCATTGTCACAATAAAGTACAATTGGTGTTTGAACCGAAGGAACCACATTAAGCTCTTTCAGAAAGTTCCTCAGCGAAACAACCTCTTTAGCTGCCTCAGATGCAGCCACATATTCGGCTTCCATGGTGGAATCAGCAACACGTGATTGCTTGATGCTCCTCCAACTTATGGCTCCACCTCCTAAGGTAAAAACATATCCTGAGGTAGATTTTCTAGAGTCTCTATCTGACTGGAAATCTGAATCAGTATAGCCAATGGGTGCAAGATCACCTGAGTGATACACCAACATATAATCCCTAGTCCTCTTCAAGTACTTGATTATATGCTTAACAGCAGTCCAGTATTCTCAACCAGGGTTAGACTGAAATCTACTAACCATGCCAACAACAAAGTAGATGTTAGGTCTAGTACATAGCATATCATACATAAGACTCTTTACAGCAGAAGCATAAGGGCCGCCTTCATCTTTTCTATCTCATCAGTCGTTTTTGGGGACTGATCTTTTGACAGAGAGATTCCATGCCTAAAAAGGAGAAACCCTTTCTTGGAATCTTGCATGCTAAACCTGGTGATAATAGTATCAATATAAAATGCTTGGGACAAGCCTAATATCCTTTGCTTGCGATCTCGCATAAGCTTGATACCAAGGATATGTGTTGCCTGTCTCAAGTCTTTCATATCGAAACATGAGGACAACCATTCCTTTACTGAATTCAATATGCTCACATTATTTCCTATGAGCAAAATATCATCTACGTACAAAACCAAAAATGTAACTTTATCTCCATTCCACTTCTTATAGACACAAGACTCATTTTCACATTGATCAAAACCGAATGTTTTAATCGATGCATCAAAACAAGTGTTCCATGCCCTAGAAGTTTGTTTTAATCCATAAATGAATTTCTTTAATTTACACAACATGTGCTCATTGCCACTTTTTATGAAACCAACTAGTTGTGCCATGTAGATGCACTCATCAAGACTTCCATTTAGAAAAGCGGTCTTGACATCCATTTGCCATATCTCATAATCGTAATGAGCAACAATGGATAAGAGAATCCTAATGGATTTAAGCATGGCTACTGGCGAAAAAGTTTCCTCATAATCGATCCCTTCTTTTTGAGTAAACCCTTTTGCAACAAGCCTAACTTTAAAAATTTGCACTTTTCCATCCACTCCTCTCTTTTTCTTATAGATCCATCTACAACCTATGGGTTTGACTCCAGTAGGCGGTTCTACAAGATCGCAGACTTGATTGGAGTACATGGACTCCATTTTACATTTCATAGCATCAACCCATTTATTAGCATATGTATCATGTAATGCTTCGTCATAATTAATAGGTTATGTATTAGGCTCTTCAGGGATTCTATCATAAGATTCTCCCAAAAGCGCAAACCGGAGAGATTTTCTAATAATTCTCCCACTACAACTAGTTACTGCAGGTGGAGGCTGATTTTGATGTTGAATCACAACATCATTTTCTGGAACGGAAGCCTCAATGTTATCCTCCATACCTTGCGGTGTTGGGATATCATTAACTTCTTCCTGGAGTGAATGCTGCATAACAATTTCAGGTTGTTCAACAATCTGAGGTTGCTCAACATTACTCCCACTACTTTGGGGTAGTGAGATGTCAGGCAATTGCTCTTGTACAATCTGCTGCCTATTGACATTTCTCCCACTACGATAATGCAGTGGTATGTCAATACTGGCTTCCGGGATACGTTCTAGAGATGATTCTTTAGTTATTCCATTATTTAATCCTGTAAAACTAGTTTACTTCTAGGAATATGATTCGTTAGATAATCCTCTTCTAAAAATCTGGCATTTGTCGTAACAATTACCTTCTTTTCTTTGGGACAATAAAACAAACCGCCTTTAGTTCCTTTTGGATATCCAATAAAAATACATACTTCTGTCCTTGATTCCAATTTATCCGCTTTCCCTTTCAGCACATGTGCTGGACAACCCCAAACCCGAATATGCCGTAAACTTGGCTTGCGGCCAGTCCACAATTCTACTGGAGTCAAATGTACTGACTTTGAAGGAACCAAATTGAGAATGTAGTTTGCTTTTTGTAAAGCATATCCCCAACAGGAAGAAGGCAAATCGGAATAACTTAACATTGATCTAACTATTTCCATAAGGGTCCTATTTCTTCTTTCTGCCATACCATTTTATTGTGGTGTTCCTGGGGCAGATAATTAAGATGTAATTCCATTATTTGATAAGTATTTTATGAATTACGCAAAAAGGTATTCACCACCATGATGAGATCGCAATGTTTTGATATATTTATCATGTCGTTCCTCCGTTTTCGTCTTAAATTCTTTGAATTTCTCAAAGCATTCAGACTTACAGTGTAACAGATAAATATATCCATATTTTGAGTAATCATCTGTGAAAGTCACAAAACACTCAAAACCACCTCTTGCTTGTATATTCATAGGGCCACACAAATCAGAGTGATCTAATTCTAGCTTATCACTGGCTCTATTTCCTTTTGAGGGGAAATGTCTCTTGGTCATTTTGCCTTCTAAACAGGATTCGCATGTTGGTAGTGACTCCACTTTCAATGAACTCAAAGGTCCATCAGAGACCAATCTCGATATTCTATTTAGATTTATATGACCTAGACGTAAGTGCCACAAATAAGTTTGACTCAATTTAGAAATACGTTTTCTTTTATATGGTAGATTAATGTTATTTAGTTCTTTTGGTTGTTGTAGCACATGAGGAGATATAATAAGAATAAAAAGGTCATGTACTCTAGCAACAATGTAGATAAAACGTTTATTAAGCTTAATAACAGCAGAGTTATTAGCAAAATAAATATTATAATCAGCATCCATTATTTTCGAAACTGAAATCAAATTCCTTCTAATAGAAGGTACATAGATAACATCTTTTAAAATTAAAACTCTATTACTACTAAACGAAACTCTAATATCTCCTAAAGCTGAAGCTGGTGCTGGCTCGCCATTGGCTTGAAAAATGCAAACTTCATTCTCACTTAGCCGCCGCATTTCCTGAAATCCCTGCAAAGTAGTGCAGATGTGATTAGTGGCTCCCGAATCTACACAGCAACGCATGGTAGAAACAGTCGCTAAACAAGTTTCAATGATATTTAAATTTGAATTAACTTGCTTATTCAACTTTGCCAGATAGGCAGTGTATTGCTTCTTGTGATGCCCAGGTTGCTTGCAATGATAGCACTTGCCTTTGGACTTTTTCACACCAGTCGCACCACCAGGTGCCAGAACCTTTTGAGCCTTCTTCTTTTTCTTATTGCCTTTCAACTTAGAAACCGAAGCTTTCTCAATATTGAGTGCCACAATTGGAGCTTTTTGTTTGATAATAGATTTTGCCACTTGCAGCTCATTCAACAGTTTCGCTAGCGACAAATCCATTTTGTTCATATTATAGTTCAAACGAAACTGTTCAAAACTGTAAGGCAGAGTCTACAGGACCATCTCAACTTGAGACTCCTTATCAATCACAGCTCCAAGGACATCTAGTTCATTCAGAAGACTCATTATCTTCAGAACATGGTCCCTGACCGATGATCCTTTAGCCATCTTGGTGTTCAAAAGGGCTTTCGTGGCTGTCTGCTTAGCTGCACGGTTTTGCTCACCGAACATCTCTTTGAGACTTTCGAGCATATCATAAGCAGACCCCATAGACTGATGCTGATGTTGCAAAACATTCGCCATAGAGGCAAGAATGTAACATTACGCCATCTCTTCAGCCTTAACCTATTTGTCATAGGCCTTAACCTGATCATCAGTAGCATTTTTAGATTTTTCTGGGCACTTCTCAGTGATTACAAATTTGTAATCTTCAGCAGTTAGGACAATATCAAGGCTCCTTTTCCAGTCAACATAATTGGGTCATTCTGACTTGTTTTGGTTCAAAATTGAGGTAAGTGAGTTGAATGAAGACATGGTTAATTTGAGAGATATTCACATTAAATAAATCATTAGTTATGTATTTAGAATAATTAAATTCAAAACAGCACATTACACATATAACCATGCTCATTGAACAATTAGATTCGTTAGGGAAACTTAACTATTCATGCAAAATATATGAGTGATATAAGATATTAACACAATAAATTTAAACAGGACCAACTCAGATGGAGAGTAAACTGTTAACTTAATATAAGTAAATATCACTTTTATAAACTCTAGTTTCATTCAATCAACATGTAACTCAATTGGAGAGTTAATACAAGTAATCAAATAACTAGAGGCAAAAACTACAATAATTATCTATAATGAATTTATCCGATGTGGAAGAAGACCTATGTCAACATATAAATTCATTATATTACTGTAAAACATGATTGGAAACAATGGGAATTGAACCCTAACATCATAGATTTCTTTTAATTTTTTTTTATTAAAAAAATTTCCAGAAAATGAAAAAGGCCAAAAACCCATCTAAACTACCCCGAATGCCCAAAAACCAATGACTATTGCTCACTGGGCTGTTTCCGATGAACCTACCAAATTTGAGGTCAATCGGAGTTCGACAGAATTTCAGAATTCTAAAATTTCTAAAATTCTATTTTTGGCGTCTTAAGGGTTTTTAATTATTTTGACTTGTTCAAATTACATAATATACTGATATATGTTAACACATGATTTCAGAACTCAAAATAATTCATTTTTTATTTAATAAAAACGTGTTTAGACAGAATTGTAAAAATAATATATTTTTCACTAGTCAAAAACGCCATTGTTCATAATTCTGTATATTAATCCAAAATTACAGAACTAATATCATACAAAATAGTCAAGTTTTTATTAATATAACACTTTGATTATGGACAGAACGCAACTAAAACAGATTAAAGGTATTGATTCACTATTTATGCATATGTATATTAATCCATAATTACAGAACTAATAGCATTCAAAAACACAGTCACGTTTTTATAAAAAAATTGCTATTCAGCAAAAACGTAATTTAAACAGATTTTTATTTAAATATAACACCACTATTTATACATGTGTATATTAATTCATAATTTCAGAATTACAGAATTAAGATACTAATAAATACAATCACGTTTTTAACATAGAATATCATCCCATACATGTATCAATGAACAACACATTTTAATATTACTCTATGCATGTTGTATTACATTATCTAGTTAGATGTAAGATGACGTCCGATACCAATTGTTAGAACATGCGCAGTGGAAGCAAGCATACAAGCCAGACATTAAATACATGTAAACTAGACAACACAATAATAACAAGATTAGAAGCACTAACCTCTTGAAATAGTTGCATAAATCTTCCAAACAACAAGAATCTAGGCTTGCAGTCTTCTGCTATTTGCCTAGTAAAACCTTGGACGATTTTGCTTTTGGGTGAGCAAGAACAATACAACTCTAAAAGGTGAGTTATTAGGTAAACTTAGTCCTCCTTTAATAGAGTTATTTTGGCCGAAAATCCTCCTCCAAAAACGTGTAGGATTCTCCTTCTACAAGTAGAATCCTACTCCAACTCTATTAGATGACTTTTCTCCTATGTCACTTTTTACCCAAGTCTTGTCCAGGTTTTTACTAGGTATAACAGGGACCACAGAAATAATAAGAGGCTACCAATTATAATATTACTTCGAAATTAGCATGAATTAACTCTTACTATAATAAATTGTAATTTATTCCACTAAAAAAACTGCAATTGAACTCCTCAATATGAATTTCAAAAATTCAATAACACTTATTTTAACTCCCCATGCTAAGATCTCAAATACCAGTTAATTAAATTAAATTACTGAAAATTTAATTTAATCAACTAATTAAATCCTTTATAGTTCTGCTTAAAACATTTCATGTGACAGATACAAAATCCACCGGTCGGGTTTTCACATGAAATTTATAAGCTTACATGAAGGGATATCATCAAACTCAAAACCGAGTCATAGATTTTATCAAATAATTATTATTCACAAATGTTATTCGTTATTGTCCAATCTATTAGGCATACACTAACTCTAAATAGAGTCGTACCTTTTGATAAATCAAAACAATAAACAAATTACATTGATCATAATAATTATATCAAGATTAGGAGTATAAGCTCATTTAATGAATTAGAGAAAATATTTTATATATTCAGTACAAAAATATCTTTTCTCTACTTGGTCCGTTCAATATACACTGCGTATACTAGCACAAGAAGTTGGAGTAAAACTACTCTCATAATCAAGACAAATTATACTATAATCTTGTGCTACAATCATCAATGTATCTTGTCCAACAATATCATTGATTGTGAACGTAGTTTATTAATTATGAGAACCAACAATTTAATCTTGTGTGCATGAACTAAGACTCCATATACTAAATTGTCTACTACATAATTAAAAGGACACACATGTAACAAATGATCTATTTAAAATAGTACTTTATTAAATTGAATAAATTAAATAAACAATTGTTCCATAAAGAATAAAATATAATACTATGTCTAAACCGCATGGTTAATAGTATATCTCAACATTTCTAACATTAATTCTCATATTTCTCAATTTGTGTCAAGTGAAATCACATATCATTTAAAATCACTTATAAATTTAATTGTTATCCAATTTTAAGGGTAAACAATTTTATATATCAATTTTTTACGTTTTAATATAAAATCTCTTGTAAAATGGATGATGCTATTAAAATGATATTTATAATTGGTCATATAACAATTGAACCTCTAAAAAAGATGGCAATTGAAATTGCGTCGTGAATAATTGAATTTTAGTAGCTTTCTTACTACAAGTGTCCAAAATGAATTAGATGAGTTTTTTTAGCTAACTTCTAATTACTTCAAGTAAACACAAATACGCAATTAGCTATTTAATGACTTTGTATTTTCAATAATGCCTAGTTGGGCGAGTTTGAAACTTGGAATTCAAGTGTCCTTGACCAGGAGGATCTTCTGTATTTCCTTATCAGTTACGTTGTAATTTTGATAAAAATAAGATAGTACTAATAGTCGTCAATATGAAATCTTATCTTAGGAAATATGGCACGTCAAAAATAATTTATGAAATCTTTGAACAGAAAAATATAAAATAAAAATCGGAACAAAGTATGCCACGGGGTCTAGAAAATGCTTGTACCCCAAAGAATGTGATATCGACAGTCTGCTATCGTCAATAGAAAATAAGGCAAATAAAAGGATAGATTGATGCACAAAGCATATTTTAAGGTCGTGCCTCAAAGAAACGTAATATTGACAGTTTGCTATCGTCAACAGTGGAGACTTTCACGGCTCGAACCCGTGACCAATATATTAAGCAAAGACAACTATACCGTTGTTACGAGGCTCGCCTTCCGATCTTTGAACAGAAAATAAATGCAATTTAATTGGCTAAAGATTTTTCGTTTACGGCTTGTAGTTGCCAATACTCTCACAACAATAACAGGAATTATCCAATACGACTTTCCACTTCCCATTCTTTGTCTATACAAAAATTGTCATTTTACCAATCCTCAGTTTCACCAACCGTGATGCTAGCTCCATCAACTACCTACTAAAATCTGCCACGTAGACAAAATCAAGGGCAGAATAGTACTTTGAATGAGCAGAGTACAGATATTAGAAGCCTCTCAATGATTACACAACAATCCAAAAAGTAGCATCAACAAGTATGGCCATAGCTTGAACCATCAAAATCACATATATAAACAAGCTGCAAATAAGTTTATCAAGAAAAAACAAAACACCCAGATAATAAAAATTCAATCTTTAACCTCATCACACCAAAATTTCAACTTTCTTGAATCTTGTTTTTGTGAGTTGTAACAGAGGTTTTAGATTGTGGGGTTTGAAGATTTTTTCAAAATTTTGGTGGAAATTGAAGATGTGGGGTTTTGGGGGAAGGTATTATTGGGGAAGAAAAGAGAGAGGGAAAGTGGAAGGAATAGTTGTGGTTTTCGCATGGATGTCAAGTCAAGATCGACACCTCAAAAACTATGTTGATCTCTACTCTTCTCTTGGATGGAATTCCCTTGTTTGCCACTCTCAATTCCTTAACATGTATGCTCCTTTTTCTGTTTTTTAAGCTTAATTTTGAAGTCTTAATCCCAATTAAGGATCAAATATTCATAATGAAATATGATTTCCATGTTTGCCTGCCTTCATTTCTTTGATTTTGTTCAGTTTGAACTGTACCTAATTCAAACAATCTTTTTGTGTGTGTGTGTGTGTGTTTGGGGGGGGGGGTTGCTGAATTTTTGGAAAATAGTGCCCTTTTTGTCTTTCTTACGAGTATTCTGGAATTTGCCTGAATTAGTTAAAAGTTAGGTTCTTTTATGGCTTTCTGATCATTAGAAGTACATCATAAAGATAGACTGTCAGTCAATTTAGGCTGGAGACAGCTTTCCAGCAGTGTAATAACAAATTTAGGCTGGACTTAACTGGTTTTCGATGAACTTTAATAGTGAGAAATGTTGGTGCGAAAATTGAACTTAACGATTCCATGTTTAGTAGATCTCGGTTAATATTGAGAATTGAACTCTGGGTTGTGGAAGTGAGGTTAGCTTATGTTTTTATAACCTGAATGTAACTTGTTCTGGTTTTCTAGTACCATCTTTATTGGAGCTTTCCAAAAAAATTTGTCGGAGATTTCTGTCTTGTCTTGTCGGATAGGAATATAGTATAGTGGCGGATGTAAATAACGTAAATCAAATTTTGGATTTTGTTGGCTCCTTAAGATTCAGATAGGAGTCAATTATATGTGTTGTACATTTTCGCGACCTCTGGATGCTCATTAATGAAATGCTTTTATTACTGATAAAGAATAAAAGGTGGCGGATTCTAGGATAATCTCAAGCTTACCCTTATTCTGGACTTCTAGTTATATATTTGGTGGTGTTCTCAGTATGTTAGCTGCTTCTTTCTCATGCGGTCCAACTTTTAGAGAAAGAGAACTTTCAATGTAGTCTTATGGGATTGTTACTCATTAATCTTGCAGGTTTTTTCCTGATAAAGCTGCAGCATTGGCAGCAAATATTGTGAATGAGCTTGTTGAGGTAAGTCCTATATGAAGTTACAATCTTTTTTCTTCTATTGTAAAAGCGGGTATTTTATTGATAATGTAAAGCGAAAATGGAGATGTAAAAGCAAAACTACAAGAAGAATAAAATGCAAGGGTCTGCAAGGATCTAGTTTACATATAGAAAAATCTTAATAAGGACCAAAAGAATCCACAAACTTCACCAGCTCTTCAACTCCTTCTATAACTCTTCCTCCAACCAAAAAAATTGGGAGTCCAAGGCATTTGAGGCGGTAAATCCATGCTCCACGCACGATAAGGATCATTGGTGGGTTGTGAAAACCTTATTATATGGATAGTCTTCTTTGAATTTCATGGGACAGTGATAGCTCTCTATTTCTCTCCTTCAAAAACATCTGCGTGATAAGGCAACTTGGAACCTTTTTCCAGATTCTTTGTCTTCAGTTTTCCAACATTCACTCCGTCTAAGCAGGCAATGCCATCATGAATCCCATATGATGCATGTTAACATTATGAAGTAGTCTCGTTCACCCTCTCGGTGAATTATCTTGCATCAGGATTCGCTGGTATAAACTATTCTCTAGTTTTCCAAGTCGGTTTCCAAGGGAATGACCTCCTGTTCCACTAGTATCATATAAGGATGTCACAGAGTGAAAACATCTCTTTTCCAGAAGTCTTGAACCACTTGGAAGGAGATAATCGCCATTTGCTCCATCAAAAATTGAGGCTGTGGTGAGGAAGTTCTACGAGAGCTGCGTCAAAGAGGCTAACCGCAAAGTACTTTCTTTTGTGTCCAATATGAAGTAGAAAGATTTAGACCCGACCTTACTTCTATAGACTGCACGCCATTCTGAATTACGGCCTCATGAGAAACCAATTAGTCCAGATTTCAGTTGATTTGAAACGCAAGCTTCTTGCTTTCATGAGAGTGTGTAATTCAGGATGAACCTATCTCAGAGAGGAGTGGCCCAACAAGCAATCTCCCAATAGTCGGTGCAAGTCATCACCAATTTTATAACTAACATGTTTTGAACTCCGTATATTTCTGATAGCCATGTCTTTGTCCGTGTTATGATTTTCTAATGACCACTTTGTTATAATGTTGTATGTGTAGGAACTAAAAGTTAGACCATGCCCTGTTGTCTTTGCTTCTTTTTCGGGTGGACCAAAAGCATGCATGTATAAGGTTCTCCAGGTAAGCAACATTTCTTTTGAAAATTATTTGAAAAATGTAATATGATAATTGCTACCCATATGTACATCAATACATACAACATTTTTTTTTTTTTTTTTTTTTTTTTTGTGTAGCGTATTCTACTTGGAACAACTAATTTTATTATTCTATTTTTTATCACAGATAATAGAGGGCAAATGTGAAGAACATGTCAATCTGGTAAACTCCATTATGTTTTTCTCTCATCATGTTTCTGTCCTTTCCCAATCTATAGATATGATTGATGGAGTCCGCTACAATGAAACAAGCTTGGGCATCGACTTAGTGTTTAATTGTCAATTTAGTTCCATTCCATGACATGATTTATGTTTTCAATTTTTCAAGCTTACTGTACAATTCTATCTAAAAGATTCTTGTACACCAGGAACTTCGTTTGCCTATCATAATACTCTTCTTTTTCTTTGTCACGATTTGGTGGCCTTATCTTCTAAAAGCTTATGTTCCCTCCACCACCCCTGTCATAATTGAGATAGTCCATCGCCTTATTTTTTTAAGTAACATGATAACAGTGTCAGCGATATCTGATCCGATTATTTTGTTTAATTTGAAGGGTGAGTTTCGACTTGTTAGAGACTGTCTTTCGGGCTACATTTTCGATTCTTCTCCAGTTGACTTTACTAGTGATCTGGGTACTAGATTTATACTACATCCAACAGTTCTTGGAATGTCACGTCCTCCTCCCCTAGCCTCATGGATAGCAAATGGAATTGCTTCCAGTTTGGATGCCCTCTTCCTTAGAAGATTTGAATCACACCGCGCCGAGTTTTGGCAGACTCTATATGCTTCTGTTGTAAGTGTCTCTCAGCTTTGATTATGTTTATTTTTGTTGCTTTCTCCTATATTTCTGCTTAATTTAATATTTTTCACAGAGCACGGGAGCTCCGTATCTCATTTTGTGCTCAGAAGATGATGATCTTGCTCCCTATCAAAGTATTTGCAATTTTGCTCAGCGTCTTAAAGATTTGGGCTCTGATGTCAAACTACTAAAATGGAGTAGCTCCCCTCACGTAGGTATGGTGTTAATCCTGTGGAAACATTCTTGCTTCATGTACCTGACATGCAATCTGGCATCTGCCATTTTAAATCTATTGGATATCAATAAATTTTTTAAAAAAATCCTAATTTCTTTTGTGATCGAGAAATCCGTCTGGAGTCGGCCCTTTGGACCAGCCGCATTCTTCAAAACTCGGGGATGATGGGACCGGTCCTCTACCTGTCTCCACTTAAATACTAGAGTTAGTTCGCCTGGCACAGGGCTCGAACCTATGACCTAGTCACAAGTCCCTCAACCTTTGGCAATTAAGCTAACCTCGGGGGGGGGGGGGGGCTAATATTACTACACAAAGAGTCAAAACTACCCCTATTGTTTGGTAAATGGTTTACATTTACCCTGTGCCTATCTATCAGTCCAAAAATAACATGATGTCTATCTATAAGTCCAAAAATATACAATATGTTATTTTTATTAATGAAAATACCCCTATGTTTAACGGCAGACCAGGTGGACCTTCAATTAATGCGTTGGCATCTTTTTACTGGGCCACATGGCACTCTTGTCCCGGAAACAAAATATAGGTTTAATTCGACCCATTAATCGGATCCGACCCTAGTTTTTGTTACTCGGGTCAAATTAACAGCATCTTCATCCACAAACAAATCTTCTGGATTCCTCAATACGGCATGAATCACTGTCACCAAAAATCCTACTGCTACACCAATGAACAAAAAATTTAAAATTCCTGTGAACCAAACAGCAATTGCAGAAACAATCACGAGACCTAAAATCACAGCTAGAGCGCTAATTTGGTGTGCCCTATAACTTGCACTGAGTGACCACTGACTGCAACTGGTCTCATGACGCTATGAAAACAATTTTCATATGAGATTCTGTTTTATTGGTGAGCAACATCTTTATCTTGCTTCACCCCCAATCCAACAAGAGGAGGTAAAAAACATTTTCTTTGTTAATTTGTTCTGCTCATTTATGAACAGAAAAAAGATTTACATTATTAAAGAGGAAAAGGATATGAAAAAAAAAAATAGAGAGAAGAAAAGAGAATGGGGACATCATGTTTCTCACCTGGAAAGTCAGGGAAGAGAAAAAAGAAAAAAAGGAGAGAGAGTCGAAGACAACAGGGTCGCCGGTAGCAGTTTTTCGGACTAATACTCTATTGTGGTCTTTTTAGGCGGGTAACAAAAACAATTAGGGTCGGATCCGGTTTATGGGTCTGAAATTAAACCTAGATTTGGTTTCTGGGACAAGAGTGCCAGTAAAAAGATGATAATGCATTAATTTGAAGGCCCACCTGGTCTGTAGTTAAACATAGGGCCCGTATTTTTATATTAAAATTAACAGTGTATATTTTTGGACTGATAGATGGATGAAGGGTAAATGTAAACCATTTACCAAGCAATAGGGATAGTTTTGACCCTTTGCCGATATTACTGTATTTGCTATTTAGATTCTGATAATTAATGTCAGTAGAGGACCAGAGCATGACCCTCGTGATATTTTATCTTTTACACATTAGTAGGAGGAGAAAGAATAGAACTTCAGATGAAATTATATAGTAATGGCCTGTAGATGTTGATAGTAACGTGCTTAGGAAAGACTGAAAGACCTAGTTTCAAGAACTGGAGTCACATATATCCACAAGAATCTTGTATTTCTGTCCTCAGGCTCTCTTACCGTACTTCCCAACTTCCATAGCAGTCTTGTTGACATCTCCAGTTGATTTTCCATTGCAATCCGATCTATGTCTCTCTCAGCATTTTCTGAGATCAAGCATATTGTTTCATGGAATTGTTAGAGAAATCGACATTTAACTAGGATTCATCAAGTTGGAATCAGATAGTCCGGCTCTCTTTCGGTACTTCCCAATTCCAAAGCAGTCTTGTTGACATCTCCGGTCGATCTTCAATTGGAATCAGATAGTACATTTCCGTATTATATATATGCAGGTTTTAAAGCTTTTTACAGTCATGTGATTTTGATGAAACTCTTCTATTGTGGCTTGCGTCACCCAGGTCATTATCGGTACCACCAACTTGAATACAAGGCTGCAGTGACTGAGGTTCTTGGAAAAGCTGCTATGATCTATTCTCAAAGAATTCGTCAACTTGAAGGGGAGAAGATGGGGTTGGAAGGATCACATGATGAAATCTCCGAACCTCTAGGCAATCTTAGGCAAGCCGCTGCTACTGCAAATCAAAGCTTCCAGAGAATTGCTCTCGAGTTGAACGACCACTTCTTTGTACCGAGCTCAGTGGAGTACCACGAGGGCAGTAATGTTGGGTCAGTCCAGCATGAACAGAAAGAACGATACATTCCTCTATCGAGCCCACCAAGAATTAATGCTCATGGTGTTCTTGGTCAAATTTTATTTGATGTGTGTGTCCCAAAGGTTGTCGAAGACTGGGACATAAGGTCATCATCATTTCCATCAACGCGGAGACATTCACCTTTCAATCCTATGAAATGTATTCGTCGCTCAAGGTTGTAGGATTTGCAGCTTATGATCTTAGTGGGTGCTATATGAAGAGAAAAATGACATGGGGATTATGAAGAATACACAAACATGAGAATGCAATGGAAAGAACATGATAATGACTCTCATCAGGAATTGAGAGGTTCATTACTTAAAATCGGCTAAACAGTGACCTAATTTTGGATAGAGTTTGATGTGTAAAGACAAATTTACCTAGTGTTACTTCTTCTAAACTTGTCATGTTCATTTATTGCATTACTCTGGTTGTACAGAATTTTTTACTTCGCTGATGTAGAATATAAGACAGGCTAATCCTGGGTTTATCTTTGTTCGTTGCAACAAAACGCTTTGTTTTAATTGTATATCATGGCGTTATGATTTTACTGAGTTAAGTTTGGACAAAATGACATGAATATACTAGTTGGTTAATTTGGATTTGGTTGCATGGATTTGACTCTTTTATAAGTAAAAAGACATTAACAGATAACTGTTATAATTATCAGCAAGTTCTTTGCGTAAACAGCAGATAGATGTTTATGGTTTTTCTTGAGTGAACCTGCTCACATATTGTTGGTTCCATACTTGGTCAACTTAAGCAAAACGAGTTAGTATTGATGAATTCTCAGTTTCTCACTGTACAAAATGGCTTCAAGCATAGGTGCATTCATGATTCATGTGGTGCGCAACAACAAGGAGCTAAGGGGTCATTTGGTACGATATCTCATGAGATTAGCTATCCCACCTTTTATAAGGGATAAACTAATCCCACCATTTTATGGGTCGTTTGATTTGAAGACAAGTTATGCTGGGATTAATTATCCTGGTATTATTTCTTATTGACTATTTGGTATGTTGTATTAATCCCGGGATTGACAATTTACTGCTTTATCCTGAGATTATTATTTCACTATTTGACAGATATAAATTATCTCAATGCTATTTTTAATCGTGTGATAACTTATTCCAGGATAAGCAACCAAACAAGTGATAAAGCAGCACTAAATTTTTATTCCATTATTATTTTTACTTATTTATCATGTCAAACGACCCCTTAGTGAAAATATAGCTAATACCTATAACCAAAACATGAGATAAAGACAATCTCAAATTCTATCATAGGATTATCATCTTTATCCTTGTACCAAGACCCCTTATCTTATTCGTGCAATAATGGAGTATTAAGAACTAAAAAATATTTCTTTCCATCAAGAGTAAGGGAAATTTTAGTTTATCAAAATAAAAAAGAAGATTTTGAAATCGCTAAATTGGCGCCTTGCCCAATAAGAAGCTAAGTTCCGTACACTATACAAGAAATGCAGGGGCTAATCTCGGGGCGGGTAGCCGGGGGGGGGGGGGGACTGAAGTGGTATTCCAACGGTCGACTCTGCTCTCTCTACTATCTATAAGAAATGTCTCTTTGTTAAATCTTCTCTTCTCTATCTTTTTCAATCTCTTGTAACATTCAGAATTCCATTGTTTTTTGTCAAAAAACTCAAAAAGATCAAGAACCAGAAAAGCCAAAATGGTGATGTCGAAGGTCAAATATGAGGAGTTACGCCAACAGCGATTGGAAGAAAACAAGAAAAGAATGGAGGAACTCAATCTCCCTCTGCTTACTCAAGCTCTCAAACTTTCCTCTTC
Source organism: Nicotiana sylvestris (assembly GCF_000393655.2). Lineage (NCBI taxonomy): Eukaryota > Viridiplantae > Streptophyta > Magnoliopsida > Solanales > Solanaceae > Nicotiana > Nicotiana sylvestris. The sequence goes on along the minus strand of NC_091060.1, from coordinate 161,199,216 downwards.
CCCCAAACCTTCTCCTGTACGTTTTTATTCTTTTTTTTTCTTCTCTTTTTGCTGTCCTCCCTTTTCGCTGTATTTTCCCAAATGATTAACCCACTTTTCTCTTTTTGTTTTTGTCTATTTTTTTTTTTGGGAATTAATAGATGAAGAAGGTGAAACCTAGGATTACCAGAACAGAGCTTGTTTCAGTTCGAAGATCACCTCGTGTTGCCAACAAACCTGCCCCTGAATACAAAGAAGTATATTTTCTTCTTTTTTTCCCCCTTTTGAGTCCGAAATACATGACTTTCTGGCTATGTTTGAATCATATTTTACTAAGTTTATCTACCCATTTTTGGAGTACAGGTGATTTATTATGAAAGGGTGATGATACCTAGAAGGTAACACTTTATTTTAGTTTGTAATGAAAAAGCTTACATATAAATATGTCGTGTAATGCGTTCAATGTTTTGTTTGTTTAGGATGTCCACTCCAAGGAAGAGGGATTTGTCGAATATGGTATATGCTACGGACGAAGAAAGGGCTGCTTCGATAGAGAAAGCAGAGAAGCTTGAAGCAAGTCTTGGACCTGACTATCCTATATTAGTTAGATCAATGCTTCCCTCCCATGTTTCTGGAGGTTTTTGGCTGGTCAGTTTTAACCTCTTATGGTTTTACATACCGGCATTTATTCTAAGTTATCAATCAATGTTTATCCTGCAATTACTTTTTATGTGGTATAATTGTGTTAATATTTTTGCACTGCACTGTCGGTGCATAGAACTTAAATTCTGTCACTGTTGACTCTGTGGGTAGGTAAGTAGCTAAAATTTAGGTCTGAATGCTGCACCTAATTTACCTGCTCATTCAGTTGTATTACCTGCTCATTCAATGAAAAATGCTGCACCTAATTTACAAACTTTATAGGATCCAACATTCAGAGTGCCAAGCTAAAAGTGGAATTATTGTTCAGTTCTGAATGAAATAGGTCCAAATAAGGTGGAAAAATACAAAGGATCCATATAGCCAACCCAACTAGTTTGGGATTGCGGCGTAGTTGATTGATGTATTGATTCATAGAAGTGTTGTCTTTGCCCAAATTTTTTATAGATTATATAGTCCTCTTTGGAGATCGATCAGTTTACATTTCCAAAGAGTGTAAATTATGGGCCAAAAGAGACGTTCACACTTACCTAGTATACTGCAAAAAGATTTTAACTTCTATACACTTCAGTGTAAAAGTATTCTTACTTGTCCATAATAAGTGGAACTAGTTACTTAGAAAATAAAGCAGTCAACTTGCTACAGGTAAGTGAATGCTATAGCTCACATAATGAGTTTTTTTTGCATATCTTGTGAGGGTTTTGCTTTCTTTTCTATAGTTATGGTTAGGTTTTTAAGACCAAACTGTTATGCAGTTACGATAGTCGAATCAATTAGAATGAACAAGGAAGATGCTAATTCATTTGCAACTCATGAATGCAGGGTCTACCGTCTAATTTCTGCAGGAAAAATCTTCCAAGAAGAGATGATACTATCACCTTAATAGATGAAACAGGAGAAGAGTGGCCAACAGTGTACTTGGCCCAAAAGAACGGATTAAGTGGCGGATGGAAGAAGTTTGCTGTGGATCATGACTTGGCTGATGGAGATGCAATTGTCTTCCATTTGATACGTCCTACAAAATTTAAGGTGACAATTCTGAATATTAAGGATGTTTGTAAGTTTGTCATTGAGCATCTTTAGCTCAAATTTGTAATTCTGAATATTAAGGATGCAACATTGTCCTAATAGTATGTTCTTTCTAATTACAACATCTCGTTGACACGACAACAATGAAAGAAACAGATTATTAAGGGGAAGCAATTTGAAGTTCTGAAATGTATCTCTTTTCCTTTCTCTGTAGGCGTATATCATTAGGGTAAACAATGTCAGTGAGAGTGAAAGTACTGAAACCTCCACAAATTAGGGTATATATCTACAAAGCTCAAGCAATGAAGCCTTTCGATATCCAGGTACAAGGACTATAAAGAATCTTTTAAGACTTTTTTTTTTGTTTGCAGTAATATTTTCAGAATATAGTGTATGGTAAATATTGATATGATAAATGACGATATAATTTATCATTCTCAAGCTGCAGACTCTTTAAGACTAACTATTCATACTTGGAATCTTTCCATATATAAACTTCTAATACATTAGTTTATATCAAAGTGGCAATGAAAGAGAGAAGCTTTCCGTTGGATTAAAATCATGTATATGTTTTACACTTACTATCAACTGGACTTGAAAATTCTGAAACTTGCTCCTTATTTTTAGGAAGTTGTCATTTGTCTAAGTCAATAATGAACTTCTGCAATTGGTTTGTTTGATCTGAAGCCAGATTTTCAGGGAAAAGGGCATATTATGTACATCATTTATACAATAGTCTAATGGAGAGATTTATTATGTTGACTTATGACTTTTCATCTTATTCATAATTTTTAAAGATACAACTTGTAAATGTTGACATGTTGTGTTATAATAGTCTGCAGACAACTGTAATTACAGCTAGCTGCTTGAACAAAATATGCTACATATTAGCAATATTAGCAACTAGTTAAAGGGCAGCACGGTGCTCTAAGCTTCCACTATGCGCGGATCCGGGAAGGACCGAACCACAAAGTGCAAGAATAACTATAGAACTAAGTGTCACTTTAGCCCATTAATTGTAGATGTTTCTGTAGGTGGGAGATAGGAAACATGATCTCACATATATATGCTACTAGAGATTATTGAACAACATATAGATGATGTGAGGGCCACTATCACCCCAACCCCTTAACTCTCCACTGTTAAATATGTGGTCACTTTCTTGGTTGTCGTTGGTCATGTTTGTCTCTTCTAATGAACAACTGGTGACTTTTGCAGGAGATGAGAATGTTGCTGCTCACTTTTGTTTCTCTGTCTAATATTTTGTCGGACAAGTTTTAGTACATCTGTCAACAGCACAACAACAAGGAGGTTGATCTAGATTCAGAAACAAGTCATTGAAAAATGAATGTAGTAGTTTAGTTGTTAGTAGTACATAAAATGTAGGGATTATGTTATTTGTGCAACTCCGTTATGTTCCTCCTTTTGACGTGCAAATTGAACAGCTAATGTCATTTTTCTCTTGCGTTCGTCAGTTAGAAAGAACCAGAGGGAAAACTCTAGCTTATATTGATTAGCCTTTTTGGACAAAAATTCAGCTGGTTCCTTTGTTATGTTTCATTTTTTATTCTGAATATTAATTTGGTTGAACACTCGTAAATATGTTTCGTGACAACTTTGTAATGACAAAGTTATATACACACGCTTGGTATAGAAAATGAATGTCATGCAATAACAAGTTAGGTGTAATTTACCAAAAGATTTGGTGTATTGAGGTTAAAATCGAGAATTAGGATAGAAAGTTAGTAGGTAGTCGAACATTTTTCTTTTTCTTTCTCAGACCAATATCATTAGTGAACGGTATCACTAACACTTTGTATGTTTGATTGCTATTTTTTGCTTTAGTTTTCTTAATATCTTGGTTGTTGTTACTACTTGTTGTCATCTTTTCATCTTGTCTTTAACCGAGGGTTTATAGGAAGTAATCTCTCTGCCATCCTAGAGGAGAAATAAGGTCTGTGATAAAGGATGAAAAGTGCAGGTTTTGAGTGTGTTTGTTAATTCTTGTGTGAGTTGCGGGAGCTCACACCGCTTTTGAAGTGAAAATATACTCATTAAACTTATGCTGAAAAGGATCAAATAGGAAAAAAATTGGTGAAGAAAGAGCTGAAGAGAAAAGTCCCAGACAGCGAACCTTCGCCAGACCGAGATCGGAGCAGAAGAAGCTAGAAAAGTCTCGGATAGCGAAGCGAGGTTCATTTCGCCAAACCGAGACCGGAGCAGAAAAAATCAGCTTTTCCAATCCGAATTGGGAGAAGAAAAATTCGCTCCATACAAACTCTAGTCGTTATAAATACATCCTAAAACGTGCTTTTAAGGAGAGACTACTTTGGAGGCAAAGAAGACTTTGGGGGGGGGGCAAGAATACGCTAGGAGCAAGAAGGAGAAGGATTCAACTTCACATTTTCCCCTCTTTCTTCCTTTATTTCCATGTATTGAATATGAATTCTAGTATTGTAGTTTTGCATAATATTATGAATCGCTAATTTGTTATCTAGGATTTTGATGGAACCTTTTGGAGGATGAATTCTTGTTATGTTTTTATATAATTGAGCCGTTGGATTTCTCTACTGGTTTAACTACGTCTTTGTTATTGTTGATTGAATGACCATAAATTAATTGTGCCTCTTTAGTATGTACTGCTCGAGAAAGAGTACATATTTAGGTAGTTGAATAACATCACTCCTAACGTATGTAAGAGATCAATACAGAGGGTTTAAAGGCGGGATTAGAGATAACGAACCTTGGTGCAACCGTAATGAGTGACGAATTAGTGCTAGCTAGTGTAGTTCGAGAGAATACATTTAGTAAATTGTGGTAATTGCTCGAGAGAGAATTACTACAATCAAAGTACTCACAATCGGTAGAGAAAACGTAGGCGAAATTTATAGAAGGCATAACGAGAAGGATTCCGACAATCAAGGAAATCATAACTTTAGACCTCCTTAATCTTGTCTCCAATCCTTATCCTTGTTAATTGATAGTTCTACTGCTTTTTAGATTTGTTAATTAATTAGATAAAATAAACATTATAATCTTTATAATTAGAAAATTCTTTGGACTTGTGTTTCTTAGCGATACTGAGCAACTGTAGCTAAGCCTTAGTTCTATGTGGGATTCGACTCCGGACTTGTAAATCAGATTATATTTGCAATGACCGCATAGTACTTTATATATGGCATAGTTGGGCGTAATCAAATGTTGGCGTCGTTGCTGGGGAACTAACGATGTAGCGGTAGGTGTACATATTGCTAGGTTTCAAGTTTGAACTTTTATTTTTATTTTTTTGTATTTGATTTTTTAAAATTTTTGTTTTACTTGTTGAATTGAGAAACATGGCATCTTGGAATTATAAGAGTTTCGATGTTGGAATTCTACTATTGATCTTCCTAATGCTTATTCTGGAGAAAACTACCCATGGCAAAATTATCAATATTTCTGAGAGCGAGTTATGTGTATAACTCAATCTTATGTATGGAATGTGTGTGATATGTGTAGTGGTCAAGATGGTCAATTTCATGGTTGTGCTTATATATTTTATCTTCCCCCAACTCCTTACTTTGATGGTTCTTCTTTTTCTTGTGAAGTTAATAAGAACAAAGAACCCAGGGATGATGACCTGAAAATGATCAAGGATATGCTAAGGTTCCTTGTGGAATAAAATAATGAGAAACAACTGCACATACCTATGCTACTATTCCCAACCTGGAGGCACAAGTGAGTCAACTAGTTGAAGCATTTAATGGTCAACAAGCCAACATTGGGATAGTAGTCAAGAAGAACATGAATTAGATAGTGAAATTGAGGTGCTAATGGAGGAAGTCAAAGTAGAACACCAACAATCTAACTAACTAGAATTTGAGGATGCCGATGTTGAAGAAGTAATACTAGAGTCAACCAGGGACGTTGAGGATATAAATTTAGTTGACTCTAGTATGATTGATGTTGAGGATGTTGAAAATCTTGAAGTTCATGTATTTGAGCGCGTTGGATCTCATTCCAAATACTTCTCTACATTATATTCGGACGGTGAAATGGGAATGGATCTTTATGAGCATAAAAAGGAGTCCAGGAAAGAGGTAGATGAGCCTTATATTTTAAAATTTTCAAGGCCGTCTAGGCTAGGTGACACTCCTCGGTGGAGAGCCAAAAAGTGCATGAGAATTTATTTAATTTTTGGCTTACAAGAATTTGTACCACCCCAAGAGCATAATCATAAGCTTGAGTCAAAACTTGGGGTTCAGTTCACAAGCTTAAGATGGAGGCAAAAAGTAGTTTACGTCGTGCCGCGACGTTAATTCAAGCGCTTGTTGGGAGGCAACCCAGCATTACTATTTTTTATTGTATTATTTTTGTAGTGTGATTTTTTATTTTTCTAGGAGCATAGGAAGAAAGGCTATTGGAAGAAAGCAAAAGAAACTGAGATGATTAGAACTAACTGCGGGGTGCCTGCACAAAGAACCAAGTTTAGAGGAAGTCTGAGTACCCCATGAGCTGCTAATGCTTCGGCCTTTGGCCTATCAGGAAGTTCCTTTTACCTTCTAATATTTATGGGTATGTATTGGGGACAATGCATAATTTTAACTGTGGGGTGAAGAGACTATTTGGATGTTCCTATGTTATTTTACTTGTGTTATTTTGTGTGTGTTGAAAAAAGATCAAAAATAATTTTTAGGTAGAAATAATCCCTCTTAGTTTTTCTTATGGCCACGGTTCTTTTCTAAGGGATGACTATTTGAACCTGGTATTAGCTTTTTTTAGGTAGAATTTTTATTAAGTTTTGGACTTTTCCGACGATGGACTTCCTAGACAGTTTTCTTGAGAGTTTAAAGTACAACGAAAAACATAAAAAGATTTTCATTTTTGTCTTTTTGAATTGATAATGGAATGAGAAGAGGCTTGAGTAATTTGTGCTTTTGACATATTTTATATCGGGGCTTAGGTCTAGAGCATTTGAACTAAGTACTTTTATCATGGTCTTTGTAATTACATGCCTTGAAAATACGCGTGGCTTCCTTTTTACACCGAAGCTCATCTTTTGACTCTTGTGATTAATTTTAGTGTGCTTCAATTTTATGATGAATCTGCTAGTTGATTTAACTTGAGAGTTGGGTTCGAGCCATCCTGAGTGAGTCATGTGCTTCGTGTGAGGTGAGATTTTGGTGTACTTTGTGACATCCTTGTAATCTAGAACTTGCCCCATGTGTGAGTCGAAGCGAAATGATTAAGTCTTGTAAGTTTGGGAAGTGATATAGGCGTTCTTTGATTGACCATTTAGCCCATTTTCCTATCAGTGCTAATATTATTTACAGTCACCCCTTTTGAGCATGTAGACATTTTTTTGGCAATCACATTATAAGCCGAATCTCCTTTCTTCTTATTAAATCTTGTTGAACCTTTACCTCCGAAAATACTTAAGTAGCTAGAAGGGTAAAGAAAGAGAGTGGGTAGCTTTTGAGTGAAACCATAGAAAGGACGACAAGATGCACTTGTGTATAAACAACAAAAGGCACTAGCCGAAAATATCAAATTAAGGAGAGTAAAAAAAACACCTCCATATCTTTGTCTGGGCTAGTAAATATTTATATGTTGATGTGCTTAATGAAGAAGGGCCTAAATGTGTATGGTTTCATAGCAAGACATTGAATATGGTCATGACAAGAAGGTGTTTGGAAGTGAAGTGTGGTGTGCTAAAGTGCTTAGGAGGGTTAGTCACAATTTTTTCAAATATATCCTACCCGTCCTTTAGCCTATATTAAAACCTATAAAGTCCTACTTGATCTTAGACTTTGCGAGCTTAAATTAGTAGAGACTTACACTACGGGCAAGACTATGGTACAAACTTGGGTGGCATAAGAGTTTCTTTGTGAGAGTGAGTAAATTCTTCCGATCTGAGAATCCTAAAAATATACTTGAACTTATATTTGAGTATGTGGATTACTTTATCTCTATGGTTTGTCGATGAGGGTACATGATTTGCAAAGGATTGGTAGAGACATTGATTTTTGAGCTAGCACATGGAGTGAGTCATAATGTGGAATGCATTGGAGTCAAATTTTAAGGTGAGGATGTTAAAAAGAGTTACATGAATATTTTAAATAATCTTGGAATGATTTTAAAACTTGAGAAAATGTATGAAGAGTGCATATTATGGGTTCTAAGCATTGATATAAACCATTGTCATTGGTGTGATGCTTGAGTATGTTTTGAAAGGTATTTCTTGCCTACGCGCTTAATTTTAAGTTGCTCGAAGACGAGCAAGAGTTTAAGTGTGGGGGTGGTGATAAAGGATGAAAAGTGTATCTTTTGAGTGTGTTTGTGTGTTAATTCTTGTGTGAGTTTCGGGAGTTCACACCGCTTTTGAAGTGAAAATATGCTCATTACGTGTTTCTTATATGTAGGAACAAACTTATACGAAAAAGGATCAAATAGGAAAAAAATTGGTGAAGAAAGAGCTGAAGAGAAAAGTCCTGGACAGTGAAGCAAGGTTTACTTCGCCAGACCGAGACCGGAGCAGAAAAAACCAGGAAAGTCCCGGACAGCGAAGCGAGGTTCACTTCGCCAGACCGGAATCGGAGCAGAAAAATTAGCTTTTTCAATCCGAATTAGGAGAAGGAAAATTCGCCCCATACAAACCTTAATCACTATAAATACATCCTAAGACGTGCTTTTAAGGAGAGACACTACTTTAGAGGTAGAGAAGACATTGGGGAGACAAGAACACGCTAGGAGCAAAAAGGAGAAGGATTCAACTTCACATTTTTCCTTCTTTCGTACTTTATTTCCATTATTGGTTATACATTCTAGTATTGTAGTTTTGCATATTATTATTGATAGGTTACAAGTACCTTGGGCACAAGTACTTTACTTTATGTTTTGATGATCTAACAAACTTACCATTCAGAATCAGATAAGGAACCTGTTACACATCTACAAGACCTTGAGATCACAAAGTTCCAGGTTGGGATCAAGCCCTTGGGAAAGTAAGGTGAATGCTATTACTGAATCAAAGGACCTGCAGGAAAGGACCTGCAGGAGCTGACCATAGAAGAGCTGGTTGGAAATCTGGAGACCTACAAGATGAAGAGGAAGATAAACAGTGAAAGAAGAGAACCAAAGAAAGAAAAGAACCTGGTACTCAAAGCTGACACCAATGACTCAAGTGAGGAAGAGTAGAAGGAACAACTTACGGAACAAGTCCCTACTAGTTCCCAAGTAGACTATATGAAGTCAACTGTCCAGCAGGAAAGTTGCTGCCTGCACACGCTATTGTACATGAATAGTGCAATAGTCAACTTTCTGTGAAAGACTTTTTACCTACCTTGATTACATCATTGTAAGTGATGCCACACACGTATAAATACAATCAAGGAAGGTAAAATGACTTACTTCATGAGAGAACCAGATAAAGGACCTGAAGCATGTCTAGTACAATCATTCAAGTTAATCGACTCAAGATAATATGGGCAGTGTGCTTTAGATTCACAGGAACCATATTAGGGACCTGATACCTTGGTGTTCCCTTGACAGAAGTATAAGTCAACTGTACAGTTGGAAAGCAATTGCAGAAAGGACTGCCTCCAACAGTACAACAGATAGTGCAGCAGTCACTTCCCATTAAGATTGGACATCACTAAGGTAATGTCTTTTGTAGTATAAACCTTATGCAAGACACAAGATTCAGGTTCCAAGACTTGCAAAATCAGAAACGAAAATCCTCTCTCAAGTGCTTGCAACAACCTCTCTCAAGAACAAAGTTGCTGCAACCTCAAGGGCCGGATCCAAGATTGAAGATATCTTAAGTCCTTAGGTTTATTGAGTCTTTGTTATTTGTTCTTCATTGTAACTCCTATCTTGCTTTCTTAGAAGTTGTTTTTTAGGAAACCTAAAATCCGTAAACTCTTCAGTTTATGGTGTGACTAGGTTTACTCATAAGTTAAAATCTTTGTACCTAGAGAGTTGCAAAGTGGCTTGTAATAAGTGTTATTACAAGTTAGAGTGAGTAAAATCCTTTGTAACTGTAGAGTGACAAAGTGGCTTGTGGTGAGAGCATCACAAGTTAGTTAAATTCTTTGTAACTAGGGAGTCACAAAGTGGCTTGTGGTAAGAGTACCACAAGTTAGTTGAATTCTTTGTAATAGAGTCATTACAAAGTGGCTTGTAATAAGTGTTTACAAGTTAGTGAAGTTGAAATCCTACAAGTGTAGGTCGTGGTTTTTGTCCCCTTGAGTTGGAATTTTTCTATGTAAAAATCCTCTGTGTTCTTTACTTACTGCCATGCTAATGTGGAACAATTAGAGCATATAGTTCTCTATACAATAGGAACTTATCATGTATCTCATTTACATAGTGGTTAAGTAGTTAGCACTGTGGGAACTGATATAGTACCAGATTGCTATACAGTTCGGTTCATTAGTATTTTCAGTGGAAACTCATAGAGAACCTGGTTCTCTGTACAGTCTAGTGGACGCTTAGTTTGTAACAATTGGTATCAGAGTGGGTTCTTTCTAAAAGGTTAACACCTAGAAAGGATCTACATGGCTGCTCCACAAGGAAAGTCAATCAACCAATAGACCACAAAGATTTTAGAAGATGGGTCGCAAAAATGGTAGGATCCCAAAGAAAGGAAGTACCAACAGGAATTTCAAAGGAAATGATTGATGTCATAAGTGTGGAAAGCCTGGACACTCTATCAAAGACTACCCATTTCTGAAACAAGGGCATCACAAACACAACTCTGACAAAGTAGCAGAAACGAACCTGGTTCCTAACAAACGATTCAGCCGAAAAAGTGCAGTTGACAATGTTGTGAAGCAAGCTCTTGCTGCATGGGGAGACTCCTCCAGTGAATCAGAAGAAGAACCAGATGCAGGAAGCAGCTCCATTATGGCAATGCAAAATGAAGCAAAGGAATTTGATTCATTGTTTGCATTGACGGCTCAGTTCGATGAGGATGAAGATGATGACAATGATGAGGTAACTTTCAGGGATGTTCAGAGAAATCTGAAGTCCTACTCTTTGAAAAAATTGATGTCATTAACAAATATTCTAATTGATATATATTATAGTTTTGTTAATGATAAATATGCCCTAATCATAGAGCTAGGAGATGTTGAACAGTCTAGAGATGATTTGATGGTAGTGGTTGATGACTTGAAGGAAACCATAAAAACCCTTAGCAAAGAAAAAGAATGCTCTTGTAGAGAAAATTGCAGCTACTGAGCAAGAAAGGGATGATATGATAGTTTCCATTGTAGATTTAAGGAAACAAGTGGAAGAAGTAACTAGAGAACACAGCTTGTTGAAAAAACAAACAAAAAAATGGATGGACAACACTGAGGGAGGGAAGTGGCTAGAAAGGCTCAACTTGAGCTTGAGAGTGAGCTGAAGAAAGTTAAAACAAGTTTTGTTGCTGAGCTTAAAAAGAATAGACAACTTCAGGAGTATTTAAAAAGGGTTAAAAATGATCTTGATAAGTCACTAAAATGGACCCGATCCTCTGATGTAATAACGTCTATATATAAGAGTAATGATGGAAACAGGCAAGGCATCCGGTTCCAAAAGGCTAAAACCTCCTATAATCCCCATAGGAAGTATGTAACTGTGGTTGATAATAGGTTGTGCACTCATTGTGGTCAAACCGGTCATTACAAGGACTCTTGTAAAGATAAAAATCAGTCTTTGCAGAAAAACAAAGTCTTTGTTAAAAAAGGCATACTGATAAGGAACCCGATTCCTTGAAAAGAAAATATGTGTTGCTTGCATGGGTAAAAAGAAGTTTGATCCACTCATTCTATCATTATAAGGGACCCAAGCTGGCTTGGGTTCCTAAGTCTAATCATTGACTTAAGTGTGCAGGGAACAGTAAAAGGGAGTAGTCAACAGTGGCACATGGATAACGACTGCTCGAAGCTCATAACTGAAGAACAAATGATTTCCTTTCACTGAAGGACCTGCAAGGAAGGAGTGTATCCTTTGAAAATGGCAAGAAGGGATACATTCTGGGAGTTGGAAGGATCGAGAACAGTATGAGTCTATTGAACAGTAGAGTACCTGGTCCTCTACGAGATTCTGCTGGGTATTTCCCAAATCTGTGACAAGGGGATCTTGGATGTCTGAGTGTTATTAATGATAATGTTGAGCAATGGCACAGAAGGCTGGGTCATGTAAGTTTCACACTGCTGAAAAAATTAGTCAAGAAGGACCTGGTTCATGGTCTGCTCAAATCAAGCTTCAAGGATCACAGGGTGTGTGATGCATGTGTAAAAGGAATGCAAGTCATATCCTCTTTCAAGCCCAAAAAGGAAGTTAGTATCTCAATGCCACTTGTTCTCCTCCATATGGATCTATGTGGACCTATGAGGATGCCAAGTAGATGAGGAAAAAGGTACATATTCTCGTCAGTATGGATGATTACTCCAAATTTACATGGACCTTATTCCTCAGAACTAAAGATGAGACTCCAGCCGACATAGAGGAACTTGGTCCTTTAATCATAATATCTGAAGCAGAAAATAGAGTTGTGGATGTCGTACATGGAACTCCAGCTGCTAAGAAATTCAAAACAGATCAAAGACAAGAAATTCACTTGCCTTCTCAGCCTTTCTCTCTCAAATAGAGCCTAAGAATATCAAGGAAGCATTGAAAGATGTTGACTGGATTACAGCTATGCAAGAAGAACTCCGTCAACTTAAGAGGAACAGAACGTGGAACCTAGTTCCACGACTTGCTGACAAAACTGTTATGGAAGCTAGGCTCCTTGTGCTTGGTGTGAAATAAATCAGGAAGGAACCTACTCATGGTGCAGATCTATGCTGATGGAATCATATTTGGAGCTACAACTGACTTATTATGTGAAGAATTTGCTAAACTCATGAGAAGTGAGTTTGAAATGAGTATGTTGGAGGAACTGAATGTCTTACTGGGTCTTCAAGTGAAGCAGTCCATAAAGAGAACGTGTATCAGTCAGCAGAAATGCATCAAAGAACTCTTGAAAAGGTTTGATATGGAAACATCAAAGGGGAATCATTAGATCTCTACTCTATCTTACTGTCAGCAGGTCAGACATTGTATTTAGTGTGGGATTATGTGCAAGGTTCCAATCAAATTCTAAGGAATCTCATCTGAAGGCTGCTAAGAGAATTTTGAGATATTTTAAGGGGACACAGAACTTGGTTTTGTACTATTCTTCAGGTGATAATTTCAACCTTATTGGTTATGCTGACGCTGATTATGCAGGCTATCTAGTGAACAAGAAAAGCACATCTGGAATGGCTCATTTCCTTAGATCATGGATTATCTCATGGGGTACAAGGAAACAAAACTTAGTAGCTCTCTCAACAGCTGAAGCAGAATATGTTGCAGCTGTCTCGTGCTCAATTACTGTGGATCAAGCAACAATTGGAAGATTTTGGTGTATACATTGATTGTGTACTGCTTCTATGTGACAACACCAGTACTCTCAACATGTCAAAGAACCTGGTTCAACACAAAAGAACCAAGCACATTAACGCCAGACACCATTTTCTCAGGGACAATGTTGAAAAGGTTCTGATCTGTACGAAGTTCTGGAAGACGAAGGATCAGGTAGTAGACATCTTCACCAAGGCACTAAGCAGGGAACATTTTGAAAGAAATCATCTGGAGTTGGGGTTGATCAAGCTCAACTGAGGACCTGGTCCCTCGATGATTGGCTATGTTAAGAAGGAAAGGTACAATGCTAAAAAGTATTTTTCGGCGGCATTTAACTCAATTCTATACTGTTACAGGTATACAGATATGACAGTTTCAGGACAAAAACAAGTAAGAGTGGCATTTTACTTCTAGGAGTCTTTGCTCAAAATTTTCAAAAACAGTCACGGAACCTAGTTCATATGACTCAGGTTAGTAGTCTTTTCAATAATTATATGCCTTTTTAAGCTGCCGAAGTGTCATGTCATTAATTTGTTTCTAGCTTTCTCCTGTCTCTCCTCCTAACTTTTGAAGTCCAAAATGTTAAACCTTTTCTAAACTGACCCGTTTCCCTAAAAAGGCACTTCTCCATTTTACACCCAAATAAAACCGATTATTTTCTTTAAAGCCAAAAATCAAACTTGTCTCAAAATAATCTTTCTTTCCAAATATGCTAGAACTGATGTAAGCCCAACTCTCTCACTTTCCAAAAACCTAACTCCATCAGAATCAAAACCCCAAGAATTCTTTGGTAGATTTTGATGGAAGTTTAACTGAAAGGGAACGTGGCAGATATGACATTCTAAAGCGTGAGGTTGAAGTTGTTGCTGGATTTGTGGAAGCCTTGAAGGATGGAGAAATTGGTAAATATGAGGACTGAATGAGGGACCTGATCCCTCAAGTCCTTCTCACGAAGTTAATTTTAATGATGACCTTTTTCTCTTTGAGTTCTATGTATAAACGAACTTTCGATCCAATAAAAAGGATTGATGAAAAGTAGGTTAATTGATGATGAAGTGGTGTGACCTGCTGATATTATTGTGGAAGAGTGAATGAAATGAAATCTTTACATGTGAGAAAGAATTAGAAAAGAAAGAAGGACGTTGGCTGAGAAAGATGCAGCAGATGATAAGGGTAAACAGACTGAGAAGAAGAAGAGGGAAACATGGTTGCTCAGGGATAGACAGGGTAGTGTAAGTGAGGAACCTGGTTCCTTACGAAAGCAAAAGGTTGAGCCATTAGGTTTGGAGGGGGAAGACTTTGAAGTCTCAAAAAGTGCTGTAAGGCAGAGTGTTGACTCTGATATTGCTGGAAAATGGAGGAACTTCTTGACATTATTGAGTTCCAAAAATAGAATCACCTCTTTGTTCCTCCAAGTTCCAATGTTTCTGAAGAAGAAGTAAAAACTTCTATGTTTTATGTGATACTATGATGCTATATGTGCATAGGACTGAGTTTGTTATTGATGAGACAAAGTTTGGGGAGATTCTTGGTGATCTAATTGATGGTTCAACTGTTGGCCCAAGAACATGTGAAGTTTTGAAGAATGACAAATGAACTCAGTCATGGACCAGGTCCATCATGTGAAGCACAGTCATGATCAACCTATACATGTGAGATGCACGTAAAGGAGAAAAGTCCCACATATCAATCAACAATATCTCTTGATCTGATCGAAAAGATTGCATATTGGATAAGGGGAGAAAGTCTCCTTATATGAAGATAACACAATCCGGATAAATAGAGTGTTAGAGTTTGATATCGTCAAGGACTCAACTACAATAGAAAATCATAAATTGAATCCCAATCAAACTCTGATTACTAACCTATTAAATGACAGTGATTGATCTCTTTTACATGGATTGCACATACGCAGAAGTTAAACTAAATTGAAAGCAAAAGAGCAAGGTGGTTTTGTAAGCAGTTTATGTGTGATTTGAGTGTGCACTCCTGAAACTACTTGAACAAGATAGAAGAACCAGTTCTATTGTGTTTTTTCTTATTCTAGTTCAATTGTAGTTGGTGGTTTAATATTGTACCTTTTCAGCTTTCATAGAAGCAATTATATTAAGGTACTTTGAGAGTTCAAGTTATAGGCTAACTTGAAGTTGTCGCAACAGTTAAAGGCTGGTTACTACAATAGGATTAAAGTAATCCTTAGGTTTACAAAGAGTTTTGTAAATGTTGTTTTGGCTCAGTGATTTAGTGAAGTGTTCGGGAAAATCCTACTGAGTAGTAAGTTGTGGTTTTTTCACCTTTTGAGCTGGGTGTTTTCCACGTAAAAATCTCTGTATTCTTTATTTTATGTACTTTTAATTCCGCAAACAGTAGCAGTTAGAACACCTAGAAGAACCTGGTTCTTCTAGATCGAAAATTGGGTACCATACAAATCACCCCCTCCCCCTCTCTTGTGTGGTATTGATGCTTAAAATATCAATTGGTATCAGAGCAGGTTATCCTTGAAGAGACTAACACCTTAGGAAAAGATCAACATGAGTACACTATCTAGGAACTAGGAAGGGCAATCCACTGCTAGGCCTCCACTTTTCAATGGTCAGTACTATTCTTGGTGGAAGAGCAGGATGAAAGATCACATCATATGAGAAGACTATGAGCTCTGGGACATATTCACTGATGGTTCTCTAGCAACTACAAAGAAGAATGTTGAAGGAGTAGATATGCCTAAGACAAGGGCTGACTGCACTGCTGAAGACCTGAAGAAGTGGGAGAAAAATGCCAAGGCCAAGAAATGGCTTGTGTGTGGACTATGTCCAGATAAGTATAGTAGAATTCAAAGCTGTACTACTGCTAAAGAAATCTGGGACACTCTGCAAGTGGCTCATGAAGGAACACCTCAAGTGAAAAGGTCCAGAGGAACACTGTTGTACTCCTAGTATGAGAACTTCACCATGAAGGAAGGAGAAACCATCCAAGAGATGTATACAAGGTTCACCACACTGACAAATGAACTTAAATCTCTTGGAAGGATTATTCTCGAAGAAGACAAAGTTGAGAACATTTTGACCAGGGTTCTACCAGTCTCTTGGGAAAGCAAAATCACTGCTATTCAGGAATTAAAGAACATTGCTACCCTCAAGCTGGATGAACTAATAGGAAACCTTACTGCCTATGAACTGAGAAGGCAGACCATGAAAATGGATGCACCTAAGAAGGAAAGAAGTCTGGCTCTCAGAATTACTGAAGGTTCAGATCTGGAGGATGATGAAATGGCTATGATCACTAGAAATTTCAAAAATTACTTGATGAGAGGAAAGGGTTCTTCAAGAGGTACAACCTTTAACAAACCAAGAGCTCATGAGAAACAGACTAATGAGGGTTGCTACAAGTGTGGTAAGACTGATCACATGATCAAGAACTGCCCTCAATGGGAAATTTAGTGGAAGAAGGAAAGGGCTAAACAAAGGAGCAGGAAGAAGGAACAGGTTCAACCAAAAAGAAACAAAGGATCAACAAAGGCTATGGTTGCTGCCTGGGGAGAAACACCAGATGAGGAATCAGAAGATGAAGCTGGAGATGAACAAGCTCTTATGGTCATATGAGAATCAGATGATGAACAAGAGGTAAGTATTCTTCATCTCAAAGACAAGATTAAATTCCTGTCTAAAGAAAGGTTGTCTGAGCTATTGCAGGATTTCATTGATGAGTTTGAGATAATTAATAATGAAAAGGAAGAGCTGTCTAGGGAATGTATGATCCTAAAAGCCAAGTGCAAAAATCTAGAGTCTAGGGCTAATGAGAGTGAACGTGAAAATATGGAGTTGAAGAACCAGGTTCTTGAACTTGACACTAGTGTCCTAGAACTTAGGTCTTAGAACTTAAAACTGAAACTAGGAACATGAAAGAAGATAGCTGATCACACTCATCTCACCCTAGAAGAAAACTTAGGAAAAATGAAGGATGAGCTATACAGGAAAGATGAGCAGATAAGAGTACTAAAAGAAGATCTAGGGAAGGTAAAACATGAACTAGACAGAACTTGCAAACGGAACAAGGCTTCTGATGCACTCTCCTGGCTACACGAACATCACAGTAGCAACAAAAATGGACTTGGTTATGGAACTCAAGCACCTAAGTGGGATCCTAAAAGCAAGTCCCTCACTCTTCCTGAAAATAAAATTTGCACACATTGTGGCAAGACTGGCCATTACAAAAATGAATGTAATGCAAAAGAAAAGGCCAGTCAAAAGAACAAAACCTTTGTTCAAGAAAAAAATAAGATGTCTGGGTGGGCTAGAAGGAATCTAATTTATCCCTTTTCCCATAGAAAGGGACCCAAACTAGTTTGGGTTCCTAAGACTAACCCCTAATTTGTTTTTGCAGGTCCAAGTGAAGGGAAGTAGCCAAATATGGTCAATGGATAGTGGCTGCTCAAAACATATGACTGGAAGCAAGAACCAGTTCCTTTTACTTAAGGACTTAAAGGGAGGCAATGTCTCCTTTGGAAATAGGAAGAAAGGTGAGATCATTGGGGTTTGAAAGGTAGGTAATACAGACTCTTACTCCATTGAGAATGTCTACTTGATAGATGGCTTGAAATACAACCTTATCAGTGTGTTACAACTGTGTGACAGAGATAACCTTGTAGCATTCACCTCTACTAAATGCTTTGTGATTAATCTTACCACTGACAAGATTATTTTGCAGGGAAAAAGAGTTAACAATATTTACATTGTATATTTGTCCACTCTTTTAGAAAATGAACTAACCTGCCTAAGTGTGCTGGATAATGATCCCCTCCCGTGGCACAAAAGACTTGGTCATGCTAGTCTGAATCAGCTAAACAAATTGGTCTCTAAGGACTTGGTGATAGGGTTACCTAACATCAAGTTCAAGGAAGACAAAGTTTGTGAGGCTTGTGCAAGTGGGAAGCAGGTAAGATCATCCTTCAAAAGCAAGAAAATGGTAAGCATAACCAAGTCGTTGGTACTGGTCAATATGGATCTATGTTGTCCAATGAGAACTATGAGCAGAGGTGTAAAGAAGTATGTAATGGTACTTGTTGATGACTATTCTAGATTTACCTAGGTACTATTTCTAACATCTAAAGATAAAGCATTTGACATGTTTACTGCCTTTGTTCGAAAAACTCAGAAACAATTAGGAAATCAACTTGCATCAATTAGGTCTGACCACGAAACTGAATTTGAGAATGCTAAGTTTGCTGAATTTTGTGATGAAAATGGAATAGATCATAACTTCTCTGCCCCTAGGACACCTCAACAAAATGGAGTAGTTGAAAGAAAGAATAGGACTCTTGAAGACATGGCTAGGACTATGCTTCTTTCTAGTAAATTTCCCCATAGCTTCTGGGCAGAGGTTATAAACACTACATGTTACATTATCAATAGATGCATGACTAGACCTCTTGTAGAGAAGACTCCCTATGAGTTATTTAAAGGGATAAAACCAAATCTATCCCATCTTAGGGCATTTGGTTGCAAGTGCTTTGTGCACAATAATGGAAAAGACTCCCTAGGTAAGTTTGATCCCAGAAGTGATGAGGGAGTATTCTTGGGATATTCTTCACATAGCAAAGCATATAAAGTGTTCAATAAAAGAACTTTGTGTGTAGAAGAAAGTGTACATGTAGTATTCGATAAAACTAACATTCTTTCTGAGAGACAGGAACACGAAGATGAAGCCATTGGATTGGTAAAGGATCTGACTGAAGCCTCAGCACAAGTCAAAGCGGTACCAAAAGAAGGAACATGTGATGGAACAGGTTCTTCCATCTAGGGCAATCTGACAGAGGGAACTAATCAAGGAGGAATTGAAATAAATCCTCTAAAAGAACTTGTTCATGACCCTGTTCCTCAACAACAGAACATGGGAGAAACATCTAGCAAAAACCAGTTGGTTGTGAAACCTCACAAGTATCAAAGTTCTCATCCTATTGAGAACATTATCACTAATCCAACATCTGGAGTCAAAACTAGATCACAATTAAAGAATCTGTGTGCTTTTGATGCCTTTTTATCTTTTATTGAGCCTAAAAATGTTGTTGAAGCTTTGCAGGACATAGATTGGGTGATTTCAATGCAAGATGAACTCATTCAGTTTGAGAGAACTCACGTTTGGCATCTAGTTCCAAGAACCAAGGACATATCAGTCATTGGTACAAAGTGGGTCTTCAGAAACAAACTCGATGAAGATGGAACAGTTACAAGAAACAAGGCAAGACTGGTGGTCCAAGGTTACAGCCAAGAGGAGGACATAGACTATGATGAGACCTTTGCTCCAGTTGCAAGACTAGAGGCAATCAGACTCCTCATAGCCTTTGCAACACACATGGAATTCACTCTTCATCAAATGTATGTCAAAAGTGTCTTCCTGAATGGATACCTGAAAGAAGAAGTGTTTGTAAAACAACCTCCAGTTTTTTAGAGCAAGGAATGTCCTGAGCATGTGTACAAGTTAAACAAGGCTCTCTATGGACTCAAGCAGGCCCCAAGAGCATGGTATGAACGATTGTCCAAATTCCTGCTGGAGCATGGTTACAAAAGAGGTAAAATTGATAGTACCTTATTCTTGAGGGAAAAAGGTAAGGATCTTCTTGTTGTACAAATATATGTTGATGATATAATCTTTGGGGCCACTACTGATAAGCTAAGTAAGTACTTTGCAAAATTAATGGGGAGTGAGTTTGAAATGAGCATGATGGGTGAGCTTAACTTCTTCTTAGGCTTACAGATCAAACAAAGTCCAAATGGAACCATGATCCATCAGCATAAGTATGCAAAGGAGCTAATCAAAAAGTTTAAAATAGAAGAATCTAAAGAAATAGATACACCCATTACAACTACCACTAAATTAGATATTGATGAACCTGGTTCATCAGTAGATCAAAAGTTGTATAGGGGTATGATTGGTTCACTCTTATATCTTACTGCTAGTAGACCTGACATTGTTTTCAGTGTAAGGCTTTATGCTCGCTTTCAGGCAAATCCTAAAGAGTCTCACCTGACTGCAGTCAAAAGGATACTAAGATACTTAAAAGGCACCACTGATCTGTGTCTTTGGTATCCCAAAGGTAGCAATTTCAATTTAGTAGGATATGTTGATGCTGATTATGCAGGTTTCTAGTGGATAGGAAGAGCATCTCAGGTATGGCACACTTTCTTAGTTCATGTCTTGTGTCATGGGCTACTAAAAAGCAAAATTCCGTGGCCTTGTCAACTGTTGAAGCTGAATATGTTGTTGCTGCTTCTTGTTGTGCTCAATTGCTAGGGTTCAAACAGAAACTAGTAGATTTTGGTATAGAAGTAGGTTGCATTCCTATATTCTGTGAATAAGTATGACAAATAACCATGTTCATCATAAAAGGACTAAGCACATAGATGTTAGGCACCATTTCTTAAGAGACAACTATGTGAAAGGTCTGATCTCCATAGAATTTTGTGCTACTGATTAGCAAATTGCTGACATTTTTACTAAAGCACTGAGTAGAGAAAACTTTGAGAGGAACAGGTTGGAATTAGGGATGATTAAGATCACGTAATAGGTCCAGCTCAAAAAAAATAATTGAAAAAAATAATTTTTGGCTAGGAATTCTAACTTTGTGTAAATATCTAGATTAATTCTTACTCAGTTTCATACTTTAATTAGTATACTCCTGTGACATGTGTATATATGACTCATTGATCTCTTACAAAGTTTTTTCTATTATAGCATTTGAGGCATGTTCAAGAGAATTCTAAATGAAGAACCTGATTCATCAATATGAGTTCATATGAAAGCTCAGGTATGGTTTCAACACTTTGCACAATTAGAAAGATTAATAATTCAATCATGATCAGAAGTCCTATACTTGCCAAATTCCTAGAAAATACTATTTGTTGAAGCATTGAATCAGTTTCATCCATTTAGAACTCTAAACCGTGATTTTTTCCTAATATCTAGGGAAGCCAAATAATCATTAAAAATCTAAAATTACAGTTTGATTAGACTCTAGTTGACCCCTGAAAAGCTGTCGTTACTGAATTAATGTATAATTATCTTTAAATACACACCACATCTTTAATCTTCTTCATTATTCTAAAACCGTTAAAAGTTCTCTTCTTCAACTCTAATTGCTCTCTTCTCCAAAATTCCCAAATTAACTCAAGAGACGAACAAAATTGTCTAACCCATAAGATCATCCTGGTTCTGCTCCACTACCATTACCCTCAAATTCATCCTCATCTACTCCTCCTAGTGAATCCCCAAAACCTAGGTTTCGAAGGCAGAAAATGTTGGCTCGAAAAACTGTAGCATCTGGGGCTTTGAGAAAGGTTTTAACTAAAAGGTTGAAAGCTAGCCAAGTGAATGATAGCCCAGGTCAAATTCTGATTCCAGTTCTGAGTCTGAATCCTTTCAATCTGTGACTGAGGGGGAAGGACATGGGTCTTCTGACTCTGAGAAGACTCAAGAATTCCCTACTGAGGTAAGTTCATCTGTTGTTGAAAACTTTAAAACTAGGTTTGTTCTGGTTGGACCCATTAGGGATGTTAAGTTGGCTGAGACGAGTAGGAGTGGAGGTAAAAAGAAGTCTGAAAAAGAAAAAGAGAGAGAGGGTGCATGTGGTGAAGAGAGGGGAAATGGGAAGGGAGTAGTTCTTGCTATATGTGGGGTTGCACAAGAGAGGTTAGAAGAGAGTGGCATGAAGTCAGGGGGAAGTAGGTCTGGGGAGGCTGCTGAGGGGTTGGTTCATCTGAGAAAAAGTAGAGATGAACCCGTTTCATCTACTGAAGAGACCCTAGCTGATCTATTGATAAAGATTAGGACAAGTTATAACCCAAAGAAATGCAAAGCTACCACACCAAAAGCCCCAAATGTTCCCAAGCCATCCAAGAAAAGAAAAACTTCATCCCCAAAACCTACTGCCTCTTCAATGTCAAAGGGAAGAGCCACAAGAAGCAGGGTAAAACAAAGTGAAGCTGACTTACAAAAGGCTCTAGAAGAAAGCAAGAAAAGAAATATGGAGAAGGTAAAGGTTGCAGAATCCTCTGAGGTTGTAGAGGAAGAGGAGATGGAACTGGTCCATCAAGAAAGGGGTACAACAGTGGAGGTTCCTACACCCAAACATAAAAAATCCAAGACTTCATCCAAGAAGTCTTCTTCTGTACCTGTGTCTGCTACACCCTCACTAGCCAAGAAGACGAGATCTGCAGTGAAAGCTAAACAAGCAAAAGTTTCAGATGATGAAGAGTGGAGTGGAGAAGAAAAAGAAGAGGAATCTGAGAAGGAACATGACAAGTTTGCCATCTTTTGCAGAAGAAAATTTTGAAAGGTAGATTGTTGAAGGACCTGGTGGAACCAGGGATGATGAGGTTGGTTGACTCTTTAACTACTCAAGGTTGGAAGGACATGGTCCTTCAGATGGATGGGAGACTAGCCAGAAATGAACTAATTGAGTTCATGGAAAATGCTGATGTTAAGGATGGGGTTGTCAGTAGCTTGGTGAAGGGAGTCCTAGTGAAACTTGATGCTGCGAAACTGGGAGAAATTCTGGATATACCCTCTAAAGAGTTTGATGACTACACTAGGCAAAGGTGGCCATGCCTGGACTCCCTACCTACTGCTCTTGAGATCACCAAGAGGTTCTGTGATTCAGAGGATGTGAATGAAGCCAAGGCTGTGCAAAAAAGTGAGATGAGGGCTGAGCACAAGGTTGTGTTTGAGTTTGTCAACAAGTTCCTACTGCCCAGACAAAAGAGAAGACATACTGCAAATTACATGGACCTAGTTCTTATGGAATGCCTTGAGAGAGGAAAGCAGATCAACTGGCATGCTCTCATTGTAAAATTGATAGACAGGGTCATCAATGGCTCCAAGGCTCATGCTACTCCATATGGCTTCTTATTGACCACTGTTTTGGACAGGCTGAACGTGCCTTTGAAGAAATAGGAAATGGCATCAAGCAAGGAACATTTTGGTATTAAGGCTCTTCTGGCTTGTGACTATCCAGTCAATGCCATCCCAGTTGAACCTGGTTCATCTCTGAAGACACCCATCAACAGCAATATTAGGACTTTGGTTCAGGAATGTGGAACTAAGGATTCTGAAATTGCTAGGCTCAAGGCTCGTGTGGCTGAATTGGAAACTGAGAGGGATGGACTTAGAACTGAGCTAGCAAAAGAAAAGGAGAAGAGAGATGGAATCCTTCAGAATATACTGAACCTTCTCCAGACTCGACCCTCTAGTTCCTCTAAGCCTTACGTCTCCTAGTACTCGTCTTTTGAACCTGTTTAGTAACCCTAGTGAACCCTAGTGACCCGGATTAAGGATTTTTCTATTTTTGATCATGTTTTGAAAGTTTTTCTTTCTTTTTGTGGACTGTTAATGGCAACATATCATGATCAATGATGTCACACCTCCTTTTTCCGCACCCGCGGGGCGCAAGGGAGTTTTTCCAATTAAAGGACAATCGAAACGGGATTGGTTTATTTATTTCAGAGTCGCCACTTGGGATATTTAGGGTGTTCCAAGTCACCAATTTTAATCCCGAATCGAGGAAAAGAATGACTCCATATTACAGTCTGCGTACCAGAAATCCGGATAAGGAATTCTGTTAACCCGGGAGAAGGTGTTAGGCATTCCCGAGTTCCGTGGTTCTAGCACGGTCGCTCAACTGTCATATTCGGCTTATTTATCTGATTTTAAATACAATTATGAACCAATGTTCCAATTTTAACTTTTTACCGCTTTATTATTATTATTTTAAAAGAATGTGAACATCGTTTAAAACATGTCTTTGGACTGCGTCACATGAAATGCACCCACAATCCGAAACATATTTTATTTGATGTTTCGGGATTTGGATCTGGGTCGCATGAAATGCACACCCAAGTTTAAGAAAGTAGATTATTAAACACGCGCCTAAAGAGACTATCGTGTTATTATTTTGGGAAGGCCACGAAATTCGCTAAGCGGCCCTCCTGAATTCTAAGTAAATTTAAAACAAGTATTTACTGAGGGCCCCGCAATTTTGTACATTTTGTTTGTCGAGGCTCGTCTCATTCTTATTTTTAAAAGGATATCCTATAGCAACTACGTTTCTTGTCGCGTTTGTCTCTACTAATTGAAAACAGAGATAGTCCTAGTTAATTACATGCTTGCAGGTTATTTACAGCAGGATTCAAAATGCTTTTATAGAATAAGAAAACGTGACTACGCACACGGACAGCTGATCGAACATTATGGGCCCAAATCCAGCTCATGCGGGATGGGCCAGACCTGGGCCACTGTTTGTTCGATGCGGGCCTGCTTGGTCTGTTTCGACCTGGGCTCGACCCCTGTGAGGTTGAGGCCGTGAACTTGTTCTTTGTTCTACAGGCGTGGTTTATCAGTTATAAAGGGACCGTTTATTAAAGGGAAAAACAGTTAACTAATGATGAATAGTTTTCGTGCGCTACTGGACATGCTAATCACAAACACAATTAATTTCTAAGCTGCAGCCTACTACATGGTCGAAATTTTTTATCCAACAGCCTACACACACAATTGGATGTCAAATTACCCTACATTTACAGTTGCTATGTGTTAAAGCTAACCCAGTATCCGAACAAAAATATAAGCTATCATACATCACAGATCATTCAGTGTACAGGCTATACATAAAATAAACGATCTTCAACTCTTCTCTTTGTATTCATACTCAACTTCAGATTACATTGACAGTATTAGTCGTGTACCTGGATGTTTGAACAATAGACAGGAGAAGAAGAAAGATGTCAGCAACGGGCAACCAAACAGCAAACACAGCAACAACAACCAATAGCCCACAAACGACCCAACAACAATTTCAAACGATGAAACCCACAGTGGTCGAGTACCCACCAATCGATCCCAGAAACAGAATAACGAGACAGTCGAGAAAACCAGACTATTTTGATGCAATAGCAAAAGAAATTCAATAGTCACACAAGCTCAGCAAACAGCCAACACAGCTTCGATAATCAGTAAGATCAAAACTTAATCTACAGCGTATAGAAACTTAGAATAGTGGTAATCCCGGCAGAAAACAAACAGGATCTCCTAATGGAATAGTAACAGCCCCAGTTAAGATAACCGACTTGATTTCTTGTGCAGTTTTTGGACAGTGTTCAGTTACAGTATTTCTGGAAAATTTCTTTCTGTTTTTTTTAGTTTTCTTCAACTCACAAAACCTCTCCGAAGACTAAAATTTTCCAGCCCCTTTTAAGTTCTGAAACAGCTTATTTATAAGCCAACAACCCAGTGCAGCTAAGCTACCTGGATTCTGCCAACTACAGTCTGCCCATACCCCTTAGTTTCCCATGCCTAAAGGCATTTTCTTGGAATCCTTAATCAACCCCCCATGCTCTGTCTCATTACTCTAATCAAGGGTTATGAGCTTAGTTAAGTATTCATTTAATTCCCATGCCCTTGTGTTTTGTTCCCCATTAATAGTATTTTAATTGGCACTTGACAGCTTTATTCAATCCTGAACATTTAGTCAGATTTCCTAGTTCGAATCCCCCCTCCCACAGCTAACAAACCAAACCTTCACAAAAATCAGCCAGTAATTGGATGTGACACTAACTTAAATCAGCCAGTTAGGTCGTTTGTTATTTAACACTGTGAAACTAACGTCAAACATGTGACGAGTCGACTTTGCGAGTTATAACGTATGCTAATTAGTCGCTAATCAACTAAAATTAAAACAAAAACAAGCTGAGTGTTTCAAGCCTTGTTCGGACAACAATGGAACTTTACAAACATAATTAGTTGACGACGTTACTCAGGTCGACTATACAAGCTATCATACGTAACAATCAAACGACTAACAAACATAGACTAAACAGGGTAACAATTTATTTCAAAACTCGGGACATTTAATTATACAGTTATGGGACTTAACTAACCGACCATATCAATCAAAGCGATTAAGCATCTTATAACACTCTACTAACATTCAAGAAAAGAAATCGACCAAACAAAAGGGACTTTGAAGACGGACAAAGAATAATCAACACAAACTAAACAAAACCATAAACATATGCATAACACCTAAACAAAACACAAGACAGGGCAATTACATCGGAAACTTACCTCAAACGAAAACAGGTTTGTTTTTTTAGGGTCCTTGAACTCAGATTTGGGATTCGACAAGTTATGCTTGTATTTAACCGGAACCAAAGCTAGTTAAGGCCTGAGGGATGTTAGGGGAGTGACCAGGGTGAATATGGGGTGGTTTGGTGTAGATCTAGGTTTGTCTCAAATCTTCAAATGAAGATTCGAGAAGGTGGGAGAGGATTCGAGGCTAGGGGGTAACAGATTTGGGTTCGAGGTGGTGAGATGCTTCAGGGGTGTGAAGGGGGTGGTCACCGACGTTCATGCCGCCGGGTTCTGGTGAAAGGGAAATCAGGGCAGCTGCTAGGGTTTCGGGGGGGTTCAGTATTTGGTAAAGAAGATGAGTGGAGGGGGGTTCGGATAGGGGGGCGTGGGGTACGACATAAGGCTTATATACGATCTAGGGGTTTAGATCCTGGCCGTTAGATTAAATGAGATCTATGGCCAGGATCTATTCACTTAGAGAAGACGGTGTCGTTTGGGTGTGATAGTGGGTGAGACCGGGTAAGGCTGGATCGGGTCAAGATTTGACGGGTTTAGGGGGAAGGCCTGGGTCCGTTGGATCAAAAGGGTTAGACGGCTCAGATCAACTTGCCTGAAACGGCGTCGTTGAGGTGAAATGAGCAACCAGATTAGGACCGTTTGTTTGAGTCCGATCAACGGCTCCAATAAGGACGCTGATACGGCGTCGTTTGAATCAGTGTTTGGGCAGGCCTGACTTGGACTGGGTCCTTGTGCTGGCTGATGTGGGCTGAGTTTGGGCCTCAATTCCAAAATGAAAATAGGCCCAAGTCCGATTTACTACACCATTTGCATTCTTTTCTTTTGTTTTTCCAATTTTAAAATACAATTAAATTAAAATGAACATGAAATACCCAGCTAATCAATACTTAACACAATTATTTACACACATATTAGAAAAATTCTAAATGGTTAAATCACAACCTAGAATAAAAGATGCATACATATTTTTTGTGAATTTTCTTTTTTAATGACCGAATTATGGTTTAATTACCATGACATACATACTTTGTATTTTGATCGGTAAAAATGGACAGACCCACAAATGTCTAACAGCACATGTCACGGAAAAACGACAAATTGTACAGCGAGGCCATTTGTCACTATTTTTTTGTTTTCTTTTGGAGTGATTGTCCGTGAAGCAAAAATCACGTGCTTACAGCTGCCCCTCTTTGCACGAAGACACGAAGGGTTTTCGCGCAAAGATAAAGCGACCGATTTTTGCCCGTCCGAGTACTCCGCGTGAAGCACTTTTTTTTTTGAAAAAGATTTGATCGAACATTTACTTCAGAGGTTTCCTACATATCCTGGGCTGAACAGGAATCAGGTCAATGTAGTTCGGGAAATTTTGGTAGCTGGGACTACCGTGTGACTGTAGTGCTCGCTGCTGTTGTGCACTGTTGCATGCTGCTGTAGGATGCTACCGCTCACCGATCCCCTTGTTACATTGTTCTGAAAGGAAAAACAAGAAGCTAAGCTAGACTATGGATCATGAGATCTCATCTATATTCAACTTGTTCTTGTTGCCTTGCTTTCTTGTCGGCTAGCGCTTTCCTCCGATGCCTTTATCTTGTGAACTTGGGGGATGATACTGGTCCTTCGCCTTTTCTGAATGCCAGTTTTCATCACTTTGCTTGATCTGGTGGGAACATGGCCCTCTTCTTTAAGCCTTTCAATGGTTTCTTCAGTGGTATGGCTTTCTTCATCAAAATTGTTATGCTGGGCATGCTATAACGTTCCCAAGCTGCTTCTTTCGAGACGCGTTCCTTCTTCCTTTTGAATCGCGCGCTTGCCTTTGCAGCCTTCTGCTTCTTGGTGCTGGGGATTTTATTGTTTCCTGCTTGGGGATCTCTGTTGTAACCTTCCGCCTTCAGGTGGGGTTACTGATTTCAAAATCTGTAATATAAGACCAAAAGTTGTTTAAATGCTAAATTACGAAATGCATTCCCGCATTTTACTGGTGGGCGACCTAGAGCTGAAAAGTATTCCCGCATTTTACTGGTGGGCGACCTAGAACTGAAAAGTATTCCCACATTTTACTGGTGGGCGACCTAGAGCTGAAAAGTATTCCCGCATTTTACTGGTGGGCGACCTAGAGCTGAAAAGTATTCTCGCATTTTACTGGTGGGCGACCTAGAGCTGAAAAGTATTCCCGCATTTTACTGGTGGGCGACCTAGAGCTGAAAAGTATTCCCGCATTTTACTGGTGGGCGACCTAGAACTGAAAAGTATTCCCGCATTTTACTGGTGGGCGACCTAGAGCTGAAAAGTATTCCCGCATTTTACTGGTGGGAGACCTAGAGCTGAAAAGTATTCCCGCATTTTACTGGTGGGCGACCTAGAGTTGAAAAGTATTCCCGCATTTTACTGGTGGGCGACCTAGAACATAAAGTATTCCCGCATTTTACTGGTGGGCGACCTAGAGCTGAAAAGTATTCCCGCATTTTACTGGTGGGCGACCTAGAGCTTAAAAGTATTCCCGCATTTTACTGGTGGGCGACCTAGAGCTGAAAAAGTATTCCCGCATTTTACTGGTGGGCGACCTAGAGCTGAAAAGTATTCCCGCATTTTACTGGTGGGCGACCTAGAGCTTAAAAGTATTCCCGCATTTTACTGGTGGGCGACCTAGAGCTGAAAAAGTATTCAAATTGTTTCCTCGTTCCTCCGAGAAAATTTTGACAATCAGCAGAAAATTTTCTGCCCCGGTTTTGGTGATTTCTCTGGCATCGCGTCTTGCTGCCATCATCCATCCTTTGTTTTCCTGCAGCAGACAAAAGGGCTTAGTTAGTTTCAATCATGGTGGGAGGAGGTGCCTTTCCGGTGGATGATTTTTTCTCTCTTTCCCTTTTCTTGCTCTGTGCCCCCATAACTGGTTGGTGGACAAAGTTGCTTGCTGGGGGTTTCCGGCCTGCTGGGGATTGGTTTTCAATTTATCCCCTTTTCTGCTTTCTCTTTACAGTACATGCCGTGGGAGTCTGCTTTTACTCCCGGAAACACTCCCTTTACAACATTGCATTGCCTGGGGCTAGCCTTTAGGACTGTTGGGGTTATCCTGCATCGGATGAATCCCCCTTAGGTCTCTGGTAGTAAGCTTTGAAAAATCCTTTTCAAGACAAACTTTTAGAAAGAGAAATAAAAAGATAGAAAAGGAGAAAATCTTTCTGAACCAATACTTGGTGGGAAAAGAAATTCGGAAGAACTTATCTGGACGACATGACTGGTCCCCGTGATCATGACGTGCACCATAGATTCCCGACCCAGTCTATTTGTATCAATCGACTTGCCCGATGGTCTGACTTGTTGGGGATAAATGAGTGTCCATTTCTTTGCGAATGTGGACGCTTTTGTTGATCTGTCTTGTTGCCTCATAGTGCCCTTCGAGGGGTTTTCACTAATGAGACTCTCTCTTTTCTCTCAGCTCTCGGCGCCTTATGATGCCTGTGAAGGTTTTCACCAATAAGACTCTCTCATTTTATATTTCTCATCTTACGTCGCCTTTCGGTGCCTGTGAAGGTTTTCACCGATAAGACTCTCTCATTTTATTTCTTCATCGAAGAATCGGGGTGTTGTCGATACGACCCTCTCTTCTGGAGGTTCCTTTGACCATCAATTCATTCCCAGTCTTATGATCCTCTTCTTTGCTGGGGATCGGTGTATTATTTTCGACTCTATTTGCCTGACTTGACATCTCTTGGATATTGATCGGGAGGTCTTTTGGACGTCGATGTTGGTTTTGGTGTGGGGCTAAAAGAAAGGCTTATCAAAAAATGAAATAACTTTGATGGGTGATCCGCTACAACTTTTGGAATCATACCTTTTGTTGGACTTTTTAAAACATAACCTCTGCCCCAGTTTTCTTGCTTGGGGGATTTTATTTCTACTCTATGTTGAGCTATGTGCGTTATGTACATTGTGCCTTGTTATGCGTATTTATGTACACTATGCATCCTATGTATACTATGATGCACACTGTGACCGAGCCGTGAGACGCCTACGTATCCTCTTTGAGGAATCAGGTCAAACGTAGTTCCCAACGGTTTTGTTTTTCTTGTGATTTTATCTTCTTCTTTTTCATTTTCTTTTACAATTTTCTTTTTCCTTCTCTTTTTTTTTCATAAAAAAAAAAACTGAATTTTGCCCTTCTTCTTTTGGACCAAAGCTCACTCACACGCAGCGGCTCCGCCGAACCACCCCCATTTCGCCGCCGTGAAATCGATACACCACCATTGCAGCTCTTTTGGGTCTTGAATTTCCGAAATCTGAAATCTTTAATTTGTTGGAATTTTGAAAGTTGTTTGAGTTGTGAAGCTACACATTATTAAAAAACTGATTTCAATCCATTGTTATCAGAAAATACAAGAAAACATTCCATTTCTTTTCTCGATTTTTGGGCACTGTTTTGTGTCAATTTAAATACATAAAACTTTACTTCCTTGATTTGGGTATTTGGTTTTGAAGTCGGCTGTTTTTGAATCTTTATTGCACAAGTAGCAACAGATCTGTTTAGCACCGACAGATCTTGATATAGCACAGATCTCCCATTTCCGAATTTCTTCAGAGCAATTCAAGGATTCTCTGGTTTAGCACCGACAGATCTTCAATTCCCACTTTCCCATTTCCATAGGGAAGATATTATCTATTCGAAGTTGGTTCAGATCTGTTGTGTCTTTGTTCAGATCAAAGTTATTATCCTTTTTTCTTACTTGATTTTACTTTGATTTATCTAGCTGATTTTTCCAATCTGTTTAATTGAAAGAGCAATCGTTTTGCTCTGCTTCTTTGCTAACCAGTGGTAGCGGCGATAGCTCCTTCTGGTTTTTGGGTCGTGGTATTTTCTATGTTTTCAGGAATTCTCGGAGTATTGGAGACAAGTTGAGCGCACGAGCACTGGCTAAGGAGAGCAACCTGGGCGAGTGTCAGCAAGGGTGGTAGGAAGTGGGCGGGAGCATACAACTACATCGAGCACAACAAATCAGCCACAGGTTTTGTTATCGGGAGTTGGTACCTCCTGTTTTACTATTTCCCTTTTGGTGTTAGCTAAATTACTGTTAATTTACTTCGCAATAGTTAAACCTTTAAACTAGGATACTAGTTACCACGTGTTTCCTTCTAGTTTGATTTGTGTACGTTGTGTACTAGCGAGTATTCTCTAGATTGTTGTAGGTGTAGTGGCTGCAGTCTGGGATGATAGAATAAGGGCATGTCCTCGGGTGGGGCGGAGTGTGGGGTGGGGTTCAGGGGGTGGGTCGGGTAGCAGGGGAGGTAGAGGGGGCAAGGGAGCCTATAAGTTGAGAATCGGGTCATGGAACATAGGTTCACTAACGAGTAAATCCATAGAGTTGGCAAAAATCCTGCAGAAGAGGAAGATTAATATAGCGTGTGTCCAGGAGACTAGGTGGGTCGGATCGAGGGCGAAAAATGTGGATGGGTATAAGTTGTGGTACTCTGGTGTCCTGAGGGGTAAGAATGGAGTGGGTATCCTGGTAGATAGCCATCTTAGGGAGTCCGTGGTGGAGGTCAGACGAGTGAATGATAGGCTAATGACTATTAAGTTGGTGGTGGGTGAGGGTACTTTAAATGTCGTTAGCGCGTACGCACCACAAGCAGGCTTGGATGAGGAGATTAAAAGGCAATTTTGGGAGGGGTTGGATGAGATTGTTCGTAGTATACCACCTTCTGAGAGGTTATTCATAGGAGGAGATTTCAATGGTCATATTGGGTTATCTGCAGGTGGGTACACTGAGGTGCATGGCGGATTTGGTTTCGGAGAGCGGAACAGAGGGGGCATTGCGCTGTTGGACTTTGCCAAGGATTTCGACCTAGTCATTGCAAACTCGAGTTTTACGAAGCAGGATGAACATTTGGTTACTTACCAAAGTTCGGTGGCTAAGACTCAGATTGACTATCTCCTCCTCAGGAGATGCGACAGAAGGTTGTGCGAGGACTGCAAGGTTATCCCAAGTGAGACCCTCTCAACGCAGCATAGGCTTTTGGTGATGGACATTTGTATTAGGATAAGGAGGAAGAAGAGGTCAGTACGAGGACGCCCCAGGATTAGGTGGGGCGCCTTAACTAAGGATAAGGCTAAAGAGTTGGAAGGAAGGCTATCGGCAATGGGAGCTTGGAGAAGTAGTGGGGACGCAAACACAATGTGGTCGACGACGGCGGACTGTATAAGAAAGGCGTCGAGAGAGGTGTTAGGGATATCTACGGGCCACTATGGTGGACACAAAGGAGATTGGTGGTGGAATGCAGTGGTCCAAGGTAAAGTGGAAGCAAAGAAGGCGGCTTACCTAAGGTTAGTAGGGAGCACTGACGAGGAGGAGAAGAGAGAGAACAGTCAAAGGTATAAGGTAGCTAGGAAGGAGGCGAAGATGGCAGTGACGGAGGCTAAGACGACAGCTTTTGCTCGTCTGTATGAGGAACTAAGGAACAAAGGTGGGGAGAAGAAGTTATTCCGACTCGCTAAGGCGAGAGAGAGGACAACTCGGGATCTGGACCAAGTGAGGTGCATAAAAGATGATGACGGCAAAGTTTTGATGGGAGATGACCAGATTAAGAGGAGGTGGCAGACCTACTTTCATAAACTTCTAAGTGAAGAAGGGGATCAGGATACTATACTTGGGGAATCGAGGAATGCCGATAGTCACCATGAAGTAAGTAATTGTAGGGACATTGAGATCGATGAAGTCATGGAGGCAATGCGTAAGATGAGAAGGGGCAGAGCTACCGGGCCAGACGAAATTCCGGTTGAACTGTGGAGGTGTGTGGGTAGAGCAGGCTTGGAATGGCTTACTGCATTGTTTAGTGTTATATTCAAGACTAATAGAATGCCTGAAGAGTGGAGGTGGAGTACAATGGTCCCGTTGTATAAGAACAAAGGTGATGTCCAGAGCTGTAACAACTATAGGGGCATCAAATTACTAAGTCATACCATGAAAGTTTGGGAGAGAGTGGTAGAAATGAGAGTGCGAAGGACGGTGTCTATTTCAGACAACCAGTTCGGGTTCATGCCGGGACGATCTACCACAGAAGCTATCCACCTTATTAGGAGGATGGTGGAACAGTACAGAGATAAGAAGAAGGATCTCCACATGGTGTTTATTGATCTGGAGAAAGCGTACGATAAGGTTCCTAGGAAGGTCTTATGGAGCTGCTTAGAGGATAAAGGGGTCCCGAGTAACTATATTAGGGTGATTAAAGACATGTATGATGGAGCTAAGACTCGGGTTAGGACAGTAGGAGGCGACTCTGAACACTTTCCAGTTATTACGGGGTTGCACCAAGGGTCTGCGCTCAGCCCATTCCTATTTGCCCTGGTGATGGATGCACTGACTCATCATATTCAAGGGGAGGTTCCATGGTGCATGCTATTTGCTGATGACATTATTCTAATTGACGAGACAAGAGGCGGCGTCAACGAGAGGCTAGAGATTTGGAGACATGCTCTTGAGTCTAAAGGTTTCAAGTTGAGTAGGACGAAGACGGAATACCTCGAGTGCAAATTTGGAGTTGAGCCGACGGAAGCGGGAGTTGAAGTGAGGCTTGACTCTCAAGTCATTCCCAAGAGAGGTAGTTTCAAGTACCTTGGATCGGTTATGCAGGGGATCGGGGAGATTGACGAGGATGTCACACACCGTATAGGGGTGGGGTGGATGAAGTGGAGGTTAGCGTCGGGAGTCTTGTGTGACAAGAAAGTGCCACCGTTACTAAAAGGTAAGTTTTATAGAGCAATGGTTAGGCCTGCCATGTTATATGGAACTGAATGTTGGCCGGTAAAGAACTCACACATCCAGAAGATGAAAGTAGCAGAGATGAGGATGTTGAGGTGGATGTGCGGGCATACAAGGATGGATAAGATTAGGAATGAAGATATTCGAGAGAAGGTGGGTGTGGCCCCCATGGAGGACAAGATGCGGGAAGTAAGACTCAGATGGTTCGGGCACATTCAGAGGAGGAGCACTGATGCACCGGTGAGGAGGTGTGAGCGACTGGCTGTAGTGGGCACGCGGAGAGGTAGAGGAAGACCTAAGAAGTATTGGGGAGAGGTGATCAGACAGGACATGGCGCGACTTAGGATTACTGAGGACATGGCCCTTGATAGGGAATTATGGAGGTCGAGCATTAAGGTTGTAGGTTAGGGGAGAGTGAATATTTCTACAGCACAATAGAGGGAGACTATCCAGTTAGGAGTTAGACTAGGAATGTCATTGGTCGTCTATTGATGCAGGGCTTTCCCTTCTAGTTGTACTATACCAGCCATCTATTTCGTATTTCGTATTTTGTATCCTGTATTTCATATTTCATATCTCTTATATATTGTTGTTGTTATTTTTATTACGCATTTTTATGGCACTAATATATCATCTCCTATTGCTTTTTTGAGCCGAGGGTCTCCTGGAAACAGCCTCTCTACCCTTCGGGGTAGGGGTAAGGTCTGCGTACATATTACCCTCCCCAGACCCCACTTGTGGGATTATACTGGGTCGTTGTTAAATCTCTTTTTTTCATATTTTTTTCCATTAGTGATTCCAAAAGAGGGATATGAAAGAATAACTTAAGGCTCAAAAAGGGGGAAACAAGGGTAAAAAGTGTTTGGATAGAAGAAAGAATTGCCTCCGTCATTTCATTATCCAATAAGTACCAAGTACAAACAAACGAACCAATAATTGCCATAATCAAAGAAATTACGCATAATATCTCTTGACTGCATCCGAATTGATAGCCATGTCAACACATCTTCCCTCGATATCCGTCAAACACAAAGCACCGTTGGACAATACTCTGGTCACGATATAAGGCCCTTGCCAATTTGGGGCGAACTTGCCTTTTGCCTCGACCTGATGTGGGAGGATCTTCTTCAATACCTGCTGCCCTATTTCAAACTTCCTGGGGTGTACCTTCTTATTGTATGCCCTTGCCATTCTTTTCTGATAGAGCTGACCATGGCACACTGCTGCCAATCTTTTCTCGTCTATCAAGCTCAACTGTTCTAGTCGAGCTTTAACCCATTCATCATCATCAATTTCGGCTTCAGCGACGATTCGGAGGGATGGAATTTCGACCTCCACTGGTATTACGGCCTCAGTTCCGTACACCAACAAATAAGGAGTTGCACCTATGGAAGTCCGGACGGTAGTGCGATAACCCAACAAAGCAAAGGGTAATCTCTCGTGCCATTGTCTGGACCCTTCCACCATCTTCCGCAGTATCTTCTTGATGTTCTTATTGGCTGCTTCGACCGCTCCATTCGCCTTGGGACGATATGGGGTGGAATTGCGGTGTGTAATCTTGAATTGTTGGCATACCTCTCTCATCAGGCTGCTGTTAAGATTTGCACCGTTATCCGTGATGATTACTTTTGGGATCCCAAATCTGCAGATGATATGGGAGTGCACAAAATCCACCACTGCCTTTTTAGTTACCGACTTGAAGGTTTTAGCCTCAACCCATTTGGTGAAGTAGTCAATGGTTACTAGAATGAACCTATGACCGTTGGATGCTGCCGGCTCGATAGGTCCAATGACATCCATGCCCCATGCCATGAACGGCCAGGGTGCTGACATCGTATGTAACTCTGTTGGCGGAGAATGAATCAGATCTCCATGTATCTGACACTGATGGCATTTTCTAACGAAAGAGATACAGTCATGCTCCATGGTAAGCCAATAATACCCTGCTCGAAGGATCTTCCTTGCCAATACATATCCGCTCATATGTGGCCCGCAAACTCCAGCATGTACCTCTGCCATAACCGTCGTGGCTTGACCGGCATCTATACATCTCAACAATCCCAAATCCGGGGTTCTTTTGTACAAAACTCCTCCGCTGAGGAAGAAACCATTTGACAAACGCCGAAGGGCTCTTTTTTGGTCTCTAGTGGCCTGTTCCGGATATATCCCCATTCTGAGGTATTCCTTGATATCATGAAACCAGGGTTCGCCATCTGCTTCCTCTTCTACGGCGTTGCAATAAGCGTGCTGATCACGGACCTAGATGTGCAGAGGATCAACATACATTTTGTCCGGGTGGTGCAACATTGATGCTAAGGTGGCCAATGCATCCGCAACCTCGTTATGAACTCTCAGGATATGTTTGAACTTCACCGATCGAAATCGCTTGCTCAGATCATGCAAGCATTGTCGATATGGTATGAGTTTCAGATCCCGCGTTTCCCATTCACCCTGAATCTGATGTACCAAGAGGTCCGAGTCTCCCAAGACCAAGACGTCTTGGACATCCATGTCCGTAGCCAATCGTAGACCCAAAATGCAAGCTTCATATTCGGCCATATTGTTGGTGCAATAGAAGCGTAGTTGAGCCGTAACAGGATAATGGCGTCTTGTTTCAGAAATGAGTACCGCTCCTATTCCAACTCCTTTCGCGTTTGCAGCTCCATCGAAGAAAAGCTTCCAACCCGGTTCCTCGAGTAACTCCAGCTCATTTGTATGCATTACCTCTTCGTCGGGAAAATACGTTCTTAAAGGCTCGTATTTTTCATCAACTGGATTCTCTGCCAAATGGTCGGCCAGCGCCTGGGCTTTCATGGCTGTCCTCGTCACATAGACGATATCGAACTCTGTGAGCAGAATTTGCCATTTTGCCAACCTCCCTGTGGGCATAGGTTTCTGAAAGATATACTTCAATGGGTCCAAACGGGATATGAGATAAGTAGTATACGAGGACAGGTAGTGTTTCAACTTCTGAGCTACCCAAGTTAGGGCGCAACATGTTTTCTCGAGTTGAGTGTACTTGACTTCATATACTGTGAATTTCTTGCTAAGATAGTAGATGGCCTGCTCCTTCCTTCCTGTGTCATCATGTTGCCCCAGTACACAACCAAAAGAATTTTCCAGGACCGTCAGATAAAGAATTAAAGGGCTTCCCTGGCTTAGTCGGGACCAATACGGGTGGATTAGACAGATACCCTTTGATTTGGTCGAAAGCCTCTTGACACTCTGCCGTCCAACTTACTGCAGCATCCTTTCTCAGCAGCCGAAATATGGGCTCACAAGTTGCTGTGAGTTGAGCGATGAACCTGCTGATGTAATTGAGTCTACCCAGCAAACTCATTACCTCTGTTTTGTTCTTTGGCGGTGGCAAATCTCGGATGGATTCGATTTTGGATGGGTCTAACTCAATCCCCCGTCGACTGACGATGAATCCTAACAGCTTTCCTGATGGAACCCCGAATGCGCATTTGGCCGGGTTAAGCTTGATATCATACCTTCGGAGTCTTTGGAAGAATCTCCTTAGGTCTGCTACATGGTCTTCCTGACGCCAAGACTTTATGATCACATCATCTACGTACACCTCAATTTCTTTATGTATCATGTCGTGAAACATAGCAGTCATTGCTCACATGTACGTTGCCCCGACATTCTTTAGTCCGAACGGCATTACCCGATAGCAGTAAGTTCCCCATGGCGTGATAAATGCTATCTTTCCGCATCTTCCTCGTCCATTAGGATCTGATGATATCCCGCATAGCAATCCACAAAGGACCCGATCTCGCGCCCAGCGCAATTATCGATCAGGATATGAATGTTGGGCAACGGAAAATTGTCCTTGGGACTTGCTTTGTTGAGGTTGCGGTAGTCGACGCACACCCTGATTTTTCCATCCTTCTTTGGAACTGGTACCACATTGGCCAACCACTCGGGATATCGAGTGACCCGAATGACCTTCGCCTGCAACTGCTTAATCACCTCTTCTTTGATCTTTACACTCATTTCTGTTTTAAATTTCCTTAGCTTTTGCTTGACCGGAGGGTATGCCGGGTCAGTGGGCAATTTGTGAACCACTAAATTGGTGCTTAATCCCGGCATATCGTCGTATGACCATGCAAAAACATCTTTGAATTCCACGAGGGTTTTGATCAATTCTTCCCTGACATTCGGCTCAATATGGATGCTGATTTTGGTTTCTCGGACATTATCAGCGTCTCCTAGATTCACAGCCTCAGTGTCATTTAGGTTAGGTTTGGGTTTTTCTTCAAATTGGCACAGTTCTCGGTTTATCTCTTCGAAGGCTTTATCTTCGTCATATTCAGATTCATCGTCACAAACGACCTCTTGCATCATTGAGTCGGATTCAGATTGATTTATTAGACTAGGTCGAAGATCCGCTGTGCATGCCATGTCATTAGAACCAGTAAAAAGAGAACTGTTCAGAAAGAAAAAGAACAAAACAAAATTAAAATGGGACAAAAGAAGAGAGCTTTATTAAACTTGCGGGATAAAAGGGTTCACACTTTTACAAAACAAAAGTAAAATTTGGATTACACCCTGGAATAATCCGAACAAAACAAAACAAATAAAACATAAATCAAAGCCTACTACCAAGACTCCTCTCGGACAGGAAGAGGAGTAACTGTCCAATTGTTGGTTTTGGCCTCATGCCCCACAAACTGTATCTCTGCTCTGCTGGAACCTTCTCCAGCTTCTACCATATTGACATCAGCGAATAGCCGCTCGAAACTCTGATTCAGGTCCCCATCCATTCCAATCAATGGTCCTAGAATCTTTGGGACCAGTGGCCTTTTGGCGCTTGCTCTGACAAAAGATCTTGAGAGACGTGGCACGGGTTTGGGAAGATACCAGACTTTCTTCTTCATTTTCTGCGCTTGCTTTACATCTGTTGCAGTTGCTTTGAACCCCAATCCGAAAGTTTCTAGATTTTTAGGCAGAGAGACAGGTTGGACAATCCCATGAAGCTCGACTCCCAGGCCCTTTCCCGGCACAAATCCATTACCCAGCAATTCCGAGACCATCATGACTGTCGCGGCAGCGACCCTAGGGTGTGGGATGATTTCTCTTTCAGAAATTTTGTTTACCGACACTGTATCGAAAATCTGGTAGACCCAAGGACCTTTGTCATCAGCGGTCTCTATGAAAGGTACAATGGCTCCGCCCATGGTGCACGCTGTGTCCTCGCCGTGTAACATGACCTCTTGTCTTTCCCACTCGAACTTCACCATCTGATGTAGGGTGGAGGGCACTGCTTTGGCTGCATGAATCCATGGTCGTCCTAACAGCAGGTTATAAGATACTGTGGCGTCTAACACCTGGAACTCCATAGTGAACAGGACTAGACCGATGGTCAATTCAAGTACAACATCCCCTACAATGGCTGTTCCATTTCCGTCAAATCCTCGGACACAGATGCTATTCTTGTGGATTCTTCCGCGGTCGATCTTTAACTGGTCCAGAGTAGATAATGGGCAGATATTGGCACTTGAACCGTTATCCACCAATACCCGAGTAACTACCGAGTTCTCACATTTGACAGTTAGGTAGAGAGCTTTATTATGCTCTGTACCTTCCATCGGCAGGTCATCATCTGAGAATGTTACCCTGTTCACCTCAAAAATCTTGTTGGCAATGGTTTCCAAGTGGTTTACAGAAATCTCGTTGGGCACATGAGCTTCGTTCAATATCTTCATCAGGGCCCGACGATGCTCCTCAGAATGGATCAGTAATGACAGCAGCGAGATCTGGGCCGGTGTTTTCCTCAGCTGTTCGACCATAGAGTAGTCCTGCACTTTCATCTTTCTCAGGAACTCCTCAGCCTCTTCTTCGGACACAGGTTTCTTGGTTGCAGCCGGGTTGGTTCTTCTTAGCTCCACCAGAGCAAAACACCGACCTGATCGAGTCAGCCCTTGCGCTTCACAACTGACTTCTTCCACCTGTTTTCCTTTGTACATCACCACCGCCTTTTCATATTTCCAAGGTACAGCCTTGCTATCAATCATCGGCAGCTGGACTACAGGCTTTATGGTGACCAGTTCTCTATATGCCCCCTTCAACACAACTGCAGGTGCGGGCGGAATTCCTGATATTACCAACTTGTTTGGCTCGGGTTTGCTTATTATGGCGGACGGACTCTTTCCCAATATCACTACTGGCTTGACGCTTTCTCCCTGCGACTGTACCCTTGTTCCCCCACTGGTTGAGACTTCTTTCGGGGCGGCCTGGATCATCATCACTGTTTGTGAAGGTTTTCTCAACTCTCCTCCCTCATACATCAACTCAATCATGTGAGTCTCGTGGTGCGCTGGCAGTGGGTTCTGGTTGATGTTAGGAGCCTCCGGTGTCTGGACCTCGATCTTATTAGCGTCAATAAGATCTTGTATGGCATGCCTCAATTTCCAACACTTCTCGGTATCATGCCCGAGCATCCCTGAGCAATATTCACAACTTATTGATCGATCCAAATTCTGGGGTAGGGGATTTGGTTCTCGAGTCTGGACAGGACTAACCAAACCCAATTGCCTCAGTTTGTGGAACAAAGCGGTGTAGGTTTCTCCCAACTCCGTGAAAGTTCTGTGTTTCCGCAACCTGTCATTCCTAGCATCTGGATTTCCCCGAAAGCCTGCCCCTGGAGGGTTTCTATACGCCCTCGGTGGAGGATAGGTGTTTTGTGGTGGTGCATATATGTTCTAGGGAGCCGGCGCGCGCCATTGCGGGCGAATCGGAGGCGGA
The DNA here is from genome assembly GCF_000393655.2 of Nicotiana sylvestris. NCBI lineage: Eukaryota > Viridiplantae > Streptophyta > Magnoliopsida > Solanales > Solanaceae > Nicotiana > Nicotiana sylvestris. Next base: position 161,158,501 of record NC_091060.1, on the reverse strand, counting down.
GTGTATGCCTGGGCCTGGTGTACGGAGCAATGTGGTTCTCGAGGTGGATAGAAATGTTGTGGTGGGTTGTATGGGTAGTTTGGCCTGTGAGGTCTGGGTTGGTTATAGTGTGGCTTGCCAGCCCTAGACCAACTGCTTGCCTCGATCGTGGCAACCTCTTCTTTCTTTCTTCTCAGCGCACCTCTCGTGCCGCTCTGAATAGCCTGGGTCGTGGCCTTGAGTGCCGAGTAGTTCAAGATTTTGTCAGACCTTAGACCCTCTTCTATCATGACCCCTATCTTGACCACCTCATTGAAGGATTTTCCAACCGTTGTCACCAAGTGACCAAAGTAGGTTGGATACAATGTTTGCAAGAAATAGTCTACCATCTCTCCCTCTCTCATGGGAGGATCGACTCTAGCTGCTTGTTCTCTCCAGCGGAATCCGAACTCGCGAAAACTTTCCCCGGGTTTCTTCCCAGTTCTTAGTAATGTGAGACGGTCAGGGACTATCTCGAGATTGTACTGGAAATGACCTGCAAAAGCCTGCGCCAGATCATCCCAAGTATACCATCTACTGGAATCCTGCCTGGTATACCATTCTAGTGCAGATCCGCTCAGACTTTGGCCGAAATAAGCTATTAGCAGCTCATCCTTGCCGCCTGCCCCTCTCATTTTGCTACAGAATCCCCGCAAATGTGTCATGGGATCACCGTGTCCTTCATATAAATCAAACTTAGGCATCTTGAACCCAGCCGGGAGTTGGACATCTGGGAAAGGGCATAGATCTTTGTAAGCTACGCTGACTTGGTTGCCCAATCCGTGCAGGTTCCTGAAGGACTGCTCCAGGATTTTGAACTTTCTCAATACCTCATCTTGTTCAGGGGCTTTAACCGGCTTTTCAATCTCTGCCGGTACCTCCAAGTGCGGATTGTAGGCCTGGGGCTCGGGGGCATGAAATATAGGCTCAGGGGGATAGTATTGCGTATCGTGAGCCTGAAACAATGGCTCACTGGTCATTCTTTGCAAGGGGGTTGATGTGGGTCCCACAAAAGTGGGAATATTGGGTGTTGGGAGAGGTTGATGGGGTGGTGGAGCTTGGGAATCATGAGGGCTTCTTTCTTGATGATAACGGGGATTTGGGAGGCTTGTGGAAGGGCCGGAGTGAGGGTATTTCGGCATGTGCCCCAGTGGCTCAGGGCTCTTTTGTGCTTTGGCTAAGGCTAGCTGCATTGCATTCATCTCTAGTCCCATCCTTTCAATCTTTTCCATCGCTTCTTTTAGCAACTGGCTCATTGGCCTTTCTTCCTCATTACTATTCTCTGAAGTAGTCATGCTTGTTGCTACCGGTCCTTTGGATCTGGTTTGGTAGGAGTGTGTTGCCAGAGTTCTTTAACAACTAACTTGTCTGGATCAGACAACAACAAACTTTGTTAGCGTTAGAGTTTAACAGATTTGATCACAACACATAGAGGATGCAATGCTCCTAGGCAGTTAACCGTTTCTACATGCTTTGCTTCAAACAACATGCGTCATCCCGGCTTGCTTATTTGCCCCTTTTTAAAGTACTTTGGGAAGCCCTGTGTTTTATTTTATTCTGTATTTTCTTTTCTTTCTTCATTGAAAGCGGTCGAATCTTATGGGGATTGCCTACGAATCACGTCCCCGCGCGAATCAGACCGGGCGTAGTTCTGCCTTAAAGCAAAGAAACACAAAATTCTTTTGGAATCATTAAATGTATTCTCAAAATTTTGCTATTACAAATTACTTCAAACAAAGAATAGCAATAGTACAGATTCCTATCTGATTAAAAGAAAAGAGAACAACATATGGGAAAGCGACAAAGCCAAATAAAAAAGTCATCGACCAAAGATTAATTTTCCAACTTGAGGGCCCGCGAGGCATCACTCGGCCTTCTTGCGGACCTTGGTGTGAGGTCCCTCTACAAGCTCTTCAACTCGTTCATAATCCGGTGGACGCAGCCCATGATGGAAACAAGGAGGGTCTCCCGAGGTGTTCGCTCACATGCTAAGCATTTCATGTAGATGTAATGCCCAATTTCGTCAATTCTTCCTCGAATGTTGTCCCTTTCAATGAACAATTGCCTGATTTGTCGGTTCTTCAATCCCAGTGCCTGAGCATTGTCGGCAAGTCGATCCTGGAACAACTCCATTTGTCTTTCCATGCAGGCCATTGCATCGTAACAACGTCTTCTGTCGGCTTGAGCGTCTCGTGCTTGTTTGACGATCCGATCATGTAGAGTGGAGTTCGTCTCCCTTAGTATCCCGATGCTCATTTCATAATCCCTTATGACCTGTTGCAGATGCTGCTTCCGGGCCATTGTGTATTTTGCCCATCTGACCTTCATCCTTGCTATACGAGCTTCTGATTGTTCTAATTCTTCTTGGATTTGGACGACCTGATTTCTCAAACTTGCTATCAATCTTTCGTCAGAGAGACGCTTCGGTCTGTCAACGTTACTCTTACTGGCTTGGCGAAGGCGGACCTTCAGGGTTTGGTTTTCTTGGTCTAGCTTGTTTCTTTCAGCATGCTCCGAGGCGACTTGCACATTGTTCTCAAATACAAGCCTTTCAACTTGTTGCTTTAGCTTCCCGATTTCAACCCGGTAACCTTCCTCCCTTTTTAACCATCCCCATTGCTCTTGTGAATCATCTGTGAATTGTTGGACGTGGGCTCTTTTAGCAGGTCTTTGCCGAATCTGAAACCTTCTTTCGAACCAAGCATCGTACTTTGGGTCTACCTCCCCTTTAGCTAGTTCTCGCACCATGGTCTTGGGTTCCAAGAATCTACATTCGTGCCACAACTTTCTAATCTTTCCTTCGGGGAATATGACTCCCGGGCTCAGTTCCAAGGCGTGCTTGCTCAGATCTTCATCAGTAGGGATTACTTGAAATCTGCCCAGCTGTCGCAACACCCGATGAGGGGCATATGGCTGGATGCTGCGAAGTCCCATTAAGAGGACATGACATTCTTCAGCCGACATGTAGATCACCTCAGTATCAATCAACCAACCGAATGCCCATTCAATTTTGTCAGCTGTTGTTGACCTTAACCGCGTATACCATGCTTCGACACCTTCAGGAAATCTGGCGCCTGCCATGCGCTTCTCGAATCCACTGATACAATTCCTCTCGGTCAATCCGTGATTCATGTATCCTACTCGGTGATGGAGGTGCTCTTGCATCCATAGCTGAAGTAACAGATTGCAACCCTGTAAGAACTTGCCTCCTTCTCGGCATATCGTCAAGGCTCGGTAGATTTCGGACAAAATCAAAGGAACAACAATATTGTCGGTTCTTTTGATTGCAACGTCGGCCATCCCTACAAGGCCTATCTCTATCTTTTATCCTCCCGTGGAAAGACCACAACTCCCAAGAATGTTGTGATGAAAGCCAAAGTACGTCTTGCTTCCCATTTGCTTCTGTTCCCGCCATGGGTAAGTCCAAGGTTTGGTTCCTCGAAGCCCTACGGAGCCCCGTACCGCTGATACAAGAAATGGAGACCACAACATCCTCTCGATAAATCATCATGCTGTATCTTCCGACTGATGCTTAGTAGATCCAGAAACGCATGCGGAGACACTGGCCTCGGTGAAAGTAAATATTGCCCTCTTAACCTCTCATTCAATCCCACATATCCGGCGACTTCCTCAAGTGTTGGCGAAAGTTCAACGTCGACAAAGCGGAATACATTGCGGGTTGGGTCCCAAAATGGTATTAGAGCCTCAAGAATATCTGTCCTCGGCCTAATACCCAACAGATTGACAAAACCTCCCAACACTCTTCCCACTATCCCTTTGCTATCGGCTTCCAGGTCATTCCACCACATGTGGAGTTGTAGAGGGACCTCGCTGAGGGCAAAGAACGGTTCATTTGGCTCTGTGCTCATCCTGCACATTTATTACGGCATTTTTTAGGCGAAAGCAAAAATCTTTATTTTGGTTCCAAACAAAAATCTTTGAAAAAAACAATATATGTATATATATATATATATATATATATATACATGTGTATATATATGTACATATATGCTTTATGGTATATCATTATTGGTAAAATGAAAAAGGGAGTTGGACCCGATGAGGGTTGCCTACGTATCCCACATCCGGTGAGAATCAAACCGACGTAGTTCGGGTAATAAACTAACTAGTTTATTTATTTATTATTATTATTTTTTGAAAATAAAGTAAACTAAAATAAAAACTCATTCCTCATTCTCAGCTTGCTATTTTTCTCTTTTCTCTTTTCCTTTGTTTTTAGTAAAACAAACTATTAAAATAAATATACCCATTTTCTCTTTTATCTGAACTTTGTCATTTGTTTTATTTATTTTTTTTATTTATTATTTTTTCTTTATTATTTTTTTTTTGTAAAAATTTCCCAACATTCAAAACCGATCATCATGCATGTTCGAAGCAAATAAATGCACAAGCAGTGAGCAGGATGCATCAGGATGGCCTTTTCTGTTTCAGGTTGCTATTCCTAGACGGACCCAACCCCTGTGTTGAGTCCCCTAAGTCAAAAATGCACATGATGCAAATAAGCGTTCCTACTAGGGATCCGGCATGAAGTTGAGTTATTCTAGGTTCAGAACCTGGGTGTTTGTTCTAGACCTGGCTTACCCGAGCGGACAGCTCGAGCCGAGGGGGGGCAGCGTACCGGGAATACAGAAGCTTCACCGGCTTAGCAACTTATCCGAACCTCGTTCTAAATTGGGATTTGACACTATACAGAAAAGAAGTCGTACGAAGTACGCCCTTCTTCATGATTTAGAAGACTCAGAAAGTATAGGGGTTTCGGCACAGTTTATATATAGTTCACGTAATATCAAAGCGGTAAAAGCAGCATTTAGCACATTAGGCTCAAACATGTAAAAATCAGATAAAACCAAATATAACAATTTATCTAAGCTCGAATTTCTAACCCTGAACCAGTGGTTCTGGGTTTGGTTCCCAGCAGAGTCGCCAGAGCTGTCACACCTCCTTTTTTCGCACCCGCGGGGCGCAAGGGAGTTTTTCCAATTAAAGGACAATCGAAACGGGATTGGTTTATTTATTTCAGAGTCGCCACTTGGGAGATTTAGGGTGTCCCAAGTCACCAATTTTAATCCCGAATCGAGGAAAAGAATGACTCCATATTACAGTCTGCGTACCAGAAATCCGGATAAGGAATTCTGTTAACCCGGGAGAATGTGTTAGGCATTCCCGAGTTTCGTGGTTCTAGCACGGTCGCTCAACTGTCATATTCGGCTTATTTATCTGATTTTAAATACAATTATGAACCAATGTGCCAATTTTAACTTTTTACCGCTTTATTATTATTATTTTAAAAGAATGTGAACATCGTTTAAAACATGTCTTTGGACTGCGTCACATGAAATGCACCCACAATCCGAAACATATTTTATTTGATGTTTCGGGATTTGGATCTGGGTCGCATGAAATGCACACCCAAGTTTAAGAAAGTAGATTATTAAACACGCACCTAAAAAGACTATCATGTTATTATTTTGGGAAGGCCACGAAATTCGCTAAGCGACCCTCCTGAATTCTAAATATTTTGATATATACATACATTTGGAGGGCCCCGCAGCTTTGTACATTTTGTTTGTCGAGGCTCGTCTCATTCTTATTTTTAAAAGGATATCCTATAGCAACTACGTTTCTTGTCGCGTTTGTCTCTACTAATTGAAAACAGAGATAGTCCTAGTTAATTACATGCTTGCAGGTTATTTACAGCAGGATTCAAAATGCTTTTATAGAATAAGAAAATGTGACTACGCACACGGACAGCTGATCGAACATTATGGGCCCAAATCCAGCTCATGTGGGATGGGCCAGACCTGGGCCACTGTTTGTTCGATGCGGGCCTGCTTGGTCTGTTTCGACCTGGGCTCGACCCCTGTGAGGTTGAGGCCGTGAACTTGTTCTTTGTTCTACAGGCGTGGTTTATCAGTTATAAAGGGACCGTTTATTAAAGGGAAAAACAGTTAACTAATGATGAATAGTTTTCGTGAGCTACTGGACATGCTAATCACAAACACAATTAATTTCTAAGCTGCAACCTACTACATGGTCGAAAATTTTTATCCAACAGCCTACACACACAATTGGATGTCAAATTACCCTACATTTACAGTTGCTATGTGTTAAAGCTAACCCAGTATCCGAACAAAAATATAAGCTATCATACATCACAGATCATTCAGTGTACAGGCTATACATAAAATAAACGATCTTCAACTCTTCTCTTTGTATTCATACTCAACTTCAGATTACATTGACAGTATTAGTCGTGTACCTGGATGTTTGAACAATAGACAGGAGAAGAAGAAAGATGTCAGCAACGGGCAACCAAACAGCAAACACAGCAACAACAACCAACAGCCCACAAACGACCCAACAACAATTTCAAACGATGAAACCCACAGTGGTCGAGTACCCACCAATCGATCCCAGAAACAGAATAACGAGACAGTCGAGAAAACCAGACTATTTTGATGCAATAGCAAAAGAAATTCAATAGTCACACAAGCTCAGCAAACAGCCAACACAGCTTCGATAATCAGTAAGATCAAAACTTAATCTACAGCGTATAGAAACTTAGAATAGTGGTAATCCCGGCAGAAAACAAACAGGATCTCCTAATGGAATAGTAACAGCCCCAGTTAAGATAACCGACTTGATTTCTTGTGCAGTTTTTGGACAGTGTTCAGTTACAGTATTTCTGGAAAATTTCTTTCTGTTTTTTTTAGTTTTCTTCAACTCACAAAACCTCTCCGAAGACTAAAATTTTCCAGCCCCTTTTAAGTTCTGAAACAGCTTATTTATAAGCCAACAACCCAGTGCAGCTAAGCTGCCTGGATTCTGCCAACTACAGTCTGCCCATACCCCTTAGTTTCCCATGCCTAAAGGCATTTTCTTGGAATCCTTAATCAACCCCCCATGCTCTGTCTCATTACTCTAATCAAGGGTTATGAGCTTAGTTAAGTATTCATTTAATTCCCATGCCCTTGTGTTTTGTTCCCCATTAATAGTATTTTAATTGGCACTTGACAGCTTTATTCAATCCTGAACATTTAGTCAGATTTCCTAGTTCGAATCCCCCCTCCCACAGCTAACAAACCAAACCTTCACAAAAATCAGCCAGTAATTGGATGTGACACTAACTTAAATCAGCCAGTTAGGTCGTTTGTTATTTAACACTGTGAAACTAACGTCAAACATGTGACGAGTCGACTTTGCGAGTTATAACGTATGCTAATTAGTCGCTAATCAACTAAACTTAAAACAAAAACAAGCTGAGTGTTTCAAGCCTTGTTCGGACAACAATGGAACTTTACAAACATAATTAGTTGACGACGTTACTCAGGTCGACTATACAAGCTATCATACGTAACAATCAAACGACTAACAAACATAGACTAAACAGGGTAACAATTTATTTCAAAACTCGGGACATTTAATTATACAGTTATGGGACTTAACTAACCGACCATATCAATCAAAGCGATTAAGCATCTTATAACACTCTACTAACATTCAAGAAAAGAAATCGACCAAACAAAAGGGTCTTTGAAGACGGACAGAGAATAATCAACACAAACTAAACAAAACCATAAACATATGCATAACACCTAAACAAAACACAAGATAGGGCGATTACATCGGAAACTTACCTCAAACGAAAACAGGTTTGGTTTTTTAGGGTCTTTGAACTCAGATTTGGGATTCGACAAGTTATGCTTGTATTTGACCGGAACCAGAGCTAGTTAAGGCGTGAGGGATGTTAGGGGAGTGACCAGGGTAAATATGGGGTGGTTTGGTGTAGATCTAGGTTTGTCTCGAATCTTCAAATGAAGATTCGAGAAGGTGGGAGAGGATTCGAGGCTAGGGGGTAACAGATTTGGGTTCGAGGTGGTGAGATGCTTCAGGGGTGTGATGGGGGTGGTCACCGGCGTTCATGCCGCCGGGTTCTGGTGAAAGGGAAATTAGGGCGGCTGCTAGGGTTTCGGGGGGGTTCAGTGTTTGGTGAAGAAGATGAGTTGAGGGGGGTTAGGATAGGGGGCGTGGGGTACGACATAAGGCTTATATACGATCTAGGGGTTTAGATCCTGGCCGTTAGATTAAATGAGATCTATGGCCAGGATCTATTCACTTAGGGAAGACGGTGTCGTTTGGGTGTGATAGTGGGTGAGACCGGGTAAGGCTGGATCAGGTCAAGATTTGACGGGTTTAGGGGGAAGGCCTGGGTCCGTTGGATCAAAAGGGTTAGACGGCTCAGATCAACTTGCCTGAAACGGCGTCGTTGAGGTAAAATGAGCAACCTGATCAGGACCGTTTGTTTGAGTCCGATCAACGGCTCCAATAAGGACGCTGATACGGTGTCGTTTGAATCAGTGTTTGGGCAGGCCTGACTTGGACTGGGTCCTTGTGCTGGCTGATGTGGGCTGAGTTTGGGCCTCAATTCCAAAATGAAAATAGGCCCAAGTCCGATTTACTACACCATTTGCATACTTTTCTTTTGTTTTTCCAATTTTAAAATACAACTAAATTAAAATGAACTTGAAATACCCAGCTAATCAATACTTAACACAATTATTTACACACATATTAGAAAAATTCTAAATGGTTAAATCACAACCTAGAATAAAAGATGCATATATATTTTTTGTGAATTTTCTTTTTTAATGACCGAATTATGGTTTAATTACCATGACATACATACTTTGTATTTTGATCGGTAAAAATGGACAGACCCACAAATGCCTAACAGCCATTTGTCACTATTTTTTTGTTTTCTTTTGGAGTGATTGTCCGTGAAGCAAAAATCACGTGCTTACAAATGACAACAACTGTTTCTCTTGTTCTATGATGATTCTGACCTTAATAGTTTAAATATGTTTGTTGATTATTGATAATTACACCATATTTTCACTTGCAGTTGCCCCAGTGGCCATGAGTACTTTTTAAAATCTGGGATTCACATTAAGTATGCAATTTTTTGATGATGCCAAAAGGGGGAAGATATTGTGCTTTACCCATTATTCTAAATAAGTGATATTTATAACCTAATTAACCTAGTCCTTGATGAGAAGTAAATTTTCTAAGTTTAGTATTGATGGTTAAGCTGAGTTCTTACAGGTCTTTTAATTAGTAAAAAGCACAGAGTTTGTCATCATCAAAAAAGGGGAATCTGTTGGCCCAAGAACAGGTGAAGTTTTGAAGAATGACAAATGAACTCAGTCATGGACCAGGTTCATCATGTGAAGCACAGTCATGATCGACCTATACATATGAGATGCACGTGAATGAGATAAGTCCCACTGTTCAATCAGCAATATCTCCTGATCTGATCGAAAAGGTTGCATATTAGATAAGAGGAGAAAGTCTCCTTATATGAAGAGAACACAATCCGGATAAAGAGAGTGTTAGAGTTTGATATCGTCAAGGACTCAACTATGATAGAAGATCAAAAATTGAATCCCAATCAAACTCTGATTACTAACCTATTAAATGACAGTGATCGATCTCTTTTACATGGATTGCACATACGCAGAAGTTAAACTAAATTGAAAGCAAAAGAGAAAGGCGGTTTTGCAAGCAGTTTATGTGAGATTTGAGTGTGCACTCCTGAAGCTACTTGAACGAGATAGAAGAATCAGTTCTATTTTGTTTTTTCTTATTCTAGTTCAATTGTAGTAGGTGGTTTAATATTGTACCTTTCCAACTTTCATAGAAGCAATTGTATTAAGGTACTTTGAGAGTTCAAGTTATAGGCTAACTTGAAGTTGTCGCAACAGTTAGAGGCTGGTTGCTACAACGGGATTAGAGGTAATCCTTAGGTTTACAAAGAGTTTTGTAAATGCTATTTTGGCTCAGTGATTTAGTGAAGTGTTGAGGAAAATCCTACTGAGTAGTAGGTCGTGGTTTTTTTACCTTTTGAGTCGGGTGTTTTCCACGTAAAAATCTCTGTGTTCTTTATTTTATGTACTTTTAATTCCGCAAACAGTACTAGTTAGAACACCTAGACGAACCTGGTTCTTCTAGATCGAAAATTGGGTATCACACAAATCACCCCCCCCCTCTTGTGTGGTATTGACGCTTAAAACATCATCAACCTACTCAGATAGGTTGAGAACCTGGTCCTCGAAGACCTTCGGCAGAATAGAATGCTAAGTTGAAGGGTGAGAATGCAAGATTGAGGAAACAGGTGGAGGAACTTAGGGAGCAGATGATCCTTGATCAAAGGAGAGTAAATGAACGAATGGACAAGCTCATCAAGGCCTTAGCCCCTTACTTTTCCTCCTGCCCAGTGATCCATGTCTTTCACTCCTTCTAAATTCCCTTGAATACTTATCCTCTTTTGATCCCTATATTTGATGACATTGGTACTTCAGCTGTTTAAATTGTCATATTATGTATTGTTGAAGTTACTGTGCTTTTATTATCATTACTTCACTATGGGCAATCACTCTATGTTGTGCACTAACATTCACTTGTTGTTCTTGTTATTGTTTATGCTGTGTTGCCCAAGTGGCCTGAGTTAATATTGCTGAATTTCTTTTTGGTAGTACTTCTTCTGTTATTCTTTTCGATGATACCAAAAGGGGGAAGTTATATAGGTGTCAACATGGGAGGAACAGAATCGAATGTTGTGCATGAAAGATGGATCTGCTTCGCAAGGGGAACGTTGCTGATAATGCAGGGAAACATATGAGGAATCTAGTTCTCTGGTTCTCCAGAGATAGCTCTGCTTCGTAGGGGGAACATTGCTGATAATATGTTGATTATATCTGATCCGCAGGAAACATGTGCGGAATCTGATTCTCAAGAGGAATATTAATTCTGGGTTTGTCATCATCAAATAGGGGGAAAATTGATAAGTTATGGAACTTTGAGTTTTGATGATTTTCCAAATAGTCTTGAGGAACCAGTTGTGATCGGTTCCTTAGGTTCGATTTTCATGGGTAATGTGGCTAATTTGTAGGGGGAACAATATGGAGATCTGGTTATCAAGGGGAATATCAATTCTAAGTTTGTCGTCATCAAAAAGGGGGAAATTGATAGTTTACAAGTACCTTGGGCACAAGTACTTTACTTTATGTTTTGATGATCTAACAAACTTACCATTCAGAACTAGATAAGGAACCTGTTACACATCTACAAGACCTTGAGATCACAAAGTTCCAGGTTGGGATCCAGTCCTTAGGAAAGCAAGGTGAATGCTATTAATGAATCAAAGGACCTGCAAGAAAGGACCTGCAGGAGCTGACCATAGAAGAGCTGGTTGGAAATCTGGAGACCTACGAGATGACGAGGAAGATAAACAGTGAAAGAAAAGAACCAAAGAAAGAAAAGAACCTGGTACTCAAAGTTGATAGCAATGACTCAAGTGAGGAAGAGTAGAAGGAACAAATTAGGGAACAGGTCCCTAATAGTTCCCGAGAAGACTGTATGAAGTCAACTCTCCGACAGGAAAGTTGCTGCTTGCACACGCTATTGTACAGGAACAGTGCAACAGTCAACTTTCTGTGGAAGGCTTTTTACCCACCTTGCTTACATCATTGTAAGTGATGCCACACACGTATAAATACAATCAAGAGGTAAAATGACTTACTTCATGAGAGAACCAGATAAAAGACCTGAAGCATAATACAATTATTCAGGTTAATCGACTCAAGATAATCTGGGCAGTGTGCTTTAGATTCACAGGAACCAAATTAGGGACCTGATACCTTGGTGTTCCCCTGACAGAAGTATAAGTCAACTGTACAGCTGGAAAGCAACTGCAGAAAGTGACTGCCTGCAACCGTACAACAGACAGTGCAATAGACAGTGCAACAGTCACTTCCTATTGAGATTGGACATCACTAAGGTAATGTCTTCTGTAGTATAAACCTTATGCAAGGCACAAGATTCAGGTTCCAGGACTTGCAAAATCATAAACGAAAATCCTCTCTCAAGTGCTTGCAACAACTTCTCTCAAGAACAAAGTTGCTGCAACCTCAAGGATCGGATCCAAGATTGAAGATATCTTAAGTCCTTAGGTTTGTTGAGTCTTTGTTATTTGTTCTTCATTGTAACTCCTATCTTGCTTTTTTAGAAGCTGTTTTTTAGGAAACCCAAAATCCGTAAACTCTTCAGATTATGTTGTGACTAGGTTTAGTCATATGTTAAAGTCTTTGTAACTAGAGAGTTGCAAAGTGGCTTGTAATAAGTGTTATTACAAGTTAGAGTGAGTAAAAGCCTTTTTAACTCTAGAGTGACAAAATGGCTTGTGGTGAGAGCATCACAAGTTAGTTAAATTCTTTGTAACTAGGGAATCACAATGTGGTTTGTGGTAAGAGTACCACAAGTTAGTTGAATTCTTTGTAATAGAGTCATTACAAAGTGGCTTGTAATAGGTGTTTACAAGTTAGTGAAGTTGAAAGCCTACAAGTGTAGGTCGTGGTTTTTGTGCCCTTGAGTTGGAATTTTTCCACGTAAAAATCCTCTGTGTTCTTTACTTACTGTCGTGCTAATGTGGAACAATTAGAGAATCTGGTTCTCTATATAGTAGGAACTTATCCCGTGTCTCATTTACATACTGGTTCAGTAGTTAGCACTGTGGGAACTGATATAGGTCCAGATCGCTATACAGTTCGGTTCATTAGTATCTTCAGTGGAAACTCATAGAGAACCCGGTTCTCTATACAGTCTGGTGGACGCGTAGTTTGTAACAATTATGAATAGCTAATTTGTTATCTAAGGTTTTGATAGAACCTTTTGGAGGATGAATTCTTGTTATGTTTTTATATAATTGAGTCGTTGGATTTCTCTACTTGTTCAACTACGTGTTTGTTGCTATTGATTGAATGACCATCAATTGATTGTGCCTCTTTAGTGTATACTGCTCGAGAGAGTACATATTTAGGTAGTTGTTGAACAACATCACTCCTAACGTATGTGAGAGATCAATACAGATGGTTTAAAAGCGGGATTAGAGATAACGAAACCTTGGTGCGACTGTAGTGAGTGGTGAACTAGTGCCAGCTAGTGTAGTTCGAGAGAATACATCTAGTAAATTGTGGTAGTTGCTCGAGAGAGAATTACGACAATCAAAGTAATCACGATCGGTAGAGAAAACTTAGGCGAAATTTATAGAAGGCTTAGCGGAAAGGTTTCCGACCATTGGGGAAATCATAACTCTAAACCTCCTTAATCTTGTCTCCAATCCTTATTAATTGATAGTTTTACTGCTTTTTAGATTTGTTAGTTAATTAGATAAAAATAAACATTATAATATTTATATTTAGGAAATTGTTTGGACTTGTGTTTCTTAGTGATACTGAAAAACTGTAACTAAGCCTCGGTTCTCTGTGAAATTCGACTCCGGGCTTGTAAACCAGATTATGTTTGCAACGATCGCTTAGTATTTTTAATAACACATAGTTGTGCATGATCAATCTGCGTACACACTACTCTCTCTAAATTCTACAAGTGGAAATTCATCGGGTTTGTTGTTATTGTTATTATTGCAAGTTGAAGTAATTTTCCCTTTTATGTAATACAGTAGAGCTGAACATCTGGCCACAATCCACGCGGTCCACAAAAGCTAGCTGTACGTAATGGAGGAGAAGAAATATATTTGCAGAATAAAGAAAATAGAATAGAGAAGTAATAAATGAAAATAATATGATAATTGACCAAATCTAGGTGTGAATTGACCATGGCAGCAAATATGCGTAGCTTATTCTAGACATATGATTTGATGCAATTTGGACAACCTATTTGATTGCTACATTTGCTGTGTGCCACTGCTACATATTTCTTCTCTTACTACTTATTTTATATACACATATATATACCATAACGTGCTCTGCTCTATCTTCCTCCTCACCCTTTATGTCAAAAATTGAGTGTTTTATTTTTTTAAGCGTGTCACATGAATATACACAACGTGAGTGGTTGACATGAATATAATTACATGATAATTTTATATGTATATAAATACCAAATAAAATACGATATATATTTATTTTGGATTGGACTTTTTTTTTTAAAAAAAGAATTATCAGGATAACCCTTAGCCGAACCCTTCGGGTGTACACTGCACTAGGCATGTTCGGTGTGATCAGCTTTGAATGAGAAGACTGCGGGTGAGAGGAACCGATCTCAAATCTCCTGTGTGAAACCACTCAGGCAACCCTTGGGCTGATTAGGCTTAATTTTTCGGCCATATTTGGATGTTTTTTCATATAAAATATTAGTTGCATATTTTAATTTTACTGACGAGTTAGAAAAGTCATTGTTCCTTCACCATTTGTGAAAAGAAAATCATATAGTCTCCTCCGTTCACAATAAGTGGCCAATTTACTTTGGCAACACCCATTAAGGAAATATTAAATTCTAGACGAAAATAGTTAGTGTAATTAAATTACCCTTAATTAAATGTTGCAACATAGTTATTGTGAAGAGTAAAAAACTTTTTAGGGATACATACATAAAGGTAATTTTGAAAAAACAAAATTAATTTTTTCTTGATTATATAAATGAACACTTATTTTGAACCAAAATAAAAAAGCAAATTGATCACTTATTATGGACCGGAAGGAATGAAGTTTTAGAGTAATAAACGGGATTAATGTCAAATGACAGCTGCACTATTTCCCGTGTGATCTGGTCTTAAGATAACTGAAGTTGACTGGTTATCCAATTTGACCCTCTCTAACAAGTTAAAGCTAAGATGGTGATTTAATTAGTTTCATTAAATTGAGCAATTAATCAAGGACTATTAATTCTTGTATTATTAATTGATTAGATTGATTAAATTCTTGGTTCAATTGCTGTGTCGCACAATTATTCAATTCACATCATCGCTTATTCCGCTTCAAAATTAATTCCTACTCCCTACATTTCAAATTATGTATTGTGTTTCTTTTATACGCGCTCCTACAAAAATTAATTAGAAGATTGTTTGAACTAGTTTACATTTGTTTATGTCTTACGATATAATCTCTCTTCATTGAATATTTATTGTAGTTATTTGCTATCGTCATCTTCAAGAACAATTACTATTAATGACAAATGAATAAAAAATAATTGATTTTATCTTGAACTTCTAAAATGATAAATAATTTAAGATAATTATTTTTAAAAATCATGATAAATAATTTTAGAGGAGTATTACTAATATTAGAATATTCAAATATGGCGATGGACAACTTCTGTAAAAGAATGCCATTGAAAAATTCAATCAATAAGCAGCCAAACAGTATGTACAAACTTTTATAGTAGTTTTTAGAAGCATTTTCTACAATATAACTGATCACGAGTTATCATTATTTTCATGATTCAATATTGATGTCTTTCAAATTGTGTGTTTTCTTAATCATACTCAACTTTTAAATTTTTGCCATGTCACGTGCCCAGTCATCAAATATATGTCCATTCATGAATCATGATGTCACATAAGTCATACTCATATCTTTAAGTGATAACTACGAGTTATTAGCATTACTAAATATCGGGAGGCTAATTCGATAGCTGATGGTTTAGTTACTTTAGTCCATTTAGCCTTTAATCAAGGGTTTTGTTTTGTTACATGCGCTTGCGCCTTCTAATATTTCTTCACGTGTTGTGAAGATATTATTGGAGTTTTATCTTTTTTTATATTTAACGAACCGTTAGGATTTCTCGACTCGGGTTCGGATTAGTCGAATCCCAAAAAAAGACGAAGAGTTGAGGGAAACACATGGTAGGTGCGCGTAAGAGGGAAATGTGAAAAAGTTGAACATGTGATTGACGCCGTGGATTTCGGGGGCCATTTGGAGGTCAAAGCATTTGGTTGAAAGCCACACAGGAGAGAAAAAATGTTAACCCCCACATTAAATCATAATCCCATATTTCTCCACTATATCTTATTTTTCCTTTTATTTTAAAAGCTAGACAGTAACAAATTTTTGTACAATGAAAGTCTATTTTACAATCAAGATGATCATAAATTAATTGTTCATATAGAATAATTTTCATCAAGTTGCTTTTAAACTTTCGTGTGTAGTCAAATTATCATCAAATTGCCAGTAACTATTAAATTAGAACAGCTATATATTCTCCATTTAATTGGGGATACATGTCTTTTAGATAGAACTAATTATACCTCTATTTCAAATAATAATGTCTCTTTAAGTCTTAATCTCATTTTGTATGATATCGTCAACACTTAAAAGTCAAATAATTTAACTACGATTCTTTGTATATCACAATGTTTGTGATTTATAGTAATTATGAATGATCCCTTTTGAAAAATATTTTTTAATTTTTAAAATAGTTCTAGATTAATATATGGATTAAATGATTTGATAAATATAAGACTTATCTTATATAAAATAGCTATAAATAAATTTGTACGTAACATTTAATAGCCTTAACCATAAGAATATTTATGCTAAAGCTCTCACTTCTCTCTACTTTCTCTCTCTAGGAGCACGATAGTGATATTACCGTGCCCAGCCATTTGAAATGGCCAGAGGAAGGCTGGCGAAGAAGCAAAACAACAAAGCGGCAGTGGCCATTGAGGCTATTGCAAAAACGATAGGTGTAACGGGAGAATGCCCGGAGGGCGAAGTGAACGATGATGAACCAGGCTGGCCGAAATTACCAAATCGAATTAGTTGACCTAATACACCACTCTCAGGTGCAATTATAGCAGGAATTATGCAGATCAATGACAATCAGAACAAAGAAACAACACCTCAGGCAGTGGGTACATCACATGCGAGTGGAGAACAACCAAATGTTGAAATTAAGGCACAAGAAAACGGAAAAGGGACAGAGATGCAGTTGATACTGGAAGAACCACGAGTAAAGGGCCCTGAGAATAAGACCTGGGCAAATCTGTTTGGCAATAACCGATTTGAACTGAGAGGAATGAACTTAAACTTCGTTGCTCCTATTTTGCAGAATGGGAAAAAGTGGTGGAATTATCAAAGAGTGAGGTTGAGAAGGGAACAGAAAAATAGAGAAATGCTATCATCCTCTATGTAGTAGGCACCACGCCGACGATTGGAGCTCTGGAAAGGTTTGTTGCTAGCCAGTGGAAATTTGTCTCAAAACCTACAGTATACTTTCACAATGAAGGCTACTTTGTTATAAAATTCAATAATATGGATGATAGAGATGCGATACTTTACTCTGGACCTCATACAATTGGCAAAAAGCCAATTATCACAAAGGTGTGGACACCAGATTTTAGCTTCAAGGATTAGATAATTAATACGCCTGACCTGATTCCCGTTTAAGAGGGGATACGTAGGCAGCCCTATGGGTTCGGTCATAATTTAATAAAAATTCCATTTTCCCCCGCTATTGGAACTGGGGCAAAATTTTAAGAAGGACCCTCAAAATTCCGAAGTTAATTTTAGTTCATGCATCGCTAGAAGCGCGCAGAAGCCAAATGTATATAGTGTGAATAAGTCACAACTACTATACCAAAAAATTATGACAGCCACCAAATAATAAATAAGACAATAAAGCAACAATAAAAGGAACACCAGAATTTACGAGGTTCGGCTAATTTTGCCTACTCCTCGGACACAACCAATATTTTATTCCACTCCAAAAATACAAGTGAAATAATACTAAAGAGAGAAGATACAAATGCCTTAAGAAGATAAGAAGGCAAATGAGAGGTGTATTTAAATCCTAAACATTAGGCCTCCTTTTATAGGGTGAAGTACCAACCAAAATTGGTACTTCACCGATGTGGGATTTCTGCCATTCAACAAATCTCCACCTTGGCAAAATTTCACATCTTCAATTTTCTCTCAATAACAAAATTTTAGTTGTGTCTTCATCTTCAATCTTCAGTGTTCAACAATGTTGATCAAATCCAAACAATGTTGAAACTTGACCGCATTTACCACTTTTGTCAGCATATCAGCAGGATTCTCTGTAGTATGAATTTTCTTCACCGTGACTCCACCTTCTTCTATGATTTCTCGTACAAAATGATACCGAACATCAATGTGCTTCGTCCTTGCATGATAAACTTGGTTCTTCGCTAATTGAATAGCACTTTGACTATCACAAAAAATTGTGATACCTTTTTGTTCAACACCAAGCTCCTTTAGCAATCCTTGAAGCCAAATTGCCTCCTTCACAGCCTCTGTAATAGCCATGTACTCTGCCTCTGTTGTAGACAAAGCAACTGTTGACTGCAAAGTAGACTTCCAACTAACTGGTGCTTTTGCAAAAGTAAACACATAACCAGTAGTTGATCTTCGTTTGTCCAGATCACCCGCAAAATCTGAGTCACAATATCCAACTACAGACTGATTGCCTTCCTGCTCAAAAACTAACCCAACATCTACAGTATTATGAATATACCGTAGAATCCACTTCACAGCTTGCCAATGCTTCTTTTCTGGATTATGCATATATCTGCTAATAACTCCAACAACTTGTGAAATGTCAGGTCTCGTACAGACCATTGCACACATCAAGCTACCAACAACATTTGCGTATGGTACCTTTGACATATACTCTCGTTCAGCTTCATCCATTGGCGACATAGTAGTACTTAGCTTAAAATGGGAAGCAAGTGGAGTACTAACTGGCTTAGTCTTGTCATCTATGCCAAAACGTTGAAGTACTCTCTTCAAATATTCCTTTTGAGATAAACAGAGTTTCTTTGAACGTCTATCTCTAATTATCTCCATGCCAAGAATTTTCTTTGCCTCACCCAAATCCTTCATCTCGAACTCCTTCTTCAGTTGAATCTTCAACTTATCAATTTCTTCCGAATTCTTGGAAGCTATCAACATATCATCAACATATAGGAGAAGATATACAAAGGAACCATCTTTAAGCTTGTGCAAATACACACAATGATCGTATTTGCTTCTCTTGTACCCTTGCCGCAACATAAACTCGTCAAATCGCTTGTACCATTGTCTAGAAGATTGTTTCAATCCGTACAACGATTTTTCAAGTTTGCACACCATATTTTCTTTTCCAACAACTTTGAATCCTTCTGGCTGATTCATGTAGATTTCCTCCTCCAAGATTCCATGTAAAAATGCAGTTTTTACATCCATCTGAACTAGTTCCAAATCCAACTGTGCTACCAAAGCCAACATAATTCTAATGGAGGAATGTTTTACAACTGGAGAAAACACTTCATTGTAATCAATTCCCTCCTTTTGAGCATATCCTTTGGCCACCAATCTTGCTTTGTAGCGAACATCTACTTGGTTAGGAAATCCTTCCTTCTTTGCAAATACCCATTTGCACCCAATTGCTTTCTTTCCCTTCGGGAGATTGGCCAATCTCCATGTATGATTCTGATGAAGGGACTGTATTTCATCATTCATGGCAATCCTCCACTTATCTTCTTCTGAACTTTGGACTGCGTCTTTATAAGTGGTAAGAACATCATCAGCTATAATTGAGGTTGCACAAGCAATCGTCTCTATGAGACGAACATGTTTCGTTATTGTCTTTTTTGGCCTGCTGGTTGCTATTGATTCAAGTTGTTGTTGAGGTTCCTGAGTTGGAATCTCCTCTACTAGCTCTCCTTCCAGAGGATAATCTTCATTTGTTTCCTCCTCTGCTTCTTGTGTAGAAAAAATAAATTTTCCCTCAAACCCCACCTGCTTAGAAGCATTTTCATTTTGTTTGGTATCTTCTGTTACCTTTTTTATCATAGCAGATTCATCAAAGGTAACATCCCTGCTGAATATTACTTTCTTTGTCATAGGACACCATAAGCGATATCCTTTGACTCCAGAAGTAATTCCCATAAAAATAGCCTTCTTTGCCCTTGGATCCAATTTTGACTCCGTCACATGATAATATGCAGTTGAGCCAAACACGTGCAAAGAGTTATAATCTACAGCAGGTTTTCCATACCATTTTTCAAATGGTGTCTTGCCATCAATAGCAGCAGATGGTAGACGATTAATGAGGTGGCATGCATATGTAATTGCCTCAGCCCAAAATTCTTTGCCCAAGCCAGCATTGGACAACATACACCGTACCTTCTCCAGCAAGGTCCGGTTCATACGTTCTGCCACTCCATTCTGTTGTGGTGTATGTCTAACAGTGAAGTGTCGGACGATGCCATCATTTTCACAGACCTTATTGAAATGATCATTTTTGTATTCACCTCCATTGTCTGTGCGAATACACTTGATCCTCCTGCCTGTTTGATTCTCCACCATCGTCTTCCATTTGAGAAAAATTCCCAGCACTTCATCTTTGTTTTTCATTGTATACACCCACACTCTTCGAGAAAAATCATCAACAAAGGTTACAAAATAGTGCTTCCCACCCAATGAAGGTGTTTTGGAAGGACCCCAAACATCAGAGTGTACATAATCCAAAATGCCTTTAGTATTATGGATCGCTGTACCAAATTTAACCCTTGTCTGTTTCCCTTTGACACAATGCTCACAAAACTCCAAGTTGCAAGCCTTTACTCCTTTTAACAATCCTTGATCTGATAGAGTTTTCAAGGATTTTCCTCCAGCATGTCCCAAGCGCATGTGCCATAGCTTGGTTGCTTCTGCCTCTTTGTCGTCACTGGATGTTACTGTCGCTGTCCCAATAACTGTACTGCCACGATAGCGGTACATATTATTATTCTTCCGATTAGCCTTCATTACCACTAGTGCACCGGAGCATACTCTCATCACTCCATTTTCTGCAATGATTTTGAACCCTTTTGATTCTAGGGCTCCCACAGAGATGAGATTCTTCTTCAAATCCGGTACATATCGAACATCTATCAATGTTCTGATCATTCCATCATGGTTCCTTAATCGTATTGAACCAATGCCATATGAGGTAAGAGGGCTGTTATTTGCTGTGTGGATGACTCCATATTCTCCTTCTTGAAATTCCACGAACCAGTCCTTGTTGGGACACATATGATAACTACAAGTCGAGTCCATCAACCATACGTCTGATGATGTTGATGACTCTATTGTAACTAATGAAAAGTCTGAATCATCACAATCGACTATATTTGAATCCATAATGGCCTTTCCATTGTTATGTTTGGCCTTATTCTTTAACTTCGGACAGTCTTTCTTCCAGTGCCCCTTTTCTCGACAAAAGGCACATTCATCTTTGCTGGGTTTAGATATTGACTTGGATCTTCCCTTCTTTGTCCTCATTTGATTTTGAGGACGACCCCTCGCAACCAGTGATTCTCCTTCTCCACCCTTTTGTTTTTCTCCCTTTCTTTGTTCATAGCTGTACAAGCCGAACAAACTTCTCTGAGAGAAATTTCGTCATTCCCATGGAGTAGAGTAGTTTCAAGGTGCTCGTACTCATCAGGAAGTGACCCCAATAACATTAAGGCCAAGTCACCATCATCAAAAGTTGCGGCCATATTTTGCAAATCTGTGACCAACTTATTGAAACTGGTGATATGTTCGTTCATTGTGGTACCAGGAACATAGGTGAAGCGAAACAGTCTCTTCTTCATGTACAATTTATTTTGACTGTTTTTCTTCAAAAATTTATCCTCCAGTGCTTTCCATAATTTACTTGCAGAAGTTTCCTTTGTGTATGGATATTTCTGCTCTCTAGCAAGGTAGGATCGAATGGTACCGCAAGCAACACGGTTGATAATTCTCCAATCTTCTTCTCCAATAACATCTGGTTTCTTTTCTTCAATGGCCAGATCTAGCCCTTGTTGAAAAAGGACATCTAGAACCTCGCCTTGCCACATCCCAAAATGTCCGGACCCGTCAAATATTTCTACCGCAAATTTCGCATTTGACACAATTCTTGTCATAAGCGAAGATGCCAATGATGACGTATTGTTGACACTTGATGTAGATTCTTCTTGTTTATTGTCTCCCATCTTTGACACAAATATTATTTAATAGCTGACGACACAAATCAAGATTATTTCCTTTCTGGTGTGGAAGATCAGACTAAGCTGCAACCACAGAGCATACTCAGACAGAACCTTGACTCAGTTACCAAGATAAATCTTTTCTGATGTGGAAGATCAGACTATGCTGCAACCACAGAGCATACTTAGACAGTACCTTGGCTCTGATACCAATTGTTGCGGAAGCCAAATGTATATAGTGTTACTCCCTGAAGCTTTCAAGGTGAAGGATCCAAATGGAAGGCAATTTGTTTACAAGGTAGAATATGTATGGAAACCGGAATACTTTTGGAACCTGTTTGATGATTGACCACTGCTGTAAAGAGCCAAAACAACTAGAAAATCCAAAAGTTGTGAGGAACAATGTACAGAAGAAAGTGTGGCAGGCAAAAAGAACAATTTCTTAAGTACAGGAAAAAGAGAATGATCAAGTGAGAGCAAACCTCGAGGAAGGGAAGCGAGTAGAGTCAGACATTACTGAAGGTTGGAAGGAAGTAAAGGGCAAATCAGCTGCTAAACCGGCTCATGTTACTGATGACGGGTGTATGAGTATAACAAATGGATTCAATGTGTTGAATAAGCAGAGTGAGAAATTACAAATGCCAGAACAAGAATGTCACGCTGAAAGAGGCCAATGTAGTAGAAGTGGGAACACAAGGGTAATACAAAATCTCTTTAATCCGACATGAAAATAGTAGCTTGGAATATTAGGAGTCTCAATAAGTTGTTCAAGTAAAAGGAGTTATATAGATTCATTAGGATGAACAAAAATCCTACTGGCTATAATAGAACATAGAGTTACTAAAACAAATGCCAATCAAATACTGAAGAAGGTTGCAACAGGGTGAGTTGGGCTACTAACTATGAAACAAATGGTAAAAAAAGGATATGAGTAATATGGGGTCCAAATATTATACAATTTAGTGGATGATGAAGAGTAATCAGTTGATACATGGAAAAGTCTCTATTGGTGCACTCAATTTACAGTTCTATTTTACAGCAGTATATGGCCAAACAGCAAAATATTATGGCATGAATTAGAGGTGATTCATAGTGGAACTGATGGGGCATGGATTGCAATGGGGAACTATAATGCAATACTAGGGATAGATGACACAGTCAATGACAATCCAATGCAAGAAGCTGAGATACGGGACTTTAGGAATTTCATGTTGAATGACAACATGAATGAATTAAAGTATATATGGAGGAAATTCACATGGACAAATAGCCATGTGTGGAGCAAAATCGATAGAATCATTATGAATACAAAATGGATGACAACAATAAAACAAATGAAAGTGATAGTTATGGATCCATTTATCTCTGACCATTCTTCTCTAAGTATTCAATTTGAAGACACTGCTCAGGCAGATCCAAAGCCATATCGCTTTTATAACTATATGGCAGAGATACCAGAATTCCTAAAGGTGGTGGAGATGCATGGAACACACCTAGCAAATGGCAGGGGATGCAAAAAGTGTGGCTGAAGCTTAAAAAGGTTAAACGGGATTGAAAAAACTACATACTAAGGAATTCAAAGGGGCCAAGGAGAAAGTACAAACGATTAGAAGGCAACTACAAGAGACACAAGAACAAATGAAGGAAACAGATCACCAGACATCTCTTTTTGAAATTGAGAAGGAGTTAAGAGTATAACTAGAGAAATGGGGATTGATAGAGGAAAGTATAGTGCGACAAAAATCAAGAACCAGTGGCTAAAACTTGGGGATTCAAATAGGGAGTACTTTTATGCTTTTCTGAAGAATAGAATATCGCAGAATAATATCAAATCCCTTGTTAATCAAGCATGAACACTGTTGCAAATAGAACATGAGGTGAAAGAGGAAGTAGTGGGGTTTTATAGAGCTGCTGGGTAAAGTTGCAGAACAAATGCCCGTGATAAATCCAGAAATAATAAAAAATGGACAAATGCTGATAAGAGAATATCAATTGAAACTAATAGAGCCAATCATCACTGAAGAAATATATACAATAGTGAGGGACATAGTTGACAAAAAAGCCCCAGGGTGTGATGGATTCAATGATTTCTTCTTTAAGAAAGCATGGGCTGTTATAGGAGAAGATGTGATCAATGCAACAAAACAGTTCTTTGCCACTGAGGAGCTTTACAAGCCAATCAACTATACTTTAGTAACTTTGATCCCAAAGGTTAAAAGCCCAAGTTCAATTAAAGAGTACATGTCAATTTCATGTTGTACTGTGATGTATAAGATAATATCAAAAGTGCTCACCTCAAGATTACAAATGGTCATGGATAGTCTCATTGATGTTTGTCAGGCTGCTTTTATCCCAGGAAGAATCATCTCAGATAACATCATATTAAGTCATGAACTAGTGAAGAGATATGGGAGGAAAAGGATAACTCCAAGATGCATGATTACGCTAGACATGCAAAAAACTTATGACTCTTTGGAGTGACGTTTTCTGGAGCAAATTCTGATTAATATGAATTTTCCAATCTGCTTTATGAAATGGATTATGAAGTACATTACTACTGTTTCCTACTCTATTTTGATAAATGGAAGGCCTACAAGCCAATTCCCAGCAAAAAAAGGACTGAGACATGGAGATCCATTGTCCCCATTCTTGTTTGTATTAGCCATGGAGCTAAGCAGATTGCTCAGAATACTGAAATACCAACCATATTTTAATTACCACCCAAGGTGTGAGAAACTACATATAATCCAGCTGGGATTTGCCGATGACCTTCTATTGTTCTATAGAGGTGATGAAATCTCTATTCACGTGCTATACGATTGCTTCATGGAGTTCTCTAGGGTGTTAGGACTAAAAGCAAACAAAAGCAAAAGTTCTATTTACTTTGGTAGAGTAAGCCTAGCATTGCAATAGGTTGTTGTGGATAAACTTAGTTTCACCAAAGGAATGCTTCCTATTAGATATTTGGGGGTCTCTCTAAGTACAAAAAGGATGTCTGTTATACAGTTTCAACCACTGTTGGATAGGATGATAGGAAGAATAGCATCATGGACTGCAAAATTTTTATCGTATACAAGACGAATTCAATTGATCAAGAGGGTCTTATTTTCTATCCAAATCTACTGGTTCCAAATTTTTGTCTTCCCAAAGAAAGTTATACAACTGATAGAAACAATCTGTATAAAATTCCTATGGTCTGGGGGAGTTGATATATCAAAGAGAGCTTTAATAGCATGGAACAAACTGTGCCAACCAAAAGTTGCTGGTGGGTGAAACTTGCTAGATATATCCAAGTCGAACAAGGCTGTTATATCTAAGTTACTCTGGAATATAGCTCAAAAAAAGGATAAGCTATGGATGCAGTGGATATACATATACTATGGGAGAGGTAAAGATATAGGAGAAATTGAACAAAAACAGGCTTGGTGGATGGTGAAAAAGATCCTGAAGGCTAAGTAATACATGATTGATGCAGACATAAATCTGACAGAGATTCTCGATATGGAGAACTTATCCATCAAAAACTTATACATGATGCTAAGAGGAGAACAACAAAAAATGCCATGGAGAAAATTTGTGTGCAATAATGGAGGAGTGCCCAAATGGATTTTTATCCTTTACCTGGCTATCATGGGCAAGCTAAGCACTAGGGACAGATTAGCAAGATGGGGGTAACAAACGACTTACAATATCCTCTGTGCAACGTCGAAGAGGAGAACATTGATCATCTATTTTTCAAGTGCACATTTGCAAAGTCCATCTGGAGAAAACTACTACAATGGATGGGTATTACAAGACAGGCCATGGAGTGGAAATATGAGATAGCTTAGGCATATTGCCATGCAAAGGGTAGATCAGCCAATGATGAGATATAAAGAATGGCTTTAGCTGGATGTGCCTAACATGTGTGGCATGAAAGAAATCAGAGGATCTTTAGGGCACAACAGAAGCAACAAGGGATAATAGTCAAGCTGATTATCCAAATGATATGTGGAAGAGGCCATCTGCTGTCCAGACTCAGAAGAAGACTTGAAGAGTTAAACTTTTATCCATGACTAGGAGTTGTTGAGGAGTACCACACTACACTTGATTCATTGATTGATAGTTAGCTATTAGTATAGGTAGTATAGGATGATACTAAGTACTAGAAAATGTCCAGCCTTAGTGAAATTTTATTTTTTTTGAGCTGTAAATTTCCGCTTTGGTAATAAAATTTGATAATTATCAAAATGTTATGAAATAAAAGCAATTTAGTAAAACATGAACAATAAATAAAAGCAATTTAGTAAAACATGAACAAGAAATAGAGATAGAGAGAAGGAAGAGATTTTCTTCTTCAATTGTGTGTATTTTTCTATCTATTACAAGGCCTTTATATAGGCATGAAAAGTGAAGAAAATATGTCATGGAATATGTCATTGAACATAGAAAATATGTCATTGAATATGTCATTAACCATTTGAGAGAAAGATCATGGAGGAAGAGTAGACATCCACCATATTTTGATTTTTATCATAACACTCCCCCTTGGATGTCCATAAATAATGTGCCTCGTTAAAACCTTATTAGGAAAAAACCCTATGGGAAAAAAATCCTAATGAAGGAAAAAGAGTACACATATTTAGAAATACGCCTTTTGGTTGCCTCGTTAAAAACCTTGCAAGGAAAACCCAATGGGACAAAACCTTGTAAGGGAAAAAGAGTACAACGCGTATTAACTCCCCCTGATGAGATCATCAGTTCACATCGTTGAGCCTTCGTATCCCAATCTTGTACACTAGTTTCTTGAAGGTTGACGCCGGTAGATATTTGGTGAACAAATCAGCCATATTATCACTTGAACGGATCCGTTGCACATTAATATCACCATTCTTTTGAAGATCATGTGTGAACAATAATTTAGGTGAAATGTGCTTTGTCCTAACTCCTTTATGAATCCTCCCTTTAATTGGGCTATGCATGTTGTATTTTCTTCATACAAAACTTTGGGTAGTTTATCACACTTCAAACCACATTTGTCTCGAATAAGATGTATAGTAGACCTCAACCATACACATTCTCGACTTGCTTCATGAATATCAATTATCTCAGCATGATTAAAAGAAGTAGCCACGATTGATTGCTTAGTCGATCACCAAGATATGATAGTGCCACACATGTAAACACATAACATGTTTGAGATCAAGCCTTGTGTGTGTCAGATAAATACCCCACATCGACATAACCAATAAGATCGGTATTGCAATCATTGCCATAAAATAAGCCCACACCGGTAATCCCCCTTAGATAACGCAATATGTGCTTGATTTCATTCCAATTTCTCCCTGAGCGGAGCTATATCTTGCTAAGACATTAACTGAAAAAGTTATGTCATGTCTTGTAGTGTTAGCAAGATATATTAGCGCACCAATTGCATTAAGATATGGCACTTTAGGACCAAGAAGTTCTTCATTATTTTCATGAGGTCAGAGTGGATCTTTATTTATATCGAGTAATCTCACAACCATCGGGGTACTTAATGGATGTGTTTTATCCACATAGAAGCTCTTTAAAATCTTTTTAGTGTATGCTGATTGAAGGACAAAAATTCCATCTTTCATATATTCAATTTGCAGACCAAGACAAAATTTTGTCTTTCCAAGATCTTTCGTTTCAATTTCTTTAAACAGTCTACTGCTTTAGGAAGCTCTCCGGGAGTTCTAATGATATTTGAATCATCAACATACATGGCGATTATAACAAATTCAAATCCATATCCTTTTATAAGGACACAAGGACAAATTGAATTATTCTTATACCCTTCTTTCAACAAGTATTCTCTCGGGCGATTATACCACATGGGCCCTGATTGTTTCAATCCGTATAAGGATTTTTGAAGCTTTATTTAATAAATTTCTTGGAAACCTTAATATGCTCCAAGACAATTTAAATCTTTCAATGATATCCACTATACGCATATCAAGTTTTTCATATATTGCCAGATTAAAACCTGAAGTGACTATATCCACTATAAGAGAACATGTTTCCATATAATCAATGTGAGGATATTTACTAATTTTCTTGTGCCACAAGTCGTCTTTATGTCTATCGACTTGAACCTTTCGCACAAGAACACATTTATACCTTAATTGACTTTATACTTTCAGGTGTTGGACTATCCGACCAACTTCACATTTTTCAAGTGAAGTCAATTTCATTGCGTATTTTTTTTATTTGGCCAATCTTTTATCCGTCCAAATTTCATGATAGATTTGATCTGAAGATCCTCGTCAATATTAATCATATTGAGCGCTACATTATATTAACAATATCGTCGACAATCATTTTATGTCGGTTCCATTATTATCCAATAAAGACATAACTTATTGAGATATCTTTATTTCATTATTTTCAGGTACCTGAGCCTCTCCCATGAGGTCTTATGAAGTGTTATGTCGTGGTGCTCTTCTAGGGAACTTGCCTCCTTATTCTGATCATTTTGAATATTTGTCTCTCTCCTTCTTCAAGGAGTTTTATCTTAGGAACCGATTGGTCTGTAAATTTCCGCTTTGGTAATAAAATTTGATAATTATCAAAAAAGTTTGTACGTATTATCAAATTAATCTTTAAAACTAAATTTATCAATTTTCACTAAAGCGCAAAAATAATATTTTTTTCACCCGCAAAAGTGTTAGTGTATTTATTAGTGTGAGCCGTTTCAAATTTAACTCTACGTGCCAATCAGTTACTCATTGGCCGACTCAACTTTCAAGTGATAAGTCGGCTTTTCCTATTTAATAAAATGGATACCAAAGTGCTCCATTTTTTTAATTTTAATTTAATTTGTTACAACTCACATGTAAAAGAGGTCCTATTTGGAGTAAGTGCATAACAGAAGTTGTTGACAAGAAAGTCAGTCCAAAGTTTTTTGGAAAATTTCAGGAAATTCGCAGGCGCTATCTTTCGAGTGACTTGTTCACTGTACAATAGTTTGCCTGCACTGGACAAGTTCAGTGCGACTTCAACTTTTTTCTTATTTTCTTTTAAATATGTTATGTAATATAGCTTTGTTTTAGAGTACTAACGATAAAATTGTCTTTGTATGACTTATAGGTCATGAGTTCGAGCCGTAGAATCAGCTACTAGTATTTGCATCAGGATAAGCTATTCACATCACACGCCTTAGAGTGCGGTCCTTCCCTGAACCTTACGTAAACGCACGATACTTCATACACCAGGTTGTCCTTTATCTATATAGCTTAGAATATAAACTGTAATTTCATTAAGCTTTCGTGGAGCACAATCTTTAGTCTTACACTTTTATAAGAAAGTAAAATATTTTTGAGAAGAAGCATGAATGGTACGACAATCATGCAGTTTTTCATGTTATTATTCGAAAAGAGTTGGTTGTTTGAAATTGCATGCACACTTTTTTTGAGAATATTTTAAGGGAATTTTTTCTAAGAAAAAAATACCTTGAGCCAGTTGCAATAAAGTCTTTTTTTTGAATAGTTACAAATAATAACTTACCTTTTCTTTTTCTGAAAACTTATTCAGAAAAAACTTTTCGGTTGTCCTAACAGAAATGGTATTCTTTTCCCAAAAGGGAAAAAGAAAAGAAGAAAACGCGCCAAGGAGCGCAAGTTAGCAGGATAGAGTAAGAAATGCGCATGATAAGGTAAATAACAGCTCATATATTCCAGCTTTTATTTTAGTTTTAATTTTAGTTAACGCCGAATCAAACAAACGGTGCGTTTCTCGGACATTGTCAGCACACATGTTATTACATTACATCTAACATTATGTTATGCAACAAATTAAACCACCATTTCTTCAAATCTATACAACACCCCTCCTCCTTCTTCTTCTATCTTTTTTCAGAACCCAAAATACCCAGAAAAAGAAGCAAAAATTAAGGCGAAAAACTCCATTTTTATGCTCCTTTAAACATTGACAACTCTTTTCTCTGTCCCCAGGGCAAAAAGAAAAAAAAACAGTATTGTGTACGCACCACTATGGAATTTTTATCTTCGCACCGTACGTTTTTCTTTTTATGTTTTTTTAATTACATTTTGTTATTTTATGTTCTTTTACGTTTTCCCTGATAAAATACATGAGTTTGGAATCTGGGGGTTTTTATTCTTGATTTTTAATGGTCATTATGAGATCTTTGGTTATATTAAAATGGTTTACTTTTGGTGTGAGTGAGATTAATTTAATTTTTACATTTTGTGATCGTGTATTTGATTAGATATTTAGGTTAGATTTTGTGATTTAAGATGTTTTGATGTGGTTGTTTAATCTTTTGTTTGTATAGGTCATTGTTGGATTTGCGTTGACCAAATACATTGACAGTCAATGAAGGAGTAATTTTGGGAAGTTACATTTGCTTTGATTGGAAAAAAAAGATACAGTCTTTATCTGATTTGAGAGAGGGACCTAATAATGTTGTCTAAGGGTGAACATCAAACGGTCCCATTGTCTGTGTTGTTAAAGCGTGAATTGGCTAATGAGAAGATTGAAAGACCTGAGATTTCTCATGGTCAAGCTAGTCAAAGCAAAAAAGGCGAAGACTTTACGTTTGTTAAGACCGAATGTCAGCGAGTTTTGGGTGATGGAGTTGCCACTTATTCTGTTTTTGGAGTAAGTTTCTTATGCTTCTTGAGGAAAAGGTCTCATTTATATGCTAATGTTGTAGATTCCTTGTTACATATGTCTTTGTGTTAATATTTGTTATTGTTGGATTAGCAGATTGATTTCTTGTAGAATCCAGTAAGTGCTTGATTTTGTGTGTATGGTTGAGAAAAATAACTGCTTATTGCTATTGAGAGAGGGTGATCTTTTACTGATGCTGCTTTTGCTTCTTTGACTTTATTGTCTAAAATGGATTATGCAAAATGCAAGTAATCAGTTCAAGAAGGAGAACTCTTTGTTTGTTCCTATTATCATTGCGCAGCATCTAGGAAGTAGAGGTGTATATTGCGGTTGATTCGCTTTAAAATTTTGATAGCCACCATTTGATTATACTATTTAACGATGCAAGGAGATAAAGAAAGTTGTATTCATTAAACAAGTGAAACTTGAGGCATGGGGTGTTGCCCTGTTAGCTCTTGTGTGGGTTGTATGTAAGGAGAGAAATAGGAGACAGTTTGAAGGGATAGAAAATGCTTTGTAAATCTAAGGAATAGTCTTTTCATCTTTAGTTTCCTTTTGGTGCACCATGAAGTCCCTGCTAGTATAGATGATTGAGTGTCTCTTGTAGATTCTCTACTTTTCGGTATTCGGTTTGTATGCCAAAAATATACCCCATCAATTAATAAATAAGTTTCCTTATAAAAAAAAAGTGAACTTAACTTATTGTTCAGATAGGCATTCACGGAAACTGGCTAATGCGACATGTGGCTGTGATGCAACTTTGATACAGACTAGCCTGCTGTTTGTTATCTAGGATTCGATGCCTTGTGAATTTGGTTGGCTTCTTGAAGTATTCTAATGATATCTCTAGTTGTACAACTCTGTGTAGTAAGTTATGTTTTTGACTTGTAAATCTTATAAGATAGTTTCCGTCTCTGCTTTTATAAGTTGGTGGTCTTTTTCCTTTTCTTATTTTCTATTTATGGGCCTTATCCTTATAATGGCTTTTGTCACTGTGACTTACTTTTATTTTTCCCCAACTTTCTGACATATCAGTAGAGATGCATTTCAGTTCTTCTCAATTTTAATGCGTGTTTCAAGTATGGAATTTCTGCGTTAATTCTAGCGAAAATCTTTGCTGTTGACCTTGAAATTCTTTTTAAGATGTTAAATTTCAATTATTCGCATTCCCTTTTCCTTTCTTAAATTATGCCGTCTTATAATGTGTAATCTCCCACCTTTGCAGTTATTCGACGGGCACAATGGGTCAGCAGCCGCCATATATGCTAAAGAAAATCTCTTGCAGAATGTGTTGGGTGCTATTCCTCCAGATCTTAGCAGAGATGAATGGATTGCAGCACTTCCTAGAGCTTTGGTTGCAGGATTTGTCAAAACAGATAAAGATTTCCAAGAAAGAGGTACGAGTAATTTCTTTATTCATTTCTGGAAACATGATATTGCAATTTGGTATGCATAAAAAGAGTTTAGTTTTGTGTTGGTATTATGCCTGCTTGATCAAACATAGCACAAAAGGCATGCGATGTTCCACATGTTGATGCAAGACTTGTTATTACTTTGAGGCTTTTGAATTCTAGCCTTCATATTTGCTTCGGATGATATCTACATGTTTTCTTCAGCTCTTGCTATATGCTTTTTTCTTTCTGGATTTTGGCTTCTATTATTACTATCTCCAATTACCTTATTTCCAATATTGTCGAAACGATCTAATTTTCTCCTACTATACTATGCAGCAAAAACCTCAGGGACAACAGTCACGTTTGTCATAATTGAAGGATGGGTTGTAACAGTTGCATCAGTTGGCGATTCTCGGTGCATACTAGAATCAGCTGAAGGAGGAATTTATTATCTATCAGCTGATCATAGGCTTGACTGCAATGAAGAGGAGTAAGATTAATGCCTTTCACCCATTGATTAATATATTTTCACCTTTTGCATTAAGGTATTGATTATATATGTTTTTAATTGAATAGGAGGGAACGTATAATAGCCTGTGGTGGAGAAGTTGGCCGGCTTAATGCTGGTGGTGGTACAGAGGTATGTTGGTTGTCAGTTTTACATATAGTCTCTGGTTTTAAAACATCACGACAACAACCCCCCGGGCCCCGCTTGAACATACAAAAAATACCTCTTCTCCCTTGTCTCCTTGAAGTTAGTAGCTACAGGCCACGACTCATTTACTATGTATTGGCATGTCCTATTTTATGGTTCACTTTTTACTTTTCATTTTCTCAGACTTTCTTCTCCCGGAAGAAGTTTCGTGAAGTGGGTTAGCTTTGTGCTTTTTGTCTTACCAGTGATTGAAATTCATTTCAGATTGGTCCTTTGAGATGTTGGCCTGGTGGGCTCTGCCTCTCGAGATCCATTGGAGATATGGATGTTGGTGAATATATAGTTCCTGTACCCTATGTGAAGCAAGTGAAGGTTGGTCTATGAGGTTTTCTGCTCTGTTTTTTATGTGCTTATCCCATTGCTCTTCATTTCCTTTGTGTATCTGCAACAATAGATTTGCAGCTTGAGTTCACCTGGAAAGACCACTTCTTGGCACAATAAATAAATACACAGCTCTACCTCTTGCCCACTATTCTGTAGATTGTCAAATTTCGGGTATGAATAGTACAGTTTGATTTTAGGCTCTATACTAAAGCTTTTAATATTTCTTGGTTGAAATGTCAGTAAACCTTGTGCTTGACAGTGAGGGTGGACTCTAGTCAAGATTTCTTTCTTTGGTTTTCCTGGAAACGATTTTCCACGGCCTGGTGGTTTTGCTTTTTTTTTTTTTTTTGTTGCTTTGGATGCTTGTTTGATGATACACAACGACTATAAGCCTTTAACCCAGTCTTGTTTGGTGCAATTATTGGGGGAGAAAGTGTACTGTTTCCTGATTTTAGTTTGTCCCGAATCTTTTTTGTATCTTTGCATTTAAGGGCAAAGGCATAGCATATTACAATCATTAGCTTGACATCAATGATACCATCCCTTTTAAAGAACTCAATGTGTGTGTGGTGGACGGAGAGATAGAGTTGATAGTACTTGGGGTTGCTGGATGTTACTCAGCATATAGAAGTTTAAGTCAATATAGCGAGCTATGTAATATTTAATAGAAATCAATGTAGTTCCTGGCTTCCCTCAGCCTAGAAACCTCGGAACACTGGATTTTATTCTTTTCATTTTCTGAAGAAGGGATTTTATATGTTCCTTTTAACATAGAATAACAACTTCTAGATTGGCCTGAATGTTTTGGTCTTCTATTTTGCACAAGCTCTTTTTTTTCTTTCCTAATTGGAAGTCATATCTCGTATCTGTTCTAAACAATTTTAAGCATTATGTCAACAGCTATCAGCAGCAGGTGGAAGGCTTGTAATAGCAAGTGATGGTGTCTGGGATGCTTTATCTGCAGAAATGGCTGTTGAATGCTGTCACGGAATGCCTGCAGATGCTTCCGCCTCTCAAATTGTTAAAGTATGATTATGTACTTGATATGTGATGTCTTTACTTGATTGGATTTACTTCTATCTAGTCTTAACTCTTACTCCAATATGCAGGAAGCTGTACAGCCAAAAGGGATTCGAGATGATACGACCTGTATTGTGGTCGATATACATCCCCCAGAAAAACCAATTCCTCCACCGCCTCCCAAAAAGTCAGGAAAAGGAGTATTCAAGTCTATGTTTCGCAAAAGAACTTCGGCGTCGTCTTCTGATATTCAGAAGGATTTTTGTGAACCGGATGTAGTGGAAGAACTATTTGAGGAAGGATCCGCATCTCTTTCAGACAGGTTCGTCACATGCTAAGTGTTTCTTTGAATCTGATGTGCAAATTGGAATTCCCTTCAGATATAGCGGTGGGCTCAGATCTAGTGCTTATATTTGCTTTCTTCCTATGATTTCAGGTTAGACGCGAAGTATCCAGTGTGCAACATGTTTAAGTTATTCATATGTGCGGTCTGTCAAGTAGAGATAAAGCCAGGTCAAGGTGTTTCAATACATGCTGGCTCCTCGAACACAAGACATTCGCGGCCATGGGATGGACCTTTCCTATGCTCAAGCTGCCAAGAGAAGAAAGACGCCATGGAAGGAAAGAGACCTTTTGGAGGTCAGATGCCCCACTTTCTGTAGACACGCTGAACTCGTTTGCCTTGAAATATATTTGATCATCCTTACTTTACTATTCACAGATGCAAGATATAATAGTGAGTGACGAGTTAACCGGAGGTGCAATACTAACGACTGCTTCATAGACGATTACAATTGGGAGGTATGGCATTGTAGTCCCAATGGTTCTTTCTGTTTCAGTAAACAAAGAATGCGAACTGGCTTCTTTGATTGGTGGGATACATTGCATTAATATTTCTAGTTTGCCTCCTCTATCTCAGAAGATGGAGCTCTGAAATTCTAGTACATAGTCCACTTTCTGAGAATGATTAAAATTTGGAATATATGCCTAATACATCAGAGGTAAATTCTCTGATTTTAATCAAATGTATACTCGTATCGTCCTTAGTAGTGAATCGTAGTGAGGGAAAGCGATTTTTCGTTGTAACATCAGTAGTTAGTAAGTTTGGTTATAGGATCCTTAAGAGTTTTGTTTTTCTTTTTCCATTTTTCCCTCCTTGTTCTCCCTATAAGGAGAAACTTGCTGATCACCCTCTTATTAAATTAATTCTTGTATTATGCATTAATTACTCGCAAGAAGCGTTAGCACTGGATTCTGGCACTTATTTCCTATATGTTCTCTATATTTCTGCCTGATTGCTTTATCCTATTTGTGTTGAAAGTATCAATGTACAGACTTCTTTTTGTGTCATCTTTTCATCTATTCTAGTTTGAAATACCTTTACAAGAGCTTTTGGCAAGTCTTTGATTTCTTTGACTGACTATTTTTTAAAGCCGGCTTAGGCTTATCCTTTCGGGAATGGCCCAGTTGGTTTGGAGGGTGGTCATCTTGGAGGGTGGTCATCCATACAGATGACCTGAGATCAACCCCCCTCAATGCCTTTTGGGTCGAGACTGTCGCACAGAGCTTGCCTAGTGCGGTTTACATCCCTGTGTGATTTGCAGTCTATTACACAGTACGGGATTTACCCGGAGTGCTCACTCGAAGGCGGCTGTAGCGAAAAAAGCTGGCTTAAGCTATGAGAATTGACACAAAATCTAGGTACATATATGTAAATTCTGGACTTGCAATGATGTGACAATGTACCAAATAGTTGGACTGCTCGAAAACATCATCATTGATATTCTTGGTCTGGAATTGCTCTTTCCTTTGTCAAATCACATTCTTTCATCTGAAAAAAATCAGAAAAATTATCTGGTTTTTTTGTGTGAGCCTCAGGAGAGAAGCATTAACATTACAATTGTGTACCTCTCCTGTTATTTAAAAAGATACTACTACTCTATAAAACTACCAATTAAAACATAAGTTATGTGCGAGACACAATAACATTCACCACTACTAAAAACATAATTAAGTTAATAAAAATGTACGTTTTTTAATATCTTAAATTTTTAGATGAGGTCACATTATGTCATATACACTCCACATGTCCAGCCACGAGCGTGCAGAGGAAGGAGATGTTAAGTATCCTTCATTTGTTGATCGAATAAATTATTGTCTCCTTATATAGTCTTGAGCTAATTTTTGAATTGCATTAGACTTAAGGTAGCAAGTCGTCTTAGCTCAGCGGTAGAGCGCACAACTTTTAACTACGTGGTCGCGGCAATACTGTGATTTTGCTTTTCCTGAGCTAAAGGTCTATCGAAAACAGCCTTAAGACTGCGTACGCACTATCTTCCTTAGACTCCATTTGTAGTATTACACTTGATCTATTATTGTTGTTGTTAGAGTCAAGGTCCATTTGGGTACAAGAAAGAGGACATAGAGAAACAAACATGGTATAGAACAAAGACTACACAGTCAAAGAACAAAGATCCTTGGTGGAAAAAAACTCTCTTTTTCTGCTTTGCCCACTTGAAACCTATGTGCCTTTTTCTTCTCTCTCTCTCTCAAAAGACAGTAAGAGTTGTAGGATGGCAAGACAAGAAACAAGCAAACATCTCTTATCTTTAGCTTAAGATATAAAATAAAAAATTGAGTGGTGTTTAATTTAGTGGAGAAGACGAGTCTGTCCACTCAAAATAATGGCTCTATGATTGAGATGTTGACCTTAACTAAGCAGCCAAAATTCTTCTTCTGTGGTATAACATGTTCTGTAAAATGGACCACTTAGTACACGTGTGTGTGGACCCTACTACCCCCAACCCCCTCCCCCCAAACCCCTTACCTAACTATTAACTCTCTACTATACTACTTTCCTATGTTCTTTTTGGTCTTTAATGCACTTGTTTTTTTTTTTTTACTTTCTTTTTCTTTAAACACTTCGTACCATATCATATTCCATATCTCTTTCATATAAAGCATTTACCCTGTTTAGACAGAATCTTTGAGTTGTTTATTAATGGTACTAGGTTTGATCCTAGATAAAATTATCTTGGCGTTAAATCATGTCGGACAGTCAAAAGTGTAATATGATCTGATTAGGGGTGGCCAAATGGTTGAAAGAAACGGTTAATCACTCATATTATCCACTAAAAAATGAGTTGGATAATGAACTTTTTAAAAACGAGTCAAATATGGATAAGAAACATATAATCTATTTAGAAAATGTATAAGCAATGGGTAACCAATGAGTCTAACTTTTACATTTGTAAAGCCTCAAATTGGGGATTCCTCAAGTTAGGGAAACCAAGAATTCTTCCAAAAGTGATCATATGCAAGAAGTCATGGATAATATGGTTACTCATATTATCCGCCGGTTAATCCGTTTTTTATCCGTATTAAATATGAATTGGGTCGGATAATTGATCCGTTTTTCATTACCCGTTTTTATCCTGAACCATATCCGACCCGACTCACCTGTTTGCCACTCCTAAATCGGGAGAAATTTAAAAATAGCCAGATTTACAACTGGTCATTCAAAAATAGCCACAATTTCAAAAGTAATCGAAATTTAGCCACTTTTCATGTAAAGATAAATCTGAGCGAAAACACTGTTCAAAACCCGGAAAATACGCCTGTATATTATACTGGAGTTCCAGCATAAGTATGCTTGAACTCCAGCATATTATACGGGAGTTCAAGGATAACTATGTTGGAACTCCCGTATAATATGTTGGAGTTCCAACATAAGTACACTAGAACTCCAGCATAATATACGGGAGTTCCAGCAAGTATAAATGTCCAGTATAATATACTAGAGTTTGGAGCACCGGTGCTCCAGTCTCCCGTATATTATACAGGAGTCAGCAAAGTATACCGGTCCAGCATAATATGCTGGAGTTCGTACACAGATGCACCGAACTCCCGTATATTATACGGGACCGGTCTCTGTTGCAGCAAAATAGTGGCTATTTTTCATTGACTTCGTAAACGGTGGCTATTTTTGATTGACCAGTCCGAAAACTGGCTATACCGTGCTATTTTGACTCCTAAATCTGATTAGTTCTTTGGTCTTAGGTAAATTACGTGGCCTGATTCCTGTATAACCAAGGATATGTAGGCAGCTCAGATACCAGGGCTCGGTCACATTCCCTCCCTTTCCTTAAGTGTAGTCCGTCCAAGTAATGGTCGGGTCAAAAACACGTCTAGTCGTTCTTTGTCGGAAAACTCTTCGTGTTTCCAGTCAAAGAGGGGCAGCTGTAAGCACGTGATTTTTGACCCTCCCCGAGAATTTTCACATTTTTAGTGTGAATATGTGAAATTGGGTCTAGTATAGCTATTTTAACTATTTTTACTTTATTTCGTTGCAAAAAGAAAATTTCAAAAAAATATATATATAAATTTTAGTTTATGTATTTCTCATAAACTTGAAAAATACAAAAATTGTACTTTATTTTGGTACTTTATATAAATTCGAAAATTACAAAAAAATATAATTCTATTAATGTTTTGTAGTCGTTTTAATTTTGGAAAAATACAAAAAAAATATTACTTTATATTTTTGTCTTTATTAAAAAACGAAAATTACAAAAAAATAGTTTTATTAATATTTTATAGTCATTTTAACTTTGAAAAATACAAAAAAAAATATTGCTTCATATTTTATCTTAATATTTAAAAAACGAAAACTACAAAAATAGTTTTATTAATATTTTGTAGCTATTTTAAATCTTGAAAAAATATTTAAAAAAAAGATATAGTTTTGTTTGAATACTAGTCTTATTTTCGGTAGTTATTTTGCTTACATAGGACTAGTTAAGCAACGTGTTCCTATTTCTCGGGTCCGGGCAAAAGAATAATATTCGGGTTCAAACTACCCGGTTTTAGGCCTAATTTTCGGACCTAGCCCAT
This sequence comes from Nicotiana sylvestris, assembly GCF_000393655.2. NCBI lineage: Eukaryota > Viridiplantae > Streptophyta > Magnoliopsida > Solanales > Solanaceae > Nicotiana > Nicotiana sylvestris. The sequence goes on along the minus strand of NC_091060.1, from coordinate 161,119,674 downwards.
AATAAACCGAGTCCAGGACACATGGGGAACCCCACCACGCGTGGGGGACATAAGTCTCGAACCCCACCACGCGTGGGGCTCATTTTTCTTGACAAACCCATTACAAAACACGGGAAAACATTTGGAAAAGGGGGATTTTTCGATTTTTTGAAAACAGGTACTGTAGACCTTCTTCTTCATAAAGAAGAAGAAAAAAACCTACTGTAAAAAAGGAGACGACCAGCCTCACGAGAACCAGCCAAAGCTTCCCCATCCTCACGTCCGGAACACCACCTCCATCATCGACAACCACCCGACCAGCCCCCTCGCATCCCTGGACATCGCCCCAGCTCCCATAATCGTCGTCCAAAACACCATGTCCGCAACAACTCCATCACCACCCAAACGCCACCTCCATCAGCTTCACTAGCCCCACGTCCAAACCCACTAGCAACCATCGACCCCATGCCATAACCCCTCGCACCCCAGCAGTACCCAAGCCAACCAGCCCAAAAACCCTCACCCCAAACCACCACCAAACGTCACCTTCCCAGTCGAAACCCCTACTCCATCGTCGACCACGTCCAAACAGCCCCTCGCACCCCCAGCAACACCCATCGACCACCTGTTAAGCAGCAGCCATCGCTGCTGCGTCGCCATAACCACCACCCCTCGAAAAAAAAACAGTCGCTAACCAGCCCCTTCACGTCCGTCGTCCACTCCCTCACGTCCGGTGACCACAACCAGTCTCCCTCGCTGTTCCCTCGTCGCCCAGTCCTGGTCGATCAAACAGTCCCCCCTCGTCGTCCAACCACCCCCTTCGTCAACTGCCCAAACGACCCCTCCAACTGCAGCTTCACGTACCAGGTGTCGCGCCGGAAAAATACAGCAGCAACCAAACAATCCCTGGTCGTTGACAGTTGTGGGTCCGAGTTTTTTATTGTCCGTCTGAGGTCGTCGTCGGGTTGTGCTCGTGGCTTCCGGTCTGATATCGTTGAGTTTGACATCGAGGTTCCGTCATTGGAGAGGTTTCCGATAGTTGTCGGGACAGTTTGGTTGTTGTTCTTGCTTCAAACAGGTGCATATACATTTCCAAACTTGTTATATTTGCTTAAATGGAATGAAATGATATGGATTTCCTATGCACTGTTTGTGTATCGGATTTGTTGAATGTCTCTTCCTTTGTTTCATTATTTTAAGTAGCTATTCCGCATTTTGTTTCTTCATGCTAAGATTATTGTTATCTACATGCTTGTCTTAAGAGTTGTTTGTACGTATAGTAGTAATGTTAAAATCATAGGAGTAATTTTAATCCCACGGAAAAATATTCGTTTCATCAAATAAGTTTAATCTACAACTCATGACCTCGCAAAGTAGCAAAAAATGTAGTTATTTTAGCCTTGTCTCTTTTTCTAAAATAAATAAATAAATAAATAAACAAAAAACGAGACTAGCTTCGCCAAAAATAAAAATGTACAAATTGCGGAGCCCTCGCAAAATATATGTATTAAATACTTAGATTCCGGGACGGGCCGTTTAGTAAATTTCACGGCCCTACCCCAAAATAATAATGCGCTAGTTGCTTTAGGCGCGCCTTTAATAATGTTATCTCCCTAAACTCGGGTGCACATTTATGTGACCCAAATCCAAATCTCAACGAAATCAAAATGTGTCTCTAATCACGGGTACATTGACTGTGACGTGGTCTGAGATGCATTTTCATGACGTTGCGAATTCATTTTAAAATAATAAATGGGACGAGCCTCGACAAACAAAAAATGCAAATTGCGGGGCCCTCAGTAAATACTTGTTTTAAAGTTATTTAGAATTCAAGAGGGCCGCTTAGCGAATTTCGTGGCCTTCCCAAAATAATAACACGATAGTCTCTTTAGGCGCGTGTTTAATAATCTACTTTCTTAAACTCGGGTGTGCATTTCATGTGACCCAAATCCAAATCTCAAAACATCAAATAAAATGCGTTCCGGATTGTGGGTGCATTTCATGTGACGCAGTCCAAAGACGTGTTTTAAGCGATGTTCACATTCTTGTAAAAACAATAATAATAAAGCGGTTAAAAGTTAAAATTTGCACATAAGTTCATATTCGTATAAAATCAGATAATCAAGCCAAATATAACAGTTGAGCGACCGTGCTAGAACCACGGAACTCGGGAATGCCTAACACCTTCTCCCGGGTTAACAGAATTCCTTATCCGGATTTCTGGTACGCAGACTGTAATATGGAGTCATTCATTTCCTCGATTCGGGATTAAAATTGGTGACTTGGGACACCCTAAATCTCCCAAGTGGCGACTCTGAAATAATTAAACCAATCCCGTTTCGATTGTCCTTTAATTGGAAAAAACTTCCCCGCCCCCATCGGGTGCGGAAAAAGGAGGTGTGACATCGCCTATCAGTTAGCCTACCAGTTAATGAAGTGAGTAAAAATCATAATTTGAGACCAGAATTCAAATTACATTACAAACAAAAGAATACTAAGTGATTTTTTCATTCGCCTTAGTCTTGATTGTTGGGATCGAAATAACACGGCATCATGCGGAAGCTAATAAAGGAAAACTTGGTGGACGATAAATCAGACAAGAAAAAAAAAATACCAAAAATAAGATATTATAACGTGGTTTAGTCAATTGACCTACATATAAAAATTAGGATAAAAATATATAAATTATTGAGAGAAAAATCTCCCCTAAACAAAACTCTTTAATGATTACATTTGGGTATTGTTGTTGTTTTGTTGTGAGAAGAAAACTTCAATTTATTGAAATACAAAACTTCTCATCCAAAGAAAAGGAGAAGGCATATGAAAGAGATTTAATCATTTCCCCAGTCTTTTTGCCTTTTTTCAAGAAAAAGAGTACTAATAGATTAAAAAATTATGGCAAAATTCTAACATTGATAAGTAGACTTATCCTATACATGTGCTAATAGGAAATAGCAAGAGCGAGGTACACAATTTTTTTTTTTTTTCAAAAAGAAACATATATAGATACATATGGGGCCTGTATGATAAGGCATAACATGCAAGCCTTACGTGCATTAACTAGATGAGATTTGTTTAAGTCGTCTAGATAGATTGAACCTTTTGAAGTGGTGCAATCCTTCCAATTAAAAGTACGTACCATCAATTCAATTGGCAAACACATTTTGCTTCTTACGTTTTTTTGTTTGTTAGGCAAATTTCAACTGAACGGTGAATCAAGAAGCCAAGAGAAGAGTCCTAAAGTCACAAATTAAATTTAAAGTCATTATTCTAGTTGTCTTTGAAAACAGATCATGACATTTTGGGTGGGGACATTGTAGAGGAATGAATCATTTGCATTTATATTGATTGGCATTACTGAGACAAAATATCCACTCGTATCTTTTGTATATGTATAGTACTAGTACTCTACTTATAAGGACTCATTATTAATTGTCACCTAACTAGTCTATCATAAGATTCAATCCTTTCACGAGTTGTTATCAATATTCTTCTCCGCCAACAATCTTGTAAACAATAGGATAACAAAAGAAAAATGATACTATATAGCCGTTGTAAAAATAATAGCCGAAAAAATGGATAAAATTTATGATTTTTTTGTATATATATACATTCTGTATGTTATATATAAAAATTATACAAATTTTATATACTTTCGACTACCCAATGTAAAAAATTTGTGGCACGGACTAAAAGTGATAATACCCCGAAAAGAATAGAAAGAAAACGTAATGTATTGTGAAATACGTATTAGTAGTAGTATCTTCACTCAGTTCTTCTATAGAATGGAAAAGGTCCAAATATGCCATTAAACAGTGCGTACATAAAAAATTTTGTAAGCGGTGTCGAAATTTATAAAAGAACAGGAATAATAATTTTAATTATCATACTGTTGGACAAGAAATAGTCTTAAGCTATTGGTTTTTTTGAATCTTAAGTTAGAAAAGGTCCGAGTTTAATTCTTCTTAAGCACAATTTTTAACCACTGAGGCTCTCTCCAATATTTTGTAAATAAAAAGTACTAGTTGAAGTTCAAACCTTTGAGCTCCTAGAGCAAAATCAAGTGCATAACCAACACATCAAGAGACGATTTATGTTAAGTGATGTCATTTTTTTTCTACTTATCCGTTTTCCCATAGTTTTAATACATATATTTAATAAAATTTTCCGACGAAGCGGTGTCGCATGACACCGCTTCATCAAACTTGCATCCGCCCCTGCCATTGAATTGACTAAATTTGCCTGTCGTTAATACTTTGGCACAATTATGCCCCTGCCATTTAATACTTGCTCTAACTATACATGCCCTTATTTTAAATGGCCCATATGAAGGGCATATTTGATCTTACACGCATACTTTGAGGGTATATTTGGCCCATTAAAGTTTTAAGCATGGACGATCGAGGCACGTTTGTGTCGAAGTATCAAACATGGTTCGCTTTTGCACAGTTCTAAGAGCATATTTGGACCTTTTCCTTTTATAGAATGATACTTCGACTTTAACTATCTATGTGATTTTGACATTCTTATGAAATGTTATAAAGCGACTATAGTGCATTGTAAATAGCTAATTTGAGAAAATAGAGACAAATGCTTGTTTCAGCTAAAAATATATCATAAAAGAGTGACACTTTTCTATTCTAGCAATTCAATTGATTATTGTTCCATCTCTTCTCACCTTATGTGACGGCATTTTGTTAAACAAACAGAAAATGTGTTGAATTGACTTTGTACAATATATTTTAGCCCCCGTTTAGCTATGGATTTTGTCAAGTTTTTTCCAAATTATTTTTGACAAAACACGTTTGTTTATAGATTTTATTCATGTGTTGGCAAATTTTGAAAATAAAATTTTCAAATCCCAAAATTAGCTCTACACCTATTTTTAGCCTAAAATACCAACGTTTGATTTTTTAACAATTTCGAAATTACCCCAAACTTTTGTATTTTATAAAAAATGCTCACCATTTATTATACCCCGAGATTTTTTTCTTCCTATACAATATTTGAAACTTATTTACCAAAATTGTCCTAGTTTTGTATATTACCTACCCTAAACAAGGATTATTTACAAATTATGCACAATCCATTATTAGTGCCTTAAATTAGGGGATTTAGTTACATCCTTTTCCTTTTTTTCTTTCCTCTCATCTTTCCTCACTGCCACCTCTCTCATCAATTTTTCTTTCTTTCTTCATCACTCTCTCTCACCGTCTTTCTCTATGAATAAGGTAAGGCTAAAAGTTGTCTTCTGTCAATCAACCTATTGAAGTAACCTCCAGTTTGTCACTGGTTTGCCCTTTTCTCTTTCACATTGCTACCCACTAAGTGTGGAATTTTAATAGTGCAAGAATGTTATTGAATTCAAACTTGTGACACTTCCGCTTGTATTGTGCTCTCTTGAAAATCGGATTGTTCTGCAGTTTGATAGTCTTTTTCAAGAGATGAATTCAACACCTAGTAAGAAGGTCGTAGGAATTGAAGATTCGAACACTAATCTATCATAAAGCTTTGAATTTGAATTTTTAAAAACCATTATTTGTTTGGATTGGATATTGTTGCAAACAATTGAAAATATTGTTTGGAGTTTATATCTCAATTTTAAGGGTATTTGGTGAAGATTAAACTTGGTTTTGGCTGAATTTCAAGTTGAAACTCGAAGAAGAAGAAGAATACATGACATACAATATACTTACAAAATTGTAGTTGTATAATTATATGTAGATTGTACTCTGTTGTAGTTATATATATATTATTTGAATGTTGTATGAAAGTTGAAAATAGTTGTATAATGTATGAATAGTCGTATAAAAGTTGAAAAATAATTGTATAATAGTTGAAAAATAGTTGTATATTTTTTTACTATCATTTTCTTTTGGACTGATGGATCTTGTAATATTATTGCAATTTGACGAATTATAGTGGCTAGTAATGGTGTTATTAGCAATTGATATTAAAGTATCAGGTTATGATTTTAGGATAGTGTATTATGTAGTTCATTATAAAAATGATAATTTTTTAATGTTCAGGACTATGATTTGTGATAATAATAATGGATGGAATCGATGAAGGTTCTGCATATACATGATTAACAAGTTTGTTTGTTTGGTATTGTTGGGCATTTTGATAGTTTTTGAAACTTATGGGTATGTCACATTTCATATTTTTTCCAACAAAAAAAGAGAGTAAAATATGTTTTGAAAAATTATGTTCAAACAGATTTTCATCTTCAAATCTATACGTAAACGCTAGCTTAGTATGATTAGTAATGGTAGACTATATCACTATAGGGATTTGAATTTTTGAAACTTGCGAAAGTTGTATGTAATAATAATATGGTGTCAATTTTTCCAAAAGTCTAAGCATTTGACAAGATAAAAAAGAACTACCATATAAGTTGGAACAAGAAACAACAACAACAATAAAAAAAAATCTGTAAAATTTTACAAGTGTTGGTTTGGGGTAATTTGTATGCAAATAGTACTCTTATCTTTAGAAAACAGAGAGGCTATTTCCAATAAATTCTCGGCTAAAAAAAGTTGGAACATGAAAATTGTACATTTAATTATTGAGCAACATGCTCACGAGAATTACTTTAGGTTTGTCCTGCAAATAAACTTCCATATTGTACAAGATGCGTACTCTTTTTTGTATTGCATAAAAGTATAGTAACTTGCATTAAAATAAAGTAACCTAATTGATGCTAGTGACACGAGAGAAGATTTGGTACCTAGTCTAAAAGGGGGGTATTATATATTAAAACAGCTTATTCCAAAGCCATTTGCGTGCAGAAAAAGGACATTAATAAGACACTAAAGTTGCAAAATCTAAGTGGAAAATGCGAATCATCTGTTTGATCAAATCAAAGATTCTTCTTGAGAAAGGTGCACAACATTTTTACCAAGTACGCTTTTAGCATGATTCCTCACGTAGCTATATGTGAGAATCAATTGATTTTACAAAATGGAGTCCAAAAATAGATACTCTAAACTCTCTTTTGGATATTTTTTTATTTTATTTTTTTAAAAAATTAAAATTTATTCATAGAATTTGATCAGTTCTTTAAAAAAATTAAATTTTTTAAAGAAAAATTTTCAAGTTCTAACCAGTTTTTAGGTGGAAATCTTTTAAGAAATATATATTTTTAATCGCTGCGAATGCAATTAGTTTCTGCCGACCGGCCAATTTTATATATTGCCCAAATATTCTTTTTCACTCACAAACTTTTAATTTTTTTAAAGTAAAATACATGTCTAAACACAACTACAAGTTCCAAAAATTATTTTTCGATACAATTTTATTTATTTTTAATCTATGAAGTAGGACGAGTGTCCTACATAATTCAATGCTAGGTAACCAAGTTAGTATCCTAGCGGAGCTCTTGAAGGGGGAACATCCTAATAGATGAATATGAGCACGTCATACATCTCATATTAGATCCAGAATTCTCACTATTTCTTAGCTTCATGGACCCAATTCAATTCAGTGGGATCCTTCATTCACATATTTTCCCACCAAGAACGTTTTCTAAAACTCTTTGACCCCCGAATTTGGAGTATCCTACTTTCACGCAATTTCCAGGGTTCAACAAGCAATCGATATTTCACGAATTCAAGTTTCGAAAAAATCTATGTCCAAATGCTAGCTTAGTAACAATACTAGTTGATGTGCATTCAGAATGTCTTTAAGTGCGTGTGTAATAACATGCCACTGCAGTTAAAAAAATCATCAATCACTTATATTTGTATCAATCAAATATAAATATAAATATAAAATACAAACACATATAGTTTGAGTTTAAGACAAGAAGTACATTTACACTTAGAAAAAGCCATGGGTAGTAGTAGATGACAGTACATGTATACTTAAATAATACTAGTACGTATTACTTATATTCTTTTTCCCTACCAATTTTTGCAATAAAAATAAAGCATTGGATTTTGTTGTGTCAGTGTACTTTTCCTGAATTAGCACCATATAGCTGTTCATATAAAAAGGACCCCACTTCCCTTTACAAAAACTTCATCTCCATCTCATAGCCACCACATACCCTCTTCTCTTCATTCATTCAACAATCAACAATCAACAATCAACAATATTCATTTCACTATAATTCCCACACAACACTCTTTTGTATAAGACATTTTAGCCTAAATTCCCAACACCCCCTTCTTCACATATCCTTATCTTTTTTATTCTTTTTCTCCTCAATCAAAGAAAAACAAGAAAACTTGAAAAAAAAAAAGATCCAATATTAGATCTTAGTACTAAATTTATACCCTTTTTTTAAAACATTTTTATAGTCATGGACAAGATGAGAGTCAAAGAAGAATTGAAGCAGACAAATCAAGAAAGCCAAAAGGCAAAGCAAATACAACAACAACAACCACCGTCCGCCACCGCCGCCGGCAGTGCAGCTACAGCTTCACCACCTTCAGCTTCATCATCTCCATCACATGAATTTTCTTTCACAATTTCCTTTAATCAAAATAATTCCACAAAAACCCCTCTTGATAATAATAATAAAACAAAGCAAAATATCCCACCTTCTTCTTTTGCTATAGATTTAACTCCAGCTGATGATATTTTTTTTCATGGCCATTTACTTCCTCTTCATCTTCTTTCCCATCTCCCAGTTTCTCCTCGCTCTTCTACAAATTCCATTGATAGTTCACTTCCCATAAAAGATTTATTAGAAGAAAAAAAAATCCAAAATTCCAAAAACCAAAAAGAATTAAATCATGATGATGATAATTCTTATTATGATCTAAACCATAGTTTTCATCATCCTCATCAAACAAATTCTTTTACTACATCAAAAGATCAAAAACCAAAATCCAAATCTTTTTCCTTATTTGGATTACCAAAAAAGAAAAAAGAGGAAAAAGAAGACAAGGAAAAACAAAGGAAGCTAAAATTTGATGTGAGTCAAGTCTTGAAAAGGTATATGAGAATGGTGAGACCTTTTTTATCATTTAGAAGTAGAAAAAATATGCAATTTAATAGACAAAGTTATTCTTATTCTGGTAATTTAAGTTTTAGAAGTGGGAAAAATAAGGAAATTAGAGGAATAAAAAGAGGTGCATATTCAGCTCCTGTATCTATGAAAAATTCTCCTACAAATAGTGGTTTACTTGTAGCAACACCAGGTGCTAATTATCATAATTCATCTTCAAGTGATAGTACTATGGAAGAATTGCAAGCTGCTATTCAAGCTGCTATTGCTCATTGCAAGAAATCTAGTTCAGTTGAACAGAAAATCAAATGTCAAGAAAATGATTAGGTTATTCGAGTTTACTGGCCCGACTAATACCCCTTGTGGTATTTTTATCTTTTTTTATTATTTCTTCTTTCTTGCATACATAATTTTTTTTCATGTATCATAATCATGAAGTATATTTGTAAGTAAAGTATTGTATTACATGAGTTTAAAATATGAACTATTTATTCATGGTGAAGGATTAGTAGGGCAACCATGTCTGAATTGTTTTTTCTTTGTCTTCTGTAATTTTTTTACGATGTATATAGTAGTTAAACTCTTTTACGAAACTGATAACCTAGTTGGTTATTGTATTTCGTTTGAATGATGATCAAGGTCAATGAGGCTATTAATTAAAAGAATAGCATTGGTCTAATGTTTTGAAAGTTTGAAGTATTCAAAGTTTGTTAAATTAATTGTGAATATCGACTATCTATATATCATCTAGGTAATGCAGATTAGCACGTAGATTTATCAATAAAATATAGATGTATCGTTTACTAATACCAGTGGTGTATTTTTCAGATCACATTTTTCTACAATTTCAATAAACGACATATAATCACTCGATTATTTTATAAATCTACTAATGTAGAAATCAAAGTTTGCGGAAAAAAGAAATAACTATAAATTACGTCACTATTTTAATTAACTTACCTCATGTCTACTAGTCAAGTTTTCATATTTGGTCATTTTTTTTATTCTCTTCCCCTTGGATTCCTTTTGTTGGAGTTATTATTCGCTGCTGTCCATCGGAGCAACCACTCTTATAGTTTTTGATCATTAATGTTTTAACATAATGAGAAAGTGATCTAAATTAGGTAATTAATGAAACCTTTTTCATTTTCTCTACTTGGTCTGTGCCGACTTTTTCTAGTTCTATTAATGAACACTTTATGTATATAAGATTGGCATTTCAATTAGGAAGGCCCCCCATAAAAACTTGAGCAATAGATTAGCTTAGAAAGGACAATAGATGAATGAGACATTGTCTATGACTACATAATGTTGGTGTAATAATGGAACACCAAATACAAAGCATGTGTAACATGTAGCTTTCAATGTGTTCATGCACAACTCAACTTTTAAATTTTTCTTCACTCCATTCTTCTTTTTGGTATTTGACAACTCTTCTTAATGGTAACAACAAGCCCCAAATCCTTGTGCTTTTTTACTCTCTTCCTTTTCGAATCTTTCTATCTCTTTCATGCCATGGCATAGCCTAATAATTTTACATAAATTTTTATGCCTGCAATTGTTCAAAAAGAGATAGAAATGATGTTAATGCGTGTAAATTATTAGTTTAATTGATTACGTCGAACATAGCTTTAGAAACTCTTACTAGATGAGGCGGCAGAATAAAAGTCTCACTACTAGCTTTTAATCTTAAGCAGACAACGGTAGTAAGTAATGAATGTTATACTAAACTATTCGCTATTTTATTAGGACAACACTTGCTTAGTCTTTTTCTAGCTTGATTGTGAAGCATTGTTTGAAAAGTTAAGCTGAAAGATGGTGTATATCCACATTCAAACCTATTCCTTTGTAGCTGATCTCAACGTTTAACGTCATGTTCCCTCTACATTCATATGAAAAGGAAGTCATACATATTAGCTCATCAGCTCGCTTTAACGCAGCCTCTATGTATCACTTGCCTAACAATTGCCAAAAGCGAAAACTTCAATGTTGATGGGCTTACTATCTTAAAATTGTCGATTTGATTTGGGCTTTTTTCACTTTTAGCCCGTATAAGAAACTATTTACATTCGGTAGCCGAAAAAGTGTATAAAATTTGTATAATTTTTGTATATAACATACAATATATATATATATACACACAAAAAAAAAATATACATTTTTTGGCTATTATTTTGAGAACGACTATATAATGTCATTTCTCATTTAATTTATACATAGAAGATTAAGAAAGAAAAACAAAGCAGTGGAAGTAGATCTAAAAGAGGTTTCTTTACTGGAAAAGACAGTAGACAAGAAGAGAGTTTCATCTTGTCAAAAACAATGTTAGGAGCTTTGAAAAGCAACGAATAACAATTAGGACCAAATATGCAGTGGGTCACATGAGTTGATGTTTATGAAATTTCTTTCTTTTGTGCAAGTACAACAATAATTTAATGTGGTACTTAGTTTGGTCCATTTTCACATCCCAACAACTAAGGGCATATTGCTTTTTTTCCTTTGTTAATTTACACCTTATATGATTATGATCTTGAACTCAGGATATGATCATTAATATGATTTGCTCGTGATGATCTCACCTAGTGAGCAAATAAAATAAGCAACAAGAATGGTTTACAATCATAAGGTAATTTCCATTGGCAAATTGGAGTTTCAAAAATAAAATCAAAGGTACAATTGTTTCTAATTTATTCGAGAAAAAAGTTATTAACAAATCAATATTTTTTCAATCATATAATCTATGTGGGCTTGTAAAGTAAGTACTTTACAAATCATCTAAACAAACCGGTGAAGCCAGGCGGATCTACAAATTTTAGTATATGGGTGCACTGTTAGGACCGCAAAAGGCAATTGTTATGCGGAAGCTAGCAAAACAAACTTTGAGCGACGATAAATTATACAACAAAGGAGAAATATACCAAAAGAGACACAAACATTTAACGTGGTTCGGTCAACTGACCTACGTCCACCGCGGAGATGAACAATCCACTATAATAAAAAGAGAGTACAAAATATCGAGAGAACAACCTCACGAAGAGGCAAATACAAGTGACACACTAACACTTGTCACGTAAAGTTCTCCCCCTAAACAATACTCTCAAGCCCCTATGGCTACATTGTGGATGCTGCTGAATGAGAAGGACGGATCCTCAATTTATAGAACTCCAAACCTTTTCCTACAAGAAAAAAGACTAGCCAAGTATAGGAGAATTATAATTTCCTTCTACAAAAAGAAAAACCCAATTAAGGTAATTATATTTCCCTTTCCTTCAACAAATAGGAAAACCAAATATGTTAAGATAATTATGGCAAACACCTAACAATTCTCCCCCTTGGCCGGAATTTTCTGACAAAATAAACTTGATCCACCTTCTTCACATAGCCTTCAACAGGTTGCATCTCCAAATCTCCACCACAAAGTTTGTCTCAACGTGCGTAGCACACCGGTCAAATTTCTCAGACAAAAATCACAATTATCGTCAAATATGTTGCGGCTAGAACTGAACCCGCCAAAATGAACCTGTCTTGAACCTCGCTCTGATACCACTTGTTAGGACCGCAAAAGGCAGGTGTTATGCGGAAGCTAGCAAAACAAACCTTGAGCGTCGATAAATCATACAACAAAGGAGAAATATACCAAAAGAGACACAAACATTTAACGTGGTTCGGTCAACTGACCTACGTCCACCGCGGAGATGAGCAATCCACTATAATAAAAAGAGAGTACAAAATATCGAGAGAACAACCTCACGAAGAGGCAAATACAAGTGACACACTAACACTTGTCCCGTAAAGTTCTCCCCCTAAACACTACTCTCAAGCCCCTATGGCTACATTGTAGATGCTGCTGAATGAGAAGGACGGATCCTCAATTTATAGAACTCCAAACATTTTCCTACAAGAAAAAGGACTAGCCAAGTATAGGAGAATTATAATTTCCTTCTACAAAAAGGAAAACCCAATTAAGGTAATTATATTGCCCTTTCCTTCAACAAATAGGAAAACCAAATATGTTAAGAAAATTATGGCAAACACCTAACATACACTTCTAAAAAAAGGAGGAAAAATATATTAAGTGGGAATTGATTCCTAATCCTCTTAGTAATAACTCAACCTTCAACTAAGTACATTATTCAACCTTCTTGGAGCATGAGTACCAATAGTTAATATTATACCAATTTTTAAAAATATGTACATAAAATATCTAATTTTGCGAAGAAAACATGAGTTCACGTGCCCTATAATCTCTCCATATATCCGCTCCTGATTGAAGCGTATGATATAAAGTTAAAAAAAATGAATTAATTGATATAGAATGAAGCCCTTAAATATAGGACTATGAGTAATTGAGGTGCGTTTATAGATTCAGTAATTATGCGCAAATTTTTTTGTTCAAGTCACTTGTGTACTACTTTATCCGTTCACTTTTACTTGACATATTTTGATTTTTCACGCCCTTTAAAAAAATTAAATACAGTGCATAATTTACCATGATACCCATATTAATTGATGCATATTTTATTAAATTTGAGAAATAATTTGAAATGAATAATAAATACTATGGGTATAACTAGGAGTGGCAAACGGGCGGGTCGGATATGGTTCGGGTCGAAAACGAGTAATGAAAAAATGGATCAATTATCCGACCCGACCCATATATAATACGGATAAAAAACGGGTTAACTGAACCCATATTATCCATGACTTCTTGTATATGATCACTTTTGAGAGAATTCTTAGTCTCCATAACTTGAGGAACCTCCAATTTGAGGCTTTACAAATATAAAAGTTAGACCCATTGGTTATCCATTGGTTACTTATTGGTTATCCATTTTCTAAATGGATAATATGGTTCTTATCCATATTTGACCCGTTTTTAAAAAGTTCATTATCCAACCTATTTTTTAGTGGATAATATGGGTGGTTAACTGTTTTCTTTGAACTATTTTGTCACCCCTAGGTATAACAGGAAAAAAATTGTCTTCTTTTGATATGCGTAAAGTGACAAGTAAAAATAAAAATTTATTTTTAGTACACATGCCAAGTAAAAGTGAACGGAAGGAGTATATTCTTTTTTCTTTCTCATTGAGTGTTTGTCATTTGTAACATAACCTCGACTAATCTAAATTTGCTTGGTGTAGGACTCATTAAAGGGAAAAACACTCTTTGCTACTCTATTTGTTAAGTAGCAGTAGTGATCTAGATTTCTGAAAAGTGCCTCATTAACCATTTTCCCAAATCTTATTTCCTTTTTTTTTTTGACTGAGGGACCATATTTCTGAAGATATCATGCAGAAGTTAGATCCGATGCATTGAAACTGATAATAATTAAGGCTTTTAGTTTGGAATTCCAAAGACTATTAAATGGAAAAAGAAAAAGAAAAGATACTTAAATGGGCTCGATAAAGATTTTAGTTATCCTTTTCTCGTGATTGGAAAACCGTGCAACCATACTTGATTTAAGTTCAGTCCTTTTCGGACATTCCCAACGGAAAGAAGATCAAGAATTCTGTATACGGTCGACATGTATGCCTGATTTTACGGGCTCGAGGGGTCGCATTAAGTCCGAATTCAGGATGAGTCGAGTTCGAGCTCAATGGACCAAGCTCGAGCCCGATGACAGAGTACAATGTCAGAGGATCGAAGTACGCGATGAGTATCGAATTGCTGAGTATACCCAACCCCGAGATGATGCCGTTATGGGTTTGTAACAGAATAAGCAAGATTCCTGCCACATCCCCAAAATCATGGCGTAAATCCCGGAATAGATTTGTACGAATTAGTACTAACCCGTACTAGGCGGTTAGACAACTATCCCAATAAGATTCTTTACTATAAATAGAAATGTACTTTATTTAGGGTTCCCTATTATATAAAGAGGACCCCAATTATTTGTAAAGATTATCTATTCATTGGCAAAGAATAAACTCTCTCTTATTTTCTCGCTCATTGTTCATAGAATTGTCCTTTAGTTTTTTTATTCTTGCTTTATTGTTCTTGATCCATCTCGAGGCCGCTTTGGCTCAAGGTCGATACTGTCTAGCAACACTGGTTTGATTTACTCATTTCTTTCATTTATACGTTATACTTCTTGATTATTAATAGTATTGAACTAAATTATATATCTTTAAAACCATAAATCAAATTTAATTGTTACTCGTATTTTCGAGGTAAACAAATTCAAAACTAAGAAAATTAGAAGAGGAACCTAATGAAATAGGAGGAACAGATTTTGATGGTCATTTTTTTCTTTTCTGTTTGGTATGATTTATTTTTGTTATATATTTCTCCTCCTATTTAGTCTTTTTCTACTGGGCTTCAGAATGTTGATGTTCTTTTTACTGGGCTGTAGTGAACATCCAGCCCAACTCGTACAAAAATAAAATACCAACTTCAACTCTTTTATAAACCCATAGTTTATAGGGAAAACTACACTGTACAGCCGCCCCAACAATTGTAGCCGTCAAATATATATTCTTTGCATATCAATATACAATACACATATTATATACATAATCAGTTTGTACATTTTTTGTATATTTAGCTAGCAGGTGTAATTACTTTTTGGTCGACCGGTCAAATGTGTAACTTGCCCTTGTTTATGCAGAAATGACACTAGATAGCCACTCTAAAGGGATACTATTTAAAAATTAGCCAATGTATTTTGAATTTCAGTTTTTTAGTTCAATTATTTCGGGACACAAATGTCCTAAATCATCCTGAAATTTAAATTTTAATAAATACTGGCTAATTCCCCAAATAACGGTGCTAAGAGTGGCTATTTGTGTACTTCCCCCTAGTTTATATGTAAAAATGGTGAGGGCTGGAGTTCAAAAACTCATCGGGGGCTGGATTTAGAAAAAGAACTCCAGCTTATTTGATTATTTTGTTTCAACTCTTGATGAGTTTCTAAGTAATTTGTAAGCCCAAAAGTTTGGCCCTTTGGGATATCTGAGATCAAAATTAATGAACATATTTAAATAATGTGTTGAGTATGTCAGAGTGACCTTTTGAAAAGTACATTGTGTTAACGTTGTAAGATACTAAGGTCTTTCTTCAAACAAGATTACTCTTTATCATTATGCCGAGGAGGTCAACTACTTCAAAGTATATAAGCTGTAAGATTTGGTCAACAGAGAAATTTATCAAATAAAACAAATGAATGTCACACATTTGGTCTAGAAAATGAGATGTTGTCTTGACCATCCTCACTTAATGAATTGAGTTAGACCCAAAATTTATTTTCATTGCGGTTATAATCCTTAAATAGAAGAAATTAATAAATAGACACACTTCATTAGAATAAAACTGTAATTTATAAGTTCCATTCGTTATATTCATCATATTGTGTTGAAATTAACACCTTATGTTTAATATTACAGAATACTTACTCAACATATATATGTATACGGGTAAAGTCGGGGCAATGTCTATCCCGATTCTCCGATGAGTGAACGAAGGGGGAGCACGGAGCCGGAAGATTACAATCTAGGTCAGAGACCCTTCGCATCGAGACCCTGGAAGCAAGAGCGGATGCAATGCATTATCTACGGGTTCATTGAACCCATAACTTTTAATGCGGAATAAAAATTCACTAAAATCATAAATATAGTAGATATGAACCCATAATTTTAAAAATATAATGAGGTCAATAATAAAATCTTTAAAAGTTGAACCCATAGAATTTAAATCCTAGATCCGCCTCTGCCTGGAAGAGTGAACGATATATCCGACATCGGACATGGTAAAGCAACGCGACCCAGACCGAGTGTAAGTTCTAGACCTTGGGAGGCACGGTGAACAGTTACGCATGATGGATAGAGGACTGTAATACTCGCCCTCAACCGTATATCGCGGCGTGAATCTCGCTCGATATCGATTGTGGATCAACAATTACCAGAAAAAGAAGATTTTTACCCTTTTTAGACTTATACTGGGATTAAAACTCTTCTACTATATAAATAGAAATTTTTTCTTTTGTAATACACATTGTAACACGCTTGTTTAACCAAAAAGTGGAATTTCGGTCAAAGCTTTAATTTAGAAGAACTCGGATTACTGATAATCAAAAATGAGTAAAAGGAAATAATTTTGCTAACAATCAGATAAGCAAAAGAAAACAAAGTAAACCAGTGTATTCAGATAATATTTCATGTCCTTACAAATGATTAGTTCTTTCCTTTTTATAGCTATCTAAAAAATATACGTTTTGCCTTTGTCATAATAAGGTCATTATAGACAATTAAGGGCAATAAATGCTACATTACATAATCATTATAATTTAATACAGATTCTCTAACGTTTTCAGTATTTAATGCTTATTAAATACTGTATCTGTACTCTCTTATGCTGTCAGATTTATTCTCCTTGATTTTTGGATTTAAATAGATACGAGTGTTGAGTCTTTTGAATAACTGCTCATGCCTTTACTTGTGCCTCTGCTCGTATCTGTTGCAACTCGTGCCTCTTTGCCAATCATTATTCTTTGACCAGCCTACGTGTCATGACATGTCATCTTTCAATCACTTTAATAGGTAAACTCAAATTTTTCCAATACAGATAGTTCCCCCACTTGCCATTTATTCAACAATTGAATATTTGGGAAGTGGATTTTATTAAAGCGGGAATATTTACCGCCATAAATGCTATGATAGAATCGACGCTTCAATTGTCACTTCCATTTAATGCCTATTACACGTGGCACCTTTTTATTGGTTCTGTGACTTTGCAGCGCTTTCTAAGGCTTATTTACAGCTTCACTAACCACGAAGCGACAGTTCTTATTATGACCTTTCCATCATTGCACCTTTTCCTTTGACGGTTGCTTCTTAATATAAATATAGTTTTCACCTTTGTCCTTCTCACATAAAGTTCTTGAATTTTTGTTTGCTTCTTCCTCGTACTATCATGTCTTCATCAAACCCTAACCCTAGAAGGGTCCCCATAGTTGATAACTTCCCTAATGCCCCCAGTAGGAGCAGAAGAGGAGGTAGACTTCGTAATTCAGGGTATTCATCCTTACGTGGTTCTTCTCTTCCTTTGTCTAGTTCCAGTTCTTCTTTTAGAACCAGAGGCTCTTTTTCACAAAGGTCCTCTTCTAAAAGAAAGGAATCCTCTGAACCTGTTCGTGAACCTACAGTGGATAAAATAGTTCCTGCTGAACTATCTTTCTATAATGATAGAGAGTCCCTGAGAAACCAAGTATCTTCTTTAGATCGTGCTGATATCTATCCAACTCAGATCACGGAGGGTCTGATTTCTTTAGTTAGTAATGACTGTCATTAGAGTCATGACTTTCCTATCATAATTCCTAACGCAAATCAAAGAATCACCTCCTATTTAGTTGGATTTTCCTTTGTTTATACGTACCCTTTCACATTAGGATTCAAACCTGCTATTGATCCTGTTATTCTTGAATTCTGTCATTTTTTCGATGTTTGCTTAAGTCAAATTGGCCCTATAGTGTGGAGGGCTGTTTCCTATTTGAGGCACTTGACTAACATGGCAGGTGTGCCTTTCACTTTTGCCCATTTGATTCATCTGTACTCTCCCAGACTTTTCCGTCAATGTGTTTTTACCTTAGTAGCTAGGAGCAAAAGAGTTCTGGTTAGCCCAGAAGATGACAGAGACCGTGGCTGGTATGCCAGGTTTGTGGCTGCCCCCACTGTTGGTTTAGTGGGTGATGGAAATATTCCCTTCCCCGAGAAGTGGAATTTTGTACGTGAGTTTCTTTTTAATAATTTTCTTGTACCTTTTTCCTCAATTTTGATGATCATTATTCTAATTTTCCTTTTCTTTTTCAGCAACCATGGGAATTGTTGAGCAAACCCCCAATTTCCATGGTTGGGTAGGAAAGTTATTAAATACAACCCCAATGAAGGGTAGATCTTGGAAAAATCTTTCCCACCGATTTGGTTGGAAAGTGAAAACTCATGGTAAGAGTTTTTTTAACTTTTTATTGTCCTTTCCAGAACTTAATTTAATCCTTCTTTTTATCAGGATTTGTTGTTCGAGGGATTAGTGCTGAGGTGGTCGTAGCTTCCCGTATTTCTTTGGAAAGGGCCCAAGAGATAATCTTGAGTTCTTCATTGAAAAGAAAAGTTGCTAGTGACCAAGACTCTGAAGAAGAGGAAGATGGGAGTTCCTTGGTAACAAGGCCACGAGCTTGTAGGAATCATTTCTGATGATGAAGCATCTCCCCCTCATTCTGTTCCTCTTACCGAGTCTGTTGAAGCCCCAGTGACGATCTCTGATGATGATGTTCCCGCTGCTGCTCATGATTCAGTTGAGCAACGTTTTAACCGCGGGTTTGGTGGTGAAGATTTTGGTCCGGTTTCTGATGAAGCACCTCTTGCTTCCTTTTCTACTCTCGTTCCTGTGATTTCTCCTTTGCCAGTCATAGCTGTTACTATTCCTCCCTAGGCTATTATGACTGCTTCCACAGTTCCTCCTTCGACTACTCCTCCTTCAACTGTTCATTTCACAGAAGTTGGTTCCTCAAGTAGGAGTGGTGCTATGAGGCAAGTTACCATTGAAGTCCCCGCTGAAGGTAACCTTTTAAGAAAATCAGGTCCAGCTGACATATGGCTAAAGCCTTTAATTAGTCCAGTTGAAAGAGCTAAGCTAGATAGCCATAGTTCTTTGACCTTGATGAATGATATAGTGCATGCTTCTTTAAAGGTATTCCTTTTTCAAACTTTTACTTTGTCATTTTTCTATCTTAAGGGTTCTCATTTTTTTTCCTTACCTTTTTTAGGCTAATCTAATTGGCACGGAGATAATGAAAAGAGTTATCCTCTCAGAGCAGTTAGTGTGTGATTACCAAATGGAGGCAGATAATTGGAGGGAACAATGTGAAAGTCTTTAGATCGACGTGGAAACATTAGAAGAAAGGAAAAGTACCTTAGAGCAGCAGGTACGGGCTTTGACTTTAGAGTTGGCAGTTGAAAAGGCTTCTTCAAATCAAGCAGATAAGGAAAAAGCTCGTCTTGAAACCTCTTTTTCCGAGCAGCTTTTCTAAGGAAAGTGAAGAGATTAGAGAGTTGAGGGCTCTCTTGGGTGAAAAAGAAGCTTATGTTGGTAAACGTGCAAAATTTGACCCAAACTCAAGAAGACCTCCGGGTATTTTCTGATAAGGTTTGTTCTTTAGAAAGTTCCCACGCTTTTCTTCAAGCTTCTTATGAATCTGCCTTAGCTGAAAATGAAAAGTTAAGAAATGAAATTGCTGATTGGGGAAGAGATTATGAGATCCTTGACGATAAAACTGTCATTGGAGTGAGTTGGGCGTTTTTAAATTCTCGCCATGATACCCTCGTTGAAGTTAGCCAGGAGAATTTTAACTTGGAATCTTAGTTAGCCAAGATTAAAGAGACTATTGAGAAGACTTAACAGAACCAAGATTTTTCTTATCCCGTGGCTGAAGCTTCTGAAAATGTTAAAGTTGATACGGGTATCCCTACTCCTTCAAGTCAAGTTGAGCCTGCAGCTGTTGATGTCCCTGCTTCTGTTCCTTCAACTTCTCAGTGAAAAGTTTATGTTGTTTGAATTTCTTTGATGTTTTTTTCCCGTTGGTATGTGATTGTGACCCTTGGTCTTTTTAAGGGTTTGTTGAAAACGTTAAGTCCCCAGACCTTTTATGGGACACTTTGTATAAACAACTTTTGGGTTTATGACTAAGTTCATACTTAGTCTAAACTTTTTTAATTAAGAAGTTTCCGTTGCTGTTTGAACTTCTATTTTATTTATTCCTGCCTTTATTTTTAAGGACTTACTGAATAACTTGCATTTTTATTTTTCAAAAATGCTTCTTAATTTCATGAATACTTGAATTAATCATGAGTTTTATAAAAGAGGGCCCTTTTATATTCAATACTTAATGAAGAAGACGTCTCAACTTCATAATGGTGTTAATATACGATAAAAGAAATAGGAATACACATGTTTCTTGAAATAACTTTGACAAGTTTTTATTTGAACTTTGTCTAGTTTTGAATAACACTTTACATGTATTCGAATTACTTCTATAACTTTCTCGTAACTGTTTTTCTTATAACAGATTTCAGAAAAGAAAATGAACACAAGGTTTTTATTTATAACCCGTTTCAGTACATTAAATGAACACAAGGTTTTTATTTATAACCTGTTTCAGTATATTGCCTTTACCCTAACTATGATAAGGTTTTTCTTTGGCCTTAGCTCGTGACTTTGCTTTGCACTTGACTCATTCAATGAGTGAACTTCTCAGGCTTGATCTTTGATTATTTCCCAATTTTCTTTGCCTTCTTTATATACATGCCTATATATATTATATAGTCCCCCAAGTGTTTGAGCGTTGAAGTATGAAGCCTCGAGCACTTGATTGTTCCTCTCATTTGGCCCTTTCCTGAAAAGGAAAAACACACGGGACTCGGAGGTGCGATTATAGATGAAGACTGCTTAACCCGTCAGAATTTCTATCAGAATAGTTGTAACCCTAGACCGGAAATTTTAATTTATTCCACGTGCCTTGCAGGTCGTGATTCATCATTTAGTACGGGCTAACTTTTTGCCTATCATCTAAAATTGTTAGTAAAATTTTAACTATTCAAAAATTAAATTTAAAAATATGGATACCTAACTGTGGGTATTCCTTAGAAATAGTATCTCTTCAGGTGAACAACATTCCAATGTAAAGGTAGTATCTTGCCATCTATCGTTTCCAGCTCGTATGCTCCTTTCCCTGCGATATCATGAATCCTGTAGGGTCCTTCCCAGGTTGGACTTACTTTTCCCGTATTGGCTGCCTTCCTAGATTGAAAAACCTTTTTGAGCATGAAGTCCCCAATCTTGAAGAATCTTAGGCATGCTTTTCGATTGTAGTATCGTTCTATGACCTGCTTTTGTGTTGCCATTCTTATTAATGCAGCTTCTCTTTTTCCTTCAAGTAGATCAAGATTTATGCGCATTTCTTCGTCATTAGACTCTTCTGACGCTTGTGTAAACCTTGTGCTTGACTCTTCTAACTCAACTGGAATTAAAGCTTCAGCTCCATAAACCAATGAAAATGGTGTTTCTCCCGTACTTGTTTTTGTTATTGTGCGGTATGCCCATAAAACACCAAGTAACAATTCTGGCCAATTAACTTTGGATTCCTCCAAACGCTTTTTTAAATTGTCCATTATCCACCGGATGATAAGGTGTGGATGTAATCCTTTTAATCTGCCAACTTTGAAAGAACTCTGTGATTTGTGCGCCTATAAATTGAGGGCTATTATCACACACGATTTCCTTTGGCACACCGAATCAACATATGATATTTCGCCAAATGAAATATCTAACTTCTTTTTCTCGCACCTGTTTGAATGCTCCTGCTTCCACCCATTTAGTAAAATAGTCAGTGAGCACGAGTAAGAATTTCACCTGTCCTTTTGCTTGTGGTAGCGGACCCACGATATCCATCCCCTATTTCATAAAATTCCACGGTGCAATGACCGGATGTAACAACTCTGCAAGTCTATGCATGTTATTATCGTATCTTTGACATTATCACATTTAACCAAGAAATTTTCTGCTTCTTCCTCCATTTTGGGCCAATAATAACCTGCCCTAATTGTGGTTCTTACCAGTGATCTTCCTCCGGCGTGATTTCCACAATGCCCCTCATGTATTTCTCTCATTGCGTATTCTGTCTGAGAAGGTCTGATGCATCTTGCCAAGGGACCACCGAACATTTTTCGATAAAGATTGCCTTGCTTTAAACAATATCGAGCAGCCTTTTTTCGAAGCATGTGAGCTTTTCTCTTGTCTTCAGGGACGGTACCATACTGCAAAAAAGCAATAATCTCGTTCCTCCAATCCCAGGTTAAGTTATTAAAATTTATCTCATTTTTGTCTGGATCGAGCACTGAATGAAACAAATGAATTACATAAGCATTTTCATTGCTTGCCACGTCTGCCGCAGATGCGAGATTAGCTAGGGCATCTGCCTCGACATTTTCATCTCTTGGTATTTGCGTAACTTTCCAGGTTTGGAAATGCCTAATCAGATCATGTACCTTCTCTAAGTACTGCTGCATCCGTGCTTCCCTAGCCGTATAATTACCCAGCATTTGATTAACTACGAACTGCGAATCGCTTTTGATTATAATCTGATTAATGCCAAGTTCTCGTGCCAGTTCTAAACCTGCAATCACAGTTTCATACTCTACCTTATTGTTAGTTATAGAATGACATTCAATGGCTTGTCGAATGGTTTCACCCGTAGATGGTACCAAAACAATTCCTAAGCCTGCACCCTTCACATTAGTCGAACCATCAGTAAATAAAGTCCAAATTCCCGGATTAGATTCGTTGAGCACTTGTAATTCTTTTTCTGCTTCTAATTGCATTCCTTGGCTAAAATCAGCCACAAAATCTGCTAACACTTGAGATTTTATCGCGGTTCTAGGTTGGTATGTGATGTCATATTCACTTAATTCTATAGCCTACTTGGCTAACCTACCTGATAACTCATGCTTATGTAATATATTGCGTAATAGATAAGCAGTTACTACAACAATAAGATGACATTGAAAATAAGGCCTTAATTTTCTAGATGACATGATTAATGCAAGTGCAAGCTTTTCTAATTGAGTATACCGCATCTCCGTATCTAATAAAGATTTGCTGACATAATAGATCGGAGATTGTTTACCTTGGTCTTCACGGACTAAAATAGCACTTACCGCTACTTCTGAGACAGTAAGGTAGATGAGCAGTCTTTCCCAGCCTTTGGTTTTGCGAGCAATGGTGGATTTGACAGGTATATCTTCAAATTTTTGAGTGCCTACTGACATTCCTCAGTCCATTTGAACTGATCTTGCTTTTTAAGAGCTGAAAAGAACTTAAAGCACTTTTCTGATGATTTAGAAATAAATCTCCCCAAGGCTGCAATTCTTCCTGTCAACCTCTGCACTTATTTTTTACTTGTATGCATGTTAGGAATTTCTTCAATGGCCTTAATCTGTGCGGGATTCACTTCAATACCATGGTTAGAAATAAGAAAACCCAAAAACTTACCTGATGCAACACCGAAAGCACATTTCTCTAGATTTAATTTCATATTGAATTTTTGCAAGATCTGAAACGTATCAGACAAGTGCGATATATGATCCCCTGAATGTTGAGTTTTAACGAGCATGTCATCTATGTAGACCTCCATTGTTTTTCCCAAATATTCTTGAAACATTTTGGTCACTAGTCTTTGATATGTTGCCAGCATTTTTGAGACCAAAAGACATTACTTTATAACAGTAAGTCCCCCTGTCTGTTATAAATGAAGTTTTTTCTTCATCTATTGGATCCATTTTGATCTAGTTGTATCCTGAATACGCATCTAAAAAGCTTAACAATTCATGTCCTACAGTAGCATCAATTAGTTGATCTATATGTGGTAATGGAAAAGAATCTTTAGGACAAGCTTTGTTAAGGTCTGTGTAATCTACACAAACTCACTACTTACCATTCTTCTTCGGTATCACAACAGTATTGGTTAACCAATTAGGATACTTTACCTCACGGATAGACCCAATCTTTAGTAATTTTTGAACCTCATCTTAAATCACCTGATTTTTGAAAGTTCCTTGCTTTCTCTTCTTTTATTTGATAGGGGAATACGATGGGTCTTCATTTAATTTGTGAGTCATTACCTCCGATGGTATTCCTGTCATATCAGAGTGGGACCAAGCAAAACAATCCACGTTAGTTTTTACAAATTCAATCAACTTATCTTTCGTATCTTGGCTTAGATTGGCCCCTACGTAGACTTTCCTTTCAGGCCATTGTGCAAATAATATTACAGCTTCCAGTTCTTCAATCATTGTTTTGATATTTTCATTTTCCTCTGGTTCTTGAATGGCATCTGTCCTTGAGTCCACGTCTGTTCGTCCTTGTTCAGTTGAGGTTTGTGTTGTGGTACCCTCAACTAGATTTTGTAATTGCTATTTTTCTTTGTTTCCCGTACTTGAATCTGCTACAGAGTTGATGCTCCTGGATGTATGTTGATCACCACAGATTTGACATATTCCCCATGGTGATGGAAATTTAATAACTTGGTGCAAGATTGACGTAACGTCATCCATCTCGTGGATCCATGGTCTCCCAAGGATCATATTGTAAGCCATCTCCATATCTACCACCTGAAACTTTGTATCTTTGACAACTCCTTATGTGAATGTAGTAAGTATTATCTCCCCTTTTGTCACTACGTTGGAATTGTTAAATCCAGATAGAGTATGCGCATTTGGTATTAATTTATCTTCGGCTTGCATCTCACATAGTACTCTTAGCGGAATAATGTTCACGGAACTACCTAGATCAATCAAAACTTGTTTCACATTAGTATCATGTACTAGTAGAAATATTACCAGTGCATCGTTATGTGGGGATAATATGCCATCCACATCTGCATCATCGAACGTAATGTTTTCTTCCTCTAAGACATGTCGCACCCGCTTCCCGTGGGTAATTGTGACTTTGGAAACTTTATTGGCTGATGTGTACGTCACACCATTGATGTCTTCACCTCCACTTATGACATTAACGGTCCTTTTGGGAGAAGGTGGGTTTGGGGGCTCCTGCCTATTCTTCATGTATGCTTGCTTACCTCTCTCACTGAATAATTCAATGAGATACCCTTGCTTTAATAGATGTTCAACTTCACCTTGTGGTAACCTACAGTCTGCCGTTTTATGCCCGTGATCGTTGTGAAATTCGCACCAGTGATCAGGGTTGCCTGTTTGGATTCGATCTCATTTCTTTTTGGCCACCGTACCTTATCACCCATGCTTCTTAAAACAGCTATGAGCTTGGAAATGCTTACATTAAATTATAATCGTCAAATCTTGCTTTCAAGTTTCTATCATCATCCCGTGACTCTCGCGCGTTTCGATCATTCCCAAATCTTGATGACGAGCCCGACTCTCTATTCCTCAACCTATGATCGTACCTTGGATTGTCCTATTTTGACCGTGAATCTTTTCCCACTGGACCCATATATGGTTCGTACCTATTTTTACTGGACCTTTTTTCGGTTTTCGCCTGTCTCGAACTTACCTTTTCTTCTTTTTGAGATCGTGAGATAATATCCTCTTCTATCCTTAGCTTCGTGCTATACCTGTTGTAAACGTCATTCCACGTAGTTGCTGGGAATTCACGAAGACTTTCCTTGAGTCGCCTCGTGGCTTCAGAGCTTTTTTCATTCAAATTACTAGTGAAGGCTATAGTTGGCCAATTGTTAGGTATGCACGGTAACGTCATTCTTTCACGCTGGAACTTATCCACGAACTCTCTAAGCAATTATGAGTCCCCTTGCTTGATTTTGAAAATATCTTGCATTCTTTTTTCGACTTTTTGAGCTCCCGAGTGTGCTTTGATTAATGAATCTGCAAGCTCAGCAAAAGAATTTATGGAATTTTCAGGTAAAAGAGAATACTATGTTAATGCTCCCTTAGTGAGTGTTTCACCGAATTTTTTGACCAGTACTGATTCAATTTCCTCTTTGGTCAAGTCGTTGCCTTTTACGCCTGTTGTGAATGTAGTCACGTGGTCTCATGGATCAGTTGTTCCATCATATTTTGGAATATCGGACATTTTGAATTTCTTTAGAATTGGGAGGGGAGCAACACTTGGCTTCCAGGGTTGTTGTGAATATTTATCCATATCTATCCCTTTGAATACGGGCGGTACTCCAGGTATTTGCTCTATGTGGTCACTTTGCTCTTTGAGCTGTTTCTGCAATATTAGTACTAAATTTTGTAAATCAGAATTGACTAAGTTACCTGGTTCTCCATCTTGTGACTCGGTGGGGATTCCACCACTGCCTGAATTGGCAAGCCCAGAACGAGGGTTCTCCAAAGTGTTGTCATTTGGAGTGGGTGTTGTGGGTGCGACAGGTAACTAGCCAAGAAAGGCCTCAAGAGCTTTATTGACCTGTTGAACGATTAGTTTTTGCAAAGCTTTATTGACAGCTTCATCATTTTCAAATTGAGCATTTCCATTTGCATGAGATCCATTAGGAGTGCCTTCTCGAGACCGCCGAGGGGAGCTTTGTGGAGAAGGGACCGGGGTGTGATCATCCTATGAATTTCCCTGGAGTTGTTGGTCTCCTTGGTTTCCTTGGGTGTTGTCATTAATGTTTGACATGGTTGATGCACCAAAAAAGGTTAGGCTAAGAAAGAATAGATTACCAAATTCCCGGTAACGAAACCAATTTGTTTAACCAAAAAGTGAAATTTTGGTCAAAGCTTTAATTTAGAAGAACTCGGGTTACTGATAATCAAAAATGAGTAAAAGGAAATGATTTTGCTAACAATCAGATAAGCAAAAGAAAACAAAGTAAACCAATGTATTTAGATAATATTTCATGTCGTTACAAATGATTAGTTCTCTCCTTTTTATAGCTATCTCAAAAATATACTTTTTGCCTTTGTCATAATAAGGTCATTATAGACAATTAAGGGCATTAAATGCTACGTTACATAATCATTGTAATTTAATACAGATTCTCTAACATTTCCAATATTTAATGCTTATTAAATACTATATCAGTACTCTCTTGTGCTGTCAAATTCATTCTCTTTGATTTTTGGATTTAAATAGATACGAGTGTTGAGTCTTTTGAATAACTGCTAGTGCCTTTACTTGTGCCTCTGCTCGTATCTGTTGCAACTCGTGCCTCTTTATCAATCATTATTCTTTGACCAGCCTATGTGTCATGACACGTCATCATTCAATCACTTTAATATGTAAACTCAATTTTTCCCAATACAACGCTAATCAAAGAAATATAAGTTTATTTTCTTCCCTTTAGTTACTGTTAAAGACTTTGCCCATTTGTCTCGTTCTTCATTCACGACTAGGCTCGAACCAAAGGTCCAGTCAAGGATGAGGTCACTGTTCAATCCAAGTTCAGGCTTGGTCTTAACACTGCAATTGGTTTGATCGTTTATTTTGTCTCTAATTCATTTTATATGATATTCTTAATTATTTGTGTTGAATCAAAATCGTGTATCCTTAAAACCGCGTACAAATTTAATAGTAATCCAATTTTGGGTAAACAGTTTGGCGCCCATCATGAGGCTAAGGATAATAGTGGTGTTTTGATACAAATTTCTATAACACACCCTATTTTACGCATGTTCTTTGAAATCTTAATTTTAGGTATGCCTAAAAATGTCAAACTCTCAATCTGCTCACTTGAACGTTGACGCTGAGTCTGGCCATCACGACAAAAAATAATAATTTGGTGACCAGCAACGATATGCTTCCTACTGATCCCAACAGTTCTCCCAGCTGCCGACCCGATCGATGCTAACTTGCAGGTGGCCATCAATATCAATTTGCCAACTGATCCCGAAAATAGTGTTCGCGGGGGACCTCGACCGACATCTCGAGAAGCACCCGAAGGCAAAGGTGATGGGGTGAGCCTATAATTGATTTTCAAAATGTTGTAGGCTCAACAAGTAGCAATAAGACAGCTGCAGAATCAAAGCAATAATCCCGGGAAAGCACCCCAAGGGACGAGCAAATTACTGAGAGACCGTGTGAAATCGAGCTCGGGGTAAATCCCGAGGTGATGAAAATGCTCGAAACATTAATGAACAGGTGGAGTCAAGTGAGAAAAATATTAAGGCTAATGACAAGAAGGTGGAAACATACAATTCCAGGGGCGATCAGATCCCTGGAGCTCCTCCGATATTTAAGGGATCAGATTCCAAAAAATTTATCCAGAAGCCTTTTCCCCCTAGCGCGATACCAAAGCCGATCCCAAAGAGATTTCTTATGCCCAACATTCCCAAATATTTGGTACCACAAATCCAAATAAGCATGCGACCAGCTACACATGAGCAATCAAGGGGAATAATTTGTAAGACGATGAGAATTGAGATCGAGTAGGTGTTGCTGAAGAAGTTTGGGGAGACTTTATCCAAGTGAGCAATGGTATGGTATCACAACCTACCCCCAAATTCTATTACCTCATTTGCTATGCTTGTAGATGCTTTCATTAAGTCCCATGCCGGGGCCATCAAGGTCAAGACCAAAAAGTTGGATCTTTTCAAGGTCAAACAGAAGGATAAAGAAATGCTCAGAAAGTTCGTGTCACGGTTCCAGATGGAACGGATGGACCAACCACCGGTTATAGGTGATTGGGCCGTTCAGGCATTCACTCAGGGGCTCAATCCCTGAAGTTCCTTAGCCTCTCAATAGCTAAAGAAAAATTTGGTGGAGTTCACAGCGATAACCTAGGTCGACGTCCACATTAGGTACCAGCCGAAGATCAGGGTCAAGGATAACCAACTCGGGGACCCTTCTGGATCAGTTTACCCAATCATGGACGATGCTAGATCTAAGAGAGCCATCGATCAAGAGCCAAGATAAGCAAGAATGGGTTTGACAGGCCACTTGAGAGTAAGGAAGCATCAAGATTGTCGGAGGACAACCTTTACGTGGACGCTACCAGTATCGTGTCATCCAAAGGGTGCATCAAAGAGACCGGGTGGCCCCAACCATTACAGTCTAATCCTACCTAGAGAGATCTTAATTTGATGTGTAAGTATCGCAACACTCATGGTCACAAAACCGAAGATTGCTGACAGTTAAGAGAAAAAGTTGCCCGGTTATTCAACAACGGGCACCTCCGAGAATTCGTGAGTGAGCGAGCCAAAAACCACTTCAAGAATAGGGACACCAACAAACAACTTGAACAAGAGAAGCCTCAGCACGTGATCAACATGATCATTGGAGGAGTCGACGTTCCTCAAGAACCAATGATGAAATGCACTAAAGTATCTATCACAAGGGAAAAACACACTCAGGATTATATTCCGGAGAAAGCTATTTTGTTCAATGACGAAGATGATGAAGGCATCGTACAACCTTACAATGATGCACTGGTAATATCCGTACTTATTAATAAATATCGAGTTAAGCGTGTGCTAATTTATCCAAGTAGCTCGGCCAATATCGTTAGATTAGGGTCGTAGAGAAATTAGGGTTACAAGACCAAATTGTACCAGCAGTCCGGGTATTGAACGGATTTAAGATGGTGTGTGAGACCACAGAAGGAGAGATAACCTTTCCAGTAAACACCGGCGGCACAACCCAAGAGACAAAATTCTTCGTGATCGAATGAGGCATGAGGTATAACACTATATTCAGAAGGCCATGACTTCACAACATAAGGGCGGTACCCTCGACCTTGCACCAGACATTGAAATTTCCCACGCCGGGGGAGTCAAAACGGTCTACGAAGAACAATAGGTCGCAAGGGAGATGTTTGTCATAGACGAGGTAATCTCTATTCCTATGGTTTTGACACCAAGGAGCACAAAACTGACCAAAAAGGAAGAGATTAAATAGCAATCATTGATATCGGCCTCAGCCGAACCAGAGAAACAGGAAAAACGAGGAGCAGACGAGGAGGATGATTATGGCATCCCGAGATCATTCATAGCTCCTGATGACATTGATGCCACCAAATCAACGATTGAAGAGTTAGACCAAGTCATCTTAATCGAGCATCTACCAGATCGAAAGGCATACATGGGCACGAGGTTAACCCCTAAGCTTAGGAAAAAACATTGATTTACTTAAAGCTAATGCCGATTGTTTCGCTTGGTCTCATTTTGACATAACAGGGATCCCACCGGAGGTAACCACTCACAAGCTGAGTTTGGACCCGAAGTTCTAACCGGTTAAGTAGATGAGGAGACCGTAGTCTGAGATCAAACATGAGTTCATCAAGGATGAAGTATCCAAACTTCTAAAAATAGGATCCACCCGGGAAGTCAAATACCCAGATTGGTTAACTAACGTAGTGGTAGTACCAAAAAAGTAAATAAACTAAGGATGTGTGTAGATTATAAAGACCTAAATAAAGCATTCCCTAAGGATTCTTTCCCTTTGCCTAACATCGATCGAATGATCGACGCGACGGCCGGGCACGAGATACTCAGTTTTCTCGATGCCTATTTTTGGGTACAACTAAATTCTGATGGACCTGGATGACCAAGAAAAGACTTCTTTCATAACTAAATTTAGCACCAACACCTACTGATATAGCATAATGCCGTTTAGATTAGAGAATGCCGGTGCCACCTACTAACGCCTAGTAAACAGGATGTTCGAAGAACAAATAGGAAAATCAATGGAAATTTATATTAATGATATGTTGGTGAAGTCCCTGCGACCATTTGAAACATTTGCAAGAAACCTTCGACATACTAAGGAAATACAATATGAAGCTAAACCCGAAGAAGTACGCATTCGGGGTCGGTTCGGGCAAATTACTCGGGTTCATGGTGCCTAATCGGGGGATAGAGATCAACCCCGACAAAATAAAGACCATAGAGGACATCACTGTAGTGGACAACGTCAAGGCAGTTCAAAGACTGGCTGTGCGTATAGCCATATTGGGTCGGTTTATCTCGAGGTCCTTGGACAAGAGCCATCGATTCTTATCACTACTGAAGAAGAAGAATAACTTTTCCTGAACTCCGGAATAGCAGCAAGATTTGGAAGAACTCAAACGGTACATGTCGAGCCCTCCTCTACTGCACACTCCGAAGGTAAATGAATAGGTGTACCTCTACTTGGCGGTTTTCGAGGTAAAGGTAAGTGGTGTCTTGGTCCGAGAGGAAGAAGGTATTTAATTTGCTATTTACTATGTCAGTAGAACTCTAGGCGATGCCAAATCGAGGTATCCTTATCTGGAAAAGTTAGCACTCGCTTTGCTAACCACTTCCGAAAAGCTAAAGTCGTACTTTCAATGCCACCCTATATAAGTCGTAACCTTTTACCTAGTGAGGAATATCATGCATAAGCCACAGCTCTCAGGCCGGTTGGCCAAATGGGCCATAGATATTAGCGGGTACGACATCGAGTACCGACCCCGAACTGCCATAAAATCTCATATTTTGGCAGACTCTGTGGCAGACTTTACGCCGGCCTTAATACCCAAAGTCGAAAAGGAATTACTGCTCACCTCAGGGACTAATTGGGGAATCTAGACCCTATTCACGGACGATGCCTCAAACATGAAAGGGTCTGAGGCTCTGTATTGTGTTAAAACCACCTACGGGAAGCGTAATCAAGAAGTCTATTAGAATTTAAAATTGACTAACAATGGAACCGAGTATGAAGCCATGATTGCAAGTGTATAAGAGCCTTGGGGCCTAAGTGATCGAAGCCAAATTCGATTCCCTTCTCGTCGTAAATTAATCAACGGAACATTCAAAGTAAAAGAAGAACGGATGCAGAGGTGCTTGGACAAATTGCAGGTGACCCTGCACCAATTCAAGGAATGGATTCTGCAGCATATACCCCAAGATCAAAACAGTGAGGCCGATGCACTGGCAAACTTGGGGTCGTTTGTTGACTCCGATAAATTCAGCTCGAAGAAGTGGTACAATTGATGAACTCGGTGGTAGAAGAAGGTCATGTCGAAGTAAACTCAATAATTTTGACTTGGGATTGGAGAAACAAATACATACACTACCTGAAGATAGGAAAATTGCCTTCGGATTCTAATCGAGATCCTTATGCACCAAGGCTGCTAGATTTTGCTTAGTCGAAGGGGAATTGTTCAGGAGATCCATCTTCGGTCCACTGGCCAGGTTCTTAGGGCCGGGGGAGACCGAATATGCCATGAGAAAAGTTCAAGAGGGCACTTGCGGGAACCATTCGAGGGAATAATCATTAGTTCGGAAGCTAATCAGAGCCGAGTACTACTGGAATGAAATGGAAAGGATGTGAAAGGATTCATACGAACATGCGATGAGTGCCAAAGAAATGCCCCGATCAACCGAGAGAGATGCTCCACTCGGTCATGTCTCTATGGCCGTTTATAAAGTGGGGAATGGACATCGTCGGTCCCCTGCCATGGGCACCCAGTAAAGCTCAATTCACACTATTTATGATCGATTATTTTTCCAAATGGGTCGAGTCTTAGGCGTTCGATAAGGTCCGAGAGAAAGAAGTCATTGACTTCATCTGGGATCACATAATATGTCGATTTAGGATACTAGCCGAGATTGTTTGCGACAACGGAAAACAGTTCGTCGACAGCAATGTGAGTAAGTTTTTCGAAGATCACAAGATCAAGAATATACTATCAATGACTTATCACCCTAGTGGGAACAGGCAGGCAAAATCAACGAACAAAACTATACTTCAGAACTTGAAAAAGAGGTTAACCGGTTCAAAAGGAAAATGGAAGAAAATCTTGCCTGAAGTTTTGTAGGCATATCGTACGACTTCGAAATCGAGTACCGGGGATACCCCATTTTCTCTGGTCTACGGATATGAAGTCTTAATACCAGTCAAGGTAGGGAAACCGAGGCTCAGGTTCCAGTATGCTATCGAAGAGTTGAACGGAAAGGCTATAATTACCAGCCTAGAACTGTTGGACAAACGGGAGGCCTCCATGGTCTGGTTGGCCTCCCAGAAGCAGCAAGTAGGAAGGTACTACAACTGAAGATCCAACCTCCGACATTTTTAAGTCGGGGACTTGGTACTGAGAAAGGTAAAACTACACACCAGGAACCCAAACGAAGGGAAACTAGGGCCGAATTGGGAAGGACCATATTGAGTTGTTGGAATAATCGGCAAAGGTTCATATAAACTCAAAGCGGAAAACGATGTACAACTACCAAACAACTGGAACGTTGAATATTTAAAGCGGTACTACTGCTAAGGTACGAACTTAATTCCTTTTTAATTTTGTTACATTATGGACTAACGTATGCAAGTACTCGGCTAGGGGCGGAGGTGGCAATTAGGTCTGAGAACACGTGTTGCACTCTTTTTCGCTTGAGCCAGTTTTGTCCTGGAGTGAGTTTTTTGGCAAGGTTTTTAACGAGGCAACAATAAAATGCGCTACCTTAGATTTGAAGACCGACTTTAAACCGGAATCGATGATCGTTTGCATCAAATCAACGATATCTGAGCCCCCTTAAGTTTGTCCTCGAATACTAGGGGTCATTACCTCTAGATTAAGATCTTTAGTAAGGGAATAGAAAATTTTATGTGTCAAAAGCTAAGGTTTGGCAGTTATGATTCATTGTAAGGGTCAAAAGGTCATGTGAACCGTGCCCACATAGTCCACTCTAGACATGACACAAGGTTTATGCGCCTTCAATCATGTACCTTGCATATTAAGCAATGAAAGAAATTTCTACTTCCCTTACACTTTATTAATGCTTTTACTTCTTCGATCCTAGATCCTAAAATCCAAGGGTTGCCCCTACTCGGGGACTGTCGACCGATAAAAATTGGAACAACTTAGGCTACTAAATCCCGAATTGACCAAGCCTATTAGACAGTGCTCGAATATGATAGGCTATAGCCACCCTAAAAATGGCTCGGAGACGTCCGAAGTCTGTGCTTAGATAGTAAGTCCCTTACGAAAAATCAAAATCTGTTAAAAAGTTACCCTCAGCAAAAACACCATCTAAGATACTTAAGCATCTAAAAGGCCTTTTGTTTTACTAAAGATTCGAAGCCACAAGTAATCCGGAGTTGCATCAGAATCAGACTCCATTCGGACCTCCAAAAAATAGATGTTGTAGACTATATTTGATTTTATGCTAAGACATTAAAAATAATACGCAAATAGAAAATTGAAAGTAGATGCTGGAAAGTAAAGATACGGTATTGCCAAAAGGGGAAAATTTTATATATACCAAAAAATATTTACAAAGGCACGAAAAAACGGCCTAAAAATAAACAAAAAAGAATAAATACAAGGGAAAACTAGAAAAAAAACTAAGGCATTTACGCCCAGTCTTCACCGGGGCTCAACTCGTCACCAAAACTGTCGGAACCCTCTGAACCTTCAGAGCCTTCGGGATTCCAGAGCTTATAGAGTTCTTTTGCCTCGGCTTTGAGTCCCTTGGCTTCCTCAATGTCGGCCGACAGGTCAAAACCTCGAGCATGGATCTCCTCGAGGGTCTCCCTTCGGGATAGCCGCCTTACATAGTCGATCTTTGTCTTTAAGCGGGTCTCGGCTATCTTTACATCAACCTTATATTGGGCCAGCATTTCCTCGACGTCAGAGGAATCAATAGAAGTTGCCTCCAACCTGGACCTCAGCACATTATATTCTTTGTCGAGGGCATCCCATTCTGTGACGGCTGAGTTCAGCTGCACCCGAAGTTCATCGTTTAGGCGAGACCATTTGCCGGCGTTATCCTTTGGCACCCGGAGTTGGTCCTTGGTCGATGCTAGCTCCGCTTTTACAACCTCTTTTTTTGAAGCCAACGGTTCCATTCTGCCCTTCCACGCCTCGGTCGTGGCCTTGACCTCATCCATCTCAGCCCGAAGCTGGTCGATCAGGTTTATCTTCTTTTGGACTTGCAAAGTTTCATTGTTAATCATCATGAGTAGCTTCTCATTTTTAGCCTCAAAGATCCTTACCTTCTCGACCAGGTCAACGTGCTCCCGCTTCAAGGTCGAGGCCTCCTTCTGAGCCTGTCATGACCCAAATCCTAATTTGTTGTGATGGCACCTTTCGATGGTAGTAGGCAAGCTGACCTTTTCAAAACACTTCCAATATTGTGCAAAAAGGTGAATCAAAAGTTCGTAAATAAAGTAGAGTTTTGAAAACAGGGTTTAAACTTCAAAATACAAGTGCGAAACATAGACCCAACATCGGTGTGTCACTAAGTCATGAGCATCTAAACATAACCGGTCTGAATATAATACGACTATCACAGTCTGAAACCAAATACCACGAAAAGGAGAGATAAAGAAGAAGAAAACGAGGTCTGCGAATGCCAGACAACTACCTCGCTATCTCCAATGATCAGCTATGAGAAACTATCAACACCCTCCACGTCCAGAAACTCCTGGATCTGCACATGAAGTGCAAGGTGTAGCGTGAGTACAACCAACTCAGTAAGTAAAATTAATAAATAAGGAACAGAAAGATAGTGACGACTACACAGTTATAATGCATTTTCAATAGTCTCAACAAGGAAAGTATACATGCTTCCCAAATCCGGTAAAAATCAAGTCAAATCAATTTGTTTAAGTCAAGTTCAAGTAAAAACCGGATAAAATACCTTTAGAAGTTTTCAAAACAATGGTGAGGGAAACTGTGTGCATCAATAATGAAATCATATACAGCCGCTCAGGGCAACCAACACTGAGTCCTCCCATTTACTCCAACCTCACAATTACTCATTTCTCAAAACCACTCATTCCTTACGATCGCTCGGCACTCGGCACTCGCACTCAGTAGTACCTACACTCACTAGGGGTGTGTACAGACTCCGGAGGGGATCCTACAGCCCAAGCGCTATATCAAGACAATCATGGCATAAATTAGTGAAATATGTTGTGACGCGTTGCCCGATCCCATAAATATCATCACAATTAGGCCCTTGGCCTCACTCAGTCATCAATCTCTCCAGTCTCTTGGGCTCTCAGAAATCAGGAAAATTAGCCCAAACAACAATAACATGAGGTATCAATAAGAATAACAGAGACTGAGATATGATATACGTGTAAGAACTACGATTGGGTACAAATAACATTTAATAGGCGATTAACATGTAACGCGACCTCTATGGGACCCAACAATACCAACACATAGCCTAAACATGGTTTCTAACATGATTTATAGTCAAACTTCTATAACACATAGAGAGCATATAGCTAACACATAGAGCATATAGCTATTACACCAGCAGTTGCAAAACTTCAGCTGCTCTTCAAATTCAATCCAAGTCCGTTCAACCACCCGAAAACAACCCGAGGCCCCCGGGACCTAAACCAAACATACCTACCAGTCTCATATTCCAATACAAACTTAGTCGAATCTTCAAATCACCTCAAACAACATCAAAAACACTAATTCCACATGGATTCAAGCCTAATGAACTTCGAAATTTCCAAATTCCACAAACGTTGCCGAAATCTATCAAATCACGTCCGATTGACCCCAAATTTTGCACACAAGTCATAAATGACACCACGAACCTACTCCAACTTCCGGAAATCTAATCTGACCCCGATATCAAAAAGTCCACTCTCAGTCAAACTTTCCAAGTTTCCAACTTTTGCCAATTCAAGCCTAATTCTACTATGGACCTCCAAATCACAATTCGGACGCGCTCCTAATTCCAAAATAACCTAACTGAGCTAACAAAACCATCAAAATTTAAATTCGAGATCGTTTACACATAAGTAAACATCCGATCAATTTTTTTTCCAACTTGAGCTTACAAATAAGAGACTAAGTGTCTCAATTTATTCTGAAATGTCTTCGGACCCGAACAAACTTGATAAGTCATATAACAGCTGTAGAATATAAAAGGAGAAGTAAATGGGGGAACGGGGCTACAAATCTCAAAACGACCGGCCGTGTCGTTACATCCTCCACCTCTTAAACAAACGTTCATCCTCGGATGTGTCTAGAAATATACCTGGAGCCTTAAATAGGCAAGGATATCTACTACCCGTCTCCCGCTTGGTCTCCCAAGTAGCCTCCTTCACGAGATGACCTCTCCACTGCACTTTCATTAAAGCTATATCCTTTGACCTCAACTTTCAAACCTGCTGCTCCAAAATGGCTACTGGTTTCACATCATAAGTCAAATCACCATCCAACTGAACTGTACTAAAATCCAAAACATGAGACGGATCACTGATATACTTCCGAATCATAGAAACATGAAATACTGTATGCACACTCAACAAGCTAGGTGGAAAGGCAAGCTTGTGAGCCACCTCCCCAATCCTTTGAAGTACCTCAAAAGGCCCAATTAACCGAGGGCTCAACTTGCTCTTCTTCCCGAACCTAAATAACACCCTTCATTGGTGAAACCTTCAGCAGAACCTTCTCCCCGACCATATAAGACACATCACGGACCTTCCTGTTAGCATAACTCTTCTGTCTTTAGCTGCGTCATATGAAGCCGCTCCTAAATCAATTTAACCTTGTCCAAAGCATCCTGAAACAAGTCAGTGCCCTAGCCTAGCCTCGCCCGACTCAAACCAACCCACCCGAGATCTATACCGCCTCCTATATAAAGCCTCATACGGAGACATCTGAATGCTCGACTGATAACTGTTGTTGTAAGCAAACTCCGTGAGCGGAAAAAATTGGTCCCATGAACCCCCAAAGTCAGTGACACAAGCATGTAGCATGAACCAGTATCTGAATTGTGCGCTTGGAATGTCTGTCCGTCTGAGGGTGAAATGTTGTGATCAACTCAACCTGAGTGCCCAACTCTCGTTGAACGCTCTCCAAAACTGTGATATAAATTACATGCCACTATCTGAAATGATGGAAACTGGCACACCGTGAAGGAGAACAATCTCTCTGATGTAAATCTCAGCCAATCGATCTGAAGAATAATAGTACCCACTGGAATAAAGTGCGCGGACTTGGTCAGCCGATCCACAATCACCCAAATAGCATCGAACTTCCTCGAAGTCCGTGGGAGCCCATCTACGAAATCCATGGTGATCCGCTCCCACTTCCACTCTGGAATCTCTATCCTCTAAAGAAATCTACCCGATCTCTGATGCTCATATTTTGCCTGCTGGAAATTGAGACACCGAGCTACATACTCAACTATATCCTTCTTCATTCTCCTCTACCAATAATTTTGTTTCAAATCCTGGTATATCTTCGTGGCACCCGGATGGGTGAAATACTGCGAGTTGTGGGCCTCCTAAAGAATCAACTCTCGTAGCCCATATATATGGGTCACACATATCTGGCCCTACTTCCTCAACACCCCCATCATCTTTAATAGTCATATCTCTGACATCATCATGCTGAACCTTGTCCTTGAGGATAAGAAAATGAGGATCATCATACTTACGCTCCCTGATGCGATCAAATAAGGAAGACCGAGATACCACACAAGCTGGAACCCGACTGGGATCTGAAATATCCAATCTCATGAACTGGTTGGACAAGGCTTAAACATAAACTGCAAGAGGTCTCTCACCAACAGGAGTGAATGCAAGACTACCCATACTCACTGCCTTCCCACTCAAGGCATCGCCACCACATTGGCCTTTCCCAGGTGATACAGAATAGTAATATCATAGTCCTTTAGCAGATCCAACCATCTTCGCTGCCTCAAATTGAGATCATTCTATTTGAACAAGTGCGAAAGGCTACAATGATCAGTAAATACCTCATAAGACACACCATAGAGATAATGCCTCCAAATCTTCAATGCATGAACAATAGCAGCCAACTCCAAATCATGAATAGAGTAGTTCTTCTCATGGGGCTTCAACTGGCGTGAAGCATAAGCAATCACTCTACCCTCTTACATCAAAACACACCTAATACCGATCCGAAAAACATCACAATATACTGTATAAGAACAAGAAGTTGATGGTAAAACTAGAACTGGAGTTGTAGTCAAGGTAGTCTTGAGCTTCTGAAAGCTCGCCTCACACTCATCCGACCACCTTAAAGGAGCACCATTTTAGATCAATTTGGTCAAAGGTGATGCAATAGACGAGAAACTCTACACGAAGTGACGATAATAACCAGCCAAACCAAGAAAGCTCTGAATCTCTGTAGATGAGGACGGTCTAGGCCAACTCTGAACCGCCTTTATCTTCTTCAGATCCAGCTGAATACCCTCGCTAGCACCACGTGCCCCAAAAATGCCACTGAACTGAGCTAGAACTCTCACTTGGAGAATTTGGCATAAAAATTCTCCTCCCTCAACCACTGCAACACAATCCTCAAATGTTGGGCATGCTCTTCCTGGCTACGAGAGTACACTAGGATATCATCAATGAATACAATAACAAACGAGTCAAGATAAGGCTGCAATACGCTGTTCATTAGATGCATGAACGCTTCTAGGGTGTTGGTCAGCCAAAAGACATCACAAGGAACTCATAATAACCATATTAGGTCCTGAAATCTTTCTTAAGAATGTTCGAGTCCCGATCTTCAACTAGTGATACCCTGACCTCAATCAATCATGGAGAACACCCTTTCTCCCTGATTGTGACTTTGTTCAACTACTTATAATCAATGCACATTCTCATAGAGACATCATTTTTCTTCATGAACAGAATCGGTGCACCCCAAGGTGACACACTAGGCCTAATAAACCCCTTCTCAAGGAGTTCCTAACGCTTCTCCTTCAACTCAGTCGGTGCTATACGGTACAGAGGAATAGAAATGGGCTGATTGCCCAACACCAAGTCAATATCTCTGTGAGGCAGCATGCCCGACAGGTATGCAGGAAATACATCCGGAAAATCTCACACCACCAAAACAGAATCAATAGTAGGGGTCTCAGCACTAACATCCCTCACAAAGGCCAAATAAGAAAGAAAACCCTTCTTAACCATCTGCTGGGCCTTCAAGTATAAAATTACTCTATTGGGAATGTAGTCTAAAGAACCTCGTCACTCAATCCATGGAAACGCCGGCATCGCCAACGTCACAGTCTTAGCGTGAAAGTCGAAAATAACATGGCATGAAGACAACCAATCCATACCAATATCACATCGAATTCAACCATACTAAGCAGCAAGAGATCAACTCTAATCTCCAATACCCTAATAGTCACTACACACGACCGATACA
The DNA here is from genome assembly GCF_000393655.2 of Nicotiana sylvestris. NCBI lineage: Eukaryota > Viridiplantae > Streptophyta > Magnoliopsida > Solanales > Solanaceae > Nicotiana > Nicotiana sylvestris. The sequence continues at coordinate 161,079,145 of NC_091060.1, read as the reverse complement.
CAAAGTCCACAATAATAATATCACCCACCGGTGTAGATACATGAACAGATGAAACTAAAGACTCACGGGGCATACCCAAATAATGAGAAAAATACGATGATACATATGAATAGGTGGAACTAGGGTCAAATAATACAGAAGCATCTCGGTGACATATTGAGACAGCATATGTGATCATTGTGTCTGAAGAAATAACATCTGGTCTGGCAGGGAGTGTATAGAAATAGGTCTGACCGCCACCTGATCAGCCTCCCCCTCTAGGGTGACCCATAACTGACTAGGCTCCACCCCGAGCTGGCTAGGCGGGTGGTGAAGCAACTGGTATAGAAGATTCAGCTTGACTCCTATGCCGCGTTGAACCTCCACGACAATGAGGACACTACCTCCACACATGCCCAAACTCCCCACACTCAAAACAACTCCCTGATACTAGTGACAGGGACTGAAAGGAGCCCTGAGCACCGGGATAACTGGTAAAAGGACCTAGCATAGATGAGCCCTGAACCGATGGAGAACATGACGAACTCTGAGTTGTAAGGGCACTGAGAGATGGGTGAACCTAATGAGAACTATGTGAACCATGGCTAGATGATGCACCACGGTGAACTGGGCGAGCCGTCTGAGCATGCCTGAAGGACGGCCCCTGCCATGGTAGAACTGACCTCTAGAAGGAACCCCACTAAAACCACCTGATCTACGAGACCTCTTGGCCTCCCTCTCAACCCGCTCCTGGTTGCAAACCATCTCTATCTGTCAGGCTATGTCAACAACCTTATCGAAAGTAGCACTAGATACTCTCTCTCTAGTCATAAGCACCCGCAACTGAAATGTAAGGCCATCAATAAACCTCCCGATCCTCTCCTTATCAGCGGGAACTAACCAGACTACATGACAGGCCAACTTAGAAAACCTCATCCCGTACTGCATCATAGACATATCATCCTGACGTAACTACTTAAACTGTCTGCGCAGCTCCTCTCTACGAGACTGCGGCACAGACTTCTCCAAGAATAGAACGGTGAACTCCTACCAAGTAAGGGGTGCTGCACCAACCAACCTATGCCTCTCATATGCCTCCCACCAATTGAAGGCAGCTCAAGTAAACTGAAAAATAGTGAACAAGACCCCACTGGTCTCCAGAATACCTGCTGTACGGAGAATCCTCTTACATCTATCCAAGAAACCCTGGGCATCTTCCGACTCTACCCTACTGAAGGATGGAGGCTGAAGTCTACCAAACCTCTTTAGTCGCCGCTGCTCATCATCATTCATAGTAGGAACCACATGGGCCTGAGCAGCTGCCACCAACTGGGCTAGTAGTACCCCCTGTCTGGAGTCCCTGTATCACTTGCTCGGATGTACGGGCAGCGGGATTCTGAATACCTCCCTCGGCCTGATAAGTGGCTGTTGTGGTCGGAATAGACACTGCCTGAGCAAGACTAGTGATACAGTCAAAATCTGAGCTAAGGCCTGGAAATACAATGGGTGGGGGTGGTGCTTGAGCTGGCCCTACTAGCGCATTCGCAATTGGGACTTGATCCTGAATTGGGGTAACTGGTGGATCTGCAGGTGTTGCCCTAACTGCTGTGCGAGCTGCACCTCTGCCCCTACCGCGGCCTCTACGGCGACCTCGGCCTTTCGCAGCCTTGACTGGCGGTACTGGTGGTTATCCATCCTGCCCAGTAGTACATGTCCTCACCATCTGTGAGAGAATAGAATAATAAAAGTTTAGTTAATAGAATCAACAGATTCGCATAATAAGAATTCAATAATGTGAAATTTCCTAAGGGTTCTATAGCCTTTTGAAGATAAGTACATACGTCTCTGTACCTATCTTCAAGACTTTACTAAACTTTCTCATTACCTGTGAGACCTATGTAACCTAAGCTTTGATACCAACTTGTCACGACCCAAATCCTAACATATCATGATGGCACCTATCAATGGTACTAGGCAAGCCGACCTTTTCAAAACACTTGCAATATTATGCAAAAAGGTGAATCAAAAGTTCGTAAATAAAGCAAAGTTTTGAAAATAAGGTTTAAAGTTTAAAATACAAGTGCGAAAAATAGACCCAACATCGGGGTGTCACTAATTCATGAGTATCTAAACATAACCTGTTTGAAAATATAACACGACTGTCATAGTCTGAAACCAAATACCACGAAAAGGAGAGATAAAGAAGAAGAAAACAAGTTCTGTGAATGCCAGGCAACTACCTCGCTATCTCCAATGATCAGCTACGAGAAATTATCAACACTCCCCGCATCCAAAAACTCATGGATTTGCACGTGAAGTGCAGGGTGTAGCGTGAGTACAACCAACTCAGAAAGTAAAAATAATAAATAAGGAACTGAACGATAGTGACGAGCTACACAGTTATAATGCATTTTTAGTAGTCTCAGCAAGGAAAGTAGACATGCTTACCAAATCTGATAAAAATCAAGTCAAATCAATTTGTTTAAGTCAAGTTCAAGTAAAAACCGGACAAAACAACTTTCAGAAATTTTCAAAACAATGGTGTAGGGCAACCACGTGCATCAATAATGAAGTCATATACAGCCTTTAAGGTCAATAAACACTCAGTCCTCCCATTCACTCTAACCTCACAATCACCCATTCCTCACGATCGCTCAGCAATTGGCACTCGGTACTTGCACTCAGTAGCTACCTACACTCACTGAGGTGTACAGACTCCGGAGGGGCTTTTACAACCCAAGCGCTCTATCAGGTCAATCATGGCACGCTACAAAAAAAGAGTTTTAGCGGCAATAAAAATGAGTTTTAGCGGCAATAATAATGGTCGCTAAAGCCTTTACCAGCAATTACATATTGGCCATTGTAGCTGGCGTCGGCAAAGGTTTTAGCGGCCATTAAAATGAGTGCTGATAAAACCCCCTTTTACGGCCGGCAAAAGTCAATCAGTTTTAGTGGCGATTATTACTGGCAATTTAAATGGCTACTAAAATCGCTCTGCATTTTCTTAGATTATATATTTTGTAGCTTTTGTTATTGCTGCTAATTTATTTTTAATTGCTAATAAAGAAATATTTTTTGTGGCAAATATAATGGCTATCAAACTTTATATGAATTCACCTTTATCCTGGTATCTCATGTAGCCTTTAAAATTTTGTTTAAGTGACTTTTTAACTACTCTTTTTATTGTTGGTAAAATTAAGAAAAGTTATTTCCAACATTTTCATACCATGCTATGCCTGCCTATTTTATATTAGAATAACAATTGTAATCATTTGAAAAAAAACTCTTCATAAAATCCACAACAAACAAAAACAAATACTAATTCATAAATTCAAAGTGTCAACTTAACAAAAATGCTAAACTATTTGAATCTAACTAGTATCTTTTTAAATCTAATAAGTTGTGCTATCAAATAGCTATAAAAAGACAATATGAGACAACTAAAAGATTCTACATCTCTTAATCACAATGAAGTCTTGCCACTTGCCAAATTTTTGAACATCATAATGTATGTCCTGAAATGATAAAAAAAAAACAAAATCATATAAACAACCACATATGAAGTTTATCAATAATTAATCGAACAACTATGTAATATTCACAAACTCATGCTAGCATATCAAGGAATTGCTACTAAAAAATCCAATCAAAACTAATATACAAAACGTCTATTGTATGAAACATAGGCTATATTTTTGCAGTAGTCTTTTGTTCAAAAGTAAATTTCTACTGGAAGATCTCAAAGGCTGGTATAGGCTCAAAATCAACTTTATTTCTAATCTTCATATGATAATTAATGCCTTTTTCAACTAGATGGATTACCATTGGATGATTTTCATTCTGTAGTTGAATTAATCCAGTCATTCTCAGCAGGAAGTTAAGAGGAGGACTAAATCTCTAAATATTTCACAATGTCAATAATTCATGTGACAGTTAAGGAGACATTAGATTTGCAAAGACAAAACCATATAAATTCATTAATTCTCAGGTTTCGATAACACAATGAAAAAATCTTTAAGTCATAGCATATATAACATCATTAAAAAAGAAAAACATATCTGCCATAGTTTGGCTTCATTCAACTGATACAGCTTCTTTGTATCTCTTGTGCTAGATTCTCGACATGGCCATATATGGAATAGTAACTGCATAGATTTATATTTTTCACTATTAGCCCAAAAATTGGTAAACATAAATGAATCCGACAATCATCCCCACTTGTAGAAATAATTTTAAGATTCATAAGACTTTACAGTATATCATATATGCATTCTAGAGACAAGAAAATTTGACTTTAAATTGAATAAGAGTCACATATCACACTAGAATAATTGCATATCATCCAATTACATAGCACCAAATATACCAAGGATGAGAACATAAAGCATTACAATTCAACTTCACAAAAAACTTCTAGAAATGAAACAGGAAAAAGATGGCACAAATCAGAAAGCACTCTATTGCCACAAATTACCCAATGAAGGATTTCTAGAATCAAGTCTTGGGAATTTGTTGGGGGGCTTTTATTACTAATTGAAATGTAAAAGAAAGGCCACGATGTTCCGGCCTTAAATATATATGGTAGTTGTTACTTATCAGTATAACCATATACAAAGATAATACACCAATTCTATCCTACATTTTATATTAATACTTTAATTAAAAAAATCATCTTCAAAAAGGCTAAAAGAATACCTATGAGACTAATCATAAGAAAAAAGTTCATGAAACTAGCTTTAATGTTTCATCCTGATATGAGCAAGTGACTGAAGGATCAAATGGACATGTTTAAGAAGCATGTAGCTTGTTATCTAGTAAGAACAAGAAATCATCACCTATTTGATCCAAATCAAATATTATCCCGCTAGCCTATTTCATAATATGATTAGACAAACACACTCCGATAACATCTTTACAGTAGCTAATTATTGCAAGGGCAAGCTTCTACAAAACATAATTGAAATATAACTCAAGAAATTCTTGTTACAGCATTAATCCTCCTCTTGAAATAAAATTTTACGTCATCTAGTAGTTTAATCTTCCACCAATATTTAGCCACTGGCCAAATTATGTAAATATAAGTTCAAAAGTAACTACTGGTAATTTGGCTAAAGAGCCTTATTTCTTTAATGCACAAAGAGACTCGGTATAGGGAGTAGTGAATTTATAGTTTGAGATATAATTAACATACTACCTTCAAATACTAAACAATAGTAATTATTCAATGTTGAAACTATCTTCTGTCATCTTATGAGTAGTATTACCTTTGGCCTTGACCAAAGGAGCTATTCCATGTTATACAAGATCCAGAAATTTTTAAAAAATAAGGAACATAACAAAATATTATGGTCAATTAATAAAAGTGACTTACGTCCTTGAAAAATTATGCAATTTGCAAGTGAACATACTCCAATAGCCCAGATTCAAAATCGATTATTACGCATATCTGCAGTTATAAATTATTAATTAAATTCAAATAAAGAATGATGTGGTTCTCTTGTTCTGTAGCTGACCTAATTAATTGGTATTTGGATGAAGTGAGTCACATGAGATATGCTCTTAAAGAATCATTTGAATTAGAACATAAATCTTACCCTAATTCTAGGGAAATAAGTGAGGATGATAATAAAATGAAACTTCAAAATTAGCTTCCTCTATTGTAAAACATTCTATTGACCAATGTTATTGATTTCATCAATATCCTTTGTCAGCTCTATATGATTTCAAAGCCAAGATATAACAAATAAGATATATTGTCCAACATAAAGTAAATCTACTAGATAGTTTCGCAGTAACTAGTAGGAAAGAGGGACGTTACTATACAATAAATCTTAGTATGTTTGACGTCAAACCTGAAAAAAGAGACACCACAAAAAAGGTTAGTTTTTGGATTCCAAACCCTCACTTTTTGACTCCGTCCAATTCTCGAAATATTGGGGGACCTTCAGCACGTATTAAAAAATTTAGCTTACTAAAAATTGCATTAAATTAATTACTCATATTGATTATCAAACTTCAACCTAGAAATTTTAATCAAACATCAAGAAGGCAATCCGACTTCTTAAAATTTTTTAATTCAACTCAAACGCGGTATAAAAACTTGAGAATTTTAAAAATGAAAAATCAACAACTGACCTGAAACAAGTAGATTGAAGTAATTCACATCTTTGGGAAGCGGTGAAGATAATTACTAATCAATTTTACTCGATCTTGGACTTCCGAAGAGCAAAGGAGATCTACCATTTTTCTCTAAGGATTTAAAGCCCTATCGTTATGGGTTTCTATGGAGAGAGGCAACATAGCAATGTGGAGAGATAGAGTGTAGACGTCAAGAGAGATGCATTCTATGAAGGCTCTAAATGATAAATTCAATATATGAATAAAAAGAAATACATTTCCTATAGGATGCAAAAATAAAATTAAAGGAGGGAACAACAAAATAAATTGGAGGAAAAATAGACTAATAAAAAGTTTTCTAAAAACTTGCTAGTAGCTTTTACTGGCCACTTTTGTTAATTGTCAATGAAAATGTAGTTTTCATGGCCAATATTCATTTGCCAATAAAATATTGAGTCTAGCGAATAAATTGCCGGCTATATATTTATTGTCGCTAAATAATGGCCGTTAAAAGTCTTTTTTGTAGTAGTGGCATAAATGAGAGAAATATGATGCGGCGCACAACCTGATCCTATAAATATCCTCACAATCAGGTCCTCGGCCTCACTCAGTCATCAATCTCTCTAGTGTCTCCGGCTCTCAGAAAACACGAAAATCGGCCCAAACAACAATAACATGATGTATCAATAAGAATAACAGAGACTGGGATATGATATGCGAGTAAAAATTGCGACTGAGTACAAATAGCATTTAACAGGAAATTAACATGTAACGTGGACTCTGTGGGACCTAATAGTACCAACACATAGCCTAAATATGGTTTCTAACATGATTTACAATCAAATTTCTATAACACATAGAGATCATATAGCTAACAGCAAGATATTCAACTTTACAGTTTCAAAGGGCAGACCAAGTCACAGTCCCCTCGGTGCACGCCCACATGCCCATCACCTAGCATGTGCGTCACCTCTAAAGTAATCACATGATACAAAATTCGGAGTTTCATACCCTCAGAACTAGATTTATAACTGTTACTTACCTTAATCCGAGCAAGATGCTACTCCAAAATGTCCTTGCCTCGCAATTCGGCCTCCAAATGCCCCGAATCTAACCATAAACATTACAATACAATCAATACGGGTGAAAGGAATCAATTCCACAAGAAAAATTAGAGATTATAGCCCAAAATTCGAAATCGGCTCAATCCCGGCCCTCGGGCCCATGTCTCGAAACCCGACAAAAGTCACAAAACCTGAAAGCCCATTCATTCACGAGTCTAACCATACCAAATTTATCAAAATCCGACACTATTTGGTCATCCAAATCCTCAAAATTCACTTTCCAAATCCTTAGCCCTAAAACCCCAAATTTCACTTCAAAAACTCACCAACTAGGTGTAAAATCAGTGGGGAAACATCATTATTGAAGAAAGATTAACACAAGGAGCTTACCTCAGTAATCCCTTCGAAAATCCACTCAAAAATCTCCAAAGTCCGAGCTCAAAGTGATAAAAATGGTTAAAAATCTCAAAGTCTCGTATTTATAGTTTCTACCCAGACCTTTCACACCTGCAACTACTTAGTCGCTTCTACGGACTCGCAGGTGCGCCCCAGAGCCCGCTTCTCTGCTTAGCTCTGCACCTGCGTCCAACTTTTCGCTCAAGTGGACTCGCTTCTGTGAGACAAATCTTCTCTTCTACGGAGTCAACCTTCAAGGCCAAATGTGCATCTGCAACCTTTCTACCGCATCTGCGGTCACGCAGGTGCGGAAAGGACCCTGCACCTGCGACTTCTGCCATCCTCTTCCTTACTCATTTCTATGACCCCTTCTCGCTTCTGCGAACTTGCACTTACGGTGCCCACTCCGCAGGTGCGGTTACACCAGCAACAACAAAACTCCAGCTGCTCTTTAAATTCAATCCAAGTCCGTTCAACCACCCGAAAATAACCCGAGGACCCCGGGACCTCAACCAAACATACCTATAGTCTCATGTCCCAAACGAACTTAGTCGAATCCTCAAATCACCTCAAACAATATCAAAAACACGGATTACGCACAGATTCAAGCCTAATGAACTTTGAAATTTCCAAAATTCTACAAACGACGCCGAACCTATCAAATCACGTCCGATTGACACCAAATTTTGCACACAAGTCATAAATGACACCATGAACCTACTCCAATTTCCGTAAATCCAATCTAACCCCGATATAAAAAAGTCCACTCCTGGTCAAACTTTCCAAAATTCCAACTTTCGCCAATTCAAGCCTAATTCTACAACAGACCTCCAAATCACAATTCGGATGTACTCCTAAGTCCAAATTCACCTAACGGAACTAACAGAACCATCAAAATTCAAATTCAAGGTCATTTACACATAATTCAACATCCAGTCAAATTTTTCTCCAACTTAAGCTTTCAAATAAGAGACTAAGTGTCTCAAATCAATCTAAAATCTCTCTGGACCCGAACCAACTAACCCAATAAGTCATATAACAACTATAAAATAAAAAAGGTGCAGTAAATGGGGGAACTAGGCTACAACTCTCAAAAAGATCGGTCGGGTCATTACAGGGCCTTTTCTAGTTCGGCTCGGAGAATCGGAGGTCCTTGAGGGCCCCATCTCATTGTTCACTAAGAGCCTTGTACATGTCCTTCTTCTAGACTTGCTCTTTAAGATCGAACTCGAGTTGACTAATCTCCAAGCGGGACCAAAAGAAGATTTCATGATTAAGCACTGAAGCCTGAAAAACAATGAAGTCATTAGAACACACCTAAAACTAAGCAAGGTTCGCAAAGGGTACGAAGGGTAGACGCCTTACTCGATTCAGTGCGTGTAGTGCCTCATTGAAGAGGCTTTACGTGCCTACTTCATTCATATTTTCTTAGTCATCCTCGGTCACCAAGAAATGAAGATGGATACGCCTATCGAAGCGGACAGGACCCGGACGTCCACTAGGATAGTAAGAATGACCGTTCTCTTGCGGTCTGGGTCCACACTCGAGGCAGGGAACTGCTTCACTAGTTTCATCCTCGAGCTCGGCTTGCCCGCCCCTATGGCACATCCTTTTTTGGGACCTCCAGTTGACCAAGCTCGGAAAATTCCTCCAATGCGGCCATGTCCATGTCGTCGAAGAACGTGTTGAGGGAATTATATAGGAAAAGCCCTCCTTACCCGCTTGAGCCTCTTCAAGCATGGACTCAATATAGGACAGCGTCTCCATGATGTCAATGACACATGCTACCTCCTTCAGGATAGGAACGACTTCTCGAGAGCCCACAGCCCCTATCTCTCCCACTGGTTCCCGAGCTAAAGGGGGATCAACCTCAAGGCCATCTTTCCCCACTGCCCCATGTTCCCCCTTGTTAAGGGTTGACCCATAAGCAGTGAACTCAAGGTCGTCGTCCTCAGAATAGTCGTTGAGCATGTAGAGGGAATCAGAGTCTGGTACCCTGGACTTGGCGCTCGTTTTGATTTTCTAGACCCGGATGTTCACATTCTTCTTCTTCGCCTTGGCGTACGGGGAGCCCGAGGACTTCCTCTTCTTCTTCTTTTCTCCTCAGTGGCAGCACCGAGTTGTCCTAAAACAGAGGGTTTGGCAAGTGAGGATGAATAAAGAAGACTTAGCGATGTGTAAGCCAAGAGTACGAAGATAATCATTCAAGAGGGAGCCTTACCATGAGAACGGGCCTCCCACTTGCCCTTATGCGTGCTCAGAGTATGGAATTTGTTTGAAGATCCCCTCGATCCACTCCTTGAAGTGGGGGAATGCATTAGGAACTTGGGAAACCGTTGCATAATTATGAAAATAGGCAATTAGAAAAAGAATAAAAGGGAATGCTGAATACTCGAGAAGGAAAAGACTTACAGGAGGCGTTCCACTTCTCGGGAATGATAGAAATTTGAAGGGGGTGAGTGTCACGACCCAAAAGCTAACTAGTCGTGATGACACCTAACCCAACTCGCTAGGTAAGCTCATTATCAATAATGCAATTCAAATGAGATTTACCGAGAGAATAAATGATGAAATATCTGAACTTTGTACAAAAATTCCAAGGATTGGTAGAACAAATCATGAGCTTCTAAGCTTTAAAGTTTACAACGCTAGTATGAAAATAAATACATCATCTGTTTGAAATATACATAAATAAATTTTTTATAAATCTAAAGCTACCATGAATAAGAGGCAGCTATAACCGGAACGCAGGTTCATCTTCAAAGCCAACTCCCATCATATACAGCAATATAAACTCCAAAATCTGCACGCAAGGTGCAGAGTGTAGTATGAGTACAACCGACCCCATGTACTCAATAAGTAACAAATCTAACCTTAGGTTGTCATCAGTGATGAGATTGAACAACAATCAGAGTCCAACACCAACAACCAAGAATAACTCGTAATAGTATAATGAAAAAACCATACAAATGATACTCAAAAATATGATACTCAGGTCATTCACAATTGCACAAAATAGGCATGCTTCTCAGATATAACAGTAAAAATCCAAATCTTTCACCGAAATCACCAAAAATATGAGTATATCAGAAAAACTGTGATTTTTTCCAAAAACTTTCAGCAATAGATAAGATGTTTCATTATCAGATGGCATGAGGAAAGTACATCTCTATGCCTACATGTCAATGTACATATAAAGTCATGAATGTCACAATACCGTACACCATGAAGTAATGCATATTTATAACTACATGCCAAGTATGAATGTCAAGTGCAATGCACCACAGTGATAAACTCATGTGCTCATGCTCTCGGAGTAGTCAACCTCACTCAGCACGCTCAATCACTCAGTCCTTCAAATCATTCAATCCTCCCAGTTACTCAATCCTCCAAGTCACTCAGTCCTCCCAATCACTCGGCACTGGCGCTTGGCACTCTTGCTCAGTAGGTACCTATGCTCACTGCTGGTATGTCAGACTCCGGAGGGGAGGATCCTGTCCAAGCGCTAATATGAGCCAATTATAGCATGAATCAATAAAGCCTGTTAAGACGTGCAACCCGGTCCCATAAATATAAATCACACTCAGGCCCTCGACCTCACTCAGTCATCATCCTCTCCGGTCTCTCGGCCTCACAAATCTCATGCCAATTAGCCCAACAATGATAACATGTTGTGACAACAAGTGATAACAGAGAATGGGATATGATATGCAAATGAATGGATATGACTGAGTATGTAGTTGCAATTTAAGCAAATAACTGAACAACAGAAATGACCTCAGTGGGTCCCAACAGAATAAGTATATAGCCTAAACATAGTTTCTAACATGGATCACAACTCAATTACTCTAGCACGTAGAAATTTTATGGATAGAAACAAGGTTAGGTAAATACACTGTACCACAGAATCAACCGAGTCATAATTCACACGATGCACACCCACACGCCCGTCACCTAGCATGTACATCACCTCAACACCAAACCCATAGCACGTATATTTAGGGGTTCATACCCTCAACACCAAGTTTAGAAGTGTTACTTACCTCGAACAAGTGGAATCCAATACCGAGCAAGCTAAACAATACTCTAGAAATATCATCCCATGCGTATCAACCTCAAAACGACTCGAAACTAGCCAAAAGCAACTCAAATACATCAAATAATGTCTAAGGAAAGAATCACAAACGATAAAGGTCGAATCTTTAATCAAAAACCTCAAGTCAACCAAATTCAAACCTGTGATCGCACCTCGAAACCTGATAAAATTTACAAAATCCGACAACACATTCAATTATGAGTTCAACGATACTAGTTATACTCAAATCCGACTCCGAATCACTGTTCAAAACTCAAAAATTTACTTTGTGAAATTTTAGGCAAAACCCACAAATTCCTCTTCGAATTTCATAATCCAAATGCCAAAAGCAAAGATAGATTCATGTACTATAATCAAATCGAGTCAAGAATGCTTACCCCAATGCGTGTGGTGAAATTCGTCTCCAAAATCACCCAAATCCGAGTTCCCCAACTCAAAATATAAGAAAATGAACCAAGCTTCGAATTAATACTGTCTGCCCAGGCCTTTCCGCACATGTGGAATAGTAGCCGCTTCTGAGGCGTTGCCTTTGTGAGTACAAACCTGCTCATGCGGAGACCACTGCTATTCCGATATCTTGCACCTGCGGACCACAATCCGCTTCTATGACAACACATGTGCGATGTCCCTTCCGCTTCAGCGAAGCACTCGACAATCTTGCTTTCCCGCTCCTGCGCAACCATTCCTGCATCTACGCTCCCGCAGATGCGCTTAGTTATACGCATCTGCGACTTCACGCCCCAGCTTGATTTTTTGCTTCTTCGCCACCTCGCCCGCATTTGCGTATCCGCACCTGTGCCCAAATGTTTCGCAGGTGCGGTCACACCAGGTATCAAAATTCTCAGCAATGTTACCATGAATTCGAAATGGTCTGAATCAAACTGAAACACACCCGAGCCCCTCGAGGCCCCGTCTGAACATACCAACAAGTTCCAAAACATAACACACACCTACTCTATACATAACAATATCAAAAACACAGACCTACTCAAATCATACATAACAATATCAAAACGATGAATCTCATCTCACATCAAATTTAATGAACTTTGAATCTTTCGACTTCCAAAACTCGTGCCGGACCTTATCAAATCAACTCGTAATGAACTCATTTTCACACAAGTCCCAAATGACATAACGAAGCTATTTCAATTTCTGGAACAAGTATTCAAGTCCGATATCACCAAAGTCAACTCCCGGTCTAACTTATGAACATTCCAAACCTTCAAATTTCCAACTTTTGCCAATTAGTGCCAAAACCTTCTAGAATATCCAAATACAAGTCCGGGAAAACGTCCAAGTCCAAAATTACCATCCGGACCTAATGGAACCATCAAACCTCTGATCTGAGGTCAAATATTCAAAAGTCAAACTTAGTCAACTCTTCCAACTTAAAACTTCCTAGTTGAGAATCTTTCTCCCAAATCAATTCCGATTAACCTGTGATCACGCCCAACTTTAGCCCTAAAAAGGATAAGCGGCCGCTGCAAATATAATTCGGTCTAAAAGTCTGGAGTCGAATCCCATAGAGAACTAAGAATTAGCTATATCTGTTTAATAATCACTAAAAAGACAAGTTTGAACAATTTTCTAAATTATAAAGATTGAGATTTATATTTTTAACTAATTAACTAGCAAAAACTAGAAAATAGTAAAATTATCAACTAACGAGACAAAGGATTGGAGACTAAATTAAGGAGGTCTAGAGTTATGATTTCCCCAATTGTCGGAATCCTTCTAGTTATGTTCCCTACAATTTTGCCAATATATTCTCTACTGATCGTGAGCACTTTAGATGTCAGAATTCTCTCTCGAGCAACTACAATAATTTACTAGATATATTCTCTCAAACTATGCTAGTTGGCTTTATCTAACTGCTCATTATGACCACGTCAAGACTTTGTTATTTCTAAACCTACCTTTAAACCCGCTGTATTTATTTCTCATATACGTCATAAGTGACATTTTTCAACAACTACCTAAATATGTACTCTCTCTCGATCACTACACACTAAATAGGCACAGTCAATTGATGGCCATTCAATCAACAACAACAAACACGTAGTTGAACAAGTAGAGAAATCCAACGGCTCAATTATATAAAAACATAACAAGAATTTATCCTATAAAAGGTTCTATCAAAACCCTAGATAACAAATTAGCTATTATAATAATATGTAAAACTACAATACTAAAGTCATAACCAACAATGAAAAAATAGGAAGAGGAAGGAAAAACTCGTAAAACAATTCTCCGCCTTGCTCCTATTGTATCTCTGCCTCCTTAGGTCGAATCTGTATCAAAAATTGGTCTCCTCCCCTCCTTAGGTTTAAATTATGTCAAAAGTATGTATCCTCCCTCAAAAATACCGTTTTCCATGTATATATGCCTAGTAGGGTCGGGCCCAAATAATTATACCTTCTCCTACGCGAAAAAGGATAAGTTTTTAGACCTGGACGGCCGCGGCCGCGGTATTTGGCAAGTATACTACCTCAGCCCGCCTCAGATCCGCGGTTGCAGTTTCGGCCGCATTTTTCACCCTGTTCCGTTTGGAATTTGGAAAAACATAAAACATTAAAGTTGTAGCCCTTTGAGTAGCTTTCCAACCATATATTGTGGAGCTCATATGGAGTTTGAGAGAAAAGTTATGTTTATTTTATTACACAGTGCGCAGTATGCCTACTCGATTCTTCGTTTTGTTGCTGTATAATATGTCGATCCCCGAATATGATCCCGGCTTAATTCTTTGGGCTTTTACTCAGGCTTCAAAGCTCCAAATCACTTGAATTCACTCCATAACATCTACATAGCTCGGAATCACTCCTACAAGGAATAAAACACACAATTAGTGCAAGACACTAGCGATTAAAGCTCAAACTCAATTAAAGTGCAGTAAATTTGAGTGTAATAAGTGACTAAAATAAGTAATTATAGCCTATCATCAATACCCCACACTTAAACCATTACTCGTCCTCGAGAAATCAAACTACACTTTTTTTATAGACACGACCTTTTTAAACAATTCTCCAACTCATCACACCAAGAGTATTTAAAATAGACTAAGCACAAAAGCGTAACATATTCACCTCAAGATTTGACTCACAAGTACCACGCATTATTCACAATTCACCCATTTACTCTAACATAGAGGTCACTGACATTACTTTTCCTTTATGAATAAAGTGCCCTCACATAACAAAAGAGAGTAGTTCCACACAATAAAATTTAAGAACACTTAGGAACTCAAGATAGAAAGAATACACTCACTCTCAGAAATAACATTCATATGCCATAAAAGATGCACCATAAGCTTGCCCGTAGTGCACTACTCCACTAATCAAGCTCATTCAATCTAGGATCAATTAGGACTTTATTTGGTTGTAATGTAGGCTAGGGGACGGGTAGGATATATTTAGATATAAGAGTGACTACACCTCCCTAAGCACTTTAATGCATATACTTTAACATTCAAACCCCATACTTATGTCAAACCAAAACTCCACCTTCACATCAATGTATATTACCACATTCTTATTTAAGCACACTTACATCAAGAGCCACCACTTATCAAGGAATTATTTTTTCACAACAATCCAACTATTTTTTTTTTTTTTTTTTTTTTTTTTTTTCCAATTCAAGTGGCTCTTACTTTTTTCAAAATAGTGCACCTTTCTCCTTATTTCATTAATTCCACTAAAAAGCTAAACCAACCATCCCACACTTTAACTTTTACACATTTCATAATAATTCAAGTGCTCATGAGAGGTTAAAAGGTTCGAGTAGATGATTAATTCAAACAAATGGGTAAGGCTTGTAATGTGGTTGCCAAAGAAACAAGATTACATGTTCAAAGGGGTTAACTACGATACATAACAATTAGGTGGGTAAAATATACATATCTGGCTCAACAAAGAAACACCTATATCACTTCCAAGACTGAACAAAACTACTATTTCGCTTTGCAAATACACAGGGCAAGTTCTAGGCATTAAATGCAATGCACAGAATATAACAAATCCTTACACACAAATGGCACATAACTCACTCAGGATTGCACTCATCAAGACACTCTAGTCAAAACAGTTAAGCAAATTTAAGGTACTTATACAAGAGTCAAAAACTGAGTCTAAGCGTCACAACCAAAGTACTCACTATTCTCAAGGCATAACAAAGTCAAGAAATATTGCTTCAATTCAAAACACAACACAATGGCTCCTATTTCTAAAAAAGACTAACTACACCCGATTCAAATAAAACCCTTGGAAAAGAACTGTGGTTTAAAGAAAAACCAAGGGGTAATTGCTACACTATCTAACAAAAGAAAATCTTTTTGTTTTTTTCTTTAGACTTAAATCCCTCAAGAAAATTGTCTAATAGATCCATTGTAGGGAAAAGTCCAATCTTTTTTATTTTTTTAAAAAAATTATTCAATTAAACTAACACAACTAAAATAGCATAGAAAGTCACCCAGACAATCTCCTCACCCCACACTTAAAATTGTGTATTGTCCCCAATGCACATCATAACTAATAAAAGGGTAAAATAGACTACTTGATAGGCCAAAGGCCGAAGCACTAACAACTCATGGGGTACTCAGACTTCTTCCAAGCTTGGTCCTTCGTGCGGGTACCTCACACTTAGTTCCAACCATTTGGTTTGTTGTTGCATCCTTCCAATACCTTTGCTTTCCATGCTCCTAGAAAATAAAAAATTGACACTACAAAAATAATACAATTTAAAAAAATAAATAATAAATAAAAGAAAGCAATAAAGCTGGGTTACCTCCTAACAAGCGCTTGATTTAATATCGCGCCACGAGGCGAATCACTTTTTGCCTCCACCTCCAGCTTATGAATTGAACCCCCAATTTGGAATCAAGTTTTCGGCTATGCTCCAGACGTGGAGGAACAAATCTAATTGGCCCAAGCAACCATTGTACTATTCTACACTTCTTGGCTTTTAGATGAGGTATGTAATCCTGTCTTTCTGGAAAGAAAAAATCCAGAATGTAGGCACCTTGTTCCAAATTCCTTGACTTCTCAATCAGCTCAGATGACTCTATTTCTATATCGTCATCCAAGCACAATGTAGAAAAATGTTTGGAGTGAGGACAAATGTGCTCACATACATGAACTTCAAGACTTTCAGCATCCTCAACATCAATGATACTAGAGTCAACAAAATTTGTATCCTCAATGCCCTTGGCTGACTCTAGTCTCACTTTTTCAACATTGACATCCTCAAATTGTAGTTGGCTAGGTTGTTGATGTTCTACTCTGACCTCCTCAATTAACACCTCAAATTCATGTTCTTCTTGGCTACTATCATCAATATTGGTTTGTTGAGCATTAAAAGCTCCAACCACTTGACTCAATTGAGCCTCCAACATGTGAATAGTTACCTCTTACCTTTCTATCCGCAGTTGTTTCTCATTATTTTGTTCCAGAAGGCACTTTAACATATCCTTGATCTCCTTCAGGCCCGCATTCCCAGGTTCATTGTTCCTATTAAATTCACAAGAAAAGGTAGAACCATCATAGTAAGGGGTTGGGGGGAGATAAGAAATATAAGCACAACCATTAAAATGACCATTTTTACCACCACACACATCACACACATTCCACAAATAAGATTGAGTTGGTGCACATAACTCGCTCTCAGGAATATTTTGATAATTTTGATACGGGTGGTTTCCTTCACAATATGTATGAGGATGAATAGTAGAATTATCTACACCTAAATTCCCATAATTCCAAGATGTCATGTTTCTCGAATCAACAGTTATAAGAAAATACAAAAAAAAAAGTTCAAACTTGAACCCTAGCAATATATACAGCTACAACTACACCGTTAGTTCTCCAGCAACGGCGCCAAAATTTGATCACGCCCAACTCTAGTCCTAAAAAGGATAAGCGGTCGATGCAAATATAATCCGGTCTAAAATTCCGGAGTCGAATCCCACAGAGAGCTAAGACTTAGCTATATATGTTTAATATCACTAAAAAGACAAGTTTGAACAATTTTCTAAATTATAAAGATTGATATTTATATTTTTAACTAATTAATTAGCAAATACTAGAAAACGGTATAATTATCAACTAACGAGACAAAGGTTGGAGACTAAATTAATGAGATCTAGAGTTATGATTTCCCCAATTGTCGGGATCCTTCTAGCTATGTTCCCTACAATTTTGTCAACGTATTCTCTACTGATCGTGAGCACTTTAGATGTCGGAATTCTCTCTCGAGCAGCTACAACAATTTACTAGACATATTCTCTCGAACTATGCTAGTTGGCTTTATCTAACCACTCATTATGACCACGTCAAAAATTTGTTATTTCTAAACCTACCTTTAAACCCGTTGTATTGATTTCTCACATATGTTAGAAGTGACGTTTTTCAACAACTACCTAAATATATACTCTCTCTCGAGCACTACACACTAAATAGGCACAGTCAATTGATGGCCATTCAATCAACAACAACAAACACGTAGTTGAACAAGTGGAGAAATCTAACGGCTCAATTATATAAAAACATAACAAGAATTTATCATACAAAAGATTCTATCAAAACCCTAGATAACAAATTAGCTATTATAATAGTATGTAAAACTACAATACTAAAAGTCATAACCAACAATGAAAAAAAATAGGAAGAGGAAGGAAAAACTCGTAAAAACATTCACCGCCTTACTCCTATTGTGTCTCTACCTCCTTAGGTCGAATCTGTGTCAAAAATTGGTATCCTCCCCTCCTTAGGTCTAAATTATGTCAAAAGTATGTATCCTCCCTCAAAAATATCGTTTTTCCATGTATATATGCCAAGTAAGGTCGGGACCAAATAATTATAGCTTCTTTTACGCGAAAAAAGACAAGTTTTCAGGCCCAGATGGCCGCAACCGCGGTTGGGGCGCGATACGGGCGCGGTATTTGGCAAGTATACTGCCTCACTCCATCTCAGGTCCGCGGTCGCGATTTTGACTGCATTTTTCATCTCGTTTCGTTTGGAATTTGGAAAACATAAAACATAAAAGTTGTATCCCTTTGAGTTAGCTTTCCAACCATTTATTGTGGAGCCTAAATGGAGTTCTGAGAAAAAAGTTATGTTCATTTTACTAGACAATGCGCAATATGCCTACTCGATTCTTCGTTTTGTTGCTCTATCATCTGTCGATCCCCGAATACGATCCTGGCTTAATTCCTTGGGCTTTTACTCAAACTTCAAAGCTTCAAATCACTTGAATTCATTCCATAACATCTTCATAGCTCAGAATCACTCCTACAAGGCATAAAACACATAATTAGTGCAAAACACTAGCGATTAAAGCTCAAACTCAATTAAAGTGCAGTAAATTTGAGTGTAATAAGCGACTAAAATACGTAATTATAGCCTATCATTAACTTGAAAACCAGAATCGATGATTCACTAAAATTATAATACATTATATGAAGCTACTCAAGACTTCAAATGGTTGAACAGAATGCAAATGCTCAAAACTACCGGTCGGGTCGTTACAATGAGGTCTTCGATTTTCAACCCGAACGAACCTTCCCTTCCAGCCTCGATCTTTGTCCTTGTCGATGCTTGAGAACAGAGCCTTGCTGACTCAACGAACGAGCTTGATTATCCCCTTCGGAAGATTCGGGAACTGTATAGACGAAGTAGATGGTCGAGGGTGAACCAATGTGCTTCGGTGTTGTTCACGAAGTATCGAAGGGGGATTACGATTCTCCAAAAGGGATGGGTCAATTTGCCTATGGCAGACCTCGTACCTTTTACAGATGTCAAGCACTATGGGGTCCACCGGAGCGAACGTGAAGGGGTAAGTGTAAAAACTTAATTACCCCTCTACATGAGTGATGATATCGTCATTGGGCCCGGGGATGACCACCTCCTTGACCTCCCAATTATAGTCCACCCAGACTGTGGGTAGTATTAACTCAGTAACGAAGCATATGTACCTTCATTCTCCCTCACCTCGGTCCTGTTGACTAGAGGTGTTCTCGACATTAAAATCGTTCCCAATAGAGCAGCCCCCGGGTACAAAGCTCTTCAATGGGGGCTTCTGGGCCACCTCAGGAATGTCCATCTCGGCGTCTGTGGCGGGGTTGGAAGATGAAGGAGCAATTTGCTGAGGCACAAATTTGGAAGTTTTTTCCATCAGAATCTGGGAAATATGAAGGTTTGAAGAAAATATATGAAGATTTGAAAATGGGATAAAGATATGAAGATCTGGGTTGAAGATTCAAAGAGAATGTATGAAGATTGAGGATGATGATTTGAAGGTGTGAGGAGCAATGTGAAGATTTGAATGAGTTAAAAGTAAGTAGAGAAGTCGAGGGTAAGTCGAATAAAGGGAAATTTTTTCTTTTGTAACACACAAATCAAAGCAATAAAAATTTATTTTCTGCCCTTCAGTTACTTTTAAAAGACTTTGCCCATTTGTCTTATTCTTCATTCACGACTGGGCTCGAACCGAGGGTCCAATTGAGGACGAGGTCATTGTTCAATCTAAGTTCAGACTTGGTCATAACATTGCAATTGGTTTGATCGTTTATTTTGTCTCTAATTAATTTATCTAATATTCTTAATTATTTATGTTGAATTAAACTTGTATTCATAAAATCGCATACAAATTTAATTGTTATTCAATTTTGGGGTAAACAATATTTCCCAAAAATTAGGAACTGAAGTCCGAATTTATTTAAAAAATTGGCATAACTGAACCCTACTTATTTTAATTGGATGGAATAGTTTAAAGAAAAGGAAAATAAATACAGCAGAGAATTTTAAGACACAAATTGAAGTCTCCCAACTAACTCAGAGTTAGGGGTGTCAATGGATATTTGAAAACCGACTAAACCGACCAAACCGTACCGCATCGAACCGATTTTTACGTTTCTTTCAAAAAACCCATAGATTTTTATATAAATCTATAACCGTACCGATAATTAGGGTAAGTTTTTTATTTTATAAAAATAAACCGAAAAAATACCGAACCGTACCGAATAAATTTTATATGTGAAAAATATATTTATATAGTAAGTTTAAAAATAATAAAGCATTAAATTTATTCTTTGGGTCTTGGAATTATGAAAACTATTACAAGCCAACAAGTAATTAAACTCAAAATACCAAGTAATCAGGGGCCCACCTGGAGAACAAGGGAAAACAAATCAAGTTTCAAGGAAGATTGGCACAAGTATTGGTAATCAGGCACCCACTTGGAGGAACGAGGGAGAACAAGCCAAAGAAAGGTAGTTGTAAGAAGAAGATGGACCAAGTTTCAGAAATCAGGCATCTACCTGGAGAACAAGGAAAAGCAGTTAAAGATTCAGCAATCAAGCATCCACATGGAAAACAAGGAAAGACAGTTGAAATATCAGCAATCGGGCATCCACCCGGAGAACAAGGAAAGACAGTTGGAATATCAGCAATCAGGCGTCCACTTGAAGAACAAGGAATAACGGTTGAAATCAGCAATCAGGCGTCAACCTGGAGAACAAGGAACAACAATTGAAGTATCAGCAATCAGGTGTCCACCTGGAGAACAAGGAACAACAGTTGAAGTATTGGAAATCAGGAGCCCACCTGGAGAACAAGGGAACACATTCAAGTTTCAGCAATCAAGAGCCCACCTGGAGAACAAGGGGATACATTTTGAATTTCAGCAATCAGGAGCCTACCTGGAGAACAAGGGAATACAATTCAAATTTTAAGTAATCAGGAGCCCGCCTGTAGAACAGAGGATAGGCAACAATGGTCAAAGGAAGATGTTTAAAGGTTCAGCAATGAGGTGCCAGCCTGGAGGAAAGAGAAAGCATCTCAAAAATATAATTCAAGTTAGCAGAAAAAGGAACTTTCGCTGGAAAATACAAGTCAATGAGGCAACAAGAATCACAAGATCAAGCTTGAGAAGTATAGAATAGATATTTGTAATTCATAGATCATATTTTAGTCTAGCTTCTTTATTTTTGTCATGGTGTAATAAGGAGGTCAGTAAGCAGTAGCAACAGCAGTAACAATTGTAAAATCACAGCTTCATGGTAGTCCCAGCTACTGAAACTTCCCGAACTACATTGACCTGATTCCTTTATAGCCAAGGATATGTAGGAAACCTTTGAAGCAGAGGTTCGGTCAAATCTTCCAAAAAATGCTTTCCACAGAGTATTCAAACGAACAAAAATCGCTCGTATCTGCTCACTTTATCTTTGCACGAAAACTCTTCATGTTTCCGGGCAAAGAGGGGCAGCTGTGAGCACGTGATTTTTGCCTCACACGAATTACTCCAAAAGAATTCCCAAAATTAGGTCTTTTCTTTAAGATTACACACCGTAATTCCACCCCATATCATCCCAAGGCGAATGGAGCAGTCGAGGCAGCCAACAAAAACATAAAAAAAAATACTTCGAAAAATGGTAGAAAGTTCCAGGCAATGGCATGAAAAATTACCATTTGCGTTGTTGGGTTATCGCACTACTGTTCGTACTTCAGTGGGTGCAACTCCTTATTTGTTGGTACATGGAACTGAAGCGGTGATACCTGCGAAAGTTGAAATCCCGTCCCTTCGGATTGTCGTTGAGGCTGAGTTTGATGATGATAAGTGGGTCAAAACCCGTTTGGAGCAGTTGAGTTTGATTGATGAAAAAAGATTGGTAGTAGTGTGTCATGGCCAGTTATATCAGAAGAGAATGGCAAGAGCATACAACAAGAAAGTGCTTCCCCGGAAGTTTGAAGTAGGTCAGCAAGTGCTGAAACGTATTCTTCCACATCAGGCTGAAGCAAAAGGCAAGTTCGCCCCAAATTGGCAAGGGTCATTCATTGTGACCAGAGTATTTTCCAATGGTGCTTTATGTTTAACAAATATTGAAGGAAAATGTATAGACATGGCTATCAATTCTGATGCAGTCAAGAGATATTATGTATAATTTCTTTCTTATAATTGTTGATTGTTTGTACTTGGCATTGTTTCGAAGAATGAAATGACGAAGGCAATTTGTTCCGCTATCGAAACACTCTACCCTTTGTTCCCCCTTTTTGAGCCTTATTTGTTTCTTTCATACCCCTCTTTTGGAATCAATAACGAAAAGAAAGGAAAAGAAAGAAAAGAAAAAAAAGTGAAAAGAGAAAGTACAGCAACAAGGAAATTCAGATGTGAACTACGTTTGACCTGATTCCTGTTAAGGATACGTAGGCAGCTTTACAGCTCGGTCATAGTAAAATAAAAGTCAAAAGATCCCAAGCAAGAATTTGGGGCAGAAGTTGTGATTGTAATAAGAAATGTGATTCCAAAAGTTGTAATTCTAACCCATTTTGAAATTGCTTTGAGCCTTCAAAAGCTCACATTGTTGTCCAAAGAAAGACCTCCCGATCAATCTTCGAGAGATACCAAGTCAAGCAAGTAAAGAGAATTCATATCAGGGACAACACTCCAGTTTAAGCAAGTGAAAATCAAAAAACGAGAGAGTCTTATTGGTGAAAACCCTCATGGGCACCATGAGGCGACGAAAGCTGAGAGAAAATAAAAATGAGAGTCTTATTGGTGAAAACCTTCACGGGCACCATGAGGCGACAAAGAATTGAGGAATGAACAAATGAGAAAGGTTTGTCGGTGAAAACCCTTCAGGACACTGCAAGTCGAACAAGGTCCGTAAGTTGGCGGAAAGTAAATTGGGTTGTGGAGATCTTGGAGCACAAATTAAAACAATTGGAAAAGATATTGGTTAAATATACTGGGTTGATTAATCCAAAATGCATACCATGATCATTGGTGCCAGTGACTCCACTCAGATAAGTTCCTTTTCCTATCTCCAACAGTCATCCAAATTTGGATTTTCTTCTTTATTCATAACTCTCAAAATCATTGCATTTCATTGCTGTTAATTCTACTCCTCTAAACCCCTTCCAAGCTTAGCCTTGTTTCAACGACTAAGAAGGAATTTCAAAGTTTACTACCAGCTTTGATATTGCACAAAGCAAAATGAGGCTAGGACATGCAAGAGATAATATGATGAAAAGTGGGACATAGAATGTAAGCAAAAATTAAATCGGTGGAATGGTTCAGTAATGTCGTGGGAGATGTACGAGTTAAGACAGAAAGGCCAGAAATGGAGAACAACAGTTGGGGATCCTGCAGTTAAGGATCAGTCAGAAGGTCAAAACAATCTTTCGACCATGTTCGAGGCAGTCGATCGAAGCAAAGCATGACAAAGAGAAAACCATCCCCAGTAAGAACGCCACAACTAACCACCACGTTTTTAACGGACAAGATTTTCTTTGATTTGAAACAGGGGCAAAGACGGCATTTATTTCAGGAGCACCCTATAAGGAAAGCAAGTACCATGCAGGTTTGATCGTAAAATTCTCAGGACCCTCCTGAAAAATGGAACTTAGTTTAAGATCTAAAATAATCATGAGTAGCAGAATTACAAGTGGAACTTCGAAGTTTTGCATGCTTGAGATACATTTTGGACATTACCCCTAGAGGCCTCGGAATTCAGCATAATTTGGGAAACCTTCATAGCCCCGGTCTCTCGGGCTGGCTAACAAAGGGACCAAAAAGAACCCGTTTCTGATTCCTTTTTCTAAAAAAAATATCTTTTCCCACCTTTTTCCCCTAAGCAGAAACACCATATTTTTCCACCTTTTTACCCTATGAGAACAAAGATTCTGACTTTTTTTCTTTCCCAGACTGGTGGTTATGATTTTCTGCTTCCTCAAACTTTCTCCCAAGAAGAAACACCATCTTTTTCCACCTTTTCCCCCGATTTAATTGGAAAATTTCAGGACCCTCCTGGATAATGGGACTTAGCTTTAATTCTAAATATTCATAAGTACAATATCTAACATAACATCTACTTTGTGAAAATATAAGTTGGTTTGAATTTTTCATTTTTTTAAGACAATAATCAATTCGAAACTTAGGACCCTCCTGGAAAATAGGACCTAGGTTAAAATCCAAAACAATCATAAGTAGTAAATATAGGACAAATGTGCAACAAAAGGAATATAAGTTGGCTTAAAGGTTTGCATAAGAGTTTTTAGGACCCACCTGAATAATGGGACGTAACTTTAAGCATTCCATTAGATAAGTAAGTGTTGTTAAAAGAGAGTACAGTTTAGCCTTGAAATTGTCATTCGTAAGATAAGCTTTAATTCAAAATTTCAGGACCCTCCTGGATAATGGGATGTAGCTTTAAGATTGTCTTAGATAACAAGATTCAACGGAAGTCATACCTCTAAAAAAAATATAATGTATCTTTGGAAACTTACTAGAGATTTTTCAGGACCCTCCTGGATAAAAGGATATAGCTTATGAATTGTTAGAAATATTTGGTAAACTGATTCAATTAACGCTCACAAATGCGCCTAGTTACCAAACTGGGGCAGAAAATTTTCTTTTGTTGTCTATTTTGCTGAAGTCAGATGCCCGTCTGAAGAACAGGGAAGAACAACCCGGGTATTAAAGATAAAAAGTAGAGCATGACCAAGTAATCAGGGGCCCACCTGGAGAACAAGGGAAAACAAATCAAGTTTCAAGGAAGATTGACACAAGTATTGGTAATCAGGCACCCACCTGGAGGAACGAGGGAGAACAAGCCAAAGAAAGGCAGTTGCGAGAAGAAGATGGACCAAGTTTCAGAAATCAGGCATCCACCTAGAGAACAAGGAAAAGCAGTTAAAGATTCAGCAATTAGTCATCCACATGGAAAACAAGGAAAGACAGTTGAAATATCAACAATCAGGCATCCACATGGAGAACAAGGAAAGATAGTTGGAATATCAGCAATCAGGCGTCCACCTAAAGAACAAGGAATAATGGTTGAAATATAAGCAATCGGGAGCCCACCTGGACAACAAGGGAACACATTTCAAGTTTCAGCAATCAGGAGCCACCTGGAGAACAAGGGGATACATTTCGAGTTTCAGCAATCAGGAGCCCACCTGGAGAACAAGGGAACACATTTCAAGTTTCAGCAATCAGGAGCCCACCTGGAGTTCAGCAATCAGGAGCCCACCTGGAGAACAAGGGGATACATTTCGAGATTCAGCAATCTGGAGACCACCTGGAGAACAAGGGAATACAATTCAAATTTCAAGTAATCAGGAGCTCGCCCGTAGAACAGAGGATAGGCAACAATGGTCAAAGGAAGACGTTTAAAAGTTCAGCAATGAGGTGCCCACCTGGAGGAAAGAGAAAGCATCTCAAAAATACAATTCAAGTTAGCAGCAAAGGAACTTCCGCTGGAAAATACAAGTCAATGAGGCAACAAGAATCACAAGATCAATCTTGAGAAGCATAGAATAGATCTTTGTAATGCATAGATCATATTTTAGTCTAGCTTCTTTATTTTTGTCATGGGGTAATAAGGAGGTCAGTAAGCAGTAGCAACAACAACAACAATAGTAAAATCACAGCTTCATGGTAGTCCCAGCTACTGAAACTTCCTGAACTACATTGACCTGATTCCTTTATAGCCAAGGATATATAGGAAACCTTTGAAGCAGAGGTTCGGTCAAATCATTCAAAAAATGCTTCTCACGGAGTATTCAAACGGGCAAAAATCACTCGTATCCGCTCACTTTATCTTTGAACAAAAACTCTTCATGTTTCCGGGCAAAGAGGGGCAGCTGTGAGCACGTGATTTTTGCCTCACACGAATTACTCCAAAAGAATTCCCAAAATTAGGTCTTTTCTTTAATTATGTGTTATTCTAGGAATTACTCTGCGATTTTCCTGATTGTTTGCATATCTTTGTGTGCATATTTAATTTTATTAATGCATTAAAAAATACAAAAAATATAGCATCTGCACTTAGGATTTGATTTTACATTTTTTGGTTAATTTAGTAAAATGTTGTTTTACAAAAATGAAAAATTCACAAAAATAACGTATTTTTGCATTTTAGTGTTTAATGTCAAAAATTTTCGATTTTCTTTTAATTTGGTATCAATTATGTGTAATAATTAGTATTTTAAGATAATTTGGGTTTCTATAGATTAATTTAGGATTTTTAAGTTTTAATTTTTGAAAAAGAATTAATAAAAGAGAGGAAGCTAGATCTGGGCCAAAAATCCCCAGCCCAAACACAAAACCAATCCAAAACCCATTAGAAAACCATCCAAACCCGTTCGAACTGGTCCAAATACCCAGTCCGTCTCCAGCTTCAACCAAACGACGCCGTTTCAGGTATTTCAATCTGGACCGTTGAATTAGCCTGATCGAACGGTCCAAAGCCTTCCTCACAACCCGACCCGTTCCCATACCCGAACCGCCCCAGTTGCTACACCAAACGACACCGTTTCATTAAAAGGTTAATCGTATCCATTGGATTCCAATTATCCAATGGCCCAAATTAATTAGCTAATTTAATATACCCAAAACCCTTACCCCTACCCCAAACCAAACCCCCTACCTCTTCATCTCTCACTATCTCTCAAAGACCCCCCCCCCTTTAGCCCCGCCCTAAACCACATTCTGCCGCCCGCCGGAAATCGCCTATGGCGGCGGCCGGTGTCCAATCCTTTCTAAAATTACACCCCAGAATCCCCTTCACCTCCCATCCTAAATACCCAAACCATTTCCTTTGAATCGTAGCCGAACTCGTCGAATCTTCGATCGAAGTTTGAACCCCAAACCCTAGTTTACCCAATCGACCCCAAAAAGGAGGTGTGACAGCACTGGCGACTCTGCTAGGGACAATCGAAATGAGCCCACAATGGTCGTTGTAGTATAGTGGTGAGTATTCCCGCCTGTCATGCGGGTGACCCTGGTTCGTTCCCCAGCAGAGTCGTCAGAGCTGTCACACCTCCTTTTTACTACACCCGGAAGGGTATAAGGGAGTTTTTCCAATTAAAGGACAATCGAAAAGGGATTTATTTCAATTAAAATTCAGAGTCGCCACTTAGGATAATTTATGGTATCCCAAATCACCGATTCAAATCCCGAATCAAGGAAAAAGTTGACTCTGTATTACAGTTCGTGAACCAGAAATTAGGGTAAGGAATTCTGTTAACCCGGGAGAAGGTGTTAGGTCCGGGTTCCGTGGTTCCAGCACGGTCACTCAACTGTCATAACTGGCCTAATTATCTGATTTTGAACACTTTTAAACCTATGTGCATTTTTAGCTTTTAACCGCTTTTATTTATTTTAAAGAAGATTTAACGTCGTCTAAAATATGTCTTTGGATCGCGCCACATGAAATGCACCCGCAATATGAAACACATTTTTATTTAATGTTATTGAGATTTGGATTTGGGTCACATGAAATGCACACCCGAGTTTAGGAAGGTAAATTATTAAAATGGCGCGCCTAAAGAAACTACGTGTTTGCAACTTTGTGAGGGCCATGGAAATTTCACTAGGTGGCACGCCTCGATTTCTAAGGATAAAACAAGATTAATTATATGACGGCCATGCAATTGTTATTTTTGTTCGGCACAGAACACCTAAATTTATCCTAACCAAAAGGTTTCTAAGCTAACTTACGATGGTCATAAATTGTACAATTATGCAAATATGGCACACCTTGATTTATTTTCTAAAAAAGGAATTATATTCAAACGGGAGCAATCATAGGAATTCTTGATTTACTGAAATTTATGTGAAGTCCAGAATTAAGTATTCCAAATGAGATTGTGAGTTAAAGATCAACAGGCCGCCCAGTTTGGGCCCAAACTCAAATTGCGTAAATACAAAAAAAAAAACTAACGACGGAATCAGTACCAATGCAAGCAAACTTCGGAGTCATATTTCAATTTATCAATGAACAATTATCTGGTATTCTAGCCATGATTCAACTTTGAAAACAATTTGAAATCCCTTTTTTGCAACTGACAGTATTTTAATTCCCAAGTCTCCAACTTTCCTTGCAATATAGTCCTAAAGATTTAAACCAAACCAATCTAATACAAGTAAGACCTATATACAACTAAACTAGTACTTTGCCATTTTTATAGTGAATTTGAGCGCAAACCTACATTAAAGAACCCCAGCGAACCTCAACCATAACCCTTCTAAAGGAAAATCAAAGACAAGCATTTAAAAAAACATGAGAGTCTATGACCAGTTGAACCATCAATTGGTATTTTAAAATAAAAAACATGATACTTATACTAATTAATCTCTATTAGAGGAGTCCGATTGATATCCTTAAAATCAGAATCCTAAACTGTTTAATCAAATACTATGTTAATCAAAAGTCCATCCAGATTTACAAATTAAAGAAAACCCAAACAAGACCATAACTAAGCCAATGATCACACCAAACCTTTGTATTTCACATCCCATTGATTCAATTTCTGTATTTCACAAGAATAAAATAATTTCGGATTTGCAACTAGATAGGCCTCCAACAGATTCTTTTCCCAGCATTCATTCAAATTTATTAGAAGAAATCTAAATGGGTAGAGTCCACAGTCCATTTGTCAATACAAACTACAGCTAACATTTAACTATAAAAGCCTTTAATAAACCTCACTTAGGCAGGACTTTGAGTACGATTACTAACTATGCATGAACAAACATCATACAGGGCCTAACAAATCTAATGATGATTCAGACTTTAATACATGATGCTAATAGATCAGTTAATGATGGATCTAGATGATTGGATCTCTATTAATAATCATAAATCATTCAACCTTGTATGAAACCAACAAGATGAACTGAAGGTTCACCATATAAATACTAACACCATATCCTCTCTACTAGTAACTACAACATGCTCAACTAAACTGATTTGGACAAAATAATCACATTGAATAAACAGACAGATCAGAGAAGAACAAAATGGAATATTTTCTATGCTCCAATTCTTCATTTTCATTTTTTCATTCCTCAAATTCGCTTCACAACCAAAGGAGTTACA
Source organism: Nicotiana sylvestris (assembly GCF_000393655.2). NCBI lineage: Eukaryota > Viridiplantae > Streptophyta > Magnoliopsida > Solanales > Solanaceae > Nicotiana > Nicotiana sylvestris. The sequence continues at coordinate 161,049,618 of NC_091060.1, read as the reverse complement.
GGATCGTGTACCTGGAAGTAAAAGAAGGAAGCAAAAAAGCGAGGTATCAACAGGAATCATAGCAGAGCAACACCAGTTTCAACAAAACAACTCAAACTCAAGAAGATTGATATGAAGCAGTAGATGAAACAGTCCCAATCGAGTTGGAAATATGACCACTTCAAACCAAGCTTTTGAAAACCAGATTTAATCTGTTTCAGCTACCAGAATCAGCAATCACTTTAGAAATCAAAACTTCAAGAAATCTCAGAAAAGCTCAATGGAACAGTAAAATCTATATTCTTTTTTTCAGTATTTTTCAGAATATATCTCAGTATTTTTCCCTCAGTCTTAGAATGTTCTTATGTCCCCTTTAAATAGACATTCAGCTTAGTGCCTTCTCCATTACCAATTTCACTTTTCATTTCTTAATTCATCCACTCAATTATCCACTCAAATATCCACTCAATTAGTGCAATCCTAACCCTACTATCCACTAGAAACTTCTTAAGTAGGTAAACACTTGAATTAAACTTATATTAATCAATCGATTATTATATACATTTAAACAAGAATTAACTAAACTCAAGCTAATCCTTAATTTGACTGATTAAACATTAAACGAGATACAATTTCACAGTATTAAAATAAGTTGATATCCCAATTATACGAAACAAATCCACAAAACCAATCTTAAAGAAACAACAATGAATAGAAATAATTTATACCAAAGAACTGATCGAATTTCAATTGAAATTGACCAGAAAAAGAAAAAGAGATGAAGAAGACGAATATCAGAATAAAAATTAACCAAATAAACGAAGAAAACATGAAAGAACTCACCGACTAAACTGGAAATCAATCTTGGTACCCTGACTTTCTGATTTCGTCGCCAAATAATGTTAATCACTTGTTTTTTGCCAAAACAAATGAATAACATTATTTTGTGACGAAATCAGCTCTAAAATTGGAACCATCATCGTTAATTTCGAGTTTTAGGTTTGGCTTTTAGAACCCTGATTTGGGATTTAAGATTCGACACGTTTGCCAGATTCGAGGGAAACCAGTGATATATTGGGCATGAGAGGTTTATGGAGGTTATGGGGTGTTAGTTTGGGGTTGATTGGGTAAACTAGGGTTTGGGGTTCAAACTTCGATCGAATATTCGACGAGTTCGGCTACAATTCGAAGGAAACGGTTTGGGGATTTGGGATGAGCAGGTGAAGAGGATTCTGGGGTGTAATTTTGGAAGGGATTGGACTCCGGCCGCCGCCGTAGGCGATTTTCGGCGGGCGGCAGGCGGTGGTTTAGGGCGGGGCTAAAGGGGGGGGGGGTCTTTGGGAGATGGTGAGAGACGAAGAGGTAGGGGGTTTGGTTTGGTGTAGGGGTAAGGGTTTTGGGTATATTAAATTAGCTAATTAATTTGGGCCGTTGGATAATTGGAATCCAACGGCTACGATTGACCTATTAATGAAACGGGGTCGTTTGGTGTAGCAACTGGGGCGGTCCGGGTATGGGACCGGGTTGGGTTGTGAGGAAGGCTTTGGACCGTTCGATCTGGCTGATTCAACGGTCCAGATTGAAACGCCTGAAACGGCATCGTTTGGTTGAGGCTGGAGACAGACCGGGTATTTGGGCCAGTTCAAACGGGTTTGGATGGTTTTCTGATGGGTTTTGGACTGGTTTTGTGTTTGGGCTGGGGATTTTTGGCCCATATCTAGTTTCCACACTTTTGTTAATTCTTTTTCTTTTCTTTTCTTCTTTTTCTTTCAAAAATTAATACTTAAAAATCCTAAATTAATCTATAAAAACCCAAATTATCTTAAAATACTAATTATCTTTAAATAATAATTATCACACATAATTAATACCAAATTAAAAGAATATCGCAAAATTTTGACATTAAACACTAAAATACCAAAATACGTTATTTTTTGTGAATTTTTCATTTTTGTAAAACAACATTTTACTAAATTAACCAAAAAATGTAAAATCAAATCCTAAGTGCAGATGCTATATTTTTGTATTTTTTAATGCATTAATAAAATTAAATATGCACACAAAGATATGCAAACAATCAGGAAAATCGCACAGTAATTCCTAGAATAACACATAATTAAAGAAAAGACCTAATTTTGGGAATTCTTTTGGAGTAATTCGTGTGAGGCAAAAATCACGTGCTCACAGCTGCCCCTCTTTGTCCGGAAACATGAAGAGTTTTCGTGCAAAGATAAAGTGAGCGGATACGAGCGATTTTTGCCCGTTTGAATACTCCGTGGGAAGCATTTTTTGAATGATTTGACAGAACCTCTGCTTCAAAGGTTTCTTATATATCTTTGGCTATAAAGGAAACAGGTCAATATAGTTCGGGATGTTTCAGTAGCTGGGACTATCATGAAGCTGTGATTTTACTATTGTTGCTGTTGTTGCTACTGTTTACTGACCTCCTTATTGTATACAAAAATAAAGAAGCTAAACTAAAATATGATCTATGCATTACAAAGATCTATTCTATACTTCTCAAGCTTGATCTTGTGATTCTTGTTGCCTCATTAACTTGTATTTTCCAGCGGAAGTTCCTTTGCTGCTGACTTGAATTGTATTTTTGAGATGTTTTCTCTTTCCTCCAGGCTGGCACCTCATTGCTGAACCTTTAATCGTCTTCCTTTGACCATTGTTGCATATCCTCTGTTCTACAGGCGGGCTCCTAATTACTTGAAATTTGAATTGTATTCCCTTGTTCTCCAGGTGGGCTCCTGATTGCTGAAACTCGAAATGTATTCCCTTGTTCTCTAGGTGGGCTCTTGATTGCTGAAACTTGAAATGTGTTCCCTTGTTCTTCAGGTGGGCTCCTGATTTCCGATACTTCAACTGTTGTTCCTTGTTCTCCAGTTGGACGCCTGATTGCTGATACTTCAATTGTTGTTTCTTGTTCTCCAGGTTGAAGCCAGATTGCTGATATTTCAACTGTTATTCCTTGTTCTTCAGGTGGACGCCTGATTGCTGATATTTCAATTGTCTTTCCTCTTTTTCCAGGTGGATGCCTGATTGCTGAATCTTTAACTATTTTTCCTTGTTCTCCAGGTGGATGCCTGATTTCTAAAACTTGGTCCATCTTCTTCTCGCAACTGCCTTTCTTTGGCTTGTTCTCCCTCGTTCCTCCAGGTGGGTGTCTGATTACCAATACTTGTGCCAATCTTCCTTGAAACTTGATTTGTTTTCCCTTGTTCTCCAGGTGAGCCCCTGATTACTTGGTCATGCTCTGCTTTTTATCTTTAATATCCAGGTTGTTCTTCCCTGTTCTTCAAACGGGCATCTGACTTCAGCAAAATAGGCAACAAAAGAAAATTTTCTGCCCCAGTTTGGTAACCGGGCGCATTTGTGAGCGTTAATTGAATCAGTTTACTAAATATTTCTAACAATCCATAAGCTATATCCCATTATCCAGGAGGGTCCTGAAAAATCTCTAGTAAGTTTCCAAAGCTACATTATATTTTTTTTAGAGGTATGACTTCCGTTGAATCTTGTTATCTAAGATAGTCTTAAAGCTACATCCCATTATCCAGGAGGGTCCTGAAATTTCGAATTAAAGCTTATCTTACGAATGGCAATTTCAACGCTAAACTGTACTCTCTTATAACAATACTTACTTATCTAATGGAATGCTTAAAGTTACGTCCCATTATTCATGTGGGTCCTAAAAACTCTTATGCGAACTTTTAAGCCAATTTATATTCCTTTTGGTGCACATTTGTCCTATATTAACTACTTATGATTGTTTTGGATTTTAACCTAGGTCCTATTTTCCAGGAGGGTCCTGAAGTTTCAAATTGATTATTGTCTTAAAAAAAATGAAAAATTCAAACCAACTTATATTTTCACAAAGTAGAGCTTATGCTAGATATTGTACAAATGAATATTTCGAATTAAAGCTAAATCCCATTATCCAGGAGGGTCCTGAAAATTTCCAATTAAATAGGGGGAAAAGATGGAAAAAGATGGTGTTTCTTCTTGGGGGAAAGGTTGAGGAAGCAGAAAATCATAACCACCAGTCTGAGAAAGAAGAGAAGTCAGAATCTTTGTTTTCATAGGGTAAAAAGGTGGAAAAAGATGGTTTTTTAGCGGAAACGGGTTCTTTTTGGTCACTTTGTTGGCCAGCCCGAGAGATAGAGGCTATGAGAGTCTCTCCAAATTACTTTGAAATCCGAGGACTTTGGGGTGAGGTCCAAAGTGTATCTCAAACAAAGCACCACTTATAATCCTTTGGGGTGTATTTATGTCAAATTCTGCTACTCATGATTATTTTAGATCTTAAACTAAGCCCTATTTTCGAGGAGGGTCCTGAGAATTCTGCGATCAAACTTGCATGGTACTTGCTTTCTTTACAGGGTGCTTCCTGAAACAAATGCCATCTTTGCCCCTGATTCAAATCAAAGAAAATTTTGTCAGTTTAAAACGTGGTGGTTAATTGTGGCATTCTTGCTGGGGATGGTTTTCTCTTTGCCATGCTTTGCTTCGACCGACTGCCTTGAACTGGTCGAGAGATTGTTTTGACCTTCTGACTGATCCTTTTTACTACACCCAGAAGGGTATAAGGTACTTTTTCCAATTAAAGGACAATCGAAACGGGATAAATTTCAATTAAAATTTAGAGTCGCCACTTAGGATAATTTATGGTGTCCGAAGTCACCGGTTCAAATCCCAAATCGAGGAAAAGGTTGACTCTGTATTACAGTCCGCGAACCAGAAATCCGAGTAAGGAATTCTGTTAACCCGGAAAAAGGTGTTAGGTATTCCCGAGTTCCGTGGTTCTAACACGGTCGCTCAAATGTCATAACTGGCCTAATTATCTGATTTTGATCACTTTTAAACCTATGTGCATTATTAGATTTTAACCGCTTTTATTTATTTTAAAGAAGATTTAACGTCGTCTAAAATATGTCTTGGATCGCGCCACATGAAATGCACCCGCAATCCGAAACACATTTTTATTCAATGTTATTAAGATTTGAATTTGGGTCACATGAAATGCACACCCGAGTTTAGGAAGCTAAATTATTAAAATGACGCGCCTAAAGCAACTACGTGTTTGCAACTTTTCGAGGGCCATGGAAATTTCACTAGGTGGCATGCCTCGATTTCTAAGGATAAAACAAGATTAATTATACGAGGGTCATGCAATTGTCATTTTTGTTCGGCACAGCGCACCTCAATTTATCCTAACCAAAAGGTTTCTAAGCTAACTTATGATGGTCATAAATTGTATAATTTGGCAAATATGGCACACCTCGATTTATTTTCTAAAAAAGGAATTATATTCAAACGAGAGCAATCACAGGAATTATTGATTTACTGAAATTATTGCGAAGTCCAGAATTAAGTATTCCAAATGAGCTGGTGAGTTAAAGATCAATGGGTCGCCCAGTTTGGGCCCAAGCATGAGCCCAAACTCAGATTGCGTAAATACAACAAACAAAAAAACTAACGACGGAATCAGTACCAATGCAAGCAAACTTCGGAGTCATATTTCAATTTATCAATGAACAATTATCTGGTATTCTAGCCATGATTCAACTTTGAAAACAATTAGAAATCCCATTTTTTGCAACAGACAGTATTTTAATTCCCAAGTCTCCAACTTGCCTTGCAATACAGTCCTAAAGATTTAAACCAAACCAATCTAATACAAGTAAAACCTATATACAACCAAACTAGTACTTTGCCATTTTTATAGTGAATTTGAGCGTAAACCTACATTAAAGAACCCCAGCGAACCTCAACCATAACCATTCTAAAGGAAAATCAAAGACAAGCATTTAAAAAAAACATGAGAGTCTATGACCAGCTGAACCATCAATTGGCATTTTAAAAGAAAAAACATGATACTTATACTAATTAATCTCTATTACAAGTGTCTGATTGATATCCTTAAAATCAGAGTCCTAAACTATTTAATCAAACACTATGTTAATCAAAAGTCCATCCAGATTTACAAATTAAAGAAAACCCAAACAAGACCATAACTAAGCCAATGATCATACCAAACCTTTGTATTTCACATCCCATTGATTCAATTTCTGTATTTCATAATAAAACACATTTCTAATTTGCAACTAGATAGGCCTCCAACAGATCCTTTTCCCAACATTCATTTAAATTTATTAGAAGAAAGCTAAATGGGTAGAGTCCACAGTCCATTTGTCAATACAAACTACAGCTAACATTTAACAATAAAAGCCTTTAATAAACTTCACTTAGGCAGGACTTTGAGTACGATTACTGACTATGCATGAACAAACATCATACAGGGCCTAACAGATCTAATGATGATTCAGACTTTAATACATGATGCTAATGGATCAGTTAATGATGGATCTAGATTATTGGATCTCTATTAATGAACATAAATCATTCAACCTTATATGAAACCAACAAGATGAACTGAAGGTTCACCATATAAATACTAACACCATATCCTCTCTACTAGTAACTACAACATGCTCAACTAAACTGATTTGGACAAAATAATCACATTGAATAAACAGACAGATCAGAGAAGAACAAAATGGAATATTTTCTATGCTCCAATTCTTCATTTTCATTTTTTCATTCCTCAAATTCACTTCACAACCAAAGGAGTTACAGGTCGTGTACCTGGAAGTAAAAGAAGGAAGTAAAAAAGTGAGGTATCAACAGGAATCACAGCAGAGCAACACCAGTTTCAACAAAACAACTCAAACTCAAGAAGATTGATATGAAGCAGTAGATGAAACAGTCCCAATCGAGTTGGGAATATAACCACTTCAAACCAAGCTTTTGAAAACCAGATTTAATCTGTTTCAGCTGCCAGAATCAGCAATCACTTTAGAAATCAAAACTTCAAGAAATCTCAGAAAAGCTCAATGGAACAGTAAAATCTATATTCTTTTTTTTTATTATTTTTCAGAATATATCTCTGTATTCCCCCCCCCCCAGTCTCAGAATGTTTCTTCTGTCCCCTTTAAATACACATTCAATTTAGTGCCTTCTCCATTACCAATTCCACTTTTCATTTCTTAATTCATCCACTCAAATATCCACTCAATTAGTGCAATCCTAATCCTACTATCCACTAGAAACTTCTTAAGTAGGTAAACACTTGAATTAAACTTATATTAATCAATCGATTATTATATACATTTAAACAAGAATTAACTAAACTCAAGCTAATCCTTAATTTGACTAATTAAACATTAAACAAGATACAATTTCACAGTATTAAAATAAGCTGATATCCCAATTATACGAAACAAATCCACAAAACCAATCTTAAAGAAACAACAATGAATAGAAATAATTTATACCAAAGAACTGATCGAATTTCAATTGAAATTGACCAGAAAAAGAAAAAGAGATGAACAAGACGAATATCAGAATAAAAATTAACCAAATAAACGAAGAAAACATGAAAGAACTTATCGGTTAAACTGGAATCAATCTTGGTACCCTAACTTTCTGATTTCATCACCAAATAATGTTAATCACTTATTTTTTGTCAAAACAAATGAATAACATTATTTTGTGACGTAATCAGCTCTAAAACTGGAACCACCATCGTTAATTTTGAGTTTTAGGTTTGGCTTTTAGAACCCTGATTTGGGATTTAAGATTCGACACGTTTCAACCAGATTCGAGGGAAACTAGTGATATATTGGGCATGTAGGGGTTATGGGGTGTTAGTTTGGGGTCGATTGGGTAAACTAGGGTTTGGGGTTCAGACTTCGATTGATTATTCGACGAGTTCGGCTAAAATTCGAAGGAAACGGTTTGGGGATTTGGGATGAGGAGATGAAGAGGATTCTAGGGTGTAATTTTGGAAGGGATTGGACGTCGGCCGCCGCCGTAGGCGATTTCTGGCGGGTGGCAGGCGGTGGTTTAGGGAGGGGCAAAAGGGGGGGAGTCTTTGGAAGATGGTGAGAGACGAAGAGGTAGGAGGGTTTGGTTTGGGGTAGGTGTAAGGGTTTTAGGTATATTGGATAATTGGAATCCAACGGCTACGATTAACCTTTTAATGAAACAGGGTCGTTTGGTATGGCAACTGGGGCGGTTCGGGTATGGGAACGTGTTAGGTTGTGAGGAAGGCTTTGGACCGTTCGATCAGGCTGATTCAACGGTCCAGATTGAAACGCTTGAAACGGCGTCGTTTGGTTGAGGCTTTGGACCGTTCGGTCTAGTTTCCTCTCTTTTATTAAATCTTTTTCTTTTCTTTTCTTCCTTTTTCTTTCAAAAATTAAAACTTAAAAATCCTAAATTAATCTATAAAACCCAAATTATCACTAAATAAAAATTACCACACATAATTAATACCAAATTAAAAGAAAATCGCAAAATTTTGACATTAAACTCTAAAATGCAAAAATACTTTATTTTTTGTGAATTTTTTATTTTTGTAAAACAATATTTTACTAAATTAACCAAAAAATGTAAAATCAAATCCTAAGTGTAGATGCTATATTTTTGTATTTTATAATACATTAATAAAATTAAAGATGCGCACAAAGATATGCAAACAATCAGGAAAATCGCACAGTAATTCCTAGAATAACACATAATTAAAGAAAAGACCTAATTTTGGGAATTCTTTTGGAGTAATTCGTGTGAGGCAAAAATCACGTGCTCACAGCTACCCCTATTTGCCCGGAAACATGAAGAGTTTTCGTGCAAAGATAAAGTAAGCGGATACGAGCGATTTTTGCCCGTTTGAATACTCCGTGGGAAGCATTTTTTTAAAAGATTTGACCGAACCTCTGCTTCAAAGTTTTCCTACATATCCTTGGCTATAAAGGAATCAAGTCAATATAGTTCGAGAAGTTTCAGTAGCTGGGACTACCATGAAGCTGTGATTTTACTGTTGTTGATGTTGTTGCTACTGCTTACTGACCTCCTTATTGTATACAAAAATAAAGAAGCTAGACTAAAATATGATCTATGCATTACAAATATCTATTCTATACTTCTCAAGCTTGATTTTGTGATTCTTGTTGCCTCATTGACTTGTATTTTCCAGTGGAAGTTCCTTTGTTGCTGACTTGAATTGTATTTTTGAGATGCTTTCTCTTTCCTCCTGGCTGGCACCTCATTGCTGAACCTTTAAACGTCTTCCTTTGACCATTGTTGCCTATCCTCTGTTCTACAGGCGGGCTCCTGATTACTTGAAATTTGAATTGTATTCCCTTGTTCTCCAGGTGGGCTCCTGATTGCTGAAACTAGAAATGTATCCCCTTGTTCTCTAGGTGGGCTCCTGATTGCTGAAACTTGAAATGTGTTCCTTTGTTCTCCAAGTGGGCTCCTGATTTCCGATACTTCAACTGTTGTTCCTTGTTCTCCAGGCGGACGCCAGATTGTTGATACTTCAACTGTTGTTCCTTGTTCTCCAGGTTGACGCCTGATTGCTGATATTTCAACTGTTATTCCTTGTTCTCCAGGTGGACGCCTGATTGCTGATATTCCAACTGTCTTTCCTTGTTCTCCAGGTGGATGCCTGATTGCTGATATTTCAACTGTCTTTCCTTTTCCAGGTGGATGCCTGATTGCTGAATCTTTAACTGTTTTTCCTTGTTCTCCATGTCGATGCCTGATTTCTGAAACTTGGTCCATCTTCTTCTCGCAACTGCCTTTCTTTGGCTTGTTCTCCCTCGTTCCTCCAGGTGGGTTCCTGATTACCAATACTTGTGCCAATCTTCCTTGAAACTTGATTTGTTTTCCCTTGTTCTCTAGGTGGGCCCCTGATTACTTGGTCATGCTCTGCTTTTTATCTTTAATACGTGGGTTGTTCTTCCCTGTTCTTCAGACGGGCATCTGACTTCAGCAAAATAGGCAACAAAAGAAAATTTTCTGCCCCAGTTTGGTAACCGGGCGCATTTGTGAGAGTTAATTGAATCAGTTTACCAAATATTTCTAACAATCCATAAGCTATATCCCATTATCCAGGAAGGCCCTGAAAAATCTCTAGTAAGTTTCCAAAGCTACATTATATTTTTTTTAGAGGTATGACTTCCGTCGAATCTTGTTATCTAAGACAGTCTTAAAGTTGCATCCCATTATCCAGGAGGGTCCTGAAATTTTGAATTAAATCTTATCTTACGAATGACAATTTCAACGCTAAATTGTACTCTCTTATAACAACACTTACTTATCTAATGGAATGCTTAAAGTTACGTCCCATTATTCAGGTGGGTCCTAAAAACTCTTATGCGAACATTTAAGCCAACTTATATTCCTTTTGGTGCACATTTGTCCTATATTTACTACTTATGATTGTTTTGGATTTTAACCTAGGTCCTATTTTTCAGGATGGTCCTGAAGTTTCGAATTGATTATTGTCTTAAAAAAATAAAAAATTCAAACCAACTTATATTTTCACAAAGTAGAGCTTATGCTAGATATTGTACTCATGAATATTTCGAATTAAAGCTAAGTCCCATTATCTAGGAGGGTCCTGAAAATTTCCAATTAAATCGGAGGAAAAGGTGAAAAAAGATGGTGTTTCTTCTTGGGGGAAAGGTTGAGGAAGCAGAAAATCATAACCACCAGTCTGGGAAAGAAGAGAAGTCAGAATCTTTGTTCTCATAAGGTAAAAAGGTGGAAAAAGATGTTTTTTTTAGCGGAAACGGGTTCTTTTTGGTCCCTTTGTTGGCCAGCCCAAGAGATAGAGGCTATGAGAATCTCTCCAAATTACTTTGAAATCTGAGGCCTCTGGGGTGAGGTCCAAAGTGTATCTCAAACATGCAAACTTCGAAGCTCCACTTATAATCCTTTGGGGTGTATTTATGCCAAATTCTGCTACTCATGATTATTTTAGATCTTAAACTAAGTCCCATTTTTCAAGAGAGTCCTGAGAATTCTGTGATCAAACTTGCATGGTACTTGCTTCCCTTATAGGGTGCTCCTGAAACAAATGTCATCTTTGCCCCTGTTTCAAATCAAAGAAAATTTTGTCAGTTTAAAATGTGGTGGTTAGTTGTGGCATTCTTGCTGGGGATGGTTTTCTCTTTGCCATGCTTTGCTTCGACCGACTGCCTTGAACTGGTCGAGAGATTGTTTTGACCTTCTGACTGATCCTTAACTGTAGGATCCCCAACTATTGTTCTCCCCTTCTGACCTTTCTGTCTGAACCCGTACATCTCCCTCGACATTACTGAATCACTCCACCAATATAACTTTTGCTTACACCCTATGTCCCACCTTTCATCATATTATCTCCGGCATGTTCTAGCCGCCTTTTTGCTTTGTGCAATTCCGAAACTGGTAGTACGCTTTGACATTCCTTCTTATTTGTTGAAATAAAGCTAACCTTGGAAGAGCTTTAGAGGAGTAAAATCAACAGCAATTAAATGCAACGATTTTGAGAATTAAGAATAAAGAAGAAAAAAATCCAAATTTGGATGGCTGTTGGAGATAAGAAAAGAAACTTATCTGAGGGGAGTCACTGGCACCGATGATCATGGTATGCATTTTAGATTAATCAGTCCAGTCTATTTAACCAATCTCCTTTCCAATTGTTTTACTTTGTACTCCAAGTTTTCCACAACTCAATTTACTTTCCGCCAATTTACGGACCTTGTTCGACTTGCAGTGCCCTGAAGGGTTTTCACCGACAACCTCTCTCATTTGTTCATTCCTCGATTCCTTGTCGCCTCATGGTGCCCGCGAAGGTTTTCACCGATAAGACTCTCTCATTTTTACTTTCTCTCAGCTTTCATCGCCTCATGGTGCCCATGAGGGTTTTCACCAATAAGACTCTCTCATTTTTTGATTTCTCTTGCTTAAACCGGAGTGTTACCCCTGATATGAATTCTCTTTACTTGCTTGATTTGGCAATCTCTCGAAGACCGATCGGGAGGTCTTTCTTTGGACAGCCATGTGGGTTCTTGGATATGTTTGGAGACAAAAGGGTATTGAAAAGGCTCCAGGCATCTCAAATGGGTTAGAATTACAACTTTTGGAATCAAATTTCTTATCACAATCACAACTTCTGCCCCAGTTTCTTTCTTGGGGATCTTTTGATATTTTATTTTATTACGACCGAGCTGTGAGGCTGCCTACATATCCTTAACAAGAATCAGGTCAAACGTAGTTCACACCTGAATTTCCTTGTTATTATACTTTCTCTTTTCACTTCTTTTCTTTTCTCTTTCTCTTTCTTTCTTTTCTCTCTTTTTCGTAATTGATTCCAAAAGAGGGGTATGAAAGCAATAAATAAGTCTCAAAAGGGGGAACAAAGGGTAGAGTGTTTAGATAGCGGAACAAATTGCTTTCGCCATTTCATTCTTCGAAACAATGCCAAGTACAAACAATCAACAATTATAACAAAGAAATCATACATAATATCTCTTGACTGCATCAGAATTGATAGCCATGTCTTTGCATTTTCCTTCGATATCTGTTAAACATAAAGCACCATTGGACAATACTCTGGTTACAATAAATGGCCTTTGCCAATTTGGGGCGAACTTGCCTTTTGCTTCAGCCTGATCTGGAAGGATACGTTTCAGCACTTGCTGACCCACTTCAAACTTTCGGGGACACACCTTTTTGTTGTATGCTCTTGTCATTCTTTTTTGATATAACTGACCATGACACACTACTGCCAATCTTTTGCATTATCAAACGGGTTTTGACCCACTCATCATCATCAATCTCAGCCTTAGCAACAATCCGAAGGGACGGGATTTCAACTTCTGCAGGTATTACTGCTTCAGTGCCATATACCAACAAATAAGGAGTTGCACATACTGAAGTACGGACAGTAGTGCGATAACCCAGCAACGCAAATGGTAATTTTTCATGCCATTGCCTGGAACCTTCTACCATTTTCCGAAGTATCTTCTTTATATTTTTATTGGCTGCCTCGACTACTCCATTCGCCATGGGACGATATGGGGTAGAATTGCGATGTGTAATCTTAAACTGTTGACATACCTCTTTCATCAAATTACTTTAAGATTAACACCATTATCCGTGATGATCACCTTTGGGATTCCGAATCGACAGATGATATTTAAGTGAACAAAATCGACCACTGCTTTCTTGATCACCGATTTGAAAGTTTTGGGCTCAACCCACTTGGTGAAATAATCATGGCTACCAGAATGAATCTGTTCCCATTGGATGCTGTTGGCTCAATTGGTCCAATGACATCCATACCCCAAGCAACGAAGGGTCATAGTGCGGACATTGTGTGTAACTCGGATGTCAGAGAATGAATTAAATCTCCATGTACTTGGCACTGATGACATTTGCGCACAAAACTGATACAATCTCGGTCCATGGTGAGTCAATAATAACATGCTCGGAGAATTTTCTTTGCCAGCACATATCCGCTCATATGTGGTTCACAGATACCCGAATGTACTTCGGATATGATAGTCATAGCTTGTCTAACATCTATGCATCTTAACAATCCAAGGTCTGGAGTTCTTTTATACAAAACTCCTCCACTTAAGAAAAACCCACTTGCCAACCGCCGAATTATTTTCTTTTGATCCCCCGTGGCTTGCACTGGATATATCCTCATTCTGATGTACTCCTTGATATCATGGAACCATGGTTCGCCATCAAGTTTTTCTTCTATCATGTTATAGTAAGCATGCTGGTCTCGGACTTAAATATGCAGAGGATAGACATAAGCTTTGTCCGGATGATGTAACATTGATTCCAGGGTAGCCAAAGCATCGACAACCTCATTATGGACCCTCGGAATATGCCTGAACTCCACTGATCTAAACCGTTGACAAAGATCATGCAAACATTGTCGGTACGGTATAAGCTTCAAATATCGTGTTTCCCATTCTCCTTGAATTTGATGTACCAGAAGATCCGAGTCTCCCAAGACCAAGACTTCCTGGACATCCATGTCTGCAGCTAGCTTTAAACCCAAAATGCATGACTCGTACTCAGCCATATTGTTGGTGCAGTAAAATCGAAGCTGAGCCGTAACAGGATAGTGATGTCCTGTTTCAGAAATAAGCACAGCCCCTATTCCAACTCCTTTCATGTTGACCTCCCCATCAAAGAAAAGTTTCCAGCCTGGTTTTTCAATTTGCTCCAGTTCATCGATATGCATCACCTCCTCATCGGGAAAATAAGTTTTCAATGGCTCGTACTCATCATCAACCGGGTTCTCGGCCAAATGATCGGCCAATGCTTGGGCTTTCATCGCAGCCTGAGTCACATAGATGATGTCAAACTCTGTGAGCAAAATCTGTCACTTCGCAAGTCTTCCTGTCGGCATAGGCTTTTGAAAGATATACTTCAACGGATCCAAGCGCGAAATAAGGTAAGTAGTGTAGGATGACAAATAATGTTTCAATTTCTGAGCCACCCAAGTTAGGGTGCAACATGTCCTTTCTAGATGAGTGTACTTAACCTCATAAGCCGTGAATTTCTTGCTAATATAGTAGATGGCCTGTTCCTTTCTGCCGGTGATGTCATGCTTCCCCAGTACACAGCCAAATGAATTTTCCGAGACTGTCAAGTAAAGAATCAGAGGTCTCCCTGGTTCTAGCGGAACCAGCACAGGTGGGTTTGACAAGTATCCTTTTATTTTATCAAATGCTTCTTGACACTCATCAGTCCACTTGACCGCAACATCCTTCTTCAGCAACTTGAAAATAGGCTCACAAGTTGTCGTGAGCTGAGAAATAAACCTGCTGATATAGTTCAACCTCCCTAACAGACTCATCACTTTAGTCTTGTTCCTCGGGGGTGGAAATTCTTGGATGGCTTTGATCTTTGATGGGTCCAACTCGATGCCTCGCCGACTGACTATGAATCCCAACAACTTTCCGAAGCTTGAGGTCGTACCTGCGAAGCCTCTGGAAGAATTTCCTCAAATCCCCAACGTGGTCGGCTTGATGCTTTGATTTTATGCTTTGATTGTTGTTGTTGTTGTATCATCCACGTATACCTCAATCTCCTTGTGTATCATATCGTGAAACACAGTAGTCATCGCTCTCATGTAAGTTGCCCCAGCATTCTTTAAACCAAATGGCATTATCCGGTAGCAATAAGTTCCCCGTGGCGTGATGAATGTCGTCTTTTCTGCATCTTCTTCATCCATTAGAATCTGATGATACCCGGCATAGCAATCCACCAAAGATCCAATCTCACGCTTGGCACAATTATCGATCAAAATGTTGATATTGGGTAGTGAGAAGTTCTCCTTCGGACTTGCTTTATTGAGATTGCGGTAATCGACGCATACTCTGATCTTGCCATCCTTCTTCGGCGCAGGCACAACATTAGCCAACCAAATAGGATATCGAGTGACCTGAATGACCTTTGCATCCAACTACTTGGTGATTTCTTCCTTAATCTTCACACTCATATCAGTTTTGAATTTCCTCAATTTTTGCTTGATGGGAGGAAATATTGGATCAGTGGGTAATTTGTGGACTACTAAATCAGTTCTTAAACCCGGCATGTCATCATATGACCACGCAAAAACATCTTTGTATTCGATGAGTACTTTGATTAACTCTTCCCGGATCTTTGGCTCGAGATGGACACTTATTTTAGTCTCTCTGATATTATCTGTGTCCCCAAAATTGACGGCTTCTGTATCATTCAGGTTGGGTTTGGGTTTTTCTTCGAAGTGAATTAACTCCTTACTAATCTCTTTGAAGGCTTCATCCTTATCGTATTCTGATTCGTAGTCACAATCTACTTCTTGAACTATTATTTCAAAATCAGATTGATGTTTAAGACTAGGCTGAGGATTCCTTATGCATGCCACATCATTAGAACCAGCGTAAAAAGAACTGTATAGAAAAGAAAAGAAAAACAAAAAGGAAAACCATCAGGAATGATGAAGAAAGAGAAATTGCATTTCATTGAATGATAAAAGATAACAAGGTTTGCACACTCAAACAGACTGAAAGATAACAATCTGGATTACAACCCTAGAATAACCTAGACAAATTGAAGGAAAATCAAAATAAACTACCAAGACTCCTTTCGAATGGGGAGAGGAGTGGCTTTCCAATTATTAAGCTTTGTTTTTGGCCTAACGAATTGAATTTTTGCATTGTTAGGACCTTCACCACTTTCCACCATGTTCACACCGTCAAACAACTTCTCAAATCTTTCAACTAACTCCTTATCCAGCTTAATCATAGGATTGTGAATTGTTTTTACTGGGTGACTTCTGGTACCTGACTTGACAAATGATTTGGAAAGACGTGGGACTGACTTTGGAAGGACCCATGCCTTCTGTTTTAGCTTTCTGGCCCTTCTTATGTCTGCGGCAGTGGGCTTGAATCCCGGACCAAATGTTCCCAAGTTTTCAGGAAGAGACACCGGCTATATGATGCCTTGAAAAGATGAGCCCAAACCTTTACCAAGTACAAAACCATTCTTCAACATCTCATAGGCCACCATGACCGATGCGGCGGTTATCTTCAAATTTGGAATGTATTTCCCCTCTGGGATCTTTTCAACTGATACTGCATCAAAGACCTGATATACCCATGGCCCTTTGCCATCTTCAACTTCGATGAAAGGTATAATGGCATCACTTTGGGCACACATATTATCCTTACTGTGCACCACAACTTCCTGTCTGTCCCATTCAAATTTAACCATCTGATGCACAGTAGACGGCACTGCCTTTGCGGCATGAATCCAGGGTCGCCCTAGTAAAAGATTGTAAGAAACTGCCACGTCTAATACTTGGAATTCCATAGTGAACTCAACAGGCCCTATTGTCAGTTCCAGTAATATATCGCCTATTGAATCTTTGCCCCCGCCGTCGAACCCCCGAACACAAATGTTATTCTTGTGAATTCTGTCATTGTCCACTTTAAGCTTGCTTAGAGTGGAGAGAGGGCAAATGTTCGCACTGGAACCATTGTCAACCAATACCCGGGTAACCACAGAGTTCTCATACTTCACTGTAAGGTAAAGGGCTCTGTTATGCTCAGTACCTTCTATAGGCAATTCATCATCGGAAAAAGTAACTCTGTTTACTTCGAAGATTTTGTTGGCTATTTTTTCCAAGTGATTCACAGAGATCTTATCAGGAACGTGCGCTTCATTCAAGATTTTCATTAAAGCTTAACGGTGCTCATCCGAATAGATCAATAATGACAATAGGGAAATTTGAGCAGGCGTCTTTCTTAATTGTTCCACGATAGAGTAGTCTTGTAGCTTCATCTTCCTCAAGAATTCTTCTGCTTCTTCTTCAGTTACGGTTTTCTTTACCAGCACTGGATTATCTTTAGCTCTTCTTAACTCCTCGGGAGTAAAACACCTTCCCGAGCGAGTCAAACCTTATGCTTCATAGACTTCTTCTTTGACTTCCTTCCCTTTATACGTCACTGTTATCCGTTCGTAATTCCAAGGAACGGCCTTGCTGTTGATTATTGGCAACTAGGTTACCAGCTTGATAATTACCCAATCTGCGCAGGCACCTTCCACGATTATGACAGGTTTGCTGGCAGCTCCTGGTACAATCACCTTCATCCCTTCCTGTTTTGTTGCAACCTTTCTTGAAGATCCCTTCTCAATTTCTACAGATGGCCCAACACTCTTTTTGCTCGACTTAAGCACTGACTCCTCACCTGCTGATTGTTCAAATATCTTGACTCCACTGGACCGAATCATCATGACAGTCTGTGATGGCTTCTTGGGTTCCCCCTCCTCATGCACTATTTCAATCATATTTGCCTCCTGATGGGCTGGCATCGGATTCCTATTGATATTGGGTGCCTCGGGAGCTTGAACTTCAATTCTATTAGTATTAATGAGCTCTTGTATTGCACTTTTCAAGTGCCAGCACTTCTCTGTATCATGACCCGGAGTACCAGAACAATACTCACAACGAACAGTATAGTCAAGATTCTTTGGAGGAGGATTTGGCAGTTTGGACTGTATCGGCCTCAGCATATCCAACTGTCTTAGCCTGTGGAACAGACTAGTGTACGACTCTCCCAATGGAGTAAAGGTTTTCTTTTTCTGCAACCTTTCACCCTTAAATGCTTGACTAGGCTGGAAACTTAGTTCTCGTGGATATGGATAAGTATTTTGTGGAGAGGGAGCACGCCATTGCGTATGGGCAGGAGGTTAGTTGTATGCTTGTTCATGGTGGACGGAAAAATGAGGTTCTGGTGGGGGATAATAGTGTTGGGGTGGATTGTGGTAATAAGTTTGTTGGTAGGATCAAGGTTGATTGTAGTGGTAAGGTGAGCCTCTGGATCCGTACCAAGTTCCTGAATCAATCATTGTCGCGTCCTCTCTCTTCTTTTTCCCAATCCCTCCTATGCCGCCCTGAATAGCCTAATTAGTTGCTTTGATGGCCGAATAGCTCATAATTTTATTTGACTTGAGGCCTTCTTCTACCATGCCTCCCATCTTCACTACTTTGTTGAATGACTTCCCCACAGCTGAAACCAGATGGACATAGTAGGTAGGTTCTAAAGCCTGTAGGAAGTAATCCACCATCTCACTTTCCTTCATTGGGGGGTCTACTCTTGCTGCTTGCTCCCTCCATCGGAAAACCATATTCCCTGAAACTTTCGCTATGCTTTTTCTCCAGTTTAATCAAGGACAGTCGATCTGAAATGATCTCAAGCTTGTACTGGAAGTGACAAGCAAATGCTTGCGCCAGATCATCCCATATGTACCATCTTCCATGGTCTTGTCGGGTATACCATTCCAATGCTTATCCACTCAAACTCTGACTGAAGTAAGCCATTAACAATTCATCCTTTCCTCCCGCTCCCCTCATATTGCTGCAAAAACCCCTCAAGTGGGTTACCGGATCACCGTGCCCATTGTATAGATCGAACTTGGGCATCTTGAAACCTGCCGGCAATTGCACATTCAGAAATAGACATAGGTCCTTGTAGGCCACACTTACTTGTCCTCCCAATCCCCGTATGTACCTGAATGATTGTTCTAAGCTTTTGACTTTCCTGAACATCTCTTCCTGTTCAGGATTTTTGGATGGTTTATCAGCTTCTACCGGGAAGTCAAAGCGAGGAGTATAGGAATGGGTTTCTGGAGCTTTGAAAGTGGGCTCCGAGGGGTAGTATTGGTTGTCCTGGGCCTGGAATATTGGCTCGCTAGGATATTTGTGGAGTGTAGCTGGTGGAGGTGCTACGAAGACAAGAGTTACTGGTAGAGGAGGATATGGAATTCGTTTAGGGGGTGGAGACTGTGGCGTATGAGAAGTGGTGCCCCGGTAGTGTTGGTAAATGGGAAAGCTCGGGGATAGATCGGTGGCAGGATGATCCTGAGGTTGAGCCGGTGGTGGAGTGAAGGTAGGGTTAGCCGGGTAAGCTGATGGTGGTTGTCCTTTAGCCCAGGCCTGATACATTTCGGCCATTTGTTGTTTCAATTTGTACATCTCTTCTTTCATGGTATTGACATCCAACTCCTCCCCTTATCTCAAAGGATCGATGACACTGGTGTCTACATTTGGGATAAACATGATTATTTCACCTTTGGATCTGGTTTGGTATGGGTGGGTTGCCTGTATGCTTAGGTGAACTAACTGCTTGAATTCTGGAAACAACAACAAAACTTGTTAGTGATTAGAGATTTAACAAATAGACAACCGCACATAGGAATGCAATGCACCTAGGCAATTAGTCATTTCTATCATGTATTTGCTCGGTTGCTTGTGTCATCCCGGCTTTTCCTTTTTATGACCTTTCCCTTTTATTGTCACTCACACCTATCTTTTATTCCCTTTTTTTCTTTTTTCATTTTATTCTTTTCTTTTGGTTATGGTCGAATCCTATGGAGATTGCCTACGTATCATGACCCTGCATGAATCAGACCGAGCGTAGTTCTGGTGCAATAAAGTATAAAAATGAATAACAAAATATTTTTAATTCTTCTCATAAAAAGGAAACTCTTTGCATTACAGAGATTCAAACCTAAAAGACTCAAAAAAGGAAAACAACAGACTCCAACAGAAAAAGAAAGGTACAGACTCAAGTAAAATCAAGAATACATTAATGCTCCTGGTGCACGCGGGACATCATTCGGTCTCGCCACGGTCCTAAATGCGAGATCCCCTTGCAGTCGCTCCAAATCACTCATAACTTGGTGGACGAAAGTCATCACTGCAGCGAAAAAGGTGGTACAAGTCATGTCCTCGCACGTTTGGCACTTCATGGTAATGTAGTCAGCGATGGTTCTGATCATTTCTCTAATTCTGCCTTTTTCCTAAAGCAACCGCCTTATCTGCTGATTCCGGGCTTCTAACACTTGAGATTCATGAAGGTGTTGATTTTGCAACTATTGCATTCTTTCCTCCATCTGAGCCATCAGATCATAACAGCGCTTCCTATAAGCTTTGAAATCTTAAGCCTGCTTGACTGCCTCATTCTCGAGAGTGGCTATCTTTCTTCTTAGGATAGTGATGGTCCCTTCATAGTTCCTCTTCATTTTTTGCACAAACTTTGCCCGCTCTTCTGCCTTCTTTGTCCATTTTGCCCGAATTTTCGCTAGACCAGTTTTAGATTTTTTCAGGTATTCTTGATACTCGAGGGCTTTCTTTTTCAGACTGCTTATGAGTCTTTTATCAGCTGGCTTCTTTCCAGGTTTCTGGCAGCTATTTTCACCTTCTGGATCTGAGCTTTGAGGGCCTCATTTTCCTGAGCTAGTTTTTTCTTTTCTCCCTTGTCTGCAGCGGCTTGAACACCCTTTTCAAATTGAAGCTCCATGACTCGCCTTTCCAATTGGCTTATTTTGTCCATGTACTCGTTTTCTTTGGTCAACCAATCCCATTGCACCTGTGCCCCATCGGTGAATTGTTGGACATTGGGTCTCTTTGCGGGCCTCCCAGGGATCTGGAATCTTTTGCCGAACCAGACACTGTACTTAGGGTCCACTTCACCTCTAGCTAAATCTCGCACCATGGTCTTAGGTTCAAGAAACCTACATTCATTCCATATCTGGCGAATTTTCCCTTCTGGAAATGCGGCTTTTGGGCCCAGTTCAATGGCATATTTACTCAAATCTTCATCAGTGGGGATGGTTTGAAATCTTCCTAATTGGCGCAAAACCCCGAAGGGAGCATAAGGCTGGATGCTCCAGATGCCCATCAAAAGGATATAACATACTTCAGCTGACGTGTACACTACTTCGGTGACAGGAAACCATCCGAATGCCCACTCAATTTTATCAACAGTCAAGGATCTCAAATGTGTAAGCCAAGATTTAGTTCCATCGGGGAATTCAATACCTGCCACCCGGCTTCCAAATTCTTCAATGTAGCTCAAACCGTAATTCATATTCCCAACCCGGTGGCAGTGATGTTCTTGCATCCATAATTGTAACAACAGATTACAGCCTTGGAAGAACTTTCCCCCTTCCCGAAAGATAGTCAAGGCTCGGTAGATTTCAGATAAGATTAGAGGAACCACAGTGTTGTTGGCTTTCTTGATTGCAACATCGATCATTCCCACAAGACCTATCTCTATATTACCATCTTTTTGCAGACAAACCACAACACCCAAGAAGGCTACCATGAAAGCTAAACCCCGCCTTGTCTCCCATTTGTCTTTATTTTCGGCATGGGTTAGACTAGTGTTCGGCTCTTCAAAACCTCGGGGGTTACCATATCGATGATACAAGAACTGGAGCGTGCAATACCCTTTAGATAAATTTCCGTCCTGAATATCCCGACTAATACTCAGCAAATTCAGAAATCTATGGGGAGATACCGGTCTTGGTGCCAATGGATATCGACTTCAAAGGCTTCCGTTAAGGCCTGCATAACCCGCAACTTCCTCTAATGTAGGTGTAAGCTCAAAGTTAGAAAAGCAGAACACGATGCGAGTCGGGTCCCAAATAGGTATTAAAGCTTCAATTATGTCCAACCTTGGCTTGACATTCAATAGTCCGACGAGGCCTCCCAGAACTTTTACCATTGTTTCTCTACTGCCATTTCCTAGATCATTCCACCACATGTGGAGCTTTAAGGGGATCTCATTAAGGACTGTGAAGGGTTCAATTTTGTTTGTGCTCATCCTGCACATTTATTAAGGTGATTATTTTGACCCAAAAAGAAAAAGTAACACCATTTTTGCAAATACGACCTTTCTGCACTTCGGGGAAGAAGATTTTAAGGTTGTGCTTGCTAACCGTTTAAAAATGACCCAAGGTGGCTGTTCTTGCAAAAACAGCCTTCCGGCGTCCTTTGGGGACATTCGGCTTATTTTAAAAAAGAATGGCATCACCCGACTTATTTGTGACACAAATTAAAATTTTGTTGTTTTTGGGCTATTCTTGCAAAGAGGGAAAGTTGGACCCGATGAGGGTTGCCTACGTATCCCACATCTGGTGAGAATCAAACTGGCGTAGTTCGGGCAAATAAAACTATTTTTTGAAAACAAAACTCTTTTTTTTCATTTCATTTTTCTCAAAAAAAAATCGGCGGAGTTTCAGTACTATTTGGACATTGGTTTTTTTTAAAACAGGTGATTAACTCACTCAACCCTTATACCGCTATTTTCTTTTCCAATTTTTCTCTCATCATTCAAAAGTCGGTCAGCATGCGAACCCAAAGCAAATAAATGCACAAGTAGCACGTAAAATATGCATTAGTATGGTCTTTGATTATGGGTACACATGTTCTAGATGGACCAAACCCCTGTGTTGAGTCCCCTAAGTCAAATGCATATGATACAATCAACGTTCTTACTAGGGATCCGGCATGAGGCTGAGTTATTCTAGGTTTTAAACCTGGGTTTATTGTTCTAGACTTGGCTTACCCGAGCGGACAACTCGAGTCGAGGAGGGGCAGCATAGCAGGAATACAGAAGTTTCACCGGCTTTGCAACTTGTCCGAACCTCGTTCTAAAATGGGATAAGACTCTAGATAGAAGAGAAGACACACGAAGTGCACCCTTCTCCATGATTTAGAAGACTCAGAAAGAAGAGGGTTTCGTAGCAGTTTTATATACAATTCAAGCAATATCAAAGCAGTAAAAAGCAGCATTTAACACATTAGGTTCAAATATGTAAAAATCAGATAATAAATAAAAGCCAACTATAACAGTTATTCCAAGCTCGAATTTTGAACCCTGAACCAAAAGTTCTGGGTTCCAGTTCCCCAGCAGAGTCGCCAGAGCTGTCACACCTCCTTTTTACTATACCCGGAAGGGTATAAGGGAGTTTTTCCAATTAAAGGACAATCGAAGCGGGATTTATTTCAATTAAAATTCAGAGTCGCCACTTAGGATAATTTATGGTGTCCCAAGTCACCGGTTCAAATCCTGAATTGAGGAAAAGGTTGACTCTGTATTACAGTCCGCGAACCAAAAATCCGGGTAAGAAATTTTGTTAACTCGGGAGAAGGTGTTAGGCATTCTCGGTTTCCGTGGTTCTAGCACAATCGCTCAACTGTCATAACTGGCCTAATTATCTGATTTTGAACACTTTTAAACCTATGTGCATTTTTAGCTTTTAACCGCTTTTATTATTTTAAAGAAGATTTAATGTCGTCTAAAATATGTCTTTGGATCGCGCCACAGAAAATGCACCCACAATCCGAAACATATTTTTATCCAATGTTATTAAGATTTAGATTTGGGTCACATGAAATGCACACCCGAGTTTAGGAAGGTAAATTATTAAAATGACGCGCCTAAAACAACTACGCGTTTGCAACTTTGCGAGGGCCATGGAAATTTCACTAGGTGGCACGCCTCGATTTCTAAGGATAAAACAAGATTAATTATACGAGGGTCATGCAATTGTCATTTTTGTTCGGCACAGCGCACCTCAATTTATCCTAACCAAAATATTTCTAAGCTAACTTACAATGGTCATAAATTGTACAATTTGGCAAATATGGCACACCTCGATTTATTTTCTAAAAAAGGAATTATATTCAAACGGGAGCAATCACAGGAATTCTTGATTTACTGAAATTATTGCGAAGTCCAGAATTAAGTATTCCAAATGAGCTGGTGAGTTAAAGATCAACAGGCCGCCCAGTTTGGGCCCAAGCATGAGCCCAAGCTCAGATTGCGTAAATACAAATAAAAAAAACTAACGACGGAATCAGTACCAATGCAAGCAAACTTCGGAGTTATATTTCAATTTATCAATGAACAATTATCTGGTATTCTAGCCATGATTCAACTTTGAAAACAAAAACCCCATTTTTTGCAACTGACAGTATTTTAATTCCCAAGTCTCCAACTTGCCTTGCAATACAGTCCTAAAGATTTAAACCAAACCAATCTAATACAAGTAAAACCTATACACAACCAAACTAGTACTTTGCCATTTTTATAGTGAATTTGAGCGTAAACCTACATTAAAGAACCCCAGCGAACCTCAACCATAACCCTTCTAAAGGAAAATCAAAGACAAGCATTTAAAAAAAACATGAGAGTCTATGACCAGCTGAACCATCAATTGGCATTTTAAACGAAAAAACATGATACTTATACTAATTAATCTCTATTACAAGTATCCGATTGATATTCTTAAAATCAGAGTCCTAAACTATTTAATCAAACACTATGTTAATCAAAAGTCCATCCAGATTTACAAATTAAAGAAAACCCAAACAAGACCATAACTAAGCCAATGATCACACCAAACCTTTGTATTTCACATCCCATTGATTCAATTTCTGTATTTCATAAGAATAAAACACATTTCTGATTTGCAACTAGATAGGCCTCCAACAAATCCTTTTCCCAACATTCATTCAAATTTATTAAAAGAAAGCTAAATGGATAGAGTCCACAGTCCATTTTTCAATACAAACTACTGCTAACATTTAACAATAAAAGCCTTTAATAAACCTTACTTACCCGGGACTTTGAGTACGATTACTGACTATGCATGAACAAACATCATACAGGGCCTAACAGATCTAATGATGATTCAGACTTTAATACATAATGTTAATGGATCAGTTAATGATGGATCTAGATTATTGGATCTCTATTAATGACCATAAATCATTCAACCTTGTATGAAACCAACAAGATGAACTGAAGGTTCACCATATAAATACTAATACCATATCCTCTCTACTAGTAACTACAACATGTTCAACTAAACTGATTTGGACAAAATAATCACATTGAATAAACAGACAGATCAGAGAAGAACAAAATGGAATATTTTCTATGCTCCAATTCTTCATTTTCATTTTTTCATTCCTCAAATTCATTTCACAACAAAAGGAGTTACAGGATCGTGTACCTGGAAGTAAAAGAAGGAAGCAAAAAAGTGAGGTATCAACAGGAATCACAACAGAGCAACACCAGTTTCAACAAAACAACTCAAACTCAAGAAGATTGATATGAAGCAGTAGATGAAACAGTCCCAATCGAGTTGGGAATATGACAACTTCAAACCAAGCTTTTGAAAACCAGATTTAATCCGTTTCAGCTACCAGAATCTGCAATCACTTTAGAACCCTGATTTGGGATTTAAGATTCGACACGTTTCAGCCAGATTCGAGGGAAACCAGTGATATATTGGGCATGATGAGGTTATAGAGGTTATGGGGTGTTAGTTTGGGGTCGATTGGGTAAACTAGGGTTTGGGGTTCAAACTTCGATCGAAGATTCGACGAGTTCGGCTACGATTCGAAGGAAACGGTTTAGGGATTTGGGATGAGGAGGTGAAGGGGATTCTGGGGTGTAATTTTGGAAGGGATTCGACGTCGGCCGCCGCCGTAAGCGATTTCCGGCGGGCGGCAGACGGTGGTTTAGGGCGGGACTAGGGGGGGGGTTCTCTAGGAGATGGTGAGAGACGAAGAGGTAGGGGGGTTTGGTTTGGGGTAGGGGTAAGGGTTTTGGGTATATTAAATTAGCTAATTAATTTGGGTCGTTGGATAATTGGAATCCAACGGTTACGATTAACCTTTTAATGAAACGGGGTCGTTTGGTGTAGCAACTGGGGCGGTCCGGGTATGAGAACGAGTCGGGTTGTGAGGAAGGCTTTGGACCGTTCGATCAGGCTGATTCAACGGTCCAGATTGAAACGCCTGAAATGACGTCATTTGGTTGAGGCTGGAGACGGACTGGGTATTTGGGCCAGTTCGAACGGGTTTGGATGGTTTTTTGATGGGTTTTGGACTGATTTTGTGTTTGGGATGGGGATTTTTGGCCCAGATCTAGTTTCCTCTCTTTTATTAATTCTTTTTCTTTTCTTTTCTTCCTTTTTCTTTCAAAAATTAAAACTTAAAAATCCTAAATTAATCTATAAAAACCCAAATTATCTTAAAATACTAATTATCTCTAAATAATAATTATCACACATAATTAATACCAAATTAAAAGAAAATCGCAAAATTTTGACATTAAACACTAAAATGCAAAAATACGTTATGTTTTGTGAATTTTTCTTTTTTGTAAAACAACATTTTACTAAATTAACCAAAAAATGTAAAATCAAATCCTAAGTGCAGATGCTATATTTTTGAATTTTTTAATGCATTAATAAAGTTAAATATGCACACAAAGATATGCAAACAATTAGGAAAATCGCATAGTAATTCCTAGAATAACACATAATTAAAGAAAAGACCTAATTTTGGAAATTCTTTTAGAGTAATTCGTGTGAGGCAAAAATCACGTGCTCACACCTATTATGCTACTTCTACTTAAACTAAGTTATTCAAGTATTTGTATTAGCTAGACACAAAGTATTCTAGCAATTATGATTAACAAACTACAATGTATTTAATATGTTTCCTTTCATATAATTTAGATTTATCTTTTTGAATATTTAATCTTCTATTGACTTTATTCTTGAGTTTCAACTTGGTTAATATCTTTCCACTCGTGTGATTTATATTTTCTTTGCTTTTACTTGGATGCTTTTACGTTGCTGTAGAATAGTTGATGGATCTATACTCTAGCCATCTTTCATATTTTTTTTAAATCATCACCCTTTAAACGGTAAAAATGTCTAGAGAGTTTTGCTAGGTCATATAAAAAAAATATATGTTACTGCATTCTACGTCTACTGGTGAATTTTACATGACATTTAAAAAAATACAGAAAACTAATCGAACCGTACCGATACCGAAGAGAAACTGACGTGATTGGGACGGTTTCGAAAAGTTTAATTTTGGTTATACATAATAGAATAACCAAAAAATGGGTATGGTACAAATTTTATAAAATAACCGACCGAACCGAAACATTGACACCTGTGCTCAAAGTCCCTCGTTGAATTCAAAACTGACGTGTCACTGTCACATGTAGAAATCTTTTTTGCTTCTCCAAATGTTGTAAATCCTGCAAAAAAATCAATCAATTATACTAGTACTATATACCAAACATTACATTAACGTTGTATTTCCTGTTCAGTGTCTTCTAAGGTAAGTTCATCTTGTCTTTACAGAAAAACCCTTTTGATTTCACACTGTAATTTTATTCTTCGTTGATTACTTACACGTTATGTACATGTATTCATTTACGTAAATACAGGTCAGACTGTATAGTATAACTAGTAAAATTTTAGACACAAATGGCGGTGTCGTTTTATTGGACTATGTCAAATGATTATAGCAGAAGCACATTCGGATCATATTAAAAAGAATATGCTTTTTTTCAGCCAACTGTTCTTCAACTTAAAGTCTTGGCGGTTATTAGTTCTGAACTATGATTTCTTTTTTATTTTATATTTCTTTTTTGGTTTTCTTGATTTGGGACCCTAATCAGCTCAACACTGAATTTTGAGCTGGGTTCAGTTTCTGATGCCATTTATTACTGTTTTTTTGTTTGATTTGCTGGGTATTCAGCAAATTTTGTGTAATTGTTGTAGTGTATGTGTATCCCCTTTTAGTTTTTTCTTCTTTTTGTCTGCCTTTTTCCCAACAAAGACAGATTCTTTTCCTGATCAGTCTTTGAATTTTGATCAATTATTGTTCTTTGATCCTTTTTCTTGAAAATTCAAATAAGCCGGGGACAGTAAAGATTGGGGAAACTATTAAAAATTGGATCTTTATGGGAAATATTTGAAGAGTAATGGATGTGATGAGTGAAATGTAGCAATTGAGCTAAGAAACTACAATCTTGATGAATTGGGTTGTGATTTGTGATGTAGCAATAAGACTGTGTTAAGTGGGAGCTTTGGCAGATATTCATATTATTTAAAAATGAATACTATGGGGAGGATAGGTAGCTACATTGGGAGAGGAGTAAGTAGTGTTTCTGGGACTTTCCATCCATTTGGTGGTGCTGTGGATATCATAGTGGTGGAGCAACCGGATGGGAGCTTTAAATCCTCTCCTTGGTATGTTCGATTTGGGAAGTTTCAGGGGGTTCTGAAGGCGAAAGAAAAGGTGGTTCATATAACTGTCAATGGCGTTGAAGCGGGATTTCATATGTATTTGGATAATAGAGGACAAGCTTTCTTTCTAAAGGAGCTGGATATAGAAGATGGAGGAGACTCTTTATTTTCTTCTTCATCCTCGGGCGAGGATACTGATGGGCAAACGAGTAGTAAGCGGTCAACAAAATCAAAGACTAGCAACTATGATGCTGTTGACTCTATTTCAATTACTCAGATTAATGTGAGCGGTGAGGATGTCTTGGTGAGGGCTAATTCCCGAAGACCTGGGATTTTAGGCAGGGTTTTTGGGAGGAAGTCAATGAAGAATGACAGGCCTCTCGAGGAAGACACTAATGCCAGTGTTATCAGGGCAGACTCGTTGGAGCGTGCTGAAATGGCAGCTGATCTGTTAGAAATGAAGTGGTCTACTAATCTTACCCCCAAGAGATACAGTAGAGATTACGCCACACGAATTTCTGTCGAAGATACATCAAAGGGTGTTAAAGATGAGGACTTGCAAATTAATGACACAAAAAGTGATAGTTTTCCATCACATGATAACATGTTAGACAATCTTGATTTCCGTGAGCCTGCTTGTGGGAAGGATGATGGTAATCAACTGAAATTTCAGGCTCTGGAGAAGTCTGTCAAGAAAGCTAGTAAACATGTGTTATTTTCAGCTTCTGAGAATGCTACAAGAGTGTCAACTGTTGTCCAAGGTGGCGAACATTATAGCCGTGAAGAAAGCTTAAAGAGTTCTAATGACGGTGGTGACCTAGGCATAGTTAATGCTGATCATGATGCCAAGGGTATTACATTTATATCTGAGGTTGCAAATCCCAGTTCACAAGTTGTGAACTCCGCTGAGCTTGAGAAACACGATTCTTTTGCAACTAACCATCTTTCAGAGGAGGAAAATGAAACTGCTGCGGTCCAATCTTTTTCCTATTGTGAAACTGAAGAGAACTCAACAGCAGTGCTAAATGTTTCAATTGAACAAGTTACTCAAAACTTGTGTGCTTCTCGTGATCTAGAAGCTTCTATGGATCCCCAAACACTTCTTAGTGTGAATGATTTAATGAACTCTCAACCAGAAGAGGATTTACTAGTTGAAAAGGATCCTTCAAATGTTCAAGGATTTGAAAAAAATGATAACTGTTTCAAGGATTCAACCAACAAAATCTGTGCAAACTCAACCACTCATTTTTTGGTCTGTGAGAACGGCTCATTGAATAGCTCTGCTGCGGAAGCAGATTTTGGGTGGATTTTGCCTATCTCTTCTTCAGAGGCTCTAGGTGATCCTCATGAATCCAGCGGCAGTTTGGTCCCACTTACTGTTCCTTCATCAGAAAGCTTGGAGGAAGAGCAGCTTCTCTTTGGTGACATTGATGACTGTGGTGACACGGTTGCCAGATATGCAGAGTCCATTTCGTCAGATAATAAGGAAAAAGACTATCTAGTCCCAAAGAATGAGTCTGGTCCTGCTCTAGAAAAGTCTATCCAATGTGATTCACTATTTGTTGCAGATGGAAGAAAACTCAAAACTGTATCAAGCAACATTGACATCCCTGTAGTAGTTCAGAATAACGAAGTAATGCGGATGAGCAGATCTCTACCCAATATGTGGTCTCATGATAATGATATGCCTTCTAACCACGAGGACCTAAACTCATCAATTGTACTACAGACAACAGAAGTTGCTGAGGTTGCAGAGGAGGTGCAAAATTTTTCAGCCACTCCAGAAATTGGTAAGAGAATATATAAATGTGCACCTTTTTTTATTATCATTTTGAAGCTTATTATAATGTTTTTTCTACTCTTTACTTGTGTACTCTGTGTATAGTTTGAGTTCCAGATAATTTTTCTCATTTCTCTGCTGAAACTGTGATTTTACCTCGAGACACTTGAAGTTTGTTTTTGTTTTAGACCGCCTGAGTGGTGTTATGCTTCTTTGCTGGACCAATAAATTAGGCAAGATAATTATTGACGAGTTTAAATGAATCTTTACAGAAAGAGATGCCAGATCCAATAATTTATCGAGTAGGAGCTGGAGATCGTGGTCTTTTCCTTTTAAGAGATCAAAAAGCCAGAAAAGTTCTGGCTCGTCCGCGGATGAAGATGTAAATTCTGATGCTAAAAGTATTTCAAATAACACAGGTGGTGACAGAGAAAAAGATGTGCCCAGGCCAAGGATTTCTAAGAAGAAAATAATGTTAACCACTCCAACATCTGAACAGCTGGCCACTTTGAATCTGAAGGAAGGGAAGAATATAATTGTATTCACGTTTTCGACTGCAATGCTGGGAACACAGCAGGTCAATTGCTTGGACTCTTTTTTCATCCCCCTTTTGTGTTTGAGCACATTCAAGAAACTTTACATCTGTCTTTCTATGTGCAAACGCTTCCAAGCTTATAATTTGTTTGAGATGCATACTTCACAGGTTGATGCACATATATATTTGTGGAGATGGGACTCAAAGATTGTAATATCTGATGTTGATGGAACAATTACTAGGTAATTGATTCATTTCTACTACAGATTTTTGAATGGATGCCTTGGTGTTTATTATTCAATATCTATTTGTACAGGTCAGATATGCCAACTTTTTTCTGTTACAAAAATCTGTCTTATCCTTCTATTTTCTGGATAAGTAGGAATCATCTTGTCCAATCATCAACTTTAGCAAGTACATTTTTTGCCGTAAGTTGCTTTCTACATGTAGTTAACTTTGTGATTCACTTCCATGTCCAACAATCTAAGCGTTGGATGTGATATGTTCTCAATTGATGAGCCTTAACATGATGCACCAGGAACTGTTGAAAATTCCAGAAGCCGAGCACCCACCCTGCCCCATAGATTATCATTAACCAAATTTAAAAATAGAGTTCAATTTATAATTTATTGTAGAGAAAAACATTCAAAAGTTAGATATGAAGTGGACGTTTTGGTACGAATGAGATTTTATCTTTTTAAAAGGGAACCTTCAAGAGGGAATTTGGACACCATATTTGGAAACTTCTTCCAAATTTTCCCTTAACTGTGTACCAAAATTGTTTTTGATTGGTAGTACAAAATTGTATTATAACTAGAAATCAATTCAAACTTCTGATAGAGAATCAATGCTGAGAAAACTGCTGAACATTCATGTAACAACACCCATACTTTACACCATCTGCCCTTGAAACATTCTACTGGAAGATAGAGATTATTTGGTGGTGCAACCTGAAGTGTATAGTTATCAGAAAGAAGGAAATGAAGGATGTAGTACTTCTTTATTGGACTCCAGTAGGGATGTAAATTTAGCTGAGTTCAAGCAAATAATTGATAAGTTTGGCGTGCCTCCTGACTTTTAGATCAGCTAGATTGAGCCGTAGGATTTTTTGGTTGAGATTCTATGTTATGTCTTTCCATCAAAACATGGAATAGCAACTGAAAAAAACTGTCATTTCTAGCAAATTTTCCATCCCTTATCTTTTGTTTCGTTCTGCCCTCACTTCTACTAATTCATAAGTGTTACTTTTCAAAAGGCGGAAAAATTACAACTCTTCTTGGTTGAGTCATTCTTTATCTGGAAATATCTATAAACTGAGACGATATATTGAAACAAGTGGAAGTTGGTTTACATTTTTCAACTTGTTCGATCAGATCTCTAGGGTCCAAACTTTGTTATGCTGGTTTTCTTTTCTCCTCTTCAAACTTCTGTTGGGTCCACTCTTTGGTTCCTTGGTGAACGAGAAGAGTAAACTTTTATCTGAGCTGGTTGATATATGACAAATACCATAAATGTTTTATATAACAAAGGTAATATCCCCTCCTTTTCCCTGTGCGTCTCTGATGTGATATTTTTCTCAATTAAACAGATCTGATGTTCTAGGTCAGTTCATGCCTTTGGTTGGGATGGACTGGTCACAGACAGGCGTTGCACATCTTTTTTCGGCTATCAAGGTCCGTATACTTCATTGTTTTCTCTTCTCCCCCTTTCTTGAGGTTTATTCAGACTAAGTGTGAGAAGGTATTCTGCTACTCCTGTAGTTCTGGCAAGTAATCTGTCATTAGATCCCGGATTTTACTTTAAGAATGTTCGTCTTATATATTGTGAATATGTTTTCTGCCCTCTTTCCTCTGTTTGCTCAGGCTCGAAATGTTTCTACACTTCTATGTAAATAAAACAATTTCTCACTCATTATAGGATAAGAGTGCATAATCACTAGACAATCCTCTATGCTGCAGGAGAATGGATATCATTTGCTTTTCCTAAGTGCACGTGCTATTTCACAGGCCTATCTCACTAGACAATTCCTGTTTAAGCTTATGCAGGTAGTTTGATGAAAAGAAAATTTGGGTTAAGTAATCACCTATTTTCTCCTCATCCACTAATTTGACTTCATTTTTTTTTTGTTGATAATTTCAGAATGGAAAGGGATTACCGGAAGGACCAGTTCTTACATCTCCTGATGGAATTTTCCCTTCTCTATTTCGAGAAGGTCACCCGTTATTCCTTTCTCTATATTGTGAAGAGTTTTTTTTTCTTTGCTCCAAACTATGCATCCCATTGAGTTGCAAATATTCCGTTTTCCATATTCTTATGAATCATGTTTATTAGAATTAAACAAGCCCATCCATTATCACCTGGGTAGACTAAAAATAAGACCATGTTGTACTTTCTATCCTTGTATAATTTTTATTGGAGATGCTGGTAGAGCATTGAAGTAGAAGTAAGCTGTTGTTGCTTACTGTTTGCTTTCTCTCCTCTTTGATGAGCATATTTGCACCGCAAACCCACTCTTGCTACCCCACGTTTCTGAAAAGCATTTCCTTACTGCCAGAGTGCTATCATTGCTGCTCCCACTTTTATATGATTTTTTATTTAAGTGCATTTAAAGAGGGAATATATTCAAGAAGCAACAACTATTTTATTGGAATTATCTACTCCAGTGAACATGATAATGATGCCTGAAAGTTATATGCTATCAATTGTTTTTTCTGATTTTTCTCGCACTTTTTTATGTCCTTTTATATTTCTTTAGTTGTTCTTGCGATTTTTAACTATCCTACCAATGACAATTACCTCTATGACTCTGCGATAAAATAGAAAGATAGTTGTTATTTCTGGCAAACGTGCCTCAAACTGTATTAGTAATAACGTGCATTTAGAATGCAAACGGCATTATTGGTTCAGTCGCTGCTGGTTTCATGCAAAACGTATTATTGGTTCACTGGCTGCTGTTTCATGTTTTTGCTACATCATGAACTTAAAATGTGAAAGAGGCTATTTTCTTCGGCATTGTAACTTTAACCTCCGTGCTTGCAGCATGTCTTGATTGAGTAACTAAATATTGAGTAATTCCTTCCAGAAACTAAAAATGCTCCAAATGTTGCTAATATTATGATTGAGAGAT
Source organism: Nicotiana sylvestris (assembly GCF_000393655.2). Taxonomy (NCBI): domain Eukaryota; kingdom Viridiplantae; phylum Streptophyta; class Magnoliopsida; order Solanales; family Solanaceae; genus Nicotiana; species Nicotiana sylvestris. Next base: position 161,015,931 of record NC_091060.1, on the reverse strand, counting down.
GCATCTACCCTTTTACCTTTTGCAGTGGTTAGAAGAGTTCCTCATGAATTCAAAATCGCTTGCTTAGAGGTCAGTTTCTTGATTCAGATTTTCTTCTTTTCTTAATAGAAATTTTAGCTTATTAAGTAAACGCAGTTTTGCACGTCTTCCAAAGCCACGAGGCTAGGGAGGCTTTCAGACTTTTTCTTCGATGATCTGCATTGGCTAGATTGGTTTTGTCTTTTTACTGAAATAAAGACGACTTAATTCTATGTTTAGTCCAATTTTTGTTTTTTCTAGCTTAAGGGAGTTTTAACATGTAAACATTATACAACCCTGAGTAAGAGAAATAGATGGGTAGTTAGTGCTTTTGAATTTTGATGCACGAAGACTCACTGTTTACACTAGCAGATTTCCAAATGCTCAAAATGTCTAAACCAGCTGGTCGATACAATGAGATTTTGTCATTGTTTAACTGATCTTACTGCTGTTTAAGGTGATGAGAAATTGGTTGTTTGGTGTGCCGCGCTTAAAATATGGCTGTGCAGAAACATCAAAATGTGTTTAATGAAATAAATTGCAAGATGGATGTAATAGCTAACAAGAGAAAGCATGAAACTTTGGGAAACTTCTTTAACCATAAACGCAAGAAAGGTTTTCTTTCTTTTTCTTTCCCAGTATGTTGTTTTATTTTTCTGTTTATCATGGGTTTTTCTGTGGGAATAATAAAGTATGCAAATTCTTGAGGTCAAGGAGTGTCTAAATTACTGGCTTTGCAGAAGATATATTTACTAACTTTGAGCAATTTATCTTATATCTTATGGCAACAATTGCAGATTGATAACCTGTTAACTTTCAAGTTTGCAGGATGTAAAAGCATTGTTCCCTCCTGATAGGAATCCCTTTCCCTTCTATGCTGGTTTTGGAAACAGACACACGGATGAGATCAGCTACCTCAAGGTTGGAATACCTAAAGGGAAAATCTTTACCATCAATCCAAAGGTACGTACTGTTACTATCAATTGTTGCAGATAACTCTTAAAGAAAGTTTCTGATGACGTTTTTTTATAATCTACAGGGTCAAATTGTTGTAAATCACCACATAGATACTAAATCATATACCTCTCTTCATTGTCTTGTCAATGGCATGTTTCCAGCTATGTCCTCATGTGAGCAGGTTGGATTTTTCCCTTTTCGTATTTTTTATGAATGCTTATTAGCTGGTTAATCATGTGATAGAGTAAAGACAAGTATGTGATCTGTTCCTTCAATTTTTCTTCATCTGCAAAGAGACGTAGGATGTAATTAGATTTCTTGAAGTGGAGTAGAAGAGTCACTTTCGTCGTGATGTTCACTTTAACGACTCATCATCTTGTCTAGTCATGAACAACGTTTTCTTTATTTAGAGAGTTAAAACTTTTTCTAAAGATAGTAGGTTCAGACTTTAGAGTAGGTTCACTACACTCAAGTTCTCTCCCTCGTCTTCTGTGGAAGCTGAAACTTCTGGACTTGCCATCATTCTGTTTCAAAAGAATGTCTGTTGTGCAAGGTCCAGAAGCGAAGTAGCAGCCATTTGGTGTGCCCCTCTCTGCCTGCAGCGTTGTTGTAGTAGTGTTTTTTTTTGTTGCTGATTATTACTATTATCGAGGTTGGGATTGAGGCATAGTTATTGCATCATCGTTATCTTAGTTCTTTTGGATGACACCCACTTTTAAGTGTGTGCCCTTCTGGAACACTATCTATGGAAACGGGGTTGGACAAAATTCTGTTTCAATAATTGAACCAATCATAGAAAGTAAAAAGGTTAGACTTTAGGAATGTCCTTTTGGCTGGAAATTTTTTATGGCCAACATGAAAAGTCTAATAGTTAATGAATTGGAAGAGATACTTGGTTGTATCGTTTTGCAGGTCATGGAGCCTAATAGTGCTGAAATTTGAAATTTTATTTTAGAAAGTTAAAGCCACGTTACGGAGTAAAGAAAATTGAAGTAAAGAGCTTTGAACCTCAGTCCTTTTTGCTTGGCTGGACATGATTTTGTCATTGAACTGGAAAAATCATACTCAAATAAGGGATAACTAGCTTATCTCACTAAATAGTTGAGCTGGATAGCAAAAATACCAACATTTTCAGCTGAAGCTAAACTATTTTTTCAATGTAAATGTTTATCCCACACCACATTGGTTGAGGGAATAGGTTGTGTCCTTGTATGGTTTTGACAAATCTCGTCACACGATCTAGTTTTGCAGTTGAGTTAGGTTCGAGGTTAATTTTCTTAACATGATTTGACAACCAGACCCATCATTGTTGTAGTGTTTTCCAATGTTGTGGCCCTTCAATTTTGTTACTCATGTTCCAGATGTCTAGTGCTGGGTGTGCGGAGGTGTTACAGTCCCTGTTGAGGAAAGTTTTTGTTTTTTCTTTAGTTTGTAAATGTTAAATTAGATGGCAGCTTGTTGAAGACGTAATTAAGCAAATACTCTCTAACAGCTTGAGCTTTTGGATGAGATGGTCACACACTTCAATATAGTACCACGGTACGAGAGCAGACAGAGGTAAAGAGTTTTCACGTGTTTGGCCAATGATAAGGAATCAGGCCCGCACGTGAAGGAGCGTGTTAAAGACATAATTAAGTGAAAAAAGTGTGCTATCTCTAATAGCTTAAGCTTTTAGATCAGAAAGTCACACACAGTTCAACACAACTTAATCAGAGTGTTGCTTGATTGTATCCCGTATTCTTTGGTGCTATATGTGTTACCATGTAAATGCTTGCTTGATATACATCCAATGCCGACTGAAAAGCAAAACCTTACTCTTGCGCAACAATTTTCTGTTTTCTTCAGGAGGATTTTAATTCTTGGAATTTCTGGAGACTTCCACCTATTGATTGAAAATTAGCAGTCCATCCTAAACTATTTTTTGAGATTCAAGGGTGGTACTCCCACGGCCACGGAAAGATTCAGGTAACTATTGTTCAACCTTTAACTTAAAACTTGTTCTTGTTTCTAAGCTATAGCCTTGTCTGCATGCTAAAGATATCATTGCCAAAGACAGAACAACTGAAAGTACAGGATTTTGTTTGCCAAGACATAAGAGTAGATTCAGAACTCAATCTGTGGTCTAATGTATATGCTTTTACTTTTACTTTTTTTTTTTTTTGCAGCAAAAGGCTAGAGTCCATAATATAAATAGCTAGCATGTGCTTGACTGAACACACAGACAAGCTCATTGTAACTGTATATTGCACATGGAAGTGACTAGATACTGTTATTTTATACACTCATCCTGGAGGAAGAAAATCGTATACTCAATCTTCCGATATTGTACTCATCAATTATAGACTTGCCGATTAGCTTGGCCATACATGTTTATACATAATTATGGGAGGAAAATACAAATAGGTTCCACGTTACTCCTCCTCCAGGACGAGTTGAACTTTGTAAATTGTTGTAGTATTATATGTTCTTGAGCAGGTGTAGATTTTGTAGTAGTTCAGTCATTTATAGAAACTTTAGCTTGTAATGAAGAAAATTGTTATGGCAAACTGTTATTTATATGAAAAGCTGTTTTTAGCCTGTGATAGTCATTGACTGCAGAGTATGATGCTAATGATGCATACATATTTGACTTGTGAATGAGACATATCAGCGCGTAGCTGGTAAAGTTTGTGACCAGGAGATCACGAGGTTCAAGCCGTAGAAGCATTCTCTTGCAGAAATGCAGGGTAAGGCTGTGTACAATAGACCCTTGTGGTCCGGCCCTTCCCCGGACCCATGCACATAGTGGGAGCTTAGTGCACTGGGCTGCGCCCTTTTAATGAGACATATGAGTGTATTGCACCTGCATTTGAGGTAATTTATCTGTATGAAGGCTTTAAGTACTGGATTTAGTACTTGAAACTGTTTAAATTTATTTGTCTAGTAGTACGAGTGAGAGTTCGTCGTGCAATTTACTTGCGGACTATCCTCTCTCCTTTCCTCCTATGTAAGTGTGTAACAAAAGAATTTTTTTTAAATTTTTTCAAAGGAAAGCGATAGATTATATTAAATTAAACCACAAGTGTTACAAGTCTCAAATAATATTCAATAAATAAGTACATGCAGCAACATTTGTGAGAGACCCTTGAAATTAAAAAGAAAATACGAGTACACTCTAATACACTCTTGCCTTGTCTTCACTTTGTGTCCTCTCAAGTAAATACAGCTTGCACGCCTTAACAAACAAAAAAACTATTGATTTAACAGTCTATTTTTTTAATATACTATTTTTAATTGGTTACACATTTGGTACCTGTGTAATTTAACAACATACGAGTCACAGTATATTTTTTCGGGAAAAAATAAAAAATGGCTAGATTTATAACTGGTAATTAAAAAAATTCTACAATTTGAAAAGTAATCAAAATTTAGTCACTTTTTATGTAAGATAAAATCTGAACAAAAACGCCTTTAAAGATCCTGAAATATTCCAGCATAAAATGCTAGAGTTCGAATTTTTTCACATATGAGGTTCCAACATATTGTGCTGGAGTTCCAATATAATATGTGGGAAGTTTATATACAAGAGCTCCATAATCCAGCATATTTTCCTGGAACTTTTCATGTGCTGGAGGAGCTCCATAATTCCGCATATTATGCTGAAATTTTCCGTGTTTAAGCAAAACAGTGATTATTTTTCAATGACTTTACAAATGTTGTCTATTTTTGTGCTATTTTTTCCCTTCCATCTCAATTTATATGATACACTCTCCTTTTAGTTGATAAAAAAGAATATTGTATTTTATATTAAATAATTTTCTTAATTTACTTATTTTACCTTTAACGAGAGAATTTATAAATACATAAATATATATAATTTATCTTAAATCATAAATTTAAAAGTCTTTTATTTTCCTCAATATTAAATGGAGACAAAAGAAGTATAAGTGTATAAAATTACTACTCCATTAGAGACATTGGTGGTGTCGTCTTATTGGACTGTGTCAAATTAATTAGGAAAAATACCAGCTATATTCATTTATAAAACAAAAATGCTCAATTCATAAAATATTACTAAATATTAGACAAATGGTTATTTGTAGCGAAAAAAAGTTAAATTTTTGCTTTCTTTTGAGTGTTTGCTATTAGAATAGATTTGACACATCTTAAAGAGTTTGAATCTCAGTTTTGAAATGGTTTGAATCTCAGTTCATCTCGCACTTCTAGAGGGCAGTACAACGTGAGTTGAGCACGCATGTTGAGTTGAGCACAACATTTCATCCCCAGATGGACGGACAGTCCGAGCGCACTATTCAGATATTGTAAGACATGTTTCGCGCTTGTGTTATGGATTTCGGGGGCTCTTAGGATTAGTTCTTGCCACTTGCGGAGTTTGCCTACACTAACAACTATCACTCGAGCATTCAGATGGCTCCGTATGAGGCATTATGCGGGAGGCGGTGCCGATTGCCAATTGGATGGTTCAAGCTAGGGGAGGCTTGGTTATTGGGTACAAATTTGGTACAGGATGCCTTGGATAAGGTCAAGATTATTCAGGATCAATTTCGCACAGCTCAGTCTAGGCAGAAGAGTTATGCCGACCGTAGAGTTCGTGATGTTGCATTCATGGATAGAAATAGGGTATTGCTCCGGGTTTCACCCATGAAGAGTGTGATGAGGTTCGGAAAAAGGGCAAGTTGAGCCCTAGGTATATCGCACCCTTTGAGATTCTTGAGAGGGTGGGTGAGGTGGCCTACAAACTCGCATTGCCACCTAATTTATCAGCAGTTCATCCGGTGTTCCATGTGTCCATGCTCAAGAAGAATCACGGTGATCCATCCCATATGTTAGATTTCAGCGCAATCCAATTGGACAAGGATTTGACTTATGTGTAGGAGACGATGACTATTCTAGCCCGGCAGGCTTGACAGTTGAGGTCAAAGAGCTATCCTTCAATTCGAGTGTCATGGAGAGGTTAGCCGGTCGAGTCAGCTACTTGGGAGTCCAAGTCGAACATGCGGAGTAGATATTCATCCCTTTTCACCTGTCTAGGTACTTTTCTATGTCTGTTAGAGGACACACATTTATTTTAGAGGTGGAGACTATAATCACCCGATAGGTCATCTAGAGTTTTATCCTAAACTTCTATGTTTTGAAACCCCAAATAGCTCCTTTTAGTCTTTTTCGATTTGTGTGAGCAGTCCATGTCTTTTTTCGGAAGGCTTTTATGTGAAAAATTGATTAAATTGTGAATTCGTGCCTTCAAATTTATTTGAATTTTGAGCAAACGGACCCGGATTCGTATTTTGACGGTCTCGGTATATCTGTCTCGTGATTTGGGACTTGGGCGTATGCCCGATATCGAATTCGGAGGTTCCTAGCTCGAGTTATCACATTTTGTCGAAAACTTGAAGTTTAAAGAATTTATAAATTTAACCGAAGTTTGACTTTATTGCTATCGGGTCCGGATTTTGGTTCTGGAACTTGGTATATGTTCATTACTGTGTTTAAGACTTGTCTGCAAAATTTGATGAGAAATGGAGTCGATTTGACGTGATTCAGACGTCTAGTTGTTTAAATGGAAGTTCTTAAGTTTCTTTGAAAAATTCATTCCTTTTGGTGTCTGATTCATAGTTCTAGGTGTTATTTTGGTATTTTGATCGCGCGAGCGAGTTTGTATGATATTTTTGAACTTGTGTGCATGTTTGGTTTAAAGCCTCGAGGGCTCGGGTAAGTTTCGGATACGCCACAGAGTGATTTCGGACTTTGTAGAATAGCGGATGCTCTTTTGCTTCTGGTGTTCTGTTGTAGGTCTCGCATTTGCGAACAAGGCTTCACATTTGTGAGCATGGGTTGGCTGGGGAAGTCTCGCATTTGCGAGGTAAAACTTCGCATTTGCGAACTTTCTAATTCTACTTTTGCGAAGGCATAGTCGCATTTGCGACTCAGCATGTTCCTGGCATTCTTCGCATTTGCGAAGAAGTGGTCTGCATTTGCGAAGGCTTGGGGTTCACATTTGTGACCAAAAACATCGCATTTGTGATGATTGAGCTTCTGAGAGGAGTTGTAAGCACGTGATTTTTGCCTTATATGAGAATTACTCCCAAAAAAATTCAAAAATAAAATGATTTTTCTTTGGTGTGCAATTTTGTGATATTTTTGTGATATTTTGAATAATTATTTGTATTTGTCTGTGCATGTTTATTTGTTAAATTAATAAAAAATACAAAAATATGTCGCATTTTGCATGTAGGATTTATTTCTACAATTGTTAGTAATTAAATTTGTTTTACAAAAAATTAAAAATTACAAAAATAGGCATCGTTTGCATTTTTAGCATTTAATGTCCAAATATACAATTTTATGCTTAATTATTACTTAATTGTGCGTTAATTGTTATTTGGAGTTAATTTGCGCTTTTATAACTTAATTTAGTTCTTAATAATAGTTTAAGTATTTTTATAATTTAGTTTTAGAGAAATAAAAGAAGAAAAGAGAGCGAAAATATAAGGAAAGTCGGAATTGGGCCTCTTCTTCAATTTCAAGCCACAGGCCCAAAAAATGGCCCAATCTTCCCTACGACCCAGTCCATTTCGAACTGGGTCGACCCAGTCCATAACCCAAAAGACCCAAACCCCTTTTGTCTTACATTTTACAAAAAGAAAAACAAAACAAAACAAAATGAAGAAAACCCTAAAAATTGCAAAATCATCCGCCACCCTCCTATCTTCTTCTTCTTCCTCAAGTTCCAAGTTACCCTCCCATGTCCGCCCGTCGACCACCGTCCAACAGTTGACGCAGCAACAAAGCTGCTCTCCGACCACCCATGGCTACATCGTCTTCATCTTCTTCTTCTTCGTCCGAAATTCCTAGCCCTATCCGCCATTGACGAAGCTCGTCGAGCTCAAGCTTGAGCTCGACGCTCATGGCTGACCATGCTGCTTCTGTGTCTCAACCAAACAACCAAACGAACACAGCCCTCGACGAGTCAGCTGTTGTTCGAAGCTCCCATCGCCGCTGCTCGTCACGGCCAAGCCCGTCGCTGCCCTCGTCGTCCAGCTCATTCAACCATGGATGAGCTTGAGGCCAGCTGCTTCCGTCGAGTAGTTTGAGGCCAAAACAAGCCTCAGCTGCTGCTGTTCTTCTTCGTCTTCTTCAGCTTGAGCGTCGCCATGGAAGTCGTCTCCGAGCTGCTGCTTTTGCTTCACGTCCATGGCGTCCAAACGTCGACCAGCTGCTTCCCGTTCCACCTTCTTCTTCACTTCCAGCTGCTTCCGTTCATCACTTCTCCTTCGTTTCAGCTGGGTTGAAGCTGCGGACTGCTGCTCCTTTCCCTCCGTCTTCTTCGTTTTAGTCGAAGTCGTCGAGCGTCGTTTTGAGTTCGTCAAAGTTTACAAGGAAGGTGAGTTCGTCGTCGAATCCGGACAGATTCATTCCCATTCGAGGTTCGTCGAAACAGTCCGTACATATTTCATTTCGATCCGGTTAGTAGTTTTTGAGTTTTATTTTGTCCGTATTTTGCTTTGATATTTTCGAATCTAAAATCGGCAAATGTTTGTTTTGTTTATCGTTTGAATTAATTTTTAGTTCATGCTCATGTGTTGTTTGTTAAATTAATTTTTCAGATTTCAAACGAAAGATTAATTAGTTATGTTTCATGTTTATTTCATGTTTGTATTGTTGTTTAAGTGAATATTTGTTAGTTTAATGTTTGTTAGATACAAATTGAAGTTTAATTAATTGTTTCTTCAATTTGTTTCATGTGTTTATGTATTGTTAGAAATTGTTAATATTGTTAAGATCAAGCTTAAGTTCATAATTGTTTATTCGTCGATCTTGTTATTTGTCTAAAAAGAATTTAGTTGTGTTAAAGGAAATATATTGATTTAATCGTTTAATCCGTCATGTTTGTTGTGTTAAAATAGATTCATTCATGTTCATACTTTGTTTGGATGATCTTGAATCCGAATTTTGTATAGTTTGATTTCTTGTTTATCATTTATGATTATTTCGTGAATTTGTCTCATAATCTTGTTTAAGTTTGATATAGGAATTGTTAGTTGTAATGTCGTTATGGTTGATTTTAAGTTCAATATGATTGAAGTTAGAAATCTAAATATACTTGTTTGTTGTAGTTGTTGAATCCGAAAATAGGATTGTTTGTTGCTAAAATATTGTTCAAATCAAATTTTAGTTGTTCTTTGTTGTTCAATTTGTGTTCATGTGAGTTGTTGTTGAAATGTTGTTGAAATCATGTTCATGTGCTTTGTTGTTGAAATGTTGAAGAAATCATGTTCATGAAATTTGTTGTTTGAACATTGTTAGAAATTAATCATATTGTCTATATTTTGGTTAAGTTTGATTAAATGATGTGTTATAGCTGATGGGTAGTTTGGTAATTTGTAGTACGTTCAGGGGTAGTTTGGTAATTTCAGTAAGGTCGTGAGGGGTAGTTTAGGAATTGTACATTTTGTAATTGTTTATTTGAAGCATGGGGGACAAAATGAAATGGGGTGGGTGGTGATATGATTATTTAATATAAAGGGGGGACAAGATTTAATTTAAAGGGGGAATCTTGCATTATTTTATGTTAGGCATGGGGGACAAAATGAAATGGGGTGGTGTGATATGTTTATTTAATGTAATGGGGATGAGTGGGAAGATAATGGGTTGGGTAGAGAAAAAGTATTGATTTTAATTGATTAAAAGATTTATGGGATGAGATTATATATATGAAGTCTTGAACACAAGACAATGCAGAATATAAGAGAAACATACACGAGACAGAGAGAAAAAAAAATGGGAGAGAGAAACAAATCTGAAAATAAGAGAGAGAAAAGGGCTGAACATTTAAAAGATAGAAAATTCCGAAAAATATTTAAGCTTTCAAATAAAAAAAACTAAAAAATCTTCTGCTTTCTTTCTTTGTTTGAAATTAGTATTAATGGTTGTTGTTTCATTCAAAACTTAAAGCTTTTGTTTTTGGGATTACTACTCCACCGGTCTGTTACTGGGTTGTTACTGTTGCTGGGCAGTTGTTGCTGTTACACTGTTATTACTGTTGCTGATTTTCATCTTCATTTTCTTTTGCTTCCAATATCAGGTACATATCTTTTAAACTCATGTTGTGAAGAGCTTCAACATGGCAAGTAAATGAAGTTTGGAATTATAAGGATGTCTTTTACTCATTTAAATTTTATTAGTTTAAGTTTCAGTTTTGTTTTAGTTGGTTAATATAGTATTAAATCAATTGGTAGATTAGTTCTCTTTCTTAATAACAAATGGCTTAGTTATTTTAGGAACGCGATCAACTCATTTCTTTTAATATATGAAATAATGTCAATGATTTTTTACAAAATATAGAGTTAGTGTTTGCAAATATTCGCATAGGCAGAATATAAGAATTGGTTTATTTATCTCAAACCCAATCTTCGTAAGCAAAATTAACCAAACAATTATAACCTCGGACTAAAAACAAGTGGTGTAAAAGAAGGATGAGATTTATAGATTGTAACATTTTAAGTCAAAAAATGTGTAAATAGCGTTTGCTCCAAATATAACAATGAAAATTCTTCAAAAAAAATATTACTTCATTTATTAAATCAATTGTTTTCCTAAGTTTTATACGCAATTCGCTTTTTGGGTAGATAAATATTGTATTTACCATAAAAATGGTAGTATTAATCACACGTTGTTTATTTTTATTTTATTTTACTCTTTAAACTCATGGTTTTTGAGGAATATAATTCACACGTAAAAATATAATTTGCGGTCAACACTTAATGAATTGTGAATTCTTTTCAAGGAATTTAGAGGCATCTCAAATAGTGATTTCTCATGACTCTTACATTTAAAAATAGATGGATGCAATAAACATTTGTAGAGAATTTATATTACTGTCAAGAATATTTGCATAATTAAGGATGCGTTCGCGTGACTTGATTATACTTCTAAAGGCGATTCGGATTATGCGTTCGCGCAACTTCGAGCAAATTTTTACTAAAAAGAGATTTCTCGGAGAATATCATTATTAATTTCATAAAAACCCGAGATGTGATGTTCACTACTTAATTATACCAAATGGCGAATGTTCTTGATTTTATTTAAAGCATAATTTCGAAAATGATTATTTTAATAAAAATATTATCTGTATTATTGTGTACACGTGCGCGTGACACAACTCCGCATGTTTTAAAAATATAATTTATAACACGAATATACGTACGCGTGATTCGATTCAAAGAAGGGTCTTTAAATCTAAATAGAAGCGGTAACAATAAAATCATGCAATAAAAATGTATTTAACAAATCAAAAATAATCAAGCCGAATATAACAGTTGAGCGACCGTGCTAGAACCACGGAACTCGGGAATGCCTAACACCTTCTCCCGGGTTAACAGAATTCCTTATCCGGATTTCTGGTGCGCAGACTGTTAAATAGACAGAGTCATATTCTCCTCGATTCAGGGATTAAAACCGGTGACTTGGGACGCCTTAAAATTCCCAGGTGGCGACTCTGAAACAAACAAACAAATCCCGTTTCGACTGTCCTTTAATTGGAGAAAACTCCCTACGCACCCTCGCGGGCGCGGAAAAAGGAGGTGTGACAGCTCTGGCGACTCTGCTGGGGACTTAACCCAGAACCACTGGTTCAGGGTTCAAGAATTCGAGCTTAAAATAATTGTTATAGTTGGCTTTATTTATTATCTGATTTTTTTACATGATATATGCCCAATGTGCTAAATGACACTTTTACCGCTTTAATATTATTTGAATTATGAATATATACAACTGCTACGAAACCCCCTTCTTTCTGAGTCTTCTAAATTTATGGTGCACACGTGCGCGTGGCCCACCTTTCTGTTAAAGTCATACCAAATAAGACGAAGTTGGGACAAGTAACTAGGCCGGGTAGACTTTCGTGCTCCCGGTACGTTGCCCCCGCTTCGGCTCAAACTGTCCGTTTGGGTAAGCCAGGGCTAGATCAATATGCCTCAGGTTTTTTCACTTAGAATAACTCAGCTTCATGCCGGATCCCTAGTAGGAGCGATTGTTTGCATCACGTGCATTTGACTTTGGAGACTCAACACAGGGGTTGGGTCTGTCTAGGACAGGTGTACCAAAAAAATGACCATCCTGATGCATCTTACTTGCTGCTACTTGCGCATTTATTTGATCCGGATTTGTGTGTTGACTGACTTTTGAATATCATGAATAATATTTTAAAATTGAAAAAAAGAAATAGCGGTTAGGGAATTGACTGTTTATTTTTGAAAAAAAAAAAACAATGCCCAAATACTGTCAAAACTCTGCCGAAATTTTAAGAAAATGAAAAAAAATGTCTTATTAGTTTGTTTTATTAAAACCAAAGAAAAAATAGAAAGAAAAAAAAATCGTTGTTCTGTCTTATTTTTCAAAAAATAATAAAAAAATATATATATATATATATATATATATATATATATATATATAAAGGAAAATAGTTTGTCTTCCCCTGAAAATGACAATGAAAAAGAGTCTTACTTTTAAAATAGTTTTTTTTTATTCGTTTCTGAAAAATTCAAAATAATAAAATAAAAAGAGTCGCGTTGAAAGTGGTTTTATTATTTGTTGCAAATATATATATATATATATATATATATATATATATATATATATATATATATATATATATATATATAAAAATCCAAAAAGTTTTTCTTTATTTCCAAAAATGTATATATATCTTTATTTGTTGCAAAAATATTTGTCCTGCCAAAAAGTCTAGAAAAGTTTTTTTAGACTCCCAATTTTCAAAATAAAAAATCCAAAAATATTTTCCATTATTGACTTCTTTAAGAAAGTCTTTTTAATTATTAAAATATATATATATATATATATATATATATATATATATATATATATATATATATATATATATAATAAAATAAAACAAATTCGAAAATATTTTCCTTCTTCTTTAAAAATTGAAAAGAAATTTCAAAATTCAAAAAAAAAATATTTTTTTTTAGAAAGCATTTCATTTATTAAAGGTAAAATTCCAAAAAAATATTTTCTTTCTTCTTAGAATAAGAAAAAACAAAAAAAAATCTTCCTTTTACTTTTGAAATTCTCAAAGTTCAAATCAAAAGAAAATGAATTCTTAGAAGTCTTTCTTTCAAAAAGAAAATCAATCAAAAATTCAAAAAAATATATATACTTCATTTCTTCTTTCAAAGCAGTTCTTTTACAAATTCAAAATAATAATAATTTAAAATTAGTTTACTTACTTTATTCATGACCTGCCCGAACTACGCGGGTTTGATTCTCACCGGATGTGAGATACGTAGGCAACCCTCATCGGGTCCAACCCCCATTTTTGCTAAAATAGCCAAAAACCAATAAATAAATAAAAAACATGTCAAAATTTTAATTTTTTTCATAAATAAGTCGGGCAGTGTCCAGCCTCCACTTTTTGCTAAAAAAAAATAGCAACAAAAAAAATATGTCAAATTTTAATTTTGAAGTCGGGTGACGCTCTTTTATCAAGACATAACCGAATGTTTCCGAAAGGGACGCCGGAAGGCTGACTTTGCATAAACAGCCACCTTTTGGGTCATGGTTAGGATTTTGGTCCAGTTGACCCACACAGCCTTAAAAAATCTTCGTCCTCGAGGCGCTGAAGGGCCGTGATTGCAACACCACGTTTTCATTATAATTTGAAAAAAAAACAAAGAGTCAGCGGTCAGGTGAATACCATTTGAATTTTTTTAGTCAAAAATAAGTCAAGCCAGCTTCGGCCGCGTCTTAAACCGTTCTTGCCGAAATAGCCTTAGAATATCTTTCAGTTGTCGAAAGGCTATTTTCGTAAAAGAATGAACAAGTTTGTAAAATGTCATAAAATAATCCTCTCCGGCTTCAAAATTTGGACGGGGCCACATTTGCAAAAATAACCGTTTGGTTGCATTTGTCAAACGGAGAAAGGAAGCTGGCCGTTTGTTTTGGAGTTTGTAAAACTTTTGATTATAATATGTGGGTCGTTTGATTTTCAAGTTTGTAGGTCATTTTTAAACCTTTGAAACCCAATATGAAAATTGAAAAAAAAAATGATTAGTATTGCTTATCTTTTATTGGTCCGAACTACGCAAGGTCTGATTCATGCGGGGTCATGATACGTAGGCGAACTCTATAAGATTCGACCACCACAATAAAATATATATAAGAAAATAAAATAAAATAAAAGTGAATAAAGTTTTCAAGAAAGCTGGGACGACACAAGCAGTCGAGCAAATGCATAATAGAAAGGGGATATTTGTCTAGGAGCATTGCATCTCAACGTGTAATTATATATGTGTTAAATTCTCAAAACTAACAAGTTTGTTCATTTTCAGAATTCAAGCAGTTAGTTTCTCTAAAGAGTATACTGGCATATTATCATTATCACACGAGATCAAAAGGACCAATACCCGAAAGTATGTCTATCCCAGATGTTGACACAGGTATTGAGCTAGAGGAGATGGATGTCGGGAAAATGAAAGAAGAGATGTTTAAACTCAAGCAGCAAATGGCTGAGATGTACCAAGCCTGGTCTACAGGACAGTTACCCCCATCTTACCCAACTAACCCTGCTCCATCAATGACCCAAACTCAGGATAATATTACCACTGAATTATCCCCAAATTTCCCCATTTACCAACACTACCAAGGAACCACCTCTCAGACACCGCAGTCTCCACCTCCGAAACCAGTTTCATACTTTCCTCCACCTGTGACTCCTGTTTTCGTAGCACCTCCCCCGGCTACATTCCACAAATCTCCTAGTGAGCCTACATTCCAGGCCCAGGACAACCAATATTACCCCCGGAGCCCACCCTCAAAGCCTCCGAAATCCATTCAACTACTCCTCGTTTTGACCTCCCAACCGAAAGTGACAAGCCAGCCAAAAATGCTGAACAAGAAGAGATGTTCAGGAAGGTCAAAAGTCTAGAACAATCGTTCCGAGACATGCGAGGGTTAGGTGGGCAAGTCAGTGTAGCATACAAGGATTTGTGCTTGTTCCCAAATGTACAATTACCAGTTGGTTTCAAGATGCCTAAATTTGACCTATACAATGGGCACGGCGACCCAGTAGCCCACTTAAGGGGTTTCTGCAGCAAGATGCGAGGAGCTGGAGGAAAAGACAAATTATTGATGGCTTACTTCAGTCAAAGTTTAAGCAGATCAGCTTTGGAGTGGTATACACACTAGGACCATGGGAGATGGTACACCTGGGATGACCTAGCACAGGCATTCGCACACCATTTCCAATACAATCTGGAAATCATCCCAGATCGACTATCTTTGACAAAATTTGAGAAGAAACACAATGAAAGTTTCAGAGAGTATGGCTTCCGGTGGAGAGAACAAGCAGCAAGAGTGGATCCTCCTATGAAGGAGAGTGAAATGGTAGACTACTTCCTCCAAGCCTTGGAACCAACTTACTATGCCCATTTGGTTTCAGCGGTTGGGAAATCATTCAACGAGGTAGTGAAGATGGGAGGTATGGTGGAAGAAGGCCTCAAGACAAATAAAATTATGAGCTATTCAGCAATTAAGGCAGCTACTCAAGCTATTCAAGGCGGGGTAGGAGAAATCGGAAGAAAGAAGAGAGAGGAAGCAGCGGTAGTTGATTCAGGAATTTGGTCGGGACCCAGAGGTTCACCGCCTTACTATAATCAACAACGACCTCGCCAATCAACTTACCACCACAATTCATCCCAACACTACTATCACCCTTCAGAGCCCCATTCTTCCATTAACCAAGCCCAAACATACACTCAGCCTCCGGTTCGCTCGCAATGGCGCGCGCCGGCTCCCCAGAACACACATACACCACTGCAAAACACCTATTCACCACCAAGAGCCTACAAGAACCCTCCAGGGGCAGGTTTCCGGGGAAATCAGGCTTTCAGAAATGAAAAAATACAAAGAACATTCACTGAGTTGGGGAAACCTATACTGCCGTGTTCCACAAATTAAGGCAGTTAGGCTTGTTGAGTCCTGTCGAGCCTAGATTGCCAAATCCCTTTCCCAAAAATATGGACCACTCGGTAAGCTGTGAGTATTGTTCGGGGGCTCCCGGACATGATACCGAGAAATGTTGGAAGTTGAAACATGCAGTACAGAATCTTATTGACACCAACAAGATTGAGGTTCAGACACCAGAGGCACCCAACATCAATCAGAACCCGTTGCCGGCACACCTTGAAACCCACATGATTAAGCTAATGCACGAAGGAGGGAAGCTAAAGAAACCCTCACAAACAGTGATGATGATCCGTGTCGGTTCAAAAGAAATGTTAACCAGTGGGAAAACGGTGGTATAGTTAGAAAAGGTGGATGACAAGCCAGTTATGGTGTTGGGAAAAGGGTCCAATGAGGCAGATGTACAGTTTGTGGGGTTGAAAGCAAAAATCAACAATTGAATGGCTACTCCTCTTCCTATACGAAGGGAGTCTTGGTAGTGGGCTCTGATTTTCTTTTTTGTTGTCTGGATTATTCCAGGGTTGTAATCCAGATCTTTCTTGTGCTCGCCAAAGTGTGAAACCTTGCTATCCCGTATTTTAATAAAGTGAAAGTTTTTTTCCTCATTCCTTATTTTGTTTTAATTTTTCTTCTTATTTTTCTCTTCTGAACAGTTCTCTTTCTACTGGTTCTAATGACATGGCATGCACGACGGATCTTCAACCTAGTCTAAAAAAGAAATCAATCAATCTGATTTCGAACTTATAGTACAAGATTGTGATGATAAGTCGGAATACGATAAGGATGAAGCCTTCAGAAAAATTAACAGAGAGTTGAGCCAATTTGAAAAAAAGAAAAAAAAAAAAAGAGCCCAACTCAAATGACACGGAAGCCGTCAATCTAGGGGATGCGGATGACATCAGGGAAGCTAAGATAAGCATCCACATGGAACCAAACATCAGGGAAGAACTAATCAAAGCACTTACTGAATTCAAAACATTTTGCATGGTCATACGACGACATGCCAGGCTTAAGCACCAATCTAGTGGTTCAAAAATTGCCCACTGACCCGGCATTACCCCCCGTCCAGCAAAATTCAGGAAGATCAAAACCAACGTGAGTGGGAAGATTAAGGAAGAAGTGACCAAACAGCTGAATACTAAGGTTATTCGGGCCGCTCGATATCCTGATTGGTGGGCTAATGTGGTGCCAATGAAAAAAAAAAAGAAGGAAAATCCGAGGTATGTGTTGATCATCGCAATCTAAACAGAGCAAGCCCGATGACGCTTTATGATCCACAGATATCGAAGGGAAATGCGTCGACATGGCTATCAATTCTGACGCAGTTAAGAGATATTATGATTTCTGGTAATTGTAATTGTTGTTTGTTTGTACTTAGCATTTATCAGAGAATGAAATGACGGAGGCAATTCTTTCTTCTATCCAAACACTTTGACATTTGCTTCCCCTTTTGAGCCTTATTTACTCTTTCATACCCCTCTTTTGGAATCAGTAATGAAAACGAAAAAAGTAATGATAATAAGAACAAAAGAAAAGTCAAGAAAAAAAAAACAAAAAAAAACAAAGGAATGGGAACTACGTTGGGCCTGATTCCTCAAAGAAGGATACGTAGGCGCCTCACGGCTCGGTCATAGTGTAACATAGTGTGCATAAGGTAACATAGTATGACAAAATAAAAATCCCCGAGCAAGAAAAAACTGGGGCAGAAGTTGGCGCTTGTAATTTTGTCAAGAAAGTTTGATTCCAAGAGTTGTACTATTTTACCCCTAAAAATTATTTTTGAACTTTGGATACCCCCTTCTACTTTCAGCCATACACAAAAACCCCTATTAATGTCCAAAAAAGACCTCCCGATCAGTATCTGAGAAATGCTAAGTCAATTCAAATGGAAGTCGGGAATAACACTCTGATCCCCAACAAAGAAGAAGATCATAAGCTGAAAATGAATTGATAGCCGAAAGAATCCCCAACAGAGAGAGTCATATCGGCAGCACTCCAATCCCCAGCTGAAAAATAAAATAAAATAAGAAAGTCTTATCGGTGAAAACCTTCAGAGGCACCATAAGGCGACGGGAGTTGAGAGAAATGAGAGAGTCTTATTAGTGAAAACCCCTCGAAGGGCACTATGAGGCGACAAGACAAGATTGGCGGGAAGGATCCGCATTTGGCAAAGAGTTGAGTGCCTGTTTATCCCCAGCAACATGAGGCCGTCTGGAAGGTTGATTGATACAAATAGACTGGGTTGATTAATCCGGAATGCGCGACATGATCGTTGGAATCGGTTATATCATTCAGATAAGTTCTTTTCTTTCCTTTTCCCTAGCATTTGTTCAGAAAGACTTCTTCTTTTTTCTATTTTTTGAAATCATTACTTTTTCATTTCTTGGTTTAAGTGACTTTACCTTTCCAGCAGTTTGTTTTTGAAAAGGATTTTCAGAGCTTACTACCAGTTGCCAAAATGATGCAAAGCAAAATGCGAATAGGACACGCCAAAGACAAGGCGATAAAGAGAAAAGAAGTTGGTCGCAAGACCAAATGATGAAAGGGGCCTAGATCCCAATAGGACCAAATTTCCAAAGGAAGTTGGAGAAAAACAGGAAAACAACAGTTGAGAAAATTGTGGACCTAATTCCAAGAGGGCCCCCGGCAGATCATCGAGATGTAGGAGCATCCCCGACAGATTTTCGACCAAGTTCCAAGAGGGTTGGACAACATAGAGTGGGGAAGGGAGAAAGGGAAAAACCATCCCAGTAGGAGTATCATAACCAACCACTGGTTTTTTTTTAAACTAACAAATTTTGTTTGGTTTGAAACAGGTAAAGGGAATGGCAGTGAAGACCATAAGGGAAAATGCAAACTGGGGCAGAAAATTTTCTTTTCAGTTAGAAAATTTTCTGGAAATCAGGTACCCATTTGGGGAAGAATAAAGATAGCATCAAGGAAGTGGTCTTTGAACCAGGGTTGCCCCCAACATAATAAGCTTCCAATGGAGGAAGTTGATCCCCAGCAGACAGAACAAAGAGATGACATTTGTGCTCAGAAAAGCAAAGAGCCATTATCCTCCCCAGCAGCTTCCAGAAGAATGAAGCATCGATTCGAAGGGATAAAATTCCCCAGCAACGTTATCCTCAACAAAGTTATCTCAAGAAGATAACACTTTTATCCCCAGCAGTGTTAAGAAAAAAAACAACAACAAAAAAAATTGAATTTGAAGGAGGGAAAGAAAGGAGACTCCCCCAGTGGTATTATCCCCAGCAATCAGGCGTCCACCTGGAGAACAAGGAAGAGCAACGGAAGTATTAGAAGTCAGGCGTCCACCTGGAGAACAAGGATGAGTAATGGAAGTATTAGCAATCAGGCGTCCACCTGGAGAACAAGGAAGAGCAATGAAAGAAACAGCAATCAGGCATCCACCTGGAGAAACAAGGAAGAGAAATGGAAGTATTAGCAGTCAGGCGTCCACCTGGAAAATAAGGAAGAACAGTTGAAATATCAGAAGTCAGGCGTCCACCTGGAGAACAAGGAAAAGCACCAAAACTGGGGCAGAAGATTTTCTGCCATTGTCGAAAATTTTCTCGGAGGAACGAGGAAATCAATTCAAGTTTTAAGAGATAGCAAGACAACACGATTCGAAGAAAAACAGTCGGAGGTAAGACAATTCCAAGATTTTGAAAATGGGATCATCCGCCCTCGAATAGGATATTTCGGGTTCATCCGCCCTCGAATAGGATATTTTGGGTTCATCCGCCCTCGAATAGGATATTTTTGGGTTCATCCACCCTCGAATAGGATATAATGGGTTCATCCGCCCTCGAATAGGATATTATGGGTTCATCCGCCCTCGAATAGGATATTTTGGGTTCATCCGCCCTCGAATAGGATATAATGGGTTCATCCGCCCTCGAATAGGATATAATGGGTTCATCCGCCCTCGAATAGGATATTTTGGGTTCATCCGCCCTCGAATAGGATATTTTCGGGTTCATCCGCCCTCGAATAGGATATAATGGGTTCATCCGCCCTCAAATAGGATATTATGGGTTCATCCGCCCTCGAATAGGATATTTTGGGTTCATCCGCCCTCGAATAGGATATTTTGGGTTCATCCGCCCTCGAATAGGATATAATTTGTGACGTGGCAATAAGACTAAAATAAGTGTAATAAAGACTCTAACGTTGGTTTGCCTAGCGACTAAAATGTTAGGCGCCATCACAGTCCCGAAGGTGGGAATTTCGGGTCGTGACAAGTTGGTTAAAAGATGAACATGAAAATGATAATAATAAGTGTATCACACTATATATCACATATATATCATATTTGTATCAAATGTGTATCACATGTATATCATATTTGTATTTCATCACCTTATTTATTACTTTATTCATGGAATTTTCTTTTCGTCTCGCATCTAATGTTGCTAATCATGCTTAAACTATGGAAGAAGATCTTTATGTATGATTTCTGGAGAGAAAGAACTTTATTTTTTTGAGTTTTAAATTTTTATATGTATTTTGCTAGTTTTGATAAGTTTATGATTAATGACTAAAAGGTGGGTAGGACTTGGGAGATTTGTGTAAGATTCCAATTAATTATAGAAGTGGCACATTCGGATATCATTTTAGAAAAGAATATATGCTCTTTCAGCCCACTTTTTTTTTTTCTTGGTCGAACTTTCAGCCAACTACTATTATTCAACGTTAAGTTTTAAGTCTTAGCGGTTTTAATACTGCAAGAATACCTTCTTTTTTATTTTTCGTTTTTTTCTATTTGTGACCCTGTCCACTGATTAATTTCTTGAGCTGGGTTCAGTTTCTGCTACAATTTATTTTAGGTATAATTTTCTGGGTTTTCAGCAAATTTGTGCATTGTTATAGTAAATATATGTTTTCCTTCAGATATTCTTCTTTTATCTGCCTTTTTCTAAGCAAGAAAGCTCGTTTTTTCACCGGTCTTTGAATCTTTATTAATTAATGTTCTATGATCATTGTTGTTAGAATTCAAATACGTGAGCGAGAGAATTGATTTGGGAATCAAGTAAAGATTGGATCTTTGTGGGAAAATCTGAAGATTTACTTGAGGGAATGAATGAATTGTTGTAGATGAGCTTAAAAAAAATACAATTTTGATGAATTGGGGTTTTAATTTGTGACGTGGCAATAAGACTGCAGAAGTGGAAGCTTGGCAGATTTTCTTGTATTATACTGTATTTACATAATATTGGCATGAAGATGATTTAAAAGTAGTAACGTGGTCAGTAGGAATTCATATAGCTGACCCCAACTTGTTCGGACTTAGACATACTTGTTGTTGTTGTTGTTGTAAGAGAATGAATACTGTAGGGAGGATAGGTAGCTATATAGGTCGAGGCGTCCGTAGTGTTTCTGGGACTTTAAATCCATTTGGTGGTGCTGTGGATATCATAGTGGTGAAGCAACCAGATGGGAGTTTGAAATCCTCTCCTTGGTATGTTCGATTTGGGAAGTTTCAGGAGGTTTTGAAGGCAAAAGAAAAGGTGGTTAATGTAAGTGTAAATGGCGTGGAAGCGGGTTTCTGTATGAATTTAGATAATAGAGGGCAAGCATACTTTCTAAGGGAGCTGGACATGGTAGATGGAGATTCTTTAACTACTCGAACATCTGAACAGCTGGCAGCTTTGAATCTGAAGGAGGGAAAGAATGTAGTTGTATTCACATGCGCGAAACGGCAGGTCATTTTCTAAAACTTCTTTTCATTGCATCTTTTGCTTCGGCGTTTTGATTCTTTTCTTACTATTGATTAACTATTGTGTGCGTATGCAAATGCTTGCTTATAATTTATTTGAGATACATACTTTGCAGGTTGATGCGTGTATATATTTGTGGAGATGGGACACAAATATTGTAGTCTCTGATGTTGATGGAACAATTACTAGGTAAAATTGATTCACTTTTCTGCTATAGATGGCTGGTGCTATTGATTTCTCTATGAGCTTGCTGTTGCGTCCAGAACTTGCTATTTTGTTAACTTTGATCACAAAGAATATATCAATTATCAGTTTTTTTTTTTTATTATAAAACTGTTGATAATTATTACATTCCTTGTGATGAAAGTTGAACAAAATAGTTCAAAAGAGGTGCTAACTATAACATTATTTATGATCAAAGTTGAAAATAGCAGGTCTTGGACACAACAAGAAGCTTGTAGAGAGGACATTTACTCTATCAACTTTTGATTAGTGCATATGGAGTGTTAATGGTTATTATTTGCTATCCTTTTTGTATAACTTCTTTCTGTTACATGAACCTCATATCCTAATATCAACTTTGTTAAGTACGATTATTTGGCTGTAAATTGCTTTCTTTGTGTAGTTAACTTTGTGATTCACTTCCACGCACGTGTCTTAGAAGCAAGGAGTTGTTCTTAATTGATGAAACATAGCATGATTCACTTAAAAGTGTTTCAAACACAAGTCCGATATCCCTCTTCCTGATTAGATTTTCTTAGTTTGCCCTGGAGATTGAGAGCAGAGTTGATATATAATTTATTGTAGAGAAAAGTGGGTCCAAAATTAGATGTGATGTTGTCATCTTTGTTATTTTTGAGGTTTTATCTTCGTACTTCCGAAAGGGAACGTTCAAGTTCTAAAGGGAACCTTCAAGATGCAGTTGGATGGAAACTCCTTCCAAATTTACCATTGACTTTGTCCCATAAATTTTGCAGAGAGTGCCATGGTATGGTAATATAACCAAAATTGAATTCCTGTCACGTACTGCACATTAGGTTACTTCTGTCATAAACTATTTCTAAACTCAAACTGACAATGAACCAATTATTGTCTAAGACTTCAATTCTAGGTTCATCCTTTGCAGGATTAGGAGATTCTTTGTCCATCTAAGGCTAGTTAGTATTACAATCTTTGACATGTACATTGTTGAATATTAATCAATTCCAAGTCTATGAACAGTTGGTACTTATTGTGATACATGGAGAAAGCATATACTTTTTATAAGATGCCATCTTGTTCGTCTTCTCTCCCTCCGTGATCTATGCCGGAATTGAAACCTCACATCATAATATCATATGTTATTCTTTATCTCTTCCGCCCAAAGTATTTGTCATTTCGTGTTTTTCAAGAGTAGTAAATTTTGATCATTTTTAATATTTTGGATTGGAAAAAGATCCAACTCTTAGTATCTTTGTATAGTCTCTAGACCTCTATATAATATTTTCAAATGGTACATCTTATCATATGTCTATTATTGCTTCGACTTTCAGTCAGAAATTAGAGTGGGGTGGACGAGTATCAGTTTTGGATTTAATTAAATCTTTTTTGCACATGCAAAAAGTGGCCATATCTGATTTGCGATAGTTTGTTTTTGGACTACTTTTGTAATCAGTATAGTTTGCAAAGCATACTGAATAGTTGAAGAGAAGATTTCCACTTTGTGAACAAAAATGCTAGACTTCTTTGAGTTGGTGTATATGATAGCAGTATAGATGATATTATTTCCTTGTGCCCACCTGATGTGTGATTTATTCTTTCTCAATTAAACAGATCAGATGTTCTAGGGCAGTTCATGCCTTTGGTGGGAGTGGATTGGTCACAGTCAGGCGTTGCACATCTCTTTTCGGCTATCAAGGTTTTAGACTTAATTCATTTTCTCTTCTCCCTCTTTTGAGGTTTATTCGGATGAGCTGTGATATGGAATGATGCAATTCTCTTCTCCACTCTTTTGGCGAGTAAATGGTCACAATTCAAGTCTTTAGTTCAAGGATGTTCTCTTATGTTGTGAATATGTTTTCCCTTTTTAAAGGTTTGCTAAGGGTCAAAATGTTTCTACATTTCTTCTATGTAATTATATGTTTTAGTTTCTGTCTGATAGTAGAATAAGAATAGATGATGTTGTCCTCTTGTTGCAGGAGAACGGCTATCAATTGCTTTTCCAAAGTGCACGTGCTATTTCACAGGCCTATCTCACTAGACAATTCTTGTTTAATCTTATGCAGGTATGGAAATAAGTTTGTCTCAAGTAATCACACTTCTCTTTTTGCTCCTAATCAATTAATTTGATTTTTTTTTGTATTTGTGTTAATTGCAGGATGGAAAGGGATTACCTGAAGGACCTGTTCTTACATCGCCTGATGGACTTTTTCGTTCTTTATTTCGAGAAGGTTACCGGCTATCCCTTTCTTTATTTCGTGAAGTGTTTTCTCTTTGTATTTTTCGTTGCTCCAAACTATGCATCCCATTCAGTTGGTAATATTCTGTTTGTCCATATTCTTATGAATCATGATTAGTAGAATAAAACAAGATTATCTATTAACATATGGGTATGCTAAAACCTGATACGAACCGTGCCTGGCATATATATATATATATATATATATATATATATATATACTTTTTTTAAAAATATATTTTGTGGATAATTTATATATAGCATGTTGTGCTTTCTATCCTTTTATGAATTTTAATTGGGGAAGGAGGGAAAACGTTGAAGGAGAAGTAAGCTGTTACCGGTGCTAACTCTGCATAGAAAAGGAAGGGTCGTTGCCTCAAAACTGTATTAAAAACAATATGCATTTAGAATGCAAAAGGCATTATTGGTTCAGTGGACTGGTTGTGTATGAGCTTAAATGGTGAAATGTGCTATTTCCTTCTGCGATTATTTAGTAGTATGATAGTAAGCTCTCCTGGAAGAAGTGCTTCAAATTTTGCTCATAATATGATTGAGAGGTGCATCTACCTTTTACCTTTTGCAGTGGTTACAAGATCTCCCCATGAATTCAAAATTACTTGCTTACAGGTCAGTTTCTTTATTTATTTGCTTTTTTTTCCCTAATAGTATTTTTAGCATTTTAAGCAAAGAAGTTATGCATGTCTGTAAAAGCCGTGAGGCTGGCGAGGCTCTGGGACCATTGCTTTAACCTAGTGATGAGCTGCATCTGGCAGAGTGATGATTTTGTCGTTTCATGGAATAAAGACGACCTATATCCATGTTGTCTAATCTTTGCTTTTCTGCTATCTTAAGGGAGTTATTATGCCTTGTGATGTAAATAACCTGAGTCAGAGAATAAGTGGGTGTTTGGTGCTTTATAGTTTAACTGCACAAAATCCCTGTTTAATACATGCAGAAGTCTCAAATGCTCCAAATTTTACAAGTAGACGTTTGACGCAAGGAGATTCGGACATAAAAAAATGCCATTTAACTGATCTTACTCCGTCTTAAGGTGAATGAGAAGTTGTGTTGTTTGGTGTACTACACTCAAAATATGGCCATGTAGGAACATCAAGATGTAACTAATGGGATAAATAATCACAAGATGATATAATGGCTAATAAGAGAAAGCTCGAAAATATAATTCAGAGTGGAATACGTCTTTTATGAATAGTTTTTGTTTTGGTACCTTTTTCCCCTATTTATCATGGGTTTCAAATTGGAGTAATGATGTTTGCAACTCTGATAGGGCAGACAGTATCTACATTACGGGCAATTGTAGAAGTTTTAGTGGCTAACTTTCAGCACTATATCTTGGGTCATCTAGCTTTGGCAACATCTGCAGATAATTAACTTTAACTTTTGAAATTTGCAGGATGTCAAGGCATTGTTCCCCTCTGATAGAAATCCCTTTTATGCTGGTTTTGGAAACAGAGACACCGACAAGCTCAGCTACCTCAAGGTTGGAATACCTGAAGGAAAAATCTTCACCATCGATCCAAAGGTATGTAGAATCAATGAAGGACCTTTGGCAAGTAACTTTCTTTTAGAGTTTTTGATGGTATTTCCATAATGCACAGGGTCAAATTCTTATGAACCACCACATAGATACAAAATCATACACCTACATACATGGTTGCGTCGATGACATGTTTCCACCCTTGTCCTCACGTGAGCAGGTTGGATTTCTTTGCTTTTCTTGTTCTGAATATTGATAATTGGCTATTTACCACATGATAGCGTAATGAGAAGTCTGTGATTTCTTGTGCTTCACTGTTATCCTTCTCCAAAGTGATGTAGGGCGTTGAAGTTAGCTCTAAGTGGAGCATCAGAGCACTTACACCATTATGTTTATTTTGACGATTGACCATCTAGTCTATTTAGTCAGCATGTTTGTTTCTTTTGGAGACGTTAACTCCATCTGCATCACACCTAGAAATAATATATTCAAATGTTGATAATAAAATTAAGTACTAAAAAATTTGTAGGTTTTGAAGGGGGCTAGTTTTATCCCTGTCGTAAAATTCATGCCATGTTTGGGATGTACGGCATAGACGACCCAAAGCATAAAGTATGAGCGGAGAAGTTTCACCGTTGCAGTATTATCCCCCGTGACACTTTAGGCCCCCTTGATCATTTCAGGGTATTTAGAGCTTGCATGTCTCAGCTTTGCATTTTCAAAACAATTATGGAGTCTTGGAAATACTAGATTTTGCTGGTCCGAAATGTAATTTTATAATACATATCGAGCGTTTTCTTGAAACCTCAATCAACTTACAGTCAAACAATATTTTCACTTTTCTAGGAGGATTTTAATTCATGGAATTATTGGAAGCTTCCGTCTCCTATCCGAGATTAAGCCAGTCCATCCAATTATTTTTTGAGATTCAGGGATGGCACTCCCACGGCTATGAAGAGATTCATATAAATTTTCATTCAAATATATTAACTTGGAAGCAACTTGCCCTTGTTTCTGATAAAAAGTGATGGACTCGTGACAAACTGCTAATTCATGTGTGCACCTTACAACTAAGGCTGACCAAAGACGGCCTCACTATAGCTGTATATTGCACATGGAAGTTTACTAGTATGCTGTTGTATTACACACCCATCCTTCCAAAGGAAGTATTTTACTCAATTTTCTGACATTCTACGCATCGATATTCGATAGTAGGGTTGCTCATTTGTTGTGCTTTCTTGTATTTAAACAAGTGGAAGGAAATTACAACAATATATATATATATTCCACATTGAACTCTGTAAAATGCTGTAGTATATGTGTTGCTGAGAAGGTGTAGATTTTGGTCATTTATATAATCTTTTGTTAATGAACAGATTTGTTATGGACAAAGTGTTACTATTACTAAGAGGAGGTATTTTCGCCGTTGATGGGTAAATGACTGGAGAGTGATGCTACTGATGGATTCATCGTTGTGAATGACACACATACTGGAATTGTGATGACCTGCATTTGAAGAAAATTCTGTCTCTGAACCTTTAGTAGGGGATATGGTCTCTGTATAACTGGTTTTGTCAAGAAATGTCCACCTTAAGAGCGAAAGGAGGGTTCGTTTTATCAAATGCTCTAGATATTAGACTGTTTGAATAAGATTTATCCATTTTTACTCATGAAGAGCCTATTGTGTTTGTCAGTCTGTATCCTATAATTCATGTGTAGTTTTTTTTTTTTTTAATCACAGATCGACCGGTGATCCATTCTGTCTCTCCTTTTTGTCATAAGGCGTGGTGTGACTTTGAGAAAAAAAAAATCATGTGTTTAGGTCCCTACTAAGTAGAATTCGTAAACTTTGCAATGGCTATTTGAATGCTTCTTCAAAAGTTTTTAGCATTTTTCAGCTTCAAGCTACGTGTTAAATGTGAAGTACAATATACAGGAGTTATCCATAGAAATGTGAGGGAGTAAGAGAAAGTGAAATAGAAAATAAACAAAGTTTGCAATTGTTAGGTGGTTGTCCTAATTTTCTTATCATATTCGGTTTTTTTATATTATGGAGGAAAAGACTACATATTTATCATATTTGGGTTTTTCTTATCTCTCATATTTGACTAGTCCTTTTTTTAGAGAAAAAGGTTTGGACTTTTATAAATTCAGGATCTTTCCTTCTCACTAAGTAGCATCCACAATGTTAGCCATATGGGGTTTGAGAGTCTTGTTTAGGAGAGAATTTCAGACAAGTGTTAGTATGCCACTTGTGTTTGCCTCTTGTGGGGTTATATTGGAAAACTAATTTAAAGTTGTAGTAGGAAACCTTAGTCATTTAGGATTTGGTTTATTTAATTCATGTCTAAATATGATTTGCGGTTAGAATAAATATAGGAATAGATTTTCCTGTTTCTAGTTGAAATAAGTTTCCTACTATTATAAATAGGGGTATTACTAGCTTATTTTAGGTGTGGAGGAAATAAAGAATTGTAGAGATCATTTATAAATTTATAATAAAATATTTTCCTTCAGGTTGTTTTCTCGATATTTTGTACTCTCTTTTATATAATGGATTGCTAATCTGCACCCGTGGACGTAAGTCAATTGACCGAAAAATATTTATCTCTTTTGGTATATTTTTCTTTGTTATCTGATTTATCGTCGTTCAAAGTTAGCTTTAGTAGCTTACGCATGACACATGATTATCCTAACAACAATATATATAAACAAGTAGACTCAAAATGTGATATTAAAACTAGTAAACAGTAAACGCTAACTCTCAGAGACATTTTATTTTAACAATAGATACTTGTTACTAGTTTAACTTTTTTAACACACAAAGACCAGTTCAAAATTAATAAGACACAATTCTAATACCCAAGTGCTTCTGCGCAAACTGCACAAGGTTGTTGATTTCATCCTCATCAATGTACCCATTGCCGTTAGAGTCTGCAGATGCAACAGCCCGTTTGCCCTTTAGCCGGTAGAACCAGCCTCAATTCGAACGGACCGCCTCTCCGACCTCTTCTTTGCTCATCTTTCCATCGTTGTCCCCATCAAATTTCTTCATCCATTTCTTGAATTCTTCCAAAGACATTTCACGTTTGCCGTCACTGGAAACGCTGCGATTTCCGATATGTTCTAGTTTCATAATTCTATAACTTTGAAAATTACTTGATGAAATGACTTGCATTTATAAGAATGTCATTAAGAAGCTTCATTTTTACGCATATTATTAGAAATTATAGCGTAAGTTTCACTCCTAATGGAATAAGTTCTAAGTGTTTCAAAGGAATATAATGCTCTCAAGCCGTTAAGTGTGACTGTAAAGCCAACATTACCTTATAGTAATTTGCACAACCTATGTATCATATCACAATTTGCTTCCACACACGGTAATTTGCACAACAATGGATTAAAAAAATATTAATTTAGTCTTACTATTAAACAAATAAATTTGGTCCAAATAAGTAATCAATCAGTCAGATTATTTGACCAAATCCGAATTGATCCGAAGCCGAGCGACGACGACGGCGCGATGCTTGACTTCTTCTCAACTCTTTAAGAGCTAGAAAGAAGTGCACTCAACAAATGAGCTTTCCTCCTCCAATATGGGATAATGTTCCTTTGTAAAGGAAGAAAAATCAAAATTTTATTTTTTCCTCCATTTCCCATCCACCTCAATTTTTTAACTAAAAATCCAACAATCTCCCACATGAATGACAAATGACTATAAAACGGAAATATGCATGAAAAATCGTGTGATTCGCAAGCAAAGATTAATCGCATGTGGATAAGTAGGTTTTCCTTTGAACTTTTCGTAGTGAACTTATGTTGGATATACTCGGTCAATCGGTAGGTTTGATATCATTGAACCGTCGAACTTTGGTATATACCTAGATAACCATAAGTCACACAATCAACCCTTAATCGTCTTTAGTTTTCATTTTTGTATTTGTTTCAGCCATGGACACCGTCTGTTTTCATAAATGTGACGATCCGGCAGGTCGTTTTGAGTGTTGTAGCCATGTTCCCTCATTTACCGGCTTAAGTTGTTAGAGTTGACCAGAGATTGACTTTTGTGTAGACGACTCCAGAATAGAGTTTTCATGGTTTTGATAGTTTCGTATGGTGATTTTGGACTTAGGAGTATGTCGAGATGTTGATTTGGAGGTACGTAGGTCGTTTTGGCTTGAATTGACAAAAATTAGAAAGTTGATGGTTTAGAAGGTTAGAGAGATTTGATAGAGAGTTGGCTCTGTTGATATCGGGTTCAAATTTCAGTTTCGGGAGTTTCCGTTATGTCATTTATGACTTGCGGTACAAAATTTGAGGTCAATCGGAGTTGGTTTGGTATGATTTAGCATTAGTTTTAGATGCCGGAAGTTCATTACTTCATTAGGCTTGAACTGGGGTATGATTCGTGAATTCGATATTGTTTGATGTTATTTGAGGCTTCAGTTAAGTTCGTATCGTGTTTTAGGATCTTTGACATGTTTGGATGGGGTCTCGGGGGCCTCGAGTGTGATTCAGGCGAAGTTTGTCTTCATTTTGTTCTTAAAGAACTGCTGATATGATATTTGGTGTACTCTTCTTCGCGTTTGCAACAAAGGGGTCACATTCGCATAATGTTATTGATGGCAAGTGGGTTTTTGCTCTTCGCGTTTGCGAGACAAGGGTCGTGTTCACAAAGGCTTGAGGAGGCTGTGCATCGCGATCGCGAGTAGGGAGCTGCGTTCACGTAGAAGGAAGACCGGCTTGGGGCATCAAAAATTTAGCTTCGTGTTCACGGGAGAGGGATCGCGTTAGCGAAAAAGGAATTGTCAACTGGGGAGATTTGTGCTTCAAGAACGAGAGGAACCTTTCGTGTTCTCGAAGAAGAAAAAATTGGGCAGACTGTTAAAAACCTAAACCGAGGGTTAGAGTTATTATTTCATATTTTGAGTTGTAGAGCTCGATTTTGGCCCATTTTGGAGGGGGTTTTCAAGATTTGGATCGGGGTAAGTGTTTTTGACTCGGATTTGTTATTATTTCATGATTCCATCTTTGTTTTTAGCATCTAATTAGTTAATAAAAGTGAAGAATGAGGAATTTTGTGGAAACTTTTCAAAAATAAAAAATGAATCTTTGAAGGTCGATTTGAGGTCAAAATTGGATTTTTTGGTACGGTTAGACTCATTATTGAATGGTTGTTCGGAACATGTGAATTTTATCGGTTTCCGAGGTATGAGCATGGGGTTGACTTTTTGATTTTGATTAAAGATCTTAGCTTTATCGTATAGAATCAATTCCTATAGCTTGTATTGATTATATTAAGTTATTTGTGACTATATTCGAGTCGTTTGGAGGCTGATTCGCGAGGCAATGGCTTGTTGGAGTAGTGAGTTGCACGTTTTGAGGTAAGTAACATTTCTAAACTTGGAATTGAGGGGAATTATCCTTGGAAATGTGTTATTTCTGTTGTGTTGGGGTGGCGCAAATGCTAGGTGACATGCATGTGGGTGTGTACCATAGTAACCATGATACAGATGGAATTTTTGTACTAAGTTTCTATCAATTTTTGTTTTATCCGTGTAATCCTTACTTGTTAGAGTAATTGAGTTGTGATTCATGTTAGAAATCATGTTAGGCTACTTGCTTATTCGGTTGTCACCTAATGAGTCTATTTTTACTATTTTTGAGTTATTTGCTTTAACTGTAATTATGTATTCAGTCATGATTCTTCATTTGCATATTATATCTCAGTCTCTATTATCATTCACTGTTACATTACTTGTTATCATTGTTTGGGCTTAGTGGTACGAGATCTGTGAGACCTTGAGACTTGAGAGATTGATAACTGAGGTGGGCCTGAGAGTCAGTTTGTGAGTGTTGTTGTGGATCAGGCTACACACCGCATCAGACCTTATTGTTTTATTTATTATTGTGGATCAGGATGCACACCGCAACAGACCTTATAGGCTTTATATTAGCGCTTGGTCAGGATCCGCGCCTCCGGAGTCTGGCATACCAGCAGTGAGCACAGACACAGTGATATATATATATATATATACATATATATATACACACACACACACACGTACTTTAGTGAGGGGCTTTGATGCCAAGCACCCATACGGTGCTGAGTGTTTGTGTGTGGATTGTCTGGGCATTTGGCAGTCATATTGAATATTCTGAGAGAGTGAGTACTTGCGGATACCACCGTGAAACCATACAGTTGACATGCATATTTGACATGTAGGCATAGAGATGTACCATTCCTCATGCTAGCTATACTGGACATGTTCTTATCAGTGTTGGTCTTTAAATGTTAACTTGAAAGCATGTCTAAATTTCTATATCTTGAACGAGCTGATATGGAAATTTCTCTGAGTTATTTATTGTCATTATCGTAAGTGGATCCAACACATTATCGCTTGAATTTGTGTAATCAATCGTGATAATTCCTCGAGAGAGTAATTGCGTAACGGTTTTATATCATCATCATACATAACGAGATTTCTCGTTATACATAACGCTCTCAGCCTTTCCGATTGCTGCTTGACTATCGCAATATATACATAGAGATACCAACGATTATGGGACTCACACAGTAAAATTCTCTTTATTTACTAGTTACTAAAGTTTGCAGAGTATGCTCTGAAAACTCAAGAGCATCCATATTCCACTAGTACAAGTGTAACAGTGAACTGACAAGAAAAAGAAACCTACCAAATACACACCCACACACATATTTTATAACAAACTTGAAGGTCATAAGGATTGAAAATTCCCTCATAACCACCTTCTCTATCCAAGCTACTTGCTGGCCGAACAAGCATTTCTTAGCCTATAACCACGTTTGCTTGCGTACTGGACCAGCTGTTCCAACTCCTTGTTATCAATCAGACCATCACCATTCCTATCAACACGGTGAAGGGCTCGGGCGGCTCGATATCCTGGAAAAATGGATCCTAGCTCCCGGAAAGCCGCCCTGAGTTCTTCTTTGGAAAGGTAGCCATCGCGGTTGGAATCGTACGCCTTGAAAATTTTGGTCAGCTGCTCCTCAGTCAAAGGTATTTGACCGCAGGTACATTTTATGATGTTCCTAGGCCGGAATAAATCCAACATGTTGTGCTGTTTTGAGCTGAAAATTTTCAGAAATAGAGAATGTTTTACGTTTTTTGTGATTTAATGCTGATTCTGTAATGGATGAGTAATTGGACAAACTAAGACTAGATATAAGCTACTACTGTTCCACTAGGTGCAGAATTTTCTCGTGGAACTTTATTCCTATATTTTTCAACTAAATTAATTAATCCATAGTCATTGGGAATAGGAATTTGTAAGATTCCTATTCGAGTTTCAGAATTTTCAAGAACTTCCCCTTTTCATATTTTGAGTAACAACTCATTTTTTATTGACATTTAAAGATCAATTTTACTTCCTGTTTCGTTTTTTACTTATTGCTAATTATTAGACAAGGATAACTTAGATAGAGAAACCGAATACACCTTTGAATATTTAAAGGTGATAGTTATACAAGTATCATGTGGAGAATTTGATGCTATATCTGAGTATGGATTAACCGTGTATTACTTTTAGGTACGTGTTAGGATTTTTTTTGGGTTCCGCCCAATTAATTCGGAGTCATGCCAATTAAAAGAAGAGTCCTTATTAAGAGGAGAGATCATATCCATCATACCGTAACTCTTGGTAATACACTTACTTAAATTTTAGAATATTTTTAGTTGCTAAGTAAATTTTAAACCTCCTCAATAAGAATAGATGGATTTCTTATTAGTAATTTATATAAATAAATCTGAATTTCAGGATTCACTTAAGAAGTCATAAACGTTTCGACACAATTATTACAATTAATTGACGACAAGTTAGAAATAACAAAAAACAATAAAGATCTTTTTTTCATGAAAAGAATTATATAGTTATAGTAAAATTGTTAGTGTGGTAGGTTAAAGGGAAGCATAAAGCTGGTCGTGACTAGATAAGATCATAAGAATTCGTTGTTCAGATTCGTAGTCAACCAAGAATTTGTTTATGAGTTAAGGAACAAATAATTGGGAATTCACTGTATAAAAAGTGAGCATATTTATCCATATTACCGACCAAATTAAACTACGCAATCTTACTGATGTCATAATATATGACATCAGTTACAGGAAGGAAAAAATAGTCGTTTTTGAGTTCCTATATATGATTACCATAATCGATTTGGCCTTTGGCCTTCTCGTTTATTTCTTGGGTATTATCACTTTTATCCCATGCTAGAAATTAGGGATGTACGTAGGTCAGGTTGGTTCGAATTTTACGATTATATACCAAACCAAATTAATTGTGTCGGGTTATTAAATCTAAAGACCAAACCAAACCAATAAAACTCGGGTATTTCAATCTCGATTTTTCTCGAGTTTTCTCGGGTTTTTGGGTTTTTCCCAGTAAAATCTTCGTAGAACAAAACATATAAATTGTGCTCAAAATATTTCTTTAATCCTAATAAGATACAACTATATAAAATATTTTCTAAGAAAATAATACAAAATATGAGATGTCTCATGGCATTATCCTAAAATATTCAACAATAAAGACAATAAAATTATATAATATAAATATTGCTAATTAAAAAATCATAATAAAAATAAACATAATATAAAAGTACGCTAAAGTAAGTAGACTAATAAGGGGGTTAATTACATGACTAAACGCCAAAGAAAAGATAAAAAATAGGTTATGTATTTAAATCTAAATTATTGCAAAACAAAAAATAGATATTTAATACATTCTCGCTCGTACTATTGACTATTGAATTGAATGTCTTTTGTTAGCACTACTATTGATTTGATTTTGGTTTGGGCTTTTGTTAGTACTAGTATCTATGAACGTGCGTTGCACGTTAATAATGGTACGTGATGATTTAAACATTTATTTATATGAAGGAACAATAAAATTTAATTAATGAGAGAAATTTTATGTATAGTAATACAACGATCATCTAGAGTCGACCCTTTATAATATAGTATTAAAAGTTTGTTCTTGTTTAGGAGTTAGCTTTAATTGTGCTTCCTCGTACACTTGTATGTTTATAGAATAAATTTATGTACCATAACTTTTTTGTTTAATTTGAATAAGAATTTACTCATATGATATTTTAAAAATAATTGAATTGGATTCTCTTGCTAATTAATTAATTAAAAGATTTAGTTATTTAGTTTTAACATAAAAAATAATTTATTTTATGTTGATTCAGATCTTAATATTAGTTCATCTCTTGTTTTGAATATTTAATCTTAATTATAATTTTACCCACCATAAATTTTATTTTCAAAAAGAAAAAGATTGATATGATATTTCACTTTTAGATCTTTATGTCTGTAGAATCATTAGTGGTATTGACTCTTATCAACCATTTTTTTCTCTTTCTCACACATTTATATTCTTAAATATTTTCTTATTTGTTTAATAATTGGGTATTTTTCAATATTACACGAAAAATTGATTAAAAAAATATTATTTGCGTAGGAAAATAGTTCAAATATAATATAAAAATATATTCTTGTGGGGGTATTTATTTTCTCAATTTCAACTCTTTATGCAGTCTATTTAATATTACTTTTAGTTTTTCTTCATATTGGACATTATATAGTGGTAATGTATTCCCAATACGGAGGATTCTTATGAAGTTAGTTTTATTAAACCTACCTACATATTTTTAATAAGAATTTAATAGATAAAATTTTTTAAATTTTAAAATCTTAAATATTTAAAATTAGTATAGAAGGTATTGTAGTCCAAAAAATAGGTTATTACAGTTATGTCATTTCCCTATGAATTCTACCGTTTAATATTTTAGGGCTATTTTCATATATTAATATTATATTTATGATTTTATAATAATATAGACTCTCATTTTTCTAAATGGATTTGGACAATATAACACATTCTCAAATTAAATTATAAATAGGACATTATAATACGTTTTCAAATTAAATTAGTAATAGGAATTTTTAAGAAGTATATCCTAAAAGTAATAGGATTACGTAACTAAATATATACACTTGTTCAATTTTATATATATTAGACAATCCAGAAGTAATTATATTAATAGGATTCCTAAAGGTGTAGTATTATGTCCTAAAACTAATAAGATTATAAGGCTAATATTTAAAATTTCAATTTTGTCCTTTTATTATGAGTTATTATACTTTATATTATAAGGTTAATTATTTTTGTAAACCGACATTTTATTCATGCTTTTTATAATAATATAGATATAGATTATTTAATTTACTAATATTAATGGGTATAAAACTTATTGGCACAGTCAAAAGTTCTAAGTCTAACCTTAAAATAATACCTTAAAAGATAAAATTATGAAAATTTTTAAGAAATATTTATAAATTACATCACAATAAATATATTTATATATTAAATATATCTAAAAATTATATATATATAATATCGGGTCGGTTTGGTTTCGGTTTGACTTTCTTTAGTTAAAACCAAACCAAACCAATTATGGTCGGGTTTTTTTTTCCAAAATCAAACCAAACCATTGTCGGGTTTTTTTCCCGGGTTGGTGCGGTTTGTCGGTTTCCTTTGTACACCCCTACTAGAAACTATTCACATTCGATAGCCAAAAAAATATATAAAATTTATATAATTTTTGAATATAACATACAGAATGTATGTATATATGTATGTATATATATATATATATATATATATATTTCAGCTATTATTTTGAGATTGGTGATACAATATCATTTTCCGTTATTTCTTCAGAACGTTCTTACGTACAAGCACACGCCTGAATCTTTATAACTAAAACAAATTTACTTTTATAAAACTATATATTACTGAGCTTACTGCTTCACCTTTACGGAGCTGTGTAAATTAATCAGAAATTACAAGTGTCACCTTCTTATGGGAGTAAGTAAGAATCGAATAAAAGTAGTTTAAAACGTTAAACGTGTATCACGAAGAATAGAATTAAGGGACGGTAAAGCAAAAAATAAAAATAAAAATATTAGTAGTGAAGTTGATTAGTGCTGGGGACGAAAGCTGATTAGTGAATGTCAAGTTATCTAGTATTCCTTTTAGGATTTAAGTTAAATATCAACACTGTTACTGAAATTAAATTTGTGATTGCATATTAGTTATCATTTTTTATCAAATACCAATTAATGTTTATTATTTAAGATATTGACCAGTCAACGAAGAACTAATTACCTGCCGCTTCCCCTTTTTCCCACCATTAAGGTCTCTTTCTCAATTTGCGTTGTATTTTATCAATCGGGAGA
Organism: Nicotiana sylvestris; assembly: GCF_000393655.2. Taxonomy (NCBI): domain Eukaryota; kingdom Viridiplantae; phylum Streptophyta; class Magnoliopsida; order Solanales; family Solanaceae; genus Nicotiana; species Nicotiana sylvestris. Next base: position 160,979,034 of record NC_091060.1, on the reverse strand, counting down.
AAGAAATTAAGATATGATCCTCTTTTAATATATTTTTGACTGATGACACGATAAAGATTGAAACCGTAACATCGAATATTAGTATTTAAATTAGATGTCTCATTTTTATTAGGCGCTTCCTCTTTTGTTCTTAGCACTCTAATATTTGTTTTTTTTTTCTTTCTCGCTTAGCCTCGTTGCAAATTGCCAAATTCCTACTTTTTGATCTAAAAGTGAAGATTTAAAGGCATAAAATGAGAATGGCATCTCGTAGAATTAATGAATTTCTCTCACCCTAATCCTAATTGAACTTGGAGTGTTAACCACTTCTTTTTATCTCTTTTTTCGTTCTTATGCGCCTTATGGCAAAGTGAAAGACAAACAACTAATTAATATTGGAGAGTGACTGGAAAATAATTATATAAGGTGATTTGGTGAAATTAGTTTTATAAGGTACTTTAGTAAGTAATTCGAATTTCTAAGATGCACCTTTTTTGGCACCTTAGTCTTTATATAAATTCATTTTTTTGCTATAAAAGAAATATGATATCGTAGTTTTGCAAGAATACCAAAATTAAGGGTAATAAAAAAAATGAAAATGTAACGGATGGGGGGGTGTGTGTGTATGTAATTTAATATATATATATATATATATATATATTATTATTATTATTATTATTATTATTATTATTATTATAAAAGCATGAATCTTAATGCCGGATTACCAAAATAGCCTTAAAATATTAAGCATAATAACTCACAATAAAAGGACATAATCGGAATTCTAGACATTAGCTTTGTAATCTTATTAGTTTTAGGACATAATACTACACGTTAAGAATTCTACATGATTACCTTTAGAAATCTTATTAGTATAATTACTTTCTGATATAGATATTAGCCTTGTAATCCTATTATTTTTAGGATATACTTATGAATTTTAATTAATATCCATGGAATTGAAAACAAGTAGGTCGACCATCATTGGTTACCAAATGCATAATAAAATATTTTAATAATATTTCTCTAGTTACAACTTTTAAATAATAGAACCTGATACAACCATAATATAACTACTGATACGAAGTTGTACATTAAGCACTTGAATTTAATCATTACATTCCACTTTTATTTTATTTTTTTTTGCATTTATTTAACAAGCGATTCTGTGAATAAAACAAAAAAATGTGGAGGATTTCTATGAGCATGTCGGCCCCAAGCTTGCGCATGGAGAGTAATCATTGCTGATAAGGTAAAAATAAAAATAAAAATCTATCTATCTATATCTATATCCATATCTATATTATTATAAAGGCATAAATAAAATATTAGATTACAAAAATAACCTTTTAATATTAAACATAATAACTCACAATATAATAAAAGAATATTATCGGAATTCTAGACATTAACCATGTAATCCTATTAGTTTTAGGACATAATACTACACGTAATCCTACATGATTACCTTTAGGAATTCTATTAGTATAATTATTTTCGGACATAGATATTAGTCTTGTAATACTATTACTTTTAGGATATACTTTTTAAAAATTCCTATTACTAATTTAATTTGAAAATGTATTATATTATTTAAATTCATTTAGAAATAGGAGAGCCTATATTATTATAAAAGTACAAATATAATATTAATAGACCAAAATAGCCCTAAAATATTAAATAGAAGAACTCATAGGGAAAGGACATAGTTGTAATAACTTATTTTTTTGGACTACAATAACTTCTATATAATTTTTTTAATGTTTAAGATAGTAAAATCAATATAATTTTGTCTATTGAATTCTTATTAAAAATATGTAGGAAGGTTTAATAAAATTAATTTCATAAGAATTCTCCATATTGGTAATACATTACCACTTTATAATATTCAATACCAAAAAAATAAACGTAATGCTAAAACAGACTGCATAAAGCGTTGAAATTGAGAAAACAAATCCCCAAGATAATATATTACTATATTATATTTGAAGTGCTTTCTTATTCAAATGAAAAAAATTATTATTAATTTTTCGTGTAATATAGAAAATTATACCCAATTATTAAAGAACAACTAAGAAAATTTTTAGGAATATAAATGTGTGAGAAAAGAAAGAAAAATGTTAGTAAGAGGCAACACCACTAATGATTTTGCAAACATAAAGATCTAAAAACGGAATGTCATCTATCTTTTTACTTTTTGAAAATAAGATTTATGGTGGATAAAATTATAATCATGGTTAAATATTCAAATATGAGATGAACTAATATTAAGAATCTATTTCAACAGAAATAAATTATATTTTATGTTAAAACCAAATAATTAAATCTTTCAATTAATTATTTAGGAAGAGAATCCAATTAAATTATTTTTTAAATTATTCGTATGAGTAAAATTAATTTTCAAATTGAAAAAATATAATATTAAGAAGGTCACAAGTGTTTGAGGAAGCACAATCAAAGCTAAATCTTGAACAAGAATAAGCTTTCAAGATTATATTATAAAAAATCGATCCTGGTATAGCGAGATTATCCTTTTTAGATGCCTCCGCGCGGAATCGAAATGATATTGCTATGTTATGCATTACTTGAAAATGTCAGATCCGGAGTTATGATATTGTTAGCAATAAGAACAAGTGGTGTACCAGCAACGATTTTATTATGAGGTCATACAACTCACTTTAGATTAATATACCCCTTCAAATAACTGAAATAACCATCACAAATATATCAAATCAGATCTATAGTACTATTTTTATAAGGAAAGCAAAAGTGATAATATAGGATGAAATGTTTTTGGTTAAGCGTCACACGATCGAATCAATTGCCCATAGTTTTAGCAATATATTGGATATCGATGAACCGATTGGTAGAAAAGTAATAGTTTGGGAGGTAATTTTTATCAAGTGCGATTAGTTGTTCCAAAATTGACCAAAGCAGAAACTGTACAAGCTAACTTGCCAAAATTATACTTATGATCTCAAATGAAAAATATTCAAATGACAAGAAATATAAGCAAGAACCGATCCAACATTCAATGACTTCTTGGCTTGCGTCAGAAACAAAAAAGAGCATCCAATAAAAGATGATTTGGTTCTTCTAGAACACTTGGTTATCAACCTCAATGATAATAGTAGTGCATTTAATAAAGAAAATATCTTCATCATTAGATTAAAACGCAATTTGTGCAAATTACATAATAGAAACTAAAGAGCTATCTTAGCTAGCAGAAATTAATATGTTGATCAACTAAATAAAACGTTGATTGCTAAGTTTTATGGTAAAAATAAAATATTTTTTTAGTTTTGACTCAACAAAAGATGATACCAACAATAATTACCAAGAAGAATACTTAAATACTTTAATACCAATTGGTCTTCTATTGTACATATTTGTTGTCAAGTTCATTATTTCTTACGTATGTTAGTGTCACTATATATATATAATTATATATAATAGACTAAGTTAAAATTGATCTTCCATTTAATATAGGTTTATGCCGGTCATGCTAATGAAAACTTAGATTCGCTAAATAACTTATGTAACAATACACATATGGTATATAGAAGTCTTGACAATAACGTCATACATGCAAAACTTATGATATTGGTCAATGTGCGTCTAAGTATGTGTTTATCCCCAAAATCAACATTCATCTTCTGAAACTAAAGAATATCCTTTTAAATTTGTGTGAAAATAATTTTTAGTATGTTTATATTTTGTAGTTATAATAAATAAAGCACAAGGACAAACATCCTAAATATTGAACTATATTTATCACAATATGTTTTCTTTCACGAATAATTATATGTTACATTTTTCAAGAGAGGTATCAACATCGACAACAAGCGTTCTGGTTTTAGAAGGAAACATATACAAAAAAAATACCGTCTATAAAGAAGTGTTCGGTAAGATACCATCACATTAGATACATTTATATTACAATACATAATTATCTACTTAACATGACTAAAACTGATCATTTATGTAAGTTCCGATGATATCCTTTCATTTTGAATTCACGTATTATGCTAATGTAAACAATATTTTTTGGCATTTAAATTATTGTTGTAGTGTTACATATAAATTTTCTCTCATTAATTAAATTTTATTGTTTTTTCATATAAGTAAATATTTAAACCATCATGTGCCATTATTAACGTGCAACGCACGTTTATAGATACTAGTGTGTGTATATATATATATATATATATATATTATTATAAAAGCATGAATATTTTATGCTAAATATTGAATGATAAAAATATCCCCGAAATATTAAACGACTTTTACGCCCTTCAAAACTAGATTATTCTTTCATATAAATGATTCTATATTGGATAAATATGTAAAATACAATACCTTACCTAATATTTAGGATTTTGAAATCAATTCAAATTTTACTAACAATTTTGCAATAGGACGTGATTTAAGAAGTTGAGGTTGCAAAGGAAACTTTATGCTGAATGAAAACTTTGTGATGGTAAAGGAAACTTTCTGAGGAATGAGTCTCAATTTAAATAGGAACCGACTTTATATTACATTAACCAATTTGTGCTTCTTGGATTTATAGAGAAAGTAATATATCCGAGTTTACTTATACCGCATATAAAACAACTTGCAACATGAATATAACTTATGAATATAGCTTATAGATACGTTGAAGAAAAGCTGAATTTGCAAACCATTAGATCATGAATCAAATTTAAACTATAGACTTTACTCATATCATCAAGATTATTGCACACGTGGTAAAAGATTTTTATTATTTGTGATCTTAAATTTTTTAAACTACCGCTTGTAGATTGTTTCTTCATTAGACCTCTTTTAAATTATTTTGTTCGTTGTAGGAACTACTTGAAGATTCGAGGAAGAAGTGAAAGAAGTAATACTCAATGGAGTAAACAAAAAAAAAAAACAAAAAATAGAATGTCCATGTACCTCTCTAATTATTTATGACAATTCCTGTGAATTTCTGTTCTAATACTTCCATGCATGTTTTCTGAAGATTTTGTACTTCTGATTTAACCTTTTTTTTTTATTTAATTGAAATTGTTATCCAATAGACCTTTGGCTAGACCTAGACTAAATATTTTCTGACAGAAAAAGATAATATATTAAAACATAGTAGACTAAATTGGTTACTCAAGGCTTTATCAAAAGAGTGGGAAAGTGAAGGTAAATTTTGTGTGCATAATTTCTATGTTTCTATAGAATCAAGAAATTTAGATTGTAAGTACTAATGTTAATTTGTCACTCTCTATTGTGTCTGAAGATATTTGGTTGGCGTTGATATTGTTATATTACTATGAATTGTACTTAACATTATGTGACTACCCGACCAATCGTTTTATGAGTTACCGCTCCGTTTTTTCTATTTCTGCTTCTTTATGCTTTATTTATCCGTGTTATGTGGTATCGAATTGGTCGGATCGAGTTCGGAAAGGATTTGGTAAGGTTTGAGACACTTAGTCTCTTTAGAGTGAGTTTAAGTTGGAAAAGTCAACCGGATATTGACTTATGTGTTAGAAGGTTCGGATGTGAGTTTCGATGGTTCGGTTAGCTTCGGGAGGTGATTTGGGACTTAGGAGCGCGATCGGAATGAGTTTTGGAGGTTCGGAGTAGATTTAGGCTTGAATTGGCGAAGTTGATATTTTGGCGATTTCCGTTTGATAGGCGAGATTTTGATATAGGGGTCAGAATGGAATTCCGAGAGTTGCAGTAGTTCTGTTGTGTCATTTGGGATGTGCGTTCAAAATTTCAGGTCATTCGAACGTGGTTTGGTTGGATTTTTGATCAAAAGCGGAATTTGAAAGATTTTAGAAAGTTAGGCTTGAATCCGATGTGTTTTGGTTAATTTGATGTTGTTTGAGGTGTTTTGAAGATTGGTACAAGTTTGGATAAGGTATTGGGATATGTTTGTACTTTTGGTTGAGGTCCCGGGGGCCTCGGGGTGATTTCGGATGGTTAACGGAGAAGTTGGAATTTTGTTGCAGCTGCTGAATTTGCTGCTTCTGGTATTTCCGCACCTGCGGATTGGGGATCGCAGGTGCGATAGGGAAGGTCGCAGAAGCGGAAAATGCTGAGGGAGTCAGGAACCACAGAAGCGGTGAGATGGACCGCATCTGCGATGTCGTAGATGCGCATGAGGGATCGCAGATGCAGAAAATTGTAAGTTAAGTGATTTCCGTAAAAGCGGAGAAATAACTGCAAATGCGGTACCACAGAAGCGAGTATTGGGCCGCAGATAACCGCAAAAGCTTGGGAGCTTTTTGGACGAATTGAAAGAGGGATTTCAAGGGAACTTCATTGAGGTAATGAATTTGGACTTGAAACTCGTTCCTATGCTATTATTTCACGGATTAGAGCTAGAAATTATGGAAATTAAGGGTGAAAATTTGGGGAAACTAGGGCTTGAGAACTTAGGCCTTTGATTGAGGATTTGGTGGACCATTTGGGGTCGGATTTGAGAACCTTTAATATGTATGAACTCGTGGGGAGATAAGGAATCTATTGATGTAAAAATTATTGAATTTCGAGACGTGGGCCTGAGGGTCAATTTTTGGTAATTTCGGGATTTGTGTCGTACTCGTGGAGGCTGATTCGAGGGGCAAAGGCATCGCGAGCTAGAGATTTGACCGGTTCGAGGCGAGTAATGATTGCAAATGATGTTCTGAGGGTTTAAAACCCCGGATTGCACATCGTAGTGCTATATTGAGTAAGGCACACGCTTGATGACGAGCGTGGGGTCGTGCACTATTGGGGAATGTGACTTGGTCCGTCTCGATTGATGATTTTACCGCGTATTTGACTGAAATCTATTTGTTATCATCACTATTTGGGCCGAATACTATATTTGGGCCTTGTGCCAACTATTTGAACCCTTCGAGGATTTTTACTGGTATTTACTCACTGTTTTGACTTTATACTTGAACTCAGTCATGTTATATTTCATTGTTTTCAGTACTCAGCTATATTTACTCTGTTTTAACACTTACATGATCTTTTAAATGATATTTTTGGGCTAAGATTCATGTTTTACTATTGCCCGAGTGGCTTGTGAGGATTTTTGACTGAGTAAGGCCGAGGGCCTATGTTGTGAGGAAATATTTGATACTGATTATGAGGCCGAAGGACTGAGATATGTACGCCACGAGGTGGCTTGATATTGCGCTTGGGCCGTAAGGGGCCCCTCCAGGAGTCTGTACACTCCCAGTGAGTATGGGTACCCATTGTGATGTGAGATTGAGCCCGAGGGGCTGGTATTGTTCTATGTGATTGCCCAAGGGGCTGGTACTGTTCTGAGATGTTGCCCGAGGGGCGAACCTTTATGAGTTTACTTTTCATAATTGACTGTCAATTACCTGCTTAATTATTGAAAAAGGCTTTTCATGAAACTACGTTTGAGTTAAAGAATTTTACCCATCTTTCACTGGTTTACTGTTTTAATTGTTTTACTGCTTCATTATAGAATGCTTTGTGCTTTACGTGATTTTCGTGCTTTCAGTCTTTATTTACATTTGTTACTCATTGAGTTGGAGTACTCACTTTATTCCCTGCACCTCTGTGTGCAGATTTCGGCGTTGCGGATCCTGCTAGTGCGAGTTGAGAACTCCCGACAGATATCGGAGTCCACGAGGTAGCTGCTTGACGTCTGCAATAAGTTGTTTCTCCTCCTTTATCATTTCTATCTCTTTTCAAACATTTGTACTAGCTTATAGACTTAGCATACTTGTATTATGACTTATAGATGCTCATGACTAATGACACCCTGGTATCGGGCTGTGTTGGGTTGTTCTTCCACTTATTTATGATATTATCTGCTACTTTGGGACTATTTATCTTGTTTCGACTATTTCTTAATGCTTAACTGTTAAAAATTAAAAAATGGAAAGTGTCGGTTGGCCTTGTCTTCATGAGAGGTGCCATCACGACCGGGTTCGTGTTTGGGGTCGTGACAAGTTGGTATCAGAGCCTAGGTTACATAGGTCTCACGAGTCATGAGCAGGTTTACTAGAGTCTCGCGGATCGGTACAGAGACGTTTGTATTTATCCTCGAGAGGCTGCAAAACCTTTAGGAAAAACTTCATATTCTTGAAATTCTTGTCGTGCGAATTTGTTGATCTAAGTACTAAACTTCTGTTGTTCTATTCTCTCACAGATGGTGAGGGCACTCGCTACCGGTCGGGATGGACGACCACCAATACCACCAGCCGTGGCCACCAGAGGCCGAGGACGCGACCGTGATCATGGTAGAGGCAGAGCAGCTAGGGCAGCACCTGCAGATCTACCAGCTGCCCCAGTTTAGGATCAGGTCCTAGCTAAGGACGCTCCTGAAACACCAGCTCAGGCACCAGCTGTGCCCATTGTGATTCTGGGTCTTCAGGAGGCCTTGACTCAAATCTTATCAGTTTGTACTGACCTAGCTCAGGCGGTTTCAGCCACTACAGCCGCATCTACTTCTCATGCCGGGGGAGGCAATCAGACTCCCACCGCTCGTACACCTGAGCAGGTCGTGCAGGGACTTCAGACGCCGGGGGCACACCCAGCCCAGCTGGTTGCAGCTGCTCAGGACTATGTAGTTCCTGCTATGCTGGAGGATGAACATCATAGGTTGGAGAGGTTTGGTAGACTGCAGCCTCCGACCTTCAGTGGTGCAGAGGGCAAGGACGCCCAGGGTTTCTTAGATAAGTGCCAGAGGATGCTTCGTACAGCGGGTATTCTGGAGACCAACGGGGTCTCTTTCACAACATTAGTTTTCTGGAGCTGCCTTTACTTGGTGGGAGGCTTTTGAGAGGCGTAGTCTTGTTGGTGCAACACCCCTTCCCTGGCAGCAGTTCTCTGTTCTCTTTCTGGAGAAGTATGTGCCACAGTCCCGCAGAGAGGAGATGCGTAGGGAGTTTGAGTGGTTGTGTCAGGGAGAGATATCTGTGACACAGTACGAGATGAGATTCTCTAAGTTAGCTCGTCATGCTATTTGGATGGTTCCGATAGATAGAGAGAGGATTAAGAGGTTTGTTGATGGCCTCACTTATCAGCTTCGTATTCTTATGACCAAGGAGAGGGTGATTGGTGCTACTTTAGAGTATGTTGTGGATATTGCTTGTGAGATTGAGTCTGTTCATCACCAGGAGAGAGAGGAGAGGGAGGCCAAGAGGCCTCGAGGATCTGGTAGTTATAGTGGTACTTCTTTGAGAGGTCAGTTTCAGCACGGCAGAGGCCGTCCATTCAGGTATGCTCAGCCAGCTCACCCAGGTTATCGTGGGGCATCATCGGGTCATTGTTCTCATAGTTCCCATCAGGGCCAGTCATCACTTAGTGCCCTGCCAGCTTAGAGTTCGTCCCGTGCTCTATCAATTCAGGGCTCTTCTATGTCGACTGCATCTGCTAGTCACTCCGGTGCGAGGGATTCCCTTCAGTCCCCTTCTCCAGCACCTAGGAGTTGTTATGCGTGTAGAGAGATGGGTCACATGTGGAGGCAGTGTCCTCGTCTTCTTGCGAGTTCATCTCAGCAGAGGGGTCAGTCATCGACTTCAGCGCCAGTTACTTCACTACCACCCGCCCAGCCAGCTGGGGGTGGAGGTCAGTCAGCTAGGGGTCGCCCCCAGAGGCGGAGGTCGATCAGGTGGCGGTTAGGCCCATTTCTATGCACTTCCAGGCAGATTTGATGCTATTATGCCAGATGCTGTTATTACAGGTATTGTTTCAGTCTGCCACAGAGATGCCTCTGTATTATTTGATCTCGGTTCCACCTTTTCTTATGTGTCATCATACTTTGCTCGTTATTTGGGTACGCCCCATGAGTTTCTTGCTTCACCTGTTCATGTATCTACCCTAATGGGCGATATTGTTGTTGTAGACCGTGTGAACCGGTTGTGTGTGGTGACTATTGGGGGTCTGGAGACCCATGTGGATATTTTATTATTGTGTATGGTGGATTTCAATGTCATTTTGGGCATGGATTGGCTATCTCCGTATCGTGCTATTCTGGATTGTCATGCTAAGACAGTCACGTTGGCTATACCAGGTGTGCCGCAGATCGAGTGGCGAGGCGTGACTGATTATGTTCCCAGTAGAGTGATCTCATTCTTGAAAGCCCAATGTATGGTTGAGAAGGGTTGTCTTTCTTATCTAGTCTTTGTGAGGGATGTCGGTGCTGAGACTCCCAATATTGATTCTGTTCTAGTTGTAATGGATTTCCCCGATGTGTTTCCTGCAGGCTTGACGGGCATGCCACCGGACATGGATATTGATTTTGGTATTAACCTGGTGCCGGACACTCAACCCATTTCTATTCGTCGTATCCTATGGCACCAGTGGAGTTGAAGGAATTAAAAGAGCAGCTTCAGGAACTCCTTGATAAAGGGTTCATTCGGCCTAGTGTGTCACCTTGGGGTGCGTCAGTTCTATTTGTGAAGAAGAAGGATGACACTATGAGAATGTGCATTGATTATGGGCAATTGAACAAAGTAACAATTAAGAACAAGTATCCTTTGCCTCGCATTGATGATTTATTGCACCAACTTCAGGGAGCGAGAGTGTTCTCCAAGATTGATCTCTGTTCAGGTTGTCACCAGTTGAAGATCAGGGACTCGGATATTCTCAAGATGGCTTTCAGGACCCGATATGGTCATTATGAGTTCTTGGTAATGTCTTTTGGGCTGATCAATGCCCTAGTAGCGTTCATGCATTTGATGAATAGTGTGTTCCGGCCTTATCTTGACTCGTTTGTCATAGTCTTCATTGATGATATTCTGGTATATTTGCATAGTTAGGAAGAGCATGCGGAGCATTTGATAGTTGTGTTGCAGAGGTTGAGAGAGGAGAAGCTTTATGCAAAATTCTCCAAGTGTGAGTTTTGGCTCAGTTTAGTGGCTTTCTTGGGGCACGTGGTGTCCAGCGAGAGTATTCAGGTTGATCCGAAGAAGACAAGGGCGGTTTAGAGTTGGCCCGGGCCGTCCTCAGCCACAGAGATTCGCAGCTTTCTTGGTTTGGCAGGCTATTATCACCATTTTGTTTAGGGATTCTCATCTATCGCATCGCCCTTGACCAAGTTGACTCAGAAGGGTGCTTTATTTGTATGGTCAGACGAGTGTGAGGAGAGCTTTCAGAAGCTCAAGACAACTTTGACCACAACTCCAGTGTTAGATTTGCCATCAGCTTCAGGTTCATATACCATGTATTGTGATGCTTCGAGAGTTGGCATTGGTTGTGTTTTGATGTAGGAGGGTAGAGTTATTGCTTATGCTTCTCGTCAGTTGAAGCCCCATGAGAAGAACTACCCCGTTCATGATTTGGAGTTGGCTGCCATAGTTCACGCGTTGAAGATTTGGAGGCATTACTTATATGGTGTGTCTTGTGAGGTATTTACTGATCATCATAGCCTCCAACACTTGTTCAAACAGAATGATCTTAATTTGAGGCAGCGGAGGTGGTTGGAGTTGCTTAAGGATTATGATATCACTATATTGTACCATCTAGGAAAGGCCAATGTGGTGGCTGATGCCTTGAACCGAAAGGCGGTGAGTATGGGGAGTTTGACATATATTCCAGTTGGGGAGAGACCTCTTGTGGTTGATTTCGGGCCTTGGCCATTCGGTTAATGAGATTAGATGTTTTGGAGCCCAGTCGGGTATTGGCTTATGTGGTTTCTCGGTCTTCCTTATATGATTGCATCAGAGAGCGCCAGTATGATGATCCGCATTTGCTTGTCCTTAAGGACAAAGTTCAGCATGATGATGCCAGAGAAGTGACCATTGGTGATGATGGGGTGTTGAGGATGCAGAGTCGGATTTGTGTGCCCAATGTGGATAGGTTTTGGGATTTGATTCTGGAAGAGGCCCATAGCTTGCAGTATTCCATTCATCCGGGTGCCGCGAAGATGTATCAGGATCTGAGGCAGCACTATCGGTGGCGGAGAATGAAGAAAGACATTGTGGGATTTGTAGCTCGGTGTCTCAATTGTCAGCAAGTGAAATATGAGCATCAGAGACCGGGTGGCTTGCTTCAGCAGATGGATATTCCCGAGTGGAAGTGGGAGAGGATCACTATGGACTTGGTTGTTGGACTTCCACAGACTTTGAGAAAGTTCAATGCTATTTGGGTGATTGTGGATCCGCTGACCAAGTCCGCGCACTTCGTTCTGGTGTCTACTATCTATTCTTCAGAGCGGTTGGAAGAGATCTTATCTGGGAGATTGTTCGTTTGCATGGTGTCCCCGTTTCCATCATTTCAGATAGGGGCACTCAGTTTACTTCGCAGTTTTGGAGGTCTGTGCAGTGAGAGTTGGGTACTCAGGTAGAGTTGAGCATAGCTTTTCACCCTCAGACGGACATACAGTCCGAGTGCACTATTCAGATATTGGAGGACATGTTGCGTGCTTGTTTCATTGATTTCGAAGGGTCATAGGATCAGTTTCTACCACTTGCAGAGTTTGCTTATAACAACAGCTACCAGTCGAGTATTTAGATGGCTCCATATGAGGCTTTGTATGGGAGGCGGTGTAGATCTTCAGTTGGTTGGTTTCAGCCCGGTGAGGCTAGGCTATTGGGGACAGACTTGTTGCATGATGCCTTAGAAAAGGTGAAGGTGATTCAGGAGAGGCTTCGTACCGCGCAGTCGAGGCAAAAGAGTTATGCTGACAGGAAGGTTCGAGATGTGTCCTACATGGTTGGCGAGAAGGTTCTGTTGAAGGTTTCACCCATGAAGCGTGTTATGAGATTTGGGAAGAAAGGAAAATTGAGTCCGCGGTTTATTGGGCCTTTTGAGGTGCTTCAGAAGATTGGGGAGATGGCTTATGAGCTTGCTTTGCCACCTAGCTTGTTGAGTGTGCATCCGGTATTTCATGTTTCTATGCTCCGGAAGTATATTGGGGATCCGTCTCATGTTTTGGATTTCAGCACGGTTCAGTTGGATGATGATTTGACTTATGATGTGGAGCCAGTAGCTATTTTGGGTCGTCAGGTTCGAAACTTGAGGTCAAAGGATATAGCTTCAGTGAAAGTGTAGTAGAGAGGTCGGCCTATAGAGGAGACTACCTAGGAGACCGAGCGGGAGATACGGAGCAGATATCCTCACCTGTTTGAGGCTTCAGGTATGTTTCTTGATTCGTTCACGGACGCACGTTTGTTTAAATTGGGGAGGATATGACGACCCGGCCAATCGTCTCATGAGTTACCGCTCTATTTTCCCTATTTCTGCTTCTTTATGCTTTGTTTATCCGTGTTATGTGGTATCGGATTGGTTGGATTGAGTTCGGAAAGGATTTAGTAAGGTTTGAGATACTTAGTCTCTTTAGAGTGAGTTTAAGTTGGAAAAGTCAACTGGATATTGGCTTATGTGTTAGAGGGTTTGGATGTGAATTTCAATGGTACGGTTAGCTTCGGGATATGATTTGGGACTTAGGAGAGCGATCGGAATGAGTTTTGGAGGTTCAGAGTAGATTTAGGCTTGAATTGGTGAAGTTGATATTTTGGCGATTTCCGGTTGATAGGCGAGATTTTGATATAGGGGTCGGAATGGAATTCCGAGAGTTGCAATAGTTCCGTTGTATTATTTGGGATGTGCGTGCAAAATATCAGGTCATTCAGACGTGGTTTGCTTGAGTTTTTGATCAAAAGCGGAATTTGAAAGATTTTAGAAAGTTAGGCTTGAATCCGATGTGTTTTGGTTGATTTGATGTTGTTTGAGGAGTTTTGAAGATTGGTACAAGTTTGAATAAGGTATTGAGATATGTTTATACTTTTGGTTGAGGTCCCGGGGGCCTCAGGGTGATTTCGGATGGTTAATGGAGAAGTTGGAATTTTGTTGCAGTTGTTGAATTTGCTGCTTCTGGTATTTCCGCACCTGCGGATTAGGGATCGCAGGTGCGATACCGCATGTGCAATAGGGAAGGTCGCAGAAGCGGAAAGTGCTGAGGGAGTCAGGAACCATAGAAGCGATGAGATGGACCACATCTGCAATGTCACAGATGCGGATGAGGGATCGCAGTTGCGAAAAATTGTAAGTTATGTGATTTCCGCAGAAGCGGAGAAATAACCGCAAATGTGCTACCGCAGAAGCGAGTATTGGGTTGTAGATGCGGAAATGACTGGGCAGAAAGTATAAATTGTGGCCTTCACGAATTTTAGCTAATTTCACCATTTTTTATCTCGGCTTGGGAGCTTTTTGGATGAATTAAAAGAGGGATTTCAAGGGAACTTCATTGAGGTAAGGAATTTGGACTTGAAACTCATTTCTATGCTATTATTTCACAGATTAGAGTTAGAAATTAAGGGTGAAAATTTGGGAAAACTAGGGCTTGGGAATATAGGCCTTTGATTGGGGATTTGGTGGACCATTTAGGGTCGGATTTGAGAACTTTTTGATATGTATGAACTCGTGGGGAGATAAGGAATATATTGATGTAAAAATTATCGAATTCCGAGATGTGGGCCTGGGGTCAGGTTTTGGTAATTTCGGGATTTGTGTCGTATTTTGATTATTTTTGCTTGGGCTTCGTTCCCTTAGTATATTTTGACGTTCTCGTTCTGATTTTATAGATTAGACGCGAGTGGAGGCAGATTCGAGGGGCAAAGGAGTCTCGAGCTAGAGATTTAACCGGTTCGAAGTGAGTAATAATTGTAAATGATGTTCTGAGGGTTTGAAACCCCGGATTGCACATCATAGTGCTATATTGAGGTGAGGCACACGCTTGATGACGAGCGTGGGGTCGTGCACTATTGGGTATTGTGACTTGGTCCGTCCCGATTGATGATTTACCACGTATTTTACTGAAATCTATTTGTTATTATCACTATTTGGGGCCATATTTGGGACTTGTGCCAACTATTTGAACCCTTCAGAGATTTTTACTAGTATTTCCTCTCTGTTTTGACTTTATACTTGAACTCAGTCATGTTATATTTCACCGTTTTCAGTACTCAGCCATATTTACTCTGTTTTAACACTTACATGATTTTTTAAATGATATTTTTGGGTTGAGATTCATGTTTTACTATTTCCCGAGTGACTTGTGAGGATTTTTGACTGAGTAAGGCCGAGGGACTATGTTGTGAGGAAACATTTGATACTATTATGAGGCCGAGAGCTTGAGATATGTACGCCACGAGGTGACTTGATATTGCGCTTGGGCCTAAGGGGCCTCTCCAGGAGTCTATACACCCCCAGTGAGCGCGCGTACCCATTGTGATGTGAGATTGAGCCCAAGGGGCTGGTATTATTCTATGTGATTGCCCGAGGGGTTGGTACTGTTCTGAGATATTGCCCGAGGGGTGGATTTGTTGATACTGTGCCCTAGGGGCGAACCTTTATGTGTTTACTTTTCATAATTGACTGTCAATTACCTACTTAATTATTGAAAAAGGCTTTTCATGAAACTACGTCTGAGTTAAAATTTTTTACCTATCTTTCACTGATTTACTATTTTAATTGTTTTACTGCTTCATTATAGAATGCTTTGTGCCTTACGTGATTTTCTTGCTTTCAGTCTTTATTTACATTTGTTACTCACTGAGTTGGAGTACTCACTTTACTCCCTGCACCCCTGCGTGCAGATTCAGGCGTTGCGGATCCTGCTAGTGCGGGTTGAGAGCTCCCGGCAGATATCACAGTCCATGAGGTATCTGCTTGATGTCCGCAGTCCCGTGTTTCTCCTCCTTTATTATTTCTATCTCTTTTCAGACATTTGTACTAGCTTATAGACTTAGCAGACTTGTATTATGACTTATTGATGCTCATTACTAGTGACACCCCGGTATCGGGCTGTGTTGGGTTGTTCTTCCGCTTATTTATGATATTATCTGCTACTTTGGGACTATTTTATCATGTTTCGACTGTTTCATAATGCTTAACTATTAAAAATTGGAAAATGGGAAGTGTCGGCTGGCCTTGTCTTCATGAGAGGTGCCATCACGATCGGGTTCGGGTTTGGGGTCGTGACACATTAGAAGATAAAAACTCTTCGTATGGAACTGATTAATAATTTGTAATCAAACTTTGACGCTTTTTTTGTGTCGAGAAAAAATATCTGATTGCTCTCTATGTACTTCTAATATCCTCTTTGTTTCGTTTCCCCAATATTTGTATAACATTCTATCTTACCTGATAATTTTGCTTTATTTTTTATAGTTTGTACTCTCCATGTATTAGATTCCTAACTTCGAGTTTTTATTTCAAGGCATAATTCTAACACTACAATTTTAAGTTTGTTATCTCTTTGTTAAAAGCTCACAATCATGCTTGAGAAGATCTCATGGTATGGAATTGAAAAAGTATTTTTTCTTGTCTTTGATCTAGAATATAGCAAGAGGCAAAGCTGACAGGCCGAGATTTGCAATACTTGAAAACTTTGAGGGAAAATAAACCTTTATGTGGTCTTTTAAATGAATACACCTGATGTGAAAGATGTAGAAGTTTTATGAGATTGATCATATAATATGGTATATCAGTATTCGGGTGTGTATGATTAATTATAAGTTATTAGTCTATTATTATCAAGAGTAATTGTGTGCATACTCTAAATATGAAACTGGCGAATTACACCATGTACGAACTATTGAAGGCTAATTCAAAAGTATTCATTTTAAATTATATTAGCTTGTGTCACGACCCAAAATTCACTAAGGGTTGTGATGGCGCCGTACACCACTGTCAGGCAAGCCAACACCATGAAGTTAATTAAATTTCCATTTTAATAATTATTAAAGTTATTCCTTTTATACATTAAATAATAAATAATGAAATTCATTGAAATAAAGTGATATATTTAACATATTTAATGTTGAACAATCCCATAATCCTCCCAGAACCCGGTGTCACAAGTGCATGAGCTATTTCTAGGAAACAATGTAATACAACAACCTTTCGGAATACAAATTGGACATAAAGTAAATACAGTAATCTGAAAGAGATTCTGCTGGTTGCGGGTCGTCTCGAGAAGTGCAGCTCATCTAAATCTCCGTATCAACCATGCTTCTACGCCCACTAAGCCACTAGAGATGCATGTACCTGTGCAACAAAATGCACAACAAGTGTAGCATAAGTACGAAATCAACGTGTACTCAGTAAGTATCCCGTCTAATCTCGAAGAAGTAGAGACGAGAGGTCGACTTCGACACTTACTAGTGGTCCAATAATGATATATTAATAATTTAATAAATCAAAGATTTTCATAAAAAATGATGGTAACTCAAATAGCATGAGGCAAGTAAACAATTCTTTCATTTATAGGAAATTTCAAATATATTTTCATCATTTATACATTTATCTCAAGTCAGGGAGAGCAAATATCAACATCTATAAAACTCAAGGCAAGCAATACAAGCATTCGCAAATCATGCCGAGGTCGTACGACCCAATCCAGTAAATATTTAAACTGTGCACTGCCAGAGGGTCGAATGACGCGAACCATAGATGCATCTATTGAATCTACCGAAGCGTTCGACCCGTTCCACAATATATAAAACACATTCAAACAGTCAATCAAGAACTCATCAAGGAGAAATTGTCCAAGAAAAGGCAAATTTCTCTTTTAAAAAATATGGAAACGTTGACTAGTCTTTTAGAAATTCATTTACACGTTTGATATGTTTTAAGCATTTTTAAATTGACAACAAGATTTCAAATATTGCAAGTAAAGCATGCTTTTGGGTCCTAAACTACCCGGACTTAAGCATAATAGTAGCTACGTACGGACTCTCGTCACTTTGTGCGTACGTAGACCCCACAAATAGAAACACATATCCAATTAATTCACCTATGGGGACAATTCCCTCTTACAAGGTTAGAAAGGAGACTCACCTTGCTCCGAAGTTCCATAACCGACATTCCACGCCCTTCCGAGGACTTAAATTGATGCACAACACTCCAAAACTCATGCTTGATGATGACATCTCCCTCTTCAAAGACTCCAAAATCGCCCAACCAAGAAGAAAAAATGAAGGATAATGGGTCAAATCCCGATTTTTAAAGAACTCACTGCCTCCAGTATTTCCTCACCTGCGGTCACTTGACCGCTTCTGCGATCCCGTAGGTGCGGCCCCCACTACCGCTTCTGCGGTCTCCTTCCGCTTCTGCGGTCAGCTCCCTCGCTTCTACGCTTGCGCAAATGCAACCAATACCCGCATCTGCGGTCCTTCCCTTGGCTTCCCAGTTCTGCTCCTACGACTCCCAGGCCGCTTCTGCGGCTCCGCACCTGCGGCTACAACCTCGCAGGTGCGGGTACACCAGATATCAGCTACCTCAGTTTTTCTTCAAATTTAAAGTTCGATCCGTTAACTACCCGGAATTCACCCGGGGACCCTAGGACCCCGTCCAATCACACCAACCAGTCTCATAATACCTTATGAACTTGCTCGAAGCCTCAAATTACACCAAATAACGCTAGAATCACAAATCACACCCCATTTCAATCTTTAGAACTTTGAACTTCTTCATTCGATGCCGAAACCTATCAAATCACATCCGATTGACCTCAAATTTTGCACACAAGTCATATTCGACATTACAGAACTACTCCAACTTCCAGAATCAAAATCCGACCCCGATATCAAAACGTTCACTTCCAGTCAAACTTCTCAAAAACCTTCAAGTTTCCAACTTTAGCCAAATGACTCCAAAATGACCCACAGACCTCTGAATTTACTTCCGATCGCACTCCCAACACCAGAATCACCATACGGAGCTATTCTTAGACTCGGAATACTTGACGGACATCGATAACACTGAAATCCACTACAACCCAAACTTATGAAATTCTTCCAAAACTGATAACTTCCACAATAGGTGCCGAAACATTCCCGGGTCTTCTAAAACCCGATGTGGACATACACCCAACTCCGAAATCATCATACGAACTTGTTGGGACCTTCGAATCTCGATTCTGAGGCAGTTTACTCAAAAATCCAATCTTCGTCACTTTTACTAACTTAAAGCTTCCGAAATGAGAATTCTCTTTCCAAATCGACTCTGAACTTCCCGAAATTCAATTCCGACCGTGCGTACAAGTCATAATACCTGAAGTGTAGCTGTTCATGCCCTCAAACTGCTGAACGACGCGCTAGCGCTCAAAACGACCGATCGAGTCGTTATAGCTTGACTTTGGGTAGAGATTATAAAAAGAACTTGGACATTGGACAAATTTAAACAGACAAATTTCATAGTGCAAGATAAATAAAATTCAAGTATCATCTAGCAAACTTAGCTAGATTAATTATCTCTATTGGTTCAAATTAAATTCAATCATTTTGAAATCAAGTATATGTTAATGTAACAATGTTGATTTTCAGCACTTAAAAAATTGTTATATTTTCTATCATGTCAATTGCTTTACTGTGACTTCTTTTATATAATTTACTTAAAGTTTAATTTAATGTTTTACTTAAAGTTTAATTTAATGTTCTTTCACTATATATATAATTGACTGAAAATTCACGTGCAACACACGTATATAGAAGCTAATATATTAAAAAAATACCAGAGTTTAGGGGTGCAAAATGTAAGAGCTTGTTTGGTACGAGGGATAAGGAATAAGGTATAATTAATCCCGAGATTAAATTTGAGATGAGTTTATCCAAGTTTGGTTGGGATAAAATCGAGGTATAACTAATCTCGGAATTATAGTATGTTTTTTATCCCATGGGAGGTGAGATAACTAATCCAGGGATAATCAATTATGGGATAACTTGTTTCCCAACCAAACGACCCCTAATAATTTTAAATGCATGAGGTGAAGTTTTATAAAATTAGTTAACATTTTAAAAATTGGACGCTAGGATAAAGGAGTGGTCACATGGTATGTTTTAATAATAGAAATTAAATAATAGAAAAATATTGAGTTAGACAGGGAATAAGTTCTTTTAAGGATAGCAGGCCTAAATTTGAGACTTAACCAAAGTTAATATAAAATTATCATTCACAATAGGAGTAACGCATCAGTCTGTTGGAAATATATTTTGATTTTGATGTCTATCCGTAATCGGCATTTAAAAATTGCTAACTTTAGTGGTTATTTTAAAAGGGGCATCTGCAACTTTCCACTAAGTGTGAAGTTTTGAAAATTCTGAACCTTCAAAGGGCCACGTAACAAATTTCATAATCTAAAGGACTTTTTGTATCAACTTGGGTGCAATTAAAAAGAAAAGGAATAACGGAAGATAAAGAAAGCGCCAGCCAGAAAGTAATTAGTCAAAAGGAATTTAGTTAAGGTGCGACTGGCCCAGTCGTAGAATGAAATTTTTTTTGTTAAACCCATAAAACTTAAATGTTAGATCAATCCGCCTCTCACTATATCCTTCATTTGTTTAAATACTCATCATTTCAGATTAGCAATATATATTATATATATCCTCGGACAAGAAATCCTCTTTTCTAACTTCTTTTCTGTTCAACAAGGCACATATACGGACAAAACCATTGACAACAATCAAATAAATATGCTGGAATTTGTTAGGTCAAGGAACAACATATATAAAGTGTCCCTGCTCTCACGTACCTTTGACTGAGGACCAGTTAACCAAAGTTCTAAAGAAATACCAATGGCAACCGCTACCTCAACAAATTAAAGAAGATCTCAAAGAGGTGTTCCGGCAGTTGGGAGCCACCGTCCTGACTCCCGAGATGGCGAGCCGCTCGAGCTCTCCACCATGCTGATAAGAATGGCGATGGACGTATTGATATGGTTGAGTTGGATCAACCGGTCAAATATGCAAGAAAACATGGTTATACGCTAGGTTATGCTTGCTGCAGAAAGTGACTAGTTAGTTACGTTCAAGATTGTTAGAAGATGGAATCTATCCAATTCATTGGTTCGGTTAATTCGAATTTGCTCTATTTAGGAGTTGTTTGACAAAACTTCTAAAAACTGCTTATATATGTGACATTCTTTTACGCAAATAGCTATTTAGGAAAGTATTATTTTTGAAGAAAATCAATTTGTGTTTGACCAATTAATTTAAGAAATGTACTTTTAATATTTGATTAATAATTATGTTTGGCTAATCTTTCTAAAAAATATTTTTGAGTGTTTAATTACGAAAATAACAATATTAATTGAGGTTCATTTGTTATTAGCATTACTTAAATATAAAAATGATTTTAAATATGTTTTTGTAACATTTAATAAGACAGCTAAAATTAGAAACATTAAATTAAAGGATTAAATAACTAACTACTAATACTCTATTTTCTGACTTAATTCTTTCTAGTACATCATTAGGTCAAACGAAGTCTAACTGTGGTGACTAGCTGAATGAAATTCGTGGTTCCTAATCGTTGCCATCTAGCGTTATGTTCATGAATGACCCCGTTGGACCAAAAATCAACACATAGTTTGGGAATAAAGGCAATTCTCTTTAGAGTACAAGTGATGAGTATGTTTGTTTTATCGGCCGAAATACGCAAGCCTGATGATGTCATCATATATACATGATATCAGAGTTTATATGGAAATGAAAATCTTTTTGAGATATACTATGATTTTATGATCCATACGACTATGGCAAGAAACAAAGGGATGACATATATATAGGTGGAAAGTATAAATGGGAACAAAATGCAACTACACATATATGACCATAACAAAAATAATTTTTTGAAAAAATGTGTGTACATGAATAACATTTTTTTAATTTAAAATAATACAGTATATGCCAAAATCTAAATAGTAGTTCTAACATGTTGGCCCTAGCTACTAATTGCTACGCGGCACGAGCATGTAACTGTTAGAAAAATAATAATCAAAATTGGCTTTGAGGCGTGAAAATCGACTGTCCTTAAAGAGTTATCGCCTGTATACTAATTTAGGGAAAATACAAAACGATTCTCTTCAGGATACAACAAAGCCTGCAGTAACACTTGTGATTTTCTATATCCACTTCGTTGGAATTCTTGTGTATTTATAGGCAACCAATAGACCATTTCAGAAAAGATGTCTTGTTTCACAAACAGACACGACTATTTATTCGAATTTTGAATTTAAAATTCAAATAAATAGTTAACTCTAGGATCTCGTGCCTGTTGAGTTAATCTCGTGCCTGTTGAGTCAGTCTCGTGCCTGTTGAGAAAATCTCATGCCTGTTGAGTCAGTCTCGTGCCTGTTGAGTCAGTCTCGTGCCTGTTGAGACAATCTCGTGCCTGTTATGTGCTATTTCATAATGATCAGTTCCGAGGCTAACAGGCACGGTACGAGTAAAGTCGGTCCCGGGAGTGTTTCACATGACAGGCACGGAACTTCTTTTTTCCGATGTGGGAAGAATCCAACTTCCAACTTGCCAATAACAAACTATCTTACAATCCCCCACTAGTTTATTATTTCACTTCATAACACTTGTGAATAATTGAAAGTATCTTTTACAGATTTGAACTTTCCTTTAGTGTAAGTATATTAAAGTTTTGACGAAGTTGATGGTATCTTAAGATTTGAACCACAAATCCTTGTGCCAAAACCGAAAATACCACACACACAGCGTTATCTAGTAGCTTAGAAAATCCAGTATTCGCTTTAGCACGTTTACGGCCATGTGCTCATCCTGAATTCATGAATATTTACAAGATCAACCCTTTAAATCTTGCTAGAAGCGGCACCACTTCAATATTCATATAGGTGGAATTAGTTAATATGTCACTGTTACTCCAGACATTAATAATTCCATTAAGATTAATCACCCTCTTCATGTAACAGTATGCACTTTGGAGTTTGTCTTTATGCCCCTGTTATAACAAGCATTTAATAACTCCTTAACTCCTCATATAACAGTAAGTAGTACAATAGAATTAGGGCTCCTAAAGAGGAGATCAGTGCTTAAACAATACAAGTAACTTGTTATTACCCATTGAACTTATATTGTTAGAGTGTATACTAACTCAAAGTGGGGTTCCTATTCCTTGTATTTAATTTAAGGGTCTCAGCCCCATCCCTCCACAAGTTTGTTGTACTACATCTCTACCTAATGGCTTCGTAAGTGGATCAGCCAAATTCTTATTTGATCTCACATATATTATAGCTATAGCTCCATTTGTAATTAATTCTCTTATATAAGCATGTCTCAAGCTTATATGTCTCGATTTCCCATTATATATTTTATTGTGAGCAACACACATTGTAGTCTCACTATCACAGAATATGGAAATGGCTGGCATAGGTTGTGGCCACAACTTTATATCAAGTAACATATTCCTCAGCCATTCTGCTTCTTTTCCAGCAGCTGCTAATGCAATAAATTCAGATTCCATAGTAGAATGGGAAATACATGTTTGTTTCTTGGATGCCCAACTAATGGCTCCACCGCCTAGAGTAAATATCCATCCTGATGTGGATTTATTATCATTAACACTTGTAATCCAACTTGCATCAGAATATCCCTCTAATACATTAGGAAAACCATTATAGCAAATGCCTAAGTGCTTTGTATATTTTAAATATCCAAGTACTCTACTTATTGCTTTCCAATGATCATTACCTGGATTACTGGTAAACCTTGAAAGTTTACAAACAACAAATGCAATGTCGGGTCTAGTGCAATGCATTGCATACATCATACTACCTATCGCACTTGCATACTCCAACTGTGCTACTGCTCTTCCAGTATTTGCAGTTAGCTTAACACTAGAATCATAAGGAGTATTATACCCCTTTATTCCTAAATGACTGAATTTAGTAAGGATTTTATCTATATAATGTGCTTGTGACAAAGTCACTTGCTTGTTATCTCTTTTGACCTTGATTCCCAAAATAGTATCAACTTCATTTAAATCCTTCATTTTAAAAACTGAGGTTAGATACTTCTTGGTCTCGGTAATTCCTTGTAGATTCGTACCAAAAATCAGCATGTCATCGACATATAAACAAATTATTACTCCATATTCTTTTGTAAATTTAGAGTAAATGCACTTGTCTGCATTATTATGTACGAATCCGGTTGATAGTATTACACTATCAAATCTTTCATGCCACTGTTTAGGCGCTTGTTTAAGACCATAAAGAGACTTTATCAATTTACAAACTTTCTTCTCGTTTCCCGGAAGAACAAATCCTTCAGGTTGTTGCATATATATTTCTTCACTAAGGTTCCCATTTAAAAAGGCTGTTTTAACATCCATTTGATGTACGTAAAGATCATAGATAGAGGCCAAGGATAAAAGGACTCTAATGGATGTTATTCTTGCAACAGGAGCATATGTATCAAAATAGTCTATGCCTTCCTTTTGAGTGAAACCTTTTGCAACTAATCTTGCTTTGAAGGTTTGGACAGAACCATCTGTATTGTACTTTCTCCTAAAGACCCACTTACAACCTATAGGTTTTGATCCAAGAGGAAGATCAACCAAAACCCAAGTGTTGTTGGATATAATTGAGTCCATTTCATCATTAATGGCCTCTTTCCAAAAGGCAGCGTCTCTAGAAGACATTGCTTCTTGAAACGTCTTTGGGTCTTCTTCAACATTTAATACAATAGGAATTTGATTACAAACGTTTGTCCTATCTCCTTCAACAAGAAATACTATAGATTGTGAAGAAATAAAATCAGAACCAAGATGTTTTTCTTTTCTTATTCTTTGACTTTTCCTTGGTTCTATTTGCATATCATCACTTCTTTCCTTAGTTTTAATAATTTCAGAAAGCGACAATTTATTAGCATCGATACGTTTTCCATTTATTTCAGTCATTTCATCAACATTGTCATTTATAAATCTATTTTCAATAAATTCAACATGTATAGATTCTATAATGACATTAGATTCTAGATCTAGCAGTCTATAAGCTTTGGAGTGTTGTGCATATCCTACAAAAACACTTTTAATTCCTCTAGGACCCAATTTTGTTCTTTGATGGTCAGGTACTCTATAATAGGATATACACCCCCACACTTTAAAATAATTTAAATTTGGTTTTCTACCATTCCAAAGCTCATAAGGCGAAATATGCATACTCTTTGAAGGCACTCTATTTAAAATATAACATGCAGTTAGTAGTGCTTCACCCCATAAATTATGTGGCAAATGTGCATTAAGTAACATAGCATTAACCATATCCACCAAAGTTCTATTTTTTCTTTCCGCTAACCCATTTTGTTGAGGAGTATAAGGGGCACTCATTTGATGTATTAGGCCATGCTCTTCACAGAACTTATTAAATTCGTTAGGAAAATATTCTCCGCCTCTATCACTTCGAATAATTTTAATTTTCCTACTCCTTTGATTTTCCACAACAGACTTGTATTCTTTAAACTTTTGAAAAGCTTCGTCCTTAGTTCTAAGTAGGTAAACATATGTAAATCTAGAGAAGTCGTCTATAAAAGTAATAAAATATCTTTTGCCTCCTCTAGTTAATTCTCCATTTAATTCACACAAGTCTGAATGTATTAAATCTAATAGTTCTGTGGATCTTTCAACTTTACGAAATGGTTTCTTTGTCATCTTTGCTTGTATGCAAATTTCACATTTTATATGTTGAGTTTTACATGAGATATAACCATTTTTGGACATATAATTCAAGGAGCCAAAATTTAAATGTCCTAGTCTAGCATGCCATAAAAAAGAATCAGACTCAACGATGTAAGCAGAAACATAATTTATTTCATTAATACTCAATTTGAACATGCCGTTACAGTTATAGCCTTTTCCAACAAAAACACCATTCTTAGACACTATTACATGATCAGACTCAATAACTATCTTGAAGCCTTTCTTTGACAGCAAAGCAGCGGACATTAAGTTTTTCTTCATATCAGGAACATGATACACATTCAGTAATGTCAACTTCTGGCCAGATGTGAAGTTAATCTCAATACTTCCTTTTCCAGCAACATCTGCCGCAACATGGTTTCCCATCAAGACTTGTTCAGAATCCTGCACTTCTGCATATGTCTTGAACATCTTCTTGTCATAACAGACATGAATAGTAGCACCCGAATCTAGCCACCAGTCTTGAGTATTTGTAGCAGCGGTAGCCACATTCAACTCTGTGACCATACCAATTTGCATTGCGGAAACCATGGCAACCAGTCCTTGGGCAGAATTTTCCACTAAGTTTGCCTTTTCAGAATTTCCAGATTTTTTAATCTTTCCAGACTTTTCGGTTTTGCCTGCATTGAAATTTATTCCTGCCTTTCTATATCTGCAGTCCCGAATCATATGGCCTTTCTTTCCACAATGATGACAACTAAAGTTCTTTCTCTTTTTAAAAGAAGACTTTTTGGAAACTTTCAGATGTTTGTTCCCACTTCCTGAATCATTCTGACTGACAAAATTGACTGCGGAACTCGAAGGCTGACTAATAGCATCACGAGCACGAGTCTCACTTTCAATTTGAATGTGAGTACGAAATTGTTCCACAGTCATTTTATCCATAGAATGTAGGATTTTCTTTCTATAGTCATTCCAAGAGGAAGGCAATTTCGAAAGAATAGCACCTATTTGAAGTGCATCAGGAATTTTAACTTCAAGATCACTTAGTTTTGATACTAAGATTTGCAGTTCATGAATCTGATCCATTATAGGCCTAGTATCAAATATTTTAAATTCAAAGTACTGCAGAGCCAGGAATTTGTCAATACCTCGTTTTTCATTCTGGTATGCAGTTTGTAGAGCAGTCCAAATCTCTCTTGGCGACTTCAGATTGCAGTAAAGATCATAGAGTCGATCTGTCAAAGTATTCAGAATATGGCCGCGACACAACAGTTCATCATGTTCTCGTTTCTTCCTTTCTTCCTTGAGAATCTTCTGCTGTGGGCTCAGGCATCAGAGGCAAGGCAGAATCAAGAACATAGTAGATATTGAGAGCGGACAACAAGAATATCATCTTGTCTCTCCAACGGGTAAAGTTCGTTCCATCAAAGCGATCAAGTTTGATGAACTCCTTCGGATTCTCAACAACAGACATCAATTTCTCCATAGCAGAATAACTCCTTAAGATTGTTAGAAAAATAATAATCAAAATTGGCTTTGAGGCGTGAAAATTGACTGTCCTTAAAGAGTTATCGCCTGTATACTAATTTAGGGAAAATACAAAACGATTCTCTTCAGGATACAACAAAGCCTGCAGTAACACTTGTGATTTTCTATATCCACTTCGTTGGAATTCTTGTGTATTTATAGGCAACCAATAGACCCTTTCAGAAAAGATGTCTTGTTTCACAAACAGACACGACTATTTATTCGAATTTTGAATTTAAAATTCAAATAAATAGTTAACTCTAGGATCTCGTGCCTGTTGAGTTAATCTCGTGCCTGTTGAGTCAGTCTCGTGCCTGTTGAGTCAGTCTCGTGCCTGTTGAGTCAGTCTCGTGCCTGTTGAGTCAGTCTCGTGCCTGTTGAGACAATCTCGTGCCTGTTGAGACAATCTCGTGCCTGTTATGTGCTATTTCATAATAATCAGTTCCGAGGCTAACAGGCACGGTACGAGTAAGGTCGGTCCCGGGAGTGTTTCACATGGCAGACACGGAACTTCTTTCTTCCGATGTGGGAAGAATCCAACTTCCAACTTGCCAATAACAAATTATCTTACAGTAACTTGTATTGAATTTCTCACTATGAATTAAGTTCGAATAAGTTTTCTGGGATGTATGGGAATCCTCTTCTTTTCAAAATATGGTAATCGTTAAAATAACTTTTTAATTGTACATGCATATATAATATCGTACGAAGTCTCTTGATAATGTTACAAAATAAACATCATTTGGGAAGGAATTAAGTGAAGTCTTGGTACTTATCGCCTCATACACATACAATAAATTGATACCACTTGCATAAAATCATGTGTGCGTTTGCTGCTGACTCGTGGCTCCATCTAATAGGCCCGTTTGTTCATAAATGCCTTTTCCGTTTGTTCATTAAAATTTAAAATTGTGTTTGTCTATGAAATTATGCAAGTTTTTGGGAATTTTTCAAAAAGAGTTTTCAAAAACCAAAACCACTTTTTCAAATATTACTTTTTTCAAAAATTACAATTTTTATGTCCAAACGCAAGTACAGCAATAAGGTCGCCATCTATTGTATAGTATGATACACATACTAGCATATACAGAGAGAGAACTTATGCCTTTCTCAATCCGTTTGCGTATCTTTTGGTGTTAAGATAAGTGTGAATTGAACCTAAAAGTAGTCTACGCCTAGCCGAGAATGATTCTGAGAATTTATATTATTCCAAAATTATAGGCAAAGTCACATGCAAATATATCTTAACACTGCTTTAATCTCCTTCTCGTCCACTTTATAAATTTGTTAGTATTCTCAATATTGCACAAGTTTCAACATTTGAAAATCCTCGAATTTCAACTTTTGATGAGTCTTTTTCATACGGGTAATTAAGGGTAACAACAAGACTATCTAGTTTGGACGATTTTTGGAGAAAAAAAATCCCAAGAATCTTTGAATAGAAAAGGGAGATGAGAGGCCCGGAGATAAAATAATTTGAGATAGTGCGACGTGTCAAACTTTGTGCCCTGAGATGGGCCAGTGATTTAGGGAGCAAATCCAATAATTATTGCTTCTTACCCTAAAATGTTACCTAACTTGTACCTGCTAAATGCCTAAACTCTTTCTCAATTTTTTTTTTATATATGTGGATGTATGTAATCATTTTATGTTCCAATAATGCCTACCTTTTGTATTTAATGTAACTCATATTATATTGAAAACCTCAAGCGCGACAAAGATCATGATTTACCATTGCATGGAGTCGGAGAGAGCTTAGAACTATTAGTTTAGATGATGTGCTTCATCTCATTTTTTTTTATACCTAATTGAATCATCATGGCCTTCTAAAGTACAAATCGACGCATCTGATATCTATGTAGGAAGTGATCAAACTATCTCAAATAAAAGTGCCACGTTAATATTACATACCCGTCTAGGAGGTAAGAAAGCTCATAGGGATAACTGAAGAAAATGTCGAAGATATCTTATATCATTTGGCTACTAGAACAAAATTTACATACAACAACAACATCAAATCCAGTGTAATCTCACAAGTGGGTGTAGGGAGAATAGTATATACGTAGACCTTACACCTACCTTGCAGAGACGATTTTCGAAAGACCCCGACTTAGAAAAAATAAAAGAAAAGGCAATAACAATCACACCAATTATAAAATCAAAACAAAAATACAAAGATACAAAACTAAAATCGAGACATAATACAAAATTTACATCAAAACACGAAACATAGACATGTACGACATATGACAGTTATATAGTACTAATACTTATTAAAACACCCAAAAGACCCTACAAGGATCTTTGGTTCTCAAACAAAAAGTACGACGACACAAAACAACAGCAGCAGCAGAACAACAACAAAAGAAGATACAAATTAAAAACAACGTAGAAGCCTAAGAGATCCTAAAGCCCCATTTCGAAGCATAGTGGACAAGCTCACTAATCTCATCTTCGTTAATATATCCATCACCATTTTTATCTGCATAACGTAGGGCTTTTCCAGCTTTCCAACGGCAGAAATGCAAACCCATCTCTTTAAAAGCTAACCTGAGTTCTTGCTTGCTAAGTTTACCGTCTCTATTCTTATCATATTTCTTCAGCATACCCTTCACTTGCTCTTCAGTCAGTGTAAGGCTTACACCCGTACGAATGGCCCAAGACATTTTTTCTTTCTTTTTTTGTATGTATACTGCTTCTTTTAGTTCCTGTGGTTAATTAGTGGTGAATAAATTTTCAACAAGGGGGGCTTCCTATATATATAACGGCCAGCTTAGAGTTTGTTATGAGTTAATTTCTGTTCTACGAATATTATTTTACTTGGAAAAGGATTAAGTATTTATTCCTTCTTCAACTGTGTATACGGGTGAAACCGGTCTCATGTTATACCTTGGTCTCCGATAAGATATGTCTAGCTCAAAACATGATGACATGATACTGAAATCGAGGCAAGGACCTCATCGAGTCTGATGTTTTATACTTCAATACCACACAAGAGGGGATGATTTGTGTGGTGACCAATATTTCACTTAAACTAATTATGGAAGGACCTAGTTCTTCTATGTGTTCCTTCTGCTACTGTTGCAAAATAATAAATGTAGAAAGTAAAGAACACAAGTATTTTTACGTGGAAAACACCCGGCTCAAAAGGTGAAAAAAACTATGACCTACTACTCAGTAGGATTTTTCCTAACGCTTCACTAAATCACTGAGCCAAAACAGCATTTACAAAACTCTTTGTTAACCTAAGGATTACCTCTAATCCCATTGTAGCAACCAACCTCTAACTGTTGCGACAACTTCAAGTTAACTCTAACTTGAATACTCAAAGTACCTATTACAATTGCTTCTAGATAAAGCTGAAAGGTACAATATGAAACACATACTAAACTTTTAACTAGAAATAAAGAAAGATACATAAAACTCTTTATGGAGCTGGTTCTTCAATCTGGTTCATGTAGCTTCAGATTTGCACACTTGAATCACACACGAACTACTTGCAAAAAGCTTTGCTATTTTGCTCTCAATTCACGTTTAACTTCTGCGTTTTTGTGCAACACTTGTAATGTGAGAACATCCTGCAATTTATAGAGTTAGTAGATGAAGAAATAACGAGAGTTGTCATGCAACTCTTCCTTGGTGGAAGAGTTCTAGTTGTTTTCAACTTCTAACTCCTTCCCTATCTTGGATAGTATTCTCTTTGAGTAAGGAGTCCTTCTCCTTATCAATTATGCAACCTTTTCGATCAGGAGATATTAAATGCACCAAGTTTAGCTTATCTCCTTCACGTGCATCCCACATGCTCGAATCTGCCCGTTTTTGTGAACCTGAGAGATGGACATGAGGGATGGACTTGGTTTATGTCTGAGCTTCCTTTGTCAATCTTCAAAACTAACCTTCACTTGGGTCAACAAATTCTCCCTTTTTGATGATGACAAAATCTATATTTTTCATAAGCTTAGGTCATGTTTCAACTTAGCTCAACATCAACACAATGTTAGAAATATTTTTCCTTTTTATCACTTATCACCAAGGATCAGGTACATTAGGTTATAAATATCACTATTTAAAGTGTAAAACACAACCTTTTTTCCCTTTTGGAATCATCAAAAAGTTGCATAAAAATGTGAGATAACCAGATTTTAAAACTTACTCATGGCCGCTGGGGCTACTTCAAATGCAATCATGGATTAATCATCATAGATCAAGCTTAGAATTTTAACCATCAAAGAAATATAAACAAACAGTTAGAGCAAAAACAGTGAATTTCATTGATGATTGATAAGATTCTTCCATAGAGCATAAGAAAAAATAAGAATACTGAGAACATGAGCAAAAGAAACAAAACATCCCGAACTGGGTAACTGGTTGATCTACACTAGGCTAGGAAGCTTAAGGCTGGGAAGAACTAGGTGCTTTGTTTTTGACTTGGAGGAGTTTCAGCATACCTTGAAGAATGCCATCATTCTTTTCTTTTTCTCTTGCCAGCTTAGTTCTCAGAGCATCTCTCTTAGTCTCCACCTCAACCAACCTCTTCTTCAACTTTTCAATCTCAGCATCTTTAGACCCACTTTCTTGCACCAAGGCTCTGACCTTGCTATTCACTGATACCTTTTGGATGAACTAGGTTCTTTAGGAGTGACATTGACTTCATAATCGTAAGCAAGCAGAGTATTAATCCAAAAATGATCCATACTTGTACTAACCTCCCACTTTTTCTTAGGTACATTGAAATGTGCAAGCACAGTTGTGAGAATGAAGCCATAGGGAATGATATGAGTTTTGGTGATATTGATAACTCTATCAAGAAGCTAGATTATAGCTTTCAGTCACTTTCTTCAGCAGGTCTGCAAGGTTTCCTCTACAGATGAACCAGGTTCATCTCCCCAAACAACCATTGCACCTGCATCTTTAGTTAAACTCATAGGAGTGGGTGAAGAATCAGCCACCCTTGTCCTCTTTCCCCACACAGTACTCCTAGCACCCTTGCTCTCCCTTTTTTTCTTTTTCATTTTTACTACCAACTTCTCCAGATCCTGTAGTCTCGACACCTGCTATAGATCCTACAAATCTATTTTCCAAATTTGCAGCAACTTTAGAAATTGTCTCAGGAGAAACTTTAAAATCAGAAGATACCTGTTCAGTTTCGGAAGAACCACTTTCTTTCCCCTTAAGTAACAGACTTAAAAGAATCTAGGTAGTTTTATACGGTCAGGAGTCTTGAACGTAATTGGTTCACTTGTAACGGATAAGTTCAAAAGAACTTTGGTATTTGGTAGGACTCTGCTCATGATCCAAATATAGTTATTTCAAATTATGTAGAGTGTAGAAAACATACCGTGTTATCTTGATGAGCCAGGTTCTTCACTCATAATTCTCTTGTGTAATTCTAAATTTGCCAAAATAGAGAAAATATCATTAGAGATTAATGAGTCATTTTAACACATGTCATAAGAGTATACTATGGAAAGTATGAGACTAAGCAAGATTTAATCTAATTATACACAATTTACAGACTTTCTAATTCTTTTAACCTTGAACTGGTACTTTTAGGTGATCTTAATCATCCTTAATTCCAGTCTGTTCCTCTCAAAGTGATTTCTACTTAAGGCTTTTGTGAAGATTTTAGCAATTTGCTTGTCAGTAGCACAAAACTCCACAGTGATCAAGCCTTTCTCATAGTTGTCCCTCAAAAAATGGTGCCTAACATCTATGTGCTTAGTTCTCTTATGATGAACCAGGTTCTTTGTCATACTAATAGCACTAGTATTATCACAAAAAATAGGTATGCAACCAATATCAATTCCAAAGTCCATTAACTGCTGCTTGATCCATAACAATTGAGCACAACATGAAGCAACAACAACATACTTAGCTTCAACAGTAGATAAGACCATTGAATTTTGCTTTTTAGTAGCCCATGACACAAGACATGAACCAAGGAAGTGTGCCATACCTGAGGTGATCTTTCTATCCACAAGGAACCCTGCATAATCATCATCAACATATCCCACTAGGTTAAAATTACTACCTTTTGTATACCAAAAGCAAAGGTCAGTGGTGCCTTTCAAGTATCTCAATATTCTCTTGACAACAGTCAAGTGGGACTTCTTTGCAGTAGCCTGAAATCGAGAACAAAGACCTATACTGAAAATAATGTCAGGTCTGCTAGCAGTAAGATACAAAAGAGAAACAATCATTCCCCTATACAACTTTTGATCAACAGATAAGCTAGGTTCATTTATATCCAATTTCGTGGATGTTGCAATAGGAGTGTCAATTTCTTTGGATGTTCCTTCCTAATTTCGTTACTGAGGAATATGTTCATGGACAAGTTCCCTCCAGGTTTGAGGATCAGTTTCTCTCTAGTCAGTTCCCCCAGTCATGTTGCCCCAGGTGGAAGGACCTGTTCCATCACCTATTCCTTCATGTGATGCATCTTCAGGCTGGACTGTGGTTTCACCATTTGAATTTCTTATCAGCCCAATCTCTTCATTATCTTGTTCATGCCTCTCAGAAAGAATGTTAGTTTAAAAAAAATAACATATACATTTTTTCTACACACATAGTTCTTTTACTATATATCTTATAAGCTTTACTATGTGAAGAATATCCCAAGAATACTCCCTCATCACTTCTGGGATCATACTTACCTAGGGAGTCTTTGCCATTATTGTGCACAAAACACTTGCATCTAAATGCCCTAAGATGTGATATATTTGGCTTTTTCCCTTTAAGTGACTCATAAGGAATCTTCTTAACAAGAGGTTTAGTCATGCAACTATTTATGATGTAGTATGCAGTGTTCACAGCTTCCGCCAAAAAACTATGAGGTAATTTACTAGCAAGTAGCATAGTCCTAGCCATTTCCTTTAATGCCATATACTTTCTTTAAACTACTCCATTTTGTTGTGGAGTCCTAGGAGTAGAGAAATTATGATCTATGCCATGCACATCACAAAATTCAGCAAAACTTAGCGTTTTCAAATTAAGTTCCATGATCAAACCTAATTGATGCAAGTTGATTACCTAGTTGTTTATGAGTTTTTCTAACAAAAGAAGTAAACAACTCAAATGCTTCATCTTTAGATGTTAAAAATAATATCTAGTTAAATCTAGAGTAATCATCAACAAGCACAATAACATATCTCTTACCATCTCTGCTCAGAGTTCTCATTGGTCCACAAAGATCTATTGGATCAGTTCCATCGTTCTGGTGGTATTTACCATTTTCTTGCTTTTGAAAGAGGATCTTACCTACTTCCGCTTTGCACAAGCCTCACAAACTTTATCTTCCTTGAACTTAATGTTAGGCAGCTCTATCACCAAGTCCTTAGAGACTAGTTTGTTGAGTTGACTTAGACTAGCATGTCCAAGTCTCTTAAGCCAAAGGAGGGGATCATTATCCAATACACATATGCAATTGAGTTCATTTTCTGAAGTATGGACATATCTAAAATGTAAATATTGTTTACTCTTTTTCCCTGTAAAACAATCTTGTTAGTGGTAAGATTTATCACTAAACATTTGGTAGAGGTGAGTGTTACCAAGTTACCTCAATTACACAATTGTAATACATTAATTAGGCTAAATTTTAGGTCATCTATCAAGTAGACATTCTCAATAGAGTGAGAATCAGTCTTACCTATCTTTCCAACCCCAGTGATCTCACCTTTATTCCCATTTTCAAAGGAGACATTACCTCCTTTGAGGTCCTCAAGTGAAAGGAATTGGTTCTTGCTTCCTGTCATATGCTTTGAGCAACCGCTATCCATGTACCATATTTGGATGCTCCCCTTCACTTGGACCCACAAAAGGAAATTAGGGGTTAGTCTTAGGAACCCAAACTAGTTTGGGTCCCTTTCTATAGGCAAAAGGGTGAATCAGATTCTTTTTAGCCCAACCTGGCAGCCTATTTTTCCCTTGAACAAATATTTTATTCTTTTGACTAGCCTTTTCTTTTGCATTACATTCACTTTTATAGTGACCAGTCTTACCACAGTGTGTGCAGATTCTGCTCTCAGGAAGTGTGAGGTACTTGCTTTTGGGATCCCACTTAGGTGTAGGGGTCCCGTAGCTAAGTCCTCTCTTATTGCTACTATGGTATTCATGTAGCCATGAAAGTGCATCGGAGGACCTATTCCATTTACAGGTTCTGTCTCGCTCGTGCTCAACCTTGCTTAAATCCTACTTAATGACTCTTATCTGCTCATCTCTTTTGTACAACTAATAACGAGGGATTTTGACGTGTTTCATGCTCCTTCTTGCTTACGCTTTGATTATAAATTCTTACAAAATAGTCCTAAAAGGCTCATAAGTTGTGCTTGATTGCAGGTTTGATAAACAAAGTGATAAAATATCAAAGATCGGCTCAAAAGGAGTGAAACCTGCTCAAGTACCAAAGACAAAGCAAATTAAGGACAAACAGGCCTAGTGCGGCCGCACTACACTTTGTGCAGTCCGCATTAGGGGATTCAGAGAACTGGCAAATCAAGCTTCAAAGCACTACGACAGCAATCGATCTTGCGCGGTCCACACTGAAGGCTCCGCGGCCGCACTACCATTTTGTATGGTCCGCGGAGGAGAAGATAAGAGAGATGTCTAGTGCCAACTTCAAACCCACGCGGTCCGCGATCATGTTTGTGTGGACCGCACTAGTTGCCTCCGCGACCACGGTCCATTCTGCGCGGTCCGCAGAGCCTGAGTTCAGAGAGCCAAGGCTTCAAGTCCAAGAGCCTAGTGCTTCCGCGGTCCATTTTGTGCGGTCCGCACTGAGCCTGCAGGGGTATTTTTGTCCAGGTTTTCTAGCTTAGTATAAATAGAACATTTTTCCATTTTTAGGGAATCAGTTATTTTCCAGAACGAAGTTGCGCTCGTGAGAAGCTATTGTGTAGCCATTTTTGGCATCTTAACTTAGATTTAACGATAGATTCTCTGTATTTACATTAGCTTTTAATTAATATGTCTTATTATTCATCTATTTCTCTATTTTCTTCTTCAAGCATGAGTGGATAAACCCATTAGCTAGGGTTGTGGCTCAACCCTAGTGTGGGTAATTGATGAGTGTTGCCATCTAGGGTTAGATTGACTATGAGTGTTCGCTGTTTGGGTCAATTTTATGGTTTAATCTATGAATTGGTGGTTGCAAACATTGGTTTATGCTAAGTTGACTTGGCTCTTCTTGAGAAAGAGAGCCTAAGTTTCCAAAATTGACCCAAAAAGGAATTGTGATGGACTTAAGAGAATTGATAGTCCCAATTAAAGGGTTAAACCTCGAGAAATAATTACCCGACTTGAACCCTAGTTGCTTGAGCTAATTTGCATACCCATCTGGTTTTGAAAGAGTCAATTGGGAAAAATCACTCTCTCTACCGAGAGGTGTGAGAGTGGGTAAAATTGTGCAACGGTTATAGCATATTTCCCCAATCATGTCAATCGAACCTTAGAAGCATTTACCCGTCAATTAGCCACCTAGGTGAAAGTCACTACCCTAGTGCCTTTCTACCCATTAGATACAACTCTAGAAATTTTCTCATTAGCATAATTTAGTTCTAATTAGTAGTTGATAATATTAGTTTGTTAAAGAAAAATCAATGATGTTTGGAAGTGACATTTGGAACAATTACACGACTCTAGTCTAGACAGATACTCAACTCTCTTCCTAGCTCCCTGAGGAATTCGATCCGGATCATCATATCAGGTAAAAGCTATTGCGACCCTCTCTTCCTACTTTGTAGTAGTACGGAGTTGGCAGCGATCACTTTTTGGCGCCATTGCCGGGGAGCTAACGGGTTTGGCTATCTATTTAGTTAGTTTTGTGTATTGTTCTTCTTTCCTTCTTTGTTACTTACTTGTTTGTGTCATTTTTCAGGTACCAACATGGCTTTAAATAACGCTAATGACCCTCTTGGAAACGTGATAGCGGGGGAGGAGGTAGATGATCTTGAGCAAGATGAGGTGCCTCTTGCACCTCAAGGTCAACGGAGAGGCCGGAATGCCAGTGCTAATCCAAATGACAATATTCCAGACCCTCCCCCGGTTCCTTCAAGAGTGGCTCCAAGAGTATTACAGAACCAGAGCTATGCAAGTGCTATTGTCCCACCCCGAATCCGGGCGGGCAACTTTCAGATAACCAATGTGATGTTGACCCTACTTGAGCAGCGTGGGTACTTCACGGGCACTGCAAATCAAAATACCTACAAACATCTCAAGGGGTTTGTAGATAC
Source organism: Nicotiana sylvestris (assembly GCF_000393655.2). Lineage (NCBI taxonomy): Eukaryota > Viridiplantae > Streptophyta > Magnoliopsida > Solanales > Solanaceae > Nicotiana > Nicotiana sylvestris. Next base: position 160,941,901 of record NC_091060.1, on the reverse strand, counting down.
ATGCTAGGGGAGCAAACAGACGAATGTGTCCGATGATGCGTTGATATTGAGACTTTTCCCGTTCTCACTTCGGGGAAAGGCATTGGATTGGCTCGAGAGACTCCCCAACCATTCCATCACAACTTAGGATGAGTTGGCAGATAAGTTTATTGCCATATTCTTCTATCCTACTCATATGGTGGCACTTCGATATGAAATATTAGCCTTCAAGCAAGAGCCAACGGAACCTTTGCATGAGATTTGGAAGCGGTATAGAACAGTGGTGAAGGAGTTCCCAAATAATAATATGACCGAGGCCATGATCCAACAAACCTTCTATCGGGGCATAAATACTACAAATCAATGCATTGTTAACCAATTGGCCGGGGGCAATTTTATGAAGATTTCTTATGAGGAGGCATGTGATGTACTTGATGAAATGGCGGACACTTCTTCAGCATGGCAGAGTAGAGAAAATGTGCCTCAAGGTGACCCTACGATTATCCATTTGCATAAGGAATTACATGATCACAGGCAAGTGATAGTTGAGCTTACTACTACTATGAACCAATTGGCGAAGACGAAATTGCAATAAGTCCAAAATTCACGCCAAGTCAATGCCATGGAAGGTGTCACTATGCTTAAGAGAAGGCAAAGAGGGCAACAATCTCAAGGGAATTGTGAACAATATGACAACAATGATGGTGGTGGTTTTTCAAATGAGTGTTATGATGACCAAAGTGAAGAGGTTCAATATGTTAACAACTATCAAGGCAATAGAGGCAACTCTTCAAATCAACAATGGAGACCCTAAGGAAATTGAGGCAATCAACAACAAGGTGGAGGTAATTGGAATAACAACAATCAACAACAAAGTGCTGGCAATTGGAACAACAATAACCAAAACAACAATTGGGGTAATCAAAACAGCATCCAAGGCAATTAGAATGGAAATAACAACAATTGGGGCAACAACAACAATTAAGGCAGGTGGAACAACAGTGGAAACCAAGGCAACCAGGGGCAAGGCTTTCAAAGGCCCCCAATGTACCAACAACCGAACAATCCACCCCCTTTCCCTTCTCAAGGTCCTAGTTCTTCTGGTAATGATATGAGCAGAATTGAAATAATGTTCGAGTAGATGATGAAGAGGAATGCAGATTCGGATGCACAGTTAGCTTCTCACAACACCTCTATCCGAAACTTGGAGATGCAATTAGGAAAAATCTCTCAATCATTGAATACTCGCCCGAAGGGTGCTCTACCAAGTGATACGGTAGTGAACCCAAAGGGTGGGAACAATCATGTTATGGCGGTCACAACAAGAAGTGGGAGAGGCGGTGATGTGAATGCCTCTAAGCAAAAGCAAGTTGTGGATGATTATGTTGAGTTGCAAGATGACGAAGTCCCTTTGATAGTTGAAGATGTGGTTGATGAAAATGTGAACAATGAAATGAGGATTGATATTCAAGAAGTCGAGGTGGAAACCCAAAATGATGTGAACCCATCTAGGGAACACATAATTGACATGTCGGAGCCGGTTGTGCCAAAAACCAAGGCTCCTTTGCCGAGGCCACCTCCACCTTATCCTCAAAGGCTCGTCAAGCAGAAGAATGATAATCAATTTAAAAAGTTCATTGACATGATGAAGATCTTATCTATTAATATGCCTTTGGTAGAGGCACTTGAACAAATGTCGGGTTATGCAAAATTCATAAAAGACTTGGTTACAAAGAAGCGTTCTATGGATTATGAAACTATAAAGATGACTCACCAAGTTAGTGCTATAGTGCATTCAATGGCCCCGAAGCTTGAAGATCCTGGTGCTTTCACCATTCCTTGCACTATTGGGAGTGCGGATTTTGCCAAGGCTCTATGTGACTTGGGAGCTAGTATCAATTTAATGCCCTACTCGGTTTTCAAAACTTTGGGTAACGGGCAACCTAGGCCAACTTCAATGAGACTTCAAATGGCGGATCGATCGATGAAGAGACCTTTGGGCATTATTGATGATGTGCTTATCAGGGTGGACAAATTCATATTGCCGGTCGACTTTGTCGTTTTGGATTGTGAAGTGGACTATGAGGTTCCTATTATCTCGGGGAGACATTTCCTTGCAACGAGTAAAGTATTGGTTGATGTTGAAGCGGGTGAGCTCACTTTCCGAGTGGGTGATGAAAAGGTCGTCTTCCATGTTTGCAAATCCATGAAGCAACCCAATAACACCAAGGTGTGCTCATTTATAGATCTGCTCATAGCTGTGATTGTGGATGATACCAGTGCTATGATCAACGTGGAGGATCCTCTTAAAGCAGTGCTCTTAAATATGGATGTCAATGATGATGCTAGTAGAGTGGAGTGCGTGAATGCCCTACATAGGATGGAATTTTATTCTTATGAACCGAGGAAATTATCTTTAGATCTTGAAAATCGAAAAACTCCACCAACAAAGCCATCAATTGAGGAGCCACCGGTGTTGGAATTGAAACCACTTCCTCCATACCTCAGGTATGAATTCTTGGGCTCAAACTCTACTTTACCAGTTATTATTTCTTCTGGCCTTACTAACATGCAGGTTGAAGCCACTTTGGCAGTTCTTCAAAAGCGGAAAAAGGCAATTGGATGGACTCAAGCTGACATTCGGGGAATAAGCCCCGCATTTTGCATGCACAAAATTATTTTGGAGGAGGATGAAAAGCCTTCCTTGGAGCATCAAAGAAGATTGAACGAGGCTATGCAAGATGTTGTGAAGAAAGAGGTGATCAAATAGTTGGATGCCGAGGTTATGTTCCCATATATGATAGCTCGTGGACTTCTCCGGTGCAATGTGTGCCGAAGAAGGGTGGTATGAATGTGGTGACCAATGATAACAATGAACTTATTCCTACTCGGACGGTCATCGGGTGGATAGTATGTATGGATTACCGGAAGCTAAACAAGGTGACCCCAAAGGACCATTTCCCATTGCCATTCCTTGACCAAATACTTGATCGTCTCGCGAGGCATGCTTTTTATTGCTTTTTGGATGGGTACGCGGGGTATAATCAAATCTTAATTTCCCTAGAGGACCAAGAGAAGACCACCTTTACTTATCCGTATGGAACCTTCGCTTTCTCTCAGATGCCATTAGGATTGTGTAATGCTCTGGCGACATTCAAAAGATGCATGATGGCTATTTTCACCGACATGGTGGAAGATATATTGTAAGTCTTCATGGATGATTTCAGTATGGTAGGTGATTCCTTTGAAGAGTGTTTGGGTAATTTGGATAGAGTGTTGGCCCAGTGTGAAGACACAAACCTCGTACTCAATTGGAAAAAATGCCATTTTATGGTTGAAAAGGGTATAGTGTTGGGTCACAATATCTCAAAGCGAGGAATTGAAGTGGATAAAGCAAAGATAGAGGTGATTTCAAGACTTTCTCCCCCTACTTTTGTCAAAAGGGGAGAGGAGTTTTCTTGGGCACGCGGGTTTTTATCGGAGGTTTATAAAGGATTTTTCAAAAGTGGTACACCCTTTGTGCAAGTTGCTAGAAAAAGATGCAAAGTTTGTGTTCGATGAGTGTTGTATGCAAGCATTCGAGCTATTCAAGCTCAAGTTGACCTCTACCCCTATCATTACCTCATCAAATTGGAGCTTGCCTTTCGAGCTCATGTGTGATGCTAGTGATATTGCGATTGGGGCTGTTTTGGGCCAAAGGATAAACAAGATGTTTCATCCAGTGTACTATGCAAACAAGACCATGAATTAAGCTTAAAGGAACTATACAGTTACCGAGAAAGAGTTGTTGGCTATAGTGTTTGCTATGGAAAAGTTTCGACCTTATCTTATGGGGGCCAAAGTTATAGTGCACACCGATCATGCCGCACTTAGTTACTTGATGACAAAGAAAGACTTCAAGGCAAGATTGATGAGATGGGTGTTACTACTTCAAGAGTTTGATCTAGAAATTATGGACCGGAAAGGTAGTGAGAACCAAGTGGTGGACCACTTGTCCCGTTTGGAGGTGGAGGGTAGGCCTTGTGATGGTCTTGAGATCAATGATTCATTTCCCGACGAGCAGCTCCTTGCAGTGTCAATGAATGATATGCCGTGGTTTGCCGATATTTCCAATTACATTGTGACTGGAGTAATCCCGTATGAGCTCTCTTCTAACCAAAGGAAGAAGCTCAAGCGGGATAGTTTGGATTTCTATTGGGATGAGCCATACTTATTCAAGATTTGCACGGATGGTATGATTCGTAGATGTGTCCCGGAGGAAGAACAATTGAGTATCTTAGACGCTTGCCATTCTTCACCTTATGGTGGCCATCATGGTGAGGTGAGGACCGCCTCGAAAGTTCTTAGTTATGGATTCTATTGTCCCACCTTGTTCAAAGATGCGTGTGATTTTGCAAAAAAGTGTGATGATTGCCAAAGAGCGGGCGGAATTTCAAAAAGGGATGAGATGCCTCTCAATACCATTCTTGAAGTGGATATCTTTGATGTTTGGAGCATCGATTTCATGGGTCCATTTGTTAGCTATTGTGGGAATACTTACATTCTCGTGGCGGTTGACTATGTCTCAAAATGGGTTGAAGCCATGGCTTTGCCTAATAATGAAGCCCGAAGTGTTGTTGCATTTCTTAGAAAGAGCATCTTCACAAGGTTTGGCACTCCTCGTGCGATTATTAGTGATGAGGGATCTCACTTTTGCAATAAAGCTTTCGACACATTGCTTTCCAAGTACGGTGTCAATCATAAGGTTTCGATCCCTTATCATCCTCAAGCTAGTGGTCAAGTTGAAGTCTCCAACAGAGAAATCAAAAGTATCTTGTCAAAGATGGTCAATGCAAATAGGACGTATTGGTCGAAGAAGTTGGATGGCGCTCTATGGGCTTATCGGACGGCTTACAAAACTCCGATTGGGATGTCTCCGTATCGGTTGGTGTTTGGGAAAGCATGCCATCTTCCAGTTGAGCTAGAGAACAAGGCCATGTGGGCTTTGAGGAAGTTGAACCTTGAATGGGATGTTGCAGCTAATCTTCGTGTTGAACAACTCAATGAACTCGATGAATTTAGATTCCATGCCTACTCCAGTTCGTCCTTGTATAAGGACAAGATGAAGTACCTTCATGACAAATATGCTCGTGGAAAGGAGTTCAATGTAGGTGATTTGGTTCTCTTGTTCAACTCCCGGTTACGTCTGTTTCTGGGAAAGCTTAAATCCAAATGGAGTGGACCGTTTGAAGTTGTGTTTGTGACCCCTTTTGGTGCTCTTGATTTGAAAAACAAAAATGGTGAAGTCTTTAGAGTTAATGGGCACTGGGTCAAGCATTATCTTGGAAAGTTTGATGACAGCCACATGGTGGCGCTTCTTCATCTCAAGTGATGTGGTAACATACGTCGTGCCGCGATGTTAAATCAGGCACTTCTTGGGAGGCAACCCATATCTTTTTCTTCTTGTTTTCTTTGATTTTCTTTATAGTGTAGGATTGATTTTTGTGCTAATTGGTTGTGAGATGTGCAGGGATTGTATTGATGCAGTACAAAACACGATGGAAAAATTGAACAAGTCTCTGAAGTTGCCAGTACGGTCGCACTACATTTTGTGCGGTCCGCACTGGTGTGACCAATGTGAGGACTCTCTGAAGTCTGCCACCGCGGCCGCGGTCTGTTTTGTGCGGACCGCAGAGGTTGCCTTCTCAGACATTTTCTAAACAAAACCCAGCGCGGACTGTGGTCCATTTTGTGTGGCCGCGCTGGTAGGTGAGTATGGGTCCCAATAGTTTTTCTATAAATAGACACCAAGGAACCCTGTTTACATTTTTCGTAAATTTTACACTCATAGAGACTAAACACTGTTCATCTTGAGCCTTGACCGTGATTGCTTGTTTTCATTGCCTTGTTACATTCCTCTTACAACCTGGTACATTAATCTTCCCCTTTGCTTGTTAATTTTGTTCATTACAGTTAATTTTTCATTTTATTCTTAGCATGTATTTCTTCCATCTCTCGTATTCTCTTCACTAGATTAGTTCATTGTTAGTTTATTAGGCTTAGGTAGTACAAAGTGAACTGGGTAAACATATGGAAACATAAATTAGGGACAAATGTAGGCTTAAAAGCAAAAATCTCGAACCCTAACTCAGTGCCATATTTGGTCACCCTCCGTGGACTACGGTCATGTTTGTGCATTCCGTCGTGCCCTTGTGCGATCCGCAGTACCACTTTGTGTGGATCACAGTAATGAACTTATGCAAGGTGACCTTAAGCCCAGCACGACCACACTGCATTTTGTGTGGTCCGCACTGGCCCACCGTGACCGCGATACCAGTTTGTGCAGTCCGCGGTGGTTAGATTCAAAGAGGGATATTCTGAGTCCCACCCCTGTGCGGACCGCGGTTATTTCTGTGCGGTCCGCGATGACTCTAGTGCGGCCGCACTCCTTTTTGTGCGATCTGTACTGGCCTGTTTCTGCAACTGTCTGTTTCTGTTCTATAATTCTTATTGCACTGATGTCTCACTATCTCTGCCGATACTAACAATGTTAGGTGCTTGTGCTTGCAGACAATGGTTAAACAACGAGGCAAAGGCTCAAAACAACCCGACCGAGGTGATTCCTCCCGGGAAGGGAAGCAAAGGTTGGTAAAACTCACTCCCCAGGATAGAAAAAAAAAATAAAGAACATGAGGAAAGCAATTAAGGCAGCTGACAGAGCCTGTGATCAATCGGGGAGTGAGTACTTGCCTTACCAAGACATCTCCTCTAACTCAGTTCCAACTCATTTCGTCTCGAACTTCGGATTGACTGATGATTCCCCTCCATAATCACCCATTGCCCAAGCTCCAGAGCATATACCTTCTGAGTCATCTGAGGGCTCAGCAGCCGGCAGTGGAAAGTACTCCACCTCCCCCACAGCTTCATTATCCGGGGAATGTGCATGCGGAGGTGATGAGGGAGATGAGGAGGTACCTGAGGGGGGTTAGCCTCAGGTTAGGAGGATTGCCCGTACTAGGAAACCTAAAGTCTGGGAGGATAGGTTTCTAAGCCAAGTAGCATACCACAAATTCAGGGAGTGGTGGCCGGTGCGAAAACTGATTTTGGAGAGGAGTTTCATAGATAGAGATCTTCTACCCCTAAACCCCAATGTGCATAGACAGTTTAGAACAAGAGTGGGGTGGGAGCACTTTATAGATGACTGCGGCGAGGAAAATGAACACTTGGTCAAGGAGTTTTACTATAATGTGGCCCACATCTTCAAGGGCTCAAAAGTGACTAAGGTTTGAAACAAAAAGGTGTTGTTCAATGGGAAGTCTCTGAATGAATATTTGGTCTTCAATGAGGAAGATGCGTCTCTCTATATGGCAAAGCTAGAGATGAGCGAGGAGGTCCGTACATGGTTAGCTCAGTACTTGGCAATCCTAGGTATAGTTCCGGAGTGGTTGACTGTTGGGGTAAAAATATTACGGAGGACCCTAAACTTTGAGGCTAGGGGTTGGGAGACGTTTATGTGCAGCCTATTAGACCCCACTTCCCAGGATTAGACTCTACCTCTCCACCGGGCTGTCCTAGTTTCTTCTATTATGGAAGGGTATCCCATCAATATGGGGAATGTGATGTCCCGCATCATCTCGACTGTGGGTACTGAGATTGACAGGAACTACCCTTTCCCCAATACCCTGAGCATGTACTTCAAAGATTTGAAGGTAGAAAAGAGGCGATTTGACATCAAGGTCAAGGCTACAGCTCCATTCTCATGGTATAGCTTGAGGGGAATAGACAACCCCAAGGACAAGAGCTACAAGGTACCCACTTCCGCCCCAACTGGCCAGTCTGAAGAGCCAGTTATAGTAGAGGCCCCCATTGAGCCTGCCTCTACCTCTACTGAGATGCCTCCCGGACCCTCCACTTCAGATATTCCTCCAGGATCTTCCATATCAGCTGGCCCAGAGATTCCATCTACTCGGGCCCATCCTATCACTGCCCACTGGCTGAGACAGATTCTTCAGAGTTTAAACAACTGGGTGTATACTATGTCATCCAAGTTATCTATCTTGACCTCCACCATTGCAGCTCAGTCGGCCCCTCAGCCAGCACAAGTCCCACAGTCTATAGAGGATGCCTTGAAGAAGATAATTGAAAACCAGGAGAAGATCCTCAGTACCCAGGCTGATTTGGCAAAGGCAGTGGATTCACATGGCAAGTCTCTAAAGGAGCTCGCCAAAGAGCACAAGAAGCTGCGCAAGACACGAACTTCTAGGGAGATCATGAAGAAGCTACGGGTGGATGTGGATAGACTGAAGGCAGACCAGTTGCCTTTAGACTTATTGGTTGAGGACCCAACTCTAGCAGTAGTGCCAGCAACAGATACATAGCCGGAGCAGTCACAGCGACCCCCGAAGAGGAAGAGGATGATCCCGAGTGCAGATGATGCCGTCATCCAGTTGGCGAACCCACCAGAGGCTTCATCCAGTCAACCACAGGATGTACCTGATCCACATCCTGTCCAGGTCTAAGCCCAGGTCCCAGCAACCGAGCAGTAGGATACCGGGAACCAGTCTGAGATTTTCGAGCATACAGAGGACCCAGGGACCGCCCATGATCCGACGCAGATGGACACGACTTAGGGAGTCTTCATATCCTTCCTCTATTTTATTTTTGGCGCTTATTTGATTTATTTGGCATTGGGGACAATGCCAACTTTTATTTAAGGGGGTGCGCCCTTTATCTTTGGATGACTGTATATATACTGATTTAGTTTATGCTTTCTTAATTTTCATTTGGTCTGTATACAAAGTTACATCATTGTATATATTCATTCCCCGTTGTATATTCAAATCTCCTATTGTATATATTCTTTCTATTTTCGCAAAAATTTTTCGTTTTTAGCTTCTTATTTATGTTCGTAGTTTTTTTGTTTCATTTTTTGTGCTTTCAATAAACCTTTGGTTTTCTTAATGCCACGGTTCTTTCCAAAGGTGGAGTATTGTGTGAACCGGGTGACTCTTCTCGATGATGGATGGTGTGACAACCTTCTTAAGGGTTTGAGTCCGTTTTTTTCGTTTTTAGTAGTTTATAGTTAAAGACACCTCAAGAAAAGCTTCGCTTGGGCCTAGCACATTTGCCATTGATCCCATGGTCAAAGACAAAATGTTGTGTTTAGGATGGTGAAAGTCATGACCTTGAGACTCTTGTGTTGACCGATAATCATCAAGTGGTTTTTCGGGACCATTGTGTGCTCAAATCGTATCTAAGGTCATTGTGGGCTCCCGACTCTATGTCTTTAGCAATCCTTTAGCTTGTGTGGTGAGAAATCGAATTACGAGTCCAAGACCCGAGCCATTGGTCTAGAACTTGCCCTGAATGTTTGTTGAGGCAAAATCTTAGGCGAAATTTGACTTGAGAAGTGATTATAGGCTCTCCTTGATCCAAATGATAGTCGAACAATTCCATAGCCTACAAATGATATGATCCCTAGTAAACCCTTTTGAGTCTTAAATCTTTTTCTTTCAGAAACCATGATACAGGCCTATACCCGTTCTAAAAGATACCCTCTCTTGGCACCCGATCTTTCCTTGAGCACATGGTAAAAGTATAAGTTTGGGGAGAGAGACAAGGAGGGGAACAAAGTGGCAAAAGGTACAAAAGTGAAGAAAAGGAAAGGGAATGAAAAAAGAAATAAAAGAAAAAGATAAAAAGGAAACTCAATATGGCAAAGAATAAAAAGGTATTCAAGAGAAGCAAAAGAAAGAAATGTGTGGAAAGTTGAAAAAGGAGAAACGTTTTGAATTGCATAAGAAAGAGCGACAGTGTTTCTCTCTAACCCCTTAGAAAGAAGTGAGAAGACTCAACGAGTCAAGAAAGCTGTGCCAAATCAATCAAAAGAAGTGCTTAAGGGAAGATGGAACCCACTTGAACAAAACATTTCCTACCCTGAACCAAAAGCTTTCACAATGACTCCACAAAAGCCCTATATGATCTTGAGTTGAATGAAGCTTACATTAGTGAATACTTACATAAGGGGCAAGCATGTGGTACTTAAAGGCGTACTTGAGACCTTTTCTTGAGAGAGATGAGTGAATTCCCATTAACTTCGGTTTGTGTGCCAATACTCTAAAAGGTGAGGTTCGCTTAGGGAGAGTTGAGGATATGTGAGTTTGGGTTCCACAATGACCAAAGTAATTGAGAGAGCTCTTTGATGTAATGAGTAAACACTTGATGCTGTTGTATCACACTTGATCCATGGTTTTTTAAAGGTTAAATGTTGTTAATGATCCATTTGTATTGAGGGAAATTGTTAGTCTCAATTGATGCTAGCTGAGGCTACTTTAGGATAGCTGAAAATACTTGAATTTTCCCTTAAGGGGTGAGTCTTATTTTGTTTACTTGAGGACAAGCAAAAGCTTAAGTTTGGGGGAGTGATAACGAGAGATTTTAACGTGTTTCATGCTCCTTCTTGCTTATGCTTTGATTATAAATTCTTACAAAATAGTCCCAAAAGGCTCATAAGTTGTGCTTAATTGCAGGTTTGATCAAAAAAGTGACGAAATATCAAAGATCATCTCAAAAGGAGTGAAATCTACTCAAGTACCAAAGACAAGGCAAACTAAACACAAACATGCCTAGTGCGACCGCACTAGGGGATTCAGAGAACTGGCAAATCAAGCTTCAAGGCAGTGCGACCGCAATCGATCTTGCATGGTCAACACTGAAGGCTCCGCAGCCGCACTACCATTTTGTACGGTCCGCGGAGGAGAAGAGAGATGTCCAATTCCAACTTCAAACCCACGCGGTCCGCGATCATGTTTGTGCGGACCGCGCTAGTTTCCTCCGCGGCCGCGGTCCATTCTGCGCGGTCCGCAGAGCCTGAGTTTGGAGAGCCAAGGCTTCAAGTCCAAGAGCCTAGTGCTGCCGCGGTCCATTTTGAGCGGTCCGCACTGAGCCTGCAGGGGTATTTTTGTCCAGGTTTTCCAGCTTAGTATAAATAGAACATTTTTCCATTTTTAGGGTATCAGTTATTTTCCAAAACAAAGTTGCGCTCGTGAGAAGCTATTGAGTAGCCACTTTTGGCATCTTAACTTAGATTTAACAATAGATTCTCTGTATTTACATTAGCTTTTAATTAATATGTCTTGTTATTCATCTATTTCTCTATTTTCTTCTTCAAGCATGAGTGGCTAAACCCATTAGCTAGGGTTGTGCCTCAACCCTAGTGTGGGTAATTGATGGGTGTTGCCATCTAGGGTTAGATTGACTATGGGTGTTTGCTATTTGGGTCAATTTTGTGGTTTAATCTATGAATTGGTGGTTGCAAACACTGGTTTGTGCTAAGTTGACTTGGCTCTTCTTGAGAAAGAGAGCCTAAGTTTCCAAATTTGACCCAACAAGGAATTGAGATGAACTCAAGAGAATTGATAGTCCCAATTAAAGGGTTAAACCTCGAGAAATAATTACCCGACTTGAACCCTAGTTGTTTGAGCTAATTTGCCTACACATCTGGTCTCGAGAGAGTCAATCGGGCAAAATCACTCTCTCTACCGAGAGGTGTGAGAGTGGGTAAAATTGTGCAACGGTTATAGCATATTTCCCCAATCATGTCAATCGAACCTTAGAAGCATTTACCTGTATTAGCCACCTAGGTGAAAGTCACTACCCTAGTGCCTTTCTACCCATTAGATACAACTCTAGCAATTTTCTCATTAGCATAATTTAGTTCTAATTAGTAGTTGATAATATTAGTTTGTTAAAGAAAAATCAAAGATGTTTGGAAGTGACATTTGGAACAATTACACGACTCTAGTCTAGACAGATACTCAACTCTCTTCCTAGCTCCCTGAGGAATTCGATCCCGATACTCATATCAGGTAAAAGCTATTGCAACCCTCTCTTCCTACTTTGTAGTAGTGCGGAGTTGGCAGCGATTAACAACTCGTCTTTTATTTTTCCTAGGTTTTCTTCTAATGTGAGTTGTGTGTGATCAACTTTCTTTTTACATGTTCCTAATTTCAGTTTTAAATTTTCAGATCTTAACTCTATGACAGTGGTGTCAAGTTCATGAACCTGGTTGTTTAACTCAATATTTTTACTATCACTTTCACTAGCCCTAAGTTCAAGATTTTTGCACTTAGCTTTCAAAATCACACACTCCTTAGACAATTGTTCCTTTTCATTGTTTAGATCCTCAAATTCATCAATGAAATCCAGGAGTAACTCAGATAATCTTTCTTTAGATAAAAATTTAATCTTGTCTTTGAGATGAATTATACTTACCTCAGATTCCTCATCGGATTCTCCAATTGCCATAAGTGCTTGTTCATCTCCATCTTCATCCTCTGAGTCCTCATCTGAGCTTTCTCCCCAGGCAGCAACCAGAGCCTTTGTTGATCCTTTATTCTTCTTGGGTTGAACCTGTTCCTTCTTCATGTTCCTTCGTTTAACTCTTTCCTTCTTCCATTCAATTTTCCATTGAGGGCAGTTTTTATATGGTGATCAGTCTTCCTACACTTGTAACACCCCTCATTGGTTTGTTTTTCAGGAACCTTTGGTTTGCTGTAGCTTCCACTTCTTGAAGGACCCTTTTCCTTTCATTAGGTACTTCTTGAAGTCCTTTGTGATCATGGTCATTTTATCCTCCTCTAGATCAGTACCTTCGGTGATTCTGAGTGCCAGACTCCTTTCCTTTTTGGGTGCATCCATCTCTATGGTTTGCCTTCTAAGTTCATAGGCAGTGAGATTTTCAATTAGCTCATCCAACTTAAGAGTGACAATGTTCTTTGGTTCCTGAATAGCAGTGATTTTGCTTTCCCAAGAGACTGGCAGAACCCTTGTCAAAATCTTCTCAACTTTGTCTTTTTCAAGAATAACCCTTCCAAGAGACTTAAGTTTATTTGTCAGTGTGGTGAACCTTGTATACATCTCCTAGATAGTTTCCCCTTCCTTCATGGTGAAATTCTCATATTGAGAATACAACATTGTTCCTCTGGACCTCTTCACTTGAGGTGTTCCTTCTTGAGCCACTTGCAAAGTATCCCAAATTTCCTTAGCAGTAGTACATCTTTGAATTCTACTGTACTCGTCTGGACCAAGTTCACATATAAGCCATTTTTTGGCTTTAACATTCTTTTCTTATTTCCTCAAGTCCTCAACATTGCAGCCAACTCTTGTTTTTGGCACATCTACTCCTTTAGCATTCTTTTTTCATGGTAGCTAGGGGACCATCAGTGACAATGTCCCATAACTGATAGTCTTCTCCGATGATGTGATCTCTCATCCTATTTTTCCACCAAGAGTAGTACTGGCTATTAAAAAGTCGAGACCAATCAGTGGATTGCCCTTCCCACTTTCCATATGATGCGCTCATCTTGATCTGTTCCTAAGGTGTTAGATTCTTCAAGGATAACCTGCTCTGATACCAATTGATGTTTTATACTTCAATATCACACAAGAGGGGGGTGATTTGTATGGTGACTAATTTTTTGCTTAAACTGATTATGGAAGGACCTGGTTCTTCTATGTGTTCCTTCTGCTACTGTTGCGGAATAATAAATGTTGAAAGTAAAGAACACAAATATTTTTACGTGGAAAATACCCGGCACAAAAGGTAAAAAAAATCATGACCTACTACTTAGTAGAATTTTCCCCAACACTGCACTAAATCACTAAGGCAAAGCAGCATTTACAAAACTCTTTGTAAACCTAAGTATTACCTCTAATCTCGTTGTAGCAACCAACCTCTAACTGTTCGACAACGTCAAGTTAACTCTAACTTGAATACTCAAAGTACCTATTATAATTGCTTCTAGATAAAGCTGAAAGGTATAATATGAAATGCCTACTACACTTTGAACTAGAAATAAAGAAAGACACATAAAACTCTTTATGAAGCTGGTTCTTCAATCTGGCTCATGTAGCGTCATGTTTGCACACTTGAATCACACATGAACTACTTCCAAAAAGCTTTGCTATCCTGCAATTTATAGAGTTAGTAGATGAAGAAATAACTAGAAGGAAGAGTTCTAGTTGATTTCAACTTCTAACTCCTTCCCTATCTGGATAGTGTTCTCTTTGAGTAAGGAGTTATTCTCTTTATCAATTATGCAACCTTTTCGATCAGGAGATATTAAATACAGCAAGTTAAGCTTATATCCTTCACATGCATCCCACATGCTCGAATTTGACTGTTTTTGTGCACCTGAGAGATGGACCTGAGGGATGGACCTAGTTCATGCCTGATCTTCCTTTGTCAATCTTCAAAACTAACCTTCATTTGGGCCAACAGAGTCAGAGTTCGGGGGCATGACGCCCGCCCTCGAAAATATTGGGGTCATAGCCCGGGATCGATCCTAGCCCAGAACGACCTCAAAGAACACTGTCGGGTAATCAGACGCGACCAATAGAAGGCTGTAATATCCGCGACTGGCCGGATATCACGGTGTTGATGTCGCCACATATCGATGAAAAACTGACAATTCGTTAAACGAAAGATTTTTTATCTTTTGTGGAATTGTACCTAGAGTGGGGTTCTCCTACTATATAAAGGGGGTCTGATAATCCATGAAACACATTGTATCACGCATTCCAAAATAATATATTATTATTTTTTCTGTTATTTAGCTCTTTTTCCTGTTCATTAGTGTTGGCTATTGCGAGCCCGGATTGAAGGTGAATATTTCACTAAGGCTAAAGCCTTCCTCCTCGCGTGGTTTGAATTCAATTTATATTTTCTTGTTCAATCTAATTCAATTTATCGCTTTCTGTCAAATTAACCCACGTATCCTTAAAATCACTTACAAATTTAATTATTATCCGATTTTGAGGGTAAATAGTTTCGCACCCACCGTGGGACTAAGGATAATAGTGGCTATTTGATACAAAATTCTATAACACACCCTATTTTACACTTGTTCTTTGAAGTGTCCTTAATTTCAGGCCAAAGTTCAAAATGTCAAACTCCCAATCAGCCCCTCTAAACGTGGATGCTGAGTTTGGTCACCACGACGAGAACAATAATATAGCACCCGGTAACGAGGTACCCCCAGTCGATCTCGGCGGAGTTCCGGCTGCGGACCCTCGATTCCAGCTTGCATGTCGCCATCAATGCTAATTTGCCAACCGATCCTGAGAACAACGTTCGCAGGGGAGCCCGATTGATTGCTCAAAATGCGTGCGACGATGAAGGATATGGGATTAACTTGCGGGTAATCTTCGAAATATTACAAGCTCAACAGGCAGCGATGGCCCAGCTGCAGAACCAAAGCCGTACCCCGAGCAGGGTTTAGCCCAAGCCATCCTGGGGAGCTATCCACAGAAATGAACCGATCACGGAGAGGTCGAATGAAGATAAACTCGGGACTAATCCCGAGATCATAAAGATGCTCGAGGAGCTGACAAAACGGGTAGAATCGGAAGAAAAAAAAATCGAAGCCAATGACTAAAAAGTGGAAACCTATAATTCTAGGGTCAATCAGATCCTAGGAGCACCGCCGATATTAAAGGGCCCAGATTCCAAAAAGTTCATTAAAAAACCTTTCCCTCCGAGCGCCGCTCCGAACTCAATCCCTAAGAAGTTCTGCATGCCCGAGATTCCTAAGTACAATGGAACAACAAACCCGAATGAGCATGTGACCTCCTACACGTGCGCCATCAAAGGGAATGACTTGGAGGATGATGAGATCGAATCTGTCCTGCTGAAAATGTTCGGGGAAACCTTTTCCAAAGGGATCTATGATATGGTATCACAACCTACCCCCTAACTCTATTGACTTGTTTACCATGCTTGCAAACTCCTTTGTGAAAGCATATGCCAGGGCCATCAAGGTCAAGACCAGGAAGTCGTACCTCTTCAAAGTGAAGCAAAGAGATAATGAGTCAGAGAATTTGTGTTCCGATTTTAAATGGAACGGATGGACCTGCCTCTGGTCGCGAATGATTGAGCCGTTCAGGCCTTCAACCAAGGACTCAATATCCAAAGCTCGTTGTCTTTACAGCAGTTGAAGAAAAATCTAATAGAATATTCAGTTGTAGCTTGGGCCAACGTAAATAACCGGTACCAATCAAAATTTCGAGTTGAAGATGGTTAGCTTGGTGCCCCTTCCAGGTCCATTTATCTCGCCGGAACTATTGACAGGGTCAAGAGAGACATTGATCCTGAACCAAGATCAAGAAAGGATCATTATCAACCATACAATGGGGACCGAAGAGGTAATAGATCTGGGCAAAATCCCATGAGAAGTGAAAGGAGAAGCGACCGAAGTCAAAATAATCGGGGACTCATAAGAAAAAATAGTTTCAACAGGCCCATCGAGCCTAAGGAGGCATTGAGGTTATCAGAGTAAAATTTTAACGTTGATGTTGCTGCCATCATATCCGCCATCGGACACGTCAAAGACACCAAGTAGCCTTGACCCCTACAGTCCGATGACCCCAACCTTATGTGTAAGTATTGTCACACCTCCTTTTTACCTACACCCCCGAAAAGAGTGTATAAGGGAGTTTTTCCAACTTAAAGTGACAATCGAAACGTGATTATTTTATTTAAAATTAGAGTCTCCACTTGGGATAATTTATGGTGTCCCAAGTCACTGGTTCAAATCCCGAATCGAGGAAAAGATTGACTCTGTATTACAGTTCGCGAACCAGAAATTCGAGTAAGGAATTTTGTTAACCCGGGAGAAGGTGTTAGGCATTCCCGAGTTTCGTGGTTCTAGCACAATCGCTTAATTGTTATATTCAGCTTAATTATCTGATTTTAATTACCTGTTTTAACCTTTGTGCAGTTTAGCTTTATAACCGCTTTTAACCATTTTTTGAAACATTGCAATGTTATTTAAAATATGTCTTGAACCACGTCACATAAATGTACCCGCAATCCGCAACACATTTTATCTAACGTTGTTGAGATTTGGATTTTGGGTCACATAAATGCGCACCCGAATTTAGGAAAGTAATATTATTAGACTAACGCGCCTAAAGCAACTACGCGTTTGCAACTTTGCGAGGGCCATGAAAATTTTCTAAATGGCACGCCTCGATTTCTACCTTTAAAAGAAATAGCATCTACTAAATAAATTATGGATATGCATATTCAAAACCAATTTGAAACTAAGTATTACAACTATGCCACAGAACCGTACCCGTAGCCCTGATAATTTTATTGCAACGCGCCAAAACATACTACTAAGTGTATTTTGGTGATCATTTCCTAAGGATGCTCCTAACAACAGAATAATTAAAAGAGAAACAACACGAAATTAACACAATCATTCTTAGGCTCGAAATCCCTTCTCATAATTAACTGACCCCCATAATTCTTGTTTTAAGCCAACAAATACTAACTTACAAAATCTTTTCGTCCGTCACTTCTCAGTTCAATCGTTCAGCAAACCAAATCAATAAGAGCTAATTAACTTGTCCAAATGAAAATTGGAAATGGACTAAGTCACTAACAGATGTTAGGAAATTTAACTACAACATGATATGAATCCATTGATCATTATTGAAATACTTACACCCAACACATATGAACAGACAATGTAATGATTAGTCTTCCTTTAAAACTAACAAATTTTTCAACCCCATTCACACAATGCGCCATTAATTCAATGATCTAACTCAAAAGATGGTCTCAATTAAAATCAAGAGAGTCTAGCAAATGAAGGAATTCACGTTCATCATGGATAAAGATTTTACATAGAAAAATGATCATAGTGCGTTCATTCCCACCAAAACTGTTCTTAGGCATCATATAAGAAAAATTAAAGTAGGGTAAGAGATGGACCTCAAATGAATATATAGTTGCCTTCAAATATTATTACCAGAAAAGATATTCTCATCTGGAAATGATCGAAAACTAGCAAACAGACCTTCGAACCATGAGCAGAATTAACAAACGAACGCTCTCGTCGGACCCGAACTCGAACCGGCGACCTCGACAGAACTTCGTTGAACTTTAATCGGACTGCCTCGCTTTCCCTCCGTCTATCTCTCACTGTGTTTCAGTGACCTCTTGTTGCTTCCCTATCCATGTATGTGTGTGTGGTCGTGGAATGCTTTTGAAGGAGGTCGCTGGTGTTATGGGTTGTTTTCTGGCGATCTGGTTGAGTCGTTGGCGTGAGGAGGAGGACGAGGGGAGGTTGTTTTGGTTGATGAAGGTTTAGAGTCGACAGCTGTTGTGTGTTCGATGTGAGGGATTTGCTGGTTTTCCGGCGAGTTCTGTGATGAGGGAGTGGTTGGTGGTCGACTGGTTCGCCGGCGATTGCGATGGCATTGAAAGAGTGGAGGAGCTCCGG
The DNA here is from genome assembly GCF_000393655.2 of Nicotiana sylvestris. Classification (NCBI taxonomy): domain Eukaryota; kingdom Viridiplantae; phylum Streptophyta; class Magnoliopsida; order Solanales; family Solanaceae; genus Nicotiana; species Nicotiana sylvestris. The sequence continues at coordinate 160,923,653 of NC_091060.1, read as the reverse complement.
CGTGTTTGAGTGGTGTGGCTAGATCTCTTTGGTCTTAAGGTGCTAGGGTTGGTTTTATGTCTTCATGAGGAAGATGAAGTTATGGAATGTGGGGTCGTTTGGAGAAGATGGAGTCGGGGGGTGGGGGTCTCTCTGGTGTTGATTTGTGAAGAAGAAAATGAACGGGAGGGTCAGCTTTTGAGAAGACGATGCGCAGCCTTTGGTCCCTTCTTTCAGCATTCTTTTATAGTGTAGAGTCTAGGTCTATATAGTTGTAGGGTTTTTAGGTTAAGGGGTATGGGCCTAAGAATTATGGGCTAGGTCCAAAATTATGCCTAAAATGGGTTGTTCGAGCCCAAGTTCTATTCTTTTCCTGCGAACGAGATTAAAAATACGGTCCTATTTATTAATTAATCCTACTATTCAAATAATTATTAAAATAAAACTAACCATTAAAACAAATCTATTTTTGGTATTTTCAAATATCATATTAAAATAAAAATACGATACTATTTTATATATATATTTAGATTAAAAATGACTACAAAACATTAATGAACCTATTTTTGTAATTTTTTTTCTTGTAATAAAATAAAGTAAAAGAGTCAAAATTACTTAAAATATCTATATTATGCCTAAATTAAATATTTACGCTCTAAAGTATGAAAAATCTTGGGGAGGGTCAAAAATCACATGTCAACAACAACCCCTCTTTGACTGGAAAGACGTAGTATTTTCAGACAAAGAATGACTAGACAGGTTTTTTACCCGACCCTTATTTGGAGAGATTAAAACTAAGAGAAAAGGGGCATTTGACCGAGCCCTGGTATCTGAGCTGTCTATATATCCTTGGCTATAAAGGAATCATGTCACGTGTAGTTCAGAAGTTACTGAGGTGATGGAGTATACCGAGGTGGAGAGTCGGTCGAGGTGCCGTTCCGCCGAGGTTCTGGTCCGTAATCCTGTTATTACATCAAAAATCAAAACATGAAAAAGACTAGCTAAGCCTTATCAACTATGAGTTACAAGATTCCTATCTATAAGTCTTCTGAAGCTTGATCCTGAGTCTTGAGTGGTTCTTCATGCAGACTTTAGATTTGAACCTGAATGCTTGCTAGTTGCAGGTGCTAACTCGTTCTTTTTCAGATTTTCGGACCAAGACCGGACATGTAGTGCTTGTGACCTCGGCCATGTCTTGAGCAGCTCACATCCTTCATCAACTTCTGTATTTGGGTTAACTTGTTGCCTTTCTCTCTTTTTCCTTTATTGTGACTAACTTCTGTTGATCATCTAGGACTGCTGACTCGCATTCTTGATGCGATATTCTTTTGTTACTGACCTGAATTGCATTCTGAATTGAATTCCTTTTTTTTCCAGGTGGGCGCCTGATTGCTGAACTTGAACCGTCTTCTCTTGTTATTTGACACTGTTTTCCCTTGCACCTTGAACCATTTTCCCCTGAAACTTGAACTGTCTTCCTTCGAAACTGCTTTCCCTTGAAACTCGAGTTGTCTTTCTTCGACACTGCTTACCCTAGAAACTTGAGTTGTCTCCCCTTGTTCTCCAGGTGGGCGCCTGATTACAGCAAAACAAAGAAATTTTTCTACCCCAATTTTTACTAGGAAGATTTGTGAGTTGTTAGCAAAATTGTAAACCACTTGTACTATTGATGCAATGATGAAAGTAAACTAAAGAATAGACTAGGAAAACTATAAACTAAGCTTGACTAAAGTAAAAACTGACCCTATTCTCCAGACGGGGCCCCTGACTACTAACTTGAAATGTATTCCCTGCTCTTCAGGCGGGCTCCTGATTACTGAACTTGAAATGTATTCCCGGCTCTCCAGACAGGCTCCTGACTGCTAAACTTGAATGTATTCCCTACTCTCCAGGCGGGCTCCTGACTGCAAACTTGAAATGAATTCCCTGCTCTCCAGGCGGGCTCCTGATTGCTGACTTGAAATGTATTCCCTTCTCTCTAGGTGGGCTCCTGACTGCTAACTTGAAATGCATTCCCTGCTCTCCAGGCGGACTCCTGACTGCTGACTTGAAATGCATTCCCTTCTCTCCAGGCGGGCTCATGACTACTGACTTGAAATGTATTCCCTACTCTCCAGGCGGGCTCCTGATTGCTAGCTTGAATTGTATTCCCTGCTCTCTAGGCAGGCTCCTGATTGTTGACTTGAAATGTATTCCATGCTCTCCAGGCGGGCTCCTGACTTCTAACTTGAAATGTATTCCCTGCTCTCCAGGCGGGCTCCTAACTTCTAACTTGAAATGTATTCCCTGCTCTCCAAGCGGGCTCCTGATTGCTGACTTAAATGTATTCCCTGCTCTCCAGGCGGGCTCCTGATTGCTAACTTGAAATGTATTCCCTGCTCTCTAGGCGGGCTCCTGATTGTTGACTTGAAATGTATTCCCTGCTCTCTAGGCGGGCTCCTGATTGCTGACTTGAAATGTATTCCCTGCTCGCTAGGCGGGCTCCTGACTTCTAACTTGAATGTATTCCCTGCTCTCCACGGGGGCTCCTGACTGCTAAACTTGAATGTATTTCCTGCTCTCCAGGCGGGCTCCTGACTGCTAAACTTGAATGTATTCCCTGCTCTCCAGGTGGGCTCCTGATTGCTGACTTGAAATGTATTCCCTGCTCTCCAGGCGGGCTCCTGATTGCTGAACTTGAACTACTTCCCCCTGTTCTCCAAGCGGGTACCTAATTTCAACAAAAATAGACAAAACAAAGAAAACTTTTCTGCCCCAGTTTGGTAGCTGGGCACATATGCGAGTGTTAAACTGAATTATATTACCAAATATTACTAAGAATTTGAAAACTAGGTCCCCTTGTCCAGGGAGGGGGGTCCTGACAACTCTTAATTAAATGAATTTTAAATCTAAGTTATATCTTCTAAAGGTGTGACTTCTGCTAAATCTTGTTATCTAAGAGGGTCTTAAACTACTCCCTATTATCTAGGAGGGTCCTGAAACTCAAAAGTCAAATGACAATTTTAAAGCTAAATTATATCTACTAATGGTACATCTTATGCTAAGTCTTGTTATCTAAGAAAGTACTAAAGCTACATCCCATTATCCAGGAGGGTCCTGAAAACTCCTAACTACATCCTATCTTAAACATGCAAACTTTGAAACCAACTTATATTTCTTGGGGTACGTTTATGCTACTTATGATTGTTTCGATTTTTAAACTATGTCCCATTTTACATGAGGGTCCTTAAAACTCCTAATTGAATCCTATCTTAAACATGCAAACTTCGAAACCAACTTATATTCCTTTGTGGTACATTTATGCTAGATTATACTACTCATGATTGCTTTGAATTTTAAATTAGGCCACATTTTTCAGGAAGGTCCTGAGAGTTTACGGTCAAACCTGTCTGGTGCTTGCTTTTCCTTGCGGAGGGTTTCTCCGAAACAAACGAAATTTTCTTCCCCTGTGTCAAATCAAAGAAAAATCTTGTCAGTTTAAAATGCGGTGGTTGGTTTGTGACCTTGACTTTGAGGGCGGTTGCTCCTTCACTTCTCATGATAACCGATTTCCACTCGAAGATCTTACTTGTTCCTTGGCTAATCACTTTCTTTGTTATCCTTATCATATAAAATAACTCTTCTTCGTTCAGACCCAATACCCTCTATTTGTTGCATTACTCATGAACAGACATTTACCAACCTTAGTGTCTCACATGAATCCCAAAGCATGTCAATTACCGTCCACTTAATGTGCATGCTGTTCTTTCCTGACTTAACCCACTGGCATTGCCTTGAGGTTTGTTGCTCCTTCACTTGCCATGATAACTTTGATTTCTGCTCAGAGGACCTCGCTTGTCACTGATTAAACACCTTTTGTCAATCTTACCACAGAAAATACCTTTGATTCGTTCACCAAACCCCTCCATCTTGTTGCATTGTTCATGAATTGATATGCTACAAACCCTCGTGTTTCACCAGAAATACCTTTGAGCCGTTTACCTAGCACCCTCTATCTGTTGCATTGTTCCTGAATTGATGTGTACCAAACCTTTGTATTTCACAAGGGTCCCAAAGCATGTTGATTGTTACCAGCTCAGTGCGCTTGTCGTTCTTTCCTAACTTATGCCATTTTGATATGCTGGCCAGATCCCGTTTTGTGCAATTGGAAAGCTAGTGGAAAATTTTGAAGTCATTTGTCACTTATTTTGACCAACAGACTCAGGAAGAGGAAGTAAACAAGACAAAAGGAACAGAGTAAAGGACAAAGGAAAGAGATGATTCCTAACAATAAAACTACAAAGTAGAAACCTATCAGATGAGGTTACCAACTCTAATGACCATGACATGCACATGTTGATTAAGTGGCCTAATATGTCAAACAAGTCTGATGTTCAACTCTTGTTATACTCCTGAACCGTGAAATTGGACTTCAATGCTCTGATTATCCAATCTGATTCACAATCCTTATTCGACTTGTAGTGCCCGAAGGGTTTTCACCATCAAGACTCTCTCATTCTGTTCTTTATCTCAACTTACCATCGCCTTACGGTGCCTGCGAGGGTTTTACCAATAAGACTCTCTCATTTTTGGATTTCTCTCAGCTCTCGTCGCCCTACGGTGCCCATGAGGGTTTTCACCAATAAGACTCTCTCATTTTCATTATTTTTTTGCTTGGACCAGAGTGTTGCCCCTGATATGAATTACCTCTCCTTACTTGACTTGGATTCTCTCGAAGACTGATCGGAAGGTCTTTCATTGGACCATAACGTGGACTTTTGGATAGGGTTAAAAAGAAAGGATATTAAAGGCTCAAAACAATTCACATGGGTTCAAAATTACAACTTTCGGAATTAGATTTCTGATAACAACCACAACTTCTGCCCTAGTTTCTTTCTTGGGGACTTTTGGATTTTTATTTTGATGAGACCGAACCGTGAGGCTGCCTACGTATCCTTAAAAAGAATCGGATCGAACGTAGTTCATGTCATAGAAATTACTTTGTTGTTGTGATTTTCTCTTTTCTCTTTCTTTTCTTTCTCTTTTTTGCTTTCTTTTTCTCTTTTTGTTGTTTTTCTTCTCTTTTTTTCTTTTCATTCTTTTCTTTCTCTTTTTTTTCCTTTTTTATTTTTTCGATTTTCATTTTTCTTCTCTCCCTTTTCATTCTTTTCTTTTCTCCTATTCTTTTACTTATCTTTCACGCTTGTGTTTCTGATCTTTGCTACGGATTCCGAAAGAGGGGTATGAAAGAAAATAAATAAGGTTCAAAGGGGTAACGAAGGATAAGGTGTTTAGATAGAAGAACAAAATGCCTTCGTCATTCCAATCTTCAAAACATGCCAAATGCAAACAACACAATTAAACAAACCAAGGAAAACATTCGTAACATCTTTTGATTGCGCCAGACTTGATGACCATATCCACACATTCGCCTTCTACATCTGTTACATACAAAGCACCATTGGACAACACTCTCACTCTCACCACCACAAACGACCCCCTACAAATTTGGGGCAAACTTGCCGTTATCTTCACCCGATGCAGCATGATGCATTTCAATAGTATATTTTTATGTTCTATCTGCCCCTAGTTTCACACAATCGGGCTTGGAGTGATCTCAAAATGCCTTTACTTATTTCCCTCAAATGTCCCTATCATCTTAAAACTTTTTTCATTCAGCTTCATGACTAAACTGACCTTTTAAGACCAAGCTGAGAATTATGCATGTCATGTTACTAGAGTCAACAGGAAAAGAACTATAAAAGAAAAGAGAACTAAACGAAAATGACTAGAAATCACAGAAAATAGAAAATTGCATTAGACAGATGATGAAAGGGTTTGGACAACAAAACAAATAAACTAAACTGGGGTTACGAACCTAGAACAAACCTAGACAATGCTAAACAGGTTACTATGACTAAACAAACTAGGCAAAATAAAAGGATAGAAAGGTTCGAGTCACAAGACAATATACGGATTACAACCCTGAAATAACCCGGACAACAAAAATGACAACAAAATAAACCACCAAAAACTCCTCCCTGGATAACCAAGAAAAGAGCGTCTTTCCAATCATCAAACTCAACATCTTAGCCACTGACTTCTACATCAACAATACTAGGACCTTCACACGTCTCCATCACATTGTTCTTAACAGATTGCCTTTGGGTTCCCTTTACCTGCTTGTTCTTAGGATCAACCTCTGATAGCACTGAAAGCTTAGTAGCACGTAGACCTCCGAGGCTCCTAGAAAAATTCTCACATTCCTTTTCAAAATAAACCATACCCACCATATGCGTCTCATTGTGCACAAGCGATGGACTTTGGCTAGTGTCTGCTGCATCTGGATTTTGCACGACAATGTCGCCTGCATCAATAAGCTTCTGAATCGCATTCTTCAGATTCCAACACTTCTCTATATCATGCCCCGGGGCATCTGAGCAATAGGCACACCTTTGAAAAAAATCAAACTTCTTTGGAAGAGGGTTTATCATTTTTATCTGGGTCGGCTTCAACATGTCCAATTTCCTTAGCCTCTGGAACAGACTGGCATATGACACTCCTAATGGAGTGAATGTTTTCTTCTTCTGTAACCTCTCGTTCTTAAAGGCTTGACTAGGCCAGAAACCTGATCCAGGGGGGTTTTGATAGGCTCGTGGGGGTAGATAGGCATTTTGTGGAGCTGGGTACTGGGAGAGTGATGTACGACTTTGGGAGTTCTGTGGAAAAAAGTGGCATTGGGGAGGATCATCTGGTGCATAAGGATATCCACGGGGACGATGTCGAGGCTTGAAGTGTTGATTGGGAAAGCCCATTGGATCATCTTTTCTGTTTTCTTTCTTCCACCCAAGCTTACTAGGGTGTTCTGAATGTCTTTCGAACAACTCATGATTTTTCCTGACTTGATTCCCTCTTCTACTAGATCCCCTATTTTTAACACATATTTGAAAGGCTTCCCCAGGGCCGAGATCAAATGACTGAAGTAGGTGGGCCCCTGGGCTTGTAGGAAAAGCTTGACCATTTCTTCTTCACTAATCGGGGTATTGACTCAAACAGCTTGCTCCCTCCATCTGAGACCAAACTCCCTAAAGCTTTCCTCCGGCTTCTTTTCCATTTTATATAGGGAGGAGCGGTCTGGGGTAACACCCGATCTGTATTGAAAGTATAGAACAAATATTTGAGCCATGTCACCCAATGTAGGCCACTTACCAACATCTTGACGATTATGCCATTCCAAAGCTTCCCCAGTCAGGCTCTCACTGATGTACGCCATCAACAAATCATCTTTCTCGCCAACACTTCTCATTTCACTGCAATAATCCCTCAAATGGGATACCGGATCTCCACACCCATCATACAAGTTAAATCTTGGCACTTTGAATCCCGCGGGCAGGCGAACGTCATGGGGCACAGAAAGTTCTTTGTAACCCATGCTACCTTGGTCTCCCCCTCCTTATTTGTTCTTTAAGGATTGTTCTATGCCTTTCAGCCTCCTGGGTATCCCATCTCGCCCTTTTCTTCCTGTGAACTCTTCATTTACAACATGAGGCCCATCCCGCGGACCCTGCTTGTATGAGTTGGGAACCTTGTGGGCAACCTTTGAGGGGTAATATTGGGCATCATAAGTTTTGAGTGGGTGTTCATTGTTGGGGATGGTGGATAAGACAGGAGGGCAATTTTTGGGAAAGGTAATTGGAAGATGAGTGACGGAGCTACTAGGGTGGTTGAGAAAGCCATGATAAGCAGGTGTATCTGGAGAGTATGGGGGATCATCTAGCACTGTGACCGGTGTTTGGGTTAGGGTAGAATTTAGGAAGCTAGGTGGTGGCGGGGGTGGTGCCTTCCCAGTCATCCAAGCCTGATACATGTCCGCCATGTGTTGTCTTAACATCTTTACCTCTTCAATCAACCCATTGTCCTGTTCACACAACTGCTTTCAAGCACCAGTATCAACCAACTCAGTTCTGTTGTTGTCTGCCATTGCCTTTTGACCTTATGTTGTAGAGAAGAGTTACCACTTTAAAAAAAACCATAAACCAACCACCTTTCTGCTATGAAGATATCAAAAGGAACAAAATGGGGTCATCCCATTAGCGTTAGGGCATTTAACACCAAAAAATCACATTGCGTGCAATGCACCTAACAACAATTAATGGTTCTAGAGTGACTTCGAGGGTCATAAGGTCACTTGGCATCATCCCAATATGTCCATTTGAATCTTCTCTTTTCTTTTCTTTCCTCGCACTTCTTAGCTCACTCATTTTCTTTCCCCCTTTCTTTCTGATTGTCGCTCTTTTCTTCCTTCTCAATTCTCACCTCCCATAATTTCACCATCTTTTTCTCTCTTTTTTTTTCCTTTTTAAAAAATAATAAAAAAAATGATTCGATCGAACCCTATGTAGGTTGCCTACGTATCATGATGCCATATGAATCAGATCTTTGCGTAGTTCGGAAAGATCAGGAATAAAGGAAACAAACTGACGTTATCTGTTTCTTTTTCTTTTTCTTTTCTTTTTACCTTAATGACTACTCTGCTGAGAAAAGAGAAATAAATGAAGCAAATCTTTTTTGAATTTTCTAAACTTAATGTTATATAACCTATTTTAAACTCAAGCTTAACGGGTTTTTTTCTTTTCTTTAAAACAAATACTCTATTAAGGAAAAACTCTAGAAGAGAAAGATATTTTTTGATTCCTTTTTTTAAGGAAGAAAATCTAAAGAGTGAACCACAGAAAAATATTTAGAATTTTCATTTGATATTCTGATGCAAGGTTTCGAAACAAGCAATGAAAAAGATAAAACAAAATAATTTTGGATTTCAATTTTGATTGCCTAAAGAAGAATTTCTAATGATAAACAAATGATAAAGTATATTTTTTTTCTATGTACAATATCCTAAAGTTCTAATGAAAATAAAAAGAAATTTGTGTTTTTATTTTTCACTTATTTCCCCAAGAAACACCTCAAAAGAAAATCTTTTTGGATTTTGGAATTAATACCTTAAAGAAGGATTTTAAAGAAGTGCTAAAAGAAAATTCTCTTTTTTTTGAATTCTGGTCCTAATATAGTAGAGGAAATATAAAAACAATTCATTTTAAGTCCTAGATATTAATTGCCAAAAGGAAAAACAATCTCAAAAGAGAATTTTTTTTTATTTCTTATAACAAAACGCAAATTTTCTTCTCTTTTTTTTCTGGATTTTCGACTTGTAACACATTTCCACATACAAAATAAGAAATACAATAACAAAAGACTCGACAAACTTAACCTGACTATTACAAACTCTAACATCACCTAAAAGACTAAATACTACTATACAGGATTAGAAAATAAAACAAACAATTGACTAAAAACATAAAATGGCTCCTTGAGCAGCTCCTGAATGCAGTGATACTGGGGTATCTGTCGTGCTCAAACTCCAGTAAGTAGATCCACCCCTGTATGAGAAAACTTAAACTAGCACTATGTGAGACAATAACATTCCCTAAGACACATACACTATGCAACACATGCAAAAACATAAAAGGTGGCTAGAAGTGCAAAATTTGGCTATGACCCCGCAAAGCTAAGAACCTAAGATTTACTAGGAAGACCGGACCCCATGTGGGTTGCCTACGTATCACGTCCCGAAAGACGAGAATCAGGTTTGCGTAGTTCGGGTAGATAGGATACGGGCGAGAAATAGAAATAACAACTAATTTAGAGAAAATACGTTTTTTTCTTTCTCTATTTTTTTGGAAAAATGATGAAACATGTGAACTCTTTTTTTTTCTTTTTCTTTTTCCTCTTTTTTGATTTTTGATTTTTGAAAATGATGAAAAAGTACAAAAATCTTTTGAATTTTCCAAGCTCTTTTTTTTTCTCTTAATAAAATGTAACAAAAAATATAATTAGGCCTCACTCGATTTATCTTCACACTTCACCCTCTCTCTTTTTCTTTTTCTTTCTTTTTCATTTTTTTTTCATTTCTTCATTTACCCTCAGCTATCATTGGTCCGCCAAATGACCATTTTACCCTTGAACAAATGCAACATGTAGCACATAAGATGCATCAGGACAGTCTTTTATTTTTTGGGGTATACCTGTCCTAGACGGACCCAACCCCTGTGTTGAGTCTCCTAAGTCAAGTGTACATGATCCAAACAAGCGTTCCTACTAGGGATCCGGCATGGAGCTGAGTTATTCTAGGTTCAAAACCTGGGTATTTGTTCTAGACTTGTGTACTCGAGCGGACAACTCGAGCCGAGGAGGGGGCTACGTACCGGGAACCAAGAGGCCATTAGGCTTAGTAACTTGTCCGAGCCTCTTTCTTATTTAAAGGTATGACACTAAAAGAATAGGTAGTCTCGACCAGCGAGCACATCCTCGAAGATGAGAAGAGAAGGGTTTCGTAGCAGTTTATACACAGTTCAGATAATATCAAAACGGTAAAAGCAACATTTAGCACATTAGGCCCAAACATGTAATAAAATCAGATAATAGATAAAGTCAAATATAACAATTCATCTAAGCTCGAATTCTGAACCCTGAACCAGAGATTCTGGGTTCGGTTCCCAGTAGAGTCGCCAGAGCTGTCACACCTCCTTTTTACCTACACCCCCGGAAGAAGTGTATAAGGGAGTTTTTCCAACTTAAAGTGACAATCGAAACGGGATTATTTTATTTAAAATTAGAGTCTCCACTTGGGATAATTTATGGTGTCCCAAGTCACCGGTTCAAACCCCGAATCGAGGAAAAGATTGACTCTATATTACAGTCCGTGAACCAGAAATTCGAGTAAGGAATTCTCTTAACCCGGGAGAAGGTGTTAGGCATTCCCGAGTTCCGTGGTTCTAGCACGGTCGCTCAACTGTTATATTCAGCTTAATTATCTGATTTTAATTACCTGTTCTAACCTATGTGCAGCTTAGCTTTATAACCGCTTTTAACCATTTTTTAAAAAATTGCAACATTATTTAAAATATGTCTTGAACCACGTCACATAAATGCACCCGCAATCCGCAACACATTAACGTTGTTGAGATTTGGATTTTGGGTCACATAAATGCGCACCCGGATTTAGGAAAGTAATATTATTAGACTAACGCGCCTAAAGCAACTACGCGTTTGCAACTTTGCGATGGCCATGAAAATTTGCTAAATGGCACGCCTCGATTTCTACCTTTAAAAGAAATAGCATCTACTAAATAAACTATGGATATGCATATTCAAAACCAATTTGAAACTAAGTATTACAACTACGCCACAGAACCGTACCCGTAGCCCTGATAATTTTATTGCAGCGCGCCAAAACATACTACTAAGTGTATTTTGGTGATCATTTCCTAAGGATGCTCCTAACAACAGAATAATTAAAAGAGAAACAACACGAAATTAACACAATCATTCTTAGGCTCGAAATCCCTTCTCATAATTAACTGACCCCCATAATTCTTGTTTTAAGCCAACAAATACTAACTTACAAAATCTCTTCGTCCGTCACTTCTCAGTTCAATCGTTCAGCAAACCAAATCAATAAGAGGTAATTAACTTGTCCAAATGAAAATTGGAAATGGACTAAGTCACTAACAGATGTTAGGAAATTTAACTGCAACATGATATGAATCCATTGATCATTATTGAAATACTTCCACCCAACACATATGAACAGACAATGTAATGATTAGTCTTCTTTTAAAACCAACAAATTTTTCAACCCCATTCACACAATGCGCCATTAATTCAATGATCTAACTTTGAAGATGGTCTCAATTAAAATCAAGAGAGTCTATCAAATGAAAGAATTCACGTTCATCATGGATAAAGATTTTACACAGAAAAATGATCACAGTGCGTTCATTCCCACCAAAACTATTCCTAGGCATCATATAAGAAAAATTAAAGTAGGGTAAGAGATGGACCTCAAATGAACATATAGTTGCCTTCAAAAATTATTACCAGAAAAGATATTATCATCTGGAAACGACCTAAAACTAGAAAACAGACCTTCGAACCATGAGCAGAATTAACGAACGAACGCTCTCGTCGGACCCGAACTCGAACCGGCGACCTCGACAGAACTTCGTCGAACTTTAATCGGACTGCTTCACTTTCCCTCCATCTATCTCTCACTCTATTTCAGTAACCTCTTGTTGCTGCCCTATCCATGTATGTGCGTGTGGTCGTGGAAGGCTTTTGAAGGAGGTCGCTGGTGTTATGGGTTGTTTTCCGGCGAGCTGGTTGAGTCGCTGACGTGAGGAGGAGGACGAGGGTAGGTTGTTTTGGTTGATGAAAGTTTAGAGTCGACAATTGTTGTGTGTTCGATGTGAGGGGTTTGCTGGTTTTCCGACGAGTTTTGTGACGAGGGAGTGGTTGGTGGTCGATTGGTTCGTCGGCGATTGCGATGGCGTTGAAAGAGTGGAGGAGCTCTGGCGTGTTTGAGTGGTATGGCTGGATCTCTTTGGTCTTAAGGTGCTAGGGTTGGTTTTATGTCTTCATGAGGAAGATGAAGTTATGGAAGAGGGGGGGGTTCCTTTGGAGAAGATAGAGTCGGGGGGGTGGGGGTCTCTATGGTGTTGATTTGTGAAGAAGAAAACGAACGGGAGGGTCAGTTTTTGAGAAGACGATGCGCAACTTTTAGTCCCTTCTTTCAGCGTTGTTTTATAGTGTAGAGTCTAGGTCTAGATAGTTGTAGAGTTTTTAGGTTAAGGGGTATGAGCCTAGGAATTATGGGCTTGAAAATTATGGGCTAGGTCCAAAATTAGGCCTAAAATGGGTTGCTCGAGCCCAAGTTCTATTCTTTCCCTGCGAACGAGATTAAAAATACGATCCTATTTATTAATTAATCCTACTATTCAAATAATTATTAAAATAAAACTAACCATTAAAACAAATCTATTTTTGGTATTTTCAAATATCATATTAAAATAAAAATACGATACTATTTTTTATATATTATTTTTTTAGATTAAAAATGACTACAAAACATTAATGAACCTATTTTTGTAATTTTTGTTTTCGTGTACTAAAATAGAGTAAAAGAGTCAAAATTACTTAAAAATCTATATTATGCCTAAATTAAATATTTACGCGCTAAAATATAAAAATCTTGGCGAGTGTCAAAAATCACATGTCTACAAGTACCATGACACTTATGGTCACAAAATAGAAGATTGTTGACAGTTGAGAGAGGATGTGGCCCGGTTATTCAACAACGGACATCTCCGAGAGTCCCTGAGCGATCGAGCCAAAAATCGTTTTAGGAATCAGGATGCTAGTAAGCAGATCGAGCAGGAGGAATCTCAGCATGTCACTAACATGATCATCGGTGGGGTTGACATCCCAGGGGCAAATGTTAAAGTGCACTAAAGTATCCATCACAAGGGAAAACAGACTCGAGATTACGTGCCAGAAGGAACCCTATCTTTTAACGACGAGGACATCGAGGGCATCGTGCATCCCCACAATGATGCATTGGTAATATCTGTATTCATAAAATATATCACAAGTTAAGCGTATGCTAATTGATCCAGGTAGCTTGGCCAACATCATCAAATCGAGGGTCGTGAAACAATTAGGCCTACAAGACCAAATCATGCCTCCAGTTCGAGTTCTAAACAGATACAACATGGCGTGCAAGACCACTAAAGGGGAAATAATATTACCGGCGAACATCGATGAAACCACTCAGGAAACAAAGTTCTACGTGATCGAAGGAATGAGGTACAACTCTTTATTCGGGAGGCCGTGGATTCACAACATGAGGGCAGTGCCTTTGACGCTGCACCAGGTGTTGGAGTAGGGCATCTGTGAAAAGATACCTTCGACCCACTCCTTGAGTCGGGGTATAGCAATTGGGACTTAAGCGACGGCTGCACAGCAACACATACCAATGAAGAAAAGAGAAGCAAACATAAAGTCAACGTTCGAAAGAAAGTTCCACTTACGTGATGCATTCCACTTCTCGGGGAATGGCCAGCATTCAGCTGGGATCAAGTCTGAAGTCCTCAACCGGACAAAACGGCCTTTCTAGCCTCGATCCTGGTCCTCATCGATACTTGAGAACGGAGCTTTACTGGCCCGGCAGACAAGCTTTATCAGCCCTCCTTTGAAGATTCAGGATCGTACAGCTGGAGTAGGTGATCCACAGTAAACCGAGAGGAATCTATTTTGTTCACGAAAAATCGAAGGAGGATAACGATCCTCCACAATGAAGGGTGAATTTGGCCGAGGCATACCTTGTATCTCTTGCAGAAATCAATGATGACCAGGTCCACCGGTCCCAATGTAAAGGAATAAGTGTAAACACTCATATATCCCTCGACATAGGTTGTGATGGGCTCCTCGAGGTCGGGAACCATGATGTCCTTGTCAGCCCAGTTGCAATTTTTTCGGACCATGGAGAGGTCCTCTTCGGTGATTGAGCAAATGTATCTCGAGGCGTCCTCACGCCGACCCTGTACCGAAGAAGGCTTCTCAACCTTGAAATCATCATTGACCGAGAATCTCCCGGGGATGAACATTTTCAAGGGGGTTGGGGGTACTGGTTCATCAACGACCATGCCCGGAGCGGTCTTCTCGACCTTAGTGGTCGGCTGCGAAGAAGAAGGAGCATCCTTCTGAGGAACAGATTTTCAAGTTTTTGCTATTGTTATGGAGGAAAAGCTTGGAAAAGATGGAGAAAGAATAAAAGTTGAAGGATCAGACTTGTTGGCTTAGGTAGGAGATGAGTAAAAGTTTTTGCGAAGTACTGAAGAACCTTGAGGAACGAAGGTAAAAATGCTAGAGAGTATTGAAGTCCTGAAGGTACGAGGGTAGAAGATTTGATATAAAATAAAAAATGGACAAATGAGGGGGTATTTATAGAGGTTACGCGATGTTTCACGTCCAGGAACAACTAATCGACGACTGATGTCAAAGAATATTTGTCGAAGAAGGGATCAAAGAGCTCATGTCGTTTCTCGTCAACTTACTCTCCGAGAAACGAGGGGAATATATGTATACTGGTAGAACCGGTCTCATGATACACCCCGGTCTCCGATAAGAAAAGTTGAGCTCAAGACATGATGACATGAGACCGAAATCGAGGCAAGGGCCTCGTTGAGTCAGAGTCCAGGGGCATGATGCCCGCCCTCGGGAATATCGGGGTCATAGTCCGGGATCGGTCCTAGCCCTGAACGACCTCGAAGAAAACTGTCGGGCAATAAGGCATGACCAACAGAAGGCCGTAATATCCACGACCGGCCGGATATAGCAGCGTGGATCTCGGCACGTATCGATGAAGAACCATCAATCAGTTAAACGGAAGATCTTTTTACCTTTTATGGAATTGTACCTAGAGTGGGATTCCCTTACTATATAAAGGGATTCTGATAATTCATGAAACACATTGTATCACGCATTCCAAAGCAATATATTATTACTTTCTCTGTTATTTAGCTCTTTTCATGTTCATCAGTGTTGGCTATTGCGAGCCCGAATCGAAGGCGAATATTTCACTAAGGCAATAGTCGTCCTTCTCGCGTGGTTTGAATTCATTTTATTTTTGCTTTTTCAATCTAATTCAATTTATTGCTTTGTGTCAATTTAACCCCGCGTATCCTTAAAACCACTTACAAATTTAATTATTATTCGATTTTGAGTATAAACAAACTGTTTTCTTAATTATCTTTAAGGACATTGTTCTTATAGCCTTGAATTTATTGTACTTTTGAAAGTATGAGTTTAATTTAATATTTGTTAAACTTTTAATGTTTTTTTTGCATATATTTTATTATGTGTATTATTAAAAATACTCTATTCAGTTGAACCGATTCAAGTGCAATCGCCTCTGATTAGAGGAATATTTTATGAAAGTATATCAGTTAAAAGGAACCAAATTGTCTTAACTCTAACAATTCTCTTCTGCTTTTGTTGTTCTATGTATGCTTTTAAATTTTTGATGATCTTTCAGCACTTGTGCTTTACGCTAGACTTAGATAGAAGTGGATGTAGAAGAGAAAAGAATTGTCGGTTACGCTATACGAATAGTTTATAATTTTTTTTTTTTTTTTTGGATTTTTTGGGTGAAATCAACAGTGGCCAGTGGGGGCAAACGTTAGGCCAAATCATGAAAGTCTTTATCTTAACCTACTAAATTTGAAGATTACCTAAATTTCGGCTGAGGATCATGTTAAGATCAGATAGAATGTGTTCTTAATAAACTTATATAAGAAAATATCTAACACAATCAAATATATTTGTACACCTTCCCTTTTCGATAAAAAGATTTTGTAGCTGCCAGCCCGCTGGATTAGGTTGTGGTTGGATTAAAAACATATGGTGATTAATTTGGGCGCGAAAACTTGTGAACATCTTATAAGAAATGATTTAGAAAGTGTTTGGCTAAGTTTATAAGCTAGTCAAATAGCTTATAAGTACTTTTGGCTTATCTATGTGTTTGGTAAAATTAAAAATGCTTATAAATTAAGTGTTTATAAGCCAAAAATAAGCCATAAGTTGGTCTCTCCCAACTTATCAAATTTCAGCTTATAAGCACTTTAGGCTTGGCCAAAATATTTACTATTCTATCCCTAAAATACTTTTTTTAAAAATAAAACTCTTCGTATACCCAGTTATTCAGCTATTTATTATTAATTTCATCACTTTTATCCAAATACGTAACTGATTATTTTTTAAATCAGCTTCAACACCTAAAAATACTTTTCAGCACCTAATGCTTATCAGCTACTTTAAATCAGCTAAGCCAAACGGGCTCTTAATTTACAACTGAAAGCATAAATGATTTTTTTACAAAATTATACAATTTAACATATCCTAAGATTGTTGAGTTTTAATGTGGAATGGAAAAGTTGGGAGTTAAAAAGCTCAAGCTTTGATGGATTCAACGCAGAGGAAAACTTTTCATTTGCTGAGCATTAAGTCAGCCCCAAAAGTTTTCAAAATTTGTTTAGTATTATTATTGGTCGAAAATAAAGGGAAAATTGGAGTCTAGTCCCTTAATATGGGAGTCACAGGTTTTGACTAATTATTCCGACTAGCTAAATGAAAATTCTTGGTTCCGATTCATTGCAATGTGTAACACGGAGTGTTACGTTCATGAATGACCCCCTGTTGGACCAAAAAAGGCACAATAATCGAGAATTTTCTATAGAAAAATGACACGTATGTCCTTTTGCCGGCCAAAATACACAATCCTCTACTATTAATAAGAGGGAATGAGAGCTGCATCGGGATACAATTTGGGTCATAAGGGTACTTCTGTAATTCTTATGAAATGGAGCAGTACTATTGGCCAAAAATATTGATTACCGTATACGATCATCTATGTGAAATCCATTACACTGTGCCAAACGCTGCCATCCTACTCATTTTTAAATTTAAACCAATAAGAAACAACTTCAAACAATCCAAAAAAGCAAATGGTGCTTTGGACTTCTGGAGATAGTCTCTGAGTCAAGTTTCAAACTTTGAAATTAATGTAACTGAGGCTTCCAAACAAGTCCTAAAATTGTGTGCTTAGCCTTAGCTTGACGACCTATACATTTGACTTCTTCGATTTATTATATTGGGTAATTTTTATTACTTAAAAAATACTATGGGAATAATATGTTATTAAATTTTCATAATACATAGCTACACAAAGATGGATTTGATATTAAGTTTTGTAATACATAGCTACTCAAATATGGATTCAAAATTTAAATTTAATGGGTTTAAATTAAATGAACTCAATATTTAACATTGTTACCACTAAACTCATTATACTTTAGAAGAAGAAGTTATAGGTTCATAACTCACTTTTGTTGACATTTTAGTGAACTTTCCCATGTATGTTTATTTTCTACTGCCATTAATTGTTGGATTCAAAATTTAAATTTAATGAATTCAATATAATTGTTTAGGCATGAGAAACACACTGAAACAATGCTCTATTACTCTGTAAAGTTTCTGTGTCAGAATTCCAGGTTTTAGAATTGCTCAATATTATGCTAAATTATAGATGAAAAGCTTTTCACTTGCATCACATAGTTGTCGTGCCGTGCCAACAATTTTCTGGGCTTGCGATTCGGAGAACAAAACTTTTGGTAGACCATCAACCCCAAACTGAATACTCCTCTTTGATATGCCATAACTACAACATATGAATTTAAAAAATACACCTATTTTTATGAGTAAATAAGAGTTTTACTGCAGTACATATGGAGAATTCTCGGGTATAAATGGTGTATGCTACAGTTTACTATTAAAAAAAAGCATAAAAGATGGACAGTCATTCTAAGGGAAGAATAAGAAGTATACAGAAAGGGAAACAATAATGTTCAATGTTAAAAGGTAAGGGATAAATACACGAGGAAACCAAACAACTTATTCATTAAGTAGGATTTCTAAGGGAGAAAAGAGTCTACTTTATTGAAAAAATGAGTCCAATGTTTTGTTTGTGTAACACAAAGTGTGATGGAGCTTTGCTTTTGAGTAATGCCGTTAGTACTTCTGTAGACTTTGCTTGACGTGTCGCCTTCCTACAAAGATATTGAATTACTAAAGTTAGTTATATTTTCATATGTTAATTATTTATTATACAATGTTATGATATTGTAACTTATTGTACGTATTTGGATAATATTTACTTGAAATTGTAAAATACTATTTGGAAGTTCGGTTAATTTGGATATATAAATATTTCGACTTCAACTTGAAATATCATTTTCGAAATAATGTATGTGTTAAATTTTGGTTCATTATTTCAATTTCAAAGATTGAAATAAAGAATTTAAAAATAAAAATTTGTTTAAAAAGTATTTCTCATTAAGTGAAGTTTATGTCCAAACGCAATTTTAAAATATAAATCTAACTTAAATAACAGAATTTAAATTAATTATTACCGTTAAATTTTATCAGATAAAATAATGTAATACAAATTGTGGGGCCCGTGTTAGCAGGGGCAAACGACATCTACTCAGTTATAGACATAGGAAAAAGAAGTTTCTTTGAGATGAAACAAACGGGTCATCATCAGCATATTTCTAAAACATAATTACACCACTAAAGAAAAGAGAAAAAAATATTTAGCTGGAATTGATCTTCATTTCTTTGAGTAAATAATTAAGTATTAAACCGAGTGCACCATTCAATCTTTATGGAGCATGGGTGTCAATATATAATGTTGGACCAATTCTAGGAAACGCGTACATAAAATACTTAGTTTGGCAGGAGAACGATGAGTTCACGTGCCTGAGAATTTTGGCTATAGATCCGCCCCTGTTGAAAAGGTAAAATGTAAACAAAAAATACTTACTCCGTTTCAGTTTAGATTAGGTAGTTTGACTACGTTTAATATTTGTGATCTTAAAAACTTAAGAGGTAAAACGTTTGTGGGGCCATGATATTTTTATGGTTATAAAAGCTTTTCCTTAAGAGTAAAATAAATCGTTTACAGTTGAATTATTTTCAATTGCAGAAATATATCATTCTTTTTGGAACAGATTAATAAAGAAAGTGTGTTATCTAAATTAAAACTGACGGAGTAACATATAAGATGAGCAGAACAAACATAACGAGAGAGAACTGGCTACAAACTAGTTTACTTACTAGTAGTAAGTTTTAAGCTACCAAGGGATACTGCAATCCTAGTTTTTCAATTTCCTTTTTGCGGTTAACTTCTAACTAACAGATAAACCTTCAACCAATTGCTATCATTCGATACTGCTTTATATATATATATATATATATATATATATATATATATATATATATATATATATATATATATATATATAAAAGAGATACACTTTAACTGTTTGACTTTGAAGATAAGAGGAAACGGGATTCAATTATTCATATCTGTTTGACATGGCTCGGCTATCTTTTCTTTAGGATGAGCTTGTGGGGGAAGAGGTGAAGCCAGAAAATCTTCTAAGAGTGTTTAGATTTAAAAGAAGTAAAAAAATGTTCTGACAAAGGATATTTAATATATATTTTATATATTTAAAATTAATATTTTACTTATATACACAGTATTATAATTTTTCGTAATATTCCGGTGGAGGGAGCACAAGGTAGCCTTACCCCGGGTGGAGGAAGAAAATTTTTGTGTCTCATACAACTGACACTAGTTGTATGAGGCTCTTTTTTGTCTTACAGTTTTGTAGACCCAGATTTCTGTGTACCCAAAAGTATAAGATTGGAGTCCACAAATTTGTGAGACAAAAAGAAACCTTATACAATTAATATCAGTTGTACGAGACACAAAAAAAAAATTCTCGGCAGAGGGATGCTTAAAAGTAATCCATATACCTTCCTTCCTGTAAACTCGTGACTTGACACGGTTGTGAAAAAGTAAAGTTGGTTTATTAAAATATCATAAATTTCCAGAAAAAAGGTTCTAGTATGACCTCGTTTAATATCTTGGATAATTATCTTGAAGATATATCTAGATATTTCTAAAGTTTTATTGAAAGATAAGGTTAATTATATTTTTTCATGTGTCTAGAACAGCATCTAGAACGACCATATACCTCGAGGCATAAACATGAGCAGATTATTAATCTGAAAGAAATAAAAATATGGAAGATAGCTTCATGATTTGGCTACTAGAACAAAATTTACATAGAAAACATGGAACGTATCAAAGATTGTACAATCATGACAGCCATATAGTAAAAGGGCAATCTGATGCACTAAGCTTTTGCTATGAGCAAGGTTCGAACAAAGGTCGGACCACAAAGGTATATTGCGCGCAACCTAACTCTGTATTTGTGCAAGAAATTGTTTCTATGACTCGATCGAAACCGTAATCTAGTAGTCACATGATACCAATTTTACCAGTTAAAAGGCTTCCCTTCACAGTAGTACATATATTATTATATACATATAACACTCAAAAGACCTTTCTTCCAAATATTACAAGGATCTTTGGTTCTCAAACAAAATAGAACAAAACACAACACAAAAACATCAACAACAAATTAAAACAAGATAGAGAAGAGGCAAAATACGTAGAGGCCTCAGAAAAAAAAGGTAGTAGAGAAGCCTATGAGATCCTAAAACCCCATTTGGAAGCATATTGGACAAGCTCACTAATCTCATCTTCGTTAATATATCCATCACCATTTTTATCTGCATAACGAAGGGCTTTTCCTGCTTTCCAACGGCAGAAATGTAAACCCATCTCTTTAAAAGCTAACCTGAGTTCTTGCTTGCTAAGTTTACCATCTCTATTCTTATCATATTTCTTGAGCATACCTTTCACTTGTTCTTCAGTTAGTGGGTGACTTACACCTCTAGGAATGAACCAAGGCATTTTGTTCTTCTTTTTTGGTATACTTTTTCTTTTTCTCCGTAGGAATATAAGGAAGAAGTGGTGGATAAATTTCCAACAAGGGACGCTTCATATATATAATAGGCCAGCTTAAATTCCGTGATGAGTCATTTTCTGTGCGAATGTATTTACTTGGATAAAGATTAAGAAATTATTTTTCTTTAACTGTTTTCTTCTTCCTTTAACTAATTATTAGCGCAAACTATGGCCCGTTTTTGGCCATGAGTTTTATCAAAATAAATTTAGAATTTATTTTCAAAACTCACGTTTGACCATAAATTTTGTCCATATTTTAGCAAAATCCCAAACCCCAAATCCCAAAATCACCTCAATTGCTAATTTTGGGCCAAAATTCCAAAACTTGGGAATTATATACATGTTTTTTCAAAATAAAGTTGGAAAATATGTTTTGAAAACGTATGTCCAAACACATTTTTATCTTCAAACCAAACTTCACTCAAATTAGATTTTTCAAAACAAATTTGAAATCTATGACCAAACGCTAGCTATGTTAGGGTTAAAAGTAACTAAATAATCTTAATTAAATATCTAATAATTCTCTTTCGATTAGATGTTTTTGAACTTTTGGAGGTCTTTCGGTATCTTTGAACACTTGTACTCCACGCTGAACTTGATCAAAAGTGGAAGTAAGAAGAGGAATGAAGTAAAAGAATTGTAGGCTACGCTGTGAATTAATCTTCTTTGTTTCTATTTTTATTTTTGGTGAAATCAACAGTGACGGATCTTGACACAAATAGCCAATGATATTCATTGTTTATTTTTTCTAGTTATATACATAGATTATACATAACTATACAAATATAATATATATATATATATATATATAGATTAATTGTTCAGGAAGCGGATTGTGTGTATAGGATAGGAAAATGTTACATCTTGAAGTTGGTGTATATTTAATGGTTCAACTAGTGTGAAAGATTCGGGATCGGGATATAAATATATTAGACTATTAGAGATCAATAAAGCAGGCTTGTTACCACATTAAAATAAGCCTGCCTAAAGTTAATTTAATTGATTTCTTGAAACCTTTTTGTGGGAAAATATAAAGACTCGATAATTCTACCAAAGTAATGGCATTACCTAGAGATTTATACTTGTATATGGGTAAAATCGGAGACAGTGCACACCTTCCATTTTTCGATGAAGAAGACGGAAGGAAGGCACGAACACACGGGGTTAAAATCGAAGCTAGGAGCCTTTCGTACCGAGACCCATGAAAGATGAACAATAGGCTCATCGTCGAGCCTGGTAAAGCAACGCTTCCCGGACCTGAAACGAGCTCTAAGACCTCGGGAGATATGGCAAACGGTTACGCACGACTAACAGAGAGCCGTGATACCCGTATCTAACCGGATATCACGGCGCAGATCTCGCCCGATGTCGGTTATGGATCAATAATTAGCGAGAAAGGGAGATTTTTACCTTTTTAGACTTATAATAGGGATGAAACTCTCCTTCTGTATAGAGGAAAAATTTTTCTTTGATAAGACAGATTGTAACACACATACCAAGGCAATACATATTCATTTGTCTGCTTTCAAGCTATAGCAAAGTTCTTACTTTACTGTTGTTCTTTATTCACGGTTCACTTCGAACCAATAGTCCGATCGAGGGCAAAATTACTGTTCAACCTAAATTTGAGTCGTGCCGTAACATTACAATTGGTTTGATCATTCATTTAGTCTTTAACTCGTTCATCTAATATTCTTGATTACTCATGTTGAATCAATCCACATATTCTTAAAATCATATATAAATTCAATTGTTATCCATTTTAAGGGTAAATAGTTTGGCGCCCATCGTAGGGCTAAGGATAATACTGGCAATTTGATACAAATCTCCATAATACACTCTATTTTATGCTTGTTCTTTAAAGTCTTAATTATAGGTCAGTTTAAAAATGTCAAATTCTTAGTCTGCCCACTTGAACATTGACGAGGAGTCTAGCCATCATGGCGAAAATAATAATTTAGTGCCTAGCAACGAGGTACCTCTTGCTGATCCCAACGGAGTCCCAGATGCCAATCCGATCGGTGCTAATTCACAGGTAGTCATTGATGTCAACCTCTCAACTGATCCCAAAAACAACATTCGCGGGGGAACCCTACCAACGACTCGAGAAGCGCCCGAAGGCAAAAGCGATGGGTTAACCTACGATTAATTTTCAAAATGTTGCAGGCTCAACATGCGGCGATAGCTCAGCTGCAGAATCAAAGCCACCTCCCCCCCCAGCAGAGTTGAGCCCGATCCATCTCGGGAGAACATCCAAAGGAATGAGCAGATCATCGAGAGACCGTGTGAAGCTGAGTCTGGGGTCAATCCTGAAATAATGAAAATGCTTGAAACATTAACGAAGTGGGTGGAATCAGGTGAAAAGAAAATTGAGGCCAATGACAAGAAGGTGGAAACATACAATTTCAGGATTGATCAAATCCTGGGAGCACCCTTATATTGAAAGGGCCAGATTCCAAGAAGTTTATCCGGAATCCCTTCCCTCCAAGCGCATCATCGAAGCTGATCCCAAAGAGGTTTCGTATGCCTGATATCCCAAAATATAACGGGACCACATATCCAGATGAGCATGTAACCTCCTATACATGTGCGATCAAAGGAAATGACTGTTACACCTCGCAATATTATGATGATGTTACGTCCTGCAGTATTATATTACGATGATGTTACCCCTTGCAGTATTATATTACAGTGATGTTATGCTTCGTAGTATTAAGTTACAACAATATTTCACCCTGCAGTATTATATTATGGTGATGTTACGCTTCGTAGTATTACGTTACGACGATATTGCACCCTGTAGTATTATATGTTGAATTTGTCGTAAGGTAATTGACATCAGTCCAAGGAAAAGATTATTTGGAGATTATAAGGATTATAAGTGATGAATAAATTCGTGAAGGTGATAGGGGAAGTAAGTCGAAGAAAATGAATTTCGTTGAAATTTGACATTTTGGGATAAAATACGGCCCGAGCTAAAATACCCGATATTTATGAACTAGTACCATACAAGGTACCACATGACCATGATATTAAGGTGTATAAGGTATGTGAAAAGTAAGTAGTATTTTAAGAAAGTGGGAATAATTCTCAATTATGTGGGTAATTAATTAAATATCGGGTAGCGGATATTACCTAATTAAATTAATTCATTGATGGATAAGATCAAAATATCAAGTGGCAGCAAACTAATACACCAACCGTATGACTGTTAGTCATAATTCATGACTAAGAGTCATTTTTGTATAGGTCAAAACCTCGTTTGCCTTCTAACATTTTGAGTGCAAATAAGATTCCTTTATAAAGTTTTTAGGAAATCTTCAAGAGAATTATTCATCCACTGAACCTAACAAATATCTTTAGAGAATGTGTGTAACTATTCTTCCTCCTTCCGAGTTCTTCATTAGGATATATTGTATCAGAAATTGGAGTTGCAAAAGAAGACAAAAGAATCCAAAATCACGCTTGATTGATTATTTTCAATACAAACCAGATTCTAGTAACATGATTTTTCAACCAATCCAACGAGAATTGTTAAAGCTTTAGCAACGTAAAATATTGCGATTCTAAGGGAGTGCGGTGCAACCTTTTCCAAGAATATCATACGGATTTTTCCCTATTCTAGGTATGTTAAAACTATCCCTTCTTTTGTTTAGGCATGATCCATACGATACAAATGAAACGAGCAAAATACACAACTTTCATAAATAACTCTATTCATAAAATACTAGGGGTGTTTATATTCTTGATTCCCAATGTGGTTTATTGTTATATATTCTGGTCATGGGTCTCAGAAAAATACATATTTGATAAAGCTTATCCGAAATGCATATGGATTTTTATGGCATTCTGAGAAAATCTTATTAACGTATTTCTTATGTATTTTATGCATTTATACATGTACATTGACCCATGACCAGATGTCATTATATACGCGTATATATGTATATATCTATATGTATATGGGATATGTGAAAAGGTTACGACGTTATATACGCACCACCACCTGATCAGCTGGTATACGTTCATGATTTGCTCACAGTGGCCGAGATGATATGATGGGATGCCCTCAGAGGCTTGATGATGTTATGAACACATGTACCTATGCATGACATGACATTCATATGCATATGCATGACACTATAAGTATTTCACGATTTATAGAGTTATCCAGACTTACAGGTTGAGTCATTTACTCTATGTTTCTTCCATGTTTGTTATGTACTTATTTATATGCCTTACATACTCGGTACATTATTCGTACTAACGTCCCTTTTTTCCTAGGGACGCTGCATTTCATGCCCGCAAGTCCCCATAGACAGATCGAGAGCCCTCCAAGTAGGCTATCAGCTGAGCAAAAGATGTTGGTGTGCTCCATTTACTTCGGAGTTGCTTGATTGGTTAGTATGATTTAGACGGGTATTGTTTGGTATAGCGGGACTCTATTCCGACCTTTATAAAAATTATATATTCTTAGAGGCTTGTAGACATATGTCATGTACGTAAAAGATTGTATGGCCTTGTCGGCCTATGTTGAGTACACGAGTGGTTATTTTGGCCTTATAGGCCCGTACTTCATATGTATAAGTTTGTATTCCCTTATGCTTTACTTCGGTTCATTTAACTATGATAGAATAATATGAAAGTTATGTTACGTTGGTACTTGGTTGAGTAAGGTACCAGGTGCCCGTCGCGGCCCATCAGTTTGAGTCATGACAAAAGTGGTATTAGAGCAACTCTGTCCTAGGGAGTCTACAAGCCGTGTCTAGTAGAGTCTTGTTTATGGGTGTATCATGCACCACACTTATAAACAAGAGGCTACAAGGCATTTAGGATTTTAACTCTTTCTTCTTACTCTAGATCGTGTGGTAGAGCTCACTTACAAGGATTCAAATTCTAAATCTCTATTTTATTCCTAATAAAACGATACCGACATCCGGAAAGAAGGGTAGAAAGAGAGGTAGCTGTGGAAGAGCTGAGTCAGAGGAGTTCGATTTTTGTATGATGCCTACGATAAGTAAATGTGAGGTCTTTAGCAGATCATAGATTTACTGAAAGGTGTAAGCTTCCTAATAAGAAACCTTAAGGCAAGAATGCCTATCCACCTCTATGGTAAAAGACAATGAGAGATTAAGAATATAAATACAAGCTTCAACAAGAAAAATAAGCAAGATGAAGAAGGGTACGATTGACCCTTCTTAACAATGTTTATAATTCAAGCAGAGGAACATAAGCTTTTTGAGTTATATTCAACAGTAATAGAGGTATGTACAATTGACCACACCTATTTCAGTTATGCCTTGTGGGCGCTAACAAGTATAGTTAAGAGAAGGATGGGAAGTCAAGATCCGGCTGGGGTTAGGGTAACCCAACTTGGTGAATGGATTGTTTGCGTTAGTTGACATTGCCGAAGGATATTGCAAATGTGCTAATAGATCTCCTTGTGAGACACCAAGATGGTGCACTCTAAAATATTACAGTTAGATGTAAATATTAGCATGATCAAAAAAAAAATTCATATGATAGGCACTAAAAACCTGGAAGGGATAAATATTATCTTAGTGTGACTCTTGTCCCTAGTATAGCGAAGACGTTGAGCAACCCGAAGAGTCGATGAATGAAGCAAGGAGAGGTAAAAGCGAAAGAATGTCGTGTTGAAGTTTTCATAAGAAAAGGGATATGCAGAAATATTAGCAGAGTAATGAGAAGAGAGATAAGGAAGCATTATGAATAAGGTGTGATACATGGATAACGATGGTAGGAGAAAAGAAGAAGAAGAAATGACAGTATCACAGAGTCTAGTCAAGTGAATGAAGAGACGAGAGGTGACATGCCTTAGGATAACAAAAGAGTATATGCCATAAAGTCATATCATCATTTCAAGGAATAAGTCTGTGACTCTAACGTGATTACCAGAAGAGAGAATTAAACCCTAGAATAATAGAAATCAGTATGGGCTGCTAAACAAGATAAACTAAACATGAATTAGGGACTGAGTGATTTGATAATGGTCGGCATCATGAGAATTTTAGATTGCTTTCCGGCGATAATAGAATGGACAATAGAAGAAGATTCATGAGAAATTTAGAGAATGGTCATTCAGGAAGACGCTTCCCTAAAGCAAGCAATGAGAGCAAAGTTAAGCTTAAGCGACTGTATGTGCCGGTTACACTAAGTGTCACCATCATGAGTGAGGAATTTTGTTATCATTGGTACAAAAGGATTATCGAAAGTGAGTAAGGGTCATCGATGATGTGAAAGTACTCCAAAGATGAAGAGGAAAAACATCTATAGACAGGTTGTCATAGCTCCATGTCTTAGTACTCCTCTAAAGGGGGGAATATGGAATGATAAAGGAAGAATGCAATAAAAATGAGAAAGGGATGAGATTGAACTTATCCAAATGTTACAGATATGCTATGATTCTAGGACGTTATGTAAGCACGAAGTCAAAAAAAGGGGGGAGGTAAGGGTTCCTGCCCAGGATGTTATTGATAAATAAGGAGCCAACACGTGAGGTAAGTTAAAACAAGGAAATAACCCAAGAAAGATTAAGAAGAATATAGATATGAGAATGGGCCTACGAGTAATAAGTAGTTGATTTAGAAAGATCCTAGTCATGACTAGACAAGAAGTTACAGACAAATCAGCAGATCATGCAAGATAAATGTAGTAAACCCCAACATGGAGAATTCAGCCTCACAGTAATGTCATTATAAAACTTGAGATATATTCAAATAGGAGTCGAGGTAGTTAAGGTACCGTATGTGTCACGACTTGGAATTTCCACCCTCGGGAGTCGTGATGATGCCTACTCGTAGAAGCTAGGCAAGCCACGAACTTAGAAATCTTTAACTCTTCTATTTTAATCCTTTTTACAGCTTATATTAACAAGTGATAAACATATAAATAACAACGGAATGTGAGATTTAAGCGGAAGTCTTAAATAAATATAAAACCAAAATGTTTCGAAAGTCAGCACATGCCTCTACCCAGAAACTGGTATCACAATATCCATGGACTACTAAGAGTGCTACATATAACAGTTTGAAGGAAAAATAACACTGTTTGTCTCGAATACATGAGATAACAGAACATAATAAAAGATAGAGGAGACGTCGGGCTTGCGGACGCCTGCAAGGCTACCTCGATATCTCGGTGGACTAAAGGCTTGCTCCCCTACTGCTGCTGATCAAGTGCCGCTCCGGTATCTGCACAGAGTGCAGAGTGTAGTATCAGCACAACCGACCCTATGTGCTGGTAAGTGTCTGGCCTAACCCCGACGAGGTAGTGACGAGGCTAGGACCAGACTCCAGATAAACCTGTGCAGTTATATAATATACAACAAAAATATAAACAGGTAATAACAGTTTAAAAGGGAGGGGGAAACATGCTTCGGGAAAACATACCAATTCTATCAGAAACTTAATAAAGTATGAAAGAACACTCGATGTCTACAATCAATACGATAACAATACTGTTGCGGCGCGCAACCCGATCCCTTATCATTTAACATTGTTGCGGCGTGAAACCCGGTCCACATATATAACTGTTGCGGCGTGCAACCCGATCCAATATAATATCTGTTGCAGCGTGCAACCCGATCCACATATATAACTGTTGCGGCGTGCAACCCGATACAATATAATATCTGTTGCGGCGTGCAACCCGATCCAATATAATATCTGTTGCGGCGCGCAACCCGATCCACATATATAATTGTTGCGGCGTGCAACCCAATCCATATAATATTTGTTGCGGCGTGCAACCCGATACACATATATAACTGTTGCGGCGTGCAACCCGATCTAATATAATATCTGTTGCGGCGTGCAACCCGATCCACATATATAACTATTGCGGCGTGCAACCCGATCCAATATAATATCTGTTGTGGTGTGCAACCCGATCCACATATATAACTATTGCAGCGTGCAACCCAATCCAATATAATATCTGTTGTGGTGTACAACCCGATCCACATATTTAATTGTTGCGGCGTGCAACCCGATCCAATATAATATCTGTTGCGGCATGCAACCCGATCCACATATATAATTGTTGCGGCGTGCAATGCGATCCAATATAATATCTAATGATGTTGCGGCGCGCAACCTGTTCCAAATATACAGTCAACAATAATCATGATTAACCGTCCCGGCAAGGGATCAACAATAGACTACACTATCCCAGCAAAGGAGCTCAACAGTACAAGTATATACATCCCGGCAAGGGAGAAACAGCCATAACCAAACTTGTTCCAACATCTAACTATCTCAACTATAACTCAACTAGTTTCAACATCTAACTACCTCAGCTATAACTAAACTTGTTACAACACCTAATACGAAGAATCATCAACCTAAGCGTCCGTAATATCAATTAAGAACACAATGTAAGGAAACCTCAACTCAACAATAGCCCGGCAAGGGGGCAACATAATGATCTATTCTCTTTCTCACTTTTACTTCACAATTCACTTCACAACTCGAGCCAATGCTCTAGAGTTTCGATTATCACTTATACTTTCATAATTCGTTATGCAACGGGAGCCAACGCTCCTCAATGTTCATAGGTCACAATTCTTTCCACAACTTTACACAATAAATAGAACTCTTCACCAAGGCATGAATAATACAACGAGATCATGAAAATCACAAGATAAGACTCACGGTCATGCTTGACACCAACGCATAGATACTCGTCACCATGCCTATACGTCGTACTCGACAAGAAGCAAATAGCAAATAGGACACAACTCCTAATTCCTCAAGCTAAGGTTAGACCAAACACTTACCTCGATGCCACGAACATAACTCAAGGTTCAATTATAGCTTTACCCTTGGATTCCACCACCAATTCGCTCGTATCTAGTCACAAATTACTTAATTACATCAATAAACGCTAAATAAATCAACCCCAATGCATAAAAATGAGTTTTTCAAAGTTTTACCCAAAAAGTCAAAAATCGCCCCAGGCCCACATGGTCAAAACTCGAGGTTCAAACCAAAACCCGATTACCCATTCCCCCACAAAACCAAATATATGATTTGTTTTGAAATCGGGCCTCAAATCGAGGTCCAAATCCCCAATTTTTGAAAAACCTAGATTCTACCCAAAACACCCAATTTTCCCCTATGAAAATCTTTGATTTTAAGTTGAAATCATGTTAAAAGATGTTAATAATTGAAGAAAACTAGTTAAAAACGACTTACAATTGATTTAGAGAAGAAAGGTTGTTTGAAAAATCGCCTCTTATGTTTCTAGGGTTTTGAAAAATGAAAATAACTGGAAATCCCGTCTATTTATACCCCTCTCAGACCCCCTGTGCGGACCGCACAAAATGGACTGCGGCAGCACAGGCCTTCCTGAGGTACTGCAGTCCAGTGCCCTATGCGGACCGCACGAAATGGATCGCGGCCGCACAGGTCTCCACCGCGGACTGCAAGAAATCGAGCACGGCCGTGAAGGCTTGTCCTTGCTCACCGCGGACCGCACAAAACCCACCGCGGTCGCGGAGTCCCCACCGCGGCCGCGAAGCTTCCACTGCGGACCGCGAGACCTGGCTTCAGAGACCTGCAACTTCTATGAATCTGGAACTTTTTCCTAAGTGTAAAAAATATCCCAAAACTCACCTGAGCCCTCGGGGCTCCAAACCAAATGTCATACTAACTGAAAAACATCATATAGACTTACTTGTGTAATCAAATCATCAAAATAACCTCATGAACATCAAATTAAATCTCGAGAATGAAAATTTTCTCAAAACTTCTTTAAACATAAATTTTGCAATTTAAGTCCTAATCACATCACATGACATCCGTTTTTCACCAAATTCCATAGAAATGTCTTAAATCATATATAAGACCTGTACCGGGCGTCGAAACCAAAATACGGGCCTAACACCATCATGTTCTAATCAAATTTCATTTCAAATTTCTTTAAACAAATTCCCGAAAATAATTTCCTTTAAAAATTTATTTCTCGGGCTTGGGACCTTGGAATTCGATTTTGGGCATACGCCCAAGTCCCATATTTTTCTACGGACCCACCAGGACCGTCAAATCACGGGTCCGGGTCCGTTTACCGAAAACATTGACCAAAGTCAAATTAGCTCATTTTATAACCAAATTTTTGTTTATCATTTTTCACAGAATTTCATATTTAGTCTTTTCGGCTACGCGCCCGGACTGCTCACGCAAATCGAGGTGGCTCTAAATGAGGTTTTCAAGGCTTCAGAACACATAATTTAATTTAAAGCAAGTGATGACCTTTTGGGTCATCACAGTATGAGTGTTAAAGGGATAAAAAAAGTGCCACTGGGAAGGCAACCAAAATATCAGTTCAGAAGAAACCTACAAGCACAAGGGCATGGAGGTAAGAAACTATGGATAATTATAGGCAAGGAAGGACATCAAAAGGTCCATACTAAGCTCACAACTTTACGAGGGTCAAGGGTTCTCCCTAAGTACTATAACGAAAGACTAGCTGAGGAAATAAGGATGAAGGCTTCAACTTAAGCACAACAACCTAAAAAGGAAATGATCGTGTAACAACTGTCTCGCAACAATATTATAAGCACTCCAAAGGAAAGTGGCACCTACCATGACTAATGAATGGGAAGTAAAATTAAAAGTAATATTCGAGATCATAGGAGTTGCACGAAAACTTTAGCATGTGTGGGCACTAAGATAAGCTAAGTATGAATGCAACAAGGGGCAGAAAGACCAGGGAAAGTAATAGCTTACCGTGAAAGAAACCTAAGATGGAACGAAAGAAATTATTCGATCAATGATCCAGAGTTGGTTAAGTTATGAACGCACTTAAGGGTTCAGAGTTTTGTACATGCAACATATACATCCGTAGAAGATTCTGGTATAAGTTAAAAGAAATAATTGAGCCCAAGTGATAAATGAAGAATTAACTTGTTAAAGGATCGTATCATGCATATTCCTCAGCGCCCATGAATGGGTAAAAAGAATAACCAATACCATGAACCCCAGAGCAGGAGATAATTTAAGCCGACATAAAGGCCGATCAGAAGAAGGAGGAAACTAAAGAGTTACACCACCCAAGTAAATCAGAAGTTTGATTATTGGACCCAGAAAAATAGAAACATCGTGATCGAGAAAATTGCAGGATCTCCCTTAAAATCAGAGGTATGAGAGAGATAGTACAGCAACCATAGTCTATAATGACTCTATGATAAAGCCAGTTATACAAAAATAGTAACAACCTCATAAGAAGTCAGTATGAAGCTCCCACCGGATTGTAGTATTATAATAGAGCTTCAAGTTGTGGTGTGAATCATACCTATATGGAAGGGAGGTTATGAAAGAGATAGAAGATGTGATGCAAGATTTTAAGGTAAGTAAGGTAAATGTGAACAACGTACGAGATACTCAAATGCAGAAGGTTGTGAATAGTCCATACTTTAGATAGAAGGTCAGAAGCGCTGAGACTCAATAACCGAGAATGATAGCGGCATCGTCAGTGGCATGTCTTTCAGCCTGTGGTTTCTAAGTACTAAGAAATCTAGTTCTGAGAGTAGAGAAGAGTTAGTGACAATGTGATGTCTCGCTTGACGTTCCAGAATAACATAAGGAAATCTATGGTGCAAGCAAGTCGAAGGAAAGTTGCGAGTAGTCTAAATGGATATATATAGGTCGCAAGCAAAAGTATGGTAGAGCAACAAAGTTTTAAGAAAACATGAGTAAGGATAAGGAAAGGTAAGTAAAAAGGTGACGAGAATGGATAAGTCCTCGGGATTAAGTCCATAAAAATAAGAGAGATAATGGTTTCTCTAAGTCATTGAAAGTTCAGTATAGCCTGAATGAACTCAAAGGAGTCTAAGATTAATATCATTTAGAAAGAATGAAATGCTGACCTGATAATAAAATGAGGGTGTAATTGTGACAAATAAAGGATGATGTTTGGGCCTTCGTTTGAATAATGATTTGAAAAAAAAAGAGAAGGAGAAAAGATTTCGTTAACGACACGAGATTAGGATACCCCCCATAAGGTGAATCACATTGAGACACTATGAAATACAATTATGGAAATCACTTCAAATATTCCTCAATGCAATGTAAGCCCTAGAGGCAATGTATTACGTAAGAAGTTTCAAGCCTTCAAATGGAGGATTGTAGATCAAAATTGAGGTGTAAATAATGGACAGATACAAGTTGCAATGTATGACATGAGATTAGGCTATGATTCTTAAGACGAATAGTAATGAAGGAGCATTAAAGGACTGAGATTTCTACCTAAAGGATAGTCAACAAAAGTAACTGGGAGTTTGGTAAGCATACCTTAGTAACTATAAATTAAAGTAAAGATTATGGTATAGTATGACTCATGTAGATGCAGTAAAGTCATACGAATGGCCATATTCGCAAGTTCTACAAAGTACCGAGCGAAGAACTTCAGTACACCTATAGATGTCCAGAGAGGCATCCTATTAAGGCTTGTATATGTTTACAAAGTAAGGCCTAGAGATTGACTAAAAGCTAAAAGGAAAAAAGGAAAGATGAATTGCATAAGCACACTTACAAAGCCAAGGTCATACAGGCTGCATGACAGGAGGAAGCAGTAGTTGTGAGATTAGAAAGATTTCGACCACAAGTCATGATATGAGCAAAAAGATTAAAGGGGGAGGGGGGAATACCCTAGAATTTGGATTTATTCACAAAGCAACTACTTAATTAGCAAGGAGAGTATTAAGGAATTCACAAGAGCTATAATTTATGAAAATGATAAGAGCATCAGTCAACATTCGAGGACGAATGTTCCAAAGGGGGGAATGATGTTACACCCCGTAATATTACGATGATGTTATATCCTGCAGTATTATATTACGATGATGTTACGCCTTGCTCTATTACATTATGGTAATGTTACGCTTTACAGTATTAAGTTACGACAATGTTGCACCCTGTAGTATTACATTACGGTGATGTTACACTTTGCAGTATTAATTTACGACGACGTTGCACCCTGTAGTATAGTACGTTGAATTTGTCGTAAGGTAATTGACATTAGTCCAAGGAAAAGATTATTTGGAGATTATAAGTGATGAATAAATTCGTGAAGGTGAGAAGGGAATCAAGTTGAAGAAAATGAATTTCGTTGAAATTTGGCATTTTGGGATAAGCTAAAATACTCAGTATTTATGGACTAGTACCATAAAGGTACTACATGACCATGATAGTAAGGTGTATAAGGTATCTGAAAAGTGAGTAATATTTTAAGAAAGTGAGAATAATTCTCAATTATGCGGGTAATTGAATAATTACCGGATAGCGGGATATTACCTAATTACATTAATTCACTGATGGATAAGATCAAAATAGCAAATGGAAGCAAACTAATACACCAACCGTATGACTCTTAGTCATAATTCATGAATAAGAGTAATTTTTGTATAGGTGGCAACCTCATTTAACTTCTAACATTTTGAGTGCAAATAAGATTCCTTTATAAGGTTTTTAGGAAATCTTCAAGATAATTATTCATCCACTGAACCTAACAAATATCTTCAAAGAATGTGTGTAACTATTCTTCCTCCTTCCGAGTTCTTCATTAGGATATATTGTATCAGAAATTGGAGTTGCAAAAGAAGACGAAAGAAGCCAAAATCACGCTTGATTGATTATTTTCAATACAAACCCGATTCTAGTAACGTGATTCTTCAACCAATCAAATGAGAATTATTAAAGCTTTAGCAACGTAAAATATTGCGATTCTAAGGGAGTGCGGTGCAACCTTTTCCAAGAATATCATATGGACTTTTTCCTACTACAGGTATGTTAAGACTATCTCTTCTTTCTTTTTGGCATGGTCCATACGATTCAAATGAAATGAGCAAAATACATAACTTTCACAAATGACCCTATTCATAGAAATACTAGGGGTGTTTATATTCTTGATTCCCAATGTGGATTATTATTATATATTCTGTTCATGGGTCTCAGAAAAATACATATTAGATAAAGCTTATCCGAAATGCATATGGATTTTTATGGCATTCTGAGAAAATCTTATTAACGTATTTCTTACGCATTTCATGCATTTATACATGTACATTGACCCATGACTAGATGACATTAT
The DNA here is from genome assembly GCF_000393655.2 of Nicotiana sylvestris. Taxonomy (NCBI): domain Eukaryota; kingdom Viridiplantae; phylum Streptophyta; class Magnoliopsida; order Solanales; family Solanaceae; genus Nicotiana; species Nicotiana sylvestris. The sequence continues at coordinate 160,888,252 of NC_091060.1, read as the reverse complement.
ATACGCGCATATATATATATATATATATATATATATATATATATATATATATATATATATATATATATGGGATATGGGAAAAGGTTACGACGTTATATACGCACCACCACCTGATCAGCTAGTATACGTTCATGATTTGCCCACAGTGGCCGAGATGATATGATGGGATGCCCTCAAAGGCTTGATGATGTTATGAACACATATACCTATGAATTACATGACATTCATGCGCATATGCATGACACTATAAGTATTTCATGATTTACAGAGTTATCCAGACTTACAGGTTGAGTCATTTACTTTATGTTTCTTCCATTTATGTTATGTACTTATTTATGTGCCTTACATACTTGGTACATTATTCGTAATGACGTCCCTTTTTTTCCTAGGGATGCTGCATTTCATGCCTGTAGGTCCCGATAGATAGGTCGAGAGCCCTCTAAGTAGGCTATCAGCTCAGCAGAAGATGTTAGTGCGCTCTATTTGCTTAGGAGTTGCTTGATTTGTTAGTATGATTTAGACGGGTATTGTTTGGTATGGTGGGACTCTGTTCCGACCTTTATAAAAATTATGTATTCTTAGAGGCTTGTAGACAAATGTCATGTACGTAAAAGATTGTATGGCCTTGTCGGCCTATGTTCAGTACATGAGTGGTTATTTTGGCCTTATAGGCCCGTACTTCATATGTATACTCCAGTTCAGGTACCTATAATAGAATAATATGAAAGTTATATTACGTTGGTACTCGGTTGAGTATGGTACCGGGTGCCCATCGCGGCCCATCGGTTTTGGTCGTGACAATGACTTAGAAGATGATGAAATCGAGTCGATGTCACTGAAAAGTTTGGGGAAACTTTGTCCAAAGGAGCAATAATATGGTATCACACTTACCCCAAATTCCATTGACTCGTTTGCTATGCTTGCAGATGTTTTCGTGAAGGCCCATGCCAGGGCCATCAAGGTCGAGACTAGAAAGTCGGACCTTTTCAAGGTTAAACAAAGAGATAACGAGATGCTCAGGGAATTTGTCTCGAGGTTCCAAATGGAACGGATGAACCTATCTCTGGTCGCAGATGATTAGGCCATTCAGGTATTTATCCAAGGACTTAACCACAAAGACCCTTGGCTTCACAATAGCTAAAACAAAACTTGGTAGAGTACCCGATAGTAAATTGGGCCGACGTCCACAAGAGGTACCGGTCAAAGATTAGAGTTGAGGACGATCAACTTGGAGCCCCTTCTGGATTTGTTTACCCCATTGGGGCTGACTACAGATCTAAGAGAGTCATCGATCACAAGCCATGGCTGGTCCGGGATTGGTACCAACTATACAAGTGGACTGAAGGGGAAATGGGTTCGTACGTCAACCCATAAGGAATGAAAAAAGAGGCGATCGAGGGCCCAGTAGCTGAGGTTTGATTAGCAAAAATGATTTTGACAGGCTGTTGGGGGGTAGAGAAGCAACAAGATTGTCAGAATACAACTTCAGCATTTGCCTGCATTGTATCAGCCATCGGGTGCATCAAGGAAACCAAGTTGCCCCGATCACTACAACCCGACCCTACCCAAAGAGATCCTAACATGATGTGTAAGTATCATGGCACTCATGGCCATAGGACCGAGGGTTGCCGACAATTGAGAGAAGAAGTTGCTCGGTTGTTCAATAACGGGCACCTCCGAGAATTTTTGAGTGATCGGGCCAAAAACCACTTTAGGAAGAGGGACGCCAACAAACAGGCCGAATAAGAAGAGCCTCATCACGTTATCAACATGATCATTAGAGGGGTTGATATCCCTTAAGGGCCAATGATAAAGCGTACTAAAGTATATATCACAAGGAAAAAATGCACCTGAGATTATGTCCTAGAGGGAACCATTCATTTAACGACAAAGATGTTGAGGCCATCGTGTAACCACACAATGATGAACTGGTAGTATCCGTACTCATCAATAAATCTCGAGTTAAACGTGTGTTGATTGATCCAGGTAGCTCGACCAACATCATCAGATCGAGGGTCGTTGAGCAGTTGGGGTTATAGGACCAAATTGTGACGGAAGTTCAGGTGTTGAATGGATTTAACATAGCATGCAAAACCACTAAAAGGGAGATAACCCTACCAGTGAACACCGTCGGGACGTCCAAGAGACGAAGTTCTATGTGATCGAAGGGTACATGAGGTACAACACCCTATTCGGAAGGTCATGGGTTCACAACATGAGGGCGGTAGCCTCAACCTTACACCAAGCACAGAAGTTCCCTATGCCGGGAGGAGTCAAGACAGTCTATGCAGAGCAGCCGGCCACAAAGGAAATGTTCGCAGTCAACGATGTAATTCCGGTGCCCGTGGTTTCGACATTAAGGAATACGGAGCCGACTAGAAAGGAAGAAATTAAATAGCAATAACCTATACTGATCTCGACCGAACTAGAAGAACGAGGAGTAGACGAGGAGGATGATTACGGAGTTATGAGATAGTTCATAGACCCTAATGATATGGACGCCACCAAATTGATGGTCGAGGCATTGAAGCAAGTCATATTGATCGAAAACCTACCGGATCGAAAGATATACCTGGGCACGAGGTTAACTTTCGAGCTCAGGAAAAAACTCATTAATTTTCTTAAAACTAACATAGACTATTTTGCTTGGTCCCATCTTGACATGACAGGGATCCTACTGGAAGGAACCACTCATAACCTGAGTTTGGTCCCGAAGTTCCATCTGGTTAAGTAGAAGAGGATACCACAGTACGAGGTCAAGCATACATTCATCAAGGACAAGGTATCCAAACTCCTTAAAATAGGGTACATTCGAGAAGTTAAATACCCGGACTGGTTAGCTCACACAGTGGTAGAGTCCAAAAAAGATCTGAATAAGGCATGCCTCACGAATTATTTTCCTTTTCCTAACATCGATCGTATTATCGACGTGATGGCCAGGCATGAGATACTCAAACTTTCTCGATGCCTATTCCAGGCATAACCAAATTCGAACGGACCCAAATTATCAAGAAATGACTTCTTTTATTACTAAATTCGGTACCTACTGTTACAATTAAATGCCATTCAGATTAAAGAACGCTGGTGCCATTTATCAACGCCTAGTAAAGTGGATGTTTGAAGAATAGATAGGAAAATCAATGGAAGTTTATATTGACAATATGTTAGTCAAGTCCCTGCAAGCATAGGACCATTTGAAACATTTGCAGGAAACCTTCGACAGAGAGAAGTGCGTATTTGGGGTTGGATCGGGAAAATTCCTTGGGTTCATGGTATCCAATCGAGGGATCGAGATCAATCCCAGCAAAATCAAAGATATAGAGGACATCACCGTGTTGGACAACCATAAGGTCGTTCAAAGGCTGACCAGGCATATCGCCGCCCTGGGTCGGTTCATATCGAGGTCCTAGGATCGGTTGTTCTCGCTTTTAAAAAAGAAGAATAACTTTTCCTGGACCCCAAAATGCCAGCAAGCTCTGGAAGAACTCAAACGGTACTTATCGAGTCCTCCCCTGCTCCACACTCCGAAGGCGGGCGAATCAGGTATGTCAGTAGAACTCTAGGTGAGGCCGAAATAAGGTATCTTCACTTGGAAAAATTGGAGCTTGCTTTGCTAAGCACCTCCAGAAAGCTAAATCCATACTTTCAATGCTACCCCATATGTGTCGTAACTTCTTAGTCGCTGAGGAACATAATGCACAAACCCAAGCTCTCGGGCTGGTTGGCCAAATGGGTGGCCGAAATAAGCGGGTACAATATCGAGTATCGACCCGGAATCGCCATAAAATCTCAAATTTTGGCAGACTTCGTGGCCGACTTTGCGCCGGCCTTAATACCCGAAGTCGAGAGGGAATTACTCTTGACCTCGGGGACCAGCTCGGGAATCAGGACCCTTTTTATGGATGGTGCCTCGAATGTGAAGGGGTTCGGGCTCGACATCGTATTAAAACCGTCTATAGGAAATGTAATTATACAATATATTAGAACTGTGAAATTGACTAAAAATGAGGCTGAGTATGAGGCCATGATTGCAAGTCACGAATTGGCTAAAAGCCTTAAGGCCAAGGTGATCAAAGCTAAGTGCGATTCCCTCCTCGTGGTAAACCAAGTTAATGGGACATTTAAAGTAAAAGAAGAACGAATGCAAAGGTACTTGGAAAGATTATAGGTAACACTGCATCAATTCAAGGAATGGACCCTATAGCACGTACCCCTGGATCAGAACAACAACATCGATGCTCTGGCTAACTTGGGATCGTTGGTCGATGCCGATAAATTTAGTTCGGGAACAGTAGTGCAGCTCATGAAGTCAGTGATAGAAAAAGGCCATGCCGAAGTAAACACAACAAGTATAACTTGGGACTGGAGGAACAAGTATATAGACTACTTGAAGAATGGAAAATTGCCTTCGGATCCCAAAGAATCGAGAGCCCTGCATACCAAGGCTACCAGATTTAGCTTGGTCGAAGGGGCACCGTTCAGGAGAACCTTCGACGACCCGCTATCCAGATGCTTGGGACTGGGAGAGACCGAATACGCCTTGAGAGAAGTTCATGAAGGCACTTGCAGGAATAATATGTCGATTTGGGATAATTAAGTCATTAATTTCATCTGGTATCACATAATATGTCGATTTGGGATACCGAGCAACGTCGTTTGCTATAATGGAAAAAAATTCATCGGCGGCAAAGCAAGTAAATTTTTCGAAGATCACAAGATAAAGAAGGTACTATCAACACCTACCCTAGTGGAAAACAAGACCATACTTCAAAACTTATAAAAGAGGTTGACCGGTGTGAAAGTGAAATGGAAGGAGATCTTCCCCGAAGTCCTATGGGTGTACCGTACGACCTCAATATCTAGCACCGGGGCCACCCATTTTCATTGGTCTATGGAGCCGAAGCCTTAATACTAGTTGAGGTGGGAGAACCAAACCTCAGGTTCCAATACATAATAGAAGAGTCAAACGGCAAGGCCATGATTACGAGGCTGGAACAATTGGATGAAAGGCGGGAGGCAACCCTAGTCTGGTTGGTCGCCTAGAAACAGTGAATAGAAAGGTATTACAACCGAAGAGCCAACCTCCGACACTTTCAAGTCTGGGACTTGGTGTTGAGGAAAGTAAGGTTATACACCAGGAACCCTAACGAGAGGAAGTTGGGACCGAACTGGGAAGGACCATATCAAGCTGTCGGAATAACCGACAAAGGCTCGTACAAACTCGAAGTGGGAAATGACATACATTTACCGAACAAATGAAATGTGTCACACTTAAAGCGGTACTACTACTAATGTACGAACTCAATTACTCTTTAATCACGTTATAAGTCGGAATAGCATTTGCAAGTAAACGACCAAGGATGGATGTGAATATTGGGTTTGAAATCACGTGTTGCACTTTTTTCCCCTTGAACTAGTTTTGTTCCAAAATGGATTTTCGGAAAGGTTTTTAACGAGGAAACAATAAAAAGTGCTAACTTAGATTTGAAGACTGGTTTTAAACTATAGTCAATGATCCTTCACTTTGTATCAACAGTATCCGAGCCCTCAAAATTTCGACCTCGAATATTGGGGCCATCACCCTCGAATAAGGTTTTTAGCAAGGAAAAAAGAAAACTTTGTATGTTAAAAGCTAAGGCTTGGTGATTAGGATTTGTTGTAAGGGACAAATGGTTGTATGAACCGTGCTCACATAGTCCACGCTAGCCATGACACAAGTTTTTATGCGATTTCGATCATGTATTTACACACTGAGAAATGAAAGAAAGTTCTGCTTTGATATTACACATTTTCTACCTCTTCGACTCTGGATCCTAGAGACCACGGGCTACCCCTAATCGGGTACTATTGAGCCCAAGGGTTACCCCTACTCGGGGACTCTCGCCCGAAGAAAATTTGGATGACCCAGGCTACCGAATCTCGGAGGCACCAAACCTATGAGGCGGTGCCCACATATAAAACGCTACGACCACCCTAAAAATGACTCGGAGATGTCTGAAGCCCGTATCAGGAAAAGTAAGGCCTTTACAAAAATTTAAAACCTACTAAAAAGTTACCCTCGGCAAAAACGTCATCTAAAACACTTAAGCATCTTGGAAACCTCCGGTCTCACCGAGGGTTCGAAGCCACTAGCAAATAAAATGGCATCAAAGTCGGGCTTCGTTCGAACCTTCGAAAAATGAATGCCCTAGAACTACATCCGATTCTATGCAAAGATATCAAAAATAATACACGAATAGAAATTGTAAGAAGATGCTGGAAAAATAAAGACATCGTATTGCCGAAAAGGGAAAAATCTTATATATATTCCAAAAATATATTTACAAAGGCCTGATTGAATGACCTCAAAATAAACCAAAAAATAGAGAGAAAATACATAAGGAAAACAAAAAGCTGAAAAAGTACTAAGGCATCTACGCCTGGTCTTCACCGAGGCCCCACTCGTCGTTGGAACCATAAGAAACCTCAGATCCCTCAGAGCCCTCGGAGCCTTCGGCACAGTCAGGCTCGTAGAGCTCATTTGACTTGGCTTCAAGCCTCTTTGGTTCTTCGATCTCAGCCGATAGGTAGAAACCTCGTGCATGGATCTCTTCGAAGGTCTCTCTTCGGGAAAATCGCTTCATGTATTCAGTTTTTGTCTTTATGTGGGTCTCGGATGCCTCCACATCAGCCTTATACTAGGCCATCATTTCCTCGGCATCAACAGAAGTTGTGTCCAATTTGGACCTCAGTGCCGCATGTTCTCTTCCAAGATCATCCTATTTCGCGACGCCGAGCTTAGCTGTGCACAGAGAATATCGTTCAGCCGAGACCACTTGTTGGCTTTGTCCTTCTCCACCCGAAGTTGGTAATCGACCGATGCCATCTCCTCCTTCATAGTTTCCTTCTCCGAGGCCAGTAGGTCCATCCTTCCCTTCCACACTTCGGCCATGGCCTTTATCTCGTCTATCTACGTCCGCAGCTGGGCGATCAGGTCTATCTTCTGTTTGACCTACATAGTTGTGTTGTTAGTAACCACGACTAGCTCCTCATTTTAGCTTCAAAGACCTTTACCTTATCAAAAAGCCTCATTATGAGCTTTTTCCAGCTCGACCTGAAGCCTTGGGGAGGTCTTTAAGGGCCTCATCTTGTTGCTCACTAAGGAGCCTGTACATATCCTTTTTCCGGACCTTCTCTTTGAGCTTAAACTCGAGTTGGCTGATTTCCAAGCAGTACCGGAGAAAGCTTTCATGGTGAAGCACTGAGACCTGTAAAAAAATGAAAGTACTAAGAGACATCAAAACATAATTGGAATTCATAAAGGGGTATAAAAGTGTTGGCGCCAATTCCTGCTAAGCCTCATTGAAAAGGCTTCACGTGCCCACCTCGTTCATCTTTTTTTGGTCCTCCTCGGTCACCAGGCATCAGAGGTAGATGGCTACACCCACATGAGCAGATAGAACCCGAGCATCCTCCGGGACTATAAGAACTACTATTCTCTTACGCCCGGGTCCACGCTCGGTGCGGGAAATTGCTTCACCAGTTTTGGGCTCGAACTCAACTCGCTAGCTCCCGAGGGCACGCCTTTCTTTGGGATTTCCAGGTGACCCAGCCCGAGAAAATCCTCAAATGTGGACATGTCCATGCTGTCAAAAAAGGGGTTGAGGGGATCATCTGAACCCTGCACTCCCTCACTTGGCTTTTCTTTGCCTGCTTGGGCCTCTTCGAGCATGGACTCGGTGTAGGAGGATGTCTCTATGATGTCAATGACACAGGTCGCCTCCTTCAGAACATGAGCGGCTTCCTAGGAGGTCTCAGCATGCTCCCCATTGGGGGTCGATCCATGGGTGATAAAGATGTTGTCTTCTTCAGGTTTATCCCTAAGTCGGTAGAGATAGCCAGGGTTCGGTGCCCAGGACTTGGTATTCTTCTTGGGTCTCCAGGCCAGGGTGGCCGCACTCTTTTTCTTCTTTTGCTCCTTCGTGGTAGTCCCGGGCTGTCCCGAGATAGAGGGCTTGGTAGGCAAAGACAGATCCTCATCCTCATCAAGTGGCCTAAGTTCAATGGTCTTAGGCAGACCTGTAAGAAAAAAGGAAAAAGTTAGCGCTATATAGGTTAAGATCTTGATGGTAACTATTTCAGGGTAGAACCTTACCATGAGAATGGGCCTCCCATTTGCCCTTTGAAAGTTTGCACCATGCGTGCTCGGAGTAAGGTATCTACTTACAGATCCCCTCGATCCACTCCTTGAATCGGGGAATTGCATCTTGAAGTTGGGCAACAGCTGCACGACCACAAACACAAGCGATGAGAAAAAGAAATAAAAAGGAAGAAATACCCAAGAAAGACAATACTTACGGGATACATTCCACTCCTTATGGAACGACAAAAACTCGGGGGAATCAGGTGTTCGGTTTTTACCCGAACGAACCTCCCTGCCAACCTCGATCCCGGTCCTCGTCAATACTCGAGAAAGGAGCCTTGCTTTCTTGGCGGATGAGCTTGATCAGATCCCCTCGGAATATTCGGGGAGTGCACAGGCGGAGTAGGAGGTCAAGGGTGAACCGGGGAGACTCGGTATTGTTACGAAGTGGCGCAAGAGGATTACAATCCTCCAGAAGGATGGGTGGATTTGCCAAAAACACACCTCGTACCTCTTGCAGAAAGCAAGAACTACGGGATCCACAGGGGCGAGCGTGAAGAGGTAAGTGTAAACACTCAGATATCCCTTCACGTGAGTAGTTGTATCATCATTAGGTCCGGGGACGACCACATCCTTACCCTCCCAATTATAGTCCGCTCGAACTATGGGTAGGGTTTCTTCAGTGACAGAGCATATGTATCTCGATGCTCACTTGCCTCGGTCTTGTTGGCTAGATGCCTTCTCAACCTTGAAGTCATCCCCGATAGAACTGTCACACCCCTTTTTTTTACAAAACCTCACTAAACCCTCTTAAAAATATATAAAAGGATTTTGTAAAGCTCAAACAAGGGTTTTTCAATTTTGAAAGTGACAAAAGATAATGCTCAAAAGGATTAACTCAGAGTTGCCACCTGACATTTGTTTCGGTGTGTCAGGTCACCGTTTTTAAAAAGATATTCCTTTAAAACACTTTTGACTCCAAAATAAGTCTACACTAGAGATTTGGGTAAGGGGGTTCATTTGACTCGGGGAGAAGGTGTTAGGCACTTTCCAAGTCCCGTGAAGGTCACGGTTGCGTACTCGATCTAGTTGGCTTTTAAAGTATTCAGTTGAGGTAAAAACACAAAAAAACAAAATAAACACACAAGAGACTATTAGGCCGTCCCCACCTAAAACGATAAAAATAAACAAAAGAAAATATTAAAGTTCTATTCTACGCTTCCTCGCGTCATCCAATCTCTGGTCTTCATTTACATGTACTTCGGGGCATATCCCGGATAAAATATATACAAATCCTTTGGGGCATTCTCCAGTTAAATTTAACTAAGGGAACGACCTTTCGCCTCAAACCTAACAAAATCCTAAAGCTTGCCTACCCAAGTGATTACGACCTAAGCATTCCTAACGGCTGAATTAATAGAGCAAGTAAAAGAAAACTAAATAAAACAATTTACGTCACTTTCCAGTTCCGATATGCTCTAACCAATGCTCTTTATTTTGGAATGGCATCTTAATATTTGAATTCAATCAACATTCTTCATTTTATATCAAACTAAAGCAAATGAACAGGAGTATGTTAATCTACCATGGAATTCAACAGAGAATTAATAACAAGTAAATTCAACTGACATATCAACTAGCAGAGGCACACAATTAAGGAAATCAAATAGAATCATTCAAACATCCAACCATAAAATAATTGGTAAAATAAAGGCCAATTCATATAGAAGAAACAAGGATGAATGATGAACCTTAAAACTCAAACAGGGAACGGAAAGCAACAACAAAAATTACTCCGCGAACCTCGGCGGCAACCTCGAACTCGAACCGGAATCAACCTCGGATCATCTCGTTGGACCCGAACTCGAATTCAACTCTTGAAAGAAGGTGAGCATGAAAAAGTTCCATTTTAGATATTACAGCAATGAAGATCGACGAAGCTACTCACTTATGAGAACATTCCAAAATCAAAACTCCATAGTTCCTTGATGGTGTAGTAAAACGTAAGCAAAGTTCAGCGTAGTTAATTTTCTTTTTGTCTTCTTTTAGTACTAAAGTCTGAACTACTAGAAGCTTGATTCGTATCCTTCCCAGTGAAACCAAACTCATTCACTCGCTTCTTATCTACTGTTGATGGTTTTTTTTTTGTTGGATTTGTGAATGACTGTTTTTGGCGTGAAAAAAGAATGAAAGTTCCGGCTGCTTTTTCTGCTTTTTGTTTTGTTTTTTTTTTGTTTTTCGATGGTGTATACGTGCTTCGCCGATGGAGCTAGTTGCTGGTGGTTAGCGATGGCCTTCTCCGGAGAGCTTGACTAGGCCGACGATAGTGGGTGAAGATGAAAGAGGATGGGAACGGCTGATGTCTTGGGCGTGAAGAAGAAGCGACTGCTATGAGTTGGGTGTTGCGACGCTGCTGGTCTGTTTGGTTTTTGCTACTGGCGGCGGCGATGGGGCTGTGAGAGATGGCTGCTTTGGTGGTGGTCTTCTAGGGTTTTGTCTCTAATGTTCATGAAGAAGAAGGTCTCCAAAATTGCAAAATAACGGCTGATCTGTCTCAGCTGTCTAGGGTTTTTTATTTATTTATTTTATTAAGAAGAGTCTAGAAGGTCTTCTAGGGTTAGCTTAATAGCTAATAGGTATTGGACTTGGGATTATGGGCTAAGAGATTGGTTTAATTGGGCTACAAGCATGACTAAAAATGTTGGTTTCTTTTCTAAAATAATATAATATAAAATTGTAAAATCATTACTAATTAATCAAAACAAACTATATTATGAAATGAAGCTATTTTGATATTTTCAAGGATTATAGTAAAAATAAAAATGCGTTAAAAATAATATTTTTCTAAAAATACTTAATACCTTAATTAAATAGAGAAAAATGAAACTATTTTTGTATTTTTCAATTTTGTGATAAAAAAATGTAAAAGAATCAAAATTAGTTGAAATAACTATATTAGACCTAAACTAAGTATTTAAATGCTAAAATATATAAAATATTGGGGAGGGTAAAAAATTACATGTCTACAGCTGCCCCTTTTTGATTGGAAATACGAAGTATTTTCAGACAAAGAACGACTAGACAGGTTTTTTGACCCGACCCTTATTTAGAGAGACCAAAAACTAAAAGAAAAGAGAATGTGATCGAGCTCTGGTATTTGAGCTGCCTACATATCCTTGGTTATAAAAGAATCAGGTCACGTGTAGTTCGGAGTGAGAAGAGCAATGAAGTATACCAAGGTGCAGAGCCGAGTGAAGTGCCGTTGAGGTTTCGATCCGCGGTTCCTGCCATTACATCGAAAATAAAAGGGAAATATTACAGCAAAAGTAAAAAAAATACAAGATCCTATCTACGTCTTGTCTTGAATCTTTTGTGAATCTCTACTTGATCTTCAACATGAGACTGAAAAATGGGCTCTGCTCCTGATGCTTCTTGAATTTGCGAATTGGAAGTAACTCTGAAATGAATCCCCTTGTTCTCCAGGTGGGTGCTTGATTGCCAAAACTTGAATTGTATTCCCTTGTGATCTAGGTGGGCACATGATTGCCAAAACTTGAAATGTATTCCCTTGTTCTCCAGGTGGGCGCCTGATTTCCAAAACTTGAATTGTATTCCCTTGTTATCTAGGTGGGCACCTGCTTTACAAAACTCGAAATGTATTCCCCTGTTCTCCAGGTGGACGCCTGATTTTTAAAACTCGAAATGTATTCCCTTATTCTCCAGGTGGGCGCCTGATTTCCAAACCTTGAATTGTATTCCCTTGTTATCCGGGTGGGAGCCTGATTACCAAAAACTTGAATTGTATTCCGTTGTTATCCAGGTGGACGCTTGATTTCCAAAACTTGAATTGTATTCCTTTGTTATCCAGGTGGGCGCCTGATTGCCAAAAACTTGAGCTGTACTCCCTTGTTATCCAGGTGGGCGCCTGATTTCCAAAACTCGAAATGTATTCCCTTGTTCTCCAGGTGGGTGCCTGATTTTCAAAACTCAAAATGTATTCTCTTGTTCTCCAAGTGGGCGCCTGATTTCCAAAACTTGAATTGTATTCCCTTTGTTATCCAGGTGGGCGCCTGATTTTCAAAACTCGAAATGTATTCTCTTGTTCTCCAGGTGGGCGCCTAATTTCCAAAACTTGAATTGTATTCCCTTGTTATCCAGGTGGGCGCCTGATTTCCAAACCTTGAATTGTATTCCCTTGTTATCCGGGTGGGAGCCTGATTACCAAAAACTTGATTTGTATTCCGTTGTTATCCAGGTGGGCGCTTGATTTCCAAAACTTGAATGGTATTCCCTTGTTATCCAGGTGGGCGCCTGCCATTACAACAAAACAGACAAAACAAAAGAAATTTTTCTGCCCCAGTTTGGGATCTGGGCATATTTGTGAGTGTTAATCGGATCATGTTATCTACATAGCTCTAAGAATTTGAAAGCTAAATCCCATTATTCAGGAGGGCCTTGAAAACTTCAAATTAAATTTTATTTTAAAAGTGACAACTTTAAAGCTAAATTATATTTCCTTACGCTAAAACTTAAAACTAAGTCCTATTATCCAAGAGGGTCTTGAAAACTTAAAACTAAATCCCATTATCCAGGAAGGTCCTGAAAATTTTAAATTAAATCTCATTATACATGAGGGACCTGAAAACTTTCAAAACTTAAATCCCATTATCCAAGAGGGTCTTGAGAATTTTAAAATTAAATCTCATTATCCAAGAGGGTCCTGAAAACTTGAAAACTAAATCCTATTATCCAGGAGGGTCCTGAAAACTTGAAAACTAAATCTCATTATCCAGGAGGGTCCTGAAAACTTGAAAACTAAATCTCATTATCTAGGAGGGTCCTGAAAACTTAAAACTAAATCCCATTATCCAGGAGGGTCCTGAAAGCCGAGAATGAACTTACCTGAGCCATGCTCTCGTCTTGGAGGATTCTGAACAGAATTTCTTGTCCCTGAGCCATGCCTTTTTCATGGGGGGTCCCTGTGGATTAACAAATTTTCTTGCCCCTATTTTAGACGAAAGAAATTTTGTTAATTTGAAAACGTAGTGGTTTGTTTATGGCATCATTGCTGAGTGTCTGCTTCTGCCACTACCAAGATAACTTTGATTTCAACCTGGACGACCTCGACTGTTATTGACTGCCCATTTTCTTTCAACCCTTATCACAAAAAACACCTCTACTCCATTCGTTCCCAATATCCTCTATCTATTGCATTTTGCTCATGGATTGACATTTACCGAACCCTTGCATTTCACATGAATCCCAAAGCATGTTGATTGCTACCAACTCAATGCGCATACCACTTTTCCCTGACTCATGCCACTTTGATGTGCTAGTCAAATTCATTTTGTGCAATTGGAAAGCTGGTAGCAAATTTTGAAGTCATTTCTCACTTGTTCTGACCAAACAGACTCAAGAAGGGACTCAAACAAAACGAAAGGAACAAAATAAGGGACAAGGGAAAGAGATGATACCTAACAAGAAAATTATGAAGTAGAAACTTATCAGATGTGGATACCAACTCTAATGACCATGACATGCACCTTTGGATTAAGTGGCCTAGTCTCTCAAGCAAGTCTAATATTCAACTCTTGTTGTACCTCTTCGCTGTGAAACTGGGCTTCAGCGCTTCAATTGTCTCATTTGATCCACAATCCTCAGTCGACTTGTAGTGCCTTAAAGGTTTTCACCATCAAGCCTCTCTCATTTTGCTCTTTTCTCAACTCACTGTCGTCTTACGGTGCCCCTGAGGGTTTTTACCAATAAGACTCTCATTTTATCATTTTCTCTCATTGTGCTGAGAACAAAGGTATTACCCATGATGTAGGAAGATCATACTTTCACCACACACTTGATTTGGCATCCTCAAAGATTGGTCAGAAGATCATTCTTTGGACCGTAATGTAGGCTTTTGGACAGGGTTGGAAAGAAAGGATGGTATGAAGGCTCAAAATAATTTAAGATGAAAAGGATTCAAAATTACAACTTTTGAAATCAGATATTTTGGCAAAATTAAAACTTCTGCCCCAGTTTCTTGGAGTTTGAGGAATTATTATTTCTTGGGATTTCTAAGAAAAACTGCCCCACTCTTGACTTCGACGGATTGTGAAATACTTTATTTGGTGTGACTGAACCCTAAGGCTGCCTACGTATCTTGTGGTGATAAGAATCAGGTCGAACGTAGTTCAAACGACAAAGTTGTTTTTTTCTTTTCCTTTTCTCTTTTTTTCCTTTTTCTTTTTTTCTTTTCTCCCCTTTTTTCTTTTTTTTTTCTTTTTCTCTTTTCCTTTTTTTTCTCTTTTTCTCTTTTTCTTTTCCTTTTCTAGTTCCTAACTCTATTTCTGATTCCAAAAGAGGGATATGAAACAAAACATTAGGGCTCAAAATGGGTAGCAAAGGATAAGAGTGTTTGGGTAGCAGAATAAAATGCCTTCGTCATACCAAACTTAAAAATGCCAAGTACAAACATGCAATTGAATATAAGTAAACAAATCAGACATAGCATCTATTGATGGCATCAACACAAACAAAAAGTGCCAATGGGCAATACCTTTATTCCAATGAATGACCCTTGCCAGTTCAAAGCAGACTTGACTCAGCCTTATCTTGATGTGGAAGAATGCATTTCAGAACTGACTGATTTACCTCAAACTGCTGAGAGACATTTCTTTGTTGTAAGCTCTTATCAACCTCTTGATTTCCCAGACTTACTGCCTCCGTTTTACTCAATTCAAAGTTCAGGTCATCTCAAAATGCATGAATCTTTAATTGTTTCCTCAAACTCATCTTTTTATCATATTCAAAATTATGTCATTGCTTCATGATTAGACTAACTTTTACGATCAGACTGACAATTATGTGTGCATGCCATGTTACTAGAGTTGGCATGAAAGGAACTATAAAAGGAAAAATGACCTAAACAAAAACTGATTAGAACTAACAGAAAATAGGAGATTGTATTAGACAGATGATGAAAAGGTTTTGAACAAGACAAGCAAAATAGACGTGGGTTACAACCTTGGAACAATCCTAAATAACACTAGACGAACTACTACAACTAAACGAACTAGGCAAAATAAGAATAAGAAAAGTTTGAGCCACAAGACAATGTCCAGAGTACAACACCGAAATAGCCTGGACAATAGAAATGATAACAAAATAAACCACCGAAGCTCTTCCCTGGCTAGCCAAGAAAGGAGTGTCTTTCCAATTACCAAGCTCGATGTCTTAGCCACTGGGTTGCACATCAAAATTACTGGGACCTTTATCAATTTCAATATCATTCACTCCAGTCAGCAAGTTCCCAAGAGGATTTTCATACTCCTTGTCACCACGCATCTTCCCCATAAAGTGTACATCATCATGTGCAGGTAAAGAATTCTGTGAAATATTCTGGGTGTCACTGTCCTGGACCACAATTATCCCTTCTTGAATCATTCTTTCTATCTCCTTTTTAAAATCCTGACAACTTTTGACATTGTGCCCCTGAGCATTGGAATGGTATTCACACCTTTTAGAAGGGTCAAAGCTTCTTTTACGCGGGTCCACATGATTCGGAGGAATAGGTGCAATCAGGTCATAATGCTTTAATTTCTCAAACAAACTCGCATAGGATTCTCCGATTGGAGTGAAAGACTTTTCTCTTTGCTGTTGCCTTCTCATTTTGTACTCCAGCATTGGTTGGAACCTCTATTGGGTAGGGGTTTATATTCTTGTAGAGGTGGGTAAGACATTTGTGGAGGCAGTGCAAGCCGTTGCGGGTTTTGTGAGTGTGGAGCATATGGCGGTGCATCGTAGATAGAGTACTAGGGAGGTGAGGTATGACTTCGGGGATTTTGTGGAGGAAAGTAGAATTGGTGAGGATTATATGGAGTACGAGGATATTCATGAGGTCGGTATTGAGGCTGAAAGCGTTTAACAGGAATGACCACTAGATCTTGTCGTTTGCGGGGCTCAGCAACATCGTTTCTATCAATCGGAGAAATGACCGAGCAACTTGTTCGTTCCATCTGAATCAAAACTCCCTAAAACTTGGGTCTCTTTCCTTGGGCATCAGGGACTTTGAACACAGTCTCGCTAGAGGATCGAGGAAGAGTAGCTGGTGGAGGAGCTACAAAAATAGGAGCAGATGTCGGAGCAGGTTATGAGGTTATTTTGGCTAGTGGAGAATGGAAAATTTGGGAGGAAGTGCTAGGGTAATTGTGGTAAGGGGTAAAGCCTGGTGCATGTTGAGGGGAAATGTCAACGGTAGTGGGGACCTGGGCTTGTGATAGTGGTGGGATAGTTGTAGGATTTTCAGTGTAGTTAGTGGGGAATAAAGGTGGAGGATGCCCGCTGACCCAAGAATGATACATTTTTTCCATCTGTTGTTTCAACCTTCGGGCCTCCTCTTTCAGTTCCGATTCTGATTCTACAATCTCCCTTGGTGGGTGTACAACCTCAGTGTCTGTTTCTTTGCTAGCCATGACTGACTTATGCTTTCTGGTGTTGTATGGAAAAATGACCAAAGTGTCACAAACTAACCACCCTCTATTATAATAACAATGAAAGTAACAAAGAGGAGCAAAACAAAGCCAACATGTTAGCGTTAGAGCATTTATCAAATAAAAATATCACATTCCGTGCAATATCCCTAGCAACAATTAACGGTTCTAGAATGACTTCGAGGGTACGAAGGTCATATGGCATCATCCCAATTTCACTCTTCTGACCCTTTTCCTTCTTCATTTTCCTTTCTAACACCGCTTGGTTTTTCATTTCTTTCTCCCTCTTTTCTTTGTGATTATCGCTCTCTCTTTTTTCTCTCTCTCATTTCTCACATGCATAATTTCATCTTTTTTTTTCTTTGTTTGTTTTCTTCTTTTCTTTGTTTTTTTTTTGTTTTTAAAAGATGATTCGATTGAACCCTATGTAGGTTGCCTACGTATCATGCCCTTCACGAATCAGATCACGCGTAGTTTTGGAAAAATGATGGACAAAATAAACTAAGAAACAAAAATCTTTTTGGAATTTTTCATTTAATAATCTTTTTTGGTTTTTCAAATACAAAACATGAAGTACTATAACAGAAGACTCAAAAATCTTAACAAGACTGACAGACTCGATACTACTGTACAAGATTAATAATTAAAAGACAACATAAAATAAACTAAAAAATAAAAAAGTTTCCTCAAGCAACTCGTGCATGCAATGGCCTTGACTAGAATGGTCCTGGAGTATTTGTCATGCTCCAACTATAGCAAATTGATCCATACCTCAATGAGAAAAATAAGATCAAATAGAGTTAGCGACTCAAGACACTATGCGACGCCACAACACCTCCTATGGGACACATGCAAGATGCGATTGGGCTATTTGTGAAAATTAACTTATGTGGCCAAGAGTGGATAGAAGTGTAGACTCAACAAGATTGACCCAATAGACATGGAAAATGCCTCACTAAGTCTTATATGGATTCAAATTCCCAATAATCACGGCCAAAAAAATTAATTTGCAGAAATGACCCATTTTGTAAAAATGGCCTATGTGGCCGAAAGTGGCTAAGGATGCAAACTCAAAAAGGAAGGACCTTCAAGTAATATGACACCGAGTTGTGGACTCAAGATCCTAAGACATGGGTAATTGAACCACTTTTGCGAAAATAACCCCATTTTGCAAGAATGGCCGATGTGGCCAAAAGTGGCTAGACATGCAAGATTTGGCTAAAACCCCGCGAATCCAAGAACCTAAGATACTAGGAAGATCGGACCCTATGTGGTTTGCCTACGTATTTTTCCCTGAAAGATGAGAATCAGATATGCGTAGTTTCGGGAAGATTGAACATAGGAGAAAGCTTTTAAAAATGCAACTAATTTGGGGAAACTATATTTTTTTTTGTCTTTTTGAAAGATGATGGAGAATGTAAAATCCTTTTGGATTTTCTATTTTTTTTTTGGAAAATGATGGAAAAGTGCAAAATCTTTTTGGATTTTTCATTTTTAATTTTTTTTTGATCTTTTCTTAAAAAAATTATGAAAGAAAATTATAATTGGGCCCTACTTGCTTTATTTTCACCCTTCTTTCCAAAACATCGGTCTGCCAAATAACCTTTTTACCCTCAAAGATGCAACATGTATCATAGGGATGATTAAATGTTTTTTTGGGCCACGGGCCCATTTTGACATAATTTAGATAGGCCTCCTACAACGGGACACGGTGCCTGGGACCGTACCCTGCTAGGTTTAAATGACATGATGCACATAAGTATGACCTAAAGGCTGACCTACGATTGGGGTTCACTAGATAAGGTAATTCAGGGGAGCGTATGGTCGATGGTGGCTGCTCAAGCTCTCCACCCACTCCATACGTCCGACGCCCCCCTCCCCCTCCTAAATTAAGGGTGACTCAACAAAGAGTTCGTGCACACGATGCGTACTCCGAAACTTGTTGCAGAAAGAAGACTCATGGTTATGCAAATGATGACAGTTTATAAAGCAGTAACACATTAAGAAAAGCGATAAACAAATAACCAACAAAACAAGGAAATAAGACAAATAAAGCAAATAAACAAAGAAAATAAAGAAAACAAACACCTCAACCGAATATCCTAAAAGCCAACAAGATCAAGTACCAGCTCGAACCTGCAATTCCTCAGTAGAGTCGCCAAAGATGTCACACCCTTTTTTTACAAAACCTCACTAAACCCTCTTAAAAATATATAAAAGGATTTTGTAAAGCTCAAACAAGGGTTTTTCAATTTTGAAAGTGACAAAAGATAGTGCTCAAAAGGATTAACTCCGAGTCGCCACCTGACATTTGTTTCGGTGTGCCAGGTCACCGTTTCAAAAATAATTTTTCTTTAAAACACTTTAGACTCCAAACTAAGTCTATACCAGAGATTTGGGTAAGGGGGTTCATTTGACTCGGGGAGAAGGTGTTAGGCACTTCCCAAGTCCCGTGAAGGTCACAGTTGCATACTTGATCTAGTTGGCTTTTAAAATATTCAATTGAGCTAAAAACACACAAAAAAAAACAAAGAAAAAAAAACACACAAGAGACTAGAGGTCGTCCCCACCTAAAAAGATAAAAATAAACAAAAGAAAATATTAAAGTTCTATTCTACGCTTCCTCACGTCATCCAATCTGTGGTCTTCATTTACATGTATTTCGGAGCATACCCTGGATAAAATATATACAAATCCTTCGGGGTATTCCCCGGTTAAATTTAACTAAAGGAACGACCTTTCGCCTCAAAGCTAACAAAATCCTAAAGCTTGCCTACCTAAGTGATTACAACCTAAGCATTCCTAACGACTGAATTAATAGAGCAAGTAAAAGAAAACTAAATAAAATAATTTACGTCACTTTCCAGTTCCGATATGCTCTAACCAATGCTCTTTATTTTGGAATGGCATCTTAATATTTGAATTCAATCAACATTCTTCATTTTATATCAAACTAAAGCAAATGAACAGGAGTATGTTAATCTACCATGGAATTCAACAGAGAATTAATAACAAGTAAATTCAACTGACATATCAACTAGCAGAAGCACACAATTAAGGAAATCAAATAGAATCATTCAAACATACAACCATAAAATAATTGGTAAAATAAAGGCCAATTCATATAGAAGAAACAAGGATGAAGGATGAACCTTAAAACTCAAACAGGGAACGGAAAACAACAGCAAATATTACTCCGCGAACCTCGGCGGCAACCTCGAACTCGAACCGGAATCAACCTCGGCTCATATCGGTGGACCCGAACTCGAATTCAACTATTGCAAGAAGGTGAGCGTGGAGAAGTTCCATTTTAGATATTACAGCAATGAAGATCGACGAAGCTACTCATTTCTGAGAACATTCCAAAATCAAAACTCCATAGTTTCTTGATGGTGTAGTAAAACGTAAGCAAAGTTCAGCGTAGTTAATTTTCTTTTTGTCTTCTTTCAGTACTAAAGTCTGAACTACTAGAAGCTTGATTCGTATCCTTCCCAGTGAAACCAAACTCATTCACTCGCTTCTTATCTACTGTTGATGGTTTTTTTTTGTTGGACTTGTGAATGACTGTTTTTGGCATGAAAAAGAATGAAAGTTCCGGCTGCTTTTTCTGCTTTTTTTTTTTTTTTTTTTTTTGTTTTTCGATGGTGTATACGTGCTTCGCCGGTGGAGCTGGTTGCTGGTGGTTAGCGATGGCCTTATCCGGTAAGCTTGAAGAGGCCGACGACAATGGGTGAAGATGAAAAAAGATGGGAACGGCTGATGTCTTGGGCGTGAAGAAGAAGCAACGGCTGTGAGTTGGGTGTTGCGACGCTGCTGGTCCATTTGGTTTTTGCTACTGGCGGCAGCGATGGGGCTGTGAGAGACGGCTGCTTTGGTGGTGGTCTTCTAGGGTTTTGTCTCTAAGGTTCATGATGAAGAAGGTCTCCAAAATCGCAAAATAACGTCTGATCTCTCTCAAATGTCTAGGCAAGCCAACTCTCGGGAGTCGTGATAACGCCTACTAATGACAGCTAGGCAAGCCAACCTTTAACTACCTTTTTCATCAATAAATTACTTTTTTTTTCAGTTACCAGCGATAACATGAAAACATCGGAATTAAATAAATAAGCGGAAGGTAACAATTTTTATAACTCAAGACTACGTCTATTACAACTTTAAAAACCTCAATACCCAAAATCTGGTGTCACAGACTGTCTAAGAGTTACTACAAACAAGGCCTGAAGAAAATACAATAAACTGTTTCTGAACGAAAGAAATTGAAACAAGGAATAGAAATAGAGGGAGACGCCAGGGCCCGCGAACGCTTGCAGGTCTACCTTGGGTCTCCGGGTGGACTGAAGGAAGCCCTCAAACTATTATCCGTAAGCTGCTCCGGGATCTGCACACAGTGCAGAGTGTAGTATCAGCACAACCGACCCCATGTGCTGGTAAGTGTCTAGCCTAACCTCGGCGAAGTAGTGACGAGGCTAGGACCAGACTACCAAATAAACCTGTGCAGTTTAAATACATAAAAGGAAAATGCAGAAATAACCAGTAAATATGGGAAGGGGAAACATGTTGTGGGGGAAATAACGGTCCCGAATAGAAAGCATCAGGTAAGGAAAGTAACAACATAACTAGAATATCATCAAGAATCAAAAATCAACAATTTGCACGGCATCACCCTTCGTGCTTTTACTCTCGTTCTCACCAAACAATATTTATAACAAAAGTGTGCATGACATCACCCTTCATGATTTTACTCTCTTTCCTCACCATATAGTCAATGATAATCGGTACGGAATGGTACATCGTACGGTATAGCATCACCCTTCGTTCTTTACACTCTTTCCTCACCATAGCATACAATGCACGACATCACCCTTCGTGCTTTAACGCACTTCCTCACCCAAACAACAATCACAAATAAAGGGGCAAGTGAGTAAACAAATAATAATAGAAATTCCGGCAAGGGAACACAATTAAACAGTTAAATCCCGGCAAGGGAACAATATCAATAATCTCAGCATCACGGCAAGGGAGATAATCAACAAAGCAACAAACATCCCGGCAAGGGAGCAATTTAATAACTCTTTCTCTTTCATTCACTTTTACTTCTTAACTCACTTTACTACTTGAGCCAACGCTCCAAAGGGTTCAATCATTTCATATACTTTCACACTTGGTAATATAACTCGAGCCAATGCTCCTCGAAGTTCAAAAGTCACAATTTCTTTCACAAGCTTTTCACAACATATAGAAATCATCACTAAGGCATGAAAAACACAACAAAATCAGGAACACAACAAAATCAGGATATTCACAATGTAAAGACTCACGGTCATGCTAGACACCAACGTATAGATACTCGTCACCATGCCTATACGTCGTACTCAACGATTATCACATAGAAAATAAGACTCAACTCCTAATCCCTCAAGCTAAGGTTAAACCAAACACTTACCTTAAACTTCCACGGCTAGTTCAATCCTCAATTACCGTTTTTCCTCTCGAATTCGGCTCCAAATCGATTGTATCTATATACAAATGACTTCATAAAATCAATAAATGCTAAACATTTCGAACCCAATGCCTAATTATAGCTTCCCAAGTATTCTGCCCAAAATCCCAAAAATCGACCCCGGGCCCGCTTGGTTAAAATACGAGGTTCGAACCAAAATAAAATCACTCATTCATCCACAAGTCCGAATATATAATTATTTTCAGAATTCGACCCCAAAACGAGGTCTAAATCACAATTAGTTAAAAAGCCCTACTCTACCCAATTCCCTAATTTCTACCCTTAGTTACATGTTTTAGGCCTAGAAATTCAATAGATATTGATGAAAATGGAAGGAAATAAGTTAAAGATTACTAACCCAAGAGTTTATGGTGAAAGGATGCTTCAAATGTCGCCCTATAACTTTGGAGAAGAAAGAGTTTGTGAAATTTTGGTGAAATCTCGTAATGGGTTTTGTTTTGGGACTTTAAAATAACTGGGAAAAATCCTTCTTCGCGTTCGCGATAAGCTCAACACGTTTGCGATGAGTCAGGTCTGAAGACCTTCGCGTTCGCGATACAGGGCTTGCGTTCACGATGATTTAGCACCTCGAGCCCTCGCGTTCGCGTAGAACAAACTGGTGGCCCCTCCCCTGAATCCTACGCGTTCGCGAGTGGAAGGACGCGTTCGCAAAGGGTCTCCACCCTGAGCTTCGCGTTCGCGTCTCAACCTCCGCGTTCGCGAAGAAAAAACTGGGCACCTGGGATCTTTGCCTTACGTGTTCGCGAGTGAGACCACGCGAACGCGAAGAACAAAATCCCTTGGCACAACAACAGAAAATCTGCAACACTTCTAAAGCCAAAAACCATTCCGAAATACCTCCGAAACACTCCCGAGCCCTCTGGGCTCCTAACCAAACACAGACACTAATTCAACAACATCATACGAACTTATCCGTGTGATCAAATTGCCTAAATAACCTCAAAATCAAAAAAAATTCCTCAAACTTCATCAAGTTTCCAATTTAGAATTTTAAGTCTGAAACACGTCAAACGACGTCCAATTTCAACCAAATTTTACAGAAATGACTTAAACGATATATAAGACCTGTACCAGGCGCCGGAACCAAAATACGGGCCCGATACCAACATGTTCTAATCAAAATTCATTTCAAAATTCCTTAAACATTTTCAGAAAACAATTGTACTTAAAAATTCATTACTCGGGTTTGGGACCTCGGAATTCGATTTTGGGCATTCGCCCACGTCCCATATTTTGGGTCCTGGTCCGTTTACCCAAAATGTTGACCGAAGTCAAACTTATTCATTTTAACATCAAAACTTAGCATTTTTCACAAAATTTCATATTTAAGCTTTCCGGCTACGCGCCCTGACTGCGCACTCAAATCGAGGCAACCCTAAATGAGGTTTTCAATGCCTCGGAAGCACAGAATGAATAAGAAAACAGGTGATGACCTCTTTGGGTCGTCACAGTCTTTTATTTATTTATTTTATTAAGAAGGGTGTAGAAGATCTTCTAGGGTTAGCTTAATAGGTAATGGGTATTGGGCTTGGGATTATGGGCTAAGAGATTGGTTTAATTGGGCTTTAAGCAAGACTAAAAATGTTGATTTCTTTTTTAAAATAATATACTATAAAATTGTAAATCATTACTAATTAATCAAAACAAACTATATTATGACATGAAGCCATTTTGATATTTTCAAGGATTATACTAAAAATAAAAATGCATTAAAAATAATATTTTTCTAAAAATACTTAATACCTTAATTAAATAGAGAAAAATGAAACTATTTTTGTATTTTTTAATTTTATGATAAAAAAATGTAAAAGAATCCAAATTAGTTGAAATAACTATATTAGACCTAAACTAAATATTTAAATGCTCAAATATATAAAATCTTGGGGAGGGTAAAAAATCACATGTCTACAAGAACAACCCCCGGGTATGAAGATCTTCATGGGGGGCTCTGGAAACACCTCAGGAGCAGCCACCTCGACATCTACTGCCGGGTGGGAAGATGAAGGGGCAGCTTGCTGAGGCACTGACTTGGAAGTTTTAGCCATCATGATCTAGGAAAATATGAAGAGTTGCAGGGAAGTATGAAGACATGAAGGAAAAATATGAAGATTTGAAGAAAGAGTATGAAGGTTTGAAGGCGGGATGAAGGTATGAAGATCTGGGTCAGAAATCCAAGAACAAATATGAAGGTATGAAGATATGGGTTGGAAATCCAAGAACAAATATGAAGGTCTGACGATCAGAGATGAAGATATGAAGGCTCAAGAAGTAGGGTATGAAAATTTGAGAAAGTTAAAAGCCGTTAGAAAATTCGAAGGAAAAAGTTAGGATCGGAAAGTGAAAGAAGTATAAAACATCAAAGCTTTTATAGGGAAATGCAATTAATGTGCGACGTTTTACATTCAAAGAAAACCAGCCAATGATCGACACGTGTCCGAAAACAGAACAACGCGACTGATGGGATGTTTCGACTTACCCGTCATCCTAGTTACAATGCGCGAGGGAAGAAATCGAGGCTCATCTATTCGTTTTCCATCGATCCAGCGAACCTACTCTCCGGAAAACGAGGGGACTATCTGTATATGGTTAAAATCGGAGGCAGTGCACACCCCGATTTCCCGATGAAAAAGTCGGAAGGAGGGCACGAATACACGAGGTTAAAATCAAGGCTGAGAGCCTTTTTACCGAGATCCGTGAAAGATGAACAATGGGCTCATCGTCGGGCGTGATAAAATAACGCTCCCCGGACCCAAAATGAGCTCTAGGACCTCGAGAGATATGGCAAACAATTATGCACGACTAACAGAGAGCCGTGATACCCGTACCTAACCAGATATCATGTCGCAGATCTCGCCCGATGTCAGTTATGGATCAGTAATTAGCGAGAAAGGGAGAATTTTACCCTTTTTAGACTTATACTAGGGATAAAACTCTCCTGCTATATAAAGGGGAAGTTTTTCTTTGATAAGACAGATTGTAACACGCATACCAAGGTAATACATATTCATTTTTCTACTTTCAAGCTATAACAAAGTTCTTACTTTACTATTGTTCTTTATTCACAGTTGACTTCGAACCAATGGTCCGATCGAGGGTAAACCTATTGTTCAACATAAGTTCGAGTCGGGCCATAACATTACAACTGGTTTGATCATTCATTTAGTCTTTAACTCGTTTATCTAATATTCTTGATTATTTGTGTTGAATCAATCCACATATCCTTAAAACCGCATATAAATTCAATTGTTATCTATTTTAAGGGTAAACAATAATAAATAAAGTAGCAAGTCGATCCATTTGATTGAAAAATTAACTTTATGGGCGGCAATGGTTGTGTTGGAATGATAAGTACTCCCTCATCCTTAATTAAAGGTCACAATTTGAGTCTTGTATATGAAGCTACGCATTGAACAACAACAACCCAGTGAAATTAATCTTTGAATAGTGGCGGGAGGGGGGGGGGGGGATAAAAGGGAGCATCTACATCCTACACGGCTGATTTGCAGCATAATTTAGGCCTACAATCATGAAACTCTTTAATCTTAATTATCCCAGAAAGTTTACCAAAATTTCGGCTGAAGATCATCTTAAAATCAGATCAAATGTTTTGTTAACAAACTTATATAAGAAAATATCAACACACAATCAAAATTATATATTTGTACACCTTAAAATTGCGACAAAATTAAATATTAAGCACCTACAGGCTTGGGTTTAGGTTGGTGTTAGAATCAAAGCATCTGATGAATAATTAAGGTCGGGGCATGTCAAAGGTGAGGCTATTAAAACCTTTGATTTAGGCCCCTATTAAACCGTGGATTATTATTTTATTTTTGTTTGACGATATTACAGTTTGTAGAAAAAGAAAAGAATGTACAAATCTTTATGCAAAGAGAAAGAAAGGAGACTGCCTAATTTTTAACGGTGACAATAATTTAAAATTTTAAATTAAACTACCCAAATCTTCATATTACTAAATAATTCTTTTAATAATAAGTTCTAAGGTAATATATTACAAATACATAGTTAACATCATATTAGATTATACTAATCTTACCAATATTATGTCTTGTAATACTACAACATAAACAACAAGTAAAATTCTATTAAAAAAATTAAGGCCTATTATTAAAAATTTGGCTTTAGGCCATATGCCACTAACTTATAGAAGGCTTGAGAAATATTCCCAGAAATACTACATAGTTAATTTAAACACACCAAAGAAACCATAACAAAATAACATTAGTGAACATCTATAAATAGCAGGCTTGAAAAATATTACATAGTCTATACTATATTAAAAGCACGAAGGCCCTTAACGAAATGTCGTTCGCCTTTTTTACCCTTTAAAAATAAAGTTTACATTGAATAAATTTGTCATTTTACTTATCTTCCTAATATTTAGGACTTTTACATCAACTACAACTCCATTTATTATATCTTTTCTAATTTAAACTACATGAAAAAGGAAATTTAAAAATCAATGGAAAGTTTACCTTATATAAGTGAATCACTGTAATTATGATACAAAAACAATAGACGAGGCCGAAAATTAGATAACGTTTCAAATGTCTTTTCTTTAAGGAGTACTTAATTATCTTTGGCCAAAATCACTTAACTTGAACTTTCCATGTTTCTATTTGTTTAAATTTTTATTTTGTTAAAATAAATCATAATAGAACTGCATAATCAGCTACTAAGTTTTTGAGCATTGAAGAGTTGTTCTTACCAATTAAAAGTATCTCGTCGGCTTTTATATTTATTAAATTAGATTTTACGCTAAAAAAAATAGTTATTCAGTTACTTTCCTAACAAATAAGACTTTTTAATCACATAAAATTTTATTTACTAAATCTTTATTTATTAGAATAATAGTGTTCTAATATCAAGACTTTAAAATTAATTAAGATTTTATTTTATAAACTAATAGTAAGAATTAAATACTAAGGGCTAGAATCTTTTTAACATTATTCGTTCATTATCACAAATCTAAATAATTAAGAGTTTATCTTACGTAACTATAATACCTTCCATGTTAGTGTTTCTAATGTTTAGTATTTTTAAATTAGGAAATTACGAACATAATGCAAGTTCAACATATTACTTGTTAAAATAATCTTGAAATTAAATAATGTGAACGGAGCTGTGAATGTGCTATTTTCTTTATATCATAAATCAATTACTATTTGAAGTCTAATAAGTGCCATATGGAAAGATAAATAGTTAAACGTCACGGTATCAATTAATGATGAATTTTTAATGGTAATTTCTGATTTCTATACTATATTATGGTTGAACTACTTTTCTACTCAAATAATATTATTTATTTGTCATTTCTATAATATTTAAAAACGATACTCAATAGAACAAAAAAACTAGCAAAACTTATAAGAGATAGGGGTGATTAGCAATAGTCAATAACACTAATGTTTCTTCAAATACAAATATCCAAAGTGAAATATCAGATAAATTTCTACCCTTTAAAAATAAAATTTTATTACATAATTGAAATCCGGAATCAACCAACACTAATAATTTGCAGAAAAATACATTATTTCATTTGGAATTAAGAAAAAAATGATTACGCTTTAAAATTAGCTATAGCAAAAGATCCAATTCAATTCTTTTTTAAACTAATCATCGTATAATAAATTATTTTTTAACTAGACAAAACTCTTAGGATATAAAAATAAAGTAAATCATTTATAGTATAGTAATTTTAAATTGGCTATGAAAAAACTTAAAGCAATAAGATATTTCTGTTATTAGATGCACTACTATTACCATTGGGATTGATAACCAAATGTTCAAGAAGAACCAAATCATCTTTTATTGGATATTCTTCTTCGTTTCCGACACGAAGCAAGAAGACACTGAATACTGGATCTATTCTTACTTTATATTTCTTGTCAGTTGAATCTTTTTTGTTTGAGGCCAGAAGTATAACTTTGGCAAGCTAGCTTTTATAGTCCCAGCTTTTGTCGATTTTGGAACTACTAATAGTACTTCCCCCCAAACCATTAATTTTTCACCAAACGGTTCATTAATATCCAATATATCTCTAGAACTCTGGGCAGTTATTTCGATCGTTTGACACTTAGCCATAAGTGCTTTATGGCATATTATCGATTTTGATTTCCTTATAAATTTAGCACCATTGCTCTGCTTTGATATATTTGTGATGGTTATTTAAGTTGTTTGAAGAGGTATATCAAATCTAAAGTGGGTGGCCTCACAATAAAATCATTGTTGGTATACTTCTTGCTATTATTGCTAACATTGTCATGCCGCTTGATATGATATTTGCAAGTAATTCATGACGTAGAAATATTATTTCGATTCAGCCGGAGGTATCTACAAAGAATAATCCTGCTATACCAGAGTCAACTCTTTATAATATAGTCTTGAAAGCTTGTTCTTGTTTAGGATTTAGCTTTGATTGTGCTTCTTCAAACATTTGTATAGCATTTTGATTCGTAATATGTCACGACCCGAATTTCCCAACCTCGGGGATCGTGATGGCGCCTACTAATGGGAGCTAGGCAAGCCAAACCTTAATTACTTGCTACGCTTCCATATTGCTTCATTTTAACAAACACAAGGCAATAAAATGATAACAGCGAAACCTTAATAAATTTAGCGAAAGTCAACAATTAAATATCATAAGTCTACATCTATTACAACTTTTAAAACCTCAAATACCCAAAACCTGGTGTCACAATGTCACAGACTACTAAGATTTCTACATACAATGTCTGAAGAAATAACAGTACGCTATTTCTGAATAAGAGAGAATGAAACAGGAATTAGAGATAGAGGGAGACGCCAAGGCCTGCGGACGCCTGCAGTCTACCTTGGGTCTCTGGGTGGACTGAAGGAAGCACTCCAACTACTGTCCGAAAGCTGCTCCTAGATCTGCACACAGTGCAGAGTGTAGTATCGACACAACCGACCCCATGTGCTGGTAAGTGTCTAGCCTAACCTCGGCGAAGAAGTGACGAGGCTAGGACCAGACTACCAAATAAACCTGCGCAGTTCAAGTGTATATACGGCGGAAAAAAATAGAAAATAACCAGTCAATGTGCGATGGAAAAACATGCTGTGGGGAGATAACAATTCCGAATAGAAAGCATCAAGTAAGGAAAGAAACCACATAACTCGAATATCAACAAAGAATCAAATATCAACAATTTCCACGGCATCACTCTTCGTGCTTTTACTCTCGTCCTCTCCAAAGCAATTTTATAATAAAAGTGTGCACGACATCACCCTTCGTGCTTTTACTTTCATCCTCACCAAATCAATTATATAATAAAGATGTGCACGACACCACCCTTCGTACTTTTACTCTCTTTCCTCACCGATAATCAATGAAAATCGGTACGGAATGGTACATCGCGGCACGACATCACCCTTCGTGCTTTACACTCTTTCCTCACAATAGCAAATAATGCACGGCATCACCCTTCGTGCTTTAACACTCTTCCTCACTCAAACAACAATAGCAAGCAAATGGGCAAGGGAATAAACAAAATAGTAATAGAGATCCCGACAAGGGAACAACAGTTAAACAATTAAATCCCGACAAGGGAACAACAATTAAACAATTAAATCCCGGCAAGGGAACAATATCAATAATCTCAACATCCCGGCAAGGGAGATAATCAACAAAGCAATAATATCCCGGCAAGGGAACAATTTAATAACTCTTTCTCTTTCTTTTACTTTTATTTCATAACTCACTTTACCACTTGAGCCAATGCTCCAAAGGGTTCAATCATCTCATATACTTTCACAATTCATAATATAACTTGAGCCAATGCTCCAAAGGGTTCAATCATCTCATATACTTTCACAATTCATAATATAACTTGAGCTAATGCTCCTCGATGTTCAAGGTTACAATTCCTTCCACAAACTTTCCACAACAATTAGAAATCATCACCAAGACATGAAAGATACAACGAGATCAAGATCTTCAAAATTTAAAGACTCACGGTCATGCTAGACACCAACATATAGATACTCGTCACCATGCCTATACATCGTACTCAACAATTATCACGTAGCAAATAAGACTCAACTCCTAATCCCTCAAGCTAATGTTAGACCAAACACTTACCTCGATGCCTCGAACATAACTCAAGTTTCAATTATAGCTTTACCCCTTGATTCCACCGTCAATTCGCTCGTATCTAGTCACAATTTACTTCATTACATCAATAAACGCTAAATGAATCAACTTGAATGCATGAAAATGAGTTTTCCAAAGTTTTGCCCAAAAAATCAAAATCGTCCCCTGGGCCCACGTGGTTAAACCCTGAGGTTCGAACCAAAACCCGATTACTCATTCCCCCACGAACTCAAATGTATAATTTGTTTTGAAATCGGACCTCAAATCGAGGTCCAAATCCCCAATTTTTGAAAAAAACCTAGGTTCTACCCAAAACACCCAATTTCCCCCACGAAAATAATTGATTTGAAGTTGAAATCATGTTAAAAGATGTTAATGATTGAAGAAAACTAGTTAAAAATAACTTACAATTGATTTGGAGAAGAAAGGTTCTTTGAAAAATCACCTCTTATGTTTTTGGGGTTTTTGAAAAATGCAAAATAACTGAAAATCTCGTCTATTTATACCCCTCTCAGACCCCTGTGCGGACCGCACAAAATGGACTGCTGCCGCACAGGCCTTCCTGAGGTACTGCAGTCCAGTGCCCTGTGCGGACCATATGAAATGGACTGCGGCCGCACAGGCCTCCACCATGCACCGCACGAAACTGACCCCGGACCGCACTGGCCCCCTTCCACGGTCACACACGTTTTTGTGCGGACCGCACTGGCGGGTTCAGAGACATGCAACTTCTGGTTTTAAGTCTAAAACATCCTGAACCTACCCAAAACTCACCCGAGCGCTCGGAACTCCAAACCAAGTGTGCATACTAATTCAAAAACATCATATGGACCAACTCGTGTAATCAAAACATCATAATAATATCATGAACATCAAATTAAGTCTCAAGATCAATGAAATTTTCTCAAAACTTCTTTAAACATAAATTTTGCGATTTAAGTCCGAATCACGTCACTTGACATCCGTTTTTTACCAAATTCTACAGAAATGTCTTAAATCATATATAAGACCTGTACCGAGTGCCGGAACCAAAATACAGGCCCGATACCATCATGCTCTAATCAAATTTCATTTCAAATTTCTTTAAACAATTCAAGAAAATAATTTCCTTTAAAAATTTATTTCTCAGGCTTGGGACCTCGGAATTCGATTCCGGGCATACGCCCAAGTCCCATATTTTCCTACGGACCCTCTGGGACCGTCAAATCATGGGTCCAGGTCCGTTTATCCAAAACGTTGACCGAAGTCAAATTAGCTCATTTTATAATCAAAACTTATTATTTTTCACAGA
The DNA here is from genome assembly GCF_000393655.2 of Nicotiana sylvestris. NCBI lineage: Eukaryota > Viridiplantae > Streptophyta > Magnoliopsida > Solanales > Solanaceae > Nicotiana > Nicotiana sylvestris. Next base: position 160,856,701 of record NC_091060.1, on the reverse strand, counting down.
TTATCATATTTAAGCTATCCGGCTACGCGCCTGGACTGCGCACACAAATCGAGGTGACTCTAAATGAGATTTTTCAATGCCTCGGAATACGAAATTTCGTTTTAAAACAAGTGATGACCTTTTGGGTCATCACATAATAATATACTAACCTTTTTACTTTGTGTTCTAACGCTCTTTTTTATGGAATAAGAATTTTACTCAAATGATGAATTTAAGTAATAATTGAATTATATTCTTTGCTAAATAATTAATTAAAAGATTTAATTATTTTGTTTTAACATAAATGATAATTTCTTCTGTGTTGATTCAGATATTAATAATAGTTCATCTCTTGTTTTGAATAGTTAATCTTAATTATAATTTTATTCATCATAAATTTTATTTTCAAATAGTAAAAGATTGATATGACATTTCACTTTTAGATCTTTATGTTTGTAGATCATTAGTGGTATTGACTCTTACCAACCATTTTTTCTCTTTCTCATATATTTATATTTATATTCTTAAATATTCTCTTAGGGGTCGTTTGGTATGAGGTATAAGAAGATATATTGCTGGTACAAAAATTTAATATCACCTTAATACTTCGTTTGGTTAGCAAACCAGGCATAAGTTATTCCAGGATTAAAATTAACACTGGGATAACTTATGTGAGCACGTGATTTTTGTCTCACAAGAACTACTCCAAAAGAAATCACAAATAATTTTTCTTTGTGTGCAATTTTTTGAATTTTCTTGGCATTTCGTCTGTGCATGTTCATCTTTATTCTAATTAAGGAAAAATACAAAAATGGTAATGTAGATGCGTATGCATTCCGGAATTAATATTGCATTTTTAGAATTAATTAATCATTAGTTTATATAAAAGGATAATAATAATAATAATAATAATAATATATTTAGGAAATTATAAACTATGGTTTGGTTTAGAAAGAAGGAAAATCACAAAAAATATATAATTGTTATAATTTTTGTCATTTAAGTATGCCTTTTTGTGGTTGTGATTTTTAACTACTTGTTTAATTTGTATGATATTTATTGTCAAAGTGTTAATTATTTTTACAATTTAATTAGGAATAAAAGTAGAAAATGAAAAGAAGTTGAAAATAGGCAAATCAGATCTGGGCCAAGAAACTTTAAACAAAAAATCAGGCCCAAAACTTTCTCTATACCAGGCCAAATCCGGTCCACCTGCATCCAATCCAAACGACGTCGTATTGGAAACCTACATCTGGACCGTCGATCAAGATAATTTAATGGTCCAGATCAATTCTCTTGTTAAACCAAACGACACCGTATGTCTTTATTTGATCAGGACCGTTCATCGTTATTAATCCAATGGCTCTCAGGCTTTTCCTCCTGACCCGACCCATCCCCATCTGAGACCGACCCAATCCCTACTAAACCAAAACGGCACCGTTCCTTTAAGTGGATAGATCATGGCCATCTATCTTGCCTGATCTAACGGCTCAGATCAGACCACCCCTACCCTATATAAGCTAAATTCCTAACCCAGCCCCCTAACCAAACACCCCCCCTCCTTCTCCTGTTCATCATCGTCCCTAAGATGATGCCCCCAAACCCTAGCCGCCCTAGCTCCCCCTCGCCTGAAACCCGGCGGCAACTACGCTGCCGGTCACCAAACCAACACCCTAAGACCACCTGACCATCCTCTATCCAAATTTGGTAACCACTGAGCTCGAATCTTCCTGGAGTTTCTCGAATCTTCATTTGAAGATTCGATCCAAACTCAGATCCAAACCAACCAGTCCCTAATTAATACCGCAACACCCCCTAACCACCATCGTTACAGATCTGTTAGTTGTTCACCTCGAATCACCCTACATCGTCTTGAATCTTCAATCGAAGATTCGAGCATAACCTAAACCTACCCCGATGTACCCCAAACTCACACCAGTCACTCTCCTAACATCACTCGTAACCAAACCAAACTTGGTTTGGTTCGAATCTGACCAGAAATGATCGAACCCTAAATCTGGGGAAAGTGGAACCCAAAAATTCCAAATCAGGGAATTTGTCCGATTAAAAGAAGGTTTGGGGTCTAATGGACCTTAATCAAAGTATTCTCAAATTAGAATACTCGATTCAGGTCCGTTCGATCTCAATAAGGTCCAAATCAATTCAAGATTAAAACATATTCCGGGTTTGAAGATTCAGAGGTATTTTCACTATTTTCTTTTGTACGCTATGTATGTATTATTGCCTGTTGTAGTAGTTTGTATAATTTTCCTATTTTTTTTATTATTCTGTCATATCCACTATACCCGTTTATTAGATAAAATTCTGTTTATTGTTTCTGTTTGTTGTAGTTGTTTACAATGTGTGTAATCGACTCGATTAAGTTCGTCGATTAGTTGTTTTAAATTCTTGTTCCTATTATTTGTTGATTGAAACAACCTGTTCGTTTATTTTGTATTAACTGTTATCGTTTGTTTTAAGTAGTCAATTAAATTAGTCCTCGTCAACTAATTCACTCTTGTTTGTTAAGTCAGCAAGTTCGTCAAATGTTGTTGTGTATATTTGATCCAGGGCCATTTGATTTCAGGAATGAACTTGCATACCTGATATTTGTATTCATGTGCATATTTCAGTTTCAGTTTCAGGACATTGTCATTAAGCTGACAATGAACCTGCATTCACATTACCTTCATTCATGTGCATATTGATTCAAGTTTCAATTTCAGCTTCAATGATTCTGTTGAGTTCTGTGTGATGTTAATGCGATGTTTGGTTTGAATTCAGTTTTACAAGTGTTAATTAGATATTATTGGGTTAGAAGGTTGCAACTTTAGTTAAAATTCAGTCCAAAACTTACTGCTGTTGGCTAAGGCTGCAGTTTAAGGGTATTTCAAGGGCAATTTGGGAATGAGACAGTAGGGATAATACTTTAGTTTAGTGCTTTGTTAAATAGAGTATTAATTAATGCAATAATGGGGGACAAAGGGGATTGGGAGTGCTGAAAATAAGGGAAAGTTTTCTTAGTGGAACTAAAAGTGAAATTGAGGGAAGTGAGAAATTTCTGATTTTTAAAAGGGGAAAAGGGGTCTGGGTAGTAGGCTGGAGAGGAAAAAATAAGTTGTATAAGAGGGGGTATTGGGACTGATTTAAAAGAGAGGACACAAGGAGGACACAGAAAAATATAGACAGAAAAAAGAGATAGAAAAAAAGAAAGAGAACAAAAACACTGATTAACACACAGAAAGGCAGAACACAGAAAAATAAGGAAGAAAGAGAGAAAAATCAGAAATATTTTTTCCTCACATCTGTCTGGGCTTGTTTGGTGATACTGTTTGATTGAATCTGAAATTTTCTTAAAATTTCTGCTACTGTTCATCTGGTTTTCATGGTTTCTGTCGGTTTTGTTCAAATCTGCTGAATTAATTAGCATTCTTCTGCTGTTGGGTTTCTGTTGCTGCTGTTGCTGAAATATTACCTCTTTTACCCTCATTTTCAGGTATATATCTGTAGACTCATGTCATGAAAAGCTTCAATATTGCAAATAAATGAAGTTTGGAATTGCAATTATGTCCTCTACTCATTTAAATCTATTAGTTAAGTTTCAGTTTTTCTTTTAGTTAGCTAATGTAGTATTATACTTGACATGAGAGCTATTAGCCAACTGGCCTTTTGGAGTAGTATAAACTCTGCTGTAATCTTATTTATTCTGAAGTTTAGTGGTAACATTTATTTTCGAATTGTCAAGATAGGCAACACGGCAGAAAACTAACCATTAATTAAATTTTGTAATCTTGTTGGCTAAGTATAGGATAGTATGGAAATATCAAGGAACCACATTACTAGTATATCTCGTCAAGCATCCGGTTTTTGTTTAAATCTAGATGATGTAAGTTGTTTCTTGTTCGTATATGGCATGATAACGGTTATGTGTATAACTATAGGTGAGAGGTGAATTGATATAATCCGTTACGTTTAAGATATTGGAATATTACGGATGGTTCAGATGTATAATTACGTTACATGTAATGTCATTTTATTAAATCAATTTGTAGATTAGTTCTCTTTCTTAATAACAAATGGCCCATTTACTTTAGGAATGCGATTAATTCATTTCTTAAAAATAGTATATACAATAATGTCAATGATTTTACAAAGTGTAGATTTAGTATTTGTAAATAGCTTGCATAAGCCGAGAAAAAAATTGGTTTAATTTTACCTATCCCAAATTCAATCATCGTAAGCAAATTAACCAAATAATTTGACCTTTGGACTAAAAACTAATTGTGTAGAAGAAGGTCGGATTTATAAATACTAAAAATGCAACATTTAAGTCAAAGATATACAAACTAGAGTTCGTTCTGAATAGAACAATAAAAATTCTTCGAAAACTATTAGTTTGCTTATCAATTAATTCTTTCCTAGTTTTGCACGTAATTCGCTTTTTTTTTTTCAAACATATACACTTAGTCTTAAGCCTAGGAAAATAACAAATAAATTGTGCATATAATTATCAAGTACTAAAAATACATAAACAAAATACGGATACTGTATTCACGATAAAAATGGTAAATTTAGTTGCACGTTATTTATTTTTCATATCATTAATTCTTTAAATTTAAATAGTTTTGAGGTATATAATTCATACGTTTAAAATATAACATGTGGTCAACACCTAATAAATTTTGATTTCTTTTCAAGAAATGTGGAGGCGTCCCAATCGATGATTTCCCATTACTTTCATATTTAAAATAGATGGATATAATAAACATTTGTAGAAATTTTATATTACCAACAAGAATATTTTGTGTAATTAGGGATACGTTCGCGTGACCTAATTACATTTCTAAAAAAACAAAATTCGGATTATGCGTTCGCGCAACTTCGAGCAAATTTTTTAATAAAAGGGGGTTCTTCGGAGGATATTAAATTAATTTCATATAACCCGAGATGTGCAGTTCACTATTTAATCATACAAGAGTGACGAATGTTCATAATTTTATTTTAAGCACAATTTCGGCCATAATTTTTTATATAATAAAAAAATATAAAAAATATTATCAATCTTATTGTGTACACGTATGCGTGACACGATTCTTTACATTTATAAAAATATATAAAACGAATATACGTATGCGTGATTCGTTTCAAGAAAGGTCTATAATTGTAAACAATCTCAACAAAAGCAGTAACCAAATCATGTAACAAGAAAAATGTATTTAGTAAATCAAGATAATTAGGCCAAGTATAAAAATGGTTAAGCAACCGTGCTAGAACCATGGAATTCGGGAATGCCTAACACCTTCTCCCGGATTAACATAATTCCTTACTCGGATTTTTGGTTCGCAAAACGACAAATAGAGTCATTCTTTTCCTCGATTCGGGATTAAAATTGGTGACTTGGGACACCCTAAATCTCCCAAGTGGCGACTCTGAAATAAATAAGCATATCCCGTTTCGACTGTCCTTTAATTGGAAAAAACTCCTTCACCCCTCGCGTGGGCGGAAAAAGGAGGTGTGACAGCTCTGGCGACTCTGCTGGGGACTTGATGAACCCAGAACTACTGGTTCAGGGTTCAAGAATTCGAGCTTAAAATAACTGTTATAGTTGGCTTTGTTTGTTATCTGATTTTTTCACATATTTGTGCTTAATGTGCTAAGGGTTACTTTTTACCGCTTTAATATTATTTGAATTGTGTATATAAAACTGCTACGAAACCCTTCTTCTTTCTGAGTCTTCTGAATTTATGGTGCACACGTGCGCGTGGCCCACCTTTCTGTTAGAAGTCATACCAAATAAGACGAAGTTGGGACAAGTAACTAGGCCGGGTAGACTTTCGTGCTCCCGGTACGATGCCCCCATTTCGGCTCAAGCTGTCCGTTTGGGTAAGCCAGGTCTAGAACAATATGCCTCAGGTTTTTCACTTAGAATAACTCAGCCTCATACCGGATCCCTAGTAGGAACGTCTATTTGCATCATGTACATTTGACCTTGGAGACTCAACACAGGGGTTGGGTCTGTCTAGGACAGGTGAACCCGAAATGAAAAGACCATCCTGATGCATCCTACTTGCTACTTGTGCATTCATTTGCCTCGGATTTGCTTGTTGACCAGCTTAATTGAAAGAATCATTGTGAGAGCCGAAAAATAAAATGGGTTGTTTTAGAAAATTCCCAAAATAGTTTTAAATTTTGAAAAAAAAGAAGAAGAAGTGTTAAATAAAAAAAATGATTCTTCTTTTTATGAGTGTCTGTTTTCAAAATGAGTTTTGATTTTGTTAAAATTAATCGCAGATACAAAATGAGCACCACCCAAAACCCACTATTCGCAAATATAGATGAGTTTCTATTTCGGCTTCAGATGTGGTGGCATGAGTTAGGAGAAGATGGTCAGAAATGGGTCATTAAGCATTTGGGAACTCTCACAGATATTATGAAAGTTAAACCACGTGATGATTTGATTGCGGCGTTAGTAACTTTTTGGGACCCTGTTCACAATGTCTTTCGCTTCTCTGATTTCGAGCTTACTCCTACATTAGAAGAGATAGCTGGATATGCCGGTTTTGACGGAGATTTAAGAAACCAAAGTCTTATATTCCCAAAAGCTCCCTCAGTGCATCGATTCTTTGGGCTCCTGAACATCAGTAATCAAATCAGAAAAAGCAATGTTGTCAACGGGTGTTGTTCTTTCAACTTCCTATATTAAAGGTTCGGAAAGCCGGACGGATTTGAAATTCATGAAAAGGGTCTTACTAACAAACAGAACAAAGACACCTGGCAGATTCACCGTCGCTTCGCTTTCATGGTGGCTTTTCTGGGAATCATGGTCTTCCCAAACAAAGAACGAACAATTGATATTCGCACAACGAAAGTCGTACAGGTCCTCACTACTAAGGAAAATCACACCCTTGCCCCGATCATTCTCTCAGACATTTATCGGGCGTTGACTATATGTAAATCAGGGAGAAAAGTCTTCGAAGGGTGCAAAATTTTGTTGCAAATGTGGATGATTGAACATCTCCAATATCAGCCCAAGTTCATGTAGTATGGTCCAAGCAATGATAATTTTATCGAGGGTTATGAAGAAAGAATAAAAGATTATAAGTCTCCAGAAGGGGTGGAAGCCTGGGTATCTCATCTAAGATCTTTAACGGCAAGTCAAATTGAGTGGACTTTGGGATGGCTCCCGGTAAGGGAAGTAATACACATGTCAACCTTGAATAGTTATTTGCTGCTATTGGGATTAAGAAGCGTCCATCCATATGCGCCACAGAGAGTTCTAAGACAACTATGGAGATACCAAGTGGTGTCTGATGATGAAGATTTGAGTATGCAAGTAATCGAGTTACACCCCGAAGCCACTCTTCCCGAGGCTTTAATTCAGCAGATGTGGAATGGATGTCGATACTTGAAAGATGATACTCAAGTTCCAGACACTACAAAGGGCGAGATAAATCCAGGATATGCAAGGTGGTTTGAGAAACGATCCCGCGTGGATGATGCACCAGAAACCGATCTGAGAAGGCCTATAAAAAGACCCCATGTTCAAACCTTTAACGATAAAATCCAAGAATGATTGATTTGGGGAGAAAAGGAAAAGGGATACAAAGCAACTATTCATGCCTTAAAGGAAAGTCTAAGGAACCTCAATTTGGAGAAAGACTTACAAGCACAAGAAGCAGAAGGTGAAAAGAAGAGTCTGGCTTGTGAAAATAAAAATCTTCACGCTCAATTTCAAAAAATGAAGAAAGCTTCTGAAACACCAATGAGAAGTTGGAAAGATAAAAAAATCATCGCCAGTCTTTTGGAAAAAATGCAAGATTATGATTCCATTTTGGCAAAAACCGAAAAGACGTTGGGCAAAGCTAAAGAAAGAATCATACAATTAAACGAGGAGGCCAAGTCAAAAAAGGAACGCCAATAAATGCAATCCGAAGAAGACAGGGCACAATTCAAGAAAGAGAAAGACCGTTGGATACATTCAGAAGCTCAACTCCATGCACAATTGGAAGAGGCTAGAAGGTACAATAGGGAACATCAGCACGCGGATATCGACAGAGAAAGAGCACATGCAAGACTCGATCAGGCCAGACTCCAAGCTCAATTAGAGTCAGCTCTAGATCGCGAAGACCGTATAAGAGATATATCCACCACTCGCCAACAGCAACTGCAAAACCAAGACCAACGTCTCCAAGATTTCAGGGCCCAAATCCATGATTTAGCAGTTTACACCTCTCAAAATTATGTAAACTGCCAAGGGATGGATTATGAAAGGTTTATAGAGTATGCACCTATTTTTGCCCGTCATCTGGCAATGGAGTTAGAAAGAATGTATCGTACGCTGGGAGGTCATCCGGGTCAAGCCCCACCATGAGCAGATGATCCAATGATTGAAAACAAAAGTGGGGAATGGAGCATATTCACAAGTTATGTCTTTTGTTTGATTTGGGTTTGTGTCGAGTTTTTTTTAAAATCATTTTCTTATAATGTTTTCCAAATGTAATGTCTGTTCCATCTTTGTATTATTTCAAGAATAAATAAAAGTATTGACAATTGTTTTACGCCAGAACTACGCACGGTCTGATTCATGCGGGGACATGATACGTAGGCAATCTCTATAAGATTCGACCATAAACACAAAAAGGAATAAAATAAAGAGTGAGTAACAATAAAAAGAAATATCAAGAAAAGCTGGGATGACACAAGCAGCCGAGCAAATGCATGATAGAAAAGGGTTACTTGTCTAGGAACATTGCATCTCAACGTGTAATTATATATGTGTTAAACTCTCAAAACTAACAAGTTTGTTCATTTCCAGAATTCAAGCAGTTAGTTTTTCTAAGAGTATACTGGCATATTATCATTATCACACCAGATCAAAAGGACCGATACCCGAAAGCATGTCTATCCCGGATGTCGACACAGGTATTGAGATAGAGGAGATGGACGTCGGTAAAATGAAAGAAGAGATGCTTAAACTTAAGCAACAAATGGCTGAGATGTATCGGGCCTAGTCCACTGGGCAATCACCCCATCTTACCCAGCTAACCCTGCCTCCACCCCATCACTAGCCCAAACTCAAGATAGTCCTGCCACTGAACTATCCCCGAGTTTCCCCATCTACCAGCACTACCGAGGCACCACCTCTCATACACCAAAGTCTCCACCTCCTAAACCAGTTCCATACCCTCCTCCACCAATAACTCCTGTCTTCGTGGTACCTCCCCCAGCTACACTCCACAAATCTCCTAGTGAGCCTATATTCCAGACCCAGGACAACCAATACTACCCCCCGGAGCCCACTTTCAAAGCTTCCGAAATCCATTCATTCACTCCCCGTTTTGACCTCCCAATAGAAATTGGCAAGCCAGTCAAAAATACTGAACAAGAAGAGATGTTCAGGAAGGTCAAAAGCTTAGAACAATCGTTCCGAGACATGCGAGGGTTAGGAGGGCAGGTCAGTGTGGCCTACAAGGACCTATGTTTGTTCCCAAATGTGCAATTACCAGTTGGTTTCAAGATGCCCAAATTTGACCTATACAACGGGCACGTCGATCCAATAGCCCACTTGAGGGGTTTCTGCAGCAAGATGCGAGGAGCTGGGGGAAGAGACGAACTATTAATGGCTTACTTCAGTCAAAGTTTGAGCGGATCAGCTTTGGAGTGGTATACCCACCAGGACCATGAGAGATGGTACACCTAGGATGACTTGGCACAGGCGTTTGCTTGTCACTTCCAATACAATCTGGAAATCATCCCAGATCGACTATCCTTGAAAAAATTTGAGAAAAAGCACAATGAAAGCTTTAGAGAGTATGGTTTCCGGTGGAGGGAACATGCAGCAAGGGTGGATCCTCCAATGAAGGAAAGTGAGATGGTAGATTACTTCCTACAAGCCTTGGAGCCAACTTACTATGCCCATTTGGTTTCAGCGATAGGAAAATCATTCAACGAAGTAGTGAAGATGGGAGGTATGGTGGAAGAAGGCCTCAAGACGAATAAAATCATGAGTTATTCGGCTATTAAGGCAACTACTCAAGCTATTCAAGGCGGAGTAGGAGGGATTGGAAAGAAGAAAAGGGAGGAAGCGACGACGGTTAATTCAGGAACTTGGTCGGGATCCAGAGGTTCACCTCATTACTACAATCAACATCGATCCCACCAACCAACTTATCACCACAATTAACCCCAACACTACTATCACCCATCCGAACCTCATTTTTCCATTAACCATGCGCAAGCATACAATCAGCCACCTACCCACGCTCATTGGCGTGCTCCTGTCATACCAAATACCTACCCTTATCCGCGAATCTATCCCAGACCAGGTTTCAGGCCTAATCAAGCACTCAGGGGTGAAAGGGTGCAGAAAAAGAAAACCTTCACTCCATTGGGAGAATCCTACACTAGTCTATTCCACAGGCTAAGACAGCTAGATATGCTAAGGCCGATACAATCCAAGCTGCCCAATCCTCCTCCAAAGAATCTGGACTACACCGTTAGCTGTGAGTAATGTTCTGGTACACCAGGCCATGATACAGAAAAGTGCTGGCATTTAAAGAATGCAATACAAGAGCTGATTGATACTAATAAAATTGAAGTTCAAACCCCCGAAGCTCCCAATATCAATAGAAATCCAATGCCAGCCCATCAAGAGGCCAATATGATAGAAATAGTACGGGCTGATGGGGAAACAAAGAAGCCGTCACAAACCGTCATGATGATTCGGTCTCATGAAGCCAAGCCAGATGAACAGTTAGCAGAGGAGAAGTCGGTACCTAAGCAGAACAAAAATGGTGATGAGCCATCTGTGGTAGTTGAGAAGGGATCTTCAAGCAAAGTTGCTGCGAAGCAGGAAGGATCAAAAGTGATTGTACCAGGGGTCGCCAGCAAACCCATCATAGTCGTGGAAGGAGCCCGTGTAGATCGGGTTATTATCAAGCCAGTGACCCAGTTACCAGTGATCAACAACAAGGCCATTCCATGGAACTACGAACGGGTAACCGTAATGTACAAAGGAAAAGAAGTCAAGGAAGAAGTCTATGAGGTGCAAGGCTTGACTCGCTCGGGAAGATGCTTTACTCCCGAAGAGTTAAGAAAAACTAAAAATAATCCAACACCAATAAAGAAAGCCGTGACGGAAGAAGAAGCGGAAGAATTCTTGAGAAAGATGAAGCTCCATGACTATTCTATTGTGGAACAATTGAAAAAGACGCCCGCTCAAATTTCATTATTGTCATTACTGATCCATTCGGACGAGCACCGTCAAGCTTTAATGAAGATCTTGAATGAGGCACACGTTCCTGATAAGATCTCCGTGAATCACTTGGGAAAAATAGACAACAGAATCTTTGAGGCAAACAGAATCACATTTTCTGATGATGAATTGCCTGTGGAAGGTACTGAGCACAACAGAGCTCTTTACCTCACATTGAAGTGTGAAAACTCCGTAGTGACCCGGGTATTGGTTGACAACGGGTCAAGCGCAAACATCTGCCCTCTCTCCACTCTGAGCAAGTTAAAAATAAAATAGGAGAGAATCCACAAGAATAGTATTTACGTACGGGGATTTGACGGTGGAAGCAGAGATTCATTTGGTGACATAGTGTTGGAGCTGACAATAGGACCAGTTCAATTCACAATGGAGTTTCAGGTGTTGGATATAGCTGTTTCTTATAATTTACTGTTGGGTCGACCATGGATCCATGCTGCTAAAGCAGTCCCATCAACACTACACCAGGTGGTCAAGTTTGAATGGGATAAACAAGAAATAGTTGTGCATGGGGAAGACAGTTTAAATGCTCACACCAGTGCCATTGTACCGGTCGAGGGAATAGAAAATGACCAGGGACCATGGGTTTACCAGGTTTCCGACACAATGTTGGTAGAGAAAATTCCGGAGGGGAAATACATTCCGAATCCAAAGATAACCGCCGCATCAGTCATGGTAGCCTATGAAATGTTGAAGAATGGTTTTGTACCCGGAAAAGGTTTGGGCTCATCTTTGCAAGGCATTATACAACCAGTATCACTTCCCGAGAATTGGGGAACATTTGGATTGGGATTTATACCCACTGTCACAGACGTGAGAAAGGCCAGAAAGCCGAAATAGAAAGCATGGGTCCTTCCAAAGCCAGTCCCACATCTATCAAAATCTTTTGTCAAGTCCGGTACCAGAAATCACCCGATAACAACAATTCCTAAATCCATGATTAATCCTGAGGAGGAATTAATTGAAAGATTCGAAAAGCTGTTTGACGATGTGAACATGGTGGAAAACGGTGAAGGTTCTAGCAACGCGGAAGTTCAATTCGTTGGGCCAGATACAAAGCTTAATAACTGGAAAGCCACTCATCTCCCCATTCGAAAGGAGTCTTGGTAGTTTATTTTGATTTTCCTTCAGTTTGTTTGGGTTACTTCAGGGTTGTAATCCAAATTTTTATCTTACAGTTTATTTGAAGTATGCAAACCTTGTTATCTTTCATCATCCAATGAAATACAGTTTCCTTTTCATTATCATTCCTGATAGTTTTCTTTTCTTTTTCTTCTTTTTATGTACAGTCCTTTTTACGCTGGCTCTAGTGATATGGCATGCATAAGGAATCCTCAGCCCAGTCTTAAAAATCAATTTGATTCCGAAATAATAATTCAGGAAGTATATTGTGATTATGAATCAGAATATGATGAGGATGAAGCTTTCGAAGAGATTAGTAAAGAGTTAATTCATTTTGAAGAAAAAACCAAACCTAACCTGAGTGATACCGAAGACATCAATCTAGGAGATACAAATAATATCCGAGAAACTAAAATAAGTGTCCACCTCGAACCAAAAGATCCGGGAAGAGTTAATTAAAACACTCATCGAATTCAAAGATGTTTTTGCATGGTCATATGACGACATGCCAGGCTTGAGTAGTGATTTAGTGGTTCACAAATTGCCCACTGATCCAATAGTGCCTCCTTTCAAGCAAAAATTGAGGAAGTTCAAGACTGATATGAGTGTGAAAATTAAAGAAGAAATCACCAAAAATTTGGATGCAAAGGTCATTCGGGTCAGTCGATATCCTGTTTGGTTGGCTAATGTTGTTCCTGTGCCAAAGAAAGACAGCAAGATTAGAGTATGCGTCGATTACCGCAATCTCAACAAAGCAAGTCTAAAGGATAACTTCCCATTACCCAATATCCATATTTTAATCGATAATTATGCCAAGCATGAGATAGGATCTTTTGTGGATTGTTATGCCGGGTCATCAAATTCTGATGGATGAAGAAGATGCAGAAAAGACGGCATTCATCACCCCATGGGGAACTTATTGCTACCGGGTAATACCATTCGGTTTGAAGAATGCCGGGGCAACTTATATGAGAGCAATGACCATGGTGTTTCATGATATGATACATAAGGAGATTGAGGTATACGTGGACGATGTGATCATAAAATCAAAGCATCAGGCCAACCACGTTGGGGATTTGAGGAAATTCTTCTTGAGACTTCGCAGGTATGACCTCAAGCTTAACCCTGCCAAGTGCGCATTTGGCGTTCCATCTGGAAAGCTGCTAGGATTCATAGTCAGTCGGCGAGGCATCAAGTTGGACCCATCAAAGATAAAGCCATCCAAGAATTGCCACCTCCAAGGAACAAGACTGAAGTAATGAGTTTGTTAGGGAGGTTGAACTACATCTGCATGTTTATTGCTCAGCTCACGACAACTTGTGAGCCTATTTTTAAATTGTTGAAGAAGGATGTTGTGGTCAAATGGACTGATGAGTGTCAAGAAGCGTTTGATAAGATAAAAGGATACTTGTCAAACCCACCCGTGCTGGTTCCGCCAGAACCAGGAAGACCTTTGATTCTTTACTTGACAGTCTTGGAAAACTCATTTGGTTATGTACTGGGGCAACATGACATCACCGGCAGAAAGGAACATGCCATCTACTACCTTAGCAAGAAGTTCACAACTTATGAGGTTAAGTACACTCATCTGGAAAGGACATGTTGCGCCCTAACTTGGGTATCTCAGAAATTGAAACACTATTTGTCATCCTACACTACTTACCTCATTTCGCGTCTGGATCCGTTGAAATATATTTTTCAAAAGCGTATGCCAACAGGGAGACTTGCAAAGTGGCAGATATTGCTCACAGAATTTGACATCATCTATGTGACTCGGACTGCAATAAAAGTTCAAGCATTGGCCGATCATTTGGCCGAAAACCCGGTCGACGAATAGTACGAGCCATTGAGAACTTATTTTCCCGATGAAGAAGTAATGCATACCGGTGAGATGGAGCAAATTGTAAAACCTAGATGGAAACTTTTCTTTGATGGGGCTGCTAACATGAAAGGAGTCGGGATATGAGCTGTGATTATTTCTGAAACCGGGCATCACTATCCTGTTACGGCTCAACTTCGGTTTTATTGCACCAATAATATGGCTGAATATGAAGCTTGTATTTTGGGGTTAAGGCTAGCTGCAGACATGGATATCCAGGAAATCTTGGTCTTGGGAGATTCGGATCTTCTGGTACACCAAATTCAAGGAGAATGGGAAATACGAGACCTGAAGCTCATACCCTACCGACAATGTCTACATGATCTTTGTCAACGGTTTCGATCAGTGGAGTTCAGGCATATTCCAAGAATCCATAACGAGGTTGCCGATGCATTGGCTACCCAGGCATCAATGTTGCACCATTCGGACAAAGCTTATGTGGATCCATTGCATATTCAAGTCCACGATAAGCACGCTTACTGCAACATGGTTGAAGAAGAATTTGATGGTGAACCATGGTTCCACGACATCAAGGAGTATATCAAAATGGGGATATATCCAGCACAAGCCACAAGGGATCAAAAGAGAACCATTAGGCGGTTGGCAAATGGATTCTTCTTAAGTGGAGGAGTTTTTATAAAAGAACACCAGACCTTGGATTATTAAGATGCATAGATGCTAGACAAGCTACGGTTGTCATGTCTGAAGTACATTCGGGAGTTTGCGGACCCCACATGAGCGGATATGTGTTGGCAAAGAAAATTCTCCGAGCTGGTTACTATTGGCTTACCATGGAGCGAGATTGTATTAGTTTTGTGCGCAAATGTCATCAATGCCAGATACACGGAGATTTGATTCATTCTCCACCATCCGAGTTGCACACAATGTCGGCACCATGGCCCTTCGTCGCTTGGGGCATGTATATTATTGGACCAATTGAGCCGGCATCATCCAATGGGCACAGGTTCATTCTGGTAGCAATTGATTATTTCACCAAATGGGTTGAGGCCAAAACATTCAAATCGGTGACCAAGAAAGCTGTGGTAGATTTTGTTCACTCAAATATCATATGTCGATTCGGAATCCCAAAGGTGATCATCACAGATAATGGTGCTAATCTTAACAGTAACTTAATAAGAGAAGTATGTCAACAGTTTAAGATTATACATCGCAATTCTACCCCATATCGGCCCAAGGCGAATGGAGCAATCGAGGCAGCCAACAAAAACATAAAGAAGATACTTCGGAAAATGGTAGAAGGTTCAAGACAATGGTACGAAAAATTACCATTTGCGTTGTTGGGATATCGCATTACTGTTCGCAATTCGGTAGGAGCATCTCCTTATTTGTTGGTATATGGCTCTGAGGCGGTAATTCCTGCAGAAGTTGAAATTCCTTCTCTTCGGATCGTCACCAAAGCTAAGATTGACGATGATGAATGGGTCAAAACCCGTTTGGAGCAGTTAAACTTGATTGATGAAAAATGATTGGCAGCAGTATGTCATGGCCAATTGCATCAAAGAAGAATAGCAAGAGCATACAACAAAAAGGTGCGCCCCCGAAAGTTTGAAGTGGGTCAACAGGTGTTGAAACGTATTCTTCCACATCAGTTTGAAGCAAAGGGCAACTTTGCCCCGAATTGGCAAGGACCGTTCATTGTGACCAGAGTATTGTCCAATGGTGCATTATGTTTAACAGATATTGAAGGAAAATGCATAGACATAGCTATTAACTCTGATGTAGTAAAGAGATATTATGCATGATTTTTCTTTGGTATAGTTATTGAATGTTTGTATTTGGCATTATTTCGAAGATTGGAATGACGAAGGCAATTTATTCTGCTATCCAAACACTATATCCTTTGTTCCCCCTTTTGAGCCATATTTTGTTTCTTTCCTACCCTCTTTTGGAATCAATAAAAAAAAATATAAAAAAAAAGAGGAAAATTATAAAAGTGAACTACGTTTGATCTGATTCCTCAAAGAGGATACGTAGGTGCCTCACGGCTCGGTCATAGGGTGCATTATATGCATAATGTGCATAAAATGAAACATCAAGAGACCCCCAATCAAGAAACTGGGGCAGGAATTGTATTGGCAATAAGAAAAATGATTCCAAGAGTTGTAATTTTAAACCCATATCAAAATTGTTTAACTTTTGATACCCTTTCATTCCAACCACATACCAAAAGACCTTTCGATCAATCTTAGAAAAATGCCGAGTCAAGCAAATGAAGGTAATTCATAACACTCTGGTCCAAACAAAAAAAAAGCGATGAAAATGAGAGAGTCTTATAGGTGAAAACCCGCACGGGCACCATGAGACGACGGAAGCTGAGAGAAAGTAAAATGAGAGAGTCTTATTGGTGAAAACCTTCGCAGGCACCATAAGGTGAAAAGGAATTAAGAAATAAATAAATGAGGGAGGTTTGTCGGTGAAAAACTCTTTAAGACACTGCAAGTCAAACAAGGTCCGTAAGTTGGCAAAAAGTAAAATTGGGTTGTGGAAATTTTGGAAAGATTGAAAAGGAGATTGGTTAAATAGATTGGGCTGATTAATCCACAATGCATACCCTGATCATTGGTGCCAGTAACTCCAATTAGATAAGTTCCTTATTCATATCTCCAATAATCATCCAAATTTGGATTTTTCTTTTCATTCTTAATTGTCGAAATCGTCATGTTTCGTCACTAATAATCTTACTCTTCTAAAGTTTTTGAGGTAAATTTCATTCCAAGCAAATAAAAAGGAATGTCAAGGTATACTACCAAGATTCAAGATTGCACAAATACGGCCATGATAGGCGGGAAGTATTAGGATGAAAATAAGATATGGGTGTGAGAAAAGTTGAATCAGAAAAGTGGTTCAGTAATGTCAGGAGAGACATATGATTACGATTGAAAGGGTTTGAAGTGAAAACAACAGTTGGGGATCCTACGGTTAAGGATCAATTATGAGGATAAAACAGTCTTTTTAACCACTTCCAGGCAGTAAAACAGGACAAAGAGAAACCCCACCCCTAGCAAGAATGCCACAACTAACCACCATGCCTTAAACTAACAAGATTTTCCTTGATTTGAAACAGAGGCAAAAACAATATTTGTTTCAGGAAAACACCCGGTGTGAAATATCAGCAAGCAGGCGTCCACCTGGAGAATAAGGAAGAACAGTTAAAATATTAGCAAGCAGGTGTCCACCTGGAGAACAAGGAAGAACCTTTGAAATAGCAAGCAGGCGTCCACCTGGAGAACAAGGAAGAACCTTTGAAATAGCAAGCAGGCGTCCACCTGGAGAAAAAGGAAGAACAGTTGAAATAGCAAGCAGGCGTCCACCTGGAGAACAAGGAAGAACCTTTGAAATAGCAAGCAGACGTCCACCTGGAGAACAAGGAAGAACAGTTGAAATAGCAAGCAGGCGTCCACCTGGAGAACAAGGAAGAACAATTGAAATAGCAAGCAGGCGTCCACCTGGAGAACAAGGAAGAACATTTGAAATAGCAAGCAGGCGTCCACCTGGAGAACAAGGAAGAAAAGTTGAAATAGCAAGCAGGCGTCCACCTGGAGAACAAGGAAGAACAATTGAAATAGAAAGCAGGCGTCCACCTGGAGAACAAGGAAGAACAATTGAAGTAGCAAGCAGGCGTCCACCTGGAGAACAAGGAAGAACAATTGAAGCAGCATGCAGGCATCCACCTGGAAAACAAGGAAGAACAATTGAAGTATCAGCAATCAGGCGTACACCTGGAGAACAAAGGAATATAATTCAAAAGAGGTCAGGAGCCCCCCCTGAAGAACAGAATGGCGATTTATTTTTGATATTGTTGGTTGAAGTCAGGAACCCGCCTGCAAAACAGAGGAATACATGTCAAGATCAAGAGGAAAGCAGTAATGAGGAGGGTTACAACAAAAATCCTCAGCATAACAAGCTTTAACATAGGAAGCAGTTGTTCCCAACAGACAAAACGGAATAAAGTTTACGCTCGAAAGGTAAAAGGCCAGTGTCATCCCCAACAGTTTTTGAAAGAAAGGCACCAGGGAAAACACAAGATGATAAGAGTGAGGCAACCAGAGCAAAGGGAAGACAGATAAGATTTTGTAATTCCTGGCTTAGTCTAGCTTCTTATTTTCTTTTGGCACAGTGTAATAAGGAGATCGGGAGGCAGTAGCAACAGCAAGCAACAAGAGTAACAGCAATCCCAGGGTAGTCCCAGCTACCAAAACTTCCCGAACTACATTGACCTGATTCCCTTTTAGCCAGGGATATGTAAGAAACCTTTGAAGCAAGGTTCGGTAAAATCTTTCAAAAATGCTTTACTCGGAATAGTCAAACGGGCAAAAATCGCTCGTATCCGCTCACTTTATCTTTGTACGAAAACTCTTCGTGTTTTCGGACAAAGAGGAGCAGCTGTGAGCACGTGATTTTTGCCTCACAAGAACTACTCCAAAAGAAATCACAAATAATTTTTCTTTGTGTGCAATTTTTTGAATTTTCTTGGCATTTCGTCTGTGCATGTTCATCTTTATTCTAATTAAGGAAAAATACAAAAATGGTAATGTAGATGCGTATGCATTCCGGAATTAATATTGCATTTTTAAAATTAATTAATCATTAGTTTATATAAAAGGATAATAATAATAATAATATATTTAGGAAATTATAAACTATGGTTTGGTTTTGCAAGAAGGAAAATCAAAAAAATATATAATTGTTATAATTTTGTCATTTAAGTATGTCTTTTTGTGGTTGTGATTTTTAACTACTTGTTTAATTTGTATGATATTTATTGTCAAAGTGTTAATTAATTTTTACAATTTAATTAGGAATAAAAGTAGAAAATGAAAAGAAGTTGAAAAATAGGCAAATCAGATCTGGGCCAAGAAACTTTAAACAAAAAATCAGGTCCAAAACTTTCTCTATACCAGGCCAAATCCGGTCCACCTGCATCCAATCCAAACGACGTCGTATTGGAAACCTACATCTGGACCGTCGATCAAGATAATTTAATGGTCCAGAGCAATTCTCTTGTTAAACCAAACGACACCGTATGGCTTTATTTGATCAGGACCGTTCATCGTTATTAATCCAATGGCTCTCAGGCTTTCCCTCCTGACCCGACCCATCCCCATCTGAGACCGACCCAATCCCCACTAAACCAAAACGGCACCGTTCCTTTAAGTGGATAGATCATGGCCATCTATCTTGCCTGATCTAATGGCTCAGATCAGACCACCCCTACCCTATATAAGCTAAATTCCTAACCCATCCCCCTAACCAAACACCCCCCCTCCTTATCCAGTTCATCATCGTCCCTAAGACGATGCCCCCAAACCCTAGCCGCCCTAGCTCCCCCTCGCCTGAAACCCGGCGGCAACTACACTGTCGGTCACCAAACCAACACCCTAAGATCACCTGACCATCCTCTATCCAAATTTGGTAACCACTGAGCTCGAATCTTCCTGGAGTTTCTCGAATCTTCATTTGAAGATTCGATCCAAACTCAAATCCAAACCAACCAGTCCCTAATTAATACCGCAGCACCCCCTAACCACCCTCGTTACAGATCTGTTAGTTGTTCACCTCGAATCACCCTACTTCGTCTTGAATCTTCAATCGAAGATTCGAGCATAACCTAAACCTACCCCGATGTACCCCAAACGCACACCAGTCACTCTCCTAACCTCACTCATAACCAAACCAAACTTGGTTTGGTTCGAATCTGACCAGAAATGACCGAACCCTAAATCTGGGGAAAGTGGAACCCTAAAATTCCAAATCAGGGAATTTGTCCGATTAAAAGAAGGTTTGGGTCTAATGGACCTTAATCAAAGTATTCTCAAATTAGAATACTTCGATTCAGGTCCGTTCGATCTCAATAAGGTCCAAATCAATTCAAGATTAAGACATATTCCGGGTTTGAAGATTCAGAGGTATTTTCACTATTTTCTTTTGTACGCTATGTATGTATTATTGCCTGTTGTAGTAGTTTGTATAATTTTCCTATTTTTTTATTATGCTGTCTCATATCCACTATACCCGTTTATTAGATAAAATTCTGTTTATTGTTTCTGTTTGTCGTAGTTGTTTACAATGTATGTAATCGACTCGATTAAGTTCGTCGATTAGTTGTTTTAAATTCTTGTTCCTATTATTTGTTGATTGAAACAGCCTGTTCGTTTATTTTGTATTGACTGTTATCGTTTGTTTTAAGTAGTCAATTAAATTAGTCCTCGTCAACTAATTCACTCTAGTTTGTTAAGTCAGCAAGTTCGTCAAATGTTGTTGTGTATATTTGATCCAGGGCCATTTGATTTCAGGAATGAACTTGCATACCTGATATTTGTATTCATGTGCATATTTCAGTTTCAGTTTCAGGACATTGTCATTAAGCTGACAATGAACCTGCATTCACATTACCTTCATTCATGTGCATATTGATTCAAGTTTCAATTTCAGCTTCAATGATTCTGTTGAGTTCTGTGTGATGTTAATGCGATGTTTTGGTTTGAAATCAGTTTTACAAGTGTTAATTAGATATTATTGGGTTAGAAGGTTGCACTTTTAGTTAAAATTCAGTCCAAAACTTACTGCTGTTAGCTAAAGCTGCAGTTTAAGGGTATTTCAGGGGCAATTTGGGAATGAGACAGTAGGGATAATACTTTAGTTTAGTGCTTTGTTAAATAGGGTATTAATTAATGCAATAATGGGGGACAAAGGGGATTGGGAGTGCTGAAAATAAGGGAAAAGTTTTCTTAGTGGAACTAAAAGTGAAATTGAGGGAAGTGGGAAATTTCTGATTTTTAAAAGGGGAAAAGGGGTCTGGGCAGTAGGCTGGGGAGGAAAAAATAAGTTGTATAAGAGGGGGTATTGGGAATGATTTAAAAGAGAGGACACAGGGAGGACACACAGAAAAATATAGACAGAAAAAAGAGATAGAAAAAAAGAAAGAGAACAAAAACACTGGTTAACACACACAGAAAGGCAGAACACAGAAAAATAAGGAAGAAAGAGAGAAAAATCAGAAATATTGTTTCCTCATATCTGTCTGGGCTTGTTTGGTGATACTGTTTGATTGAATCTGAAATTTTCTTAAAATTTCTGCTACTGTTCATCTGGTTTTCATGGTTTCTGTCGGTTTTGTTCAAATCTGCTGAATTGATTAGCATTCTTCTGCTGTTGGGTTTCTGTTGCTGCTGTTGCTGAAATATTACCTCTTTTACCCTCATTTCCAGGTATATATCTGTAGACTCATGTCATGAAAAACTTCAATATTGCAAATAAATGAAGTTTGGAATTGCAATTATGTCCTCTACTAATTTAAATCTATTAGTTAAGTTTCAGTTTTTCTTTTAGTTAGCTAATGTAGTATTATATTTGACATGAGAACTATTAGCCAACTGGCCTTTTGGAGTAGTATAAACTCTGTTGTAATCTTATTTATTCTGAAGTTTAGTGGTAACATTTATTTTCGAATTGTCAAGATAGGCAACACGGCAGAAAACTAACCATTAATTAAATTTTGTAATCTTGTTGGCTAAGTATAGGATAGTATGGAAATATCAAGGAACCACATTACTAGTATATCTCGTCAAGCATCCGATTTTTGTTTAAAGCTAGATGATGTAAGTTGTTTCTTGTTCGTATATGGCATGATAACGGTTATGTGTATAACTACAGGTAAGAAGTGAATTGATATAATCCGTTACGTTTAAGATATTGGAATATTACGGATGGTTCAGATGTATAATTACGTTACATGTAATGTCATTTTATTAAATCAATTTGTAGTCTCTTTCTTAATAACAAATGGCCCATTTACTTTAGGAATGCGATTAATTCATTTCTTAAAAATAGTATATACAATAATGTCAATGATTTTACAAAGTGTAGATTTAGTATTTGTAAATAGCTTGCATAAGCCGAGAAAAAAAATTGGTTTAATTTTACCTATCCCAAATTCAATCATCGTAAGCAAATTAACCAAATAATTTGACCTTTGGACTAAAAACTAGTTGTGTAGAAGAAGGTCGGATTTATAAATACTAAAAATGCAACATTTAAGTCAAAGATATACAAACTAGAGTTCGTTCTGAATAGAACAATGAAAATTCTTCGAAAACTATTAGTTTGCTTATCAATTAATTCTTTCCTAGTTTTGCACGTAATTCGCTTTTTTTTTCAAACATATACACTTAGTCTTAAGCCTAGGAAAATAACAAATAAATTGTGCATATAATTATCAAGTACTAAAAATACATAAACAAAATACGGATATTGTATTCACGATAAAAATGGTAAATTTAGTTGCACGTTATTTATTTTTCATCTCATTAATTCTTTAAATTTAAATAGGTTTGAGGTATATAATTCATACGTTTAAAATATAACTTGTGGTCAACACCTAATAAATTTTGATTTCTTTTCAAGAAATGTGGAGGCGTCCCAATCGGTGATTTCCCATGACTTTCATATTTAAAATAGATGGATATAATAAATATTTGTAGAAATTTTATATTACCATCAAGAATATTTTGTGTAATTAGGGATACGTTCGCGTGACCTAATTACATTTCTAAAAAAAAATTCAGATTATGCGTTCGCGCAACTTCGAGCAAATTTTTTAATAAAAGGGGGTTCTTCGGAGGATATTAAATTAATTTCATATAACCCGAGATGTGCAGTTCACTATTTAATCATACAAGAGTGATGAATGTTCGTAATTTTATTTTAAGCACAATTTCGGCCATAATTTTTTATATAATAAAAAAATATAAAAAATATTATCAATCTTATTGTGTACACGTATGCGTGACACGATTCTTTACATTTATAAAAATATATAAAACGAATATACGTACGCGTGATTCATTTCAAGAAAGGTCTATAATTGTAAACAATCTCAACAAAAGCAGTAACCAAATCATGTAACAAGAAAAATGTATTTAGTAAATCAAGATAATTAGGCCAAGTATAAAAATGGTTAAGCAACCATGCTAGAACCACGGAATTCGGGAATGCCTAACACCTTCTCCCGGATTAACAGAATTCCTTACTCGGATTTTTGGTTCGCAAAACGACAAACAGAGTCATTCTTTTCCTCGATTCGGGATTAAAATTGGTGACTTGGGACACCCTAAATCTCCCAAGTGGCGACTCTGAAATAAATAAGCAAATCCCGTTTCGACTGTCCTTTAATTGGAAAAAACTCCTTCACCCCTCGCGGTGGCGGAAAAAGGAGGTGTGACAACTTATACCTTATAGAGAGTGGGGTAATTAGCACCGGTATAACTTATACATTCTTCTTACAAATTATGGGATTGCCATATTTAATACAACATGCCAAACAATTGATAAAAAAGGATCCCAGCATAACTTTTCCTAGCATAACTTATACCAGTATAACTTATCCCAGCATAAGTCGTATTCAAACCAAACGACCCCTTAGTTGTTGTTTAATAATTGGGTATTTTTTTAATTTTACACGAAAAATTGATTAAAAAAATATTATTTGACTAAAAAAATATTTCGAATATAAAATAAAATAATAGTAGGGGTATTTTTTTTCTTAATTTCAACTCTTTGTACAGTCCATTTAATAGTACTTTTATTTTTTTTTCGTATTAGACATTATGTAGTGGTAATGTACTGCCAATACGGAGGATTCTTATAAAATTTATTTTATTAAATCTTCCTACATATTTTTAATGAGAATTTAATAGACAAAATTTTATTAATTTTAAAATCTTAAATATTAAAAATTAGCATAGAATGTATGTAGTCTAAAAAATAGGTTATTGCAGTTATGTCCTATCTTTATGAGTTCTTCCATTTAATATTTTAGCGCTATTTTAATATATTAATATTGTATTATGATTTTATAATAATATAGGCTCTCATTCTTCTAAATAGATTTGGATAATATAATACATTCTTAAATTAAATTAGTAATAGGACATTATAAAACGTTTTTAAATTAAATAAATAATAGAAATTTTAAAGAAGTATATCCTAAAAGCAATAGGATTACATGACTAACGATATTTACTTTTTAAATTTTATATGTATTAAACAGCCCCAAAGTAGTTATACTAATATGATTCCTAAAGGTAATCATGTAGGATTCCTAATTTGTAGTATTATATCATGATACTAATAGGATTATAAGGATAATATCCAAAATTCCGGTTATGTTCTTTTATTATGAGTTATTATACTTAATAATATAAGGTTATTTTTGTAAACCAACAATGTATTCATACTTTTATAATAATATAGATATAGATAGATAAAAAAAATTATTATTAGTGGACTTCAAAATTCTAATTTTTTAGTAAAATTCTAAACGTATAATTTTATACAACATAGATTATCTATTTGAAATAACACTTTAGCTTTCAAAAATTTAGTAGATAAAAATTGACAAGAAGCAAAAGTTGAACGATTAATATGAATAGGAATATTTTTCCTAAAAAATCCAGAAGATTTGGTGCAAGATTTTTTGTTCTTAAAAAGAAACTTTTTATGGACACGTGTTTCTAATCAAAGTTGGATTCGATTTACTTCATAATTGATGGCAAGTATATATTCGGTTCGTCATATATCCTATCCTATATATAACTCATCCAAAATTCAATATTATATTATAAGTGATTACAATTTCGTCCTTATATAAATTAAATGTGTAAGGCTTTTTTTGTAAACCGACACTGTATTCATGCTTTTATAATAACTAGTATCTATAAACGTGCATTGCACGTTAATAATGACACATGATGATTTAAATATTTATTTATATAAAGGAACAATAAAATTTAATTAATGAGAGAAATTTTATATATAATACTACAACAATCATCTAAATACCGAAAAATATTGTTACATTAGCATAATACGTGAATTCAAAAGGAAATGACATCATCTAACTTACATAAATGATCAATTTTAGTCATGTTAAGTAGATAATTACGTATTGTAGTTTAAAGGTATCTAATGTGATGGCATATTACCGAACACTTCTTTATAGACGATGTTTTTTTTGTATATGTTTCCTTATAATACTTTGGTTATTCTGCCATAACCAGAACTCATGTTGTCGATATTGATATCTCTATTGAAAGTGCAACATATAGTTATTCGCATAAGAAAATATATTATGGTAAATATAGTCCAATATTTAGGATGTTTGCCCTTGTGCTTTATTTATTATAACTACAAAACATAAACATATTGAAAATTATTCTACACAAATTTAGAAGGATATTCTTTAGTTTCGAAAGACGAAAGTTGAATTCGGTGATAAACACATACTTAGGAGCACATTGATCAGTATCATAAGTTTTGCATGTATGACGTTATTGTCAAAACTTCTATATACCGTATGTGTACTATTACATAAGCTATTCAGCGGATCTAAATTTGCAGTAGCATGACTGGCATTAAAATCAACCTATATGCAATGAAAAATAAATTTTAACTTAGCCTATTATATATATATATATATATATGGTCACAGTAACATACGTAAGAAATAATGAACTTGACAACAAACATGTACGTTAGAAGACCATTTGGTATTAAAGTATTTAAATATTTTTCTTGGTAATAACTGTTGGTATCATCTTCTGCTGAGTCAAAACTAAAAAGTATTTTATTTTTACTATAAAACTTATCAATCAACCTTTTATTTAGTTGATCAACAAATTCATTCCTGCTATCTAAGATAGCTCTTTAATTTCAATCATGTAATTCTCCTAAATTGTATTTTAATCTAATAATGAAATTATTCTACTTATTAAATGCTCTACTATTACCATTGGGGTTGATAATCAAGTGTTCTAGAAGAACCAAATAATCTTTTATTGGATGTTCTTCTTCGTTTCTGACACGAAGCAAGAAGTCACTGAATGTTGAATATGTTCTTACTTTTATATTTCTTGTCAATTGAATATTTTTCATTTGAGGTCATAAGTATAATTAAGGCAAGCTAGCTTTTACGGTTTCTGATTTCGTCAATTTTTCGTACTTGACAGAAATCACCTCCCTAAAATCTTTTTTTAACTTGAAAAATAATTTTACTCATATAAAGATTTTAAAAAATAATATAATTGTATTCTCTTGCTAAATAATTAATTAAACTTTTTGATTATTTGGTTTAACATAAAATATAATTTATTTTCTATTGATTTACATTCTTAATAATAGTTCATCTCATATTTGAATATTTAACCGTAATTATAATTTTATCCACCATAAATTTATTTTTAAAGAGAAAAAAGATCAATTTGACATTCCACTTTTAGATCTTTATGTTTGCAAATCATTAGTAGTATTGGCTCTTACCAATCTCTTTGTTTCTCATACATTTATATTCTTAAATATTTTCTTAGTTGTTCTTAATAATTGGATATATTTTTCTACATTACACGGAAAATTAATAATAAAAAAATATTATTTGAGTAGAAAGCGGCTCAGATATAATATAATAATATATTATTGCAGGGATTTTTTTCTCAATTTCAACGCTCTATGCAATCCTTTTAGCATTTCTTTTATTTTATCTTGGTATTGAATATTATAGAGTGGTAATGTATTACCACCACTATGGAGGATTCTTATGAAATTTTATTTTTATTAAACCTTCCTACATATTTTTAATAAGAATCCAATAGATAAGATTGTATTGATTTTAAAATCTTAAATATTACAAAAATTAACATAGAAGTTATTGTAGTTCAAAAAAATAAGTTATTACAACTATGTCATTTCCGTGTGAGTTCTTCTGTTTAATATTTCAGGGTTATTTTGGTTTATTCAATATTATATTTGTGCTTTTATAATAATATAGGATCTCCTGTTTCAAAATGTTTTTAGACAATATAATACGTTTTCAAATTAAATTAGCAATAGGAATTTTTTAAGAAGTATATCATAAAAGTAATAGGATTACATGTCTAAAATTATATCCATATCCCGAAAGTAATTATACTAATAGAAAATCTAAGATGTTCCTAAATTTAATAGGTTTACATGCTAACATGTAGTATTATATATCTATGCATGTCACGACCCAAAATCCACTAAGGGTCGTGTTGCCACCGGACACCGCTGTCAGGCAAGCCAACCAAAATACTTAATTAGATTCTCGTTTAAATATTTTCCCAAAACACTTCTTTTATACGTTTAAAACAATACATAGTAAATTCCTCTGAATAAATAATGAAACGTTTAACAACTCTTAAAATTTCCTGAATAAACCCAAAGATATCCCAGAACCGGTGTCACAAGTGCATGAGCAATTTCTAAGAAATAATGTAGTACAACAACCGTCCAGAATACAATATTGGACAGGAAATAAATACAATAATCTGAAAGAGACTCTGCTAGCTGTGGGTCGCCTCGAGAAGTGCAGCTCACCTAAGTCTCCGTATCAACCATGCTGTCACGCCCAATAGGCCACTAGAGGCGCATGTGCCGTGCAACAAAAATGCACAGAAGTGTAGTATGAGTACGAAAACAACGTGTACCCAATGAGTATCCCGTCTAATCTCGAAGAATTAGAGACGAGATGGTCGACTTCGACACTTACTAGTGGTCCAAATAATGATATATTAATAATGCGAATACTCATAGATTTATTAAGAATGACAGAAATTTCAAGTAAGTCACGAACAAATGAATGTTCCTTTTTATATTAAAAGTCTCCGGATTCAAAATCTGCTAGTTTTCAAATATCTCAGGTCGGGGAGAGAAAATATCAATATTAATAAGTCTCAAAGCAAGCAATACAAGCATGCGCAAATCCTGCCGAGGTCGTACGGCCCGATGCAACAAAAATGTAAAATGTGCACTGCCGAGGGTCGAACGGCGCGAACCATAGATGCATCTATTAGCCCGCTCGCGCATCATACCTGCGACGCGGTCAACATAAATAAACAAATAACCTGCTCGCGAATCCTACATGCGACGCAAGTACACATAGAAATACATGCTCAAACAGCCAATTATGAATTTATCGGGGAACATTTATCCAAATAAAAACCAATTCTCTTTTAACAATTTAAGAAAATAAAGTTTAATCCTTTTAGAAATTCATTTACTAATTCGATGTGATTTAAGCAATTTAAGCTGTCAATAAGTTTACAGTTAATCCACGTATAGCATGCTTTTGGGTCCTAGACTACCCGGGCAATAGCATAATAGTAGCTACATACGGACTCTTGTCACCTCGTGCGTACGTAGCCCCCACAAATAGGAGCACATAATAAATTAACTCAACTATGGGGACAATTCCCTCTTACAAGGTTAGAAAAGAGACTTACCTCGCTCCGAAGATCCATAACCGGCATTCTACGCTCTTCCGAAGACTCGAATCGATGTACAATGCTCCAAAACTAGCCAATAATTATGCAAATCCATTAATATATATTCAATTACTCATTACAATCCAATTTATAACAATTTCTAACCCCGATCGAAAAGTTGACGAATATGCCCTCGGGCCCACGTGCCCGGATTCCAAATTTTTCGAAGATAAACTTTACCCATATCCCCACGAACTCAATCTTTCTTCATTAAGCTTTTCGGTGGTTCCTCTGGGGATACGACTCTCTTCATCAGATTTGTTATGCTGGGCATAGTTTAATGTTCACAAGCCGCTTCTTTCAAGATGCGTCTTTTCTTCCTTTTGACTCATGCGCTTGAATTTGTGCTGGACCTCCTGTTGCGACCTTCCGCTTTCCGGAGCTGGGGGTTTTTATTGTTTCCTGCTGAGGATTCCTGTTGTAACCTTCTGCCTTCTGGTGGGTTACTGATTTCAAGATCTGCAGTATAAGACTGAAAAACATTCCTCTCGTTATACAGGTGGGCGCCTGAGTGCAAAAATTATGAAATGTATGCCCGCATTATACTGGTGGGTGACCTAGAACAGAAATGGAAAGACAGAAATGTATTCCCGCATTATACTGGTGGGCGACCTAGAACATGAAATGAAAAGAAAGAAATGTATTCCCGCATTATACTGGTGGGCGACCTAGAGCAGAAATGAAAAGACAGAAATGTATTCCCGCATTATACTGGTGGGCGACCTAGAACAAAAATGTATTCCCGCATTATACTGGTGGGCGACCTAGAATAGAAATGTATTCCCGTATTATACTGCTGGGCGACCTAGAATAGAAATGAAAAGATAGAAATGTATTCCCGCATTGTACTGGTGGGCGACCTAGAACAGAAATGAAAAGACAGAAATGTATTCCCGCATTATACTGGTGGGCGACCTAGAACAGAAATGAAAAGACAGAAATGTATTCCCGCATTATATTGGTGGGCGACCTAGAACAGAAATGTATTCCCGCATTATACTCGTGGGCGACCTAGAACAGAAATGTATTCCCGCATTATACTGGTGGGCGACCTAGAACAGAAATGTATTCCCGTATTATACTAGTGGGCGACCTAGAACAGAAATGAAAAGACAAAAATGTATTCCCGCATTATACTGGTGGGCGACCTAGAACAGAAATGAAAAGACAGAAATGTATTCCCGCATTATACTGGTGGGCGACCTAGAACAGAAATGTATTCCCGCATTATACTGGTGGGCGACCTAGAACAGAAATGTATTCCCGCATTATACTGGTGGGCGACCTAGAACAGAAATGAAAAGACAGAAATGTATTCCCGCATTATACTGGTGGGCGACCTAGAACAGAAATGTATTCCCGCATTATACTGGTGGGCGACCTAGAACAGAAATGAAAAGACAGAAATGTATTCTCGCATTATACTGGTGGGCGACCTAGAACAGAAATGTATTCCCGCATTATACTGGTGGGCGACCTAGAACAGAAATGAAAAGACAGAAATGTATTCCCTTGTTATACTGGTGGGCGCCTAATGGTAAAGACATGAAATGTATTCCCTTGTTATACAGGTGAGCGCCTAATGGTAAAGACATGAAATGTATTCCCTTGTTTTACAGGTGGGCGCCTAATGGTAAAGACATGAAATGTATTCCCTTGTTATACAGGTGGGCGCCTAATGATAAAATGTCATTCCTTCTTTAGTCTGGCGAGATTTCAACAACTTTTAAAAATAAAACGCCTTTCCTCTCTTCAGGCGGGCTCCTGACTTCAACAACTTTGAAAAATAAACGCCTTTCCTCTCTTCAGGCGGGCTCCTAATTTCAACAACAACTTTGAAAAATAAACGCCTTTCCTCTCTTCAGGAGGGCTCCTGATTTCAACAACAACTTTGAAAAATAAACGCCTTTCCTCTCTTCAGGCGGGCTCCTGACTTCGACAACTTTGAAAAATAAACACCATTCCTCTCTTCAGGCGGGCTCCTGACTTCAACAACAACTTTAAGAATAAACGCCACTCCTCTCTTCAGGCGGGCTCCTGACCTCAACAACAATTTTTAAAAATAAAATGCCATTCATTTCTTTAGGCTGGCGAGATTTAAACAACTTTAAAAATAAAACGCCTTTCCTCTCTTCAGGCGGGATCCTAACTTCAAATAAACAACTTTTTGTTTAAAAATAAACGTCATTCCTCTCTTCAGGCGGGCTCCTTCAATAAAAACTTTAAAAATAAAATGTCATTCCTTTCTTTAGGCTGGCGAGATTTCAACAACTTTTTTTTTTTAAAAATAAAACGCCATTCCTCTCTTCAGGCGGGCTCCTGACTTCAACAACAACTTTAAAAATAAACGCCATTCCTCTCTTCAGGCGGGCTCCTGACCTCAACAACAACTCTGAAAATAAAATGCCATTCTACAGGTGGGCTCCTGACTTCAACAACAACTTTAAAAATGAACGCCTTTCCTCTCTTCAAGCGAGCTCCTGATTTCAAACTTAGGAGGAAATGCCTCTCCTATGGGTAAAACTAAACTTTAGGAGGAAATGCCTCTCCTATGGGTGAAACTAAACTTAGGAGGAAATGCCTCTCCTATGGGTAAAAATGAACTTAGGAGGAAATGCCTCTCCTATGGGTAAAAACAAACTTAGGAGGAAATGCCTCTCCTATGGGTAAAACTAAACTTTAGGAGGAAATGCCTCTCCTATGGGTGAAACTAAACTTAGGAGGAAATGCATCTCCTATGGGTAAAAATAAACTTAGGAGGAAATGTGTCTCCTATGGGTAAAAATAAACTTAGGAGGAAATGCCTCTCCTATGGGTAAACCATTTCCTTATTCCTGAATTATTTACTTACCTGTGTTGTCTTCCCTCGAAACTGCTGGGGATTATTTTGCTGGGGATGAATTTTCCTTTTCTTCCTTACCCATTCTAGGTTGTCCGACCTTTTTAAAACTTGGTCGAAACTCTGTCGAGGATGCTTCTACATCTCGATGATCCGCTGGGGATAACACTGCGAACTGCTGAGTAACCCTGCTGGGGATAACACTGCTGAGGATAACTCTGCTGAGTAAATATGTTATCTTACTCCTTCCAAAATTACCTCCTTTTAAGTAGGATGCTTCATTCCTCTGCAAACTACTTTCCCCCCCCCTTTTTTTTAGCTTCTTCCTTCGAAGACTACCTCCCTTAAGACTCGTTTTGCTTTTCCCCGAAAGGAACCGCTGAGGGTACCGATTTTCACCAAACTTGTGTTGGACTCCTCGAAACTGCTAGGGATAACACTGTTGGGGAATTATTTACTTACTTGTTGGAGGATAAAATGTTATCAGCTGGGGATAACGCTGTCGAGGATAACACTGCTGGGGGATTTTAATTCCTTCAAAACTAGTGCTTCACTCTTCTGAAGGTTGTTGGGAATGATACTGGCCTTCTGCTTTTTTTGTCCACTGGGGAACAACTTCCTCCGAATGGGTACCTGACTTCCAGAAAATTTTCTAAATGGAAGGAAAATTTTCTGCCCCAGTTTGATGATCTTTCTTGTGGCATGCATTTCCATTATCAATGCCATTTCCTTTACCTGTTTCAAATAGAACAAAATTTGTTAGTTTAAAACGCGGTGGTTAGTTGTGATACTCCTACTGGGATGGCTTTTTCCTTTCTCCTTCCTTGCTCTGCGTTCCACAACTTATTGGGGATGATATTATTTGCTGGGGATGATCCCTTTCTGCTAGGGATATCCCTCTTCTTTTGTGGCACAACTCGGAAACTAGCATTTCCCCGACCTTTTAGTCTAGTATGAATTTCCCACACCATGCTCATTGCTCTCCTTGCTTTGTCCACGGGCCTCGGCCTTGAAGTTTATAACCTTTGATTTCGGCTGAGGATATCCCTCTTGACACTCGTCAATCCTTTTGTCAATTCCCTTTTGCTAGGGATATCTTTCTTGACACTGGCCTCGGGCTTGTTCCTTGCTGACTACACCACTTGGATGTACTAGCCAGATCTCATCTTGCATAATTGTAAAGCTGATGGCATATTTTGAAGTCAATTCTCACTTGTTCTGACCAAACAGACTCTACTGGGGAATTTTTCTATGAAAGGAGAAAGATAAACAAAAGGGGAACCGAATAAAAGACAAAGGAAAAAGACGACTCTTTAACAAAAGAAACTATAAATAAAAAAACCTATCAAACGCCGACACCGACTCTAATGGTCGTGACATGCACATGTGGCCTATCCTCTGCCGTTAATCGTCTTTCAAGACCTTCAATTGGCAATTCCCCATCTGATTCCCAATCTTATTCGACTTGTAGTGCCCGAAGGGTTTTCACTATCAAGCCTCTCTCATTTTGGTTTTCTCTCAGCTTTCATCGCCTTATGGTGTCTGTAAAGATTTTCACCGATAAGACTCTCTCATTTATATCATTTTCCAGCTGGGGATTTGGAGTGTTGCCAGTATGACTCTCTCTGCTGGAGATTCGAGTCCTTTCTGCTGTGGAACAGAATGTTATGTTCGCCGGTAAGACTCTCATTTGTCTGACTTGGCATCCTTTGAAGACCGATCAGAAGGTCTTTCTTTGGACCGTAATGTGGGTTTTGGATAGGCTAGAAAGAAAGGGTATTAAAGGCTCGACAAAAAACAAATCAATTTGGGGGTTCAAGATTACAACCTTCGGAACCATATTTTTTACAGCAAGCGTAACCCTTGCCCCAGTTTCTTGCTTGGGGATTTTTTTTAATTAATTTTTTTTATACTATGTTAGACTATGCATACTATGCACATTATGCACCCTATGCACCCTATGACCGAGCCGTGAAGCGCCTACGTATCCTCTTTGAGGAATCAGGTCAAACGTAGTTCCCAATTCCTCTTTTTTTCATTTGACTTTCCTTTGTTTTTTTTGTTATCATTTTTCTTTTCTTTTCTTTTCTTTTTTTTTCTCTTTTTTCGTTTTGTTGTTTTCTTTTCTTTCTCTTTTTTTTTCTTTTTCTTTACCTGCCATGCTTGTGTTTTCTAGTCGTTGCTAATGATTCCGAACGAGGGGTACGAAAGAAAAATAAATAAAGCTCAAAAGGGGTAACGAAGGATAAAGTGTTTAGGTAGCAGAACAAAATGCCTTCTTCATTCCAGTCTTCAAAACATGCCCAGTGCAAACAACATAATTTAAACAAAGATTTGTAGCCTCTTCTGATGGTGCTGGACTTGACAATTATATTCAACATTTGCTTTTTCATTTGTCCTTTCTAAAGCACCGTTGGGCGACACTCTCACTCTCGTTATCATGAACGACCCTCATGCCAATTGGGCGAATCTTGCTTTTAACGGTTTTCTTTGTGTTTTACTCGCCCTAGTTCCACATGACTCGGGCTCCAAATAATCTCAAACCTTTCTTATTTCCTTTAAATGCTTTGATCACCTTCCCAGTGTTTTATGATTAACTTTTAAGATTAGGCCCAAACTGTGTGCGCATGTCATGTCACTAGAATCGGCGTTGAATAAATACGATAAAAGGACTAAACAAAAGAAAACTGGAAATAATAAAAGACCGGATTTTGCATTAGATTACCGGTGAAATGGTTTGAATAACAAGACAAACAAAACAAACCAGAATAAAATCCTAAAACAAACTGGACAAAACTTAAACAGACCGCTATGACGAAATGGAAAGATAAGAAGGTTTGACACAAGACAATATCCGGATTACAACCTTAAGAATAATCCGGACAACAGAAATGACAACAAAATAAGCCACCAAAAGCTTCTCTCTTGCTAACCAAGGAACGGAGCGTGCTCCCACTTTATCAAAACTGGCATCTTAGCCACTGAGCTTCGCATCAATACTGCCAAGACCATTACCAGCTTCAATATCATCAACCTCCGTCACCAAGTTCCCAATAGGATTCAAGTGCTTCTGTTATCAGGCCTGATCCCCGCAGAGTGTGTATCATGAGGTGCAAACAAAGGATTCTGGGTGTCATTGTCCGGCTTACCACAAACCAGCCACCTTAACTTTCTTTGCGAAACAAACAGGTTAGAATGGACTCAGTCGGTCCTCATTATTAACAACATTTTTTTTCATTTTTTTTTTTCGATTTTTTTCTCTCTTTTTTTTTCTCTTTTTTTTTTTCGTTGTGGTCGAATCTTATGGAGATTGCCTACGTATCATGACCCCACATGAATCAGACCTTGCGTAGTTCGGACCAATAAAAGATAAACAATACTAAACATTTTTTTTTCAATTTTCATATTAAAACAAACTGGGTTTCAAAGGTTTGAAGATGACCTACAAACTCGAAGATCAAACAACCCACATATTCTAATTAAAAGATTTACAAAACTCCAAAAACAAATGGCTAGCTTCCTTTCTCCGTTTGACAAATGCAACCAAGCGGTTATTTTTGCAAATGCGGCCCCTTCCAAATTTCACACGAATTTTGAGGCCGGGGAGGATTATTTTATGACACTTTACAAACTTGTCCGTTCTTTTACGAAAATAGTCTTTCGACAACTGAAAGATACTCTAAGGTTATTTCGGCAAGAACGGTTTAAGACACTGCCGAAGATGGCTCGGCTTATTTTGACTAAAAACCAAACGGTATTCACCTGACCGCTGACTCTTTGTTTTTTTTTTTTAAAAAAAATTAAAATAAAAGACCTGCTGTTGCAAACACAGCCTTTCAGCGTCTCGGGGACAAAGATTTTAAAGCTGTGTGGGTCAACTGGACCAAAATCCTAAACATGACCCAAAAGGTGGCTGTTTATGCAAAGTCAGCCTTTCGGCGTCCCTTTCGGGAACATTCGGCTATTTTTGACAAAACAGGATCACCCGACTTATTTATGACTCTCTTTATCGTTTTTCAAAATAGAGAACTCCATATTGCAGACACGGCCTTTCAACGCCTCGGGGACGAAGATTTTTAAGGCTGTGTGGGTCAATTGGACCAAATCTTAAACATGACCCAAAAGGTGGCTGTTTATGCAAAGTCAGCCTTCCGGCATCCCTTTCGGGAACATTCGGCTATGTCTTGACAAAACAGCGTCGCCCGACTTCTTAATGATGAATTTAAAATTTGACATATATATATATATATATATATATATATATATATATATATATATATATATATATATATTATTTTTTATTATTTGAAGTTTTGCTATTTTTTGCAAAAAGGGAGGTTGGACATCACCCGACTTATTTATGACAAAATTAAAATTTTGACATGTTTTTTTTTGTTTTTGGTTATTTTAGCAAAAGGGGAGGTTGGACCCGATGAGGGTTGCCTACGTATCTCACATCCGGTGAGAATCAAACCCGCGTAGTTCGGGCAGATCATGAATAAGAAAATGAACTAACTTTTTTTTATTTATTTATTTTATTTTATTTTTTGAAGGAGAGACTTATAAAGAAGAAAGGGAGCATTTTTGCAAAGAAGGATTTCTAAGAAAATATTTTTTGGAATTTCACTTTCAATGAAAGAAATGCCTCTAAAAGTATTTTTTGAATTTTGAATTTTCTTTTCAATTTTGAAAGAAAAAGGAAAATATTTTCGGATTTTTTTTTTTATTATATTTTTTGTATTTTTATTTTTTTTATTTTTTTTTAAAATAATTAAAAAGACTTTCTAAAGAAGTCAATAATGGAAAATATTTTTGAATTTTTTGTTTTGAAAATTGGGGGTCTAAAAAAAACTTTTCTAGAAAGGAAATAAAGAAAAATACTTTTTGGATATATATATATATATATATATATATATATATATATATATATATATATATATATATATATATATGTTGCATAACAAATAATAAAACCACGTTCAACGCAAGACACTTTTTATTTTCATTTTTGGCATTTTCATAAACAAATAAATAAATAAAAAAATTATTTTAAAAACAAGATTTTTTTTTCATTTTCATTTTTCATGGTGAGACAAACTATTTTTTTCTATTTTTTTTTCTTGAAAAACAAGACAGAACAATGCCTTTTTTTTCTATTTTTCCTTTGCTTTTAATAAAACAAACTAATAAGACATCTTTTTTTCTCATTTTCTCAAAATTTCGGCAGAGTTTTGACAGTATTTGGGCATTGGGTTTTTTCAAAAATAAACAATCAATTCCCTAACCGCTATTTCTTTTTTTTTCTCTTTTTTTTTTAATTTCACAATATTCCTGATATTCAAAAATCGGTCAACACAAAAGTCTGAATCAAATAAATGCACAAGTAGCAGCAGGTAAGATGCATCAGGATGCTCATTTTTTTTTGGTACACCTGTCCTAGACAGACCCAACCCCTATGTTGAGCCTCCAAAGTCAAATGCACGTGATGCAAACAAACGTTCCTACTAGGGATCCGACATGAAGCTGAGTTATTCTAAGTTCATAACCTGGGCATTTGTTCTAGACTGTGTACCCGAGCGGACAACTCGAGTCGAGGAGGGGGCTACGTACCGAGGACCCGCGTGGTCGTCCGGCTTTGTAACTTATCCGGCCTCTTTCTTATTTTAGGTATTGACACTAACAGAATAGGGAGTCTCGACCAGCGAGCTTCTCCCCGGAGGTAAGAAGAGAAGGGTTTCAGCACAGTTTATATACAGTTCACATAATATCAAAGCGGTAAAAACATCATTTAGCACATTGATCCCAAACATGTAACAAAATCAGATAAACCAAATATAACAATTTATCTAAGCTCGAATTTCTAACCCTAAACCAGTGGTTCTGGGTTTGATCCCCTGCAGAGTCGCCAGAGCTGTCACACCTCCTTTTTCCGCCCCCGCGAGGGGTGAAGGAGTTTTTTCCAATTAAAGGACAATCGAAACGGGATTTGTTTCTTTATTTCAGAGTCGCCACTTGGGAGATTTAGGGTGTCCCAAGTCACCAATTTTAATCCCGAATCGAGGAAAAGAATGACTCCATATTACAGTCTGCGTACCAGAAATCCAGATAAGGAATTCTGTTAACCCGGGAGAAGGTGTTAGGCATTGCCGAGTTTCGTGGTTCTAGCACGGTCGCTCAACTGTCATATTTGGCTTGATTATCTGATTTAATACATGTTGAACCTATGTGAAAAATTTAACTTTTAACCGCTTTTATCATTTACTGTTATTTTTATCAAGAATTGCAACATCGTGGAAAACACATCCCGAACCACGTCACAATCAATGTACCCGCGGTTAGAGCTACATTTCAACTCTGTTGAGATTGGGATTTGGGTCACATAAATGTGCACCCGAGTTTAGGAAGATAACATTATTAAATACGCGCCTAAAGTGACTAGCGTATCATTTACTTTGGGTAGGGCCGTGGAATTTTGCTAAATGGTCCATCCCGAAGTCTAAGCAATTTTTAAGCCAATATTTACTGAGGGCCCCGCAATTTGTATTTTTATTCGGCGAGGCTCATCTCATTCTGATTTTTTAAAGGAATTTGCAACGTCGTGGACATGCATCTCGAACCACGTCACAATCAATGTACCCGTGATTAGAGACACATTTCAACTCCGCTGAGATTTGGATTTGGGTCACATAAATGTGCACCCGAGTTTAAGAAAGTAATTTAATTAAATCGCGTCTAAATAAGCTAACACGTTATTATCTTTGGGGAAAGCAGTGAAATTCACTAAACAGTCCATCCCAAATTCTAAGTATTTATTATGACTAATTATTGAGGGCCCAACAATTTGCGTTTTTATTTGGCGAGGCTCGTCTCATTTTTATTTTAAAGGATGAACCTACAGTGACTACATTTGTTCTATTAAGTTTGTCTCTAAAAATAAAAGAAAATTTCTCAATTAATTACATGCTGAAAAACGTAACTTATTAGTTATTAGTTTACGGCTAATGTGAATGGAAAATTGCGATCGAGTTTGTACAAAGAAAAACTGCTTTCATTCTATATTCTATTATTCAATAATACTAGAACATGAGATTGACACACCATAATATCAAAACAAATTAACTAGTATTTGATTAATTTAAACTAACATTATTAGATGAAGAAGTTATACATATGCAACCCCATTACTCATTAATTAATCGACTACATTTTTATACAAAGAAAGGAAAATTATATTCAAACACAAATCTAAACAGGAGGGATTCAACAGGAACAAAGCCTGATTAATATTTCATTTCACTTCAAGCCGAGAGTGTACAAATGTGTACTTGGAAATGGCAGTACAAGAAGAAAAGAAGTAGGAGTCAGCAGCAGTAATAACACAGCAACAACAACAACCCAACAACAACAATTCGAATCGGATTCGAGGCTCAGAAAACTTTGAAGAAAAATCGAACAACTCGATAGAGCAAACCCAAAAGTTTGTAAACAAACTAAACAGCAACAAACCACGCGTGTTTTAAACTTGAAAACTAAACACGTTTCTCACTTTGTTTTTGTTTTCTCTTTTTAAACTCTCCAACACTCTCTTCGGATTTTCAGAATGTATTCCTCTCTTTCTAAGTAAGACTTTTTTAGTTCAAGTCTTTTCTCTCCTCTCAAGTCATAAAACTCAAGTGTCAAAAGTCCTCCTAAAAAATAATCTTCTCCAGTTAAGTTTTAGTCTAAAACTCTCTTTCTTTTTAAAGTAAAAGAATCCCTCTATAATGTGTTAAATGACCCTATATATAACAAGACTCTTGTCTTGAATCCCCAACCCGAAATATTCCCCTCAAAGAATGCTTTGTTTCCCACTTTCTTAAACAAATGAATTATTCCCCACTATTTTGTGTCTTGTCCCCCATTATATTAAATAATTGTATCAACCCCACCCCATTACATCTTGTCCCCATGCCTAGCATAAACAATTACAATATTCCCCTCCACTACATTATGTCTTGTCCACCATTATATTAAACAATTATATCACCCACACCCCATTACATTTTGTCCTCCATGCTTAACATAAAGAATTATTCAAAATGTTCAATTACCAAACTACCCCTCCGACCTTATTGCAATTACCATTTTACCCCCATCAGCTATAACCAATCAATTAATCAAACTCAACCAAAATATAGCCAATAAGACCAATTTCTTAAACAAACTCAACAACAAACCATATGAACACAGATGAATCATTCAATTTCAAATTAATGGAAATAAATTAATCATATTGGGAACCAATCCTGGTTAACTTAGACCAAAAATGGATGAGCAAGGAAACAACAATATTAACAACACAATACATGATTCAAACTAAATCAACAAATCAAAAACAAAAACAAACTCACATTAAATCACTGGATGAACTTCAAACAAAGAATAAACATGCATTAAAATCTATTTTAAACAACAAAACATGACGGATTCAAACAACAACAACGTTAACAATTTCTGAAAAAAAATACATAAAACACATGAAACAAATTGAAGAAATAATTAATTAAATTTCAATTTGAATCTAACAAACATTAAACTAACAATTTCACATGAACAAACTGAAACATTAACAAAACAATGAACATGAACAAAACAAAAATCAAACATTTACCGATTTTAGATTCGAGAATTTCAAAACAAAATACGGACAAAAATAAAACTCAAAACCCACTAACCGGATCAAAACGACGAACAATGACTGACCAACGACGAACTCGTATGGACTGTTTTGACGACCCTAACCAAAACTCGAACAAACAACGACGAAGACGAATTTAAGAAGCAACTGAAGCAGCGATGAAGCAGAAGCAGAAGCAGCTGGGGTGTGTTTGGTTTGTTTGTACGAAGAAGATGAAAGCAGAAACAACAGCGTGGTCTGATTGGTTGACGACGAAGCAGTGGCGACGGGGTGGCTTCGAACCAGCTGCTCGACGGGCAACAGCAGTAGAAGAAGCAGACGATGCAGCAGAAGCAGCGACGAAGCAGACGACGCAACAACAACTTATGGAGAAGATGCAGCGGTAGCCATGGGAGCTCGAGTTCGAGCTCGATGAAGCTCGTCCATGGCTGGTCGTAGCAAAAGCAAGCAGCAGCAAATGCAGCAGTGGCGGAGAAGTGCAGCAGCGACGAGGCAGCAGCTGCATAGTTGTCCATTGCGACGAGGGAGCTTCGAAGACGATGAAGTGAAGCTTGTTCTGGGCGTGAGGAGGTGGAAAGGCAACGAGGGGGGAGGTGTTGGTTCGAAGGCAGTCGCTGGGGGAGGTGTTGGTTCGAAGGCAGTCGCGGGGGGAGGCAGCCATAGTCGACGGAGGTGAAGCTTGTTTTGGACTGGTTCGCTGCGTGCCGAAGAAGATGACGAAGCAACGGTGGGCAGCCATGATTGTGTGTGTTTTAGAGTTTGGAGAAGAAGAAGAAAAGGTGAGGGGGGGGGGCGGATAGCTTAGCATTTTTAGGGTTTTCTTTTTTTTTTGTTTTATAAAAATGTAAGATAATAGGGGTGTTGGGTCATGGACTGGGTCGACCCGGTTTGAAATGGACCGGGTCGTGGGGAAGGTTGGACAATTTTTTGGGCTTGTGGTTTGAATTAGATGAAGAGCCCAATTCCGATTTTTTGTATTTTTTCTCTCTTTTCTTCTTTTATTTTTCTAAAACTAAATTCTAAAAATCCTTAAATTATTATTAAGAACTAAATTAAGTTACAAAAGAGCAAATTAACTCCCAATAACAATTAACACACAATTAAGTAAGCATAAAATTGTACAATTGGACATTAAATGCTAAAAATGCAAAAGATGCCTATTTTTGTAATTTTTAATTTTTGTAAAACAAACTTAATTACTAAAAATTGTAGAATTAAATCCTACATGCAAAATGCGACATATTTTTGTATTTTTTATTAATTTAACAAATAAACATGCACAGACAAATACAAATAATTATCCAAAAATGTCACAAAAATTCTCAAAATTGCACACCAAGGAAAATCATTTTATTTTGAATTTTTTGGGAGTAATTCTCATATAGGGCAAAAATCACGTGCTTACAACAGCAACCAGTAAGTTCAGCCTTCCAAAAATTCCATTTTCGATCCGTTAACCATCCGAAATCCACCCGAGGCCCTCGGGATCCCAACCAATCATACCGACCAGTCCCAAAACACATTAGGACTTGCTCGAGGCCTCAAATCATATCAAACAACGCTAAAACCACGAATCGACCTCCAATCCAAGCTTTATGAACTTTAGAACTTCAAGCTTCCACTGTCGATGTTTAAACCTATCAAATCACGTCTGATTGACTTCAAATTTTGTACACAAGTCATATTTGACATTACGGAACTACTCCAACTTCCGAAATCGGATTCTGACCCTGATATCAAAAAGTCCACTTCCGGTCAAACTTCTCAAAAATCTTCAATTTCTATCTTTAGCCAAATGACTTCAAAATGACCTACGAACCTCCGAATTCATTTCCGATCGCGCTTCCAACTCCAGAATCACCATACGGAGATACTCCCAGATTCGGAATCTCAAACGGACATCGATAACACTGAAATGCACTTCAAGCCAAACTTTTGAAATTTCTTCCAAAATGCTAACTTCCATAATAGGCGCCAAAACGCTCCCCGGTCATCCAAAATCTGATTTGGACATACGCCCAAGTCTGAAATCATCATACCAACCTGTTGGAACCTTCAGATTCCGATTCCGTGGTCGTTTACTCGAAAATCCAGTCCTAGCTAATTCTTTCAACTTTAAGCTTCCGAAATAAGAATTCTCTTTCCAAATCAACCCTGAACTTCCCAAAGTTCAATTTCGACCACGCGCACAAGTCATAATACCTGAAAGGAAATTGCTAATAGCCTCAGACTGCTGAACGACGCGCTAGAGCTCAAAACGACCGGTCGGGTCGTTACAATGCCCGAACATAATTACACTAATGGGATTTCTAAAGGTAATCATGTAGGATTCCTAACGTGTAGTATTATGTCATAAAACTAATAGGATTACAAGGCTAATGTCTAGAATTCTGGTTATATCCTTTTATTATGAGCTATTATAATTTAGATGCTTGTTGTATTATTATATATATAAATTTATCTCATTAATTAAATTTTATTGTTCATTCATATAAATAAATATTTAAACCATCATGTGTCTTTATAAAAGTTGGAACCCCAAAAGTTTAAAAGTTAAATTATTGAAATAACCTTCTAAATAATTGCAATGTACCTTATTTAATTATTTAATAATATAAAAATAAAAGAAAGCGACTTTTGGACATTTACGAAACGTCCTGTTAAGGAGATTCTTGGATTTTTCATAAGAGTGTGCTGACACTGCGTAGTGTAAATTTGATTCTTTTATATATGAATTTTAGTAGTAACATACATTGATTTTTTTTAAATAAAAAGAATAAAATCTAATTCATAAAAGTAATCATGTAGGATTCCTAACGTATAATATTATGTTTTAACACTAATTGGATTACAAGGCTATTGTCTAGAATTCCGATTATGTCCTTTTATTGTAAGTTATTATGCTTAATAAGGTTATTTTTGTAATCCAACATTTTATTCATGTTATAATATAGATATAGATATAGATAGATAGATATAGATGTTACTTCATAAATTTTAAAAAAAGCATGATAAAAGGATTTTTATGTTACTTATTTGTTTTCGGTAGGTCGCATACATAACAATAATTTTCACAAAATATTCCTATAGAAATCCTCATACAACCACAGTAGGATAATAACTAATGATTGAGGAATTCTATTTTACAGTTTCTTCTTTTATTAAGTTGGTGATATATAATCAATATTCATCATCCTCAAAATTTACGTGTTTTATTTTATGAATCAAAGACTTTAATATTATAAGTATGTGATTATTTTTAGAAAAAAGTTAGTCATTGAGATAGGGCACACGCGCAACGCGCGTACCCTGAGACTAGTTAATTTAAACACACCAAACAAACTGCAACAAGAACAACACTAGTGAATACCTAATTACCAAACAGTAAAAGTTAGAACTCGTGGTCAGTTTAATCGTTAAAAACTGTGAGCTCAACTATTCGATCCGAAGAAGTTAGAACCCTAATTACCAAACTGGGCACACAATTCGATCCGAAAACGGTCGCAAAGACAGACATAGGATAGTTGGCTGGCAGACCCAAAAACTAACTCATTTTAACTAAAAGACCTTCAAGATAATGAGTTTTAGAAAGTTAGAAATACTTTACGCTGTCTAAACG
This sequence comes from Nicotiana sylvestris, assembly GCF_000393655.2. Taxonomy (NCBI): domain Eukaryota; kingdom Viridiplantae; phylum Streptophyta; class Magnoliopsida; order Solanales; family Solanaceae; genus Nicotiana; species Nicotiana sylvestris. The sequence goes on along the minus strand of NC_091060.1, from coordinate 160,812,960 downwards.
CTTTATACAAATTTATAAAAAGGCAAGAGAAAAAAATACTTTATAACTTGGATTGACGTGGTGAATTTAGAGGAGAGGGAACCACGTTATCTTGATTTTGATGTATTTGATTCTCATGGTTTCCCAATGTGTTATTACTATTGTTGTCGGCGTTGTTGTTTGACATGGTGACGACAATAGATAAGATATAGCTTAAAAGGAAAGATTATCAGATTCCCGGTAACGGAACCAATTTGTTTAACCAAAAATCTGAGTCTTTGGTCAAAGCTAAAAAGAAATTCGGGTTACTGATAATCAGGAGACAAAAATAAAATACTTTTGAGAACGATGGTAAAGAAGCAAATAGATGTGTATTTCAATAAATTCTCAATAGTATTCCGTGTCCTTACAAATGATGATACTTCTTCCTTTTATAGATAATTCTAGGTAAAGGAATGAAGCCTCAGCTTTAATGATATAATCATGAGTAATAAATGACATTAAATAAGCCGTTATACAATCATTCCTATTAAATACCAATTTTGTAACGTATCAAGTATTTAATAATGAATTTGGACTCCTTTCTGTTATCAGATCTTTGCCTTCAATGCCTTCTAATCCGTTGGCTGTAAATAATTTAAATTGGTACGAGACTCGTATCTATACGTCGTCTCTTGCCTATTTAAATTCTTCTTCCCGTGGCTGTCTCCATCCGTGCCTCTTTAGTCAATTGCTGCGCTTTGACCATTTAACTAATCCACGTGTCATGCCACATCATATTTAATATAAACTCAGTTTTTTCCCAATACAGATAGTCCCCCCACTTTCCATTTTTTTTATCAATTAAATAATTGGGAAGTGGATCTTCATGTAAAAGAAATTTTTGCCACAATTAATGCTCATGACAGTATTAACGTCTCAGCAGTCTTTTCCATTTAATGTTCTGCCCATGTGTCATTTTCTAATTGATTCCGCTATTCATACCCTTTTTCAAGACTTCTTCATTCTCACTATTTACGAAGTGATAACTGCCTTTATTATAGGCTTTTCATCATTACACTTCTAAAGTTGACGGTTCCCATTTTACACATAACTTTGTCTTCCTTTGTCTTCTTCACAAATCTTCAGCACATACTTCCTTCTTAACAATGTCTTCTTCAAACCCTAACCGTAAAAAAGTTCCAATTCTAGATCAATTCCCCAACGCCCCTGTTAGACACAGAAGAGGCGGAGGAGGTAGGCTTCGAACAGGGTTAGAATCTACGCGAGGCGGCTCCTCAGGTTCTTCTTCAAGGAGTTCTATCCCAAAAGCCCCTTCTTCTAAAAGTAGGGAAATTCTTGATTCTTCTCAAGAACCCTCAGTTGATGATATAGTTCCCAGCGATTTGTCTTTTGAAAGTGACAAAACGTCTCTTCAAAAACAAATTAAAAATTTAGAAAGCGCCGATACTTAACCAACAATAGTAACCGAGCTTATAATCCCCACCATAAGAAGAGATTGTAACTGGAAGGATAGTCTCCGAATGTCAATTCCTTCCCCAAATCAAAGAATTTCCTCTTTTAGAAGTGGGTATTCTTCTGTTTACACTTATCCCTTCACTTTAGGTTTTAATCCTCCAATTGACCTAGTTATTCTCGATTTTTGTTGTTTCTTTACTTCCGGTCAAACTTCTAAAAAATCTTCAATTTCTATCTTTAGCCAAATGATTTCAAAATGACCTACGGACCTCCGCATTCACTTCTGATCGCGCTGCCAACTCCAGAATCACCATACGGAGCTATTCAAAGACTCCGAATCCCAAACGGACATCGATAACACTGAAATGCACTTCAAGCCAAACTTATGAAATTTCTTCCAAAATGCTAACTTCCACAAGAGACGCCAAAACGCTCCCCGGTCATCCAAAATCCAATCCGGGCATACGCCCATGTCCGAAATCATCATACGAACCTGCTGAAACCTTCAGATACCGATTCCGAGGTCGTTCACTCAAAAATCCAGTCCTAGCTAATTCTTTCAACTTTAAGCTTCCGAAATAAGAATTCTTTTTCCAAATCAACCCTGAACTTCTCGTAGTTCAATTTCGACCACGCGCACAAGTCATAATACCTGAAAGAAAACTGCTCATGGCCTCAGACTGCTGAACGACACGCTAGAGCTCAAAACGACCGGTCGGGTCGTTACATTCTCTCCCAGTTAAACATATGTTTGTCCTCGAACGTGCTAAGAACTGCGCTGGAGTGGTCTAAAATCACTATTTAACACCTTGAGCACTTACCCGTGCTACCACAACTCAGCTGGGCACCCTATCTTGATCAATCTGAAGATATCCTTTTTCACTTAAGCAAATAAGCCTTAGAGCCCAATTCCAACATCCGGAATTCTCTGCCAGGCCTGTTCCAGCATACGCTCATCGTATCAATAATTACACGCAGCAACAAAAGATGACTGCATACCTTAGCTGAATTCACACCTTGGACCACTTTACTCACAGGACCACAGTAACGTTCTCTGATCACATTATTCGAAATTCCATGAATCTGATGCTCCTATTGCACCTTATGACCTGCATAGGTCTTACTCTAGCTCTTACAATACCGCCACGATGGAAATGATATGTAGAAATTCATAACCAACTGGCGAATCAACAAATCATTGGGTCTATACTCCTGACAAGAACCATCACCTCATCCTGAACCAAATAATGGTCTTAGCTCCTTAATATACTTCATATAATCAGATTGCACTGATCCTAAATCCAATAATCTTGTCTCACCCAGTACGAACTGCTTAGGCAATAAGCCACCCCGAACATAATCGAAAGTCTCATATAATGCCACAATGTGCCAATAGGCTACCAATACAAACGCGATACAAAAGGAAAACTACTCTGAAAAGGAAATCCAATTACCCCGCTCGTGAATCATACATGCGACGCGGTCAACATGCTAAACAGGCACCCCGCTCGCGAATCATACATGCGACACAGACAACGTAATTAAACAAACACCCAACTCGCGAATCATATATGTGACGCCGACACACAGCTAATATGAGCTTTCCTCACCAAAAATAGGAAACCAAACACATAAAAATATATACGGGGAACTGTACTCAGCATCATACTATTGCGGCGCACAACCCGATCCAAACAACATAACCAAGGCGGCGTGCCACACGATCCACCCATAAAACTCACATAAGGATATACACACCAAGCTAGATTACTCATTTCAATGAATTACTTAATATCGGTCACAAGCACACTAAGTACATAATTCCATCCCTGGGGAGACATATAACGCCATAAGCTACAAAAATCGAGCACAGCTAAGGTGCGATATACGATCTGAATTCAAAGCCATCCTGCTCACATAACATCATCTCTACGCGGAATCTCAACACATAGGAAATTGACCAAGCCATCTCACAACTCGCACGACGCAATATATCATTACATGAAATTGCTAACGACAAAATAACACCCTGGTTACTCTTTCATAAGGAGCACTTTGTTGAAATGAACATATCTGGCCTGATATAGAGCCCATACTCACGTTTAAATCCATCCACAGACCTCAAGTCGATCCTAATCATACCAAACTAGGCCAATAACCTTTCAAAGGTCCATACTAACTTCCCTTTTCTCTTAACATACAAGAACAACTATCACAACTGGAGTACTCCTCCACAACCAACAACCCAATAAACCGAGTGCCCACCAGGCATCAATTCTCAATTTAATGACATCTCTACAATCTTCATACTTGGTTTAAATCCTCAATCAATCAAGTGGCTACATGCCACACTTTTACAACCTTCCCGTGGGGCACGCTCCCACAACTTTCCGTGACGAATAACAGGTCTGCACACCAAACCACCGGCCGCACTAACTCTAATAAGTGATCAAGAATCCTTAGCCAGGAAGCAAAGCCCTTTTCACAAAAAACCGATCTCATGTGACACTGAAGACAATACCAACTTACTTTAAACATCGAAACTCCTTTCCTGCTCATCCGAGCTCGTGACATCCTTGTTAACACTAAACTGCAACCTTGATCGTCACTTCAAATTCCATACCACTCACTACACCCAACATGCCAATATACGATGGAACACGATTTTTATCATAACTCCGGAACCACTAATAGGTTAACACTTCATCACATAAAAGCTTTTCACTGAACTCATTTCAGAAGAACCATAGCAACACACAGGTAAATTCTCATAACCGTAGAATATGCAAACATCTAAGTAGTGGTCTAAGCCACCATAGCCCTTCCGGGATCCGCCTACACATAACGGGACATAACAGTAGAACACTCCTGAATAACATCAATTACGGCGGCCGACAGGCCTCACACGTACCGCCACAAATCACACACATAACTTGATCACGTTGAAGGAACTGATTTCTACCACCAATATGCCAACTCAACTATGGCTAACCCACCTATTTTCTTTCGATTTACCCTAATTTCCTTAGAAATAATAACAACTCCATTCAACATATAGCACACTCCATCCGCACTCATCCCGAGTGACCTTGAATCACGGGACCACGCTATCTCAAATCCCACGAATCATCTTGTATTTCCCAAATGCTACATTACAAGTCAAGACATCATAGAACATCCTGGGCATCTTCTCATAAGCTGCTACCAATCTTGAATCTTAACCGTACCTATAGGCTCAAAATTATTAGGCACCACACTTCACCCCTTGAATCCACTAGGACCGTTACTGAGAGCCACCCGCTCTGACTTGGCCCCGAACATAATCAACTCAATGAATCTTATAGCACATGAATATCCTCTCGACGAAGCACCTGGCATAATCACTTCCCTTGAAACCCGCATCTATACAAGGCATAAATCCTGAATCCTTCCCCAAGTCTGAACATGAGCCAATAAGGCCTACCATAGCACACCTTTAACAATTCATTTGCCCAAATCCCCACTTATGTTCTTTTCCCGTAGCCGAAATAACCCAAAAATATGCTAACAACCAGAAAACCTCGCAAGTAGTTAACCATGCAACCCAATCATAGTCGGGGGGACTCTCCCACTTAGCTTGAAGCCACTATTACACAACTCTGGAACTCACCAAAATTCTTTATCTCTATTGACATAACCTTACGCAGTCAACCGCCTAAATTCTCGGAATCTTTCTGTAAAACTCCCTTTTTATACCCTGAATCATCAACCACATTCGCACGACCGATCTCTTTGCTATATAACCAATGGAATTCTTCGCAGAAGCCTCGCCATCCACACGACCGCTAACCTGCTCTCAGGAAATAACCCACCTATGGAAATCACTTGCCGACATATTCCAACGCTGCTGCACGGGGTACAATTACTACGACATCAATAACCCATCCTGAGTCTGAGCTCACTCTCTAGCTACACGAGTCCATTCACCCCTCGTTGACATCAATTAAATGTGCGGCAACATCCTTCCAATTCAAAGTCATGTTGTATCCTTCTTCCTTTCAAGTAGCTCCTTCCCGTTATATTAAATCTCCTGCCGTATAATAGCCCATGCTCAAAATTAAATCCACAGACCCCAATCACGAAATCACTAAAATTCCCAAATCGTTCCAACTCTCCTTAAGGTGCGTAGCCATCTTACCACCAAGCCCATATGCAACATCTGCCACTCTCCCACTTTGGGCGAACTCGCTTCTTTAATCAACTACTAGACTTGCGCTTCTTATATCTGGCCTTCTAGAAGTCTAAAACACCGTCTGACACTTCCCACATGTACTTCCTCATACTTTGCTGCTCAACTGTTGCCTTAGATAAAATCTATCTCCGTAGCACTTGAACCCACAAAGCGCTTCTAACTTGAAACCTTTTCGGTGATCATCTTTCTCGAGTCGTCGACATCAGAAACACCGACTCAATCCTGAACCATTGCGCTCCGCGATTTCTGACTGTCGCTTCTTTAATACTGCCTCGCAACATCCTGCCCCAAAGGCGAATTGTAGAAGATCATAACCTCGGTGAATTTAGTACATTTAATAAGGACAACGACACCTCATTATAGAAGAAAACTCTACCATGCTAGCAAATACCGAGTCTCGATACCTCATAAACCCAAAACCTAAACATTCTCTGCCCAATTGCCTTTCCCCTACCGGGAATAAAACACCGAATCTCTAGATCATGCACTGAGTAAACCACCCTTCAAGTCATTCACTGCCCCGACACGTAGGCAACCATCCTACCATCATATCAATGCTGCGGAACAATCGTTCATAAGCATCATGGAAACTTGTGCCTAACCTTAGAGCTCTTAGAAGTACCGCTACTAAGCCGAAACAATAGAATATCCTTCCACAAGGCGACGATAATAGCTCAAACAACCCCATAGGGAGAAACACCCACGCCACATTCGTAGTACCATTACAATTCTTCAATTCTCGATTTATACCAAGCGGTTTGCATCACGTAAGATTGAATAGGAAGGAAACATGGGCCTAAGCCTCAAGGAATCAAATAGCACGATGAGGAATCAATAAGGGAAGTACTCCTAACAGCCCTGTAGCCTCCCGAGGATAAGTACAGACGTCTCCTTACCGATCCGCGAGACTCTGCTAGACTTGCTCATGACTCGTAAGACCTAAGGGAACCTAGTGCTCTGATACCATGTTGTCACGACCCAAAATCCACTAAGGGTCGTGATGGCGCTGGACACTACTATCAGGCAAGCCAACCAAAATACATAATTAGATTCTCGTTTAAATATTTTCCGAAAACACTTCTTTTATACGTTTAAAACAATACATAGTAAATTCCTCTGAATAAATAATGAAACGTTTAACAACTCTTAAAATTTCCTGAATAAACCCAAAGACATCCCAGAACCCGGTGTCACAAGTGCATGAGCAATTTCTACGAAATAATGTAGTACAACAACCATCCGGAATACAATTTTGGACAGGAAATAAATACAATAATCGGAAAGAGACTCTGCTGGCTGTGGGTCGCCTCGAGAAGTGCATCTCACCTAAGTCTCCATATCAACCATGCTGTCACGCCCAAAAGGCCACTAGAGACGCATGTGCCTGCGCAACAAAAATGCACAGAAGTGCAGTATGAGTACGAAAACAACGTGTACCCAATGAGTATCTCGTCTAATCTCAAAGAAGTAGAGACGAGATAGTCTACTTCGACACTTACTAGTGGTCCAAATAATGATATATTATTAATGCAAATACTCATGGATTTATTAAGAATGACAGAAATTTCAAGTAAGTCACGAACAAGTGAAAGTTCCTTTTTTATATTAAAAGTCTCCAGATTCAAAATCCGCTAGTTTTCAAATATCTCAAGTCGGGGAGAGCAAATATCAATATCAATAAGTCTCAAGGCAAGCTCTACAAGCATGCACAAATCCTGCCGAGGTCGTACGGCCCGATGCAACAGAAATGTAAAATGTGCACTGCCGAGGGTCGAACGGCGCGAACCATAGATGCATCTATTACCCCGCTCGAGCATCATACCTGCGACGCGGTCAACATAAATAAACAAATACCCTACTCGCAAATCCTACATTCGACGCAGGTACACATAGAAATACATGCTCAAACAGCCAGTTACAAATTTATCGGGGAACATTTATCCAAATAAAAGCCAATTCTCTTTTAACAATTTAAGAAAATAAAGTTTAATCCTTTTAGAAATTCATTTACTAATTCTATGTGATTTAAGCAATTCAAGCTGTCAATAACTTTACAGTTAATCCACATATAGCATGCTTTTGGGTCCTAGACTACCCGGGCAATAGCATAATAGTAGCTACGCACGGACTCTCGTCACCTCGTGCGTACGTAGCCCCCACAAATAGGAGCACATAATAAATTAACTCACCTATGGGGACAATTCCCTCTTACAAGGTTAGAAAAGAGACTTACCTCGCTCCGAAGATCCATAACCGGCATTCTATGCTCTTCCGAAGACTCGAATCGATGCACAATGCTCCAAAACTAGCCAATAATCATGCAAATCCATTAATATATATTCAATTACTCATTACAATCCAATTTATAACAATATCTAACCCCGATCGAAAACTTGATGAATATGCCCTCGGGCCCACGTGCCCGAATTCCAAATTTTTCGAAGATAATACCCATATCCCCACGAACTCAAATATATAATTTACTCTCAATTTCATACCCAAAATCGTGGTCAAATTTCAAAAATATCAATTTTCTAGGTTTTCCCTCGAACCCCAAAATTTCTACCAATTTACATGCTAAAATCCATACCCAATCAATATATTTAACTAACGATAGGTGGGGTTAGCTTACCTCAATGTTGATGAACAAAATCCCCTCTTGAAGCTCTCCAAAAATCGCCCAAGCCAAGAGAATATGAGAGAAAATGGCCAAAACTCCGATTTTAAAACATCCTCTGCCTCCAACACTTTCCGCACCTTTAGTCACTCGACCGCTTCTGCGGTTCTGCAGGTGCGGACACACTACCACATCTGCGGTCCTTCCCAGGCCCCCTTATTTTCGCTTCTGCGCCTCGTCTACCACAGGTGCGGTCCCACTTCTGCGGCACCCTGACCGCATCTGTGGTACCTTCGCCCCTGACCCAAAACCGCATCTGCGCCCTCCTAGCCACTTCTGCTGCTCTGCACCTGCAGCCCAATTCTCGCAGGTGCGGTTATGACAGCAACCAGTAAGTTCAGCCTTCCAAAAATTCCATTTTCGATCCGTTAACCATCCGGAATCCTCCCGAGGCCCTCGGGATCCCAACCAATCATACCGACCATTCCCAAAACACATTACGGACTTGCTCGAGGCCTCAAATCATATCAAACAACGCTAAAACCACGAATCGACCTCCAATCCAAGCTTTATGAACTTTAGAACTTCAAGCTTCCACTGTCGATGTTTAAACCTATCAAATCACGTCCGATTGACTTCAAATTTTGTACACAAGTCATATTTGACATTACGGAACTACTCCAACTTCCGAAATCGGATTCTGACCCCGATATCAAAAAGTCCACTTCCGGGTAAACTACTCAAAAATCTTCAATTTCTATCTTTAGCCAAATGACTTCAAAATGACCTACGGACCTCCGAATTCACTTCTGATCGCGCTTCCAACTCCAGAATCACCATACGGAGCTACTCAAAGACTCCGAATCCCAAACGAACATCGATAACACTGAAATGCACTTCAAGCCAAACTTATGAAATTTCTTCCAAAATGCTAACTTCCACAAGAGACGCCAAAACGTTCCCCGGTCATCCAAAATCCAATCCGGGCGTACGCCCATGTCCGAAATCATCATACGAACCTGCTGAAACCTTCAGATACCGATTCCGAGGTCGTTCACTCAAAAATCCAGTCCTAGCTAATTCTTTCAACTTTAAGCTTCCGAAATAAGAATTCTTTTTCCAAATCAACCCTGAACTTCTCGTAGTTCAATTTCGACCACGCGCACAAGTCATAATACCTGAAAGAAAACTGCTCATGGCCTCAGACTGCTGAACGACACGCTAGAGCTCAAAACGACCGGTCGGGTCGTTACATTCTCTCCCAGTTAAACATATGTTTGTCCTCGAACGTGCTAAGAACTGCGCTGGAGTGGTCTAAAATCACTATTTAACACCTCGAGCACTTACCCGTGCTACCACAACTCAGCTGGGCACCCTAGCTTGATCAATCTGAAGATATCCTTTTTCACTTAAGCAAATAAGCCTTAGAGCCCAATTCCAACATCCGGAATTCTCTGCTAGGCCTGTTCCAGCATACACTCATCGTATCAATAACTACACGCAACAACAAAAGATGACTGCATACCTTAGCTGAATTCACACCTTGCACCACTTTACTCACAGGACCACAATAACGTTCTCTGATCACACTATTCGAAATTCCATGAATCTGATGCTCCCATTGCACCTTATGACCTGCATAGGTCTTGCTCTTACAATACCGCCATGATGGAAATGATATGTAGAAATTCATAACCAACTGGCGAATCAACAAATCATTGGGTCTATACTCCTGACAAGAACCATCACCTCATCCTGAACCAAATAATGGTCTTAGCTCCTTAATATACTTCATATAATCAGATTGCACTGATCCTAAATCCAATAATCTTGTCTCACCTAGTACGAACTACTTAGGCAATAAGCCACCCCGAACATAATCGAAAGTCTCATATGATGCCACAATGTGCCAATAGGCTACCAGTTCAAACGCGATACAAAAGGAAAACTACTCTGAAAAGGAAATCCAATTACCCCGTTCGTGAATCATACATGCGACGCGGTCAACATGCTAAACAGGCACCCCGCTCGTGAATCATACATGCGATACGGACAACATAATTAAACAAACACCCCGCTCGAGAATCATACATGCGACGCCGACACACAGCTAATATGAGCTTTCCTCACCGAAAATAGGAAACCAAACACATAAACACATATACGGGGAACTGTACTCAGCATCACACTGTTGCGACGCACAACCCGATCCAAACAACATAACCAAGGCGGCGTGCCACACGATCCACCCATAAAACTCACATAAGGTTATACACACCGAGCTAGATTGCTCATTTCAATGAATTACTTAATATCGGTCACAAGCACACTAAGTACACAATTCCATCCCTGGGGAGACATATAACGCCATAAGCTACAAAACTCGAGCACAACTGAGGTGCGATATACAATCTGAATCTCAAAGCCATCCTGCTCTCATAACATCATCTCTACGTGGAATCTCAACACATAGGAAATTCACCAAGCCGTCTCACAACTCGCACGACGCAATATATCATTACATGAAATTGCTAACGACAAAATAACAACCTGACTACTCTTTCATAAGGAGCACTTTGTTGAAATGAACATATCTGGCCTGATATAGAGCCCATACTCACGTTTAAATCCATCCACAAACCTCAAGTCGATCCTGATCATACCAAACTAGGCCAATAACCTTTCAAAGGTCCATACTAACTTCCCTTTTCTCATAACATACAAGAACAACTATCAAAACTGGAGTACTCCTCCACAACCAACAACCCAATAAACCGAGTGCCCTCCAGGCATCAATTCTCAATTTAACGACATCTCTACAATCTTCATACTTGGTTTAAATCCTCAATCAATCAAGTGGCTACATGCCACACTTTTACAACCTTCTCGTAGGGCACGCTCCCATGACCTTCCGTGACGAATAACAGGTCTGCACACCAAACCACCGGCCGCACTAAGGCTAAAAAGTGATCAAAAATCTTTAGCCAGGAAGCAAAGCCTTTTTCACAAAACACCGATCTCAGGTGACACTGAAGACAATACCAACTTACTTTAAACATCGAAACTCCTTTCCTGCTCATCCGAGCTTGTGACATCCTTGTTAACACTAAACTGCAACCTTGATCACATAAAAGCTTTTCACTGAACTCACTTCAAAAGAACCATAGCAACACACAGGTAAATTCTCATAACCGTAGAATATGCAAACATCTAAGTAGTGGTCTAAGCCACCATAGCCCTTCCGGGATCCGCCTACACATAACAGGCCATAACAGTAGAACACTCCTAAATAACATCAATTACGGCGGCCGAGAGGCCTCACACGTACCGCCACAAATCACACACATAGCTTGATCACGCTGAAGAAACTGATTTCTACCACCAATATGCCAACTCAACTATGGCTAACCCACCTATTTTCTTTCGATTTACCCTAAATTCCTTAGAAATAATAACAACTCCATTCAACATATAGCACACTCCATCCGCACTCATCCCGAGTGACCTTGAATCACAAGACCACACTGTCTCAAATCCCACGAATCATTTTGTATTTCCCAAATGCTACACTACAAGTCAAGACATCATAGAACATCCTGGGCATCTTCTCATAAGCTGCTACCAAGCTTGAATATTAACCGTACCTATAGGCTCGAAATCATTAGGCACCACACTTCACCCCTTGAATCCACTAGGACCGTTACTGAGAGCCACCCGCTCTGACTTGTCCCCGAACATAATCAACTCCATGAATCTAATAGCACATGAATATCCTCTCGACGAAGCACCCGACATAATCACTTCCCTTGAAACCCGCATTTATACAAGACATAAATCCTGAATCCTTCCCCAAGTCTGAACATGAGCCAATAAGGCCTACCATAGCACACCTTTAACATTTCATTTGCCCAAATCCCCACTTATGTTCTTTTCCCGTAGCCGAAATAACCCAAAAATATGCTAACAACCAGAAAACCTCGCAAGTAGTTAACCATACAACCCAATCATAGGCGGGGGGACTCTCCCACTTAGCTTGAAGCCACTATTACACAACTCTGGAACTCACCGGAATTTTTTATCTCTTATTAACATAACCTTGCGCAATCAACCGCCTAAATTCTCGGAATCTTTCTGTAAAACTCCCTTTTTATACCCTGAATCATCAACTACATTCGCACGACCGATCTCTTTGCTATATAACCCATGGAATTCTTCGCAGAAGCCTCGCCATCCACACGACCGCTAACCTGCTCTCAGGAAATAACCCACCTGTGGAAATCACTTGCCGACATCTTCCAACGCTACTGCACGGGGTACAATTACTACGACATCAATAACCCATCCTGAGTCTGAGCTCACTCTCTAGCTACACGAGTCCATTAACCCCTCGTGGACATCAATTAAATGTGCGGCAACATCCTTTCAATTCAAAGTCATGTTGTATCCTTCTTCCTTTCCAGTAGCTCCTTCCCGTTATATTAAATCTCCTGCCGCATAATAGCCCCTACTCAAAATTAAATCCACAGACCCCAATCACGAAATCACTAAAATTCCCAAATCGTTCCAACTCTCCTTAAGGTGCGTAGTCATCCTACCACCAAGCCCATATGCAACATTTGCCACTCTCCCACTTTGGGCAAACTCGCTTCTTTAATCAACTACTCGACTTGCGCTTCTTATGCCTGGCCTTCTAGAAGTCTTAAACACTGTCTGACACTTCCCACATGTACTTCCTCATACTTTGCTGCTCAGCTGTTGCCTTAGATAAAATCTATCTCCGTAGCACTTGAACCCACAAAGCACTACTAACTTCAAACCTTTTCAGGGATCATCTTTCTCGAGTCATCGACATCAGAAACACCGACTCAATCCTGAACCATTGCGCTCCGAGATTTTTGACTGTCGCTTCTTCAATACTGCCTCGCAACATCCTGCCCCAAAGGCGAATTGTAGAAGATCATAACCTCGGCGAATCTAGTACATTTAATAAGGACAACGACACCTCATTATAGAAGAAAACTCTACCACACTAGCAAATACCGAGTCTCAATACCTCATCAACCCAAACCCTAAACATTCTCTGCCCGATTGCCTTTCCCCTACCGGGAATAAAACACCGAATCTCTAGATCATGTACTGAGTAAACCTCCCTTCAAGTCATTCACACGTAGGCAACCATCCTACCATCATATCAATGCTGCGGAACAATCGTTCATAAGCATCATGGCAACTTGTGCCTAACCTTAGAGCTCTCAGAAGTACCGCTACTAAGCCAAAACAATAGAATATCCTTCCACAAGGCGACGATAATAGCTCAAACAACCCCGTAGGGAGAAACACCCGCGCCACATTTGTAGTACGATTACAATTCTTCAATTCTAGATTTATAACAAGCGGTTTGCATCGCGTAAGATTGAATAGGAAGGAAACATGGGCCTAAGACTCAAGGAATAAAATCGCACGATGAGGAATCAATAAGGGAAGTACTTCTAACAGCCCTGTAGCCTCCCGAGGATAAGTACAGATGTCTCCTTACCAATCCGCGAGACTCTGCTAGACTTGCTCATGACTCGTAAGACCTAAGGGAACCTAGTGCTCTGATACCATGTTGTCACGACCCAAAATCCACTAAGGGTCGTGATGGCGCCGGACACCACTATCAGGCAAGCCAACCAAAATACTTAATTACATTCTCGTTTAAATATTTTCCGAAAACACTTCTTTTATACGTTTAAAACAATACATAGTAAATTCCTCTGAATAAATAATGAAACGTTTAACAACTCTTAAAATTTCCTGAATAAACCCAAAGACATCCCAGAAGCCGGTGTCACAAGTGCATGAGCAATTTCTACGAAATAATGTAGTACAACAACCGTTCGTAATACAATTTTGGACAGGAAATAAATACAATAATCGGAAAGAGACTCTGCTGGCTGTGGGTCTCCTCGAGAAGTGCATCTCACCTAAGTCTCCATATCAACCATGCTGGCACGCCCAAAAGGCCACTAGAGACGCATGTGCCTGTGCAACAAAAATGCACAGAAGTGCAGTATGAGTATGAAAACAACGTGTACCCAATGAGTATCCCATCTAATCTCAAAGAAGTAGAGACAAGATGGTCTACTTCGACACTTACTATTGGTCCAAATAATGATATATTATTAATGCAAATACTCATGGATTTATTAAGAATGACAGAAATTTCAAGTAAGTCACAAACATGTGAAAGTTCCTTTTTATATTAAAAGTCTCCGGATTCAAAATCTGCTAGTTTTCAAATATCTCAAGTTGGGGAGAGCAAATATCAATATCAATAAGTCTCAAGGCAAGCTCTACAAGCATGCGCAAATCCTGCCGAGGTCGTACGACCCGATGCAACAGAAATGTAAAATGTACACTGCCGAGGGTCGAACGGCGCGAACCATAGATGCATCTATTACCCCGCTCGCGCATCATACCTGCGACGCGGTCAACATAAATAAACAAATAACCTGCTCGCGAATCCTACATGCGACGCAAGTACACATAGAAATACATGCTCAAACAACCAATTATGAATTTATCGGGGAACATTTATCCAAATAAAAACCAATTCTCTTTTAACAATTTAAAAAAATGAAGTTTAATACTTTTAGAAATTCATTTACTAATTCGATGTGATTTAAGCAATTCAAGCTATTAATAACTTTACAGTTAATCCACGTATAACATGCTTTTGGGTCCTAGACTACCCGGGCAATAGCATAATAGTAGCTACGCACGGACTCTCGTCACCTCGTGCGTACGTAGCCCCCACAAATAGGAGCACATAATCAATTAACTCACCTATGGTGACAATTCCCTCTTACAAGGTTAGAAAAGAGACTTACCTCGCTCCGAAGATCCATAACTGGCATTCTACGCTCTTCCGAAGACTCGAATCGATGCACAATGCCCCAAAACTAGCCAATAATTATGCAAATCCATTAACATATGTTCAATTACTCATTATAATCCAATTTATAACAATTTCTAACCCCGATCGAAAAGTTAACGAATACGCCCTCGGGCCCATGTGGCCGGATTCCAAAATTTTCCGAGGATAAACTTTACCCATATCCCCACGAACTCAAATATATAATTTACTCTTAATTTCATACCCAAAATCGTGGTCAAATTCCAAGAATATCAATTTTATAGGTTTTCCCTCAAACCCCCAAATTTCTACCAATTTACATGCTAAAATCCATACCCAATCAATATATTTAACTCAAGATAGGTGGGGTTAGCTTACCTCAACGTTGATGAAGAAAATCCCCTCTTGAAGCTCTCCAAAAATCGTCCAAGCCAAGAAAATATGAGAGGAATTGGCCAAAACCCCGATTTTAAAACATCCTCTGCTTCCAGCACTTTCCGCACCTACGATCACTCAACCGCTTATGCGGTTCCACAGGTGCGTCCACACTACCTCATCTGCGGTCCTTCCCAGGCCCCCTTATTTCCGCTTCTGCGCCTCGTCTACCACAGGTGCGGTCCCGCTTCTGCGGCAACCTGACCGCATCTGTGGTCCCTTCGCTCCTAACCCAAAACCGCATATGTGCCCTCCTAGCTGCTTCTGCTGCTCCGCACCTGCGGCCCAATTCTCGCAGGTGCGGTTATGACAGCAACCAGCAAGTCCAGCCTTCCATAAATTCCATTTTCGATCCGTTAACCATCCGGAATCCACCCGAGGCCCTCGGGATCCCAACCAATCATACCGACCAGTCCTAAAACACATTACGGACTTGCTCGAGGCCTCAAATCATATCAAACAACGCTAAAACCACGAATCGACCTCCAATCCAAGCTTTATGAACTTTAGAATTTCAAGCTTCCACTGTTGATGTTTAAACCTATCAAATCATGTCCGATTGACTTCAAATTTTGTACACAAGTCATATTTGACATTACGGAACTACTCCAACTTCCGAAATCGGATTCTGACCCTGATATCAAAAAGTCCACTTCCGGTCAAACTTCTCAAAAATCTTCAATTTCTATCTTTAGCCAAATGACTTCAAAATGACCTACGAACCTCCGAATTCATTTCCGATCGCGCTTCCAACTCCAGAATCACCATACGGAGATACTCCCAGATTCGGAATCTCAAACGGACATCGATAACACTGAAATGCACTTCAAGCCAAACTTTTGAAATTTCTTCCAAAATGCTAACTTCCATAATAGGCGCCAAAACGCTCCCCGGTCATCCAAAATCTGATTTGGACATACGCCCAAGTCTGAAATCATCATACCAACCTGTTGGAACCTTCAGATTCCGATTCCGTGGTCGTTTACTCGAAAATCCAGTCCTAGCTAATTCTTTCAACTTTAAGCTTCTGAAATAAGAATTCTCTTTCCAAATCAACCCTGAACTTCCCAAAGTTCAATTTCGACCACGCGCACAAGTCATAATACCTGAAAGGAAATTGCTAATAGCCTCAGACTGCTGAACGACGCGCTAGAGCTCAAAACGACCGGTCGGGTCGTTACAATGCCCGAACATAATTACACTAATGGGATTTCTAAAGGTAATCATGTAGGATTCCTAACGTGTAGTATTATGTCATAAAACTAATAGGATTACAAGGCTAATGTCTAGAATTCTGGTTATATCCTTTTATTATGAGCTATTATAATTTAGATGCTTGTTGTATTATTATATATATAAATTTATCTCATTAATTAAATTTTATTGTTCATTCATATAAATAAATATTTAAACCATCATGTGTCTTTATAAAAGTTGGAACCCCAAAAGTTTAAAAGTTAAATTATTGAAATAACCTTCTAAATAATTGCAATGTACCTTATTTAATTATTTAATAATATAAAAATAAAAGAAAGCGACTTTTGGACATTTACGAAACGTCCTGTTAAGGAGATTCTTGGATTTTTCATAAGAGTGTGCTGACACTGCGTAGTGTAAATTTGATTCTTTTATATATGAATTTTAGTAGTAACATACATTGATTTTTTTTAAATAAAAAGAATAAAATCTAATTCATAAAAGTAATCATGTAGGATTCCTAACGTATAGTATTATGTTTTAACACTAATTGGATTACAAGGCTATTGTCTAGAATTCCGATTATGTCCTTTTATTGTAAGTTATTATGCTTAATAAAGTTATTTTTGTAATCCAACATTTTATTCATGTTATAATATAGATATAGATATAGATAGATAGATATAGATGTTACTTCATAAATTTTAAAAAAAGCATGATAAACGGATTTTTATGTTACTTATTTGTTTTCGGTAGGTCGCATACATAACAATAATTTTCACAAAATATTCCTATAGAAATCCTCATACAACCACAGTAGGATAATAACTAATGATTGAGGAATTCTATTTTACAGTTTCTTCTTTTATTAAGTTGGTGATATATAATCAATATTCATCATCCTCAAAATTTACGTGTTTTATTTTATGAATCAAAGACTTTAATATTATAAGTATGTGATTATTTTTAGAAAAAAGTTAGTCATTGAGATAGGGCACACGCGCAACGCGCGTACCCTGAGACTAGTTAATTTAAACACACCAAACAAACTGCAACAAGAACAACACTAGTGAATACCTAATTACCAAACAGTAAAAGTTAGAACTCGTGGTCAGTTTAATCGTTAAAAACTGTGAGCTCAACTATTCGATCCGAAGAAGTTAGAACCCTAATTACCAAACTGGGCACACAATTCGATCCGAAAACGGTCGCAAAGACAGACATAGGATAGTTGGCTGGCAGACCCAAAAACTAACTCATTTTAACTAAAAGACCTTCAAGATAATGAGTTTTAGAAAGTTAGAAATACTTTACGCTGTCTAAACGCTTTATACAAATTTATATAAAGGCAAGAGAAAAAAATACTTTATAACTTGCATTTAGTGTATGTATATATAGAATTAATCAATGAACAACGTATATAATTATTTTTGTATAAAGACTTTATTATCAAGAGACAGTAAAATTGCAAGCAAGAGATTCCATTCGTTTTAATTTTTTTTCTCCATATGTTTCCGGAAAGGAATGTATCAAGCAATTCGATATCAATAACCAAGTCAATATGACTCTTCGTCTCCATTTTGTAGGTGCAGTCTCCTTGTTTAACCAAAATTCTGAGTCTTTGGTCAAAGCTAAAAAGAAATTCTGGTTACTGATAATCAGGAGACAAAAATAAAATACTTTTGAGAACGATGGTAAAAAAGCAAATAGATGTGTAATTCAATAAATTCTCAATAGTATTCCCTGTCCTTACAAATGATGATACTTCTTCCTTTTATAGATAATTCTAGGTAAAGGAATGAAGCCTCAACTTTAATGATATAATCATGAGTAATAAATGACATTAAATAAGCCGTTATACAATCATTCCTACTAAATACCAATTTTGTAACGTATCAAGTATTTAATAATGAATTTGGACTCCTTTCTGTTATCAGATCTTTGCCTTCAATGCCTTCTAATCCGTTGGCTGTAAATAATTTAAATTGGTACGAGACTCGTATCTATACGTCGTCTCTTGCCTATTTAAATTCTTCTTCCCGTGGCTGTCTCCATCCGTGCCTCTTTAGTCAATTGCTGCGCTTTGACCATTTAACTAATCCACGTGTCATGCCACATCATATTTAATATAAACTCAGTTTTTTCCCAATACAGATAGTCCCCCCACTTTCCATTTTTTTTATCAATTAAATAATTGGGAAGTGGATCTTCATGTAAAAGAAATTTTTGCCACAATTAATGCTCATGACAGTATTAACGTCTCAGCAGTCTTTTCCATTTAATGTTCTGCCCATGTGTCATTTTCTAATTGATTCCGCTATTCATACCCTTTTTCAAGACTTCTTCATTCTCACTATTTACGAAGTGATAACTGCCTTTATTATAGGCTTTTCATCATTACACTTCTAAAGTTGACGGTTCCCATTTTACACATAACTTTGTCTTCCTTTGTCTTCTTCACAAATCTTCAGCACATACTTCCTTCTTAACAATGTCTTCTTCAAACCCTAACCGTAAAAAAGTTCCAATTCTAGATCAATTCCCCAACGCCCCTGTTAGACACAGAAGAGGCGGAGGAGGTAGGCTTCGAACAGGGTTAGAATCTACGCGAGGCGGCTCCTCTGGTTCTTCTTCAAGGAGTTCTATCCCAAAAGCCCCTTCTTCTAAAAGTAGGGAAATTCTTGATTCTTCTCAAGAACCCTCAGTTGATGATATAGTTCCCAGCGATTTGTCTTTTGAAAGTGACAAAACGTCTCTTCAAAAACAAATTAAAAATTTAGAAAGCGCCGATACTTAACCAACAATAGTAACCGAGCTTACAATCCCCACCATAAGAAGAGATTGTAACTGGAAGGATAGTCTCCGAATGTCAATTCCTTCCCCAAATCAAAGAATTTCCTCTTTTAGAAGTGGGTATTCTTCTGTTTACACTTACCCCTTCACTTTAGGTTTTAATCCTCCGATTGACCCAGTTATTCTCGATTTTTGTTGTTTCTTTACAATTTGTTTGGCCCAAATCGGTCCATTGGTGTGGAGAACAGTGGCTTGTTTGAGATATTTATCCTCCAAGGCCAATGTCAATTTCACCTTTTCTCACCTCATTCATCTATACCATCCTAACTTAATACGCCATGGGGTTTTTACCTTAACTGCAAGGAGCAAAAAAGTTTTGGTAAATCCTGAGGATGACAAAGATCGTGGATGGTATATCCGTTACGTTGCTGTCCGTACAGTGGACTTGATTGGCGAAACAAATATTCCCTTCCCTGAGAAGTGGAATTTTGAACGTAGGTTTCCTTTTATTTACCGTACCTACTTTTGAGAATTTCAAAAGAAAGTTGTTTTTAACCTCGTCCCTTCTTGGTTTTTTGTAGCAACCATGGGAGATGTGGAACCTATTCCCAACTTTCGTGGTTGGGTAGACTCACTTTTGAAGATTGCTTCTAGGGAGCAGAGAACTTGGAAATCAATTTCTTCCTTACATGGCTGGAAGGTCAAAACACATGGTATCCCCCTTTTTATATGAATTTTTTTTTACATGTTAAGCACTTTTTCCTCAACTTTAATCATGTATATCCATCCTTTAATCAGGATTTGGCATTAGAGGAATGACGGCTGAAGTAGCTATGGCCATTCGCATGTCTGCGAATGCTGCTCTTGATTTGGATAAGGCTCGAGCCTTGCTGCCTAAAAGGAAAGCTACAAAGGAAAGTTCCGAAGAAGAAGAGGAGGGTACCTCCCTAATTACCAGGCCAAGGGTCAGGAGACGAATAATCATTGATGATGAAATTGAAAACACTCCTGCTCGAACCTCCACCACCGAGCCTGTTTTGATTCAATCTGACGAGGACGCCGAACCAAGAGATAATAATGAGTCAATTCAGCATCTTTTTGACAGTGGTTTCGGGAGTGGCGAGCTCGACCCTGTTTTTGATGAAGCTCCTCTTTCCTCATTTGTTCCTATTTCCTCCATTCCTCTGCCAACCGTAAGTATTTCTTTACCAGTTTTGACGACTTCCGTTCTTTTTCCAGTTTCTACCGCTCCTATATCCGTTCCCTTGGCTGTTTCTACCGCACCTGCTTCCGCTCCTGTGTTGGTTTCTACATCTTTTCCTTCCATTCCTTCCACTGCTCCTCTTCCCTCTGTTCATCATACAGAGACAGGTTCGAGCAGTGGAAGTATGACTATGAGAAGTGTTACTTTGGAGGTTCCTGCCAATCATAGCCTCTTGAGGAAGACCGGCAGAGCCGATGTTTGGCTTGAACCTCTAATTGGAGATATCGAGAAGAAGAAGATGGAGAGCCATAGCTGCTTAACTCTGATGAATGACGTAGTTCATTCTACGTTGAAGGTATTTTTACCAACAAGTTTTTTTTAATTATCTCCAATCTCTCATTTCTATGACTTATCTCTGTAGGCTAACCTTATTGGCACGGAATTAATGGGAAGAATTTCCCTACTGGAAAGAAAAGCTCGTGAGTCTGAAAAGACTGTCCACGAGGCCGAAGAAATAGCTAGGGGAGCCCAGCTTGAAGCAACCAATTGGAAGGAGCAGTTCGAGAATGCTCAAGGGACCATAGAGGAGTTGCAAGAAGATAAAAATCTCCTGGAGCAGCAAAACCGTGGTTTAACTTCTGAACTGGCAACTGTCAAAGCCTCTTCAAGCCAATTGAAAAGAGACAAAGAGCTTTTGGAATGCTCTTTGTCAGAACAATTATCCAGGGCTAGTGAAGAAGTTAGGGAGCTGAAGGCACTTTTGGCTAGGAAGGAAGAATATGCAGGAGAGTTAGTGCAAAGCTTGACTCAAGCTCAGGCTGACTTACAGACTTCTTCTGACGAGATTCATGCCTTGAAGAGTTCTCATGCTTCTCTTGAAGCTTCCCTTGATTCCCATTTAGCTGAATATCAAATCTTAAAAAACGATCTTGCTATGTGGGAAAAGGAATATGGACTTCTAGAGGAAAATTTTAACATAGAAGTGAGTTGGGCTTTCCTGAAATCTCGTCGTGATGCTTTGACGGAAGCTGCTCAAGAAGGTTTTGACTTGCAGTCTGAACTGGCCAAAGTCGTAGATACCATCGAGAAAAGCCAACAGTCTACTGATACTCCTTCTCCTGCACTTGAAGTTCCTGGAACAGAAGAACTTTTAAATGAAGAAGTGAATACTGCAGCAATTGGGATTACAATTCCTGCTTCAGCTGAAAATGTTGCAATTCCAGCTTCAGAGGGTGAAACTTCTATGACTCAATCTGTGTAAGTTGAAGCTTCCGTGACTCTTGTTTCCCTCATTGATCCTAACATTTGAAGCTCAGCTGAAACCGTTCCTGTTGCTGCTTCTTCAGAAGTTGCCACCGTGCCTGTGGCTGAAAGTGAAATTAATATTGCAACTTCTGATGTGCTAACCCCTTCAATTGGATGATGGTTTTATCCCTTAGTTTTTAAGGGATTTTTTGGTGAAAGTCCCCAGTTATCATAATGGGGCACTTGTATAAACTTTTATTGACTAAGTTTCTACTTAGTCTTTTTAATTATATTAAGAAGTTTTGTTAGTACTTCAATGTGTTCTATTCTTGCCTTTTCCTTACTTATTTAGGACTTATAGAATAGTTTAGCATTTTTATCCTTTGAAAATGCTTTATGATTCTTCTCATGACTTATTAACATGAGGTTTATAAAAGAGGGCCCTTTTATTTTATCGACACTTAATGAAGAAGACGTCTCAACTTCATAATGGTGTTATAATACGATGAAAGAAATAGGAATACACACATTTTGTATGAAACAACTTTGGCAAGTTTTTTTTATAAATTTTTATCAAGTGTTTGACTGTTACATGTATTACAATACATCTAAACTTTCTCGTAACTGTTTTTCTTGTAACAAATTTGTGAATAATATAAAATAAACAAGGTTTTTCTTCATAACCTGTTTCAGCACATAGTCATGACCCTATCTTTACATATTAAGAAGGGTTTTGAGAGGTGACTTTGTTTATGAGTTTGAGAGATGACTTTGTTGTTCTCATGAATGCTGAAGACTTCATAATTTTTTCTCAACACTTGACTTCTATCGTTCGATATTCGTATCTGCGTATCTGCATTTCTACACGTATCTGTGTACAATATTGTAGTCCCCCAAGTGTTTGAGCGGTGAAGTATGAAGCCTCGAGCACTTGTTTATTTCTTTTATTTTGGCCCTTTTTCCTGAAACAGAAAGATATGCGGGACCCGAAGGTGCGATTATAGATGAAGACCGCCTAACTCGTGTGTATTTCCATCAGATTAATTGTAACCCTGGGCTAGGAATTTAAGAATACTCCATTTTGCCTTGCAGGTTGTGACTCATCATTTGGCACGAGTTAGGATATTTTGCCTAGCATCTAAAATCGTTAGTAAAATACTAATAAATCAAGAGAGAAATTTTAACACGATGATACCTGACCGTAGGTACTTTCTCAAAAGTAGTATCTTTTTTAGTGGACAGCATTCCAATGTGAGGGTAAAAGACTCAGTTGGTGATATATTTCTTAAATTGACAATAGGACCGGTGGAATTCACCATGGAGTTCCAGGTACTTAATGTAGCTGTCTCTTACAATTTGTTGTTAGGTCGGCCTTGGATACATGCCGCCAAAGCATTCCTGTCCACTTTGCACTAGATGGTCAAGTTTGAGTGGGATAGACAGGAGATCGTCATGCATGGTGAGGAGAATTTGTGTGCTCACAGTGATGCCTCTGTCCTGTTTATTGAGGCCAAAGATGACAAAGGGCCTTGGGTCTATCAAGTTTTTGAAACAGTGTTGGTCAAGAAGGTTCCAGAAGGGAAATGTATTCCAACTCCAAAGATAGCCTCTGCATCCGTCATGGTGGCCTCTGAAATGTTGAAAAATGGCTTTGTGCTAGGTAAGGGTCTGGGTGCATCTTTGCAGGGTATCGTACAACCAATGTCCCTCTCTGAGAATTTGGGTACCTTCGGTCTTGGATTCAAACCCACAGTGGTAGATGTGAAAAGGGTTAAAAGTTTGAAACAGAAGGCGTGGGCACTTCCAAAGCCTATCCCGCATCTCTCCAGGTCCTTTATCAAGCCCGGTGCCAGGAAACACCCAGTGACAGTAGTTCCAAGTTCTGTGATTGACATTTATGAAGAGTTAATTGAAAGGTTCCAGAGATTGTTTGATAATGTGAACATGGTAGAAGTCGGAGAAGGGTCCAGCAAAGCAGACATGTAATTCGCCGGGCCGAATGTAAAGCTTAACAATTGGAAGACTACTCCTCTCCCTACTCGGAATGAGTCTTGGTAGTTTGTTTTATTTTCCTTTCTATCTGGTTTATTCTAGGGTTGTGACCCAGATTTTTATTTTTCGCTTGTCTGATGTACAAACCATGTTATCCTTTATTTTCAATGAAATGCAATTTCCCTTTTCCATCTTTCCTGATAGTTCTTGTTTTTTGTTTTCTTTTCTTCTTTGTACAGTTCTTTTTATGCTGGTTTTAATGACATGACATGCATGAGGAATCTCCGGCCAAGTCTTAAAAGTCAATCTAATTCTAAAATAAGAATTCAAGAAATAGAGTGTGATGATGAAATAGAATATGATGAGGATAAGGCATTCGAGGAAATTAGTAAGGAACTAAATCATTTTGAAGAAAAAACCAAGCCTAATCTGAATGAAACGGAAGACATCAATTTAGGAGATCCAGATAATGTTAGAGAAACCAAGATTAGTGTCCATCTTGAACCACAAATCAGGAAAGAAATAATTAAAGCATTATTTGAATATAAGGATATTTTTGCATGGTCGTATGACGACATGCCAAGTTTGAGTACTGATTTGGTGGTCCACAAATTGCCAATTGATCCAGCATTCCCTCCCGTTAAGCAGAAGTTGAGAAAGTTCAAAACTGACATGAGTATGAAGATTAAAGAAGAAGTCACAAAGCAGTTTGATGCAAAGGTCATTCGAGTCACGCGGTATTCCACGTGGTTAGCCAATGTTGTGCCTGTGCCAAAGAAATATTGTAAAATCAGAGTGTGTGTTGATTACCGTGACCATAATAAAGCAAGTCCAAAGGACAATTTTCTACTGCCAAATATCCACATTTTGATTGATAATTGTGCCAAGCATGAGATTAGGTTTTTTGGACTGCTATGCAGGGTATCATTACTCTTAATAGATGAGGAAGATGTGGAAAAGACGGCATTCATCACGCCGTGGGGAAAATATTGCTATCGAGTCATGCCATTTGGTTTGAAAAACGCTGGGGCAACTTACATGAGGGCAATGACTACCATATTCCATGACATAATACACAAAGGGATTGAGGTTTACATGGATGATATGATCATAAAGTCCAGGAAGCAGTCCGACCACGTCAAAGACTTAAGGAAGTTTTTCCAAAGGCTCCGTAGGTAAAATCTTAAGCTTAACCCTGCCAAGTGCGCATTTGGTGTTCCATCCAGAAAACTGTTGGAATTCATAGTCAGCCATCGAGGTATTGAGTTAGACCCATCAAAGATCAAATCTATCCAAGAATTGCTACCTCCAAGGAACAAGACTAAGGTGATGAGTTTGCTCGGACGATTAAACTACATTAACAGGTTCATTGCTCAACTTACAACAACTTGTGAGCCCATCTTTAAGTTGCTAAAGAAGGATGTTGTGGTCAAATGGACTGATGAGTGCCAGGAAGCATTCAATATGATCAAATAGTATTTGTTGAACCCACCTATGTTGGTTCCACCGGAACATGGGAGACCTTTGATTCTTTATTTGACAGTGCTGGATAATTCATTTGGTTGTGTGTTGGGTCAACATGATATCACTGGCAGGAAAGAGCAAGCCATCTACTATCTTAGCAAGAAGTTCACATCTTATGAGTTTAAGTATACTCCCCTTGAAAGGACATGTTGCGCCCTGACTTGGGTAGCATAAAAGTTGAAGCATTATCTATCGTCTTACACTACTTTCCTCATTTCTCGCCTGGATCCTTTAAAGTATATGTTTCAAAAGCCTATGCCCATAGGGAGACTTGCGAAGTGGTAGATTTTACTCATAGAGTTCGACATTATCTATGTGACTCAGACCGCGATAAAAGCCCAAGCATTGGCCGATCATTTGGCCGAGAATCCGATCGATAAAGAATAAGAACCATTGAGAACTTATTTTCCCAATGAAGAGGTGATGCATATTGACGAGGTGGAGCAGGTTGAAAAACCAGGTTGGAAACTATTTTTTAACGGAGCCGCTAACATGAAAGGTGTCGGAATAGGGGTCGTGCTTATTTCTGAGATAGGGCATCACTACCCTATTACAGACCAGGTTTGTTTCTATTATACCAACAACATAATCGAGTACGAGACATGCATTTTGGGATTGAGGCTAGCTATAGATATGGGAGTTCAGGAAGTCTTGGTCTTGGGAGACTCGGACCTTCTGGTGCACCAGATTCAAGGAGAATGGGAGACACAAGATTTAAAGCTTATACCGTATTGACAATCTCTGCATGATCTTTTTCAACTGTTTCACTCAATAGAATTCAGGCACATTCCAAGGATCCATAATGAGGTTGCCGATGCTTTAGCTACCTTGGCGTCAATGTTGCACAATCCGGACAAAGCTTATGTTGACCCTATGCATATTCAAGTTCGTGATTAACATGCCTATTGTAATGTGGTTGAGGAAGAACTTGATAGTGAACCATGGTTCCATGACATCAGGGAGTATATCAGGATGGGGGTATATCAGATACAAGCCACAGGTGATAAAAAGAGAACAATCCGGCGTTTGGCTAGTGGATTATTCTTAAGCGGGGGACTCTTGTACAAAAGAACTCCAGATTTTGGGTTGTTGAGGTGCATCGATGAAAAGCAATCCACGACTATCATGACCGAGGTACATTCCGGATTTTGCGGGCCGCATATGAGCAAATATGTTCTAGCAAAGAAGATTCTTCGAACGGGGTATTATTGGCTCACCATGGAATGAGATTGCATCAGCTTTGTGTGTAAGTGTCATCAATTCCAGGTACACGGAGACTTGATTCATTCTCCGCCATCAGAGTTGCACACAATGTCCGCACCGTGGCATTCTTTTGCTTGGGGCATGGATGTCATTGGACCAATTGAGCCCACAGCATCAAATGAGCACAGGTTCATTCTGGTGGCCATTGACTATTTCACTAAGTGGGTTGAAGCTAATACTTTCAAATATGTGACTAAGAAGGCAGTGGTCGACTTTGTTCATTCAAATATCATTTGTCGGTTCGGAATCCCAAAGGTGATCATCACGGATAATGGTGCTAATCTTAACAGTCATTTGATGAGAGAAGTATGTCAACAGTTTAAGATTACGCATCAAAATTCCACCCCATACCGCCCCAATGCGAATGGAGTAGTCGCGGCGGCCAACAAGAACATAAACAAGATACTTCGGAAAATGGTGCAAGGTTCCAGACAATGGCATGAGAAGTTGCCTTTTGCTTTGTTAGGTTATTGCACTATTGCTCGTACTTTAGTAGGTGCAACTTCTTATTTGTTGGTATATGGTACTGAAGCAGTAATACCCGCGAAAGTTGAAATTCCATCTCTTCGGATTGTTGCTGAAGCTGAAATTAATGATGATGAGTGGGTCAAAACCCATTTGGAGCAATTAAGTCTGATTGACGAGAAAAGACTAACGACGGTGTGTCATGGCCAGTTGTATCAAAAGAGAATTGCAAGAGCATACAACAAGAAGGTGCATCCCTAGAAATTTGAAGTGGGTCAACAAGTATTGAAACACATCCCTCCACATGAGGCTGAAGCAAAAGGCATAGTTCACCCCAAATTAGCAGGGGCCGTTCATCGTATCTAGAGTGTTGTCCAATGGTGCTTTGTATTTAATATATATAGAAGGCAAATATTTAGATATGGCTATCAATTCTAATGCAGTCAAAAGATATTATGTATGATTTATTTGGTTTAAATTATGTTGTTTGTACTTGGCACGTTTTGAAGATTAGAATGACGAAGACATTTTATTCTGCTATTTAAATACTTTATCCTTTGTTACCCCTTTGAGCCTTATTTATTTTCTTTCATACCCCTCTTTTGGAATCAGTAGCAAAGTTCATAAACACGGACACAAAATCTGAATAAAGAAAGAAAAGAGGAAAAGATAAGAGAAAAAGAGAAAGAAAAGAATGAAAAAGAGTGAAAAAAAGAAGAAGAAGAAGAAGAAGAAGAAGAAGAAGAAGAAGAAGAAGAAGAAGAAAAGAAAAGAAAAAGAGAGAAAGAAAGAGAAAAGAGAAAAGTAACAACAACAAAGCAATTCCTATGACATGAACTACGTTCGACCTGATTTCTTTTATGGATACATAGGCAGCCTCACGGTTTGGTCCCATATAATAAAAATTCAAAAGTCCCCAAGCAAAGAAACTGGGGCAAAAAGTTGTGGTTATGTAAAAGATCTCATTCCAAAAGTTGTAATTGCAAACCCACTCAACTTGTTTTGAGTCTTTATCCTTTCTTTCTAACCCAGCCAAAAGTCCACATTACGGTCCAAAGAAAGACCTTCTGACCAATATTTGAGAGTGCCAAGCAAGCGAGATAGAGGTTTGATTCGCACCATGGGCAATACTCCGTGCTGCGCAAAGGAAAATGAATAAATGAGAGAGTCATATTGGTGAAAAATATCACGGGCACCTTAGGACGATGGAAAGATGAGAGAAATTAAAATGAGAGAGTCTTATTAGTGAAAACTTTCACGGGAACCGAAAGGCGACAGTGAGTTGAGAGATGAACAAATGAGAGAGGTTTGATGGTGAAAACCCTTCGGGGCACCGCAAACCGAACAAGGTTAGTGACTTGGCGAAGAGATTGGGTTATGGAATTCCCAGGGCATTAAAGTATGACAACTGAAAGGTGATTGGTTGAATAGGCTAGG
The DNA here is from genome assembly GCF_000393655.2 of Nicotiana sylvestris. Classification (NCBI taxonomy): domain Eukaryota; kingdom Viridiplantae; phylum Streptophyta; class Magnoliopsida; order Solanales; family Solanaceae; genus Nicotiana; species Nicotiana sylvestris. The sequence continues at coordinate 160,784,222 of NC_091060.1, read as the reverse complement.
CTGATTAATCCGAAATGTATGTCATAATCATTGGTGCCAGTTGCTCCACTCAGATAAGTCTCTTTTCCTTTTCTCCCTCAAACAGTCATCCAGTTTTAGATTTTCTTCTTATTTCCTAACTCTCGAAGTCATTGCATTTCATTTCTTTTAGGTTTATTTCTCTAAAAATTTTCTAATGTTAGCCTTGTTTAAGCAAGTGAGGAAGGATTTCAAAGCTTACTACCAACTTCCAAATTGCACGAAGCAAAATGCGGCCAAAACATACAGAGGTTCAGGTAGGAAGGACAAAAATGTAAAACAACGGGTTAGGTGTAGAGCACCCGGGTCATTCAGGGTCCCGTGGTTGAGATTTAGTCAAAAAGTCAAACAATTCTTGCCCAGTTCAAGGCAGCCAGTCAAAGTAAAGCACGGCGGTAAAAGGACCACCTTTAGCAAGAATGCCGCAAACTAACCACCACTTTTTTAAACTGATGAAATTTTCTATGATTAAAACAGGGGTAGGAAATGTCGTTTATTCCGAGGAATCCTCCATGGGGAAAGCATGTACCGAACAGGTTCGACTGTAAATTCTCAGGGCCCACCTGAATAATGGGATTTAAGTTGAAGTTCTCAGGACCCTCCTGGACAATGGGACCTAGTTAAAACTCAAAATATTCATGAGTAACAAGATCTAGCATAAGTTCTACTTTGAGGAAATATAAGTTGGTTTTGACGTTTTCATTCTTAGGATGAGATTCAATTGAAAATTTTCAGGACCCTTCTGAATAATGAGACTTAGCTTTAAGACCTCCATTAGATAACAAGATTTAGCGTAAGTTCTACCGTTAGGAAATATAATTTAGCTTTAAAGTTGTCACTCTTAAGATGATATTTAATTTGAAGTTTTCAGGACCCTCCTGGATAATGGGAGTTTACTTTTAAATTCATAAAATTTTTTGGGTAACATGTGTAAGCACGTGATTTTTGCCCAATATGAGAATTACTCCCAAAAAATCCAAAAATAAAATGATTTTTCTTTGGTGTGCAATTTTGTGATATTTTGTGATATTTTGAATAATTATATGTATTTGTCCGTGCGTGTTTATTTGCTAAATTAATAAAAAATACAAAAATATGTCGCATTTTGCATGTAGGATTTAATTCTACAATTGTTAGTAATTAAATTTGTTTTACAAAAATTAAAAATTACAAAAATAGGCATCGTTTGCATTTTTAGCATTTAATATCCAAATATACAATTTTATGCTTAATTATTACTTAATTGTGCGTTAATTGTTATTGAGAGTTAATTTGCGCTTTTATAACTTAATTTAGTTCTTAATAATAAGTTAAGTATTTTTATAATTTAGTTTTAGAGAAATAAAAGAAGAAAAGAGAGCGAAAATATAAAGAAAGTCGGAATTGGGCCTCTTCTTCAATTTCAAGCTATAGGCCCAAAAAAATGGCCCAATCTTCCCTACGACCCAGTCCATTTCGAACTGGGTCGACCCAGTCCATAACCCAACTCCCCCTCTTCATTTTCATTTTTTCATTTTTACAAAACAAAAACAAAACAAAACAAAAGACAAAAACCAAAAACCCTAAAAAACCTAAAAACACATCCGCCCCCCCCTCTCTTTGCTTCTTCTTCTCCAAGCTTTCCTCACACCCCATCCATGGCTACCTCCCATGGCTGCGCTTACCTTCTTCTTCGTCCACTCAGAACAACCAACGTCACCACCATCCACGTCGACCTCCCCGTTGCATCGCCGGAAAACCCTCAATCAAAGAAGAAAAAATATCAAACCCACCGCTGCCCGCTTCATCCCCGTCGTCACTGAGCTTCGCCATCAACATCCATGGCTGACCAGCACCAACATCACGTCCAAACCACCACCAAACACCACTGTTACACCCAGTCACTTGGCCCGTCGACCCTACTGTTCCGTCGCCTCCTTCCACTGTTACACCCAGTCGCTTCCATGGCCAAGCTCATCGTCGACCAGCTGCTCAGGTTGCTGCGTCCTTCTCCTTCGATGTCCTTAAGCCGAACAAGTCGACGCCACTGTGTCTCGCTGCTGCCCTTGTTTCTGAAACACCATGGATTCCATGGATGCGGCTCGTCGCTGCTTACTCCGTCGCTAGCCAAACACACGAACAACTGCTCCAGCTGCCTCGCGACTGCTGCTGCCATGGCCTCCGCTGCTGCTGCTGTTCGGCATCGATCAACTGCTACTGCTTCACCAAAATACGTTGACAAAGCTCTTCCATTGCCGCAACGCTGCCAGCCCGTCCTTTACTGCCTTGTCTGCTGTTTCAACGACTTCCATGGCCATGTTTCGGTTCTTTCATTGCCATGGACACAGCTAGATTGCTGCGCACGTTGCCATTTCTGCTGTTCCTTCATCTTCTTCGTGCTTCATAGTTGTTTTAAACCGGTTAGTTTGGTTTTGAGTCTATTTCGTTTTTATATTTTTCGAAGTAAAAGCCGATAAGTATTTGATTCTTGTTTGTTTTGTTTATCGTTTGAATTAATTTTTAGTTCATGTTCATGTGTTATTTGTTAAATTAATTTTCAGATTTTAAAATGGAAGTTTAATTAGTTGTTTTCATATTCATGTCATGTTTTGTATTATTGTTTAAGTGAATATTTGTTAGTTTGATGTTTGTTAGATTCAAATTGAAATTTAATCAACTATTTCTTCAATTTGTTTCATGTGTTTATGTATAGTTAGAAATTGTTAATATTGTTAAGTTCAAGTTTAAGTTCATAATTGTTTCTTCGTCGATCTTGTTATTTGTTTAAAGAATTTAGTTGTATTAAAGGAATATATTGTTTTAATCGTTTAATCCGTCATGTTTGTTGTCTTAAAATAGATTCATTCATGTTCATACTTTGTTTGGATGATCTTGAATCCGAATTTTGTATAGTTTGATTTCTTGTTTACCATTTATGATTATTGCTTGAATTGTTCTCATAATCTTGTTTAAAGTTTAATATAAGAATTGTTTGTTGTAATGTTGTTAGAGTTGATTTTAAGTTCAATATGATTGAATTTAGAAATCTTCATACTTTGTTTGTTGTTGTTGTTGAATCCGAAAATAGGATTGTTTGTTGCTAAAATATTGTTCAATCAAGTTTTAGTTGTTCTTTGTTGTTCAATTCGTGTTCATGTGATTTGTTGTTGAAATGTTGTTAAAATCGTGTTCATGTGATATTGTTGTTATGATGTTCATCCATGTTCATATTGTTGTTTGAACATTGTTAGAAATTGATCATATTGTCTATATTTTGGTTAAGTTTGATTAATTGATGTGTTATAGCTGATGGGTAGTTTGGTAAATTTGTAGTACGTTCAGGGGTAGTTTGGTAATTTCAGTAAGGTCGGAGGGGGTAGTTTAGGAATTGTACATTTTGAAATTGTTTATTTGAAGCATGGGGGACAAAATGAAATGGGGTGGGTTGTGATATGATTATTTAATATAAAGGGGGGACAAGATTTAAATTAAAGGGGAATCTTGCATTATTTTAAATAAAGCATGGGGGACAAAATATAATGGGGTGGTGTGATATGTTTATTTAATGTAATGGGGATGAGTGGAAAGATAATGGGTTGGGTAGAGAAAAAGTATTGATTTAATTGATTAAAAGATTTATGGGATGGGATTATATATATGGGAAGTCTTGAAGACAAATGAAAAGAACAAGAATACAGAGAGAGAAATAGGGAGAGAGATACGAGATAGAAAACACATACAGATAGAGAGAAAAAAAAACGGATAGAGAATAGAAGAGAGAAAAATTCCGAAAAATATTTAAGCTTTCAAAATAAAAATAAAACTAAAAAAAATCTACTTCTTTCTTTCTTTGTTTGAAATTAGTATTAATGGTTGTTGTTTCATTTAAAGCTTAAAGCTTTTGTTTTTGGGATTACTACTCCACCGGTCTGTTACTGGGTTGTTACTGTTGTTGGGCAGTTGTTGCTATTGTACTGTTATTATTGCTGCTGATTCTCATCATCATTTTCTTTTGCTTCCAATATCAGGTACATATCTGTAAATTCATGTCACGAAAAGCTTCAACATGACAAATTAATGAAGTTCGGGAATTATAATTCTGTTTTCCATTCATTCAAGTTCAGTAGTTAAAAATTTGGTTTTTGTTTCAGTTGATTAATATAGTAGTACGTTTGGCGTAATGAATATAAGATAATTGTTACCTCTTAAAATTCGTTTAAGTGTTGTAATAATATCATCTATTTCGGAATTTTCATTAAGTGAAGTCATGATTAAAATATCAAGGTAGGGAACATGGCATAAAATGGGCCATTAATTACATCTCGTAATATTGTTAGCTAAATGTAAAGTAGAATGGAAGTATCAATAAATTACATTATTAGTATATCTTGTAAAAAATCTGATTTTTGTTTAGATTGATATAAGTTGTATGTTCATATATAGCATGATGATGAGTATATATATAATCATATGTGGAAGGTGAGTTGATACAATATTAGGAATGGTTCAAACGTATAACTATATTGCATGTGATGTAATTTTATTGAATCAATTTGTATAATAGTTCTCTTTCTTATCAACTTGACTCTTATCTTCCATTGCAAACATTAACCAAACCATTGCAACTTTGGACTAAAACAAATACATGAGAAGGACATAGGATTTATAAACGAATCGTGGCATTTTATGTAAAAGATATATAGAAGAAGAGTTCGCCTTAAATGAAACAATGAAAATTCTTCAGAAACTATTAATTTGTTTATCAAATTAATTCTTTTTCCATTTTTATATGCGATTCGATTTTTGGATATATTAATGTTGTATCCACGATAAAAAATGATAGTATTTTTAGTTACATGTTGTTTGTTTCTTTTTCATATCATTAATTCTTTAAAATTTGAATGGCTTGGAGGAATATAATTCATACGCATAAAATAAGATTTGCGGTGAACACATAATAATTTTTGAATGCTTTTCAAGAAATATAGAGACGGCTAAATCAATATTTCTCTATGGCTTTCATATAAAAATAAGTGGATGCAATAAACAATTTGTAGAGAATTTTATCAAGAATATTTTGTGAAATTAGGGATACGTTCGTGTGGCCTGATTATATTTCTAAAAGCAATTCGGATTATGCGTTCGCGCAACTTCGAGCGAACACTTTAATAAAAAGGGGTTTTTCGGAGATTATCCATATTAATTTCATATAACCCGAGATGTGCAGTTCACTATTTAATCATACAAGAGCGACAGACGTTCTTAATTTTATTTAAGCACAATTTCGAACTTAAGTCTATTTTTATAATAAAAAAAAATCGAAAAAATAATAATTATATTATCAATATCATTGTGTATACGTACGCGTGACACGATTTCCCACGTTAAAAAATATATAATATATAAAACGAATACACGTACGCGTGATTCGATTCAAAGAAGGGTCTTTAATTTTAAACAATCTAAACAGAAGCGGTAACAAAATCATGCAATAAAAATGTAAAATCGAGATAATTAAGCCAAGAATAAAAACAGTTAAGCGACCGTGCTAGAACCACGGAATTCGGAAATGCCTAACACCTTCTTCCGGATTAACAGAATTCCTTACTCAGGATTTCTGGTTCGCAGAATAATAAACAGAGTCATATTCTCCTCGATTCAGGGATTAAAATTGGTGACTTGGGACGCCTTAAAATTCCCAAGTGGCGACTCTGAAACAAACAAACAAATCCCGTTTCGACTGTCCTTCAATTGGAGAAAACTCCCTACGCACCCTCGCGGGGGCGGAAAAAGGAGGTGTGACAACATGATTCGATTAACACTCACAAATGTGCCCAGATACCAAACTGGTGCAGAAAAGTTTCTTTTGTTTGTCTGTTTTGTTGTAATCAGGTGCCCACCTGGAGAACAAGGGAACACGGTTCAAGTTTTGGAAACCAGGCGCCCACCTGGAGAACAAGGGAATACAGTTAAAAGTTTTGGTAATCAGGCGCCCACCTGGAGAGCAAGGCAATACAGTTAAAAGGTTTGGCAATCAGGCACCCACCTGGAAAATAAGGGAAAATAGTTCAAGTTTTGAATAAAAGCGATGCAAGTGTTGGAAATCAGGCGCCCACCTGGAAAACAAGAGAAAACAATTTATGTTTCAAGGAAAAATAGCGAGTATTGGCAATCAGGCGCCCACCTGGAGAACAAGGGAAAACAGTTCAAGTTTCGAGGAAAGGCAGTGCAAGTGTTGGAAATCAGGCACCCACCTGGAGAACAAGGAAAAATAGTTCAAGTTTCGAGGGAACAATAGTGCAAATGTTGGAAATCAGGCGCCCACCTGAAGAATAAGGGAAAACAGTTCAAGTTTCAAGGGAAAGTAGTTCAAGTTCAGCAACCAGGCGCCCATTTGGAGAATAAGGGGAAAGCAATTCAAGTTTCAAAGGAAGACAGTTCAAGTTTTGTCAATCAGGCGCCCACCTGAAGAACACGGGGTATACAGTTCTAGTGCTGGCAATCAGGCGCCCGCCTGGAGAATAAGGGAATTCAGTTCAGAATGCAATTCAAGTTAGCAACAAAGGAAGCTAACCTGGAGAGTACAAGTCAACAGAGCAACAGAAACAACAAGATCAAGTTTAAAGATACGTAGATAGGATTCTTATAATTCATAGATTATAGTTTAGTAGCAGCATGTAGCAAAAGTGAAATCACAGCTTCCTGGTAGTCCCAACTACCAAATCTTCTCAAACTACACTGACATGATTCCTTTATAGCCAAGGATATGTAGGCAACCTCGGAAGCAAGGTGCGGTCAAATCTTTCAAAAATGCTTCCCACGAAGTATTCAAATGGGCAAAAATCGCTCGTATCTGCTCACTTATCTTTGCATGAAAACTCTTCGTGCTTCCGAACAAAGAGGGGCAGCTGTGAGCACGTGATTTTTGCCCTATAGGAATTACTCCCAGAAAATATAAGAAAATAATTTCTTCCATTTTTTGCAATTTTATTGGATTTTGTGGAATTTTGTGCTAATTGTTTGTATTTTTGTGCATGTTTACTTTTGTTAAAAATCATGAAAAATGTCAAAAATAAAACGCATTGCATTGAGATTTTGTTTTCATATTTTGAGGATTAATTAGTAAATTAGTTATTTATTTAAAAAGGAAAATAAAAAAAATGGCTTACTTTTGCATTTTAGCTTTTTATATTTTAGATTAGTGATTTCCTCATTTAATCTAGGAGTAATTAATTTTTGTAAATATTATAGTAGATAATTAGCTTAATTTTGCAAATTAATTTAATTTAGGTTTTTAATTAATTGAAAAGGAAAAGAAAAACAATTGAAAAAGGGGAAAAGAGAATTAGAAAAAGAGGTTGTTTTAATTGGACCCAAACCCTTTTTTTGGCCCAATCCACCCCAGCCCAACCAAATAACCAGGTCCAACTCCCACTCTCAAACCAAACGACCCCGTTTCTGGACCCCCCATCTCAACCGTTGGATCCTTGAGATCCAACGACCCTGAACTAATCCCTCTCCCATATAAAACTGTCTGAAACCCTTCACCCACCACCCAAACCGGACCCCAATTCATCTCAAACTTCAAAACGCTAGAGACCCGCCACCCCCAAAATCCTCACCGTCTCCACCGGCGACGACGCCATAAACTCTTCAATCCACCCAAATTTAAACCCCAGAATCTCCCTCACCTCCTCGTTCCAAATCTCCCATTAGTTTCTTTCAAATCACCACCTAAGATCTCAAATTTCGAATCTGAGATTCATGTCCAAAAATCCTAGGTCTCCAAACCCACCCAAATTCGCACCCTATAATCTCCCCACTCTCCTAAACACAAATACCTTGTTGATTATCCCCAAAACACCCTGAAATTACTTGGTTTTTGGATCTCAAAGTGGTCTGGAATATCAAGCCTTTTTCCCTCGAATTTTCGGTTATTTTTAGCTTGCTTTGAGTCAAAACGAACATTAGTTAATGGCTTTTGTCAAGAGTCGTTGATTAGTATGAGTTTTGACTCATTTCGGCTTTGTCAAGACCCGATCAATTTGCCTTTGACTGGACAGAATGCATTCGAAGTCCAGAGTTTTCCGTTTTCAGAGGGTATCTTCTTCTCTCTTTTCTGAAATTGTTATAGGTTTAATTTTGTTTTTAGGTTAATTCAAGATTAACTGATGGGAAATCTTCTGAATCCGGATTTGTTCCTTCATGATTTCTATTGTTTCCCTAGTTAATCTTTCCTTTTGCATTTGTTCCTTGCTTAGTTTGCATATTTTAGTTTAGTTTAATTTTATGTTCATTAGATTTCTATTAAGTCTTTCATCTCAATAGATAGCTTCAATAAGTTTGAATACTTTTTTTAGACTCATTTGGTCTTAGATTTGAATGGTTCTGTTTCCTGAATTGTTTTTTTTGGTTAGCTTAAAAGGTCCAAAGGTTTAGTGATTTTTGTTTGTTCAATCTGTATTTCGATTTGTTCATTGCTTGAATGAGTTAGTCTTGATTTGGGAATAGCAAAAATTTAGGAGGGGTTAAAGGGACAATAAAAAACTTAAGGGGGGTAATTTTAGAGTGTACTAAAGGGATAAGGTATCTAGAAGGTTCTATGGTATGGACAGCTGGTGGTATTCTGCCAGTATAAGTTGTTAAAGCCGATTAGAATTGGTCAGCTGTCCAATTGTTGTTAGAAAAAAGATGCCCTGTGAGGGGTATTTTGGAAAAAAATTCTATTTCCTTGACTTGGGAGGCACACAACAGATTTTGGGGATAAATAGGGAACTCTCCTCACTCCCTACAGACGGAAGACAGACCCCTAAAAATCTTTTAAGAATCTCAAATAGTAGGCTCTTCTTTTCTTCTGGTTGAAAAAACAAAAAAAAAAAACTGAACAATCCTACTTGGTATTTCTAGGTTTTCGGAGCTCTTTTGACTTAAAACTGAAGCTTTTTATTGGTTATTGCTTCTTTGCTCTCTGCTGCTAAAGTATCTATTTTCTTTTGGTATTTTGGAGCAGAATTTCAAGCACCAAGGTACACACCATAGCCTTATGCCAAAATCTTTGTAATCTTGACCTCACATTAATGTTAGAAGTGTTTCTTGAGTAATAAGATGTATTATTCTCTGTTGATTCTTGTTTCCTATGCTTAAAATCATGTTTTTCTTGTTTTTCAATTGCATTAGTGATATCCATTGGATTTGACTTATATGTACACTGTTTTGTTGATCATTCATGCCTAATATTTTGCTTCATGGGTTGAGTTGTGTGTGTTAGCTAGGGTCAACATATGTGCAACATGGCTCTTGGTGGATCTGATATCGACATGATCAGATCCATGAGAGTTAGAAGCTGAAATTGATATTACTCGTGTGGGAAGAGCTGGAAGCTTTATGGAGGATTACAATCCAAATGTATATTTGGTTTTAATAGTTTAGGTTAATTCTGTTTGTTATTTCGTAGGGACAAGTCTTGTTTAGTCTTCATTTACTAGTTAATTGTTTTTCAATGGCTCAAAGTCTTGTTAAATAATACTGAGCCTACATGTAAGTAAATGTAATGTATAAAGAAGTTGTGATGGTCAGAAGAGAATGCCTCAGATAGTTTTATTTTGATGTTTAAACCTGCTGGAAATCCCAAAGGGTTCCATAATAATTTACGTACTGTTGGTTTTCTAGATTTTGCCTCTATTTTGTTATGCCATGTTTGGGCTCAATGTCAGGCCCAAGAATATTAACCCTACCCCTTCTTCTTTTCCTTGCATTTTATGTTTAAGGGACTGGTTTGTAATGGAATTCCAGTGTTTCGCTGGACCTGTATTTGACCCAACCTCAATGCTAGGTGTAGTTGGCTTTCATTCTGAGAGATGGGCTCAACTTCGAGCCCAACCTAATGCACGATTTGTGAATTTATCGGCTGGTCTGCAGCTGGTTCAATTTGCTTTAAGTAATCAAAGTCATTTAGTTACCTCTCTGCATGTCCATAATTAGGGCCTTAGACTAAATTTCGAGTTAGATAAATCTTGAGTTAGATTAATCAAGAGCCTTACAACCTCCTAGTTGAACGTAGTTATTTTTAGAGTGAGGTGTGCCATAGTAATTAAATCACCTATGGCCCTCATACTAATTTTATAACTTAAATATTAAAAAATGAACTTCGTAGTTTGCTTTAGGCGCGTTAATTATATGATTATCACGGCTATTACTAAAATCCAGGTGTACATTTCATGTGACCCGGTTCTAATTTCCAACAAGGTTAAATAGAACGTGTCGTGAATCACAGGTGCATTTCATGTAGTGTGGCTTGCGATGTGTTTTAAATAACCTTGAATTAATTCTTTAAATAAATAAAAGCGGTGTTAAAGCTAAAAATGCACAATAGGTTTTAAACATGTGATTAATCAGATAAATAGCACAACATTAACAGTTGAGCGACCGTGCTAAAACCACGAAACTCGGAAATGCCTAACACCTTCTCCCGGGTTAACAGACTTCCTTACCCGGATTTCTGTGTTCCCGGACTATAAAACAGAGTCAATTTTCCTCGATTCGAGATTTGAACCGGTGACTTGGGACACCATAAATTATCCCAAGTGGCGTCTCTGATTTCTAAATAAAATAATCCCGTACTGATTGCCACTTTAATTGGAAAAACTCCCTTATACCCTCTTCGAGTGGTAAAAAAGGAGGTGTGACACTAGTTGGTGGTAAATCAGGTCTATGAGATCTTCGAAGCCAAAGAAGAGTGCATGTAACAATATGTAATGAAAGTCCAGGATTTGCTCGCTCGGTTCTAGGAGTGGTCAATTACACATATCTCGAGGGAAGAGAATGTAGAATTGGATGCATTAGCCAACCTTGGATTGTCCACTCAAATGAAAGGATCGGATTCTAGTATGGTAGTACAGCTTATGCACTCAATATTGGACGCGGATAGCTATTATGAGGTAAACGCAACTAATTTGGTCTGGGACTAGAGAAACGAGATAATTGAATATCTCGAGCATGGAAAATTGCCTGAAGATCCTAAGGCATCTCGGGCACTGTGCACTAAAGCAGCTCTATACAGCTTCAAGGGGGGTCAATTATACAGAAGATCTTTCCAAGGCCACTTGGCCTGATGTTTGGGAGACTTCGAAGCTAATTATGTTATGCTAGAAGTCCACAAATGGATCTACAGAAATCATTTAGGCACGAATTCCTTAGTATTAAAATTAATTAGGGCAGGATACTATTGGCCCTAGATGGAACAAGATACCAAAGCTTATGTTCAAATATATGATAACTGTCAACGTTACGCACCATTGATACATCAACCGACAGAACCATTGCGATCAGTTTTGTCACCATGGCCATTCATGACGTGGAAAATAGATATTGTCGGACCACTGCAACCAGCCCTCGGTAAGGTAAGATTTATTTTGAATTTAAATAGCTATTTTTCTATGTAGGTTGAAGAAGGTCCTTATTAGAAGAACGGGTGAACGTGAAATGATAAATTTCTTGTGGGAGAATATAATTTGCAGATTTGGGATTCAAAAAGAGATAGCCTGCAATGGCGGGCCACAATTTATAGGCGCATAGATCACGAAGCTTCTTGAAGATTTGAAAATCAAAAGGATCACATCATCACCCTATCATTAGAGCGCAAACAACCAAGCAAAATCAATGACCAAAGTGATTTTATAAAATCTCAAAAAGAGATTGGAAGCAGTTAAAGATAAATGGCCGAAGAGCTATTATTTGTACTATAGCATATCGAACAACGACCAAATCAAGTACGGGGGAGACTCCTTTATCTCTTGTGTACAGGGCAGAAGCCCTGATCCCATTGGAAGTAAGAGAGCCTACCCTGAGGTATTTCCTGGCAAATGAAGAAGCAAACAATTAAGCAATGTTAGTCAATTTGGAGCTATTCGATGAACGTAGGGACTTCGTGCATATAAGGATGGCAACCCAAAAGTAAGGAATAGAGAAATATTATAATCGAAGAGCCAACCTCCATTAGTTCAAAGTAGGAAACTTGGTTTTAAGGAAAGTAACTTAGAACACCCGGGAGCTTAGTGCGGGGAAGCTTGGTCCAACATGGAATCCTCAAAGGTGTCTAGCAATTCACTAGTGGAATCCTCAAAGGTGTAAAACTTCCAGTGTTCAAATTCACATTCTTCGCATTCGAACATTAGGGGGAATGATATTAGGAAACAACAACAATGATAGCCACGTCAACCAGAGTATGAAATCAAAAAACATAGCTGTATCATCGGGATTGGGGACTGCGCTGCCAGCCCCGTAGAAACAAGTTGTACAAGTTAGCCAAAAGAAATGGCAATTTGATTTTAGAACAATGAATTCTTATATACTTTTGAAAATGGAAGGAATAAAGTAAATTCCTTTTGTTTTTATCTTGTTTCTTGTTTGAACGGTGAATTAATTTTATCATTTAAAAGTTAAACAAGTACTTGAAATGCTAGTGTCATTATGAACATGAGACGTCCTATTCAAGAGCACCGTAAACATAAGAGGGTCCTATCGTATAAAACCCTCACGTTAAAGGGTTTATTTTGGAAGAATTTGTTCCCCGAATCCAAATACTAAGTAGAACCCTTACGTTAAAGGGTTGTTTTTGGAAGAACTTATGCCCGAAATCCAAAAACTACTGAGGAAAAATATACCCGAAGCCACACATATCTCGGCACAAAACCTTCGAGAATACTTAAAGAAAAGATGCAAAGAGAAAAATTTGCGAAAACAATTAAACGAAAAAAGAAGCAAAAGAGCAAAACTTGCACAAACACTTAAATGAAAACATACGCAAAAGAGTAAAACTTGCACGAATACTTAAATAAAAAGGCACAAAGAGCAAATCTTGCACGACACTTGAACGAAAAGATACTTTTATTTACAATAAAATGTGCCAAATAGCACAAGTACAAAAGTGTAAAAAAGAAAGTAAAAATTAAGCTGCTGCATCTCCGGGACCCGGAGGAAGAGAAGTACTTGCGCCCCTAGGAGAGGTGGGTAGATCCGTTACCGGTTCGATATCTTGGACTTCATCATTTTGGCCTTTGCATTATCACCTTCCGGTTCTTCTTCAATTCTCGAGAACTCAGAACCGAAACTAGAAGAATTGGTAGCATCAAGCCAGCTCGAAAGACCCATTTTTTGCAATTGACTCCAACTCCCGGTCCTTAGCAATTTCGACATCAAAGTCAATGACACCCGCTTTGGCCTTTTCCAAGGTTATTCTCCTCATGTTGTACATAGCATATGCTTTTTTAATAATGAGGGAAGCTGCTCGATGCTGAAGTTCTTCTTTAAGCTGGCCAACCTCAACAGAAAGGTTATCCTGCACGGATCTAGCAGCTTGAAGGCTGACATCAAGGTCGCGGACAGTGGAGCTGAAAACTCTATTGTGCTCAATGGTCCTTTTATGCTTCTTCTCTAACCGGACATACTTCGCCTCGGCAGTAACTTCTTCAATTTCAAAGTTTAAGGCTACCTCCAAAAACTCCTCTTTCTTTCAGCGGAGGTAGCCTCACGATCGTATGCAACAAGAACCATATTATGGACTTCAACCCATTTGGCCTTAGTTTCTTCAAATTTTTCCCTTAACGGGGTGACCTCCTGGCTAAGGATTGCCACCTCTTGCTCGCTTTGCTGTAATTAAGCTTCCAATTCGACGGCCTCAGTAGCTCGTGCTTCCAGCTCTAGGAGGCGAGTATCATTCTGATCTCGCTCGGTCAAAAGCTGATCCCATTCGGAGCTAAGTTTCTCCTTATCACAAATCAGCCTTTGAAGGCCCTTGGAAGCAAAGAATATGGGATACAAAACAAAAATGCAAATTCAAAATCATACCATATTAAAGATATAAGAAACAATGCAGAAAATAAAGAATATACCGTTGCTATATTGTGCATGGTGTTGTTCAACAAACACTCTCCCGAGAGAGTTTGTATCTTATCTCTATCTTTTTCTGAAGCCAAAGACTTCAGATAGTTAGCAAGATCCACTGGTCGAGATAACATATGGCATCTGGTTGAAACTGAGAGGGTAACGTTCCTCCTCCTTTGGGGATCTTCGGAGGGGACAACATAATTTTGCCCTAAACTGGGGACTGGGAAGAGGGACAACCTCATCTCGGGAAGCTTCAGCCGGTAGAGATGATGTAGTATTTGCTGGTGGTAAAGGCAGAGTGGGAGAAGAAGGAGATAAAGCTGATGGTGTTGTAGGCTGAGAAGCAGCTGCGGCGAATGCAGTGCTGGTTTTTGGTGGCTCATCAACCGAAAACAGAAGGGAACCGGTACTCAGCCTCATAATATCGGGCACGACAACTGGTATTCGGAAACGAGAGTTAGCATTTTCCACCATATCATACTCCCTCCAGAGCGTCGAGCCATCGTCCACGATTGGTATATCTAACTCAACAGATTGAGCATCATGTTCAGCTGAGGAAGGTTGTCTTCTTCTATGTAGAGAAACCCTCTCCTCACTGGCTTCTCCATCATCGTCAATCACCACGGTGTCTATGGCCAGCTCGGATGCGGCACTCATCACCACAGCATCTAAAGACGGCTCGAACGCGTCTTTCTTTGCCTTTTAATTTTTCACCCGGCCACGGAAGAACGTCTCTTTTTTGGCTGCTTGTTCTTCGGCCGGGACTCTGAGAAGAAGCACTTGCACCAGAAGTAGGCCCATATATACATGTTCGTGTAATTGCTTCCTGCAGTAGCCTCGCTACGTCAGCAGGACTAGCCAAAACATCCTCCTCGGGGACGACAACTGAGCCTGGGGTAGACCTGAATTCAACATAAGAGAAGGGTTAATCAACTACCATATACGAAAGGTAAAAACAAGATGAATCTAACTTACCATGTCTGGCCTTCCACCCATATTTAAGGGCCAGTTCCTTCCACGTATGGGTCTCAGGCATAGTGACATCCAAAATCTTCTAGACCTACTAGTCCAAGCCTTCGACCTTCGGTGGAACCCACCGACTCGCTGGAACAAGTGAAAGAAGAGGAATCAGTAACAACATGGGATGGCCTTTAACTAAAAGAAGAGGCAAACGATGAACTTACGAGTGCGGTTCCACAATTCATAAAAGAATGAAACTGTGGCCGGAATGATGTCCTTGGTGGCAGCTGCAGCGAACCTTTCCATCCACCCACGGTCATTATCAACATCCATGATGTCTAACAGAGCATGATGGCCACGTTTTCTAAAATTTATCATTCCCTCGCGAAAAATCTTGGGGGAGTAAAGGTTCATTAGTCGAGCTATGGCTAGCTCCTCTCTCATCTCCTAGTATAGATGCCAAAGGCAAGCAATTGTTCTCCATACAAAAGGACTTACTTGTTCCAGGCACACCTGGTAACGGATGCAAAACTCCACAATAACGGAATCAAGATCCCCACTCAAAGAAAATGACCCTAAAGTGGAGGGATACGTGTAAAAATACGTAAAACTCTTCTTGGGTAAGGTTATCCGCTCTGCTAGATCAGGAGCGATAATATCTAATCATGGAAATGGTAGTCTTCCTTCATAGCAGGAATGCAAGAAGGATACACCCAACGACCCACATACGAGGGTTAGTGGAAGGATACTTCTCTTCGAAATCTTTTGTTGTGATAAGGCTTCTTGGGATAATGGTGTTCACCGTAGGAGGAGCAACATCATCAATTTTACCTTTGTTTTTTTAGGAGAAAGGGTTTCTGGAAGAAGAAGCCATTTTTATCAGAAAGGTATAAAGGGTTTCTCTGGAAAAAAAATGTTAAGGAAAAATTGAAGACAAAGTGCAAGTTCAGTAAAGAGAGTTTGAAGAATTATGAAGTGTAAATAAAGAAATTTGATGTGTATAAGTAAAAGAATATGCGGCTAAAATCATGGCCATAATTACCTCGATAACTGGCAGAAGTGATGCTAACTCATGGGATGACGGGTGTTTTGGGCATTAGATGCGAAGAGACGTGCGTCTATTCAACCGTCAGAAACTTTTTGGAAGGGGGGTCAGAGAATTTCCCCCCAAAAATGGTATCTCTACCAACTTCCAGGTAACACAGAGTTATGCCACCTTAAAGCAGGGGGCTATCTGTATGGGGGTAAAATGAGTTCGTACTTAATGTTAGCGTGAGTGAGTGACACATGAAGCCGAATACATAAGATAATCGAATCCGGAGGCAGCAATCTCATCTGTAACTAGAGAGAATGATTCTTATAAAGGTAAAATAAATATCTGTCGCCCCGTAGCATTTAATGAAGAATATTCTATATCATTAAGTACGTAGCCTGTTATAGAGAATATGGCATTTACTGCCTACCGTTACACATTTTTCAATAGCCTTTATAATTGTCATTAAAGAGAGGCTTGATCCTAGTACCTTGTTTCCTAAGTGCAACTATAAATAGTGAGCTCTCTTATCATTGTAAGGGGGACAAATATTCGGATAAGCATACAATATATTCTATCAAAATCTCAACAACATTTTACTCTCTTGCTTATTTATACTGTTTTTACTTCTCTGGTAGCTCTGCGCCCGAAACTAAGATATTTGCTGTTTCATTTCAATTCCAAGGCTAAGTCTTACATTTTTGTCTAAATTTATTTTATTATTTTTGGATCAAATTGATTCACTTGTCTATAAACCACGTATAAATTCAACTGTACTATTTTACAGGTAAACAAAAATAAAAATCAGAATTGGTAAAATTAAAGTGGTCGAGCCAGTGGCTAGTTGAATGTTGGTTGCTATGTCTTTAGAAACTGTGATATTTCGTAGCATTATCCACTCCTATTATGAAGGGAACATAAAAATGATGAAAATTTATTTAAAAAGAAATTAACAGTGATCTGAGGCATTAAGTAGAATAGTTAAATTCCAACCCTAGAGCTCTAGCGATAGGCGACTTTGCGAAGACTGGGTAAAAAACTCGTGAGGCGACCAGCCTGTGTTACCTGTTGGTCAGCCCCCTAACAACCCTACACCATCTTCAAACAATACTCATATAATTCCCCAACCATTAGATTACACACATATTCTCAAACTTAGTGCATTAAATACAACTATGTACGTAAAACCTAATATGATAACAGTTGCCCCTATCCCCATCAAACCTGTTACTTTCCTACATGGGCAGTCATTAATCAAATGGACAGAAGCAGAAGTTACTCATATGAACATCATTGAAGGATTGCAATATGCTGTCATTGGTAAATTTTTGTATGGGTGGCCAAAATTGCAGGAGCTGCGTAGGTTGATTCCTACGCAATATGGGATAAAAGGTGAGTGCAATGTTGGTGTCCTCAGAGATAGGCATGTGTTGATCAGGCTTACATTATTGGAAGATTATGTTAATCTTACATCAAATAGTGTTACTATGTGAAAGCCAAAGATGGCTACCAATATCATATGAGACCTCTAATCTATGATGCTAAATTCAAAGTTGGTTAGGAAATACCTGTAGTAATGGCATGGATTTCATTCCCTAATCTGTTACCAACTTATTTTGTAAAGGAGTGTTTATTCTCATTAGCCTCGGTAGTTGGTACACCATTGCATCTTGATATGGCCACAATCAACAAGACTAGACCTAGTTTTGCTAGAGTCAAAGTACAAGTTGACTTGCTATCTGAATTGCCTAAAAAGGTAAGGATAGACATTGAGAATGAGACAACTTGGAGATCAGAACTAAGTGGGTGAAGGTGCAATATGACTGTATTGCCAAATATTGTAAGGAATGCAGGATTCAATGTCAAAATGAAGAGGAATGTAGAAGATTACATCCAGAGCTTATACCAGCTGTAGAAACTCAATCGAAGGCACAAGTTCAAAGTGATGCCACTAATAAGAAGCAGATGCAACTAAATAATATTAAGCCACCAATTAAAATGCTAAATAGTGTAAAAGTAGTTAGTCATCCTTATGGTAAGTGGATGGAGGTCAAGGACAACAGGCCAAAGAAGGATCACGTTGGGAAGGAAGAGAAGGAGAAGAGCAATGAGGTTACTATAAAGGAGATTGAGAATGTGGAGCAGAAAACCAAGGCTCCAATTCAAACAAAGAACAAATTTGCCTTACCAGAGGAAGGAGAAATTGAGGAAGCCATACAGATAAAGAAGGAGGCAGTGCAGAAGGCGCTGAACAATGATAAAGTTGAGGCAAACAAGGGAAACAAATCAAATCCTATTGCTATCAGGACTACTAGTACAAAGAAGGGTCGGAGTACAAGTGCGGCCAAAGAAAAGAATCCTAATCCTATTTTTCTTGGGATTGAAGAGCTAACAAAAAGGAGTCGACCATTGAATGGGTACACAGAAGCTTTGGTACAAACAAAAAAGAATTGAGGCAACTTAATGTGATAGTTAATCATTTATGCCATGAAATTCCATCACAAACGTTTGAAGAGTCTACCAAAGTGAATGTTGTTGAGAATGGAGCAACACCTGGATATCCATTATGGAGTGATAAAGTTGATAATATGGAGAAAAACAATGAAGAAAACAGTGCAGGAATGCATGCACAAATTGGAGTAGTGCAGGGAAAAATAGTTGACCTAATTCCTCCTGCTATAGTTAACCCTAGTGCTCAGAAATCTAGGGTCAAGGATTCTGAAGAACTGGACAAGAAGCATGGTACACCATCAGCTCAAGAGGCTCAAAGATCCCATAAACAATCTGAGACTGTTGGAGAATCAACAGGTGGAGCTAAGAAGAAATCTAATGGAAAAGTAATCCCTAGGGATGCTGCTGAGGTTGTAGATGATATTGGAGGTGCTCCGGTGGAAATTTTGAGTGGTGATCATGTTGAGAAGGCTAGTACTAAGGTATTAAAGGATACAGTGAATCTAGCTCATCAAACAGCTAAAGACAAGGAGATGGAAACCAATGGAACAGTGTTTGCTACATTAGGATCAGTCTATGATCTTCAATTTAGGGTGATGCAAGAGGCATTGGGAACTATGAATAAGAATTCATTGGTGTTCAATGAGGCTACAATGCAACCACACGATCAAATTGACCTAGTAACAGGAGCTTGTGCTTCTGAAGTTGGGCAGTCAAATGTAAACAAGGCAATCGAAATTGTAGGGCTGGCAGTGGATGGTCCTGGGATTCTAGCTTGGATAACATTCAGTATTACTAGTGGCATATTGGAAAAAGGTATGCTCATCAATCACAGGTGCCAAAGGGAGTTGGTAATGATAGCTAAGAGACATAAGCCAAATCTTATGGCACTCCAAGTTGTTTACAATGATGAAGGTGAGCAAGAGGAACTAGGTGAGGATATTAAGGAAGAATAGGACTGGCGACATCTCACCTAGGAGTGTTGATAAAAAGAAATCTACTGGAAAACAATCAAAGAAACACAAAAAAAAAGACTGTCCCTATAAGGGTCCAACCAAAGAGAAGTGGCCTATCAACTTCCAAGTGATCTTATGGATAATGTATTAGTGTGGAATGTGAGATCTGTGAACAGACAAAAATCTTTCCAAATTTTAATTAACCTATATAGGAAGTATAATTTCTATCTCATTGGTTTGATGAAACCTTGGCAAGATATTAATAAGCTGGAGGAGTATAGAAGAAGGGTGGGGATCCACTCTGCCTTTGCAAGCATGAATGGTAAAATCTGGGCTTTTGTAGATGAGGAAATAGATGTAGAAATTATGATAGATATGGAGCAACAAATGACTTTAAGGTTGTTTCGTAGAAATTTGACTAACTTGACTAACGAGATAATTGTTACACTAGTGTTTGCTAAATGTGATGCTATAAAGAGTATTGAATTGTGGGATTCTATTTATCATTTAGCCTCAGATATGGAATCACCAAGTGAAGTAGAAGACTTTTCACATTGTGTTGATACATGTGCATTGTATGATTTAGGCTTCAAAAGGAGTCTATATACATGGTGAAATGGGAGGTCCAATGATGATTGCATTTTCAAGAGACTTGATAGATTCTTGGCTAATCAACAATTTCAGGATCTATTCCCAACAATGGAAGTTGAGCATTTGATTAAACATGGTTCTGATCATGCCCCTATCTTGTTAACTTGTAATATTGACACTGTCCAAGTTTCTAAATTTTTGGACAAAACATGAGACTTTACTGAATGTGGTGAAGGAGAATTGGTCAACAGATAGTATGGGGAATTCATTTATTATGTTTCAAAACAAGCTGAAGAATGTAAAGAATGCACTGGCAGATTGGAGCAAGGAGACTTTTGGAGACATATTTAAATAAATTGCAGCACTGAAAGATGTCATTAAGGTACATGAGGTGAAGTTTGAACTAAATCCAACAGCTCAAAATAGAGCTAAGCTACATAAGGTTGAGGCTAATCTTACAAGGTACTATCACTTAGAAAAAGAATTTTGGAGGCAAAAGGCTGGCATGCAGTGGTTCAAGGATGGGGATAGAAATACAAAATTATTTCATGCTCATGTCAAGAGAAAAAGATAAAGGTTGCAGTATCCAGAATATTGGATAACAATGGAAATTGGATTGAAACACATGCGGAAATGGCTGGGGAGGCAGTGGACTTTGTTCAAGCTCTATTCATAGAAGGAAGAATTCCAATCAATTTTTGATATAATACATCATGTTCCTAGGATGATTTCAGATGATCAAAATGAGAGGTTATAGGAAGAATCAATAATTGAGGAGGTCAAGGCAGCAGTGTTTGGGTTGAATGATGAGAGTGCTAGTGGTCCAGATGCATTCATTGTCCATTTTTACCAGACTAGCTAGGAGGTTATTGGTGAAGATATGCTTAATATATTTAGGGCATTCTTTTTTGCTGCAGGACTTCCAGAGTTCATCACTCATACAAATCTTGTGTTGCTACCTAAGAAGGAGAATGTGGCTACATTTTCAGACATAAGGCTAATTAGCCTGAGCAACATCTCTAACAAGATTATATCTATAGTGATCCATGAAAGGCTAGTTGAAGTATTGCCTACTCTAATCTCTCCTAACCATGCAGGTTTTGTCAAGGGTAAAAGCATAGTAGAGAATATTCTACTAACACAGAAGATCATAACAGACATAAGAAAGAGAGACAAGCCATCAAATGTATTTATCAAACTTGATATGGCAAAGGCTTATGATAGAGTCTCATGGTTGTTCTTAGCCCTTTTCAAATCTTCAAGGGGTGTTAAACAAGGGGATCCTCTTTCATCTACATTGTTCATATTAGCAACTGAAGTGCTTGGGGGAGGCTTAGATGTCTTGTTTAACAATCCTGACTTCATAGGATTTGGAATGCCAACTGTAAGATAGTTTGTTATTGGCAAGTTGGAAGTAGGATTCTTCCAACATCGGAAGAAACAAGTTCTGTGCCTGTCATATGAAACACTCCCGGGACCGACCTTACTCGTACCGTGTCTGTTAGCCTCGGAACTAATCATTATGAAATAGCACATAACAGGCACGAGATTGACTCAACAGGCACGAGACTGACTCAACAGGCACGAGATTGTCTCAACAGGTACAAGATTGACTCAACAGGCATGTGATTGTCTCAACAGGCACGAGACTGACTCAACAGGCACGAGACTAACTCAACAGGCACGAGATTGACTCAACAGACACGAGATCCTAGAGTTAATTATTTTTAACAGAAAAATCAAATTTATTTGAATTTTGAATTCAAAATTCGAATAAATAGTCGTGTCTGTTTGTGAAACAAGACAACTTTTCTGAAAGGGTCTGTTGATTGCCTATAAATACACAAGAATTCCAACGAAGTGGAGATAGAAAATCACAAGTGTTATTGCAGGCTTTGTTGTATCCTGAAGAGAATCGTTTTGTATTTTTCCTAAATTAGTATACAGGCAATAACTCTTTAAGGACAGTCGATTTTCACGCCTCAAAACCAATTTTGTTTATTATTTTCTAACAATCTTAAAGAGTTATTCTGCTATGGAGAAATTGATGTCTGTTGTTGAGAATCCGAAGGAATTCATCAAACTTGATCGCTTTGATGGAACGAATTTTACCCGTTGGAGAGACAAAATGATATTCTTGTTGTCCACTCTCAATATCTACTATGTTCTTGATTCTTCCTTGCCTCTAATGCCTGAGCCCACAACAGAAGATTCTGACGTAGTCAAGGAAGAAAGGAAGAAACGAGAACATGATGAACTGTTGTGTCGTGGCCATATTCTGAATACTTTGACAGATCGACTCTATGATCTTTACTGCAATCTGAAGTCACCAAGAGA
Source organism: Nicotiana sylvestris (assembly GCF_000393655.2). Lineage (NCBI taxonomy): Eukaryota > Viridiplantae > Streptophyta > Magnoliopsida > Solanales > Solanaceae > Nicotiana > Nicotiana sylvestris. The sequence goes on along the minus strand of NC_091060.1, from coordinate 160,762,013 downwards.
GATTTGGACTGCTCTACAAACTGCATACCAGAATGAAAAACGAGGTATTGACAAATTCCTGGCTCTGCAATACTTTGAATTTAAAATATTTGATACTAGGCCTTTAATGGATCAGATTCATGAACTGCAAATCTTAGTATCAAAACTAAGTGATCTTGAAGTTAAAATTCCTGATGCACTTCAAATAGGTGCTATTCTTTCGAAATTGCCTTCCTCTTGGAATGACTATAGAAAGAAAATCCTACATTCTATGGATAAAATGACTGTGGAACAATTTCGTACTCACATTCAAATTGAAAGTGAGACTCGTGCTCGTGATGCTATTAGTCAGCCTTCGAGTTCCGCAGTCAATTTTGTCAGTCAGAATAATTCAGGAAGTGGGAACAAACATCTGAAAATTTCCAAAAAGTCTTCTTTTAAAAAGAGAAAGAACCTTAGTTGTCATCATTGTGGAAAGAAAGGCCATATGATTCGGGACTGCAGATATAGAAAGGCAGGAATAAATTTTAATGCAGGCAATACCGAAAATTCTAGAAAGATTAAAAAATCTAGAAATTCTGAAAAGGCAAACGTAGTGGAAAATTCTACCCAAAGACTGGTTGCCATGGTTACCGCAATGCAAATTGGTATGGTCATAGAGTTGAATGTGGCTACCGCTGCTACAAATACTCAAGACTGGTGGCTAGATTCGGGTGCTACTATTCATGTCTGTTATGACAAGAAGATGTTCAAGACATATGCAGAGTTGCAGGATTCTGAACAAGTCTTGATGGGAAACCATGTTGCGGCAGATGTTGCTGGAAAAGGAAGTATTGAGATTAACTTCACATCTGGCCAGAAGTTGACGTTACTGAATGTGTATCATGTTCCTGATATGAAGAAAAACTTAATGTCCGCTGCTTTGCTGTCAAAGAAAGGCTTCAAGATAGTTATTGAGTCTGATCATGTAATAGTGTCTAAGAATGGTGTTTTTGTTGGAAAAGGCTATAACTGTAACGGCATGTTCAAATTGAGTATTAATGAAATAAATTATGTTTCTGCTTACATCGTTGAGTCTGATTCTTGTTTATGGCATGCTAGACTAGGACATTTAAATTTTGGCTCCTTGAATTATATGTCCAAAAATGGTTATATCTCATGTAAAACTCAACATATAAAATGTGAAATTTGCATACAAGCAAAGATGACAAAGAAACCATTTCGTAAAGTTGAAAGATCCACAGAACTATTAGATTTAATACATTCAGACTTGTGTGAATTAAATGGAGAATTAACTAGAGGAGGCAAAAGATATTTTATTACTTTTATAGACGACTTCTCTAGATTTACATATGTTTACCTACTTAGAACTAAGGACGAAGCTTTTCAAAAGTTTAAAGAATACAAGTCTGTTGTGGAAAATCAAAGGAGTAGGAAAATTAAAATTATTCGAAGTGATAGAGGCGGAGAATATTTTCCTAACGAATTTAATAAGTTCTGTGAAGAGCATGGCCTAATACATCAAATTAGTGCCCCTTATACTCCTCAACAGAATGGGTTAGCGGAAAGAAAAAATAGAACTTTGGTGGATATGGTTAATGCTATGTTACTTAATGCACATCTGCCACATAATTTATGGGGTGAACTACTAACTGCATGCTATATTTTAAATAGAGTACCTTCAAAAAGTATGCATATTTTGCCTTATGAGCTTTGGAATGGTAGAAAACCAAATTTAAATTATTTTAAACTGTGGGGGTGTATATCCTATTATAGAGTACCTGACCATTAAAGAACAAAATTGGGTCCTAGAGGAATTAAAAGTGTTTTTGTAGGATATGCACAGCACTCCAAAGCTTATAGACTGCTAGATCTAGAATCTAATGTCATTATAGAATCTATACATGCTGAATTTATTGAAAATAGATTTATAAATGAAAATGTTGATGAAATGACTGAAATAAATGGAAAACGTATTGATGCTAATAAATTGTCGCTTCCTGAAATTATTAAAACTAAGGAAAGAAGTGATGATATGCAGATAGAACCAAGGAAAAGCCAAAGAATAAGAAAGGAAAAACATCTTGGTTCTGATTTTATTTCTTCACAATCTATAGTATTTCTTGTTGAAGGAGATAGGACAAACGTTTGTAATCAAATTCCAATTGTATTAAATGTTGAAGAAGACCCAAAGACGTTTCAAGAAGCAATGTCTTCTAGAGACGCTGCTTTTTGGAAAGAGGCCATTAATGATGAAATGGACTCAATTATATCCAACAACACTTGGGTTTTGGTTGATCTTCCTCTTGGATCAAAACCTATAGGTTGTAAGTGGGTCTTTAGGAGAAAGTACAATACAGATGGTTCTGTCCAAACCTTCAAAGCAAGATTAGTTGCAAAAGGTTTCACTCAAAAGGAAGGCATAGACTATTTTGATACATATGCTCCTGTTGCAAGAATAACATCCATTAGAGTCCTTTTATCCTTGGCCTCTATCTATGATCTTTACGTACATCAAATGGATGTTAAAACAGCCTTTTTAAATGGGAACCTTAGTGAAGAAATATATATGCAACAACCTGAAGGTTTTGTTCTTCCGGGAAACGAGAAGAAAGTTTGTAAATTGATAAAGTCTCTTTATGGTCTTAAACAAGCGCCTAAATAGTGGCATGAAAGATTTGATAATGTGATACTATCAACCGGATTTGTACATAATAATGCAGATAAGCGCATTTACTCTAAATTTACAAAAGAATATGGAGTAATAATTTGTTTATATGTCGATGACATGCTGATTTTTGGTACGAATCTACAAGGAATTACCGAGACCAAGAAGTATCTAACCTCAGTTTTTAAAATGAAGGATTTAAATGAAGTTGATACTATTTTGGGAATCAAGGTCAAAAGAGATAACAAGCAAGTGACTTTGTCACAAGCACATTATATAGATAAAATCCTTACTAAATTCAGTCATTTAGGAATAAAGGGGTATAATACTCCTTATGATTCTAGTGTTAAGCTAACTGCAAATACTGGAAGAGCAGTAGCACAGTTGGAGTATGCAAGTGCGATAGGTAGTATGATGTATGCAATGCATTGCACTAGACCCGACATTGCATTTGTTGTTTGTAAACTTTCAAGGTTTACCAGTAATCCAGGTAATGATCATTGGAAAGCAATAAGTAGAGTACTTGGATATTTAAAATATACAAAGCACTTAGGCATTTGCTATAATGGTTTTCCTAATGTATTAGAGGGATATTCTGATGCAAGTTGGATTACAAGTGTTAATGATAATAAATCCACATCAGGATGGATATTTACTCTAGGCGGTGGAGCCATTAGTTGGGCATCCAAGAAACAAACATGTATTTCCCATTCTACTATGGAATCTGAATTTATTGCATTAGCAGCTGCTGGAAAAGAAGCAGAATGGATGAGGAATATGTTACTTGATATAAAGTTGTGGCCACAACCTATGCCAACCATTTCCATATTCTGTGATAGTGAGACTACAATGTGTGTTGCTCACAATAAAATATATAATGGGAAATCGAGACATATAAGCTTGAGACATGCTTATATAAGAGAATTAATTACAAATGGAGCTATAGCTATAATATATGTGAGATCAAATAAGAATTTGGCTGATCCACTTACGAAGCCATTAGGTAGAGATGTAGTACAACAAACTTGTGGAGGGATGGGGCTGAGACCCTTAAATTAAATACAAGGAATAGGAACCCCACTTTGAGTTAGTATACACTCTAACAATATAAGTTCAATGGGTAATAACAAGTTACTTGTATTGTTTAAGCACTGATCTCCTCTTTAGGAGCCCTAATTCTATTGTACTACTTACTGTTATATGAGGAGTTAAGGAGTTGTTAAATGCTTGTTATAACAGGGGCATAAAGACAAACTCCAAAGTGCATACTGTTACATGAAGAGGTTGATTAATCTTAATGGAATTATTAATGTCTGGAGTAACAGGGACATAGTAACTAATTCCACCTATATGAATATTGAAGTGGTGCCGCTTCTAGCAAGATTTAAAGGGTTGATCTTGTAAATATTCATGAATTCAGGATGAGCACATAGCCGTAAACGTGCTAAAGTGAATACTGGATTTTCTAAGCTATTAGATAACGTTGTGTGTGTGGTACTTTCGGTTTTGGCACAAGGATTTGTGGTTCAAATCTTAAGATACCATTAACTTCGTCAAAACTTTAATATACTTACACTAAAGGAAAGTTCAAATCTGTAAAAGATACTTTCAATTATCCACAAGTGTTATGAAGTGAAATAACAAACTAGTGGAGGATTGTAAGATAGTTTGTTATTGGCAAGTTGGAAGTGGGATTCGTCCCACATCGGAAGAAAGAAGTTCCGTGCCTGTCATGTGAAACACTCCCGGGAACGCCCTTACTCGTCCCGTGCCTGTTAGCCTCGGAACTGATCATTATGAAATAGCACATAACAGGCACGAGATTGACTCAACAGGCACGAGACTGACTCAACAGGCACGAGATTGTCTCAACAGGCTTGAGACTGACTCAACAGGAACGAGATCCTAGAGTTAATTATTTTTAACAAAAAAATCAAATTTATTAGAATTTTGAATTCAAAATTCGAATAAATAGTCGTGTCTGTTTGTGAAACAACACATTTTTCTGAAAGGGTCTGTTGGTTGCCTATAAATACACAAGAATTCCAACGAAGTGGAGATAGAAAATCACAAGTGTTATTGCAGGCTTTGTTGTATCCTGAAGAGAATCGTTTTGTATTTTCCCTAAATTAGTATACATGCGATAAATCTTTAAGGACAGTCGATTTTCACGCCTCAAAGCCAATTTTGTTTATTATTTTCTAACACAAAGTGGAGTCACAACATCAACTATCTGTCATATGCTGATGATACTATTATCTTCAGCTCTTCATATTATGGGGCAATACAGCTTATAATGAATGTTTTAGATGAATATGAGGTAGCCTCAGGTCAGAAGATCAACAAGGAAAAATCTTTCTTTTATATACATGAAAGTGCTCATACAGATGAAGTGAACACTGTCCATCTCATAACTAAATTTCAAAGACATCCTTTCCCATTTATATACATGGGATGTCCAATATTTTACAGTAGGAGGCAGAAGGATTTCTACAAGAATATCATATTTAAAGTTCAGAAGAGGCTATCATCTTGGAAGGGCAAGCTTTTATCAATTGGTGGTAAGGCTATATTGATCTGACATGTGTTAGAAAGTATGCAAATATACCTCTTGTCATCAGTAAATCCACCTGCAAGTATTATTAACCAATTGTATAAGATGTTTGGTAGGTTCTACTAGAGCAATTCTGGGAATGATAGGGCAAGACATTGGGCTTCATGGGATACTTTGTGTCTACCTAAGGGGGAAGGAGGTCTTGGATTTAGGTCACTTCATGATGTGTCCAAGGCATTATTTGCCAAACTCTGGTAGAATTACAGAACTAAGAACACACTGTGGACTGCATTTATGAAAAACAAATACTGCAAGAAGATTAATGAAGTGTTGGTACCATGGAAATGTGACTCTCAGGTATGGAAGAAAATGCTTTAAATGAGGAATGAGGTGGAGCACCAGGTGTGGTGGTAATTGAAGAGTGGCAACTCTTTCTTCTGGTTTGACAATTGAATTGGACTTGGAGCTATTTACCATACATTAGGGACAGATCATTGGTGTGATGAATCCATAAGGTACGTTGATAAAGTTGTGGAGAATGGAACATGGAATGATGTGTTGTTGAGGGAGTTGTTGCGTGATGATATAGCTGATCATATACTGAAGAACATCACACCACCTACAGACTATTTTATGAAGGAGACACATGGTGGAAACTGGAATCAAAAGGCCACTTCACAGTGAAATCTGCATGGCAATACACATGGAAAAGAAGGGAAGAAAATAGGCTATACAAATTCATTTGGGTAAAAGACTTACCATTCAAAGTTAGTTTCTTTATATGGAGATTAAGGAAAGCAAAGTTTCCACTAGATGACTGGTTCTTAAGGCTGGGATACTTTAGAACTTCAAAGTGTTGGTGCTGTAGAAATCCTAAGGAGAAAACACTGCCTCATGTCTTTTTGAAGTCTCCAGTTGCAAGATATATTTGGGACTACTTTGGTGCACCTACAGGGATTAAAAAATCAGGGAGACAGTTAGTACAAATCATAAATGAATGGTGGAGTAGGCCAGTTAATACAAGTTTGAAGCAGTGTATCATGCCTTGCCAAGTTTGATTGTGTGGCACCTATGGAAGAGGAGAAATTCAGGAATGCATGGGAAGAATGTGTCTACTAACAGGCTAATCTTTCTAATTTCAGCTTCAATACAAATTCTCTTAAAGGTAAGGAGGCCAAACCTCAAGGGAGTTACAGCAAATTGGCTAGATCTTCATGAGAAGTTACTGCATTATGTCCCTAAACTGAAGTATACTAAGGTGTTGTGGTATTTACCTCTTGTGGGTTAGATCAAATGCAATACTAATGGTGCTGGTAGAGAAGATAATGGAAGAGCTTCATATGCATTCTGCATAAGAGATTGAATAGGTGACCTTATATATGCCCAGGCAGACTCAAATCCACAAACAACATAGCTGAAGCACAGGCTATCCTTAAAGCTCTCAGAAACATAAATCAAATGTAGCTCCCTCTATGTCAAATTGAAACAGATTCCTTACTAATGAAGAGAGTACCATAGGAAGTCTAGGAACCACCATGGAGTATAGTCAATCAAGTGGAAGAGATGAAAACACTATTGCCTAGAGGAATATTTTAGATAGTCCATGTACTGAGGGAGGGAAATAAGTTAACAGATCATTTAGCTAACTTGACACTGGAACAACAGGCCTTGGTATGGGTACACTCATTTGAGGAACTAGATACACAATGGGAGGAAGATATTGAATAGTGACAAGCTATAGATATCTTACATTAGGGTAAGAATTGCCAAGCCAAACTCCAAATAATGATGTATTCCAATGAACTGAGGTCGATGGGGAGTTTCTTGGTAGTAACGTGGTTGATAAGTATGTATACTGGAGGGTATGGGAAGGTCATAGGGGAAGGAGATCTCACTGCACTTTCTACTCGAATCTATTGTGAGGAGAGTAGAAAGATTTTTTCCACTAACTTAGTTTCTAGTTTTGTAGGTACTTTAGAGGGTGCTTAGTTCTATGTGTTGGTCAAACCTATTATGGTGGGTATTAGTATATTGGATACTCATTCCTTGTAGGTGTAGGCACTACATGGAACAGCCCAAATTCTCACTTAACAAGGCAGGGAGAAGGCTACACATAAGTCAACAAATTGGAGCCTTATTGAATTACAGTTTGGTGAAGATGGGAAGTACTATACTAGAGGATGCACATTCCATTGCATCTGCTTCTTCCTAGAGATCATACAAGTTAATACTAGCAGATCTCATGACGACACAAGGGTTGTGGACACACGCATCACTGTGCCACTGCCAAGGCCAGACAATTTAAGCCATGGGAGTTCCCAGCATGTTGCGGGACAATTAGGTACCACTTGGACACATAATGGGAGGAAGATATTGAACAGTGACAAGCTACAGATACCTTACATTAGGGTAAGAACTGCCAAGCCAAACTCCAAATGATGATGTATTCTAATGAACTGAGGTCGATGGGGAGTTTCTTGGTAGTAAGGTAGTTGATACGTATGTATACTGGAGGGTATGGGAAGGTCTTAGGGTAAGGAGATCTCACTGCACTTTCTACTCGAATCTATTGTGAGGAGAGTAGAAAGATTTTTTCCACTAACATAGTTTCTAGTTTTGCAGGTACTTTAGAGGGTGCTTGGTTCTATTTGTTGGTCAAGCCTATTAGGGTGGTATTAGTATCTTGGATACTCATTTGCTGTAGGTGTAGGCAATACGTAGACCAGCCCAAATACTCACTTAACAAGGTAGGGAGAAGGCTACACATAAGCCAACCAAACTAAAGCCTTATTGAATTACAGTTTGGTGAAGATGGGAAGTACTATACTAGATGATGCACATTCCATTGCATCTGCTGCTTCCTAGAGATCATACAAGTTAATACTAGCAGATCCCATGACGACACAAGGGTTGTGGACATGCGCATCACTGTGCCACTACCAAGGCTGGGCAATTTAAGCCATGGGAGTTTCCAACATGTTGCGGGATAGTTAGGTACCACTCGGAGGAAATGCCATGTACATTGCTCATCTATCACACATGAGGATGATAGTTTTGGTAGGAATGTAATTAGACATGACATATGCAACTGCAAAGGCAATGTCATAACTACATCATCAATTCCTTGACTTGGACATTAATGATGGACTTAATTGCGTGTAATTTAGTTACAAAATTGGCTTTGTCAAGCGTGGAATATTTTTTTTAGGTGTCATATGGACCTACCATATACTTAGGATTTCAAAGGTTTATGCCCAGAATCACACGTGCAGAGGTACAAGGTATGTTATACAAGCTTAGCAAGCAATGGTTATACATATTCAACTCCGGGCGCGACTCCTCAAGGAATATGCTTCATAGTTCTTTTTGTACTATCAAAGTTGAGTGCTACAACACTAAGTAATCCAAGCCAACCCACATTACTGACTAACGGTGGATAATCATATTTCTTAGAGGTACTAAATACAACTCCATGAATGAGCAAAATGAAGGTTGCATTAATGATAAAGATCTCTGGGGAAACCGCTAAAAAAAGATTGAACATGTGGGAGGATCCGAACGAATTCTGCTTTCATTTCCCCCGTATGGAGCACTGAGTTACTTACGTTACGGTCTTCAGCAGGCAGGCTGCACTCTAGGCGGCTAGGAAGGCTCGCTAGACCAGCAGCCAGACCAAGAATGAATGTGTAATGATGGTGATTCCACACCAGGCTCAATAAAAAATTGAATGTAGAAAGGGGATCCTAAACTAAAAAGGAGTCCATGACCCCTTTTTAGAGCGTATAAGGGGAGGTCGAATTCCAAACCTTTTCTCTCGAGTATACCCATTACCAAAAAATATACGTCACTTTGGGACACATGCGCATAGCCGCCGCGCGTGGCTAAAGGTCAACCAAAAAAAAGAGCTCAAACTCTTTTTTTTTTTTTAGTTCCACTGAGAAAGTCTTTTCTTATAAAAGACGCCACTCTACGAGGGAAGATGCAGATAAAAGGCCAATAGCCTGATGTCAGCTTCTACGGCATAAGCTTTAGATCTATCAACGAATAATAAACATTTTATAAGAAAAGATAAATTTTTTGTTGAAATCTCAAAGAAAGGTATAGGTGAAATTTGGAATAGTCATTTCAATCTTTTTCTTCCAATTCTAAGAAAGAAAAATCCCGAAAAATCCGTCAATAAATGACGAACTCCATTATACAGATGATAGGACAGGGCTAAGGCAGTAATCTCGACGGAGATTAGGATGAGCTTTGATGAATAAAAGAAGAATTGGTAGAAATTCTCATAGGTGAAGCAAATCAAACCAATTTTCAGACAAAGAAGATAAAAAAAGAAAACTATAGTGGCTAGGAAAGCTCCGGAGATTCTATGGGAAATTGAAAACGTCGAAGTAAGCTGTGGCTTATAAATAGGAAGATGAGGAGATAAGGGGCGAAGGATATTCATGATATTCAGAAAGATTTATGTTCATTCGCTCTGCTCGCAGAGCGGTATACCGAAAAAAAGAAGCGACTACCTTACTTAAGCAATTCTTCTTATTCTTATTCTTTCTTAGTTGAAGTTCCTATATTGGTTTTTTCTTTCTTTTATGAATGTTATAACTCCTAATTCTTTGGTAGCGGACCTCTTTGATAGTTCGACCCTTATCCCCCGTCTAACTCAACTATTCGACTGTACGGCTATTGTGATTGCGAGAGAAAGGAGGGATGGCGCCTTCCTTTACCATCTGGCGGTTGAAAACAAAAGTGCTTCCAGGTACACGGCTGTTAGGCTCATCCAAGGCGTATTTACGGAAGTAGCAGGGAACTTGACCGTCAAGTTTGAAAAAAGCTGGCCAAGCCTGTGTCACTTTCTTACGTCAGGAGAAAGGGAGATCAAAGAAGTATGGGGCCGATACGCGAAGGATCAAATCATAGAGATAGCGGATCTTAAGAGGCGGAAGAAAAGGAACCTCGGCGACCCAGAGATCGCGGAGTCCGCGCCCGTGCCGAAAGTGAAGAAGCTTTCCTCTCCTTTCAGTCGAGCATGCCCGCCCTTTAGCACTTCCCTTCCCGAAGTGGGAGTAGGAGAAAGGAAAGCGCACTCGATCAATTACCATGCCGTGTCGTAAGACAAAAAGTCACCCGCAGGTGCTTTTGACCTTGACCGAGTCTTTTCTAGTACGGACCTGGCGGAGTGCTTTAACATAGGCGGATGTGGGACACAGAAAGAATAGATTCAGGTGCTCCTGAGTCAAGAGATTCTTCTCCCTAAGTAGCATTCTTGTAAGTACAGAAGGAATTCTCCTGTCTCTGAAAAGATAAAGCTAAAAGCAATCTCTGGTATAGATATTGATATTGACCCGCCTCTACGGGAGGTGGGTGGGGATCAAGAGAAGCAAGGCCGGGCACATCATACTCTTCAGGGATTGTGTCATGTCAATTTTCATAGTGAATTTCTTGCGTATCCACCCTGAAAGCGAGAGCTCGAGGCGGTGGGAAAGGAGAATCAACAAGATAGGATGCTCTGTCCCAACTAACAAGAGTAGGAAGATTCCAGCTTTGAATCTTGTGCTTGACGGTGATCATTTCTGCCACGTCGTAACAGTCTTTAGTGCTTTCTGTTTCAATGGTTTGGAACCCTTCTTACTTTCTTTATTATATCGGGGAATTTTTGCTCTTGGTCCGCTAACTCCATAAAGGGCTGGTGGGTGGGGGTAGAGCCTCTAGCGCCAATGTCGATGAATCAAAGGTGTCTGTTTATGGTATGGAATAGGAAGAGCAAGAATGGAACCGCTATCGCTTGTCCTATCATCCGCGATGAGCTTCTTTCATTCGTCAGTATGGGGTAGGTAGAGTCCTTTGCTCGTATGCTTGGCATTACTATAGTCGCACCAGTCTTCCTTCCTTTTTAGTGCACATGAAACGGAAACCCTAATAGAGACTACCCACACGGTGATCAAAACTCTTCCTTCTCTGCTTCACTGTCAATTGATTGGCGCATGAACGAAGCTGTAACGGAGCATGTACGCGACGATCAAACACGGCTTTGCCAGCTGCCTGTGATAGGAAAAAGAAAACTTGATCAGATAGTTCGTGCGGGGCATTTCCCACCTCGCCTTTGATGGACATTAGAAGAGCCTTATTGGCCCGACAACTGACAAGCAAACCTTCCATTCTTATGTTTATATCACTTCTCTCTTTCTCACATTGACCAGACAAAGGTTTCATATGAGCATCCCATAGGGCAGCCATAGCTTGAACCTTCCTTCTCGCAGTCAGCTATATAACTCAGGCATCAAAGGTTCGAGCAAGATGGCGGTTAGTCTTCCTCGTCTCTTTCAGGTGGCAGCAGGAATAGCTCTTTTAGCATCAGCATGGATTCACCAGAGACTAGGAGTAGTCGTCATCTTTTTCCATAGTAGTCATCCAGCAAAAAAGGGAAATACCACTTAGCGTAGTGGAATAGGAAAGAGAGCATCGAGCACAGCTTTCGTGTCACCAGAAATCCTTTTTCGTTTATTAAGAGACTGAATAAAAAAGGCTTTGTCAAGTAGGCATGATTGTCACGTCGATCGACAGTCAAGAAATATTATCTCCAGGCCCCTCACTTTAGGGATATCTTTCACCGTTGATAGACATGGTTCAACGCGCCAACTATGCTTCCTCTTCTAGAATAGTGATAGCCTAGTATGATTCCTCTTTCCGAAAGTGCCACGGCTCTTTCTATCACAACCCCTGAAAACTGGGCATTCGAAGCATCAATCTCATTCTATGCTCTATGACATCTTCCTTATACTTTGACTATTAATTCATGTGCACAAACTTCCCTCGCAAAGAAAAGCAGAAAAGTCATCTTTGCAAACAAAGGCCTTTTTCTTATACTATGGCATCATGTCCAAAGCGAGCAGTCATGTAAACCCTTTGTTTATTCGGCTCTTTCCTTTAATAAGAACAATCTAAATGTGACACTTTCACGATGAAATACCTGGAATATTTTATACTAGAGTCCCCCAGGAAATTAAGCCAATGATCGACTATCCCTGCCCATTCTAACGGGGCATTCTATTCCTTCAAGTCCCACAGCTCTAAATGTGCCTATTCCTTTTACACATTTCCATGGAAACAGGAGGAAAATGGCTTATTCCGCACCAACCTAAGCCCGCTTATTCCGACTAAGTGATCCATTGGCAAAAAGAGGGCCTTCCTCCTTCTTGCTTGAAGCTCTGTCAAAGAAGCATTCTATTCCGAAAAGGCTTAGTGTTAGGCTAAACCTCCCTCAAAGCCATGAAGTCTTAGAGATCTTATTCCAAGAACTGGTGATATTTCCTTAACTGCAGATTCAATAGCACCAGCTATGAACCCTAAAAACAACAGAAAAGAGAGCACCATCTACTCTGACTGTCACACCAGCAATGAGAACATTAAGAGCAGATAGTGGAACAGAACTAGCAGTAGTTAGGCATTCAGTTAGCTTGAAAAAGGACTCGTAGTTAGAAATCATATGCTTCCTCAACAACTATCTTTAGAATGTCCTATCTCTCTCTTCAATGCTTTAAAAATAAATTAAAAGGCTTCTTTTAAAGCAAAAAAATAGGAGTTATAGTAGTTTCAGCTGTTTGATTCGAATGAGTGCCCTCACTTCCTTTCTTTACTACGATACGCCCAAAAAAAGAAAATATAAGTGAAACATATCAAAGAGCGTTGACAAAAATTATCAGTGGCCTCCTACATAACATATGCGAGCCTTACGTGGATGATTTGGTAGTCTTTTCAAAAGAAAAAACCGACCACATCAAAAGTTTATGCAAGGTCTTCGAAAGGTTAAGAAAATATCAATTGAAGATGAACCCGAAAAAATGTGCATTCGGGATCGGGTGGAGGCCTTAAATCAGTAGGGCAATAGCATAGCTATTATTCACCGGACCCCTATTATATTAATTAAGCCTACTCTTTCTTCAAGATACGAAATGAGCATCCAAAAATGGTATCCCTATTGTATTTTAGATGGAGTCATCTACAGGGCTAAGAATCTTACCTTTACTTAGAGAGGTGTAGCGGTACCATGCTCTTTCGTGCTCGTAGGTTGACTCACCTATGTATCCCGACAAAGGTCTCACAAACGTGCACTTCCCTTATGCATCCAACCGCTTCACTAATGTGAACAAGTTATACAGAAGGGTAGGTTGGTTATATACTCTTATGCGCCTTCCTTCTTCGAACCTTTTGGTATGTATTTCCCCCTAACTATAGGTCAGATCAACAAGACAAGAAACTCAACTCTGCACTGCTGCTAAGTCATCGGACTTATCCACCAAGGGATTTGTGGAATTTCTGTGGATTGCATTGGGGGAAATCTACAAAAAAAGCTAGGCAGATAGATAGACTCCTTTCCTGCAGCTAAGGGAGAGCAAGAAAGAAAATCGAATGATTGTTTTATAACCAGCGCCCTCTTTTGGGTATACAGGTACTAAGAGTCCTCTCACTACCAACCAGCAGACATCATATGGCTGGGTCTTGCCGGTATCAACAACAAGGAAGAAACAACAAAATGGAAATAGCAACCAACTATGGCTCTTGGCCCAGACAACATCCTAGGCGTAGGGGAGATCAGAGCAATAGGGAACGCCTAGACGACGTTTTTCTTCCTAGGCTACAGTAAGTAGATAGAGAGGTCGTTCCGCTCCTTGTCCCCGAATATGGGGAATATGTTCTCATAAAATCTTTCTCCAATATGACCTAGCTAGCGAACGATCCCAGTTCGCGATAGAGAACAAGACAACAAGTGAGCGTACTTTTGTTCGCATCTTCTCTACCAAGCACGGAAGTTTAAAAATAACTGTAGATCGGTGGATACCTAACAAAACTCCGATTCGATCTGCCCCCCGGCTGGGAGTCATCTACTTCATCTCGATCACAATGAGAGGTTCACTATGATGGGGGTACTTTTTTTCCTTTAAGGAAAAATGAAATGCATAGGGGACCATCCTTTTATTGTGGCATGCTCCTCAAATTTACGGATTCGTAGGAGGCCTCAAGCCCTCTTAGTTTCGCAAGCCTTTGTCATTGTCAGTCAACTCAATAGGGCCTTTTTCTTTTTGTTTGAATAACCCATTCTCATTATCTTTAATAAATAAAGTAGGCAAAACGATAGGTCCTTAGTAGTGTTGACAAAGAAGAAGGAGCCGGTTAAAAGAAAGCGAATCTTTCCATTTTTCTTATAATTATATAATAATATAAAACAGAAAGAAATTTCTTATTATTATATATAGGCCAGCTCGACAAGCAACCCTTCCTCTTGATCTAAGGTGTGAAGAGAAAGATTTCTTTTTTATGACTTACACTTATCGATCCCGGCCCAGAAAAGTGACCGATCAGGGCAGGGCCCTATTGATAAATGAAAGAAAGAGTTTATGAGCCCTAGCCCTATAATCCCACACCTGTGTAGAGTAGATCGTTCAACATCTGCGGCACAAACCCATTTTGAACCTATTGGTCCTAGTATCATAGGCGACCGAATGACCGCCCACTAATTACTAGACCAACCTGATATAGTAATTCCATAAACACCTAACGAAGATATGACAAACAAATAAAGTAGCCCTATGTTCGGATTTGACAATACCATACCATAATCAAAAGGTACAACGGCCCGAGCAACTAGACTTAACATAAATGTAGTCACTGGAGCTATTCTAAAAAGAGAGACATTAGCACTACTTGGTGAAATAGGTTCTTTTAGAATCAATTTGAAACCATCTGCTAGAGGTTGTAACAATCCAAACGATCCCACTACATCAAGACCCTTTCGACGTTGCACAAAAGCCATTACTTTACGTTCAGCTAACACTAAAAAGTCTACTCCTAGTAGAAGTGGTAGAATTATTCCAAGTATTTAAGATGGAATAGCTATGTACATTTTTTTTTCTATTCACTCATGATTTGGCCTGGTTGACCCAGTCATGATATTGAAGGAGGGGGCCTTTTCTTGAAAAAAACATTCTTGCAACTACGAAAATCACAACACAAGCACCCTTTTTTCCATTCATTCTATCTAAGAAAAAAAATCAGCATAGACCCGACCCCCCCCCCTATTTTTTCATTTTTTTATCTATATTTTGCGAGATTAAAGAGTCTCCGCTCTCCATGTTCTTGAGAAAGTTTTTCAGCTTGCTGACTAGGGTTGGCAACTAAATTTAATCTTCGAGACACATTAATATAATAAAGTCGTGGAGTGCATAAGCCCCTTTAGAGATAGGGGAGACTTTCTAGTGGTAGTAATTGCGAATGAGCAAGTAGGGGCGGTAACTAGAGAGGTAGTGAGACTGACCGCAATTTCAGGAATAGGTTGACTTTATTTCATTTTTGTTATGGAAACTGAAAGTCGTTTCATTTTGTACGAGATCTCTTTACACCTCTCGGTGCTTACACCTCTCGGTGCATACACCTCTCGGTGCTTACACCTTTCGCCTATCAAAGTTTTATTCAAAAACCTCGTTCGAGAACTTGTATAGAGAACGATTTCCACGACACAACAGTTCTTCCATAGTCAGAGAAATTAAGATGTTTAAACAACTTGATGTTTAGCTAATAAATAATTTTTTTGTCTTTCTACCAAAAACAAAGATGTTTAAACAACAATGATCTAACTGGATTCTATTTACAGAGTTGGTCTACAGAGGGATTTAAATTTGTGAGGAAGATAGGGGTGACTCAATGGATCTCGTGGCCTAAGACGAAATCATATTGAGAGGACCTTAAATTTATTTTCTAAATAATTTACACTAACAACAAAATTTACTTTCTAAACAATAAATTAATCATTTAAGACAAAAATAAAAGAATTTCATAAAAAAAATAGGAAGAAGAACACAAAATAAAGTGGTGGACTACCGGATATTGAGGTCCACAAATTTTGATTTGGCTATCATCAAAAACAAGAAAAAGAAATAAACGTACATAACGTAATAGCTTAAGTTTTGAGCATTAACAGTGTAAAAAATATTTTCTCTTATAATCAATTTAAACGATAATTGTAGTTTATTCTATTAAGCAGCACTTATTGGTGAATATCTAAAATAATTATAAATAACCTAATATAATATGTCGAATTACACTAAAAGAAAATCGATGCGTGAATACTTTTGTGTTCATGCAGTTTGAGAGAACATTGTAAAAGATATTCATTATGCTGTAAATATATATAACTTAATTATTATATAAAAAGGACAAAATTAAAATTGAAGACTGAAGCAAATATACTAATTAATTAGTAAAGAAAATCATCGCAATTTATGAATATATTGATATAAAATAATTAACCTCAATCAGATAACAAAAAAAAATAATATAACACTTTTCTTTACACTAACTATTTATATAATATATAGTAATAATAATAATAATAATAATTTAAAAAAATTTGGGGCCGTAAAATTTTGGGGGCCTAAGGCGACGACCTCACTGCCCAAGCCTTTAGAGTTTCAATCCTATTTGTCACGACCCGGATTTTTCACTCTCGGGAGTCGTGATGGCACCTACTGATGTAAGCTAGGCAAGCCAATTATTGAAAAAATTACCCTATTTACCCATTTTATACACTTTAACATTTATAAAACAATAACGTGTAAACAACGAAAATTTAGAATGCGGAAGAAAAAGCAATAAAATGTCAGAAATATGAATCTAATACAACTAATTAAGCCTTAATCACCCAGAACTGGTGTCACGGTACCATAGACGATCTAAGAGTGCTAAATACAAAGTCAAAAAATAAAGATACACTGTTTCCGAATCAAAGAAATTAAACAGGAAATGGATAGAGGAGACACCAGGGCCTGCGGACACCTGTAGGTCTACCTTGGATCTCCGCGTGGACTGAAGGTAGCCACCCAATCTACGGTCCAAAACCAGCTCCGGGATCTACACATAATGCAGAGTGTAGTATCAGCACAACCAACCTCATGTGCTGGTAAGTGCCTAGCCTAACCTCGGCGAAGTAGTGACGAGGCTAGGACCAGACTACCAAATAAACTTGTGCAGTTATATAATATACAGCGGAAAATAAAACATAAATAAACAAGTAAAGCTGGGAGGGGGTACATGTTGTGGGGTATATCAACAGTAAATCAAGAGTAACGGCATAAGGACAGCTTAGAAATTCACGGCAAAACAATAAGAAAATTCTATCCAATCTACAAGCACTTTGTATCTACAATTGTTGTGGCGTGTAACCTGATCCCAATATATAACAACACTGTTGCGGCGTGCAACCCGATCCACATATAATATTGTTGCGGTGTGCAACCTGATCCACATATTATATTGTTGCGGCGTGCAACCCGATCCACATAAAATATTGTTGCGGCGTGCAACCCGATCCACATATTATATTGTTGCGGCGTGCAACCCGATCCAAATATAACAATGTTACGGCATGCAATCCGATCCACATATAATATTATAGCGGCGTGCTACTCGATCTAAAGATATCATTGTTGCGGAGTGCAACCCAATCCACATATGCAGTCAACAATAATCATAACAAGAGTCCCGGCAAGGGATCAATAAAGAACCACACTATCCCGGTAAGGGAATCGACAGTATAAGTAACATCATCCCGGCAAGGGAGAAACAGCAATAACCAAACTTGTTCCAATATCTAACTACCTCAGCTAACACCAATACTCAGTCATAAGTAATCTCCACGAGAATAATCACGATCCTTGCTCAATACAGAGAATAATCAACTTATGCATCCGTAGTATTATTTAAGAACACAATAAATTACAATTCAAGACTCACGGTCATGCTCGACACCAACGTATAGATACTCGCTACCATGCCTATATGTCGTACTCCACAAGAAACAAGTAGCAAATAGGACACAACTCCTAATCCCTCAAGCTAAGGTTAACCCAAACACTTACCTCGAACTTCCACGACCAACTCAAGCCTCAAACACCGCTTTTCCTTTTGAATTCGGCTTCAAATCAATTGTATCTAGACATAATTGACTTAATAACTTCAATAAACCCTAAACAATCCAATTCCAATGCTTAATTATAGCTTTCACATCATTCTTTCCAAAAGGTCAAAAATTGACCCCGGTCCCACATGGTCAAAATACGAGGTTCGGACCAAAACCCGATCACACATTCACTCACGAGACCGAATATATAATTAGTTCCAAAATTCGACCCCAAAATGAGGTCTAAAGCACAATTATATAAAAAGCCCTAACTCTACCCATATCCCTAATTTTCTACCCTTAAGAACATGATTTAAGCAGAGAAATCTAATGGATGATAATGGAAACTGAAGAAAATGAGTCTAATATTACATACCTAAGGATTGATGGTGAAATCCCCTTTCAAAAATCACCCAATTTAGAGTTTGGAAGAAGAAGTTATGAAATTTGATTAAATCCCGATTTGGCTTCTGTTTTAAAATCACTTAACAGGCCTTCATCGCGTTCACGATAGGCCTGTCGCGTTCGCGAAGAGTTGGGCCTAAGTGACCTTCACGTTCATGACATTGGGCTCGCGTTCGCAGAGCTTTGACTCCTCGAGCCTTCGCGTTCGCAGGCCAGTGGCCGCGTTCGCGTAGAAAACAATTCCCTTCCCCCTCCCCAGGCCCAAAGGCCTTCGCGTTCGCGATAGCAGGTCCGCATTCGCGAAGGGAAACACCCCCAAGGCTTCGCGTTCGCATCTTGCATCTCGCATTTGCATAGAAGGAGATTTCCTTCAGCCTGACTAACCCTTCACAATCGCGAGAGTCATTCCGCGAACGCGAAGAAGAACACACCAGCTCACCAGAAAACTGAAAACCTACAATCCTTTCCAAGTTCAAAACCTTCTGAAAATCACCCGAGCCCTCGAGGCTCCAAACCATACATGTACACTAACTCAAAAATATCATACGAACCTATCTGTGCGATCAAATCGCCAAAATAACCTCTTAAACAACGAATTTAGCATTGAAATCTAAGAAAATCTTTAAAACTTTCAAAGTAGGAATTTTCACAACTACGGGACCGAATCACCTCAAACGACTTCCGTTTCTTACCAAATTTCACAGACTCATCTTATTCAGATATAAGACCTGTACCAGCTCCGAAACTAGAATGCGAGTCCGATACTATCAAATTCTAAATGCATTTAATTTCCAAACTCATAGAAATTCCCAGAAAATAATTTTCTTTAAACATTTATTTCTCGAGCTTGGGACCTCGGAATTCGATTCCGGGAATACGCCCAAGTCTCCTTTTTTTCCACGGACCCTCCGGGACCATCAAATCACGGGTCCGGGTCCATTTACCTAAAATGTTGACCAAAGTCAACTTAAATGTATTTTAAGTTAAAATTTTAACGTTTACACATATTTTCACATAATAGCTTTCTGGTTATGCGCTCGAACTGCACATGCAAATCGAGGTGATGCTGAAAGAAGTTTTTAAGGACTTAGAACGTAGAATTCATTTTAAAAACAAGTGATGAACTTTTGGGTTATTACATTCTTCACCTCTAAAACAATCGTTCGTCCTCGAACGGACATAAGAAGGAAGTACCTGAGTCGGGAAAAGGATGGGGATAACGGCTCCGCATATCGGACTTGGACTCCTAGGTCGATGCCTCGGCAGGCTGACCTCTTCACTGAACACGAACAGAAGGAAAACTCTTCGATCTCAATTGACGAACATGTCGGTCTAGAATAGCTATCTGCTCCTCCTCATAAGACAAGTCCTTGTCCAACTGGACATTGCTGAAATCTAATACGTGGGATGGATCATTCTGATACTTCCGAAGCATGGACACATGAAACACTGGATGCATGGCTGACAAGCTCGGCGGCAATGCAAGTCTATAAGCCACCTCTCCCACTCGATCAGGAATGTAAAACGGGCTAATAAACCTTGGGCTAAGCTTGCCCTTCTTCCCAAATGTCATCACGCCCTTCATAGGCGACACTCAAAGCAATACCCGCTCACCGACCATGAATGTCAAATCACGAACCTTACTATCGGCATAACTCTTTTGCCTGGACTAAGATGTACGAAGCCTATCCTGAATAATCCTGACCTTGGCCAAGGCAGCCTGAACCAGATACGTACCCAACAACTGAGCCTCTCCCGGCTCAAACCATCCTACCAGAGACCGACACCGCCTACCATATAAAGCTTCATAAGGAGCCATATGAATACTCGACTGGTAGCTGTTGTTGTAGGCAAACTCTACTAACGGCAAAAACGGATCCCACGTGCCGCCAAAGTCAATGACACAAGCTCGAAGCATATCCCCCAAAATCTGAATAGTCCGCTCGGACTGCCCGTCCGCCTGAGGATGAAATGATGTTCTCAACTCAACCCCCTTGCCCAACCATCGCTGAACTTCTCTCCAAAAATGGGAGGTAAACTGCGTACCTCGATCCGAGATGATAGACTCGGGCACACCATGAAGATGAACAATCTCCCGAATATAGATCTCAACTAACCTACCGGAAGAGTAGGAGACTGCCATAAGAATGAAATGCGCTGACTTGGTCAGCCTATCAACAATAACCCACATTGCATCGAACTTCCTCTGAGTCCGTGGGAGTCCAACAATGAAGTCCATAGTGATCCGCTCCCACTTCCAATCTTTTGGAATGAACCACCGGGCCTCTAATGCTCATACTTAACCTTCTGACAATCCAAACATCGAGCCACATATGCAACGATATCCTTCTTCATTCTCCACCACCAATAATGTTGCCGCAAATCCTGATACATCTTTGCGGCACCCGGGTGAATAGAGTACGGGAGCTATGGGCCTCCTCTAAAATCAACTCTCGGAGTCCATCCACATTAGGCACACAAACTCGATCCTGCAATCTCAAAACTCCATCATCACATAAGGTAACCTGCTTGGCACCACTGTGTTGCACTGTGTCTCTAAGTACACACAAATAAGGATCATCATACTGCTGATCACGGATATGCTCCAATAAAGAAGAATGAACGACCGTGCAAGCTAACACCCGACTGGGCTCAGAAACATTCAACCTCACGAACTGATTGGCCAAAGCCTGAATATTCAAAGTAAGCGGCCTCTCATTGACCGGAATATAAGCAAGACTGCCTATACTAGTTGACTTCCTAATCAAAGCATCGGCCACCACATTGGCCTTTACCGGATGATATAAGATGGTGATATCATAGTCCTTTAATAGCTCCAACCACCGTCTCTGCCTCAAATTCAACTCCTTCTGCTTGAATAAATACTGCAGACTCTTGTGATCCGTAAATACCTCACATGCCATGCCATACAGATAATGCCTCCAAATCTTCAACACATGAACAATGGATGCTAACTCCAAATCATGAACTTGATAGTTATTCTCATGAATCTTCAACTGCCGTGAAGCATAAGCAATGACCTTGCCATCCTGCATCAACACCACACCAAGTCCAATACGAGATGCATCACAATAAACTGTATAAGGCCCTGAACCTGTGGGCAAAACCAACACTAATGTCGTAGTTAAAGCTGTCTTGAGCTTCTGAAAGCTCGCCTCACACTCGTTAGACCATCTAAACTAGGCACCATTCTGGGTCAACCTAGTCATCGGGGCTGTAATAGACGAGAACTCATCCCCAAACTGATGATAATAGCCTGTCAATCCTATAAAACTCTGAATCTCTGTAGCTGATGCTGGTCTAGGCTAGTTCTTGACTACCTCAATCTTCTTCGGATCAACCTGAATACCCTCTGCTGATACAACATGACCCAGGAATGCAACTGAACTCAACCAAAACTCACACTTCGAAAACTTAGCATCAACTAACTATCTTTCAAAGTCTAAAGAACCACTCTAAGATGCTGCTTGTCCTCCTCTCGGTTGTGGGAATATATCAAAATATCATAAATAAAAACTATCACAAATGAATCCAAGTAAGGCCTGAACACTCGGTTCATCAAGTCCATAAAAGTTGTTGGGGCATTTATCAACCCGAATGACATCACCAAGAACTCATAATGCTTGTACCGAGTGCGGAAAGCTGTCTTAGGGACATTGGATGCCCTAACCCTTAACTGATAGTAGCTAGATCTCAAGTCAATCTTCGAAAATACCTTGGCACCCTGAAGCTGATCAAACAAATCATCAATTCTTGGCAATGGATATTTGTTCTTGATTGTAACCTTGTTCAATTGTCGTTAATCAATACACATTCTCATCGATCCATCCTTCTTCTTCATCAATAACCCCAGCGCACCCCAAGGCAAAACACTAGGTCTAATAAAACCTTTTTCAAGCAAGTCTTGCAACTACTCCTTCAACTCTTTCAACTCAGGCGGGGCCATACAATACGGCAGATAGAAATGAGCTTAGTGCCCAGAGCCAAATCAATACAAAAGTCGATATCCCTATCAGGTGGCATACCCGGCAGGTCTGAAAGAAATACCTCAGGGAACTCACGAACAATAGGCATAGAATCAATGGAAGGAACCTCGACACTAGAATCACGAACATATGCCAAATAGGCCAAACATCCATTCTTGACAATACACCGAGCCTTTACATAAGAGATAACAATACGGGTAGAATGACCAGTAGTCCCTCTCCACTCTAAACGAGGTAAACTCGGCAAGTCTAAGATCGCAGTCTTGGCATGATAGTCCAAGATAGCATGGTAAGGTGATAACCAGTCCATCCCCAATATGATATCGAGATCAACCATGTTCAGAAGCAACAAATCTATACGAGTCTCAAAACCCCCAATCACAACTATACAAGAGTCCATGAATCACCCACTGGTGTAGACACATATATAGGAGCACTCAAGGAATCACTAGGCATGACTAGATACAGTGTAAAATGAGATGACACATAGGAGTATGTAAACCCTAGATCAAATAAAACTGAAGCATCTCAGTCACAAACCAGAACAGTACGTGTGATAACTGCGTCGGAAGCCTCAGCCTCAGGCCTAGCTGGAAGAGCATAACATCGGGGTTGAGCCCCACCACCCTGGACTACATCTCTGGGATGGCCTGCGGCTGGCTGGCGTCTACCTCTAACTATTTGAGCTCTACCTCTAGCACCTATACCTCCACCTCTAGCACCTCTACCCCTACCTCTAACTGGCTGGGCGGGCTGTGGAACACCTGGTGCCTGAACCATAGCACGGGAACCCTGCTGCTGGGACTGAGTACCCACTAATCTCGGACAAGCCCACCTGATATGACCATACTCACCACACTCGAAACATCCACCTGAGTACTGCGGTTGAGGAAACTAAGACTGACCCTGGCGACCTGAATGACCACCCCGAAAACTCTGGAGCGGCGGTTTATTAATAGAAGCTGGCAGTGCACTATAGGGCTGCTGATCAGAATACTGCATATGAGAACAACGGCCACCTAAAGCACCATGAGATACCTGAAGTGCTGACTGAAAGAGCCTAGGAGGATGGCATCTACCATACGAATCCCTACCTCCATACGAGGCACCACTGAATCTACCTGAATGACGAGGCCTCTTGTCCGACCCATGACCATCTCCATGCGATAGAACTATCTCAACTCTTCGGGACACATTGGTTGCCTCCTGGAAAGATATCTCACTCCCATCCATCTGAAGATGAATCAGTTGAATAATTCCATCAATGAACATCATCACCCTCTCTCTCTCAGTGGAAAGTATGATAAGAGCATGACGAGACAAGTCGATGAATTTGGTCTCATACTGGGTAACAGTCATAGAACCCTGCTGGAGACACTCAAACTGCCTCTGATAGGCTTCTCTTTGAGTGATGGGGAGAAACTTCTCCAGAAATAGCTAAGTAAACTACTCCCAAGTCAAGGCTGGTGATCCGGCTGGTCTAGCCAAACAATAGTCTCTCCACCAAGTCTTGGCGGATCCCGACAAGAGAAAGGTAGCAAAATCAACCTCATTGGTCTCAACTATCCCCATGTTCCTGAGAACGTCATGACAGTTGTCTAGATAACCCTGGGGATCCTTAGAAGATGCACCGCTGAAAGTAGTAGTGAAGAGCTTGGTGAACCTATCCAACCTCCACAAAGCATCGGTAGACATTGCTACTCCATCACCGGTCTGAGCTACCATACCCGGCTAAACTACTCTAACTGGCTGAACTGTTGGAGTCTGAAACCGGGGAGCTGCCTGCTCCGGAGTGCGAGTAGCAGGAGTCTGTTGTTACAACCCATATCTACATGTGTTAGTTCATGTCATATATTAGTTAACGTAAATTCAATTACCTTTGAGATGATAAGAAGTTATTCCTATTAGTCTTAAGTGATATAAGGGTGATTAACAAGTATTAGAAGTTAAACGAATCAAGGATGTTGTAACTCGTATTTTCAGGTAAATCTAGCGGTGCTTAATACACTCAAGAGGTCATGTATTAAGGTATTTTAATCATATAATATCCGTATCATAAGTCTTGAAGTCAAACAAGTTATGAAACAAAAGTCGACAAAAGTTGTCGCAACTTAGGTTCTTCATTTTACTTAAACATTAGGTCAAATGTTTCTAAGCTTTTCTCCTAATTTACAAGGAATTACGGGATTATCTACACAAAAATTTAAATATCAATGAGTCTATTTTCTAACGCATTAAACCGTTCATCGATACGATCTCGTAGTAGAGAGATATTCACATTTTCGCGAGACTGCGCCAAGCACCTCTCTATGGGGCCCACTAAGGCCGTTTAAGATATTTGGACCTATATAGGATGCCTCCAACCCATTTTAAGTCATTTATTTTCACTATTTTCAGACCTTAGAACCCTAGGAATATCCTCTCAAGGTTCTCTCAAGATTCAAGACCCATAAAAAGGGCAAACAACACAAATCAAGTGTCGGGAATTCCGTGGCGCTAGTAAGTCTCTTGTTCTTCTTGTTGTTGCTCATTTTTGTGTTGTTCCAGCTCATTTGGGAGGTTGTTTTAAAGGGTTTATGTTCTTTAAATACTCCCCCAAGTTCTTAATATCAATCCTAGGTGATTTCAAGCCTTCTAAAGTGATTCTAGTGTCGAAAAACACTAATTGATCGCTAGTTTCGCTTTCTTGTTGTCGTGGCAGCATTGGAGGGATATTTTATGGAAATTTAAGGTCAAATTGGAGTTGTTATTTATGTATAAAGGTAAGGAACCTCTTACTCTATATGTATTTAATATTATCCAAGTTGTTGCTGTGAGCACGTGATTTTTGCCCTATATGAGAATTACTCCCAAAAAATTCAAAATAAAACAATTTTCCTTTGTGCGCAATTTTTGGCATTTCTTGATAATTATTTGTATTTTTCCTGTGCATGTTAATGTGTTAAATTAATAAAAAAATATAAAAATACGTCGCATTCGCATTTGATATTTAATTAAGTTTGTTTTACAAAATGAAAAAATCATAAAAATAATGTACGTTGCATTTTTAGCATTTAATGTCCAAATGTGCAATTTTATCGTTAATTGCTATTCAAATGTGCGATAATTGTTGCTAGGGATTAATTAGTATTTTTGATAAGTCAATTTAGTTTATAACTTAATTTAGAATTTTTAGTTTTATTAATTAGGAAGTAAAAGAAAAGAGAGCAAAAATACAAAGGAAATCAGAATTGGGCCTCTTCTTCAATTTTGAACCACAGGCCCAAATATACCCAACCTTCCCCTACGACCCGGTCCATTTCAAACTAGGTCGACCCAGTCCATAACCCAAAAAACCCAACACCCTTATCTCCCTATCTTTCATTTCACAAAAAAAAAAAAAAAACCTAAAAAAAAACCTAAGAACCTACCCACCCCCTCCCTCTTCTTCTTCTCCAAATCCCTCCAAACCCTAGTAGCCATGGCTGCCTCCTCATCGTCACCATCACCTCCGGCAACCATGGCTACCTACCGCTGCTTCGTCATCTTCTTCGGCACGCAACGAACAAGTCCAAAACGAGCTTCACCTCCGGCAACTATGGCTGCCTCCCCCGCGACTGCCTTCGAACCAGCACCCTACCGCTGCTGCTTCACCACTGTCACATCCAGCAGCTCGACCAGATCTTCGTCGAACGACCATGGCTTCCTCTCCATCATCTCCAACCACACGCAGCTGCTCCAAGCTCATCCATGGCTGCCCTCCTCATCTTCTTCATCACGACAGTACGTCGACCTCCCATTTTCGTCGCCACTGCTGCTCCTGCTACGTCCAGCCATGGACGAGCTGCAGCGTCGCTACTGCTGCCTTCTGCTACGTCCAGCCATGGACGACCATCAAAGATGCCCTCCGTCGAGCATGTTCAGCAGTAGCCGCTGCTACTGCTTCACCGCCTCCTCGCCGCCACTGCTTCGTCTTCAAACGACACCAAACGACCATCTTCTTTGATCATCTGTTCGTGGTCGTCTTCGGCGTCAAGTTATTTTGGTGCGATAATTGTTTCCGGGCAGATTTGTTTCCAATTGAGTTCGTCGTCGTTCCGATCCGGTTAGTGGGTTTTAAGTTTCATTTCTGTCAATATTTTGTTTGATATTCTCGGATCTGGAATCAGTAAATGTTTGATTCTTATTTTTGTTCGTGTTCATCATTTCTTGATTATTTCTTTAGGTTGTTTCATTTGTTCTAGTTTATTTTTAATATAGAAATTGTTAGTTTAATTATAATGTTGTTAGATTTAAGTTGAAATTCAATTAATTATTTCTTCAGTTTGTTTTTGTTCATTTAAAAGGATTTAGTTTTAATATAGAAATATGTTAGTTTGATAACTTGAATCCTTCATCTTGACTGTAATATTATTAGATTCAGTTTGAGGTTCAATTGGTTATTTAGTTCAGTGATTTGAATCTGTTTATTTGTTCCGTTTAAGCTTAATTTGAATTTGAACTTAGTAATTTCAATATATTTGTTTGTTATTGTTGTTGAATCTGAAAATAGGAAGTTGTTTAAAAATATTGTTCAGTTAAAATAATTCTAGTTGTTTCTTTGTTGTTCATCGTTTAATTTGAATTTGTTGATTGAATTTGATTAAGGATTGATTATAGCTACTATATTTTGGTTAATTGATTTGGTGAATTGGTTGTAGCTGTTAGTTGGATTTTAGTTTTTAGATAATGTTTGAAGTTTGAACAGATTTTTGAATCAGGGCAACAACAGTAGTTTTAGGGGTAATACGGGAATTAATCAATTACAAATTTATTTAATTTGAAGTACTCTGTCCACTAGGCATTAATAATATTAAAATATTATAGTGGGGGACAAGACATATGGTAGTGGGGGACAAGACAAAATGATGTAAAGCAAAAAGTGGGGGTTAATGATGATGTCTTCTTTGACCATTCAAAAGGGGGGAACCGTGGGGTCCGTGTTGACTACTTTTACTTAAGTAAATATCAGAAATAGTATAGGTAATAATAAAAAGTTAAAAGTTATACATAGTAGAAGAATATTGGGGAAAAAGAAAGGAGGTAAAAAAAAAGGATAGTCTTGCTTTGGGTATAAGAGGACTCATTTAACACTTAGAAAAAAGAAAAAAAAAACAACAGAGGGAGAGAGAACAAAACTAAAAAGAAAATCTTCTACTTTCCTTCATTGTTTGAAATCAGCATTAATTGCTATTGTTTTCATCGAAGCTTGAAGCTACTTTCTTGGGCTACTACTCCATCGGTTTGCTAACTCTGTTACTGGTCTATTCCTGTGTTGCTGGACTGTTTGTTGTTGTGCCGTGTTGTTACTACTGCTGCTGATTCTCATCTTCCTCTTCTCTTGTATTCAATACTAGGTGCATGGCTGTAACCTTGTCGATATTGTAAGCTGGAAAATGTGAAAGCATGAATACATATGAAGAATGGAACTTTGAAGTTTTAATTTCCCTTTTTCTTCGTCTCTTTTACTGATTGTATTTAGGCTATTTCATGTATTACTGTTTAATAATTGGAATAAGAGGAAAATAACATAAGTTGGTCTTTAGTGAATCAGCTTGGCAAAACGGGTTAATTCACTAGCTACGAAGGTTTTAATATGGTTAACAGTAGGTTAATCATGAATGGGCAGCTAAATTTAGTTAAAGCCAAACAAGACTAGATAATGTTTAAGTTTAATAAACTTTCTAATAAGCTTTAGTAATTATGGTTAAATCTAGTTTCAAATGGTTGTGAATAATTAATTCCAATAGTTTTTTTTATATAACAATGCGAGCTTCAATCTAGCTATATTTGATTTCTTTTGAATATTAGTTGTCGAATATCTTATTTTATTTATAATTTCGAATTTTCTTTTTTTTAGTAAAATTCCTTTCCCTTAATATTTGTCTTAATCTAGCAATTAGTATGTTACGTTTTCTTAATTTTTTCTTGAAAGCTCCTAATTAATTACGATTTTATTTCTTTATTTTAGAGACTAATTTTAATAGAAAAATGTAGTCATTTTAGGATTGACCATTGTCAAAATAAATGAGATGAGTCTCGCCTAGTAAAACGTATAGATTGTGGGGCCTTCACAAATGTATGTATTAATTACTTAGAACTCGGGATCGGCCGCTTAGCGAAATTCACGGCTTTTTCCAAAAATAACCACGCGCTAGTTGTTTTAGGCACGCATTCTAATAATCTTACCTTCTTAAACTCCGGTGAGCATTTCATGCGACCCAAATCCAAATCCCAAAACATTGAATAAAATGTGTTCCAGATTGCGGGTGCATTTCATGTGACGCAATCCAAAGACATTTTTTAAACGATGTTCACATTCTTATAAAAGAAAAATAATAATAATAATAATAAAAGCGGCTAAAAGTTAAAATTTGCACACAAGTTATAACATGTATTAAAATCAGATATTTAGCCATTATAACAATTTAAGCGACCGTGCTAGAACCAAGGGATTCGGGGGGTGCCTAACACCTTCCCTCGGGTCAACAGAATTCCTTACTCAGAATTTCTGGTTCACAGACTTTATTTGGAAAGTCGAATATTTTCCTCGAATTGGGATTCAAGATAAATTGTTGTTGTGGCAGCATTGGAGGGATATTTCATGGAAATTTAAGGTCAAATTGGAGTTGTTCTTTCTGTATAAAGGTAAGGAACCTCTTACTCTATATGTATTTAAGATTATCCAAGTTGCGGCTAAGCCATTGAAGCTAGAACTTGTGAGATATATATCGAAAGGCTTGGTAGTAATGTTATTGTTTTGTGGACTGTTTTGCGTTGTTGTTGGGCTGCGTATTTTACTACTATCTTGTGGAGTTTTGGAGGAGGAAGGGTGTGGAGAAACACCATATATATGTAGGGTTATGGGCTGATAGTTATTCGTAACATTTCCAGGTTGTTTGACACGACTACGGTGGTCGTCGTATGTATGGAGTGATTAGGCTGTGTGTGGACTATTTTGGGAGGCTCAATATGTTTATTATTGATGTTGTTTGGGCTGTTTGGTGACTGTTTTGAATGGTGTGAGGTCATATATATAGGGGAGGTGCTGTCCGTTTCATCGTAAAATAGGTTGTGGTCGATACATAATAGTTATGACGCTTAAATGATAACGATAGTATCGTTTCTCTTATTGTAGACTAAGGAGTTTTGACAATTGCATAGCTTGAGATTGGGGCAGTATATACAAGGTATGTGAGGCTATCCCTTTCCTTCTTTTGCACGACTCCGATTGTACATAATGTAATGAACGAGCTTCCAAGATACTCTACTCTTAGAAGCTAGCAGTACTTACATTGTTTTCCCTCTTATGGAACGATTGATGTTAATGTTGCTTCTCTTATTCTTATGTTATCAATGTTGTTGGTACTTCCTGATTCTTATAAGGTTCATAGTGAAGAGTTAGTCCTAATAACGTGTACAGAGGATACCGACCTTACGTCACTCCGAAAGGTTTAGAATGTGATTCCATGAGTCGAGCATGCATTATATATATGTATCTATTTTACTCTACCGAGCCACGCTATAGTTGGCCGGGTACGACACCTATTGTGCAACCACTGATCAGTTGGGTTTTACCGAGCTCCACGTGGCCGGGTACGATTCTACCGAGCCTATTATGGCCGGGTACGATATGATGATGATGATGCCCACAGAGGCGAATGCTTTAAAGGTTTATGTATTTATACATATGTATCATGCATTTCATGTAAGTAGCCCTCAGAGGTACTAAGATGTTACAGGTTGTATATTCTCTATCCTTGCTTACATTACTGATCGTATTTATGGTTCCTTGCCTTACATACTCAGTACTTTATTCGTACTGACGTCCTTTTATTTGTGGACGCTGCATGTCGTGCTGCAGGTCCTGATAGACAGGCAGGTGCAGCTCCCCCACCACAGTAGACTGTCCAGTTCAGCGGTGATTGGCGAGATCCCTTCTCCGGACTTGCCTTGGTCTTGGTATGCAATTTTTGTTATAGACATTATGGGTATGTCGGGGCCCTGTTCCGGCTATGTTGCAACACTTATGTTCTTTTAGAGGCTCATAGACAGGTGTCGGCTCATGTATAGTTTGGTATGCCTTGTCGGCTAGTTTTTGTTGTATAGTCTTTCATAGTAGCGTGGTAGCTCATACCTTATATGTAGTTTCTTGATTGTCTGGTCATCCCCTGCTATGTATGTTCATGCCGTCATATTTTATTGCTGGTTGTCCATGATCTAGGTCTACCATTTATATTGATCTCGTCAGCCCTAAAAGATAATAATGAAGGTTAGATAAAATGTACGTTGGTGCTCGGCAAGTATGGTCGGGTGCTAGTCATGGCCCTCCAGTTTGGGTCGTGACAAACTTGGTATCAGAGCAAGTCTGTCCTAGGGGTTGTCTATGAGCCATGTCTAGTAGAGTCTTGATTATGGATGTGTAGCGCGCCACATTTATAATCAGGAGGCTACATGACATCTAGGGTTGTTACCTTATTCATGAATCTAGATCGTGCGTAGAGTTGAGTCGTTAGTGTTCGTCTCTAATATTCACCATGTTTTCTTTCAATAATGCCTTCGACTAGGAAGCAAACAATTAGTAGACGGCTTGATACAACTGCGGGAGAGGGTACCAGTCAGGTGCCCCAAGCTAGAGCAGGCCAAAGTGAGGCTCAGAGTGAGATGTCGTCTCATACCTCATCTACCCCGTCTCCTCCAGAGGATATTAGGAGGTACCCAGCACCTCCAGTTCCTCCGTCTGGCACTACAGACCAGGATATGCGGAGTTCTTTGCAGTTATTGACTAGCTTGGTAGCTGCTCAGGCTCAGAGGCAGAATACAGGTGATGCGGGAGTGTCCTAATAGAGGAGGTGATGGTATGGCTCAGCCGACTGGATCTGTGTCTGGTTCTTCCTCATCAGTTCGACCTCCAGCACGGGGTTTTCAGCAGTCGACAGGTCGTGGTAGGGGTAGAGGTGCAGTGCCGAGTTCGAGTGGTGCTCAAAATCGAACCTATGCTCTAGTAGGTCGACAGGATCTCGAGTCGTCTCCAGATGTTGTTACAGGTATTATATCTGTGTTTTCTTATGATGTATATGCGCTGATTGATCCGGGATCTACATTATCATATGTTACACCCTTTGTGGCTAATAAGTTTGGCATTGAACCTGAATTGATAAGTAAACCCCTTGCGGTATCTACTCCGATAGGAGATTCTGTGATTGCTAGAAGGGTATATAGAGGTTGCACTGTGATGATTTGTAGTCGTCAAACCTCGGCAAATTTATTTGAGTTAGAAATGGTTGATTTTGATGTGATAATGGGAATGGACTGGTTGGCCTCATGCTATGCAAATGTTGACTGTCGTACGAAGATGGTTAGGTTCCAATTTCCGGGTGAACCCGTCATTGAATGGAAAGGGAACATTGCTACACCGAAAGGTAGGTTTATTTCCTATCTTAAGGCAAGGAAAATGATCTCAAAAGGTTACATTTATCATCTCGTTCGCGTTAGGGATGCGGAGGCGAAACCGCCTACTTTACAATCAATCCCTGTGGTCAACGAATTCCCAGATGTTTTCCCAGATGAACTCCCAGGCCTTCCTCCTGAAAGGGAGATTGAGTTTAGCATTGATGTGTTGCCTGACACTCAACCGATCTCTATTCCTCCATACAGAATGGCCCCGGCAGAGTTGCGAGAGTTGAAGGTGCAGTTGAAGGACTTGCTGGATAAGGGCTTTATTAGGCCTAGCACTTCACCTTGGGGTGCACCAGTCCTATTCGTGCGGAAGAAAGATGGGTCGTTACGGATGTGTATCGACTATCGACAGTTGAATAAGTCTACTATAAAGAACAAGTATCCACTTCCAAGAATTGATGACCTGTTTGACCAACTCCAGGGTGCCAAGTATTTCTCCAAGATTGATTTACGTTCAGGGTATCATCAGGTGAGGGTTAGGGAGAAGGATATTCCAAAGACGGCCTTCCGGACAAGATATGGGCACTTTGAGTTCTTGGTGATGTCGTTCGGGCTAACAAATGCCCCAGCAGCTTTTATGGATCTCATGAATACTATATTCAGGCCCTATCTTGATGTGTTCGTGATTGTATTCATTGATGACATTCTAGTGTATTCTCGTTCGGAGGCGGAACATGCGGGCCACTTGCGGATAGTATTACAGACGCTTCAGGATCGTAAGTTATATGCTAAGCTCTCCAAATGTGAATTTTGGCTGAACTCAGTAGCGTTCCTTGGCCATGTGATATCTGACGAGGGTATTAGTGTCGACACTCAGAAGATCGATGCAGTAAAGAATTGGCCGAGACCTACAACACCATCAGAAGTCCGCAGCTTCCTAGGGCTAGCAGGATATTATAGGCGGTTTGTGGAAGGGTTTTCCTCTATATCATCACCATTGACTAAGTTAACACAGAAAGCTACCAAGTTCCAGTGGTCTGACACTTGTGAACGTAGTTTTCAGGAGCTGAAGAATCGATTGACATCCGCACCAGTGCTCACTCTTCCTGAAGGAACAGAAGGTTATGTGGTATATTGTGATGCCTCAGGTATAGGTTTGGGGTGCGTATTGATGCAGCGTGGGAAGGTGATTGCTTATGCATCAAGACAATTGAAGAAGCATGAAAAGAATTATCCAACCCATGATTTGGAATTGGCTGCAGTAATATATGCTTTGAAGATATGGCGGCACTACTTATACGGCATCCATGTTGACATCTACACAGATCACAAGAGTTTACAATACATCTTCAAGCAGAAAGAGTTGAATTTGAGGCAGCGTAGGTGGCTTGAATTATTGAAAGACTACGACGTCGAGATATTGTATCATCCCGGTAAAGCCAATGTTGTGGCAGACGCTCTCAGCCGTAAATCAATGGGAAGCTTAGTACATATTGAGGCAGGTAGATGGGGGTTGACTAAAGAGCTTCATCAGCTAGCCAATATGAGAATCAGATTGTTAGACTCTGATGACGGAGGTGTTACTGTACAGAATACATCAGAATCATCTTTGGTAGCCGAGGTAAAAGCACGGCAATATGAAGATCCTATCTTAGTACGATTAAGAGAGAGCATTCAGCAGTGTAAAAGTATGGCTTTTGAGATCGGAAGAGATGGGGCACTGAGATACCAGGGCCGATTATGTGTGCCTAATGTGGCAGGGTTGCGAGAGAAGATTATGAATGAGATTCATCAATCCCGATATTCCATCCATCCCGGCTCGACAAAGATGTATCATGATGTCAAGGAGCAGTATTGGTGGGATAACATGAAGAAGTCTATTGCAGAATTTGTAGCCCAGTGTCCCAATTGTCAACAAGTAAAGATAGAACATCAGAAACCCGGTGGATTGCTTCAGAATATAGAGATTCCGACCTGGAAATGGGAGGTGATTAATATGGACTTCATTATTGGATTACCTCGCTCTTATCATAAGTTTGACTCCATCTGGGTGATAATTGATCGACTTACAAAATGTGCCCATTTTCTGCCAGTTAAGACAACTTACACGGCTGAAGATTATGCGAAGTTGTATATCAAGGAGATTGTTAGGCTTCATGGTGTGCCGGTATCTATTATATCAGACCGAGGAGCTCAATTTACAGCTAACTTTTGGAGGTCTTTTCAGAAGGGTTTAGGCACACAAGTGAATCTCAGCACTGCATTTCATCCGCAGATTGACGGACAGGCTGAACGTACCATTCATACACTGGAAGATATGTTACGAGCATGTGTTCTGGATTTTAAGGGAAATTGGGATGACCATCTTCCACTCATAGAATTCGCCTACAATAATATCTATCATTCCAGTATTAAAATGGCCCCATATGAGGCACTATACGGGAGAAGATGCAAATCACCAGTTGGATGGTTCGAAGTCGGTGAAACAGAATTATATGGGCCAGATTTGATTCACCAAGATATTGAGAAGGTGAAAGTGATACAGGAGCGATTGAGGACGACACAAAGCAGGCAAAAATCTTATTCCGATGTCCGACGTCGTGATCTGGAGTTTGAGGTTGGTGATTGGGTTTTCCTGAGGATCTCACCAATGAAGGGTATTATGCATTTTGGGAAGAAAGGTAAGCTGAGTCCAAGGTATATCGGGCCGTATAAAATTCTTCGACGGATTGGACAGGTTGCTTATGAGTTAGAATTGCCATCCGAATTGGAATTTGTCCACCCGGTATTCCATGTATCTATGTTGAGGAAATGTATTGGAGACCCTTCTCGAGTCGTCCCTATCAAAGATGTACAAGTTACAGAGGACCTATCATATGAAGAAGTGCCAGTGGCGATATTAGATCGACAAGTCCGCAAGCTGAGAACAAAAGATGTAGCTTCCATCAAAGTATTGTGGAGGAACAAGAATATGGAAGAAATAACATGGGAAGCAGAAGAGGAGATGAAGTCTAAATACCCGTACCTATTCCAGAATGAAGATAACAAGGATGCTGGTGGAACACATGATACATTGGAAGGTGAAATGGCTCTATGAGGTAAGCAATAACTTGAGAATACTCTTCCTTAATACAAAATGGCGATATGCAGATAATGTACATGTCCATAATGCTTTGCATACTCTTGTAAGGCCATACGTTGAGTTAACCGCTTGCAAGTTTGTCCTCTATTTATGGGAGAAACTTGGCCGGAATCCACGATGATTTAAACTCCCCATGAACCCTTACATTCGAGGACGAATGTTCCTAAGGGGGGAGGGTGTTACAACCCATATCCACACGCGTTAGTTCATGCCATATATTAGTTAACATAAATTCAAGAAGGAATTACCTTTGAGATGATAAGAAGTTAATCCTATTGGTCTTAAGTGATACAAGGGTGTATAAGGGTGATTAACAAGTATTAGAAGTTAAACGAATCAAGGATGTTGTAACTCATATTTTTAGGTAAATCTAGCGGTGATTAATACACTCAATAGGTCATGTATTAAGGTATTTTAATCATATAATATCCGTATCATAAGTCTTGAGGTCAAATGAGTTATGAAACAAAAGTTGTCGCAACTTAGGTTCATAATTTTACTTAAACATTAGGTCAAATGTTTCTAAGCTTTTCTCCTAATTTACAAGGAATTACGGGTTTATCTACCCACAAAATTAAATATCAATGAGTCTAGTTTCTAACGCATTAAACTGTTCATTGATACGATCTCGGAGTAGAGAGATATTCACATTTTCGCGAGACTGCGCCAAGCACCTCTCTATGGGGCCCACTAAGGCGGTTTAAGATATTTGGACCTATATAGGATGACTCAAACCCGTTTTAAGTCATTTATTTTCATTATTTTCAGACCTTAGAACCCTAGGAACATCCTCTCAAGGTTCTCTCAAGATTCAAGACCCAAAAAGGGCAAACAACACAAATCAAGTGTCGGGAATTCCGTGGCGCTAGTAAGTCTCTTGTTCTTCTTGTTGTTGCTCATTTTTGTGTTGTTCTAGCTCATGTGGGAGGTTGTTTTAAAGGGTTTATGTTCTTTAAATACTCCCTCATGTTCTTAATATCAATCCTAGGTGATTGCAAGCCTTCTAAAGTGATTCTAGTGCCGAAAAACACTAATTGATCGCTAGTTTCGGTTTCTTGTTGTTGTGGCAGCATTGGAGGGATATTTTATGGAAATTTAAGGTTAAATTGGAGTTTTTATTTCTGTATAAAGGTAATTAACCTCTTACTCTATATGTATTTAAGATTATCCAAGTTGCAGCTAAGCCATTGAAGCTAGAACTTGTGAAATATATATCGAAAGGCTTGGTAGTAATGTTATTGTTTTGTGGACTGTTTTGCGTTGCTGTTGGGCTGCGTATTTTACTACTATTTTGTGGTGTTTTGGAGGAGTAATGGTGTGGATAAAAACCATATATATGTAGGGTTGTGGGCTGATAGTTATTCGTAACATTTTCGGGTCGTTTGACACGACTACGGTGGTCGTCGTATGTATGAAGTGATTAGGCTGTGTGTGGACTATTTTGGGAGGCTCAATATGTTTATTATTGATGTTGTTTGGGCTGTTTTATGATTGTTTTGAATGGTGTGAAGTCATATATATAGGGGAGATGCTGTCCGTTTCATCGTAAAATAGGTTGTGGTCGATACATAATAGTTATGGCGCTTAAATGATAACGATAGTATCGTTACTCTTATTGTAGACTAAGGAGTTGTGACAATTGCATAGCTTGAGATTTGGGCAATATATACAAGGTATATGAGGCTATTCCTTTTCTTCTTTTGCATGACTCCGATTGTATATAATGCAATGAACGAGCTTCCAAGATACCTACTCTTAGAAGCTAGCAGTACTTACATTGTTTCCCTCTTATGGAACGATTGATGTTAATGTTGTTTCTCTTATTCTTATGTTATCAATGTTGTTGGTACTTCCGGATTCTTATAAGGTTCATAGTGAAGAGTTAGTCCTAATAACGTGAACAGAGGATACCGACCTTACGTCACTCCGAAAGGTTTAGAATGTGATTCCATGAGTCGAGCATGCATTATATATATGTATCTATTTTACTCTACCGAGCCGCGCTATAGTCGGCCGGGTACGGCACCTATTGTGCAACCACTGATCAGTTGGGTTTTACCGAGCTCCACGTGGCCGGGTACGATTCTACCGAGCCTTATGATGGCCGGGTATGTTTTTTTTACCGAGCCTATTACGGCCGGGTACGATATGATGATGATGATGCTCACAGAGGCGTATGGTTTAAAAGGTTATGTATTTATGTATATGTATCATATATTTCATGTCAGTAGCCTCAAGAGGTAATCAGATGTTACAGGTTGTATATTCTCTATCCCTGCTTACATTACTGTTCGTATTTATGGTTCCCTACCTTACATACTCAGTACTTTATTCGTACTGACGTCCTTTTGTTTGTGGACGCTGCATGTCGTATTGCAGGTCCTGATAGACAGGCAGGCGTAGCTCCCCCACCACAGTAGGCAGTCCAGTTCAGCGGTGATTGGCGAGATCCCTTCTTCGGACTTGTCGTGGTCTTGGTATGCATTTTTGTTATTGACATTATGGGTATGTCGGGGCCCTGTTCCGGCTATGTTGCAGCACTTATGTTCCTTTAGAGGCTCATAGACAGGTGTCAACTCATGTATAGTTTGGTATGCCTTGTCGGCTTGTTTTTGTTGTATAGTCTTTCATGGTAGCGTGGTAGCTCGTACCATATATATATAGTTTCTTGATTGTCTGGTCATCCCATGTTATGTATGTTCATGCCATCATATTTTATGGTTGGTTGTCCATGATCCATGTCTACCATTTATATTGATCTCATCAGCCCTAAAAGATAATAAAGAAGGTTAGATAAAATGTACGTTGGTGCTCGGCAAGTATGGTCGGGTGCTAGTCATGGCCCTCCAGTTTGGGTCGTGACATCTGGGCTCCTCCTCCAGCCTGAGAGACAGCTGGGGCTACGACAAGCAAGTTTGCCCGGGTGACACTCTCCATAAGGCCCACTAGACAAACCAGAGCATCCTGGAGTATTGGGGTAGCAATAAACCCCTTTGGGACCTGAGCTGGGCCCACCAGAACTACTAGGGCCGGACTGTCATCATCAAAGTCAACTTGAGGCTCCGCCGCTGGTGCGGCTGCTCTAGGCTAAGCTCTGCCCCTGCCTCGGCCTCTAGCACGGCCTCGACCTCGCCCTCGCCTTCTCTTCCTCATGGGAGCTGTTGTTGGGGGCTCGGACTGCTTATCAGTGGATGAAGAAGCGCGTGTCCTCGCCATCTGCGAAAGAACGGAGTAGAAATTCAATAAGCATTGAGAGACCAAACCGCACGACAGGAAGGAATAAATGTGAAGTTTTTCCTAGCTCTATAGCCTCTGGGGGATAAATACAGACGTCTCCGTACCGATCCCTCAGACTCTACTAAGCTTGTTTGTGAACTGCGAGACCCATGTAACCTAGAGCTTTGATACCAACTTGTCACGACCCGGATTTGTCACCCTCAGGAGTCGTGATGGCACCTACTGATGTAAGCTAGGCAACCCAATTATTGAACAAATTACCCTTTTTACCCATTTTATACACTTTAACATTTATAAGACAATAACGTGTAAACAACAGAAATTTAGAATAAGCAGAAGAAAAAGCAATAAAATGTTTGAAATATGAATCTAATACAACCGTTTAAGCCTTAATCCCCCGGAACTGGTGTCACAGTACCAGAGACGATCTAAGAGTGCTAAATACAAAGTCTGAAAATAAAGATGCATTGTTTCTGAATCAAAGAAATGAAACAGGAAATAAAGGATAGAAGAGATGCCAGGGCCTGCGGACGCCTGCAGGTCTACCTTGGATCTCCGCGTGGATTTAAGGTAGCCACCCAATCTATGGTCCCAAAGTTACCCGGGATCTGCATATAGTGCAGAGTATAGTATCAGCACAACCGACCATATGTGCTGGTATGCCTAGACTAACCTCGGCGAATTAGTGACGAGGCTAGGACCAGAGTACCAAATAAACCTGTGCAATTATATAATATACCACGGAAAATAAAAGAGAAATAAACAAGTAAAGTTTGGAGGGGGGTACATGTTGCGGGGGTATATCAACAGTAAATCAAGAGTAACGGCATAAGGACAACTTAGAAATTCACGGCAAAACAATAAGAAACTTGTATCCAATCTATAAATACTTTGTATCTACAATTGTTGCGGCACGATTGATGTGATGGGAAGATGCTTGTTTATGTGTCGGGGTAGTGAATGACTTGAAAAAAGGTTTACTCAGTGCATGATTTGGTATTTTATTTTCGGTGGATGAAAAGCAATTAGACTATAAATGTTCAGGTTTGGGTTGATAAAGTAACGAGACTTGGTATTTTCGACTATGGAGGAATTTTCATCTGCGATGTGTTGTCATCGTTCGTGTTGGATGTGTTAAGGTTCATCGGTGTTATGGTCTTTATCAAAATCTTCCTCGGGATAGGGTAGTGTGAAATAGTGCTGGAAAAGTGGCTATCAGAGATAGAGGAGTGCAACAATTTCATAATTGAATGGGTATTTCTATTGTTGACGGCTCAAGGAAGATGATCTTTGGAGGAGTTTAAAGTTGGTAGCGATCTATTAGTTCAAGTGCTACAGAGATGGATTTTTACTTAAGGCAATAATGGGGCAGTGAAGGATGAGGAAGGACATCTAAGTGTGAGAAATAGGAGTCGAGTAGTTGCTTAAAGGAGTGAGTTTAACCAAAGTGGGAGAGCGGCAGAGTAGCATATGGGTTCTGTGGTAGGATGACTACACGCCTTGAGAAAGTTTAGAGTGATTTGGGATTCATAGTGGACAGTGACTAGGTCTATGGAATTAATTTGGAATATTGGCTATTATACAGGGGAGAGTAGATACGACGGAAAGGAGTTGCCTGATAGGAAGAATACAACTTGACTTAGGATGGGAATGTACTATCGCACCTTTTAGTTAATATCCATGAGGAGTGAGCAGACTTGTACAGCTGTTGAACGAGCACGGGCTCAGGATGGTTTAAGGATTTCATAGTAAGAGTAATCAGTGTAGCGTCATTGGAAGATGTCGGCATGTAATTTCCACATATAGGTTAT
The DNA here is from genome assembly GCF_000393655.2 of Nicotiana sylvestris. NCBI lineage: Eukaryota > Viridiplantae > Streptophyta > Magnoliopsida > Solanales > Solanaceae > Nicotiana > Nicotiana sylvestris. The sequence goes on along the minus strand of NC_091060.1, from coordinate 160,721,844 downwards.
CTCTTATGAGTAGGTTAGCGGTCGTGTGGTGTTGACGAAGCTTCTACAAAGGATTCTACCGACTATCCGGTAAGAGGTTGGATATGTAATTGTGGTTAGTGATTCAGAGGGTTCATAAAATGTTAAAAGAAGGATTTCGAGGAACTTGGTGGGTTCATTGTGCAAGATCACGTCGATGGGGGATAAGGAATCTTGGTCGGTTCCAGAGTTATGTAATGGTAGCTTCAAGCTAAGTGGGAGAGCTCCGTATGATTGGATTGCATGGTTGTCTACTTGTGGGGTTTCTTGTTATCTGCATATTGGTGGGTTATTACAACTAAGGAAAGAGGACATCAGTGGTGATTTGAGCAAAGGTTTTGAGGAATGTGTGTTGTAATGGGCCTTATTAATTTATTTTCAGGCTTTAGGAAGACTTAGGATTTATGCTTCGTGTATAAGTGATTTACAAGAAAGGTGATTCGGCCAGATGTCTCTTTGAGAGGGTGTTCATGTGCTAGCAGAGCCTTGGAGTTGATTATATTTGGGACCAAGTCAGAATGGGTGACTCTCAACAACGGTCTTAGTGGATTCAAAAGTTAAAGTTCGGTGCCTAAGGATTTTGAGCCCATAGTATGGTTAAGTATCGAGCTTTTGCAGCAGATTAGGAAAAGGGGCTTGGAGTGTTCTAGAGTTGGCTTCCATTATTCACGCGTTGAATATTTGGAGGCATTATTTGTATGGTGTGTCTTGTGAGGTATTTACTGATCATCGTAGCCTCCAGCACTGGTTTAAACAGAAGGATCTCAATTTGAGGCAGCGGAGATGGTTGGAGCTACTAAAGGACTATGATATCACTATCTTGTATCATCCGGGGAAGGCCAATGTAGTGGGCGATACTTTGAGTAGGAAGGTGGTGAGTATGGGTAGTTTGGCGTATATTCATGTTAGGGAGAGACCTCTTGCACTTGATGTTCAGGCCTTGGCCAATCGGCTTGTGAGATTGGATATTTCGGAGCCCAATCGAGTCGTAGCTTGTGTGGTTTCTTGGTCTTCCTTATTTGATCGCATCAGATAGCGCCAGTATGATGATCCTCATTTGCTTGTCCTTAAGGACAGAGTTCAGCACGACAATGCCCGAGATGTGACTATTGGTGACGATGGGGTATTGAGGATGCAGGGCCGGATATGTGTGCCCAATGTAGATGGGTTCGGGAGTTGATTTTGGATGAGGCCCATAGCTCGTGGTATTCCATCCATCCGGGTGCTGTGAAGATGTATCAGGATTTGAGATAACATTATTGGTGGAGGAGAATGAAGAAGGATATTGTGGGATTTGTAGCTCGGTGTCTCAATTGTCAGTAGGTGAAATATGAGCATTAGAGACTGGGTGGCTTGCTTCAGCAGATGGATATTCCATAGTGGACGTGGCAGAGGATCACCATTGATTTTGTAGTTGGACTCCTACGGACTTTGAAGAAGTTCGATGCTATTTATGTGATTGTGGATCGGCTGACCAAGTTCGCGCACTTCATTCCTGTGTGTACTACTTATTCTTCAGAGTGGTTGGCAGAGATCTATATCCGAGAGATTGTTCACTTGCATGGTGTCCCAGTTTCCATCATTTCAAATAGAGGTACTCAGTTTAATTCACATTTTTGGAGGGTTGTGCAGAGAGACTTGGGTACTTAGGTTGAGTTGAGCACAACTTTTCACCCTCAGACGGACAGGCAGTCCGATGCACTATTCAGATATTGGAGGACATGTTGCGCACTTGTGTCCTTGATTTTGGAGGGTCATGGGATCAGTTTCTACCTCTTGCAGAGTTTGCTTATAACAACAGTTATCAGTTGAGTATTCAAATGGCTCCATATGAGGCTTTATATGGGAGACAGTGTAGATCTCCAGTTGGTTGGTTTGAGTCGGGTAAGGCTAGGCTCTTGGGTACAAACTTAGTACAAGATGTTTTGGACAAGGTGAAGGTGATTCGGGAGCGGCTTCGCATAGCGCAGTCAAGACAGAAGAGTTATGCTCACAAGAAGGTTCGTGATGTGTCTTACATTTTTTGGGAGAAGGTCCTACTGAAGGTTTCACCCATGAAGGGTGTTATGAGATTTGGGAAGAAAGGTAAATTGAGTCCTCGGTTCATTGGGTATTTTGAGGTGCTTCGGAGGATTGGGGATATGGCCTATGAGCTTGCCGTGCCACCCAGCTTGTCGAGTGTGCATATGGTATTTCATGTTTCTATGCTCCAAAAGTATATTAGCGATCCATCTCATGTTTTGGATTTCAGCATGGTTCAGTTAGACGGTGATTTGACTTATGGTGTGGAGCCAGTAGCTATTTTGGAGCGTCAGGTTCGAAAGCTAAGATCAAAGGATATAGCTTCAGTGAAAGTGTTGTGAAGAGGTCGGCCCATGAAGGAGGCTACCTAGGAAACCGAGCAGGAGATGCGGTGCAGATATCCTAACCTATTTGAGGATTCAGGTATATTTCTTGAATCGTTCGAGGACGAACGTTTGTTTAAGAGGGGGAGGATGTAACGACCTGGCCAGCCGTTTCATGAGTTACCGCTCTGTTTCCCCCTATTTATGCATCTTTATGTCTTGTTCAGCTGTATTATGTGGTATTAGGTTGGTTGGTTCGGGTTCTGCATGGCTTTGGAGAGGTATGAGACACATAGTCTTTTTTAAGTAAGCTTAATTAGAAAAGTCAACTGGATGTTGAGTTATCAGTAGAAGGTCTCGGATGTAAATTCTGATGGTTCGAATGGCTTCATTAGGTAATTTGGGACTTAGGAGCGTGATCGAAATGTATTTTGGAGGCCCGTGGTAGATTTAAGCTTGAATTGGCGAAATTGGAATTTTGCCATTTTCTAGTTGGTAATGGGAATTTTGATATCGGGGTCGGAATGGAATTTCGGAAATTAGAGTAGGTCCGTTGTATCATTTGTGACATGTGTGCCAAATTTCAGGTCATTCGGATGACGTTTGATAGACTTTTTGATCGTTTGCGGGATTCGGAAGTTTTGGAATCCTTAGGCTTGAATCCGAGGGTGATTTGGTGTTTTGGCATTGTTTTGAGTGTTTTGAGTGTTGGTACAAGTTTGAATAGTGGTATATGACTTGTTTGTAATTTTGTTTGAGTTCCCGGGGACCTCGGGATGGATTCGGAAGGTTGACAGAAGGTTTGGAATTTGAGTGGAGTTGTAGAATTTGTCTACTTCTGTTGTTTCCGCAACTGCGGATTGGGGATTGCAGGTGCGACGTCGTAGATGTAGAGGAGGTCATAGAAGAGAATTTGGGTCAGTTGGAGCTTGGCTGCAGATGAGGTGCGTTGGGCGCATCTGCGGGACCGCAGGTGCGGTTCCTGGACGCAGATGCGGACCTGAGAGAATTAATGAAGAACCGCAGATGCAGTTGTCTTGATCGCAGGTGCGGTCCTCAGAAGCGCGATTTAGGCCGCAGTTGCGGAATCCCTGGGCTAGAAACTATATTAGCCTTCCTTCGCGATTTTCAGCTTTGTTTCACCATTTTTAGGCATATTTAGAGTTTTTTGGGAAGATTTGAAGAGGGATTCAAGGGATAACCCTTAGAGGTAAGATTTTTGAACCCAATACTCAATTCTATGGAATTATTTCACTGATTCAGCTTGAAATTATTGGAAATTAAGGGTTAAAAATTGGGAATTAGAGCTTGGTATTGGAGAGTTTCCATTGAGGGTTTGAAGGGCTATTTGAGGTCCGATTTTGATGTTCTTAGTATGTATAGACTCGTGGGAGGATAAAGATTTTAGTGATGTGATTTTTATTAAATTCCGAGACGTGGGCGCGAGGGTCGAGTATGGCCAATTTCGGGATTTTTGAGTTAATTTAATTATTTTCGCTTGGGCTTCGTTCCTTTAGCGCGTATTGATGGTATGATACTGATTTTGGTTAGATTTGGAGCATTCAGAGGTCGAGTCGAGAGGCAAAGGCATCGCGGGCTAGAGTTTGGATCAGATTAAGGTTAGTAATGATTGTAAATGTTATCCTAAGGGTATGAAACATCGGATCTCACATCGTTGTACTACTTTGAGGTGACGCACATGCTAGATGATGAGCATGGGGTCGTGCACCATTGGGGATTATGAATTGGTCCATCCCGTACGGCTGTTAAGTCACGTATTTGATTAAAAACTATTTTATCCCATTGTGTTTTGGAAAGTATTTCCATGTTTAGGGCTGAATGCCATATTTGGGCCTCGTGCCAACTGTTTTGGACCCTTAAAGGCCTCTTCCTACTATTCCTCACTATTTTGACTTAATATTTGTACTCAGTCATGCTGTGTTCTACTATTTTCATAAATCAGCCATATTTACTCTGTTGTGATATTATGATATTTTGGGCTGAGCATCATGTTTTACTGTTGTAGTGCTATGACATGGAATTACCTGTTTTCTTACTACTCAACTGTTTTTACTTTTATTACGTACTAAGATGGCGTACTCACATTACTCCCTGCACATTGTGTGCAGATTTAGGAGTCTCAGGACGCGATAATGAGTGTTGATCAGTCTTCCAGCAGGTCTCCGGAGTTGACTAGGTAGTTGGTTAGCATTCGCAACCATGTGCTTCTCCTTCTCATCTTGCTCAGATTGTCTTAGTATTTTATTTTCTGACTATGTTGTCTTTTTCTTGTTCCTTGACGAGTTTGTAGTTGCTCATGACTGGTGATACCCCGATGTCGGGCTTGTGTTATATTTCTGCACTACTTATTTAAACTTATATTATGGGATTTTAGTTAATTAATGGCTTAAAATGAATTCTTATGATTTTTGTTGATCGGTTTGGGTTTTTGTCGGCTGGCCTAGTTTCACTATAGGCGCCATCACGACCAGGTCAGTTTTAGGGTCGTGGCACATGGTATATGCGGTAAGTTATGTAGGGTTTAGATTTGCATGTGTAAGGTCACAATTCAATTTTGAAAGGAAGGTCATAAATTCTTAGGTAGCATGGATAGTTTTAGATGACTAGGTAAATGATATTACTAATTGGTGTGACTTGATGAGGGTATACATATCAGAAAGGGCAATGTGTTTGAGTTAAGGATACTTCAGTGGTATTGCGACACTCTCTTGTTTGATCGACTGCTGATATTCAAGTTTGCTTGGTGGCACCTAAGAATTATAGGAGTACCCCTCGTCGAATGATCGAGTAATAGAGGTATGTTAGATGTACGGGCGGTGGAGTTGGGATCCTATATGGAGATTCACATGCTTTATGGATTTGGAGACTGGGAGTTCTCATAAATAGGTTATTTCGTGGTTATGGATTGTGAGGATGTGGGCAAAGCTAGTCAGATGTTAGTATGTGCCATGATTCAGTCATTGTGAACTTTTAGAGAGTTATTTATTTATTATGGGTGACCAGAGTTGATTTGGGGTTCATTGGTAGGCCAATATGGATGTGTGTTCTGCATCGAGTCGGATATGTTGACTCCAGACTGCTATTGTTGAGGAAGGTGTCATTCGATTGTTGATAAGCTTATTCGTGCCCCGAGATTTGTCTGTGAGTTACTCTTGTAAGCTACGCGGGTTGTGATTTGTTGATTTTATGCACAAATAATATGGTTCTATTTGGGATTTATAGTGGAGTTTGAGTGAGACGAGTATTTGGGTATTGCATTATTGATTGCGCATCGGATATGTTCTTTCAAGCTGGTATGGCATTGTGTCAATTGCTTCTCCATGGTTATGGTGATTCACTTTTGGTACTAGGCATCAAATTGCACGTGGTTGTTGATTTTGAGCATGGTGGTTTGAAGTGTCTCATGTGGACCAGTGTTTGGATAGAGTCGTGCATTGCAACGAAGTTATGTGGAGGTATAATTCTTCGGTTTAGACTCGTGTGTTCTGGTTCTACAGTGTGTGATGGGTTCTTAGCATCGTGATGTGGTGGTACTGGTGAGCTTGCGGTACATCTCTGTCATTTGAGTTATTTTCCCTTATTTGAGTACATTTGGATCGTTGCTTATTGGTGCGCGGATTGCACGAGGTGTGGCTTTAGATGGTTTTGATGTGTCATGTCACTAGAGTAGTCGTGTTGGATGAGATGAGGTTATTGGACCTAGGATGAATACTATCGGATTCGATTTCATCATGTTGGAAGGATAATATCGAAATTCAGCTTAGAAATTTACGATAGTCGTTGCCAAAGGATAGGGAACTCCATGACTGGTTGACCTGAGGAATGGTTATGATTTCTGCATGTTTCTTTCATCATTAGCAGTATACGAAAGTGTTGGAATGAGGCTTTATTTGATAAGAGGTTTATTACCGGTATTGGGTTGTATGAGCAGCTATTGTGATTAGAAGTTATCGCTATGAGTGTTTGAGTTGTGTGGTATATCATGTGATTTCATCTTGAGTTGTGGTTATGGCTTGATACATCGTGTTCAGACTTATTCAGTGTGTAGATGTGAGATTATGATACTATGGATAATTTCAAAAGTGGAAATTTGGTTCTAAGGTTATGGGCTAGGGTGAATTGTGAAATTTCAGTTATGTTGTGCTATCGGACCTATATGGGATCGGATGACGTGGGATCACCCCCAGGAATGTGCATAGTGAGATTTTACAACGATTTGATGGCTTTTGGAACAACGTTGGGCACGTTAGAGGATGAACGTATGTTTAAGTTAGGAGGATGTAACGACCCGACCGGTCGTTTTGAGCATTTGCATTTCGCTCGCCAGTTCTCGGGCATGAGTAGCCTCGTATGATATATTATGACTTATGTAAATCGTCGGTTTCGATTTTCAAGTTAATCGGAACAGATATGGGAGAATGATTCTCAACTTGAAGCTTTAAATTTGAAAGGGTTGACCAAGTTTTAACCTTTTAGTATTTGACCTCGGATTTGAATTTTGATGATTCTGTTAGCTCCTTCAGGTAATTTTGGACTTAGGAGCGCGTTCAGATTGTGTTTTGAAGGTTTGTGGTAGAATTAGGCTTGAATTGGCGAAATTGTAAATTTGGCGATTTCCGATCGGCAATGGAAATTTTGATATCAGAGTTGAAATAGAATTATGGGAGTTGGAATAGGTTCGTAATGTCATTTTTGACGCGTGTGCAAAATTGGAGGTTATTCGAACAAGGTTTGACGGGTTTCGGCATAAGTTGCGGAAGTTTGAGGTTCCAAGTTCATTAAGCTTGAGTTGGTGTGCGATTCATGTTTTTGTTATTGTTTGATGTGATTCGAGAGCTTGATTGAGTTTGTATGGTATTTTAGGACTTGAGAGGTTCCGGAGGCCTCGTGTGTGTTTCGGGGTGAGTTTTGAGCGAGCTCAGGCATTTTGGCACTTTAATATTGTTCCTGATCATGGGGGCATGGACGCACATTTTTGAGTGCCGTAGCACTTGAAAAATCGCGGACCGCGACAGAATTTTGCGAATAACACAATTTTGTCTGCGGTCGCGCTCCTGGAGAATCTGCAGGTTCGTTGGTCCCACTTCGAAAGCCTATATTGTTTGATCTACAAGGAACTTTGAGTTGATTCAAAACTAAAAGTTGTATATCTTCGTGTCTAGTTTTCAGAAAGGTAAAGAAATCATCATTTGGACATCTGTAGAGAAAGTTACGGTGAAAATACTGAGGCATGTCACTGCAGCCTCCAAAAGTGCAGTCGCACCACTTTTTCGCGACCGCAAGGGCTTGGATTTTCGTGGCCGCGCCTGGATTTTTGCGGACCGCATAGTGTAGACCATAAGGTGCACTATATATACGGGATTTAGGGTATTATTTTACATTTTGTACCTAGGGAGCTCGGTTGTGGTGATTTTTCGAGGATTTTTCAAGAAATTCATCGGGTTATGTGATTCTAACTCAGATTGGTTAATATACATGAATATATCACTGATTTCATTATTTGATTAGTACTTTGTGGTGGAAATTTGGGGGAAATTGTGGTAATTTCATAAAATAAATTTTTGAGATTTGAATGTCGATTTGGAGTCGGATTTGGCTGAAACTAGTATGGCTAGTCTCGTAATTGAATGGGTTGTCGGATTTTGTGACTTTGTTCGGATTTCAAAACATGGGCCCGGGGCATGACTTTTGAGTTGACTTTTTGAATTTTGGCCCAAAGTTTAGCATTTTTTATGGGATTGATTCCTTTAGCTCATGTTAATTGTATCGAATTGTTTGTGGCTAGATTCGAGGCCTTTGGAGGTTGGTTCGAAAGGCAAGGGCATCGCGGATTAGGAATTTGATCGATTTGAGGTAAGTAATGATTGTAAATCTTGTCCTAAGGGTATGAAGTCCTGGATTTCACATCGCTTTAGTATTGTGAGGTGACGCATATGCTAGGTGACGGGCGTGCGGGCATGCACTGTTGGGGATTGTGACTTCGTCCGTCCCATAGCAACTATTAAGTTGCGTATTTGACTGAAAACTATTTGATACTTATGTGCTTTAGAAAGAATTTCTATGATTTGGGTTGAATGCCATATTTGGGCCTCGTGCCAAAGCTATTTGGACCCTTAGGAGCCTTTTCTTATTATTTCCTCATTGTATTGATTTAAGATGTGTACCCAGTCATGCTATATTTTACTGATTTCATAACTCAATCTTTATTACTCCGGTTTTGATGCATAAAATGATATTTTGGGCTGAGTACCCTGTTTTACTGATAGCTCGGGTGGCTTGAAAGGTTTCTGCCTAAGTCAGGCCAAGGGCTTGTTTTGTGAGGATATTATGGGATCGGATTGCACGCCGCAATAGGTTGTTACTGATTCATGATATTGTGAGGCCGAGGGCCTGATTGATTTATGCCACGAGGTGGCTTGTTGTTATGAGGCCGAGGGCCTTATTGATTTACGCCACGAGGTGGCTTGTTAAGCGCTCGGGCTGTAGAAGCCCATCCAGAGTCTGCACACCCCCAGTGAGCGCGGGTACCCTGAGTGAGTGATATGATATTTTTGCCCGATGGGCTGTTCTTGATTCATGTTGTGCCCGAGGGGCTGATTACGAGTGATTGTGAGGTATGCCCGAGGGGCTGTATATGAGTGACTGTGAGGTTTGCCCGAGGGGCTGTTTATAATTCATGTTTGCCCGAGGGGTTGTTCACGAGTGATGTTTTGCTCGAGGGGCTATTTATGTTTTTCTTCACTTTTTCTTTAAATTGCATTGAGCCTCTGTTGAAACTGTTGAAAAGCATCTTCAAATGATTTTTACTGAAAACTGGATTTTAACGATATGACTTGACTCATATATTGATTTGAAAACATGTTGTACTTACTGAGATTTCATGATGTGGATTTTATTTGTTTCCTACTGCTCAGTCTCTATTTGCCTTTATTACTTACTGAGTTGGCGTACTCATATTACTCCCTGCACCTTGTGTGCAGATCCAGGAGTTGCTGGACGTGTTAGTGATTGTTGATTTCACCCATCGCAGATCTGTTGGAGTCAGCAATGTAGCTGCATGGCGATCGCAACCCTGCTCTTCTCCCTCCTATCTTTCTATAGATTGGTATTAGTTGTTTTCCATACTGTTCATGTCTTAGTATTATCGGACAGTCCTTGGTAGATGCTCATGACTAGTGACACCCCGATGTCGGGTTTTTTTCCACACTGTTGTTTTGATTTAAATACTTTATGAAGGTTTATTATTAAATAGCTTTGATTTTACCTTAAGAATGAAAATATTGATTGTTTTTTGTAATGTGTCGGCTTGCCTAGTACCACGTTAGGCAATATCATGACCGGGTTGGTTTTGGATTGTGACAATTTTCAACTGAGATAACTCATGTTAGAAGAGCAGTTAGTGTTATTCAAGGAAATAATAGACAATCTAGAATTAAGAAATTTAAGAATAAGTGTACCGAGCATAACCTTAACCCCAGATTCATGCCAGACGAAATTGTTACTAAATACATACTTATTTTTAAAATGTTGCTACAAATATAGATTGCCAATAACTGAAATTGCTAATGCGCATTGTACTGATCCAAACCGTATGTTAACAACTACTACTTGGAAGGACATTAATGATGTTGTTAAATTTTTACTTAAATTTTATAAAGCTACTGTTGAGTTTTCTGGAGCATATTACCCTATTGTTACTATGGCTTTAGTACATATAGCTGAAATTTCTTTTGTACTCTCTAAATTTAAGAAGAAAGAAAAATATAAGTCTGCTATTGAAAAAATGCAAGCAAAATTCAAAAAATATTTCTTTTCAATTCCTCTGATTTACTTAAGTGGTGTTGTTTTAAATCCTTCTATTAAGATGTTTGTCACCAATTAATCAATGCTTTATATACTTATATGGAGATTGGACCAACTAAAACCCTAGATATATACTGTTGTATGAACAAGCTAAATAATTATTTACAATAATTATATAATGATTATGCAAATATAGTTGATGGTGATGCTCTTAATGTAGGCAATATTAATCCCACTATATATTGTACCACTTCTATTGCATCTACTACTATGTATGATGATGAAGGCCTTGATGGTTTTAATATTTGGTCTACATTTCCTACGACACAAACCAGTAACAGGAACATTGATGTACTTCAATTCTACTTGCAAAGGCAAAAAGAGCTTTCACTGTTGGGATGGTGACATGAGAATGAAAAGCAATTTCTTATTCTTTCTGCTATGACTCGGGACATGCTGAATGTGCCAATTTCAACTGTTGCATCAAAGAGTGCATTTAGTCAAGCAAGACAATAACTAGGAGACACCCGTCACTCATTGGGAAGCAATGCTTTGGAAGTTTTAGTATGTTTCAGATATTGAATTTTATCGGAACGAAGAAATCAGGGACGTGAAGATGTTGATAGACCGGAAGACGAGGAACTTGGAGATATATTAACACATGGTAACCCATCTGAATTTAACGCTCCAGAAGATAGCCAAGAAGTTCATATTGATTATGAAGAACTTACTAAGGCAATGCAAAACTTTTGAATTTATTCTTTTTTCGTTAATTTACTTGTTTTTGTAAACTTTAATTTGTAAGTTTGAAATAAAAAACCGCTTGCAAATTATAAGTATAATTTTTTTTCCATCTTCATTAAATTGTATTATTTTAAATTCTTAATGAAATATTCAAAATTTCAAATATAAGGATTTTAAAGCCTTTGCATCCTTTATTCAAACACACTTTTAATAAGATTATTTTTTTGATTTATACTTTTACTTTATACTAATATAAATTATGATAGTTATACAAAATACAAAAAAAACTCGGCCTGGCCCCTTGGATCCGTAATCGTTTCGATTCAGATTTTATCCAGATAAGCCCTGACCCGTTAAGGTAAAAATTGCACGGGGCACCCTATTTGATCGCCCCCATTTAACCTATACCCATATTTTTAAAAATATTTAACCTATACCTAATTTTTACAACTTCGCGCTCATTTCTTCCTCTTTTCTTTTCATTGGAAAACTATAGCGTGGAATTATGTATAACGAACATATACATAAAGGAAAAAAGGAAATCTTACTTTTCTTTCTGTACGATGAGGGCAAAACAAATATGTGAAGGAAGAGATCTTCATCGTCTACTGTATACGAATGATATAGCATTGGACCTCCTGATTTTGATGTTGTGATTGCAATTTTCAGCACAATGTGCCTCAAGCCAATGGATCCCACCCTATGACTTGAATATTGCTGGCCTAAGTTTACATAGTAATATAAACTGCAGTGTTACTTGATGAACATAAATGGTGCAATTTATGAAATTTTTCCAAGCTACTGCTACAAACTTAATAAGACCACATCAGGTTTAGGGAAAGCTTCTTTGAGGCAGTAGACCTATAACGAGTTTTGGAGTTTAAATATAGTTCAAAAATCAGCTGAAGTTTAGCAAATATAGAATAAAACTTCAGCTAAAATATGCTAAGTTCAGCAAATAGAGAACAAAATTTTAGCTAGTAGAATGCTTAAGTTCAGCAATTACAAACAAAAACTTCAGCCAACAATAAGTTTACATGAAAAAACTTTAGCTAAAATATGCTGAAGTTCAACAAATAGAGAACAAAACTTTAGCTAGTACGACTATAAGACAAAAACTTCAGCTTATTTTAGTGCTGAAGTTTTTACAAATAAACTAAATAACTTGAGCATCTTCTGCTGAAGTTTTTGAAAAATCTTTATGATAAAACTAATGAATCCAGGACAAAACTTCAACTAAAACATGCTGAAGTTCAGCAAATAGAGAATAAAACTTCAGCTACTAGAATGCTTAAGTTCAGTAATTACAAACAACTTTAGGCCCGTCTACTTGCTGAAGTTTGCTTGATTGCCTTTGCTACTTCAGGCCCGTATGCCTGAAATTTACGCGAAAAATGGGTACGTTTGTAATTTTTTTTGCAAAGCGGGTATAAGTTAAAACGTGACAAAAAAATGGGTATAGATGCAAATCCCCCGTTAAGCCCCGTATAATAAAGAGAAATTTTCATAAAGCACTATCTTTTGGTGGTAATTAGCTATCTATAGATACTATTTGCTATATTACGGATTGTAAATACATTTTCTATTGTTATAAGATGTATTAGATGTATTTAATCTACTATATTCATGAATACCGTAGCAAAAATTGGCGTAAATCAGGGAAGTCCAGCTAATCAGTTGTTGTATTTGAGTGTATTCGACTTTATTCATGGTTGTGATGACCCAAAAGGTCATCACTTGTTTTAAAAATAAATTCTGTGTTCCGAGGCCTTAAAAACATCTTTTAGTATCACCTCGATTTGTATACGCGGTCCGGGTGCGTAGCCGGAAAGCCATTACGTGAAAATCTGTGAAAAATGATGAATTTTGACTTTAAAATAAATTTAAAGTTGACTTCGATCAACATTTTGGGTAAACGGACCCGGACCCGAGATTTGACAGTCCCGGAGGGTCCGTAGGAAATATGGGACTTGGGTTTATGCTCGGAATCGAATTCCAAGGTTCCAAGCCCGAGAAATGAATTTTTAAAGAAAATTATTTTTTGGAATATTTATAAGTTTTAGGAAATGAAATATGCTTAAAATTTGATGGTATCGGGCCCGTATTCTGGTTCTGAAGCTCGGTACAGGTCTTGTATGTTATTTAAGTTGAGTCTGTAAAATTTGGTAAGAAACGGACTTGAAATGACGTGAATCGGACCGTATTTGAGAAAATTGGGAAATTTGAGGTTCTTAAGTGATTTCATGATTTTGATGTTAAATTCATAGTTGTTGATGTTATTTTGACAATTTAATCGCACGAGTAAGTTCATATAATGTTTTTGAGCTAGTATGCATGTTTGGTTTGGAGCCCTGAGGGCTCGAGTGAGTTTCGAATAGGTTTCAGAAGGTTTTAAACTTAGAAAAAGTTGCAGGTTTTCAGTTTCTGGTGCACAAGGATTTTGTGCTTCGCGTTCGCGTGGCTTCACTCGCGAATGCAGAAGGCAATCTCCCTCAGGTAAAAATTTGTTCTTCGCGAACGCGGAGTTTGGGATGCGAACGTGAGGCTGTGGGGGGGAATACCCTACGCGAAAGCGTCCAGGCCCTCGTGAACGCGTAGTGTTAGTGGCCTGGGGGAAGTATTTCACACTTTACCTTACGTGAACGCGGACACCTGACCACGAACGTGATGACTCTGGGAGCTAAAGCTTCGCGAATGCGAGCTTCTGATCTCGAATGCGGTGGTCAGCTGGGCCTGACCTATTGCGAACGCGACAGGCCTATTGCGAACGCGATGAAGGCCTGCCCAGTGATTTTAAAATAGAAGCAAAAACGGGCAGAACCCATTTACTTCATATTTTCGAAATTTGGGAGGATTGAGGCGATTTTCAAAGTATATTTCTTCCCCAAAACATTGGTAAATGATTCTATACCTTTTTCTTTCGATTTCCCATTGCATTTCATCAATTTTCATCCTAAAATCTAGGGTTTTTATAGTAGAAATTAGGAATTTGGATAGAGTTAGGGCTTTTTGATTAATTGGGATTTAGACCTCATTTTGGGGTCGGATTTTGAAACTAATTATATATTTGGGCTCGTAGGTGAATGGGTGATCAGGTTTTGGTTCGAACCTCGAGTTTTGACCAAGCGGGACTGGGGTCAATTTTTTACTTTTTGGAAAAAATAATAAAAACCCTATAATTAAACATTGGATATGAATTCTTTAGCATTTATTGATGTTGTTAAATCAATTTGTACTAGATACGAGTTGTTTGGAGGCGGGTTCTAAAGAAAAAGCGGTGTTTGAGGCTTGAGTTGGTCGTGGAAGTTTGAGGTAAGTGTTTGGTCTAATCTTAGCTTGAGGGATTAGGAGTTGTGTCCGATTTTCTACGTGTTACTTGTTGAGTACAACGTATAGGCATAGTGACGAGTATCTATACGTTGGTGTCAAGCATGACTGTGAGTCTTAAATTGAAATTATTGTGTTCTTAATAAGTACTACGAATGCCTAAGTTGTTGATTCTCTATATTGAGCAAGGATTATGATTGTTCTCGTGGAAATTGCTTATGGTTGGGTATTGGTTCTAGTTGAGGTTTATTTTGTGAAGTTAGATGTTGGAACAAGTTTGGTTATAGCTGATTTTCCCTTGCCGGGACGTATTTACTTATACCGTCGATTCCCTTGCCGGGATAGTATTGTTTCCTTTATTGTTACCTTGCCGGGACTCTCTTTGTGATTGGTGTTGAACTGTATATATGGATCGAGTTGCATGCCGCAACAATATTATATTTGGATCGGGTTGCATGCCGCAACAATATTATGTTTGGATCGGGTTGCACATCACAACAATAATATAATTAGATCGGGTTGCACGCCGCAGCAGTAATAAATGATATGGATTGGGTTACACGCCGCAATATTGTTTTTATGATTTGGATCGGGTTGTATGCCGCAACAAATGATAATAAAAGTGTTTATTGATTGATAACGATTTTCTTATTCTTTTGCTGTGAATTTTAAATTGGTCTTTATGTTTTTCTCTTAAATTACTATTGGTAAATGATACTCCACGCAGCATGTCCCCCTCCTATCTTTAATTGTCTATTTCTATTTATTTTCCGTTGTATATGATATAACTGCATATGTTTATTTGGTAATCTGGTCCGAACCACGTCACTACTTCGCAGGGGTTAGGCCAGGCACTTACCATCACATGGGGTCGATTGTGCTGATACTACACTCTGCACTGTGTGCATATCCCGGAGTGGCAGCTTTTGGACCATAGCTTTAGGTAACTGCCTTCAGTCCAGTCGGAGATTTCGAGGTAGTCCTGCAGGCGTCCGCAGGCCCCAGCGTTCTCTTCCATCTTTATATTCTGTTTTCATTTACTTCAGAGACAAATTGTATTTTTCTTTCCAGACATTTGTTTGTAGTATTCGTAGATGGTCCGTGATATTATGAAACCAGTTCCGGGTAGAGATGCACTTGGTATTGTCGTACTTATTTTTGGCTAAGTTATCAAATTATGTCTTCCGCATGTCTTTAATTATTGTTAATATTTCATTGTTGATCGTCTATTGTTTTAAATTGTTAAAAAGGGCTAGATAAAAGAGTTAGTGAATCTATAATACTCGGCTTGCCTAACTTTCACAAGTATGTGCCATCACGACTCCCGAGGGTGGGAAACCCAGGTCGTGATAAGTTGGTATCAGAGCTCTAGGTTACATAGGTCTTATAATTCACGGACAAGCTTAGTAGAGTCTGAGGGATTGGTACGGAGATGTCTGTATTTATCCCTAGAGGCTATAGAGGTAGGAAAAACTTTACATTTATTCTTTCCTGTCGTGCGGTTTGGTTACTCAATGCTAATTGAATTTTTACTTTGTTCTTTCGCAGATAGCGAGAACACGTGCTTCCTCATCCACTTATCAACAGCCCGAGCCCCCAGTAGCAGCTCCCACGAGGGGCAGAGGGCGAGGCCAAGGCTGTGCTAGAGGCCGAGGTAGGGGAAGAGCTCAGCCTAGAGCAACAGCACTAGCGGCGGAGCCTCAGGTTGACTTTGTTGATGAGGTTCAGGCCCAGACAGTTCCAGTGGGCCCAGCTCAGGTCCCAGAGGGGTTTATTGCTACCCTAATACTCCAGGATGCTCTGGTCTGTCTAGTGGGCCTTATGGAGAGTGTTACCCGAGCAGGCTTGCTTCCTGTAGCACTGTGAGCACGTGATTTTTGCCCTAAATATGAATAATTCCCAAAAATTCAAAAAAAATGATTTTCCTTTATCTTTACAATTCTTGTGATTTTTTTGGTGTCATTTCGTGTTAATTTTTTGCATTTTATTGGTGCATGTTGATTCATATAAAACACAAAAATATGCATTCGCATTTAGGATATAATTTCATATTTTTAGGGCCGATTAGGGGTTAGTTTGTTTAGAACCAAACGTGAAAATTACAAAATAGCTCACTTTCGCATTTTAATTATGTTAATCGTAAATTTGGCGTAAAATAGGTTTTTAATAATTTTAGAATTTAATTAGTCTAGTTTTGAAATATATTAGGACTTTATTTTAATTATTGCAGTTATACAAAATCAAAATATATATATATATATATATATATATATATATATATATATATATATATATATATAATAACAATAAAAACACAAAATACAAAGAGGGAATAAACAAGAACAAATCGGGTTTATTTAAACCCAAACTTCAGCCCAAATCAGCTTCCGACTCAGGCCCAAAACCCTCTTCCCATCCGGTCCAATTCGATAAATTCAAATGACGTCGTTTGGCGTCGATTAATCCAAGTCGTCGAGGTCCCATGATCTAACGGCCAGGAAGCCCCACTCCCACACTATATAATTGTCCAAACCTTACCCCCCCCCACCCCGGTCCTTCACCTTCCTCACCCTACCTCTCTGTGCAAACCCTAATCCCAGTCACCCCAAAATCCTCGCCGGCGGCGAGTGCAACTTACCGTTCAAACCCAAATTAACACCATAGATCCCCCATGAATCCCTCTTTCCATTCCCGCTATTGGTTTCTCTCAAATATTGCCGGAGTTCCTCGAATCTCCGTTTGAAGTTTTCCGGCCAAGTCGCAAGTTCATCCAAACCAGCCCAAAATCATACCACACCATCCCCAGACTTCCCTCAACCCAAATCCATGACCATCTTCCTTCGAATCCCGGGGGAGCGGCTCGAATCTCAGATCTAAGAATTTCTGGCCAAAACCCTAACCCAAAATCTTTGTGATTTCAGACCGTAATATCCTTAACCATGCGTTCTCTTGTAGAAAAACACATAGTTAGGGATGTTACGTGTCAAAAATCCTAAAAGATTCGGACGTCGATGGCTGACCGGCGTTTCTCTTGGCATCAGTGAGCTCTCGTTTTCCTCTCTTCTGTTTGCTTCTATTCTAATACTGGCTAGTGTCCAAAGTTTTTGTCAACTCCGTCTGGATTCCATGTTTTGATTTATGGCTTGATTCTAATTTATTTTGTTCTTGGCATATTAGTTTACTCTATTTCGATTCAAGAAGTTAGTTTAGGTTTTGATTAGTTTAAGTATAATCAGAATAATTGTTCTTCACTTTAGTTTGCTAATGGTAAGTCAATGGTAATGTGTTTTGTTGATAATTGGTCATTGGTTAAGCGGGTTTTGATCGGGATTGATTTCAGTTAGTATTAGTTGATCATTCAATTTTAGTGTTAATTGGTGTAGTGTTTAAAATATGTGTATTGGATATAGCTGAGTAAGTCATTTGTTAATTAACTTTAGTTAAGTTTAGCTAGGGTGAGGGGATTGGGATTAGTTAACCTTAGTCTATAGTTTTCAGACTATTGGAAGGGCATTTTAGGCATAGAAAGGGGCAGTTTCTTTAGGAATAGTAATTTCAAAGTAGGGGTAAGGGTAGTATAGGTATTTTGGGGGGGGGGGTAGAAGAGCATCCTAGGGCCTTCTAGAAGGGTACTTTAGTGTAGATATTAGCATAATAGAGGTATTTACTTGTTGAGCAAGTCAAAATAAAGGGACAAAACTGAAATAAGGGAGGGGCTAAAAGAGAAACCTAAAATCTGATTCACCTTCTTGTGTCACCTATAAAAAGGGCATCAAGTGCCTTGAGGAAGGGTCTTCTTTTCTCAGCCAATTTTGGACTCAAAAACAGTTCCCTGCCACTAGCCTATTTCCAGTAATTCTTAAGTTCCAAGTCTGTTAGCTACCACTACTGATTTGAATGGTTTTATCCAGTTGGATTGGATTTCGAATGTTGACTGAAAATTGGTAGACATTTGCTGGTTAATTATTAGAGATTTTGGTCTGGTTTTGAGATTGATTTGAGTATTGCTCTTTCATTTTTGTTTGATTTCAAACTACTCTGGGTTTAAACTTACATCTCTGGGGTTGTGCATTGCATATTTGTTGGTTTGGTATTGTCACTGCCGCTGCTGACCTTCATTTCCTCTGTTGAAACTCCATTCTCAGGTACACACTCGATCATTGTATTGGCCCAGCTTGGAAATTGAGATATTGAAATAGAATTGGCCTTCCATTTGCCATCAGAAGTTTATATGTTCGATTATTTTAGCAAAAGTAGTTAATAATTGTTTAATATCATTTGATTTTGCTTTGGGTGTGTTCCTTATGCCTAGTTGGACTGTATAAATGTTCTGTTAATTATAGATGAACTAGTGGTTGGACTATATGAATGTTCGAGTCATTGGTATTAGTTTAAACTTTCTCAATACACTCACACTTGTGACTGTCACCTTTTTGTTATTCGTAGTGTCATAGAAAAATTAATTCAATTGTTTTTTTACATAACAAATTCAGTGCTTTCAATTACTTAATGAATTTAGTAGGATAATTTAGTACCAAATTGGAGGTTGAGTGGTCAGTGCTCTACTGCAATCATGTTGAGCAACTTGAAGGAAATGTCTTTGATAATCTGTCTGTGTTAAATTCAAATGAGACGCTCTGCAGGCGTTGTTTAGGATTCGATGCTATTCTGGGCATCACAATGGCATGGGCTATCTACGCCGGCTGGGGAATCTAACTTATGTCCTTGATTAAAAGCAGGCTCGTGGTTCTACTTAAGTGGACGTTTTCCGTTTGGGCCACCCTTTGGCCCATGGGGTTTATCAATTTGAGCCCGTTTCAAAAATAGCAATTCAAGGTTCGAATGATAAAATTTGGGTTTTGAGTTAGGTAGCTGGTTCAAGCTAAAAGGTGTGTCCTTTTGTTTGGACCCGGACTTGAACTCGAGACCCGGACTTTGATGTTAACCAATTAGGATCTTTCCTTTTTCTTTTAGAAACAAAAACAAAAAATAGAAAATAGTCGCTCTTAGGTTTACCCTTTGAAATGAAATGAGACGAGCCTCACTCAAGAAAACACAAAATGCGGGGCCCTCAATAATTGGTTATTGAAATACTTAGAAATTCGGGACGGGCCGTTTAGCGAATTTCGCGGCCTTCCCAAAAGATAATAATGCGTTAGACCCTTTAGGAGTGTTTCTATTAAAATTACTTTCTTAAACTCGGGTGCGCATTGATGCGACCCAAGTCCAAATCTCAACGCAGTTAGAATGTGTTAATAGCCACAGGTGCATTGATGTGACGTGGTTCGAGACACATTTTCACGACGTTGCAACTCTCGTTAAAAATAAATGATAAATGTGGTTAAAAGTAAAATTGGCACATAGGCTTTTCATGTGATAAAATCCGATAAAAGGTTAAATACAACAATTAAGCGACCGTGCTAGAACCACGGAGCCCGGGAATGCCTAACACCTTCTCCCGGGTTAACAGAATTCCTTACTCGGATTTCTGGTTCGCGAACTGTTAACAGAGTCATACTTTTCCTCGGTTCGGGATTCAACCGGTGACTTGGGAAACCATTAATATCCCAAGTGGCGACTCTGAATCATTAATAATTAAATCACGTTCCGATTGTCCTTTAAATGGAAAAACTCCTTTACGCTCTTGCGAGGGTGTAGGTGAAAAAGGAGGTGCGACAAGCACCAGCCGTCTCTCAGGCTGGAAGAGGAGCCCAGACTCTCGCTACTCAGACTCCGGAGCAGATGGCTCCCCAATTTCAGACTCCAGCAGCTCAGCCAATTGGAGCAGCTCAACCGGGTCTAGTAGCTCAGACCGGTGATGGAGCAGTTATGTTTGCCGATACTTTGTGGAGATTGGATAGGTTCACCAAGCTCTTCACTACTACTTTCAGCAGTGCATCTTCTGAGGATCCCCAGGGTTATCTAGATAGTTGTCATGAGGTTCTCGGGAACATGGGGATAGTGGAGACCAATGGGGTCGACTTTGCTACTTTCCGCTTGTTTGGATCCGCCAAGACTTGGTGGAGAGATTATTGTTTGGCTAGACCAGCCGGATCACCAGCTTTGACTTGGAAGCAGTTTACTCAGCTATTTTTGGAGAAGTTTCTCCCTATTACACAAAGAGAGATTTATCGGAGGCAGTTTGAGCGTCTCCAGCAGGGTTCTATGACCGTTACTCAGTATGAGACCAGATTTATCGACTTAGCCCGTCATGCTCTTATCATACTTTCCACCGAGAGAGAGAGGGTGAGGAGGTTCATTGAGGGACTTATTCAGCCTATTCGACTTCAGATGGCTAAGGAGACAAGGAGTGAGATTTCTTTTCATGAGGCGGCCAATGTGGCAAAAAGACTTGAGATGGTTCTGTCGCAGGGGGGTGGTCAGGGGTCCGACAAGAGGCCTCACCATTCAGGCAGATTCAGTGGTGCCTCGTTTGGAGGCGGGGATTTGTATGGTAGGGGCCATCTATCTAGGCCTTTTCAGTCAGCACTTCAGGTTTCTCACGGCGCTTCAGGTGGCCATGATTCTCACATGCAGTATTCTGATCAGCAGCCCTACAGTGCACCACCAACTACTATCAGTGCATTGCCGCTCCAGAGTTTTTGGGGTGGTTATTCAGTCACTAGGGTTCTCAGTTTCCTCAACCGCAGCATTTAGGTGGGTGCTTTGAGTGCGGTGAGTATGGTCATATCCGGAGGGCTTGTCCGATATTGGTGGGTAATTAGTCGCAGCAGCAAGGTTCCCGTGCTATGGTTCAGGCGCCAGGTGTTCCATCGCCCGCTCCGCCAGCTAAGAGTGGGGGTAGAGGTGCTAGAGGTGAAGGTAAAGGTATTAGAGGTGGAGGTCAGGTAGCTAGAGGTAGAGGGCAGCCAGCAGTAGGCCATCCCAGAGATGTAGTTCAGGGTGGTGGGGCCCAATCCCGATGTTATGCTCTTCCAGCCAGGCCTAAGGCTGAGGCTTCCGATGCCGTTATCACAGGTATTGTTCTGGTTTGTAGTAGAGATGTTTTAGTCCTATTTGATCCAGGGTCTACATACTCTTATGTGTCATCTTATTTTGCACTATATCTGGTCATACCTAGTGAGTGCCCCTATATATATGTCTACATCGGTGGGTGATTCTATTGTGGTAGATCGAGTCCATTGTTCGAGTATAATTGTGGTAGATTTATTACTTCTGGACATGGTTGATTTTGATGTCATATTGGGGATGGGCTGGTTATCACCTTACCACGTTATCTTGGACTGTCATGCCAAGATAGTGACCTTAGCCTTATCGGGTTTACCTTGTTTAGAGTAGAGAGAGACTCTTGGTCATTCTACCCATAGTATTATCTCTTATGTGAAGACTCAGCGTATGGTCGAGAAGGGGTGTTTGGACTATTTGGCATATGTTCGTAATTCTAGTGCCGAGGTTCCTTCTATTGATTTTGTGCCTGTTGTTCGTGAGTTCCCTAAGGTATTGTTTTCAGACCTGCCGAGTATGCCACCCAACAGGGATATTGACTTCTACATTGATTTGGCTCCGGGCACTCAGCCCATTTCTATTCCGTCGTATCATATGTCCCCGCCTGAGTTGAAAGAGTTGAAGGAGCAGTTGTAAGACTTGCTTGAAAAAGGTTTCATTGAACCTAGTGTTTTTCCTTGGGGTGCGCCGGTGTTGTTTGTAAAGAAGAAGGACAAATCGATGAGAATGTGTATAGATTACCAACAGTTGAACAAGGTTACAATTAAGAATAAGTATCCACTGCCGAGGATTGATGATTTGTTTGATCAGCTTCAGGGTGCCTAGGTATTTTAGAAGATTGACTTGAGATCTGGCTGCCATCAGTTGAGGATTAGGGCATATGATGTCCCTTAGACAGTTTTCCGCACTCGATACGGGCATTATGAGTTCTTCGTGATGTCATTTGGGTTGGCAAATGCCCCAGCAGCTTTTATGGATTTGATGAACTGAGTGTTCAGGCCTTACTTGGATTAGTTTGTGATAGTCTTCATTGATGATATTTTAATCTATTCCCGCAGCCGGGAAGAGCACGAGCAACATCTTAGAGTGGTTCTTCAGACTTTGAGGGATAGTTAGTTGTATGCCAAGTTTTCGAAGTGTGAGTTCTAGTTGAGTTCAGTTACATTCTTGGGTCATGTTGTATCAGCAGAGGGTATTCAGGTTGATCCGAAGAAGATAGAGGCAGTCAAGAACTAGCCTAGACCCGCATCAGCTACAGAGATCCGGAGTTTCTTAGATTTGGCAGGCTACTATCGTCGGTTTGTGGAGGGGTTTTCGTCTATTGCAGCCACGATGACCAGGTTTACCTAGAAGGGTGCCCAGTTCAGGTGGTCGGATGAGTGTGAGGCGATTGTTGCGGCGTACAACCCGATCCACATATTATATTGTTGCGGCATGCAACCCGATCCAAATATAACATTGTTGCGGCGTGCAACCCGATCCACATATTATATTGTTGCAGCGTGCAACCTGATCCAAATATAATATTGTTGTGGCGTGCAACTCGATCCACATATAATATTATTGTGGCGTGCAACCCGATCCAAAGATATCATTGTTCTGGCGTGCAACCCGATCCACATATACAATCACCAATAATTATAACAAGAGTCCCGACAAGGGATCAATAAAGAACCACACTATCCCGGCAAGGGAATCGACAGTATAAGTAATATCATTCTGGCAAAGGAGAAACAGCTATAACCAAACTTGTTCCAACATCTAACTACCTCAGCTAACACTAATACTGAGTCATAAGTAATCTCCATGAGAATACTCACGATCTTTGCTCAATACAGGAGAATCATCAACTTAAGCATCCATAGTATTATTTAAGAACACAATAAATTACAATTCAAGACTCACGGTCTTGCTCGACACCAACGTATAGATACTCGTCATCATTCTTATATGCCGTACTCAACAAGAAATAAGTAACAAATAGGACACAACTCCTAATCCCTCAAGCTAAGGTTAGCCCAAACACTTACCTCGAACTTCCACGGCCAACCCAAGTCTCAAACACCGCTTTTCCTTTTGAATTCTGCTCCAAATCAATTGTATCTAGACATAATCGACTTAATAACATCAATAAACGCTAAACAATCCAATTCCAATACTTAATTATAGATTTCCCATCATTCTTTCCAAAAAGTCAAAAATTGACCCCGGGCTCGCTTGGTCAAAATACGAGGTTCGGACAAAAACCCGATCACTCATTAACCCATGAGCCCGAATATATAATTAGTTCTAAAATTCGACCCCAAAACGAGATCTAAATCACAATTATATAAAAAGCCTAACTTTACCCAAATTCCTAATTTTCTACCCTTAAGAACATGATTTAAGCCTACAAATCTAATGTGTGTTAATTTAAATTGAAGAAAATGAGTCTAAGATTACATACCTAAGGATTGGTGGTGAAATCCCCTTTAAAAAATCGCCCAATTTTGAGTTTGGAAGAAGAAGTTATGAAATTCTGATTAAATCCCGATTTGGCTTCTGTTTTAAAATCACTGGACAGGCCTTCATCGCGTTCGTGATAGGCCTGTCGCGTTTGCGAAGATTTGGGCCTAAGTGACCTTAGTGTTCGCTACATTGGACTTGCGTTCGCGGAGCTTTGACTCCTCGAGCCTTCGCGTTCTCGAGCCAGTGGTCGCGTTCGCGTAGCACAAAATTCCCTTCCCCCTCCCCAGGCCCAAAGGCCTTCGCGTTCGCGATAGCAGGTCCGCGTTCGCAAAGGGAAACACCCCCAAGGCTTCACATTTGGGTCATGTGTCTTGTATTCGCGTAGAAGGACATTTCCTTTAGCTTGTCTAACCCTACACTTCGCGAGAGTCCTTCCGCGAACGCGAAAAAGAACACACCAGCTCACCAGATAACTTAAAACCTGCACTCTTTTCCAAGTTCAAAACCTTCCGAAACTAACCCGAGCCCCGGGGCTCCAAACCAAACATGTACACTAACTCAAAAACATCATACGAACTTATCCCTGCGATCAAATTGCCAAAATAACCTCTTAATCAACGAATTTAGCATTGAAATCTAAGAAAATCTTCAAAACTTTCAAAGTAGTAATTTTCACAACTACGGGTCCGAATCACCTCAAACGACTTCCGTTTCTTATCAAATTTCACACACTCATCTTATTCATATATAAAACCTGTCCTGGGCTCCGGAACTAGAATACGGGCCCGATACTATCAAATTCTACATGCATTTCATTTCCAAAACTGATAGAAATTCCCATAAAATAATTTTCTTTAAAAATTCATTTCTCGGACTTGGGACCTCGGAATTAGATTTTGAGTATACGCCCAAGTCCCATATTTTTCCACGGACCCTCCGGGACCGTCAAATCACAGGTTCGGCTCTGTTTACCCAAAATATTGACCGAAGTCAACTTAAATGCATTTTAAGTCAAAATTTCAACATTTTCACAGATTTTCACATAATAGCTTTCTGGCTACGTGCCAGGCTGCCCACACAAATCGAGGTAATGCTGAAAGTAATTTTTAAGGCCTCGAAACGCAGAATTTATTTTAAAAACAAGTGATGACCCAACACTATTGGATTCAAGTTTGTTCCAACGTTAATTATAGGAACATGAATCCTCATGAAATCAATTTGAGTGGTTTAAAGTAATAAAAACTCTCCTAAAGACTTGTTGACTTCAAATTGATGTTCGTATTAAAAGTACCTTTATAAAAGGAAAGATTTAACTTCCTACATATTAGGAGAATATTTAATTTACAATTTTGTCCAATATAAAATCTATTTTAAAAAGTAAAAAAGACGAACGATATATTACTAAGGGTATATATATATAAGGAAGAAAGTTAGCATTATGGTTAAACCAAATTACAAGCTACTATAAAGCCACTTGACAATTTAGGAAAATATTCATAATAATATATGTTTTAAACTGAAAGAGTAAAAAAATTTAAAATGAAAAAATAATAAACAAGATTCTTTTGAATTATAATGGAAAGAAATTGAATATCTATTTATACAGAATAGGAGAAGCAAATCAATAAGCCTTAAACTTTTTAATTGAATCTACTTGTTGTTTATAGTATAGTATCACAAGCATAACAGTATTGTTAAGGTTTAATACAAGTTAATAAGATTTTAGGCATGTATTTGTGATATATTATCTTGGATTTTGTAATAAACAATTTTATTTAGTTATATGAAGACTTGAGCAATTTAATTTAAAGTTCTAAAATGTTTCTACTATTAAAAATTAAGCAGTCTTCTTTCTTTCTATTTGTATAAAGATTTTGTATCTTTTTTTTTTTTACAAACCTCATTATTGTCAAACGAAAATAAAGAATAAAATAAATTTTTTTGAGGCTTCAAAATTTTGGACATAAAGCAAAGGCTTTAATAGCCTCGCCTTTGAGCTGCTCCTGACCCTTATTAATCACCGATGCTTTGGTTCTAACTCCAACGTAACCTAAACCCGCGGGCTGGTAGCCGTAGGTGCTTAATCTTTAATTTTGTCGCAATGTTAAGGTGTACAAATATATATAATTTTATTGTGTTGATATCTTCTTATATAAGTTTGTTAAAAACAGATCATTTGATCTGATCTAAAGGTGATCTTCAGCTGTTAGGTAATCTTCCAAGTTAGTACGATAATTAAGATAAAAACTTTCATGATTGGCCTAAAATTATGCTCCAAATCACTCATGTAGGATGTAGCTGCTACTTTTTATTTTGCCCCCTCTGCCTTTATTAGATGTCCATAAAAAGACTTCTACCCATTCTTGAAAAAGTTAACTCTTCTTTTTGTTTTTCATCCTGTTAAAGAAAGAATAAATTCTTAATCTTTATCCAAGTAATTAAAACATTTGCATAGAAAATGACTTATCACGGAATCTTAGCTGGCCTTTTATGTATAGGAAGCGTCCCTTGTTGAAAATTTATCCACCACTCCCCTATATTCCTAAGGAGACAAAGAAAAAGTATAGCAAAAAAAAAAAAAAAATGCCTTGTTTCATTCCTCGAGGTGTAAGTCACCCAATAACTGAAGAAAAAGTGAAAGGTATGCTCAAGAAATATGATAAGGATAGAGATGGTAAACTTAGCAAGCAAGAACTCAGGTTAGCTTTTAAAGAGATGGGTTTACATTTCTGCCGTTGGAAAGCAGGAAAAGTCCTTCGTTTTGCAGATAAAAATGGTGATGGATATATTAACGAAGATGAGATTACTGAGCTTGTCCAATATGCTTCCAAATGGGGTTTTAGGATCTCTTAGGCTTCTGTATTTTGTTATGTTGTTTGATGCTTTTGTGTTCGTGTTTTGTTTTGTTTGAGGACCAAAGATCCTTGTAATATATAAAAAAAAGAAAGGGTCTTCTGATTGTATATAATATATGTACTACTATATAACTGTCTACATGTTCCATGTTTTCTATGTAACTTTTGTTCTAGTAGCCAAATCATGATATAAGCTATCTTCCACATTTTAATTTCTTTCAGATTAATTATCTGCTCTTCTTTATGAGTCGAGGTATATGGTCGATCTAGATGTTGTTCTACACACCTGAAAAAATATAATTAACCTTATCTTTCAATAAAGCTTTAGGATATGTAGATATATAATTATCCAAGATATTAAACGAGGTCATACTATAATCTTTTTTCTGGAAATTTATGATATTCCAATAAATCAACTTTACTTTTTCACAACCGTGTTAAGTCACGGTTTAGAGAAAGGAGGGTATATAGACTACTTTTAAGCATCTCCCCTCCATACGCTCATCCTAAAGAAATGATAGCCGAGCCATGTCAAAGAGATATAAATAATTGAACCTAGGAGGGGCAAACGGGAGGGTCAAAACGGATATGGTTCGGGTCGAAAACGGGTAATGAAAAAACGGATAAATTATTCGATCCCATCCATATTTAATATGAATAAAAAGGGTTAACTGGCGGATAATATGGATAACCATGACTTCTTGCATATGATTACTTTTGGGAGAATTTTTAGTCTCCCTAGCTTAAGGAACCCCCAATTAGAGGTTTTACTAATGTAAAAATTAGACTCATTGGTTATCCAATTTTCTAAATGGATAATATGGTTCTTATCTATATTTGAATCGTTTTTAACAAATTCAGTATCCAATTCATCTTTTAGTGGATAATTAATATGGGTGATTAACTGCTTTTTTTAACCATTTTGTCACCCCTAATTGAACCTGGTTCTCACTTATCTTCAAAGTCAAACAGCAAAAGTGTATCTTTATATATATATATATATATTATGAAGCAATATCGAATGACAACAATTGGTTGAAGGTTTTGTTTGACTCAAAAGATATCGAAACCTTTTTGAACAAATCACTCAAAGAAGATGAAGGGATAAATTTTAGTCAGACATAATTAATCCCGGATCAAAGAGCTAATAGCATGGATCGTGTATAAGATAAAAGAGATGTAAATGATTATAGCTTTACATTTTCTTCTATAGATTACTTCTTTCCTATCAAGAATACAAGAAGAGAGCTTCGGAGAGAGAAAGGAGGGAGCAGCCCCCCTAATCGAAGGTTTTCCCTTACTACATATAGTCAAGGCACCCTTGGTCTTTGCTTGGTCCGATGCTTGCCTGGCTCCAATGTATCTTTGTCGTCCCTTTAGGCACTGCTCCTTCCGACTCGACGGATGTCGGGAAAAGGGTGTAGAGTGGACTATGTTATCTTTCACTGCCCGGTCTCTTAGGCGGGACGTTGATCCGTTCGGTCGTGACGGTCAGATTTTGACCAATACAGTTAGTCCCTCCATCTGTCGGGGTCATCCTCTATCGGGTTCGGCAGACGGATCATGATCGCTACGAAGTCGAGCAAAATCTGACTTCTTACTTCTCATTCCTTAGCTATATTACTTGAGTTTTTAGGCGGGGTGGTGGCGTTTTTTCGATACCCATGGACCGTTGCGGCGTTTTCGGAACTGAAACGCCGTTTGGCATCAAAGAGTCATTTTGTGGTTACCGCCATTATGACGCATGTTCCTGGGGAACTGAAACATTTCGTGCCCTATCAAATTCGTTCGGCGACTCTTGGGTTCCGTGCTTGGGGGATTTATGTCTCTTATAAATAGAGGGAGCTTATCATTCGATTAACACACTTCTTTACCTTTTGCTTGAAAGAATTCGGCAGATATATTTTCCCTCTGACACTCTAAGTTTTTGTTTGCTTTTAATTAACCGAAAATCTCCATCTTTTCTTCCCATTGTCTTTTTGCTGCCTCATATGTTCAAAATGGCTGGTGATTCCTCTCGCGTCGATCTTCCCGCCATAGTTCCGGCACCAGAAAGTGTTGCTCACGCCACCGGAGGGGTAGATGCGGTGGAAGATGAGGATGTCTCGTCGATGGTTGAGATCCTACCTCGCCATGGGAGAGAGTTGACCGACTTCAGTACTCGCGCCGGGGTAGAACCGGAACCTGTCCACTCCAATATGAGAGAGAGGGACATTACAGAGTTGAAAGAAAGGTGGGGAATCCCTAATTACGTTGATATGCGGCCGGTGGTGGGAAACGACATAGTTCATTTCGACCGCCCCGGGTACTGCGTGTTCTACGCCTACCCCTTTCTTTTTGGGTATACACTTCCTCTTTCTTTGTTGGTGGTGGATTTTTGCCAATTTTACAAGGTATTCCCCGCTCAACTTTCGTCGTATTTGTACAAGTTATTCCTTATGCTGCTTAAGTTCGCGGAACTCGCCGTTCGTAAGGTCACTTTGGGCCATATGCTCGGCATCTTCGCCCCTCAATTTATTCGCAATACGATGATTCACTTGAGTCCTCAAGGGTCGAAGAGTCTGGTGGTGAAGATGGATGACAGGACTAACCGTCGTTTCTACAAGAACTATTTTTACGTGCGGACTGAGCATATTGTGGCGAACCCAATGGGATTCCCTGAGAAGTGGAACTTTGCACGTAAGTTTTTGTATTTTCAGTCGGTGAGATGCCCAACATTTTTCTGTTATGGTAATAAATTTTATTATGTCTTTGCAGTTGAGAAATTGCATCCTCCGCCCGTCGAAGGTATTCACGAATGGGTGAGTGCCTTCCTTCCCTATACAGTGGGGGTTCGCACATGGTCGGCCTTTCATGAAAGGTTCGGACGCAGGTCTCTTACAGGTGAGATGGTGTTTTTGTTTGCTATTCTTCTTCTCTTTTTACTTAGCTCTTATGTGTCGTTTGTCGATGTTAGGGAGAGTGCGGAGAGCAAGGGCTCATCCGTTAGCTTTTCGTCAGCTGGACTCATCTACTCACCCTGTCGCGGAACCCATCGCCCGACCTTCATCGAGCTCTACTTTAGTTGAATCTGCAGCCTTGGTTACTCCTACGAGGGCCACTTCTCAGGTCAAAGTCCCGACCCTCATTGCTCACCCGACGGGTGAATCTTCGTCTACTAGGGAAGAGGAGGGGCCATCGAAGAGACGGTGAGTGCAGTTTAAAACTACGCCCCTAATAGTGATTCATCTAGACTACTTTCCTATGATGGGATCTAGAGAAGGGGTTGTTGTGGATCCCCCTATAGGGACGGAACCAGTTGTTACCTTGGCTCAATTAGAGATTCTCACCATTGTCGGTGGTCAGCAACCTATCGTGGCAGAAGATCAGACTTCTGGGGCCGCCATTATAGTTTCAGACGTACCCTCATCCTCTACAGTTGGTCGTGCTTCCTCTTGGGCTGCCGAAAGAGGGAAAGGCATGGTGGTCGATGATTATGAATTCGAATTGGACCTCGACCCTGATGATGTCAGGATGTTTGAGGAGGGCCTTACTTAATCGGTGGTTCGTGCGAGAGGCTTGGCTCATATTCTTGAGATCCCTTCGGATACCAATCTTTTGGGGGGCAAGGAGGATATGGTATCACAGTTCAGCATGTTATGCTCCGCAGCCGAGAATGCGGCCCTTCAGTCCATTCCTGATGTTGATTTGATGGATGAGGTGGCTGCTATGGCCTTAAGGGTATGTTATGCTTACTTTCGCTTTTCCCTCTCCTTTCTTGATGATATGATTTTGACCCGTCTTTACATTTTTCAGACGTACATGGTGGAAGAAAGCATTCGCAGGGCCAACATTCAGGCCAAGATTTTCTTGAAGATGTTGGAGAAATATTGTCGCTACCGCAACAAATGTCGCGAGATGCATGAGCAGCTGAAGGCAAACACCTTTAATCTTGCTCTTGGTGAGGAGTTGGAGAAAAGGGACCAGGAGTTGATGCAAGCTATCCGCAGCAGGAGTGTGCTTGAGGAGCAGCTTCGAATGAATGACGAGAAGCTCGAGTTGGGCAAGGGAGTCGCCGCAGAATGTGAGCAGCTGCAGGAGAAATTGAGGTCAATGCAGTCGAAGATGGATCAGAACTTGATCAAGGTCGAGGCGATGAGCGTGGAATGGATGGGGAAATTGACTGCGCTGGAGAACAAAGTTGCTGGGTTGGAGAGCATTGAGAGTGCTTGGTCCGTGGCTTTAGCGAGGGCAGCGGCCCTAGAGAACATCATTCGCATCCTCCATCCTGAACAGGAGTCAGAAAGAGCGGTAGCTACCCTTATGGAGGCAAGGCTCGAGGAGCGCATCAGCAAGATTGATCAAGAGGCATCAGTTCTAGGAGATCGGGTCGCAGCACTGGAGGCAGAAAATGGGCGACTGTTGGCTCATATTGAATGTTCCTCCACCGTCGTTCCCCGCCATATGCACGAGCTTTGGGTTTACGCTGAGGCCCAGTGGGATATATATAAGAGTTTGTGGGAGGCGGGTACTGTGACTGAGGCTGCATATGAAGAAGCGCGAGTGAAAGCGTGGGAGGCTTGCTTCAATTGCGTGTATGATGCGGCGATACCTGAAGCCAATGGGGGTACGGATGATGATGAGGGAGGACCTCTTGGAGATGGTGATGGTGATGGCGGTGATGACGCCGAATGAAGAATGTTGTCTTTGCCTATTCTTACTTTCAGTTGGGTTTTTATAGTTGTTTGTCGTTTGTTGTTGTAGTTTCTTTCACCTTCCTTTTTCATTCTTTTTTTTATTGTTGGCTATAGCCTTATTTAAGAAGCGATAGTCCACACAATGACTTTGTATAAAGAAGAGTTTTTCTTCGTTATTTGCCTTGTACTTCACCTTTATTTTCACTGCTTATGGCTTTGGTGCGAGATAGATGCCTGTATGGTGTGTCCCGGTTTTTCTTTCCCTTTATACCTCATAATGGCTTTTGGCCTTTGAAATAATTCGTGTTTCCTCTTAGGCGATGGCCCCTGGCCTCAAAAGGTGTTATTTCGAACTAATCGAAATAGTGACATGTCATCATTCGATCGAGGTCGAACTTTTTTTTGTTGGCGAAAGCCCTTGGCCTTAGGGTGTTATTTCGAACTTATAGATATAACAACCCATCGTCGTTCGATCAAGGTCGAACTCATTTCGTTGGTGAAGTCCCTTGGCCTTAGGGTGTTATTTCGAACTTATCGAAATAATGACCCCGTCATCAGTCTACCGAGGTCGAACTCTTTTCTTTTTGGAGAAGGCCCTTGGCCTTAAAGGGTGTTATTTCAAACTTAACAAAGTAACAATCCGTCGTTGTTCGATCGAGGTCGAGCTCCCTTTGTTGGCTAATGCCCTTGGCCTTAGGGTGTTATTTCGAACTTATCGAAATAGTGACCCGTCATCATTTGATCAAGGTCGAACTCTTTTTTCTTTGGCGAAGGCCCTTGGCCTTAAAGGGTGTTATTTCGAACTTATTGAAATAGCAACCCGTCGTCGTTCGATCGAGGTCGAACTCTTCTCTTTTTGGCGAAGTCCTTTGACCTTAAAGGGTGTTATTTTGAACTTATCGAAATAACAACTTGTGTTGTTCGATCGAGGTCGAACGCTTCTCTTTTTGGCTAAAGCCCTTAGCCTTAAAGGGTGTTATTTCGAACTTATCGAAATAGCAACCCGTCGTCGTTCGATCGAGGTCGAACTCTTTTCTTTTTGGCGAAGGCCCTTGGCCTTATATTTCGAACTTATCGAAACAGCAACCTGTTGTCGTTCAATAGAGGTCGAACTCTTCTCTTTCTGGCAAAGGTTTTTGGCCTTAAAGGGTGTTATTTCGAACTTATCCAAATAGTAACCCGTCATCGTTCGATCGAGGTCGAACTCTTCTCTTTTTGGCGAAGGCCCTTGGCCTTAAAGGGTGTTAATTCGAACTTATCAAAATAGTAACCCGTCGTCAGTCCCAGTTTTTTAAGAGCCAGATATCTTCTAGAAGAGTCCCAGTTAGTTTGACATTGCTCGCAACGGAGGGTGCAACGTCGGAGAATGTGAAATGTGTGAGCACGTGATTTTTGCCCTATATGAATTACTCCCACAAATTCAAAACAAAATAGTTTTTCCCATTATTTGCAATTTTGTTTATTTTTGTAGCATTTTTCGTTAATTGTTTGCATTTGTCTGAGCATGTTAATTTTGTTTAACTAGTGAAAATAAAAAAAAACATGTGTTGAATTTGCATTTTAGGATTTAATTTTACTTTTTGAATTAAGTAGTAAATTAGTTATTTTATAAGAATTGGGAAAATCACAAAAATAGTTATTTTAGCACTTTTAATTTAATTGTTAAACTTTGGTAGTTTTTCTTTTAATTTGGTTTTTAATTAATTGTGTTAATTAGAGTTAATTAATTTAATGTGATAGCATAATGAGATTAGGATTTAATTTAGGTTTATTTTTAGTTTTAAATCAAAAGAAATTAGAAAAATTGAAAAGAGAAGAAAACAAAGGGGTTTTGTATCAGATTTGTTGGGCCTTATTTAAATTCTCAATTTCCAAGCCCAAACCAACCGCCCTCAACCCGTTTAATTCTAGGTCCAACGTTACACCCCAACCCGGTCAGCCTTTTTCAATACCCCAAACGACGTAGCTTTGAGTTCCCGTTTAGAATTTATTCGAGCCCTTCATATCCTCCCATCCAATAGCCAATGGGGTTCACCAAATTCGTATAACATTGTCCGAATTCCCCAAAGACCGCTCAGTTCCCAAACACCCCTTTACTTCATGTCCCTCATCAATAACCCTAACCCGCCGCCCCCTTTCCCTACTGCTTCGAGCCCGGCGGCGATGCCATAGACCACTCCAATCCTCACAAAACTAAAAAACCCAGAACCCTCTCCATCTCCCCCATCCCAAATATCCAACCCGTTACCCTCGAATCAACCTCAAACTCTTTGAATCTGGAAGCTGAGTCTGGCCCCTAGAAGATTCAAAGTCATATTTTAGTCAAGTCTAGTAACATGCAAAATCATGGAGTGCAACTCTTTCAAACTTTGAGGTTTGGACTCAACGAAACTGATGTCGTTCAGTTGTTCTTGACAAAGAACAAGGGATCGACTTAAGTTTGGTTGAGTCTGTTGTCCCCGTCCGGTTTCCATGGTTCGATTTGGTAAGTTCCTACGCTCTTCTTGCATATTTCCTTCTCTCACAGTTTCATTATCCTATTCCTCCCTTTTCTTTAGTTTGGTTGAAATTCGTTTAGAATCTCTGAGTTCAAGTTGTGTTCCGTCTTATGTTTTGTTTTCCTTTTCTTCTTTCTCTTCTTCTTCTTTGTAAAAGCTTGATTCTCTGATTACTTTAGTTCGTTTCTTCAATCCTGTTTTGTTCATTTGGTTCCTTTGTATTAATAGCATAATTACTATTTCATCATCCGTTGTATCACTTAGCTAATACAATTAGTCCCCTAACTTAGTTAAATTCCTGTTATATGTATAAGTTAATTAGTTTATCCACATTCTTTTGTTTTGATTTGTTTTTTAAAAAAAACGTTCTGGTTTCTTCTCTTGGGAATTTTGGGTCAGTTCTTAATTTGGGGATCCTTGTCTGTTTTTAATTGGTTTCTGAAAAATAAAAAAAGTCTAAATAGGATATTATTTGGGTTTGCATACCCATACCAATTTGGTTGGGCCAATTTGGCCCACATTTGGACCCATTCTAGTTTTTGAAAAGTAATTAATCAGGGTTTGAAGGGTATTCTGGGCAATTAGCATAGGGAATATTGTTGTAACAGAAATAGGAAGCTTCATAGAAGCTAACCTTGGGACCTATTTAATTTCTGAAAAATTATACTAGGGACACCTAAGCTAAAATGAAAATTAGAAAAAGGGCAGGGTGCAAATTTGAACTCTTTGAGGCTGCCCTAGTGCCTTGCCTATAAAGGCATCTCTTCTTTCTAATTCAAGGAAGAGGGAAAAAAAGGGATGAAATGGGAGAAAATAAAAAATGGCTGAAATTTCACAAAAAATCACTGTTCTATTGATTTCTGATTTCAGTTCTTGAGGTTTTCAACTTCTGAACCAGTTCTGATTCATCTGGGTTTGAAAGTGGTTTGAATCAAAAGTTGTGGCTTATTTCTTTTGCTGTTGGTTTGCTATTACTGTTTCCTCTTAGTCTCAGGATAATTTTGGTTTTTTTTCTTGCTATTATTCAGGTACACACTTCTTCCTTCTACCTAATGTAAAGCTTGGTTTGGAATCTAAATGGAAATATGGAGCTTTGAGTGGTAGTTATGTTCATAGTTTAGTTTACTTGTTTATTTTTATTTCATTTAGAGGGTTTTGCTTATTGAATATGGACCAGAGATTGGGATTTTGAATATTGTATGCTACATGATAGTTTGGATTGGTATCCATTTTAGCCTAAGCCTTTTAAATATAGTCATTTGGTGTTTCCTGTTTTGCTTTAAGGTTTGGATTTGAACCTGTCAAATATGGTTGATTCAAGATCTTTTGGACTTTTAAATGTGTACTAAGTAAGGTTTTTTTAGTCTGCTATAGCATGGACTTGAATCTTGTATGCAAGTTGGATTGAGTGTTCAATGCCGTAGCTTCTGAGTCTAATTTGCATAATAAGTCTCAATGATAGTGCACGTCTGCCTTCCTATAGTAGAGATCTGGATTTGCTTCTTCACTTTTCTTTAGATCTAGTTTAAATTGATTTCAGGTTTAGTTTAGTTTTTTTTTAGAATCTGAGTCTTGCATCACAGTCTTTTATCACATTGCCTTTTAGAATTCAAGTGAAGCATTTATGTTCTTGAAGAACTACGATTCAAACAATGAGTTATGATTTGACAAGTTACCAAACTTGCTAAGATATGTAAAGTTTTCGTGGTCATTGGCAAGATCACAATCAGAATTCGAACTTCATGCAATAAGTTGTTGATTTATCTTACAAAGTAATGATCATTTGGGATATCGGACGTGGATTTTTATTTTTGTCCAGTATTCAGTTTCTCTTTTCAGAAAAGTAATGATCATTTGGGATATTGTTGAAAGCCATTTTGACCCGTTGTTATACGTTCTTCAAGACTCGATATAGAATCTTGCATTTGTTGATGTCAAGCTTACAAAGATCTGGGCTCTACTGGGCCAGTGTTTATTTTCACGTAAAGAGGCAATATGAGTCTAAGGCAGACTCAGGCCCAAATCACGTTAGAAATTTGGAGATTCAGCTTTAGTTGCTTTACTTAAATAATCAGTGATTCAGAAAATGAAATGTTAGTTTAATTATGAGTGCCATGTAATTTCAGCTGATGGATATTAATGGCTTGTCTATAATTGTTGGCTTGTGAACGTTGGGCCTCAAGCCAGGCCCAAGCAATGCCCTTTAAATAATCCGCCCCTTTCTTTTAAGAGGTATTTTTATTTTAGATCATAATAGGATCTCTACACCATTAATGTTTGGATGTTTAAGCTTCTGTAAATAGTCTGAGGTGAGCCACGTTGAATAGGACATAGTTATGGCCCTCCAAGGTTTAGCTTTGAATTCCTTTTTTTTTTTGGAATTGAGGTGCGTCTTGTCAAACAAAATGATAATTGCACGACCCTCGTTTAATTAATCTTGTTTTGATCCTTAGAATTCGAGGCGTGCCACCTAGTGGAATTTTCATGGCCCTCGCAAAGTTGCAAACGCGTAGTTGCTTTAGGCGCGTTATTTAAATAATTCACCTTCCTAAACTCGGGTGCGCATTTATGTGACCCAAATCAAAATCTCAACAATGTTGGATAAAATATGTTGCAGACCACGGGTGCATTTATGTGACGTAGGTTCAAGACGTATTTTTTATAACGTTGAATGTTCTTAAAAAAAATTAATTAAACAAGGCGGTTATAAAGTTAAAATGCACATAGGTTTGATCATGTATTAAAATTAGATAATAAGCCAATAAAAACAGTTGAGCGACCATGCTAGAACCACGGAATCCAGGAATGCCTAACACCTTCTCCCGGGTTACCAGAATTCCTTACCCGGATTTCTGGTTCGCGGACTGTAATACAGAGTCAACCTTTTCCTCGACTCGGGATTTGAACTGGTGACTTGGGACATCATAAATCTCCCAGGTGGCGACTCTGGATTTGTAAATAAAAATAATCCCGTTTCGATTGTCCTTTAATTGGAAAAACTCCCTTATACCTTTCCAGGGTGTAGGTAAAAGGAGGTGTGATAGCTCTGGCGACTCTGCTGGGGATCGAACCCAGAATCTATGGTTCAGTTTTCAAGAATTTGAGCTTATAATAATTGTTATATTTGGCTTTATTTATTGTCTGATTTTATTACATGTTTGGGCCTAATGTGCTAAATGTTGCTTTTACCACTTTGATATTATCTGAACTGTATATATACTACTACGAAACCCCTCTCTTCTCTCTCTTGAGGAGTACACACTGGTCGTGACTTCTTTCTGTTAGTGTCATATTCCCAAATAGAACGAGGTTCAGACAAGTTGCAAAGCTGAATGATCTTTTTGTTACTGGTACGCAGCAGCCCCCCCCCCGGCTCGAGTTGTCTGCTCGGGTAAACCAGGTCTAGAAC
The DNA here is from genome assembly GCF_000393655.2 of Nicotiana sylvestris. NCBI lineage: Eukaryota > Viridiplantae > Streptophyta > Magnoliopsida > Solanales > Solanaceae > Nicotiana > Nicotiana sylvestris. The sequence goes on along the minus strand of NC_091060.1, from coordinate 160,684,734 downwards.
AAATAAACCTAGGTGTCAAACCTAATATAACAAGACCTCATAGGAACGTTTGTCTGCATCATGTGCATTTTAACTTTGGAGACTCGACACAGGGGTCGGGTCTGTCTAGGACAGGTGTACCCGAAATAAAAAGAGCATCCTGATACATCTTACTTGCTACTTGTGCATTTATTTGCTTCGAATTTGCATGCTGACCGGATTTTGAATAAAAGGAGAGAGTTTGGAAAAGAAAATAGCAGTGTGAGGGCTAAGGGAGGTAATGGTTTGTTTTGAAAACCAATGTCCCAAAATATACTGAAACTCTGCCGAAATTTTGAAAAAAAGAGAATTTTTATTGTTTTCAAGAAGAAAAGAAAAAAAGTTAGTTTTTGTTTTGTCAAAATTGCCCGAACTACGTCAGTTTGATTCTCACAGGGTGTGGGATACATAGGCAACCCTCATCGGGTCCAACTTCCCTTTTGCAAAAATAGCCCAAAAGAACAAAAATTTTACTTTTATTTGAAAATAATTGGGGTGATGTCATTCTTGTCAAAAATAGTCGAATGTCCCTAAAAGGGCGCCAGAAGGCTACTTTTGCAAGAATAGCCGCATGTGGTCATTTTTCAAGGTTTTCACCGGTTAGCCAACACAGCCTTAAAATCTTGGTCTTCGAGGTGCTGAAAGGTCGTATTTGCAAAACCGGATATTATTTTTAATTTGAAAAAAAAAAGAAAAAAAAGTGTCAGCTTTGTCTTTGAGATAAATGAGTCTTGATTTTTGCTTAATCACTCTAATAAATGTGCAGAATGAGCACGAGTCCAAGTTTGCCGATAATAGTCAGGAACAAGATCCCTTTAGAGTTGCATATGTGGTGGGAGGATATGGGAAAATCGGAGCAAGATAAGCTCAATCTACATTTGAGAGGTCTTACCGGGTTGTTAAAGATCAAACCTAGATGAGACATCATAAAGGCTTTGGTTACGTTTTGGGACCCGACCCATAACGTATTTCACTTCTCGAATTTTGAACTCACCCCAACTTTGGAGGAGATAGCAGGTTATATGGAAAGTACTGAAAGGCTGAGGCATAAGTATCTGATCGCTCCAAGAGTCGTTATCTCTCATAAATTCATGGATTTTCTAAATATAAGCAAGGGAGTCCCATACTACGAGTTGGAGGGTGGTTTTTCCATTCTACGTTTTATATACCAGAGGTACGGGCATGTAGGGGGGTTCAACGATCCGAGAAACGGGATTTGTAGCAAAGGGAACCGAACAAAATGGGATGAGCATAGGCGTTTCGCCTTCATGGTAGCTTTCTTAGGCCTTGTGATGTTTCCCTGAAAAGACGGGAATATCGATTTGCGGGTGGCTGGAGTCGTCAAGGTCCTGATTACCAACGCCAAGAGCACTTTTGCCCCTATGATAGTGTCTAAGATATACCGAGCTCTCACAGCTTGTAAAGTTGGGGCAGATTTCTTTGAGGGATGCAATTTGTTATTACAGATGTGGATGATCGAGCACCTGTTTCATCACCCTCAGTATATGAGTTATGGATTCACAGAGAAAAGTTGCATTGAAGAGTTTGACACAAGGATTTCAGGGTTCAAGCTGCCAGAGGGGTTTGGAGATTGGATATCCCGCCTTCGTTCCATCACTGCAGGACAAATAGAATGGACACCAGGTTGGCTTCCTGTTGAAGAAATTGTGTATATGCCCGCCACTGGTCCTTACTTCCTCCTAATGGGTCTGTGAAGTATTCAGCCCTACGCTCCTTACCGGGTGATGAGACAGTTGGGAAGGTGTCGGTGATGCACCCAGATGAAGATCTTAGTGTTTATGTGGTCGAGGTTAGTTCCGACGGCCAATTTCATGAAGAAACAGTTTGTTCTATTTGGAATGAATGCCAGTATTTGACAATGAACACTTGAGTGCATGACCTATCTAGAGGCGAGGTCTCACCCGCCTATCTTGCCTGGTATAGAAAGAAGAACGCCTTAAGGGCTGAACCTGAAAGACCTGTCAAGAAGCCTCACATTCAGGGATTCATTGAGGCGTCGCAAGAACAGTGGGTTTCATTGGCCAATGAGAATGAGTACAGGGCCACGATAGAAAAACTGGAAAAGCAAGTCAGGGATCTCCAATTCGAGAATGGTTTGCAAGCCGCGGCGGATGAGGGTGAAAAGAAAAGTCTAGTCAAAGAAAATGAGGCCCTTCGAGCCCAAATTCGGGAAATAAAAATAGCAGCTGAAAATCCCGCCATAAGTGCAAAAGATGAAAAGCTTATAAAGAATCTTAGGCAGAACGTGAGTGAGTATGGCTTTGATTTGAACAAGGCAGAGGGCGGATTAGCAAGGGCTCGAACAAAGCTAGCTAAAAATGCGGAGGAACGAGAGTGCTTGGTTAGGAAATTAAAAGAGAAATATGATAATAAGGTTGTGGGGTTGAAGAAAAGGGTCACCATCTTTGAGAACAAAATGATCAAGCAGGCAAAAGACTTTAAGGCAGAAAGGGAACATTGTTACGCAGCAATGACACAGTTAGAGAGAGATTTGCAACCACTTCAAGAACAAAATCATGTTGCCGAACAAACTTTGGAAGCCAGGGCCCAGCATATTGGGCGTTTATTGCAAGAAAAGGGTGTCATAAGAGAGAGAGTCAGAAGGATCGCCAACTACATCGCAATGAAGTGCAGTAGTTCTGAGGATATGACTAGATCCATGTTCTTTGCCACCACGATGACCTTTGTTCGCCAGATAATGGAAGATCTCTACCACCTCCAAGGGGAGTTAGCGCGTAGGTCCGTGGCAAGACCGAACGATGTCCCACGGGCCTCAGGAGCAGTTGAGGCATTAATGTATTCATGATTTTCATTGGAGTCTGTTAGTCTGTTTGCGAGTCTGTATTTTCTTTTATTGGAGTCTGTTAGTTTGTTTTCCAGTCTGGGTTCTCATCTTTCTGCTAGGGTCTGTTAGTCTGTTTTGAGTCCATCGGAGTCTGTTAATCTCCCTTTTCGAGTCTTTTAGTTTTATAATCTGGTAGGATAAGTCGTTGTAATCAAAGCATTTTCTTTCTTTATAAAAATTTGAAAATCCCAAAATATTTTATTACTTATTTTTACATTTATCTCCAGAACTACGCTCGGTCTGATTCATGCGGGGTCATGATATGTAGGCAATCTCCATAGGATTCGACCATCACCCAAGAGAAAGAAAAAAAGTGATAAGTAAAAAGATGAGGAAAAGAAAAGGAGAGAAAAAATAATAGCGAAGAAAAAAGGAAGAAACCGTGAGAAGGAAACAATGACAAAACAAGAGAGGGAAATGAGAGAATAAAAAGGAAATCAAGTAAAGGAAGGAAAATAAAGAAAACGATAAAAAAAAGAGAAAAGAAAAAGAAAAGAGAAAAAAAAAGAGAAAAGAGAAGTTGCAAATGTAAATAAGGAAAAGCCGGAATGATGCAAGCAATCGATCAAATGCATAATAGAAACGGTTAACTGCTTAGGTGCATTCACTTCTCAAATGTGTGGTTGCCTATCTGTTAAAGCCCTAATCGCTAACAAGTTTGTTATTGATGAAAAACAGCCAGGTAGGTGGTTAGTTTGATTGGCATTCTGGCAACTCACTCCTACAACACCCGGTCCAAAAACAAGCTGAACATGGCCAACCAGGAACTTGAGGCAAGTATTGTCGATCCGTCAAAAGAGGTGGAAGAATCAGAGGTTAATCTGAAAGATGAGTTGTATAAGCTGAAGCAGCAGATGACTGAAATGTACCAAGCATGCGCAAAAGGGCACCCACCACCAGTTTACCCTGCCAACCCTGCTTTTATCCCGCCATTGTCTTAGACCCAGGAACCTCCCACTGTGAACTCATCTCTGGCCTTTCCCCTCTACCAACAGTGTTATGGCACCACTTCCTATACATCACAAGCTCCACCACCCAAACAAGTCTCGTACCCTCCTCCACCAGTCACTCCTATTTTTGTGGCACCTCCACCTACTGCATTGTACTGATCCTCCAATGAGCCTCTGTTCTAGACTCACGACAACCAGTATTACCCCCCGGAGTCCACTTTCAAGGTTCCCGAACCCTATTCCTACACTCCTCATTTTGACCTCCCTGCGGAAACTGAAAAACCATCTAAAAATCCCGAACAGGAGGAGATATTCAGGAAAGTTAAAAGCCTAGAACAGTCATTCAGGAACATGCGGGAGTTGGGAGGTCAAGTAAGTGTGGCTTACAAAGATCTATGTCTATATCCAGATGTGCAATTTCCGGCAGGGTTTATGATGCCGAAGTTTGATTTGTATGATGGGCACGGTGATCCAGTGGTGCATTTGAGAGGTTTTGTAGCAAAATGAGGGGATTTGGCGGGAAAGACGAGCTGCTAATGGCGTATTTCCGTCAGAGTCTGAGTGGATCAACGCTAGAATGGTATACTTGGCAGGATCACGGAAGATAGTACACATGGGATGATCTAGCCCAGGCATTTGCTTGCCACTTCCAGTACAATCTCAAGATTATTCCGGATCATCTGTCATTGACAAACTTGAGAAAAAGCACAATGAAAGTTTCAGGGAATATGGTTTTAGGTGGAGAGAGCACGCAGCAAGGGTTGACCCTCCAATGAAAGAAAGGGAAATGGTAGATTATTTTCTGCAGGCCTTAGAACCTACTTATTACAGTCATCTGGTATCAGCTGTAAGCAAGTCCTTCAATGAAATGGTAAAGATGGGCAGTATGGTAGAAGAAGGGCTCAAGACAAACAAAATCATGAGTTATTAGGCTATTAAGGCAACCACTCACGCCATTCAAAGAGGAACTGGGGGAGTAATTGGAAAGAAGAAGAAAGAAGATGTAGCAACGATTGATTCAAGAGCTTGGTTCGGACCCAGGGGTCCATCACCTTACTATAACCATCCTCGACCCCACCACCAAACCTCCCATCAAACCCCATATAGCCCACCACAACACTACTACCCACCACCAGACCCCCATTTTTCTGTCCACCATGCCCAAGCATACAGCCAACCTCCGGCCCACGCACAATGGCGTGCGCCAATCCCACAAAATACATACCCAGCTCCACAAAATGCCTATCCACCCCTAAGAGTCTACCAGAACCCTCCTGGATTAGGTTTCCGTCCCAACCAAGCGTTTAAGAATGAGAGGTTTCAAAAGAAAATACTTTCACTCAATTGGGAGAATCTTATACCAGTTTGTTCCACAGGTTGCGACAATTGGGTATGGTGAGTCCGATCAAGCCAAAACTGCCAAATCCTCTCCCGAGGAACCTTTATCATTCTATGAGTTGTGAATATTGTTCTGGTGCTCCAGGTAAAGATACAGAGAAGTGCTGGCAATTGAAAACAGTTATTCAAGAGCTCATTGATACTAATCGGATTGAGGTCCAAGCTCCGGAGGCACCCAATATGAACTAGAATCTGTTGCCAGCCCATCCTGAGACAAATATGATCGAGATAGTACATAGAGGAGTGGAACCCAAGAAGCCTTCACAGACCGTCATGATGATCCGGGCCAGTGAAGTCAGGCCGGTTGAAAAGCCAACAAGTGAGAAATCAATGATCCGGTTGAGCGAGGAAAATAGTGAACCATCTACAGTAGCCAAAAAGGGGACCCTAAGTGATGTGGCAATAAAACAAAAAGTAGCCAAAGTAGTTGTGCCAGGAGTGACAAACAAGCATGTTGTAATTGTGGAAGGTGCCCACATAGACCCTGTCATTATCAAGCCGGTAACTCAATTACCGATAGTCAACAGCAGGGCGGTCCCATAGAATTATGAACGAGTGACAGTGACTTACAAGGGGAAAGAAGTTAAAGAAGAAGTTTGTGAGACCCATGGTTTGACTCGATCGGGGAGATGCTTTGCCCCCGAAGAGTTGAGATAAGCTAAAAGCTCCAAAGACAACCTAGTGCTAGTGAAGAAAGCTGTGACCGAAGAAGAAGCTGAGGAATTCTTGAGAAAGATGAAAGTGCAGGACTATTCCATTGTGGAGTAGTTGAGGAAGACACTGGCTCAGATCTCACTATTATCATTATTGATCCATTCAGACGGGCACCATCAGGCTTTGATGAAGATCCTGAATGAGGCCCACGTTCCTGACAAAATCTCAATAAATCACCTGGAAAAGATAGATAACAAGATATTTGAGGTAAACAGAGTCACTTTTCTGATGATGAGTTGCCCATGGAGGGTACTGAGCACAATAGAGCCCTCTATCTCACGGTGAAATGCGAAGATTCCGTGGTTACCCAAGTACTGGTCGACAGTGGTTCCAGTGCGAACATTTGCCCTCTATCCACTTTGAACAAATTGAAGGTGGATGATGAAAGAATTCACAAGAACAGTATCTGCATTTGGGGATTCGACGGTGGAGAGAAAGATTCAGTCAGGGACATAGTGCTTGAGCTTACAATAGGGCCTGTTGAATTTACCATGGAGTTCCAGGTGCTCGATGTGGTTGTTTCTTACAATCTGTTGTTGGGTCGGCCCTGGATTCATGCTGAAAAAGTGGTCTCGTCTACTCTGCATCAAATGGTCAAGTTTGAATGGGATAGACAGGAAATTGTTGTGCACGGCGAGGATAATTTTTGTGCCCACAGTGATGCCATTGTTCCGTTCATAGAGTTTGAAGACGACAAGGGGCCATGGGTTTATCAGGTTTTTGACACGATATCGGTAGAGAAAATTCCAGAAGGGAAGTGCGTTCCAGCACTGAGAGTAGCCGCTGCAGTAGTCATGGTAGCCGTTGAAATGTTGAAAAATGGTTTTGTACCAGGCAAGGGTTTGGGTGCATCTCTGCAAGGTATCGTACAGCCGGTGTCTCTCCCCAAAAACTTGGATAAATTTGGTTTGGGGTTCAAGCCCACAGTTGAGGACATAAAAAGAGCCAGAAAGCTGAAATAGAGGGCATGGGTCCTCCCAAAGCCCATACCACGTCTTTCCAGATCATTTGTCAGGCCCGACACCAAGAAACGGCAGCAACAACAGTTCCCAATTCTATGGTTGGTCCTAATAAGGAGTTGCTTGAAAGGTTTGAGAAATTATTCAACGAGGTGAATATGGTGGCAGCTGGAGAAGGTTCTAGTGAGGTAGATGTGCAATTTGTTGAGCCCAGTGCAAGGATTAACAATTAGGAAGCTACTCATCTCCCCACTAGGAAGGAGTTTTTGTAGTTTACTTTGTTTTTCTTTCAGTTTATCTGGATTATTCCAGGGTTATAATTCAGATTCTATGTTCCGTCCATTTGGATGTTAAAACCTTGTTATCTTTCAATTTCAATGAAATGCAATTTTCCTTTTCCTCATTCCTGACAGTTTTATTTTTGCCTTTTTTTCTTCCGTGTACAACTCTTTTTATACTGGTTTCAATAACATGACATGCATGAGGAATCTTCGACCTAGTCTTAAAAGCCAATCTAATTCGGAAATAGTAATTCAAGAAATAGAGTGTGATAATGAATCAGAATACGACGAGGATGAGGCCTTTGAAGAGATTAGTAAAGAACTAATCCATTTTGAAGAAAAACCCAAGCCTAACCTGAGTGATACAGAAGCAATCAATTTAGGGGACCCGGATAATATCAGAGAAACTAAAATATGTGTCCAGCTTGAACCTCAACTCAGGGAAGAGATAATTAAAGCATTACTTGAGTACAAAGACGTCTTTGCATGGTCATATGATGACATGCTGGGTTTAAGCACTGACTTGGTGGTTCACAAATTATCCACCGACCCAGCATTCCCTCCTGTCAAGTAGAAGCTGAGGAAATTTAAGACGGATATGAGTGTGAAAATCAAAGAAAAGGTAACTAAGTAGTTTGATGCAAAAGTCATTCAGATCAGTCGGTATCCCACTTGGTTAGCCAATGTAGTACCTGTGCCAAAGAAGGATGGCAAGACTAGGGTGTGTGTTGATTACCGTGGTCTCAACAAAGCGAGTCCCAAGGACAACTTCCCACTACCAAATATCCACATTCTAATTGACAATTGCGCCAAACATGAGCTTGGGTCTTTTGTGGACTGTTATGCAGGTTATCATCAGATCTTAATGGATGAGAACGATGCGAAGAATATGTCATTCATCACACCATGGGGAACATACTACTACAGGGTCATGCCTTTCGGGTTGAAAAATGCTGAGGCAACTTACATGAGAGTAATGACAACCATATTTCACGATATGATACACAAGGAGATCGAGGTTTATGTGGATGATGTAATCATAAAGTCTAGAAATCAGTATGATCACGTCAGAGATTTGAGAAAATTCTTCCAAAGGCTTCGTAGGTACAACCTTAAGCTCAATCCTGCAAAATGCGCATTCGGTGTGCCATCCGGAAAATTGTTGAGATTCATAGTCAGTCGCCGAGGTATTGAATTGGACCCGTCAAAGATTAAAACTATCCAAGAATTTCCACCTCCAAGGAACAAGACTGAGGTGATGAGTTTATTAGGGAGGTTGAATTACATCAGCAGGTTTACTGCTCAACTTACGACAACTTGTGAGCCTATCTTCAAACTATTGAAGAAAGATGTTGTAGTCAAGTGGATGGATGAGAGTCAAGAAGCATTTGATAAGATAAAAGGGTATTTGTCAAACCCACCTGTGTTGGTGCCACCAGAACCATGGAGACCTTTGATTTTGTATTTGACGGTTTTGGACAATTCATTTGGTTGTGTGTTGGGTCAGCATGACATCACCGGTAGGAAAGAGCAGCCCATCTATTATATCAGCAAGAAGTTCACATCTTATGAGGTTAAGTACACTCACCTTAAGAGGACATGTTGCACCCTAACTTGGGTAGCACAGAAGTTGAAGCACTATTTGTCATCTTACACTACTTACCTCATCTCGCATTTGGATCCATTAAAGTATATCTTTCAGAAGCATATGCCCACAGGGAGGCTAGCAAAGTGGCAGATCTTGCTCACAGAATTTGACATCGTCTGTGTGACCAGGACCACGATGAAAGCCCAGGCGTTGGCCGATCAATTGGCTAAGAACCCAGTGGATGAAGAATATGAGCCTTTGAAGACTTACTTCCCTGATGAAGAGGTAATGCATATTGATGACTTGGAACAAGTTGGAGACCCAGGTTGGAAACTCTTCTTTGATGGAGCTGCTAACATGAAAGGCGTTGGGATTGGAACGGTGTTGATTTCTGAAACAGGACATGACTACCCTGTTACGGCTCAACTTTGCTTCTACTGTACTAATAACATGGTTGAATACGAGGCATGTATTTTGGGTTTGGGTTAGCTGCAGACATGGGTGTCCAGGAAGTTTTGGTCTTAGGGGACTCAGACCTTCTGGTGCATCAGATTCAAGGGTAATGGGAAACACAAGATCTAAAACTCATACCGTACCAGCAATATTTGCATGATCTTTGTCAACAGTTTCGATAAGTAGAGTTCGGGCACATTCCAAGGATCCATAACGAAGTTGCTGATGCTTTGGCTACCTTGGCGTCAATGCTACATCATCCGGATAAGGCTTATGTTGACCCGTTACATATTCAGGTCCATGATCAACATGCTTACTGTAATGTGGTAGAAGAAGAACTTGATGGTGAGCCTTAGTTTCATAATATCAAGGAATATATCAGGATGGGGGTGTATCTGGTACAAGCCACATGTGATCAAAAGAGAATAATTCGGCGGTTAGCTAGCGGATTTTTCTTCAGCGGAGGGGTTTTGTACAAAAGGACTCCGGATCTTGGATTATTGAGATGTATAGATGCTAGACAGGCCACAACTATCATGTCTGAAGTACACTCTAGAGTTTGTGGACCACATATGAGCGGGTACATGTTGGCAAAGAAGATCCTCCGAGCAGGTTATTATTGGCTCACTATAGAGCGAGATTGTATCAGTTTCGTGCACAAGTGTCATGAGTGCCAAGAGCATGGAGATTTGATTTATTCTCCACCATCTGAATTGCACACAATGTCTGCACCATGGCTTTTTGTCGTGTGAGCCATGGATGTCATTGGGCCAATTGAGCCATCAGCATCAAATGGGCACAAGTTCATTCTAGTGGTCATCGACTACTTCACCAAGTGGGTAGAGGCTAAAACGTTCAAGTCCGTAACCAAGAAAGGGGTGGTTAATTTTGTGCACTCAAATATCATTTGTCAGTTTGGGATACCAAAGGTGATCATTACAGACAATGGGGCTAATCTCAATAGTCATCTGATGAAAGAGGTATGTCAGCAATTCAAGATTACGCATCGCAATTCCACCCCTTACCGCCCCAAGGCAAACGGAGCAGTTGAGGCAGCCAATAAGAATATAAAGAAGATACTTCGGAAAATGGTGGAAGATCCCAGGCAATGGCTTGAGAAGCTGCCTTTTGCATTGCTGGGTTATCGCACTACTGTTCGCACTTCAGTAGGGGCAACTCCTTATTTGTTGGTATATGGCACTGAGGTGGTGATACCTGCAGAAATTGAAATCCCGTCCCTTCGAATTATCATTGAGGTCGAAATTGATGATGATGAGTGGGTCAAAACTCGCTTGGAACAGTTGAGTTTAATTGATGAGAAAAGATTAGCAGCAGTGTATCATGGCCAGTTGTATCAATAGAGAATGGCAAGAGCATATAATAAGAAGGTGCGTCCACGGAGGTTTGAAGTGGGTCAGTTAGTATTGAAATGTATACTTCCTCATCAGATTGAAGTAAGAGGCAAGTTCGCCCCAAACTGGCAGGGGCCGTTCATCGTGTTGTCCAATGGTGCTTTGTATTTAACAAATGTAGAAGGCAAATGTGTAGAAATAGCCATCAATTCTGATGTGATCAAAAGATATTATGTATTATCTCTTCGGTTAAATTGTGTTTGTTTGTAATTGGCATATTTTGAAGATTGGAATGACGAAGGCATTTTGTTCCGTTATCTTAACATTTTATCCTTTGTTACCCCTTTGGGCCTTATTTATTTTCTTTCTTTCATACCCCTCTTTCGGAATCAATAGCAAAGACCAGAAACGCAAGTGTGAAAGACAAGCAAAGAAAAAAAGAAAAGAAAAAGAAAGAAAGAAGGAAAAAACACAACAAAACAACAAAAGAGAAAAGAAGAAAGAAAAGAAAAGAGGAGAAAGAGGAAGAAAAGGAAAGAAAATCACAACAACAAAGTAATTCCTATGATATGAACTATGTTCGACCTGATTTCTTTTAAGGATACATAGGCATCCTCACGGTTCGGTCCCATCAAACAAAATCCAAAAGTCCCCAAGCAAAGAAACTGGGGTAGAAGCTGTGGTTGTTGCAGGAAATTTGATTCCAAAAGTTGTAATTTTGAAGCCATTTGAATTTTTTTGAGCCTTTGACACCCCTTGTTTCTAACCCCATCCAAACCCATATTACGGTCCAAAGAAAGACCTTCTGATCAGTCTTCGAGAGATGTCAAGTTGATCAAGTGGAGGCGATTCATATTAGGGGCAACACTTCGATCCAAACAAAGAAAACGAAAATGAGATAGCCTTATTGGTGAAAACCCTCGCGGGAACTATAAGGCGACAAAAGCTAAGAGAAATCAAAATGAGAGAGTCTTATTGGTGAAAATCTTCACGGGCACCTTAAGGCAAAAATGAGTGGAGAGATGAACAAATGAGAGAGGCTTGTTGGTGAAAACCCTTCAGGGTACCGCAGGCGATCAAGGTCAAGGTTTTGGCAAAGAAGTCAGGTTATGGAAACTTTGGGGCAACAAAGTATTGCAACTGAAAGTTGATTGGTTCGACAGATTGGGCCGATTAATCCGAAATGCATGTCATGATCACTGGTACTAGTTGTTCCACTCAGATAAGTCTCTTTCCTTTTCCTTTTTAGCAAGCCATCCAGTTTTGGATTTTCTTTCACTTTCAGAGTCATTGCATTTCATTTCTTTTGGCTCTCATTTCTCTAAGATGTTTTAATGTCGGTCTTGGTCAAGCAAAATAAAAAAGGATTTCAAAGCTCACAACCAACTTCCAAAAATTGCAAAGCACAGCGTGGCCAGAACATACCAAAGATAGCATGATGTAGAGTGGGATAAAATGCCAGCAGAAGATCCACCGATGGAATGATTTAGTAATTTCATGGGAAACGCAGAGGCTCGGTAAAAGGGGTCAGAGGTGTAAATAGAGGTTCGGGTATAGAACAATCGGGTCATCCAAGGACATGTGGGTTGAAAGATAACCAGAAAGTCAAAGGGTTTAGAGCCAGTTCGGGGAAGCCGGTCAAAACAAAGCACGACAATGGGGAGACTTTCAGCAAGAATGCCACAAATTAACCACCACATTTTAAACTGACAAGACTTTTCTTTGATTAAAACAGGGGTAGAAAGTTTCGATCGTTTTGGGGAAATCCTCCATAAGGAAAGGCAATCACCAGATAGGTTTGACCGTAAACTCTTAGGACCCGCCTAGATAATGGGATTTCATTCGAAGTTTTCAGGACCCACCTGGATAATGTGATTTCATTCAAAGTTTTCAGGACCCGCCTGGATAATGGGATTTCATTCGAAGTTTTCAGGACCCTCCTGGATAATGGGAATTCATTCGAAGTTTTCAGGACCCGCCTGGATAATAGGATTTCATTTGAAGTTTTTAGGACCCACCTGGATAATGTGATTTCATTCAAAGTTTTCAGGACTCGACTGGATAATGGGATTTCATTTGAAGTTTGCAGGACCCTCCTGGATAATGGGACCTAGTTTAAAATTCAAAACAATCATGAGTAGCAAGATCTCATATAAATATACCCCAAAGGAACAGAAGTAGGCTTCAAAGTTTGCATGTTTGAGATAGGATTCAATTAGGAGTTTTCAGGACCCTCCTGAATAATGGAACTTAGCTTTAAGATCGCCATTAGATAACAATGTGTAACGTATATTTTTCTATAGGGTAGTATAATTCAGCCGTAAGGAATTGTCACTCTTAGGATGAAATTTGACTTTGGATTGTCAGAACCTTCCTGGATAATGGGACGTAGCTTTAAGGTCTGCTTAGATAACAGAATGTGGTGAAAGTTGTACCTTTAGAAGATATAGCTTAGTGTTAAAATTGTCGTTAGTTAAGATTCGTCAGGTCCCTCCTGGATAATGGGACATAGCCTTAATATTTTCTTGGATAACAAGATATAGTGGAAGTAATACCTCCAAGGAATAACTTAGATTTAAAATCGTCATTAAATTAAGAGTTGTCAAGACCCTCCTGGATAATGGGCGGTAGTTTTAAGACCCTCTTAGATAACCATACTTAGCGGAAGTCATACCTTTAAAAACATAATGCAGCTTTTAAAACTGTCATTCAACTAAGAGTTGTGAGGAACCTCTTGGACAATGGGATCTAGCTTTCAAATTCTTAGAATATTTGGTAATATGATTCAGTTTAACACTCACATATGTGCCCAGCTACCAAACTGGGAAAATTTTCATTGTTTCGTCTATTTTTGTTGAAACCAGGTACCCACTTGGAGAATAGGGAGAAGAAATTCAAGTTCAGCAATCAAGCGCCCGCCTGGAGAGCACAGGAATACATTTCAAGTTCAGCAATCAGGCGCCCACCTGGAGAGCACGGGAATACAGTTCAAGTTTAGCAGTCGGGCGCCCACCTGGAGAGCACGTGAATACATTTCTAGTTTAGCAATCAGACGCCCACCTAGAGAGCACGGGAATACAATTCAAGTTCAGCAGTCAGGCGCCCACCTGGAGAGCACGGGAATACAATTCAAGTTCAATAGTCAGGAGTCCACCTGGAGAGCACGGGAATACAATTCAAGTTCAGTAGTTAGGAGCCCACCTGGAGAGCACGGGAATACAGTTCAAGTTCAGCAGTCAGGCGTCCACCTGGAGAAAAGAAAAAACATCTCAGATTACAATTCAAGTCGGCAACAAAGGGACTTCACCGGGAGAATACAAGTCAACAAGGCAACAAGGATCACAAGATCAAGTTTGAAGATATTGCTAGGGTTTTTGTAATGCATAGATAATATTCTAGTCTAGCTTCTTTTATTTTTGACATGGTTATAATAATGGGGTTCAGTAGCAGTAGCAGCAGCAGCAGTAGTGAAATCACAGCTTCATGGTAGTCCTAGCTACCAAACATTCCTGAACTACACTGACCTGATTCCTTTTTAGCCAAGGATATGTAGGCAACCTCAGAATCAGGGTGCGGTCAAATTTTTAAAAAATGCTTCCCACGGAGTATTTAAACGGGCAAAAATTGCTCGTATCCGCTCACTTTGTCTTTGCCCGAAAACTCTGCATATTTCTGAGCAAAGAGGGGCAGCTGTGAGAACGTTATTTTTTTCCTATATGAATTACTCCCACAAATTCAAAACAAAATAATCTTTCCCATTATTTGCAATTTTGTTGATTTTTGTAGCATTTTTCGTTAATTGTTTGCATTTGTTTGAGCATGTTAATTTTGCTTAACTAGTGAAAATAAAAACAAATGTGTTGAATTTGCATTTTAGGATTTAATTTTACTATTTTGAATTAAGTAGTAAATTAGTTATTTTATAAGAATTGGAAAAATCACAAAAAATAGTTATTTTTGCACTTTTTATTTTAATTGTTAAACTTTGGTAGTTTTTCCTTTAATTTGGTTTTAAATTAATTGTGTTAATCGTTAATTAGAGTTAATTAATTTAATATGATGGCATAATGAGATTAGGAATTAATTTAGGTTTATTTTTAGTTTTAAATCAAAAGAAATTAGAAAAATTGAAAAGAAAAGAAAACAAAAGGGGTTTTGTATCAGATTTGTTGGGCCTTATTTAAATTCTCAATTTCCAAGCCCAAACCAACCACCCTCAACCCGTTTAATTCTAGGACGAACGTTACACCCCAACCCGGTCAGCCTTTTTCAGTACCCCAAACGACGTAGCTTTGAGTTCCTATTTAGAATTGATCCGAGCCCTTCATATCCTACCATCCAATGGCCAATGGGGCTTCACCAAATTCGTATAACATTGTCTGAATTCCCCAAAGACCGATCAGTTCCCAAACACCCCTTTACTTCATCTCCCTCATCAAGAACCCTAACCCGCCGCCCTCTTTGCCTACTGCTTCGGGCCCGGCGGTGACGCCATGGACCACTCCAATCCTCACCAAACTAAACACCCCAGAACCCTCTCCATCTCCCCCATCCCAAATATCCAACCCTTTTACCTTCGAATCAACCTCAAACTCTTCGAATCTGGAAACCGAGTCTGACCCCTAGAAGATTCAAAGTCATATTTTAGTCAAGTCTAGTAACATGCAAAATCATGGAATGCAATTCTTTCAAACTTTGAGATTTGGACTCAACAAAACTGATGTCGTCCAGTTGTTCTTGACAAAAAACAAGGGATCGACATAAGTTTGGTTGAGTCTGTTGTCCCCGTCCGGTTTCGATGGTTCAATTTGATAAGTTCCTACGCTCTTCTTTCATTTTTCTTTCTCTCACAGTTTCATTATCCTCTTCCTCCACTTTTCTTTAGTTTGGTTGAAATTCGTTTAGAATCTCTGAGTTCAAGTTGTGTTCCGTCCTATGTTTTGTTTTCCTTTTCTTCTTTCTCTTCTTCTTCTTTGTAAAAGCTTGATTCTCTGATTGCTTTAGTTCATTTCTTCAATCCTGTTTTGTTCGTTTGGTTCCTTTGTATTAATAGCATAATTATTGTTTCATCACCTGTTTAATCACCTAGCTAATACAATTAGTCCCCTAACTTAGTTAAATTCCTGCTATATGTCTAAGTTAATTAGTTTATGCACTTTCTTTTGTTTGATTTGTTTTAAAAAAAAAGTTCCGGTTTCTTCTCTTGGGAATTTTGGGTCATCTCTTAATTTGGGGATCCTTGTCTGTTTTTAATTGGTTTCTGAAAAATCAAAAAGCCTAAATAGGATATTATTTGGGTTTGCAGACCCATACCAATTTGGTTGGGCCAATTTGGCCCACATTTGGACTCATTCTGGTTTTTGAAAGGTAATTAATCAGGGTTTGAGGGGTATTCCGGGCAATCAACATAGGGAATCTTGTTGTAATAGAAATAGGAAGCTTCATAGAAGCTGACCTTGCGACCTATTTGATTTCTGAAAAATTAAACTAGGGACATTTAAGCTAAAATGAAAATTAAAAAAAGGGCAGGATGCAAATTTGAACTCTTTGAGGCTGCCCTAGTGCCTTTCCTATAAAGGCACCTCTTCCTTCTAATTCAAGGAAGAGGAAAAAAAGGAATAAAGATGGGAGAAAATAAAAAATGGCTGAAATTTCACAAAAAATCACTGTTTTATTGATTGCTGATTTCAGTTCTTGAGGTTTTCAACTTCTGAACCAGTTCCGATTCATCTCGGTTTGAAAGTGGTTTGAATCAAAAGCTGTGGCTTATTTCTTTTGCTGTTGGTTTGCTATTACTATTTCCTCTTAGTCTCAGGCTGATTTTGGTTTTTTTCTTGCTATTATTCAGGTACACACTTCTACCTTCCACCTAATGTAAAGCTTGGTTTGGAATCTAAATGGAAATATGGAGCTTTGAGTGGTAGTTATGTTCATAGTTTAGTTTACTTGTTTATTTTTATTTTATTTAGAGAGTTTTGCTTATTGAATATGGACCAAAAATTGGGATTTTGAATATTGTATGCTACATGATAGTTTGGATTGGTTTCCATTTTAGCCTAAGCCTTTTAAATGTAGTCATTTGGTGTTGCATGTTTTGCTTTAAGGTTTGGATTTGAACCTGTCAAATGTGGCTGATTCAAGATCTTTTGGACTTTTAAATGTGTACTAAGTAAGGTTTTTTTAGTCTGCTGTAGCATGGACTTGAATTTGTATGCAAGTTGGATTGAGTGTTCAATGACGTAGCTTCTGAGTCTAATTTGCATAATAAATCTCAATGATAGTGCACGTCTGCCTTCCTATAGCAGAGATTTGGATTTGCTTCTTCACTTTTCTTTAGATCTAGTTTAAATTGATTTCAGGTTTAGTTTAGTTTTTTTTTTTAGAATCTGAGTCTTCCATCACAGTCTTTTATCACATTGTCTTTTAGAATTCAAGTGAAGCATTTATGTTCTTGAAGAACTACGATTCAAACAATGAGTTATGGTTTGACAAGTTACCAAACTTGCTAAGATATGTAAAGTTTTCATGATCATTGGCAAGATCACAATCAGGATTCAAACTTCATGCAATAAGTTGTTGATTTATCTTAATTGAAACCAAGACGTGGATTTTTATTCTTGTCGAGTGTTCAGTTTCTCTTTTCAGAAAAGTAATGATCATTTGGGGTATTGTTGAAAGCCATTTTGACCCGTTATTATGCGTTCTTGAAGACTCGATATAGAGTCTTGCATTCGTTGATGTCAAGATTACAAAGATCTGGGCTCTATGGGCCAATGTTTATTTTCAAGTAAAGAGGCTATATGAGTCTAAGGCAGACTCAGGCCCAAATCACGTTAGAAATTTAAAGATTCAGCTTTAGTTGCTTTATTTAAATAATCAGTTATTAAAAAAATGAAATGTTAGTTTAATTACGAGTTCCATGTAATTTCAGCTGATGGATATCTAATGAATTGTCTATGATTGTTGGCTTGTGAACATTGGGCCTCAAGCCAGACCCAAGCAATGCCCTTTAAATAATCCGCCCCTTTCTTTTAAGAGGTATTTTTATTTTAGATCATAATACGATCTCTGCACCATTAATGTTTGGATGTTTAAGCTTCTGTAAATAATTTGAGGTGAGCCACGTTGAATAGGACATAGTTATGACCCTCAAAGATTTAGCTTTGAATTCCTTTTTTTTTTGGAATTGAGGTGCGTCGTGCCAAACAAAATGATAATTGCACGACCCTCGTTTAATTAATCTTGTTTTGATCCTTAGAATTTGAGGCGTGCCACCTAGTGGAATTTCCATGGCCCTCACAAAGTTGCAAATGCGTAGTTGCTTTAGGCGCGTTATTTTAATAATTCACCTTCCTAAACTCGGGTGCGCATTTTTACGAGCCAAATCCAAATCTCAACAATGTTGGATAAAATATGTTGCGGACCACGGGTGCATTTATGTAACGTAGGTTCAAGACGTATTTTTGATAACGTTGAATGTTCTTAAAAAAATTAATTGGACAAAGAGGTTACAAAGTTAAAATGCACATAGGTTTGATCATGTATTAAAATCAGATAATAGGCCAATAAAAACAGTTGAGCAACCGTGCTAGAACCACGGAATCCGGGAATGCCTAACACCTTCTCCCGGGTTAACAGAATTCCTTACCCGGATTTCTGGTTCGCGGACTGTAATACAGAGTCAACCCTTTCCTCGACTCGGGATTTGAACCGGTGACTTGGGACACCATAAATCTCCCAGGTGGCGACTCTGGATTTGTAAATAAAAATAATCCCGTTTCGATTGTCCTTTAATTGGAAAAACTCCCTTATACCCTTCCGGGGTGTAGGTAAAAGGAGGTGTGACAAAACGTTGTTGTTTCGCTTCGGTTCGTTCTGCGCACATATTGTAGTTTCTTTGTATGTCTTTCGCCTTCCGGTTTGGGGGTATCACCGGCGGGCGGTATCACAGTTGTTTTGTAGTAGTTTTTCGTCCTTTTTACTGAGGTGTTTCTTTATTCGTTCGCATGCACGGCCTTTGTCTCCCTACTTGAGCAGAGAGCAGAAGGTGAGTAAGAGTGACACTTTCCATGCCCCATTCGGTGGTCCGATGGAGGAGAACAGGTTGGTAACATTGTTCGTCTTGTTTGGCATTTCGATGGTTGATGGGGAGAAGATTTCTAAGTTTGGTAATTTTGCTCGGCTCTCCTCCCCCTAGCGCACTTCTCCTTTGTCTCGCGTGGATTGGGTTTTTCCTTCGCGCTCCTTTTGGTGGGTGATCGTATTTCTTGCCTTTGATGTGGGAGAGACTAGGAAATTTCGCTAAGAAATCCCCACAAACGACTCCAAATTATTTGACTCAAAAGATATCGAAACCTTTTTGAACAAATCAATCAAAGAAGATGAAGCGGTAAATTTTAATCAGACGTAATTAATCACGGATCAAAGAGCTAATAGCATGGATCGTGTATAAGATAAAAGAGATGTAAATGATCTTATTGAAATTCTATATTGTGCCTCCCATCGATCGATGGGGAGATAGCTTTACATTTTCTTCTATAGATTACTTCTCTCCTATCAAGAATACAAGAAGAGAGCTTCGGAGAGAGAAAGTAGGGAGCAGCCCCCTTAATCGAAGGTTTTCCCTTACTATATATAGTCAAGACACACGCTCGCCTGCCTCCAATGTGTCTTGGTCGTCCCTTTAGGCGCTGCTCCTTTCGACTCGACAGATGTCGAGAAAAGGGTACAGAGTGGATTATATTATTGTTTACTGCCCGATCTCTTAGGTGGGACGTTGATCAGTTCGATCGTAACGGTTAGATTTTGACCGATACAGGTTTATCCGTTAATTAGAAGATAATCGCAAAAAGGAAATTGAAAAACTAGGATTGCAGTATCCCTTGGTAGCTTAAAACTTACAACTATAACTGATATCGTGAATGATGATGTCATCAGGATTGTGTATTTTGGCCAGTAAAAGGACATACGTGTCATTTTATCTATCAAAAATTCTCGATTATTGTGCCTTTTTTGGTCCAACAGGGGGTCATTCATGAACATAACACTCCGTGTTACACATTGCAAAGAATCGGAACCAAGAATTTTCATTTAGCTAGTCGGAATAATTAGTCAAAACCTGTGAAATGAATTGGTCCAACAGGGGGTCATTCATGAACATAACACTCCGTGTTACACATTGCAAAGAATCGGAACCAAGAATTTTCATTTAGCTAGTCGGAATAATTAGTCAAAACCTGTGACTCTCATATTAAGGGAATAGACTCCAAGTTTCCCTTTATTTTCGACCAATGATAATACTACACGAATTAAGTGAAAGTGAGGGCCTATTTGAATTTTTGAAAACTTTTGGGGCTGACTTAATGCTCAGCAAATGAAAAGTTTTCCCTTTATTTTCGACCAATGATAATACTAAACGAATTAAGTGAAGGTGAGGGCCTATTTGAATTTTTGAAAACTTTTGGGGCTGACTTAATGCTCAGCAAATGAAAAGTTTTCCTCTTCGTTGAATCCATCAAAGCTTGAGCTTTAACTCCCAACTTTTCCATTTCACATCTTCAACTTCAAAGCTCAGCAATCTTAGGGCATGTTAATTTGTAGTCAACTCTGTTTTAATGTATGTGAATTCATTTGACTGAACACAGAATTTAGAAAAACAGAAAAGACTTTTGAACTTGTAGTGTACAATAGGGCACATATATTTTGTGTGACTATAAAATATTACATAAAGGTAAATTATTTTCAGATAGGGAAAGAGATTATTTTTTTTGGTACGGACTAAAAAAGAAATAAGTTTACATAAATTACCGTATGGATTCTTATCGCAAAGTGAAGGTGTACAAATATATTTGATTGTATTAGATATTTTCTTATATAAGTTTATTAATAATAACACATTCTATCAGATCTTAAGTAGATCCTCTGCCGAAATTTACGTAATCTTCAAATTTAGTAGGATTAAGAATTTAAGATAAAGACTTTCATGATTTTAGGCCTAAATTTTGCAAATAGTCCATGTAGGATGTGGCTACTATATTTTATTTTGCCCCCTTAGTCTTTATCAGATGTCAACGATGGACTCTTTGTTATTGAAATTTGTATTGCTGTTAAATAAAATAATAAAGTTTTTGAAAAATAGAAACAGAAAGTTAGTAGAACATAAACGTCAAAATATATTCTAGAAATAATATATTAACTTCAAATAAATTCTGAAAAACAGTATAGGAATAAATCGAGCCCATTGAATACACAGTGTGTCCTTAAGAAAATTATTGTCCTCAAGTTTCCGAGGTTCTGGAATATATCCTCTCAGGATAGAACAATTTAATCACCAGCGTATCGGTAACAAAAACGCAGATGAACAACGAACCACTCGAAAGTTGTAAAACACACTGGAATTTTTGTGTAGGAGAAGAAGAAGATTATCAAGAAATTTCGTAAGTAAATATTCTGGGATTTGAAGGAATATTTATAGCCAAATTGGTATTGTTTCTAAAAAGGTTTGCAACCTTTCAGAACAGTCATAGCTGTTGGAACAGGTTTGACACTATTTTAGAATAGCCATAGCTATTGTAAATATTGCGGGAAAATTAAACGGATTTAAAATAATTCGGGAAAGAAAAAATTGGACCGGACCGGGTCGCGGGTCATGGGTGTTTTGAATTTTCGTTAATTAATTTTAATTAATTAATTAAATATTTGAAAAGAATTTTGTCCAAAAAGATTAATCAATTAATCTTTGACCAAATCTGAAGCCGAAGCTGAGCGAGCGACGACGACGACGACGCGAGACTTGCCTTCTTCTTAGCTCTTTAAGAACTAAAAGAAGAGCTTCTCTATATATACACAAAAATTTTCTTTTCTTCTACCAATGAGGGACAAAGTGTATTAGTAAAGTGAACTAATTTAAAATTTCACTTCCCTCCATTTCTTTTCCCATCATTTTCCATTCACACTTCTTTGTTATTACTAACAAAATGCAACAATCCCCCACATGAATGGGGAATGGCTATAAACTTAAAGGAATGCACGGACGTGTGTGTGTTTCACATGCAAGAATTAATTGCATCTAGATAAGTAAGTTTCCCTTTGAACTTTCCGTAGTGAACTTATAACGGATATACTCGGTCAATCGGTAGATTTGATATCTTTAAACCGTCGAGCTTTGTTGTATACCTAGACAACATAAGTCACACAATCAATCCTTAACCATCTATAGTTCTCACGGTTGTGTTCGTTTCAGCCATGAACACCACCTGGTTTCATGAGTGCTTAGAGAATGGGCCTTTACTTTCATTCCCCTTGAAGCGGCTTACACTTCACACTCACATAGGTAATTCCTAAATGTGTAATCCTAAAGACACACTATCTGGTCATATCCTGCCAGACTTAGCAAATCATTAAAAAGCTTTAAGCTTTATGGACTCATCAAAAAGCCTTAATGTTTTTCCTCATTTTTGAACATTGTCTTCATCACGAGAATGGGTTGAGTTATTTGACAATGTTGAACCGTCATTCATAACTTTGTTTGATCTCTTTGAACCTATCTATTGGGATCTCCAGTCTGCTAGGTAGAGTTACTGCCATGATGACTTGTCCTAGTCCTTTAACCTCATTCCCTTTGATGATCTTTCAACTGCCTCTTTAGATAGGTCTTTTGTAAGTGGATCCGACACGTTATCTCTTGACTTTACGTGGTCAATTGTGATAACACCACTAGAGAGTAGTTGTCTAACGGTATTGTGTCTTCGTCGAATATGACGAGATTTTCCGTTATACATAACACTCTCCGCTCTACCTATTGTCGCTTGACTATCACAATGTATACAAATAGGTGCCAAAGGTTTGGGCCAAAATGGAATATCTTCCAAGAAATTCCGGAGCCATTCATCTTCTTCACCAGCCTTATCTAAAGGTATGAATTCAGATTCCATTGTAGAACGGGCGATGCACGTTTATTTGGATTATTTCCAAGACATTACTCCACCCCCAATTGTGAAAACATATCCACTCGTAGATTTAACTTCAGATAATCCGGTGATCCAATTTGCATCATTATATCCCTCGATCACGGAAGGATATTTGTTATAATGCAAAGCATAATTTTGTGTATGTTTCAGATATCCCAAAACTCGTTTCATTGCCATCCAATGTATTTGATTGGGATTACTTGTAAACCGACTCAGTTTTCTAATAGCACATGCTATATCTAGTCGCGTACAATTAATGATATATATCAAACTTCCCAATACTCTGCATAGTCCAGTTGTGAGTCACTTTCACCTTCATTCTTTTGAAGTGCATAACTCACGTCAATTTGAGTCTTGGCAATTTTGAAATCCAAATACTTGAACTTGTCAAGTATCTTTTCAATTTAGTGAGACTGTGATAATGCTAGACCTTGTGGAGTCTTATGAATTCTGATTCCTAAGATCAAATCAGCAACTCCTAAGTCTTTCATGTCGAATTTGCTAACAAACATGTGTTTTGTAGTATTTATATCTGTCATACTTTTGCTCATTATCAATATGTCATCAACATATAAACAAACAATGACTTCATGAACTAGAGTGTTTTTAATGTAAACACATTTGTCACACTCGTTGATTTTAAATCCATTTGCCCACATTGTTTGGTCAAATTTTGCATGCCATTGTTTGGGTGCTTGTTTCAATCCATAAAACGACTTAACAAGTTTGCACACTTTCTTTTCTTTACCAGCAACCACAAAACCCTCAGGTTGTTCCATGTAAATCTCTTCCTCCAATTTTCCATTTAAGAAAGCTATTTTGACATCTATTTGATGGATTTCAAGATCATACACAGCCGCTAGTGCCACTAGTACCCTAATAGATGTTATTCTTGTTACTGGTGGGTAAGTGTCAAAGTAATCAAGACCTTCCTTTTGTCTATAACCTTTGATAACAAGTCTTGCCTTATATTTGTCAATAGTACCATCAGCTTTAATTTTTCGTTTAAAGATCCATTTCGAACCTAAAGGATTATTTCCCGGAGGAAGATCAACCAATTCCCATGTATGGTTATCCAAAATTGATTGAATCTCACTATTGACTGCCTCTTTCCAAAACGCTGAATTAGAAGACAACATAGCTGCTTTAAAAGTTTGAGGCTCATTTTCAAGCAAGAATGTCACAAAATCTGGTCTAAAGGAAGTAGATGTTCTTTGACGTTTGCTACGCCTTGTATCCTCTATACTTGTATTATTTTCCTTCGATTCTTCCTGAGGTCATTTAGGTCTTTCACTTAACGACTCCCATTCAGTTTTATACGGATAGATGCTTTCAAAGAATTCAGCATTATTTGATTCCATTACCGTATTAACATGAATCTCGGGATTATCGAATTTGTGAACCAAAAATAGACATGCTTTACTATTTGTACCATATCCAATGAAAACACATTCTACTGTTTTTGTCCGATTTTAACCATTTTAGGTAAAGGAACTTGTAACTATTCTAGACATCCCCACACTTTGAAATATTTCAAGTTGGGTTTTCTTCCTTTCTATTTTTCACATAGAATAGATTGCGTTTTGCTGTGAGGTACTCTGTTGAGTATTCGGTTAGTTATAAGGATTGCTTCCCTCCTCCACAAACTCTGCGGTAATTTGGAACTTATTAATAAAGAATTTATCATTTCTTTTAATGTCCGATTTTTCCTTTCTATAATTCTGTTGGATTGAGGTGTGTAAGGTGCAATAGTTTGATGGATAGTTCCATATTCCGAACATATTTCTGCAAACAAAGATTCATATTCTCCACCTCTATCACTTCTAATCATTTTGATCTTTTTATTCAATTGATTCTCTATCTCATTCTTGTATTGCTTAAATGCTTCACCCTTACTATTAAGCAAATAAACATAACAATATCGAGTGCAATCGTCAATAAAAGTAATAAAATACTTTTTCCCACCTCGACATAGTGTCGACTTCATATCACAAATGTCAGTATGAATTAAGTCTAAAGAATTTGAATTCCTTTCAACAGACTTATAAGAATGTTTTACAAACTTAGATTCAACACATATTTGGCATTTCGATTTATTACACTCGAATTTAGTCAATACTTCTAAATTAATTAACTTCCGTAAGATTTTATAATTGACACGTCCTAAATGAATATGCCATAAATCATTTGACTCCAATAAATAAGAACAAGCTGAAATTTTATTCATACTGTCAACAACCATTACATTGAGTTTGAAAAGGCCCTCCGTGAGGTAGCCTTTTCCAACGTACATTTCATTCTTGCTTACAACAACTTTATTAGAAACAAATACACATTTGAATCTATCTTTACATGTAAAGAAGTAGAAACTAAATTCTTCCTAATAGTAGGAACATGAAGAACGTTGTTGAGCTTTAACACCTTGTCGAAAGTCATCTTCAGGAATATCTTCCCATAACCTTCAATCTTGGTTGTTGCATTATTTCCCATGGAAATCTCTTCTTCGGGACCAGTAGTAGAGTAAGTCGCAAATGCTTCTTTGACAGCACAAACATGTCGAGTGGCTCCAGAGTCAATCCACCACTCCTTCGGATTTCCAACTAGGTTGCATTCCGAAAGCATTGCACAAAGATCATCAATGTCATCATTTTTCTCTACTATGTTGGCTTGTCCCTTCTTCTTATCCTTTTTCGGGAGACGACAATCAGGGCTTTTGTGACCAACTTTTTCACAATTGTAGCAGTTGCCCTTGAATTTCTTTTTGTTCTGCTCCTTAGTCTGTCCAGAAGACCTCTTTCTCTTCTTACTTTTTGGAGCAGTCTACTCAACGATATTAGCTCCCATGATCGTTGAATTTCCACGAGATTTCTTCTCAGCTATTTTTTTGTCTTCCTCAATCTTTAGACGTATCACAAGATCTTCTAACTTCATTTCTTTGCGCTTGTGCTTAAGATAGTTCTTGAAATCTCTCCACGAAGGATGCAATTTTTTAATTATTGCAGCCACTTGAAATGCTTTATTCATGAACATACCTTCAGCAATAAGGTCGTGAAAAATAAGTTGAAGCTCCTGAACTTGGGTTCCCACAGTTTTGTTGTCTATCATTTTATAGTTTAGAAACTTGGAAACCACAAACTTCTTCAAGCATACATATTCTGTCTTGTACTTCTTCTCAAGTGCGTCCCATAATTCTTTCAAAGTATTCATCGCACTGTACAAATTGTACAAGTCATCCTCTAAAGCACTTAGGATATAGCATTTGCAAAGAAAATCTGCCTGCTTCCACGCCTCAACAATCCTGAACTTTTCATTGTCTGGCATATTCGCAGCAGGCAATGGAGGCTCTTCACTAGTTAATTTCTGCATACCAAGTGTGGTAAGCCAGAAGAACACCCTTTGCTTCCATCCTTTGAAGTTGGCTCCAGAAAATTTCTCCGGTTTCTCGGCCGGAGGAACAACAATGCGGCTTGACGAGGCTATCGTCCTTGCAGCAACAGTCACAGAAGAATTTCCATTATCAATTGACATTTCTCACTGTCAACAACAAAAGCGTTCAATTAATGGCAAAAAGTAGAATAGTAAGCAATACTATAATCAGTAAACAGTACGTAAAAACTGAAGTTTTTATATACTATTACACAGAAAACAATGAAACTTTTATGTTCTTCAAATCGTTTTCTGAATTTCAATATTCTGATGAAGTTTTTATATCTTCAAATCAGAATATTAAAATTCAGACGGAGTAGAAAACCACAAAGATTTTAATCTCCACAAACAGAATACATAATAAAATAAAATAATTTCCTTAAGATTGTTATTGAAATCTGTATTGCTGTAAAATAAAATAATAAACTTTCTGAAAATCAGAAACAGAAAGTTAGTAGAACTAGAACGTTAAAATATATTCTAGAAATAGTATAGTAACTTCAAAATAAATTCTGAAAAACAGTATAGGAACAAATCGAGCTCACTGAATACACAGTGTGTCTTTAAGGAAATTGTTCCCCTCAAGTACCCGAGGTTCTGGAATATATCCTCCCAGGATAGAATGATTAACTAACCAGCGTATCGGTACCAAAAACGCAGATGAACAGCGAACCACTCGAAGGCTGTAAAACACACTGGAATTTTTGTGCAGAAGAAGAAAATTATCAGGAAATTTCGTAAGTAAATATTCTAGGATTTGAAGGAATATTTATAGGCAATTTGGTACTATTTCTGAAAAGGTTTGCAACCTTTCAGAATAGTCATAGCTGTTGGAACAGGTTTGACATTGTTTCAGTATAGCCATAGCTGTTGAAAATATTTCGGGAAAATTAAACGGATTTAAAATATTCCGGGCAAGAAAAAATTGGACCGGACCGGACCGGGTCGCGGGTCATGGGTGATTTGAATTTTCATTAATTAATTTTAATTAATTAATTAAATATTTGAAAATAATTTTGTCCAAAAAGATTAATCAATCAATCTTTGACCAAATCCAAATCCAAATCCGAAGTCGAAGTCGAAGCCGGGCCAAGCGAGCGACGACGACGACAACGGCGCGAGGCTTGCCTTCTTCTTAGCTCTTTAAGAGCTAAAAGATGAGCTTCTATATGTATACACAAAGATTTTCTTTCCTTCTACTAATGCGGGACAAAGTCTATTAGTAAAGTGAACTCATTCAAAATTTCACTTCCCTCAATTTCTTTTCCCACCATTTTCCATTCACACTTCTTTTGTTATTAATAATAAAATCCAACACTCTTTCCCCTACTGGCCTCTATTTATTTCACCAAAAAAAAAAGAAGGAAACTATTCATGTAGCTTTTAGGTTACGACCTACAATTCTTTCACTTCTTTCTTCTTCTTACTTCCACTTTTGATCTGAGTCCAGCGTAAAGCACAGGTGTTCGTAGATTGTTTAACTAGAAAATAGGAATTTCGGTCAGAGCTTATTTTTAGATGTACTCGGTCTACTAATAATTGAATAAAGGAATATTTTTGCTATGAAAAAGGAAAGTTAGAATGAGAAATAGCAGAGTAACAATGTAAAGCAATGTAAATAAGTATATTCCAGTAATAATTAGTGTGCCCATACAAATATTATTTCTCTGCCTTTTATAGCTATTTATAAGTACAACGTTTCTTCTCTCTCATAATTGAGTCATAATGAGCAATTAATGACATTAATGAAACGTTATAATTGGCAATCATAACTGTTTCATGAAAATTCTATAACGTTTCTAATTATCCATGCTCATTAACTGAAGGTTAATGAATATGTACTTTTTGTTGTCTTGGTTCATTCCGCCGGTATCTCTTCAAATTATGAAGAGACCCGAGCGACCATTTCTTCTTGTCTCTTAGACGCCTTGCGCGTACCTATTAAGACTCGCATCTCTTTAAGTACTCTCCTCCAGCTGTCACTTTCCTAATGATTCATATGTCTTGCTACGCTAGTCACATAATTAATTCCAAGTGTAATATTGATTTTATCCAATACAGATAGTCCCCTCACTTGCCAATTATTCAGCAATTGAATATTTGGGAAGTGGATCTCATTAAAGCGGGAATTTTTGCCCGCCGTTTCCCTCATATCATTATACCTTCTTCTGAACTGACGCATCGTATGTCACTTCCATTTAATCCATGTGATACGTGGTGTCCTCGATTGGTTCTGCAACTCCTCAGTGCTTTTTAGGGCTTTTTTATGGCTGCATCAATCACGAAGTGACAGTTTTCATAATGACGTTTCCATCATTACCTTTTTGTTTGACGGTTGCTTCCGAGTATAAATATATCCTCTGTCTTTTCTTTCACGAAAAAGTTTTCCACTTCTTGCCATTCAATACTTTCTACTTCTTCATACAACTGTCTTCTTCAAACCCTGATCCTTAAAAGGTTCTTATTGTAGATGAACTTCCCCTTGCTCCTACCAGAAGTAGGAGAGGTGGTAGGCTGCGTAGTTTAGGGTCAGTTTCTATACGAGGTTCTTCTTCTTAACCTAGTTCTACTCCTCCATTGTCTTCTAGAACTAGGGATACTTTTTTCACATAGGTCTTCTGCTAGAAATAGGGATTCTAGTGAGCCAATTCGTGAACCTATAGTTGACGAGATTGTCCCTGCTGAACTTTCTTTTTATTCTGATGGAGAATCGATTAGGAATTAAGTCACCTTTATGACCTCTTATTATCGTTTTGATGTTTATCCTTCCCAGATTACTGAGGATTTGATTTCTATTGTTCATAGAGATTGTCATTGAAAATTTGATTTTCCAATTCTGGTCCCCAATGAAAACCAAAGAATCACTTCTTTTAAACTGGCATTTCGTTTGTGTATACGTATCCCTTTACACTGGGTTTTAGGCCTCCTATTGACCCAGTGATCATTGAATTTTGCTGCTTCTTCGATGTGTGTTTAGGACAGATTGACCCTATTATATGGAAGGCTGTAGCATGCTTTAGGTATTTAGCTAACCTGGCTCAATTACCTTTCATCTTTTATCATCTAATCCATCTCTACTCTCCCAAATTATTCCGTCATGAGGTTTTTACTCTCATGGCAAGGAGTAAGAAAGTTTTAGTCAGTCTTGAGGATAATAAAGATCGTGGCTGGTATGCCCAATTTGTTGCTGCTCCTACAAGTGGGCTAGTAGGTGAAGAGAATATGCCCTTCCCTGAGAAGTGGAACTTTGTACGTATGTTTCCCATACAATTTTTTACTTTTTCTCTTTCTCTTTTTTTGTGTAGAGCCTGTACTTCCCATAACTGTTTTACTTTTCCTCTTTAGCAACCATGTGAACTGTTGAGGATATTTTCGGTTTTCGTGGTTGGGTAGAAAAATTATTAACGATTGCATCCATGGAAATAAGGTCTTAGAAGTATCTTTGAAATAGATTTGGTTGGAAGGTTAAGGCTCATGGTAACATTCTCTTTCACTCTCTCATTTTCCTTTGCTATTACTTTAGAACATATTAATCCTTCTTTTTATCATGCTTTCCCATTCGGGATGTGAGTGTTGAGTCAATCGCGGCTACAAGGCTCTCTCTAGCAAGAGCCCAGGAGAAAATCTTGAGTTCTTCATCGAAAAGAAAGGACGATAGACCACATGATTCTGAAGATGAAGATGAGCGGGATGGAAGCTCATTAGTTCGTAAATCACTAGCTAGAAGACGTGTCATTTCAGATGAGGAAGCTACTCCTCCTCCTCGTCCTATTTCTGTGGTCAAGCTCGAAGAAGCCACTTTAGTGAGTTCTGATGAAGAAACGACTGCAGCACCTCATGACTCTGTTGATCACCTCTTTTCTCATGGGTTTGATGATGAAAACTTTGGATTGATTTCTAAGGAAGCGCCTCTTACCTCTTTTTCTGTATCTGATCCAATGGAACCCCATTTGTCGCTACTACTCTGCCCGAGGCTATTTTGACTTCTTCGATTGTTCCTACTGCCACTACTTCTCGTACTGAAATTGGTTCTTCAAGTGGTAGCAGTTAAGTTCCACTGGTCAGACACTTGTGAGCAGAGTTTTCAGGAGTTAAAGAAGAGGTTGACCACTGCACCTGTGTTAACCTTGCCGACGGGTTCGAGTGGGTTCACAGTGTATTGTGATGCCTTTAGAGTTGTTCTTGGTGGTGTTTTTATGCAAAATGGAAAAGTTATTGCTTATGCTTCCAAGCAGTTAAAAATCATGAAAAGAACTACCCCACACACGACTTGGAGCTTGTAGTAGTGGTGTTTGCATTAAAGATATGGCGACATTACCTTTATGGCGAGCATTATGAAGTGTTTACAGATCACAAAAGCCTCCAATACATTTTCAAGCAAAAAGAATTAAATTTGAGACAGAGAAGGTGGCTCGAGCTACTGAAATATTATGATATCAATATCCTTTATCACTCGGCCAAAGCTAATGTGGTAGAAGATGCACTTAGTAGGAAGTCAATAGGTTTCTTGGCCCATCATGCAGTGCAAAGGAGAACTTTGGGTTGATAAATTCAAAAGCTGGAAAATGATGGCATTAGACTGGATGAGACCGAAGAAGGAGGTATAGCTATTTATGCCTTAGCGCAATCCTCTTTAGTTGCGCATGTTAAGGCTAAGCAAAACGAATATTCGTACTTAGTAAAGTTAAAAGAAGGAGTTAGAAACAAAGAAATCACTGCTTTTACCTTAGGAAGTGATGGGGTTTTGAAGTTGAATGATCGGTTATGTGTGCCTAATATAGATGGGCTCACAGTTCGAGGTATTCTATCCACCCAGGTGCTACCAAAATGTATCTGGACTTGAAAGAGTTGTATTAGTGGAAAAGCATGAAGAAGCAAGTAGCAGAACATGTGGCTAAATGTTTGAATTGCCAGCAAGTCAAAGCCAAGCATCAGAGGCCTGGTGTCCTAGCTCAAGATATAAAAATACCACAGTGGAAATCGGAGATGATTAATATGGATTTCGTAGTAGGTCTACCTCGCACATACCGTAAGCATGATTCAATTAGGGTTATTATAGACCGACTGAAAGGACCATTCAGACTCTCGAAGATATGTTGCGAGCATGTGTTATAGATTTTGGAGGTAATTGAGATGATCACTTACCACTTATAGAATTTGCTTATAATAACAACTATCAAGCCATCATTGGTATGGCTCCTTATGAAGCGTTGTATAGGCGAAAATGTAGGTCTCTAGTGGGTTGGTTTGAACCAACAGGGGTACTATTGATTGGTGGAGAGTTTGTTTGTGAGGCCTTAGAGAAAGTCCAGCTAATCAGAGAAAGACTGAAAGCGGCTCAGAGTCATCAAAAGTCTTATTCTGGCAAGAGGTATCCTGACTTAGAGTTCATGGTTGGTGACAAGGTGTTTTTGAAAGTTTCACCAATAAAAGGAGTTATGATGTTTGGTAAGAAGGGGAAACTTAATCCTAGATTTATTGGACCTTATGAAATTCTAGAAAAGAAAGGAAACATGGCTTATGAGCTAGCGCTACCCGTTGAGTTGTCCTATGTTCATCATGTCTTTCATGTGTCTATGCTTAGAAATTACATTCGTGACGAGTCACATATAATACCTGCCGATACCATAAAAATTAAAGAAGGCTTGACTTATGAAGAGGTACCTATAGAAATTCTCGATAGGCAAGTAAGAAAATTGAGAACAAAAGATTTAGCATTGGTAAAAATTTTGTGGAGTAATCATGATTCAAAAGAGGTTACGTCGGAGGTCGAGGAGGATATGAGAGAGAAATATCCATATTTATTTGAAGAAAAAGGTATGTGAACCTAGGTTTGGTTTGGCATTTATATTTTATTTATTAAATACAAGTTAACATGTGTTTATGTCCTTGCTAGATTATACTTAGTTATTGAAGTAAATTAGTTTTGTCAGAGTATATTTAGTTATTTAATAATTTAGTGCTATGCGAGAGTACATTTACTTCATTAAAGTGATTTACCTTTGCTAAAGTGTTGTGCTTTAGATTCTTATTGGTTATTGTGGTACCTCCTTGCTGGAGTGTGAGTAATAAATTTATGAGCTGTATATGATGCCTATGAATGACTTGCTATGGTATATTTGGTTGTTATTGGTGTAGTTGCGGCATTTGTGATAGGGATATTTTTTTTGGATAGTCCAATTTACAAGGGAAACTCTACTGAAATTTTTAAAAATTTAGGGAGTTAGCCAAAATTTTGAGTCCTTGGAAGAGTGAGTAGTGCTAAGAAAACTTAAGAAGTCCAAGGACATAAGGAATGATTGTTAGCTTAAGAATAAGGCCCTAGTAACATTCGAGGACGAATGTTTTTAAGGAAGGAAGATTGTAACACTCCTCAAATATATAAAAGTTTCAAGACATGCTAAATATAGAATTTAATTATTAATTTTTTTATCTTATATTATACTTCTATTACGTTAAACCCTTGTGATTGATTATGAGTTACTTCTCTATTTATAAAGAATTGCATATACAATTAGGAGAATTATTAATAATTTTTAATATTATTAATTATTAAAAAGTGAGTAACATTAATTATTAGTTAAGTTAAAAAAAATACCCTAAAGCCCATAAAAGAGTTGTTGTAAACAAAGGCTTAAAGCCTTATACAAAAAAAAAAAAAAAAAAAAAAAGAAGAAGAAGAAGAAGAGTCACGTGCCTCAAGCTAAAAGGTTTGAAGGGAACAAAGAAAAGGGCTTATGCCTTAGAGATCAGAAAATAGAGAAACAGACGCACGGAATTATGAGAGGCAGCAGAAATTTTACGAAAATTATAGGGATCTTCACAACTCATTTATTCTTGAATTCAGGTATATTAAATTCTCTATTTGTTAATTATTCTACGGTAGTAACAGGTAAAAATTGAAAAGTTAATTCCCTTCTTCCTCTATATCAATAGTAAATTTGATGTTTAGGTGTGAAACTTTAAAATTAATTAAAATGCACTGGTTGTTGTAGAATCAATTATTTGACAGGTATAAATTGGACTGTGGTCTACATATTGGCTCGAGAAGTTTTGAGGTGAGTGGATATAACTCTTTACTAAAGTGGTTTAACTCACAAAAATACATATACACGGTGTTTGATGAATTGCTTAAAAGAGTTTATATTTACTTAATTGGAGCGAATGAGTACCTATTAACTTAAAATTGTTCTAGCAAAAGTTTAGATGATTTATTATGATATATGTGCATAAATTTTCAAATTTTTATGTTATTCTTATATGCCATTTTCATGTTAAAAATTTATGAAGAAGCAAGAATCTTTAGAAATACTTTTAGATGTTTATTTCATTATTATGCCATACTTTACATTTAAGGATATCAGCATGCGCATGTACATGATGTTCCAAAAAGAAAAGATTTAGACTAGAAAAGTCACAAGAAGAAGTAGAAAGAAAAGATTTTTGGGAGTATCCTTTATTCTGAGAAGGGGTCATCGTCCAGGCCAAGGGTCTTGACCAAGATGCTTACTTCTTGAAACTACTTGTGCCAAAGTAGGGAGCACACGAGTCAAGGGTCTTGTTGCTGAGAAATTACTTAGTCATGCTAATGTATGATAAATGAGCACTAAGAACCATGAAGCGAGTGACACCTCGTGGATTGGACCTATTCAATCAGGTTGGGATCGAATCTGTGCCGATCACACGGTGACTGAGACAAAATTAAGTCAGAATAGTTGGAACCCCCAAAGTATAAAGTGAAATATTTTTTTATAAGAAATAAAAAGAAAAGATTTTTTTTAAGAATATTCATAAACTGTTATTATGCAATAATTTTAGAATTGTTCTTATAAGCTTTATGATTTACATGCATTTAGGATCTTTGCTCGTAATGTATATGTTATTAAAGTTTCGTTCCCTGTTGTTGAGACTCACTGAGTACAATGGATGGTACTGACGTTCTCTTTTGGGAACCTACGTTGGTCTGCGGTACACCGTAGGAACCGATTTTGTAGGCGAGTTATGACTTCCTTCTCTTCCAGTGCTATTGGTGAGCTCCGCTTTTATTCATGGAGTATTCCTTAGAGTCATTTTTGTTTAGCTATTTCTTTGTTTACTTAGAGACCTGGCTAGGAAATCTCATGTCCTGAGCAGTGCGTCAGTTTATCAGTAGAGGCTTCATAGACACAGTCGGTGGGTTAAGATTCAGATGTTTTTTATAATAACTTAGCAGTATTTCATTGGTAACTACAAATAAAATTTTGAAGTTGGCTTGTTTTAGATATTTAAATTATTTAAAGGTATTTGGTTACAGTAGTGCCTTGTGACGTATAAAATTTGAAGTTATAATAGATTTGATAAGCGAAGACGGTTCACTCGGTTATGTTTAGTGATCGGGTGCCGATCCCGACTTGTTCATAAAATGACTCGTGACACTCTTCTTATTTCCACTTTTTGATCAAGTTCAGCGGGAAGCACAAGGATTCAAAGATACTGAAAATCTTCAAAAGTTTAAAAACATCTAAGCAAAAGAGAATTATTAGATATTTAATTAAGATTATTAGTTACTTTTTATCCTAACACAGTTTACGTTAATATACATTAATCCTAATAATCAGTTAAAGGAAGAAGGAAACAGTTAAAGAAAGAATAAATTCTTAATCTTTATCCAAGTAATTTAAACATTTGCATAGAAAATGACTTATCACGGAATCTTAGCTGGCCTTTTATATATAGGAAGCGTCCCTTGTTGAAAATTTATCCACCACTCCCCTATATTCCTAAGGAGACAAAGAAAAAGTATAGCAAAAAAAAAAACAAGAAAAATGCCTTGTTTCTTTCCTAGAGGTGTAAGTCACCCACTAACTGAAGAGCAAGTGAAAGGTATGCTGAAGAAATATGATAAGAATAGAGATGGTAAACTTAGCAAGCAAGAATTCATGTTAGCTTTTAAAGAGATGGGTTTGTATTTCTGTGGTTGGAAAGCTGGAAAAGGCGCCCTTCGTTTTGCAGATAAATTTTTTTATAAAATATTATCACAAAATTAAATGAGAAATCAAAGAAATACATTAACAGAAGCTACTCTAAAGAAATAAAAACGAACATGTTTATAATTACCTTGACAGAGAAATCAAGATGTTTAAACAACTTGATGTTTAGCTAATAAATAAATTTTGTCTTTCTACCAAAAAAAATGTTTAAACAACAATGATCTAACTGGATTCTATTTACAGAGTTGGTCTTTGGAGGGATTTAAATTTGTGAGGAAGATAGGGGTGGCTCAATGGATCTCGTGGCCTAAGACGAAATCATATTAAGAGGCCCTTAAATTTATTTTATAAATAATTTACACTAACAACAAAATTTATTTTCTAAACAATAAATTAATCATTTAAGACAAAAATAAAAGAATTTCATAAAAAAAATAGGAAGAAGAACACAAAATAAAGTGGTGGACTATCGGATATTGAGGTCCACAAATTTTGATTTGGCTATCATCAAAAACAAGAAAAAGAAATAAACGCACATAACGTAATAGCTTAAGTTTTGAGCATTAACGGTGTCAAAAATATTCTCTTATAATCAATTTAAACAATAATTATAGTTTATTCTATTAAGTAGCACTTATTGACGAATATTTAAAATAATTATAAATAACCTAATATAATATGTCGAATTACACTAAACGAAAATCGATGCGTGAATACTTTTGTGTTCATGCATTTTGAGAGAACATTGTAAAAGAAATTCATTATGTTATCGATATATATAACTTAATTATTATATAAAAAGGACAAAATTAAAATTGAAGACTGAAGCAAATATAATTAATTAGTAAAGAAAATCATCGTAATTTATGAATTTATTAATATAAAATAACCTCAATCAGATAACAAAAAAATATAATATAACACTTTTCTTTATACTAACTATTTATATAATTTATATAATATATAGTAATAATAATAATAATTTAAAAAAAATTGGGACCTTCAAATTTTGGGGGCAGAAGGCGACGACTTCACTGCCCAAGCCTTTAGAGCCGCTCCTGGAGGAAGAGTTTCAATCCTATTGGATTCAAGTTTGTTGCAACGTTAATTATAGGAACATGAATCCTCATGAAATCAATTTGAGTGGTTAAAAGTAATAAAAACTCTCCTAAAGACTTGTTGACTTCACATTGATATTCGTATTAAAAGTACCTTTATAAAAGGAAAGATTTAAACTCCTAATAAGAATACTTAATTTAATATTTTGTCAATATAAAATTTATTTTAAAAAGTAAAAAAGGCAAACTATATTTTACTCTCTCTATATATATAAAGAAAAAAAAAAGATAGCATTGTGGTTAAACCAAATTACAAGCTATTATAAAACCACTTGACAATTTAGGAAAATATTCATAATAATATATATTTTAAATTGAAAGGTTAAAAAAATTTAAATGGAAAAATAATAAATAAGATTCTTTTGAATTGTAATGGAAAGAAAGTGAATATATATTTATACAGAATAGGAGAAGCAAATCAATAGGCCTTACTTGTTGTTTATAGTGTAGTATTGCAAGACAAAATAATATTGGTAAGGTTTAATACAAGTTAATAAAATGTTAGACATGTATTTGTGATATATTATCTTGGATTTTATTATAAACAATTTTATCTAGTTATATGAAGACTTGAGTAATATAATTCAAAGTTTCAAAATATTTTTACTGTACAAATTAAGCGGTCTTCTTTCTTTCTATTTGTATAAAGATTTGTACCTTTGCTTTTTACAAACTTCGTTATTGTCAAACGAAAATAAAGAGAAAATAAATAATAAAATTCACTATTAAAATTTTGGACCTAAAGCAAAGGCTTTAATAGCCCCGCCATTGAGCTGCTCCTGACCCTAATTAATCATCGGATGCTTTGATTCTAACTCCAACGTAACTTAAACCTGCGGGCTGGTAGCCGTAGGTGCTTAATCTTTAATTTTGTCGCAATGTTAAGGTGTACAAATTTATATAATTTGATTGTACGTTGATATCTTCTTATATAAGTTTGTTAAATATAGATTTGATCTGATCTTAAGATGATCTTCAGCTGATAGGAATCTTCCAAGTTAGTACGATAATTAAGATAAAAACTTTCATGATTGTTGGCCTAAAATTATGCTGCAAATCACCCATGTAGGATGTAGCTGCTACTTTTTATTTTGCCCCCTCTGCCTTTATTAGATGTCCATAAAAGAACTTCTACCCATTCTTCAAAAAGTTAATTCTTCTTTTTGTTTTTCATCCCGGATACTGTTTAACTAAAAATAATAATTTCTGTCAAAGCTTTATTTTAGAAAAACTCGGGTTACTGATAATCAATATATAAAATGAATAAAAGAAATTGGCTTTGATAATAATCAAATGAACAGAAGAAAACAAAGTAAATCAGTATATTTCGGTGATATTTCGTGTCCTTACAAATGATCAATCTTCTCCTTTTATAGCTATTTATAAGTGG
This sequence comes from Nicotiana sylvestris, assembly GCF_000393655.2. Classification (NCBI taxonomy): domain Eukaryota; kingdom Viridiplantae; phylum Streptophyta; class Magnoliopsida; order Solanales; family Solanaceae; genus Nicotiana; species Nicotiana sylvestris. The sequence continues at coordinate 160,647,283 of NC_091060.1, read as the reverse complement.
TACGTTTTGTTTCTTTCATAATTGAGCCATTATTGTCAATCAATGGCATTTAATGACATTTAATGTAACGTTACAATCAGCAATCATATTTGATTCAATACAGATTCCTTAACGTTTCTGTATTTAATGCCCAATAATTCGTATCTATTCCTTATTTTCTATCAGATTCATTCTCTTCCATCATAAAGAGGTTCGAGCACCTGTCTTCCTTGCATTTTATCTGAATGACTGCCCGGGCCTGTTGAAGCTCGTGTCTCTTTGATTATTCTTCATCACTTGTTCCTCTTTAACTGGTCCACGTGTCATGACGTGTCATCTTATAATGAATTCCATATATAAACTTAATTTTTCCCTGTGACGATCCAAAGGGGTCATCACCTATTTTCTTATCCATTCTGTGCTTCCGAGGCCTTGAAAACCTCATTTAGAGTCGCCTCAATTTGCGTGCGCAGTCCGGGCGCGTAGTCGGAAAGCTTAAATATGAAATTTTGTGAAAAATGCTAAGTTTTGATGTTAAAATGAATAAGTTTGACTTTGGTCAACATTTTGGAAAAACGGAACCAGACCCGTGATTTGACGGTCCCGGAGGGTCCGTAGGAAAATGTGGGACGTAGGCATATGTCCGGAATCGAATTCCGAGGTCCCAAGCCCGAGAAATGAATTTTTAAGTAAAATTATTTTCTGAAAATGTTTAAGAAAATTGGAAATAAAATCTGATTAGAAAGCGATGGTATCGGGCCCGTATTTTGGTTCCGGCGCCTCGGTACAGGTCTTATATATGTTTTAAGTTCTTCCTGTAAAATTTGGTTGAAATCGGATGTCGTTTGACGTGTTTCGGAGTTAAATTTCTAAATTGGAAACTTGATGAAGTTTGAGGAAAAATTCTTGATTTTGAGGTTATTTAAGCGATTTGATCGCACGGATAAGTTCGTATGATGTTGTGGAGTTAGTGCCTGTGTTTGGTTAGGAGCCCCGAGGGCTCGGGAGTGTTTCAGAGGTATTTCGAAATGGTTTTTGGTTTAGAAAATGTTGCAGGTTTCTCAGTTGTTGGGTTTCTGGTACTTCCTTCTTCGCGTTCGCGGGAGTACCCACGTGAACGCGATGGGTTAATTGTTGTTGAAGGAATTTCCTTCTACGCGAACACATAGCTCATGTCGCAAACGCGAGGCTTGGGGGGGGATAACCCTTTGCGAACGCGGTCCTGGCCACGCAAACGTGAAGGCCAAATGGGCCTGGGCAGGGGGTGGGGTAGCTGTCTTATGCGAACGCGAACCCTTGGACGCGAGGGCTCGAGGAGATTACTCTCCGCGAACGCAAGCCCGTGTACGCGAACGCGAAGGCTCACCCAACCTGACCATCACGAACGCGAAGGGTCAGTCGCGAACGCGAAGGGCATTTTCGCCCAGTGATTTTAAAAAGGCCAAAAATAGAACACTTTCGGGATTTTATAAAAATTTCACAAATCTCTTCTTCTCCAAAGCTCTTAGGCGATTTTTTAAGCTTCTCTTCACCATAATCTCTTGTGTAAGTAATCTTTAACTTGTTTTCTGCATTTTCCATCAACACCCACTAGATTTTTAGGCCTAAAATATGTAATTAAGGATAGAAATTAGGGATTTGTGTAGAGTTAGGGCTTTTTGATTATTTGTGATTTAGACCTCATTTTGGGGTCGAATTTGAAAACAAATTATATATTCGGGCTCGTGGGCGAATGGGTGATCGGATTTTGGTCCGAACCTCGTGTTTTGACCAAGCGAGCCCGGGGTCAATTTTTGGGATTTTGGGAAGAATGATGGGAAAGTTATAATTGAACATTGGAATTGGATTGTTTAGCACTTATTGATGATATTGAGTCAATTATGTATAGATTCGATTGGGTTGGAGCCGAATTTGAGAGGAAAAGCGATGTTCGAGGCTTGAGTTGGCCGTGAAAGTTCGAGGTAAGTGTTTGGTCTAACCTTAGCTTGAGGGATTAGGAGTGAGTCCTATTTGCTATATGTTAATTGTTGAGTACGACGTATAGGCATGGTGACGAGTATCTATACGTTGGTGTCTATCATGACCGTGAGTCTTTATGTTGTGAATATCCTGATTTTGTTGTGTCTTTCATGCCTTAGTGATGATTTCTTTTTATTGTGAAAATCTTGTAAAAGAAATTATGACCTTTGAACTTCGAGGAGCATTGGCTCGAGTTATATTACAAAGTGTGAAAGTATATGAGATGATTGAACCCTTTGGAACATTGGCTCAAATGGTAAAGTGAGTTGTGAAGTAAAAGTGAAAGAAAGAGAAAGAGTTATTAAATTGTTCCCTTGCCGAGATGTTTGTTGCTTTGTTGATTATCTCCCTTGCCGGGATGCTGAGATTATTGATATTGTTCCCTTGCCGGGATTTAGCTGTTTAATTGTGTTCCCTTTCCGGGATTGCTATTGTTATTTGTTTACTCTCTTGCCCCTTTGTTTGTGATTGTTGTTTGGGTAAGGAAGAGCGTTAAAGCACGAAGGGTGATGCCGTGCATTGTTTGCTATGGTGAGGAAAGAGTGTAAAGCACGAAGAGTGATGTCGTGTCGTACGATGTACCATTCTGTACCGATTATCATTGACTATATGGTGAGGAAAGAGAGTAAAAGCACGAAAGGTGATGCCGTGTACACTTTTATTATAAAATATTGTTTGGTGAGGACAAGAGTAAAAGCACGAAGGGTGATGCCGTGCACATTGTTATTATATGATTGATTTGGTGAAAACGAGAGTAAAAGCACGAAGGGTAATGCCGTGCAAATTGTTGATTTCTGATTCTTGATGATATTCTAGTTATGTTGTTACTTTCCTTACCTGATGCTTTCTATTCGGAACCGTTATTTCCCTCACAACATGTTTTCCCTTCCCACATTTACTGGTTATTTTTTTCATTTTCCTTTCTGCTGTATATATTTAAATTGCACAGGTTTATTTGGTAGTCTGGTCCTAGCCTCGTCACTACTTCATCGAGGTTAGGCTAGACAATTACCAGCACATGGGGTCGGTTGTGCTGATACTACACTTTGCACTATGTGCAGATCCCGGAGCAGCTTACGGACAGTAGTTGGAGGGCTTCCTTCAGTCCACCCGGAGATCCAAGGTAGACCTGCAGGCGTTCGCGGGCCCTGGAATCTCCCTCTATCTCTATTCTCTGTTTCATTTTCTTTCGTTCAGAAACAGTTTATTGTATTTTCTTCAGGCCTTGTTTGTAGTGCCTCTTAGACAGTCTGTGATACTGTGACACCAGGTTTTGGGTATTGAGGTTTTGAAAGTTGTAAGAGACGTAGTCTTGAGTTATAAAAATTGTTGACTTTCGCTTATTTATTTAATTCCGTTGTTTTCATGTTATCGCTGGTAATTGAAAAAAATAATTTGTTAATGAAAAAGGTAGTTAAGGGTTGGCTTGTCTAGCTCTCATTAGTAGGCGCCATCACGACTCCCGAGTATGGGAAATCTGGGTCGTGACAAAAAAAATTCTGGTCATGACAAGTTGGTATCAGAGCTCTAGGTTACATAGGTATCACAATTCATGGACAAGCTCAGTAGAGTCTGAGGGATCGGTGTCACACCTCCTTTTTCCTACACCCACGGAGAGGGGTATATAAGGGAGTTTTTTCCAATTTAAGTGACAATCGAAACGGGATTATTTTATTTAAAATTCAGAATCGCCACTTTGGATAATTTATGGTGTCCCAAGTCACCGGTTCAAATCCCGAATCGAGGAAATATTGACTATGTTTTACAGTCCGCGAACACAGAAATCCGGGTAAGGAATTCTGTTAACCCGGGAGAAGGTGTTAGGCATTCCCGAATTTTGTGGTTCTAGCACGGTCGCTCAACTGTTATAATTGGCCTATTATCTGATTTTAATACATATTTTAGCCTATGGTACATTTAACTTATTAGTTGCTTTTAATTATTGTTTTTACAAAAGATTCAACGTCATCTAAAACACGTCTTGAGCCACGTCACATAAATGCATCCGCAGTGCCCGACACATTTTATCTAACATTATTGAGATTTGGATTTGGGTCACATAAATGCGCACCCGAGTTTAGGAAGGTAAATTATTAAAATAACGTGCCTAAGGCAACTACGCATTTGCAACTTTGCGAGGGCCATGAAAAATTTGCTAAATGGCACGCCTCGAATTCTAAGGATTTGAAAGAAATAATTAAATAAGGGCCATGCATTTTAGATTTTACTTGGCACGACACACCTCAAATTAACTACAAGGATCTACTAATTAAATAATGCTAAAGGAATCATAACTACTTTTAAACCACAACTGAATTTGAATTGTGAATCTAAAGGGGTAAGACTAAGTGAAATCTACTCCATTTTTCCATTTCAGAACTTGCGCCTGGCCAGACATGAGGCCCTTGGCCCAAACTTACCAGGCTGTGAGATTAAGAGTTCCATGACAAATTCCATTTGAGCCCAAATAGAGGTCCTGATTTTGAAGCGCGCACAAGCAAGATACCCCAGGGATTTCGCGTATCGAACTCGTGAAACAGCAGAAGGCAATCAGATTTTTAGAAAGTGGCGACAAGGGACTTGAATGCCAACGGATTCGAAAATTCGACATTGAGCAACCACAAAATTAAATGGGAAATTACTAGCTGTTTGAAATACTAATTGGAATCAAGTTGACAATCATTTCAAACCATTTTTTTAGTTTAAACTTATGCACATGCTAATCATTGAAGTACTATAACTTGATAACTACTGAAATAATAATTAGAAAATCATGCTTCATTTTCAGTATTCATACTTGACTCGATTCACTAGACAATTTCCTTCTCAAAACATGATTCCACATACACAAATCTTTAAAGAAACAATCATTTACCCAATTGCATAGACATTATCATCTAAACACCACAGATATGTACCAGAAATGGGTTGCAAAACTGAGAAATTCAATGCATTCCATGCTATAGAATCAAAGAGTAGAATATAAAGTCTAAAACTACCAATATAATAGCAAAACTCATTGTCCAAACAAGACTCACATAGCTAATACAACACCTCAAATTACCGAAGGAAACATAATTTCAAGACAAAACTATGAATGACTCTTAAACGAAACTGGCATCATGCTTTGAACTTCAATTTTTCATTTTTATTCTTCACATTTAACTTCATAATCGATGGAATGTGAGCTGTCACACCTCCTTTTTACACACCCGAAGGTAGTACAAGGGAGTTTTTCCACTTTAAGTGACATTATTCGAAATGTGATTATTTATTTATTTTTTTCAGAGTCGCCACTTGGGATGGTTTATTTTCTGGTGTCCCAAGTCACCGGTTTATTTTTAAATCCCAAATCGAGGAAGATTTCAACTTTTCTTTTGAAGTCTGCGAACCAAAAATTTAGAGTAAGGAATTTTGTTAACCCGAGGGAAGGTATTAGGCACCCTCGGATTCCGTGGTTCTAGCACGGTCGCTTAAACGATTATAATCGGCCTATTATCTGATTTTAACACATGTTTTAGACTATGGTACATTTTAACTTTATTAAACCGCTTTTAATTATTTTTAGGAAGATTCAATGTTAGTTAAAACATGCCTTGAACCACACCACATGAAATGCACCCGCGATCCACGACACAGTTTATTTAACGTTGTTGAGAATTGGAGTTGGGTCACATGAAATGCACACCCCAGTTTAAGGAAATTAATTTAATAGCGCGCCTAAAGCAACTACGCACTTTCAAGTTTGCGAGGGCCATGGAAATTTGTTAAACGGCAAGCCTTGAGTTCTAAGTATTTTAAAAGAAATAATTAAATGAGGGCCACACATTTGGAGATTTTATTTGGCGCGGCGCACCTCCATTCCGATTTTTAAAGGAAGCTCGAACTAAGCTTTCGAAGGCCATAAACTATTGATGTTATTTACTATGGAACACCTCAAATCCGATTAATAGAGCTTAATCAATTAACACTGATTATAGTCAAAGGTTCCCTTTAAACTAACTAAGATGGCTTACATGAAAGAAAGCTAATCCATTTACGCAAAGGACTTGAGCCAACACAAATGGACCGATGACCCAACAAAAGAAATGTCTGGATCTACTCAAAGGAACTTTCAGAATTGGGCCACATGATGAGCCCAAATTCGGAACCCTGCAACTATTGAGCACAAGGTTCCACATCGAATACCTTCAACATTACAAACGACGACGGAAGTTGCAAGTGAATTCAAAATGGGCTAACAAAGAGACTAACACATGTGCATGCTAACTTGGAGTCGTTTTCGACTTATTTGTAACCAATCCTATGACATCCAGCAGTGATTTGATTTTGAAAGAAAATGTGAATTACGGTTCTAATAACTAATAATAAGCAAACGTGATTTCTTAATTTCAATAGTTTCAATCTCAATCAACATGGCTAGTCGTATTACTTTTGCGCAAGGGTTAACCAACAAGTAAATGATATGTTAATGAATACTTGGTCGATCACTAACACCACATCAACAACAGGCCTAGTGCTGAACTCAATACTTGCTGATTTGGCCCATAGGTGACCCAATCCACAAACAACAGCCCAACACTCAACAATAATAGCCTTTCAATAAACCTCAAATAAGCATAACTTTGAGCATGATCACTGACTCTGCATGAACAGATACCATTCAAAGCCTAACCGAGCTAATTATGAATGACACTTTAGCCATAATGCTGAACCTAGGACATTGGATTTCTATTAGTGAACAAAAAAAAATCATTCAAAACGTGTGTGAAACCATGGAGATGATCTGAAGGTCCAAAATATGAATACTAGCACCATATTACTTCTACTAATAACTACAAACTACTTAGTTAAAGTTGATTTAGACAAGAGTGATCACAGTAAATTAGAAAACAAATCAGTGAAACAAAAAATGGGATAATTTCTATGCTTCAATTGTTTATTTTCAATTCATTCTTCAAGTTTCCACCTCAGAGCCAATAGAGTTACAAGGTCGTGTACCTGGGAAATAAGAGGAAGCAAGAAGAAAGGAGGTTTCAGCGGATGAAGAAACAGCAGTAGATTTTAGCAGCAGGAGTAAACCAGCCAACCAATTTTAAAGCCAGAAAATGAAGTACAACAAACCAAGATCTAGTCTCAAACACACAATCAACCCAACAAACATCAAAACCCGACCTCGATGACTAGACCTCAAACTATTTCGAAGCCCAAACAATCAGAAATTTATTCAGGAAGTGGAGACTTCACATTGCAAAGCAGGGACTCAATGAAACAGTGAAAACTTCAAACAAACAGAACCCAAATCTTTTCAGCACAAGATCAAGCCGTTTTCACTCAAAAGGATTCAGAAATTGCTTTGTAATCAAAGAACAACTTAAAATTCAAGGCAGAATTCCAATGGAATAGTATTTTCTTCCTAAATTTTAGCCATCTGGTTTTTTTTTGATTTGTCTAGCTCTCTCCCATCTCTAAAACCTGAATTGAACCCCAAGTAATTATGCCTTTATAGCCAAGTTACTAGGGAAACCTTAAGAGTTTAGTTATTTCATTTTTAGTCCTTTTCAAATTTTCCTTCTTGCTACTTAGTCCTTCATTTTCTGACATGCTGATCAAGTTAGTCTGTTTTTGCAGCTTCTAGGCACCTTCCTAAGTGGTTACTGAGAGATTCCCTATGCCTTTTACCCAAAATACCCCTTGTGCCTTGTTTTTACTTTGAAGCCCAACCAGACTTCGAGCATGGGCTATGAATTCCCAAACAGGCTCAACGTTTCAATAGACATGGGCTCAGACTCAAACCAAATAGAATTCCTTTAGAATGAGGTCTTAAACTGACCTCAGAGCCCAAATAACAAAGGTGAAATCCAAACAAATTCAGAAAACTTAAAAACCAAACAAATCGACTAATTAATGATCACAAACAGGCAGGGAACTAATTAAGCTAAGTGACCAAATCAAAGTTCTAACAGGACAATTAATAGAACTAGGCAAATCAGAAAACAAATTAAAAGAGGGAAAGAACAGAGGTGACCCATAGATGATTTTGAAAATAAAAATGAACGGGACTTACTAGCTAAACCTGAAATCAAAACTGAGGCACTGATTCGACCCAAAACAATGGCAAACGTTTGTTCTTGGTGAAGAGCAAACGAGTGACACTATTTTGTGCCAAAACCAACTTGAAACAACCGGAAAAGTCCTAAAATGACTTGCATGCATGATTCCGACTTTAGGCTCTTAGGGCTCGACTCTTCGATTTGATATTCGAGGAGCTCCAGAGATATTCGAAGGAATCTGAGTGAGGATTTGGAATGAGGGAGAGAAGACGGTCTTAGGGTGTTAATTTGGGACCAATTAGAGGTGGTGCCGCCACCGGAGAAAACAAGGACGTCGCTAGGGTTTCTCCTTTGAACCTAGATACGAGACGTTCCAGGGTGATTCGAAAGAAAAGAGTGACAAATTTAGGATGAGGAAGGCTTGGGGGTTCTTTGGTGTTAATCTGGGGTCGATTGGTGGTGGCGTCGCCACCCTCGGGCGGTGGGATTTCAGGGCGGTTGCTAGAGTTTCTGAAAAGGGGGTGAGATGAGAGAGACGGGTTTGAGAGGGGGGGGGAGGGTAGGCTTAGGACAATTATATATTAATCAGACCCCAGTTCTGGACCGTTAGATCAAAAAAGATCAACGGTCCTGGTCCAAAGGCCATTAAAACGAGGTCATTTGAATCATGCGGGGATTGGACCGGGTTGGGGCGGACATTGGGCTAACTGGACGGGTATCTGAAAGGGGAAAATTGGTTTGGGCTTGGGTATATTTTGAAAGACTTGGGCCCAGACCTGATCTCCTCAATTCCTTTCCAATTTCTTTTTTTTTATTTTCAAATTCTTTTAATTAATTCCAAATAAAAATAAAAACCTAAATGAAAACCTTAAAACTAGATTATCCTACCAAATTAAATTAATTAATTCTAAATAATAATTACCACAACTAATTAAATACCAAATTAAAGAAAACTACCAAAATTAGAATCTAAAAAAATACAAAAATGAGTTATTTTTTTGTGATTTTTCCGTTTTTGTAAAACATCAATTTACTAATTAATCTCAAAAAATATAAAATTAATTCCTAAATGCAATGCGTGATATTTTTGCTATTTTTTATGGTTTAAATAAAATTAAATATGCACACAAAAATGCAAACAAACACGAAAATTGAGCAATTAATTCCTAAAAACAAAATAATAAAAGAAAAAATCCTAATTTTGGGGATTCTGTAGGAGTAATTCATGCGAGGCAAAAATCACGTGCTCACAGCTGCCCCTCTTTGCTCGGAGACACGAAGGGTTTTCGGGCAAAGATAAAATGAGCAATTATGAGGGATTTTTGCCCGTTTGACACTCCATGAGAAGAATTTTTGAAAAGAGTCTGACCGAACCCTGCTTCAAAGGTTACCTACATATCCTTGGCTATAAAAGAATCAGGCCAGTGTAGTTCTGGAAGTTTCGGAGCTGGGACTACCAAGAGCTGTGATTTCACTGCTGCTACTGCTTGCTGACCTCCTTATTACACCAAAAGGAAAATCCAAAGCTAAGGTAGCTAGGCCTATCGGCTATGAGTTACAAGATTCCTATCTATAAATCTCTTGAAACTTGATCTTGAGTCTTAGCTGATTTTGCTATGGACCCCAATCTAAATCTTGATGCTCGCAAGCTGTAGGTGATGGTTCTTTCTTTAGTATTGGATCAAGGCAGGACAAGCGAAGCTTGTGACTTCAATCAATTTTTGAGCAGTCCGCATCTTTGTCTGCCTCAGCGCTTTGACTTCACTTCTTTTTGTTCTTTTTGTTCTTTTCTTTATTCTGGATTGAGACTCATTCTTTTGGTCATATCTAATCCCGTGCCTTGAGGTAAAACCTCCTCAGACACCAAAACAAACAAACAAACAAAAATGTTCTGCCTCAGTTTTCACTAGGAAAATTTTGTGAGTTATTTGCAATACAAATCCAAACTGTCTCTTTATTGGAAGCAATAAAAATCAGGATTGCATATCCTTGGGAGTAGGCTGTGAAGCCCTAAATTGGGAGGATTTCCAGGTTATGCTGGAAAGCTGACCGGGTTATGCTGGAAAAGAAAAGGGTTCTCAGGTTATGCCGATAAAGTCATCGGGTTATGCCGGAAAAGAAAAAAGGTCCCTAGGTTATGCCAGGGAGATCCACAGGTTATGCCAGGATAAAAGAAAAAGGGTCCTTGGGTTATGCCAGGGAGATCTACGAGTTATGCTAGGGTAAAAGAAAAAGGGACCTTGGGTTATGCCAGGGAGATCCGTGGGTTATGCCGGGATAAAAAAAAGGTCCTTGGGTTATGCCAGGGAGATCCGCGGGTTATTCCGGGATAAAAGAAAAAGGGTCCTTGGGTTATGCCAAGGAGATCCACGGGTTATGCGGGGATAAAAGAAAAAGGGTCCTTGGGTTATGCCAGGGGGATCCACGGGTTATGTCGGGGTAAAAGAAAAGGGTCCTTGGGTTATGCCAAAGAGATCCGCCGGTTATGCCGAGATAAAATAAAAATGGTCCTCGGGTTATGCCGGGAAGTCATCGGGTTATGCCGGGATAAAAGAAAAATGGTCCTCGGATTATGCCGGGAGGTCATCGGGTTATGCCGGAAAATAAAATGGTCCCTAGGTTGTGCCGGGATAAAAGAAAAAAGGTCCTTGGATTATGCCAAAGAGATCCACGGGTTATGCCGGGGTAAAAGAAAAGGATCCTTGGGTTATGCCAGAGAGATCTGCGGGTTATGCCGGGATAAAAGAAAAGGGTCCTTGGATTATGCCAGGGAGATCCGCGAGTTATGCTGGGATAGAAAAAAGGTCCTTGAGTTATGCCAGGGAGGTTCACGGGTTATGCCGAAAAAGAAAAAGGTCCCTAGGTTATGCCAGGGAGATCCAGGGGTTATGCCGTGATAAAAGAAAAAGGGTCCTCGGGTTATACGAGGAGGTCACCGGGTTACGCCGGGATATCTAGGGAATAGGGGCCCTATGCTACCATGATTTTGAATTTTTCTTCTTCTTTTCTTTCTTCTTTCTTTTTCTTCTTCCTTTTTACTTCACTTTTCATTTTACTTAGGAGAATGAATGAAGAGTTTAAAAGGACTTCCCTTTTCGGGTCAACTTTTGCTGCAGAACAATTTTGGTTTCCGTGTGCCTTGCTTTTATTGCACTCGCTTCTTGCAGGGTTGTTATGAACTACACCCGTTTCCCTTTTTTCGAATCAAAGAACAATTTGTCAGTTTGGGATGGTGGTTGGTTTTGTGGCCTTCATTGTTTTTTGATCACTTGATCTCGGCCTAACTCTTTGGTGAGAACCTCTGCTGCTTGCCAGTTTTCTGAATATTGATCTTTCTTTCCAACCGAGAAACTCAACATTTCAAACTTTCTAGACGACGGTTAAACCGTGCGGGTCTTTGGCCTTTCCACTTTATCCCACCTCTAGGGCTTTTGACTTCGGATTTCATTTTCAATAATTCTGGTTTCAAAGCATCAGCTATAATGGCCAGTCGGGATCGACTCGATGCACCCGCTGAGGCTGGGTACTCTTCTTTGGATTTGGCTTTTATCAAGCAGAAATCTGTAAAACCAATCTTGCCACCGTTTCTTTGTATCAGATTCGGAACAGAGTTAGACCGAAAGGGATTCAAGGAAAAGTAAACAAAGGACGAGAAAAAATGAATTTAAAGGAAAAACGCCCCTTTTAGGAGGGAAGGAAGGAATTATCTGGGGTGCATGCGGGCTTCAACAGACATGACATGCTTCTTGGACTGGATGTCCGACCCGCACAAACTTCCCCAATTCCTCATAAACTCATTGTGAACCATATTTCCAAATTGAGAAACCTAGCCAGGACTCCAAGGGTGGCGAATGTGTCTTCTTTTCATCAACAGCGCCCATTACGGGTTTTCGCCAATCGACCTCTCTCATTTCTCTTCTCACCATCACCTGATAGTGCTCTTTACGAGTTTTCACTAACCAAGCTCTCTCATTTTCAATTTCTCTGCTCACCGTCATCTTATGGTACCCGTAGGTTTTCACCGATAAGACTCTCTCATTTTATTTCTCTCATTTTGATTGTATCAGATCCAAGTAGTTGTGTTTTCTAATTTCGACACCTTTGCCGATTGATCCAAAGGACTTGGACAGGGTTCGGGTAAAAAGAAAATTGGATTGCGTTACAACTTTGGAACCGTTCGGCGGGATCATTGCCGAACCATTATATCATTTGTCCCAGTTTCACTTTTTGGGGAAATTGGCTTTTTGTTTTGGTGGGACTGAACCCCCGGGAGAGGCTGCCTACGTATCATTTCGGAATCAAGTCGAACGTAGTTCAGGGAAACATTTGTTTTGTTGTTTTTGTTTGTTTGTTTTTTTTTCATTTTCATTTCATAACACTTTCCGGTTCCAAAGAGGGTAATCAAAGAAGAGTAACTGGCTCAAATGGTTTTGCACAAAGGTAGATAGTGCTTGGGGTAGCGAGAATGAAAGCCTTCGTCATCCCAATCAGACAAGGTTGTCGTTGCAGAAAATCTAAACATAGCACCCTTTGACTGCATCCGCATTTACAGCTGCTTCGGGATCATTTCCTTCGATATCGCCCAGATACAATGCTCCTCTCGACAATATCTTTCTGATGATGTATGGGCCTTTCCAATTAGGAGCAAATTTTCCTTTTGCTTCCTGGTGATGGGGAAGGATATGCCTTAAAACGAGTTTCCCCATTTCAAAATTTCTAGGTCGCACTTTCTTGTTGTGGGCACGAGCCATTCTTTGTTGGTACAACTGCCCGTGGTAGACCGCGACCATTCACTTTTCATCGATCAAGGTTAACTGTTCCAGACGGGTTTTAATCCACTCACTGTCTTCAAGTTTAGCTTCAACGATGATCCGGAGAGAGGGGATTTCACCCTTTGCGGGTATTACAGCTTCAGTGCCATAAACCAAAAGATACCGGGTGGCTCCAATTGACGTGCGCACAGTAGTGCGATATCCCAACAATGCAAATGGCAACTTTTCATGCCACTTCCTGGAACTTTGAGTCATCTTTCTCAAAATCTTTTTGATGTTTTTGTTTGCTGCTTCGACGACACCATTGGCTTTGGGCCGATAAGGAGTAGAGTTCTAGTGCGTTATCTTGAATTGTTCACATATCTCTTCCATCAAATGACTATTCAAGTTTGCAGCATTGTCTGTGATAATAGTTGCAGGAATGCCAAAACGACAGATAAGATTGGAGTGCACGAAATCTACCACAGCTTTCTTGGTGACGGATTTGAGAGTGATGCCTTCAACCCATTTAGTGAAGTAGTCAATGGCAACTAGTATGAATCTGTGACCATTTGAGGCTTTTGGATCTATTGGCTCAATAACGTCCATACCCCAAGCAACAAATGGCCAAGGTTCTGACATGAGATGCAGTTCCGTGGGAGACGCATGAATCAAATCACCGTGCACCTGACACTGATGACACTTCCGAACAAAGTTGAAACAGTCCTTTTCCATGGTTATCCAGTAATAGCCCGCTCGAAGAATTTTCTTTGCTAAAACATACCCATTCATGTGGGATCCGCATACTCCCACGTGTACCTCATGCATGATTCTTCTAGCCTCTTCTGCGTTAACACATCTTAACAAGTTGAGGTTCGGAGTTCTCCTGTACAAGACATCACCACTTAAAAAGAAACCACTCGCATGCCGCCTAATGGTTCTCTTCTAGTCTCCACTAGCTTGCTCGGGGTATTCTTGCGTTTTCAAAAACCTTATGATGTCTGATACCTTGGTCGGGTATTTGGTGATGTTTCAACCGTATTACAATAACCATGCCTTTCCCGTACTTGAATTTTCAAGGGATCAATGTGGGCATTGCCTGGGTATGGCAGCATTGAGGCTAAAGTGGCAAGTGCATCAGCTAGTTCATTGTGGCAGCGAGGAATGTACCTGAACTCTATTGACTTGAATCACTTGCCATGTTCTTCCACATGTTTCCTATAAGGAATAATCTTGACGTCTCGGGTTTCCCATTCTCCTTGAGCTTGTCAGATAATCAAATCTAAGTCTCCCATGATTAATAGTTCTTCGACGTCTTGGTCGATTGCCATGTTCATACCCATAATGCAAGCTTCATACTCGGCAGTGTTGTTTGTGCAGAAAAATCGAAGCCTGACTGTGGCCAGATAATGCTGACCGGTAGACGAGATCAAGATTGCCCCAATTCCAACACCTTTTGCATTTACCGCTCCATCGAAGAACATTTTTAAAGCATTGATGTCTTCGAATATTGCCTCAACTGAGTTTACCTCTTCATCGGGGAAGTAAGTATTCAGAGGTTGGTATTCATCATCGACCGGATTTTCAGCCAAATGATCTGCTAACGCCTGGGCTTTCATTGTCGTGCGAGTGACATATACTATATCGAATTCAGTAAGAAGGATCTGCCATTTTGCTAGCCTCCCAGTGGGCATCGACTTCTGGAATATGTATTTTAAAGGATCCAACCTGGTTATGAGGTAAGTGGTGTAGGCTTGCAAATAATGCCTCAGCTTTTGAGCGACCCAAGTCAAAGCACAACAAGTCCTTTCCAACAAAGTGTATTTAGCTTCATAACTGGTGAATTTCTTGCTCAGATAGTAAATAGTATGTTCTCTCTTTCCGGTCACATCGTATTGCCCGAGGACGCAGCCAAAAGAATTTTCCAAGACTGTTAGGTACAAGAATAAAGGCCTCCCTGGCTCAGGTAGGACCAAGATTGGTGGATTTGATAGATATTCCTTGATTTTATCAAAAGCTTCTTGACATTCATTTGTCCACTTGACTGCCACGTCTTTCTTCAGCAATTTGAATATGAGTTCACATGTGGATGTCAACTGGGCAATGAACCGGCTGATGTAGTTCAATCTACCCAACAAACTCATAACATCCTTCTTGGTTTTTGGAGGAGGCAAATCTCGAATAGACTTTATATTTGTTGGGTCTAACTTGATGCCCCTCCAACTAACGATGAATCCTAGGAGTTTGCTAGATGGTACCCCAAATGGACATTTGGCTGGGTTCAGCTTCAAATCATATTTGCGCAGTCGCTCAAAGAACTTTCTCAAGTCCTAAATGTGGTCGTCCTGGGTTTTGGATTTTATGATCACATCGTCCACATACACCTCTATCTCTTGGTGCATTATATCATGAAAACCGGCAGTCATGGCCCTCATATAGGTTGCCCCAACGTTCTTCAAACCAAATGGCATGACTCTGTAACAATATGTACCCCAAGGTGTGGTAAAAGCTGTCTTCTCCTCATCTTTTTCATCCATCAACACCTGGTGATATCCTGCGTAACAATCCACGAAAGATTGTATCTTATGCTTGGCGCAGTTATCAACAAGGATGTGGATGTTCGGCAAAAGGAAGTTATCTTTGGGGCTTGCTTTGCTTAAATCTCTGTAATCCAAACACACCCGAGTCTTCCCGTCTTTCTTTGGCACTGGGACTACATTAGCAAGCCATGTGGTGTACCAGACCACTCGGATTACCCCCGCTTTCAACTACTTCATGACCTCTTCTTTGATCTTGTCACTGATATCAGTTTTAAACATTCTTTGTTTTTGCTAGACTGGGGGACAGTATGGGTAAGTAGGCAACTTATGAACCACCAAATCAACACTCGGTCCTGGCATGTCGTCATATGACCAAGCAAACACATCTCTGAACACAAACAGGAGTTGGATTAAGGCGTTTCGGGTTTTTTTGTCCGTGTGAATGCTTATCTTGGTTTCCCTGATTTCTTCAGAACTACCCAAATTAATCGATTCTGTATCATTTAAGTTCGGCTTAGGTTTATTCTTAAATTGTTCTAATGCTCGAATTATTTCCCTAAAAGCCTCTTCTTCATCGTATTCCAGTTCATGGTTCATTACTTCAGAGTTAAACAACATGTTTGGATCTGGTCATGTTATTTAAAGTCGCATTGTTAGAACTAAAAGAAGAAATAAAAGAGAAAAATAACAAAATCAGACAGAATAAAGAAAGATGACCGATGAAATATTGATTTCATTTCTTGGAATTAGAAGATAACAGGGTTTATATTGGAAAATTAAAAGACAAGACACTAAAGAAAACATCCGAGTTACACCCTGAAATAACTCGCGAAGCGGGAAAGGTGGATGGACAGGTCTACCGGGACTCCCACCTGATCGGGAATGGCGTAGCCTTCCAATTCTGCAGTTTGGAATTAGGTCCCATATACAACACCTTAATGGCGCTTGAGCCTTCCCCTGGTTGAACCATGTGGGCTTCATACAGTATCTTCCTCATGGCCCCACAGACTTCTTCAATCTTTTCGGCCGTGAAGGCCTCATTTTCTTCCTCCTCATGGTATTTTATCTTGACAAATATTCTGTACAGATGCGGCATCGGCTGAGGCAAAACCCAACCATCATTCTTTCTATCATTTTCCCATCTTATATTAGCCGAGGTGGGTCGAAAACCTACCCCGAAGAACTTTTCATTGGCAGGCAGGGTGATGGGTTCAGCTATTCCTTGCAATGATTTCCCTAGCCCCTTCCCCGGTTTGAAACCATGTCTGATCATTTCTTTGGCCACCATGATTGATGCATTAGAAAGAAAGGGTTGGGGGCAAAGGTTTCCCTCTTCATACTGGTCTGCGATCACAATTTCAAAGGCTTGATAAACTATGTGCTCACTTCCCTCTCTTGCTTTAAGACATGGTACTGATGGGTCCCAATAAATTGATTGTTCATCTTCCCCGTGGACCACAATCTCTTGATCTTCATGCTCAAATTTTACCATCTGGTGAAGGGTAGAGGGTACAGCCCCTGCTGCATGAATCCATGGCCTCCCCAAAAGAAAGTTGTAGGATGTGTCCATGTCCAGAACCTGGAAAGTTACTTCAAAGTCTACTGGGCCGATGGTCAGAATTAGGTCGATCTCTCCAATTGTGTCCCTTTTTATACCATTGAAGGCCCGTACACAGACATTGTTGGGTCGAATTCTTTCGGTCCTGATTTCCATGCGCTGTAGAGTTGAGAGTAGGCAGATGTCTACTCCAGAGCCTCCATCCAACATAACCTTTTTTACGTAGTACCCTTCGCATTTGACTATCAGGTGCAGGGCTTTGTTATGTGCGGGACCTTCTGGGGGCAAGTCATTTTTGCTGAAGGAAATCTGGTTGATTGTGAAGAATCTTTCTGCCATTCTCTCCAACTGTTCTACAGAGGTCTCAACAGGTACATATGCTTCGTTAAAGGTCTTGATCAGTACCTTCTGGTGTTCGGCGGAGTTCATAAACAAAGCTAACAAGGAGACTTGTTCGGGAAATTTTTGAAGATGGTCGATCACCTCATAATCTGCCATTTTCATCTTTTGAAAGAAGGTTTCCGCTTCTTCGGCACTCACGGGCTTCTTAGATGGGAAGCGCTTTCTAGTGGCATTGTTCACCTCTTCCAAATTAGAATACTTTTCAACGGGGTTATTTTCTTGAACTTCTCTTGAGATTTCTTTGCCCTTATAGGTCACCACCGTTTTGTTGTAGTTCCAGGGCACAGCGGTAGGATCTGTCATGGGCTTCTGTGGCGCGCGTCCAATAACCACGGGCTCATTTAGCCTTGGTGGATTAATTGGCCCCCGCATCATGTAAGCCCCCTTGGCCATATACATCTGAGTTATCTTGTTCAACTCGAATCTCCTAGGGGGACTCAAAGTCATCTACTTTTCTTTGCGGCCTCGCGGGACATAGAGAACAACATCCTTGGTAGGTATTGCCCTAGTTTCAACTTCAACTTTCTTCTCTAACTTTGGAGGAGTGGTTTTGTTCTTTTCCTCCCCTTAATCTTGCTTCGGGGCAGCTTTTGGTTTCTTTTTTGCATCAGCGATGGCAATGATGACCTTCAATGCTGGGTCAAACTCCTTATCCTCACAAATCCTTCCGATTACTGGCCCGTTGTTATGGCCCGACAGTGGGTTGTTAGTCACATTGGGAATATCTTCATCCCTTAGCACTATCTTCCTCTGTTCTATCAAATCTTCCACAAATCTTTTCAAATTCCAACAATTTTGTTTATCATGCCCCTCAGTCCCTAAGTGGTAGGCGTATCGGGTGATACGTTGGTAAGAGGGTGATTTTGGGTTTTGCCTATTTGGGAGTACGGGATGCAACATACCCATTTGGACCAATTTTGGGAATAGGCTAGAATAAGATTCGCCAATTGGAGTGAAGTTTGATTTCCTTGGCAGCTCCCGGGCACAGAAGTTGTTTTATGGAGGACGGGATTGTAGTGGGCTCGGTAAGGAGGCTGGTTTCTGGGAAATAGAGCTTGGTTCCGGTAGGCTTGTTGTTGTAGCCGGACATAAGGTTGAGCATTCATAACTGGGTATGGCTGAGGAGTATAAGTCACGTCTTGGTGGGGGTAGTAGTGCTATGGGGTTCTTTCTGAGAAAAGGGATCCGGGAGTACAGTGTTTTCTTGCACCCGACGTTTCCATGGATGTTTCTTCCTTTTTCTTGCCCTTCTATACTCCTCCAGACCCACCCTGTATGGCTTGGGAGGTGGCTCTAATAGCAGATTAGCTTAGAATTCGACACATTTTCAACACATTTTCAACTATTTCGCCAATCTTGATGGCTTTAGCGAACGGTTTACCCATTGCGGACATCATATTTTGGAAGTAGTCAGCTTCCTGAGCTTGGAGGAAAATTGTGACCATTTCAACCTCATCCATCGAAGGCTTTACCCTGGAGGCCTGCTCACACCATTTAACTGCGTACTCTCTGAAGCTTTCCAAAGATATCTTTCTCAGGTTTGTCAATGAGTTCCGATCTGGAGCAATATTAATGTTGTATTGGAACTGCCTGACGAAATCTCTAGCAAGATCATCCCAGATGTGCCAGCGGGATATATCTTGGTCCATGTACCACTCAGATATGATGCCCACCAGACGTTCTCCGAAATAGGCCATGAGAAGTTCTTCCTTGCCACCGGCTCCTCGCAGCTGGTTACAATATCTCTTGAGATGAGCAATAGGATCACCGTGTCCATCATACTTCTCAAATTTTGGGGTTTTGAATCCCAATGGTAAGTGCACATGGGGAAACATGCATAAGTCGGTATAGGATACACTTTTCTGTCCACTCAAACCTTGTATGCTTTTGAGACTTTGTTCCATACTCCTCATCTTTCTCACAATATCTTCTTGCTCAGGAGTTTTGGTGGTCTTTTCTTTCCCGCAATGAACTCAAATTGGGGTGGTTGAGGGTAAGTATAAGTACGAAACTGAGGAGGTTCCATTTGAAGGTGAAAGCTGAGGGGTCAAAACTGAGCCTACGCAGTGTAGGCTGTGTCGTGGCCGAGCATGGGGGAGCGGTGAAGATATTTGAAGCTGCACTGGACATTAACACCTGGGGGCGGACCTCAGAAGGTGTTCCCACAAAATGAGCTGAGATAGTTGGGTGTCCTAGTTGTGTGTTTGGGTGACTGATCGGAACAGTGAAGGCACCACTTGCTCTAGGAAGAAGTTTGAGGAATCTCGGGATGGCGCTTGGCGGCTCTCTTCCATTTGCCCAAGCGTCCCACATTTCCATAACCCGAAGACGCATAATTCTATTTTCTTCGGCATCTGCCGATTCTGGGGTCAGGATGCCCGAGATTGGACTATCATCCATGATGGGAACTGTTGGTAGAGTCATTTTCGAAGACATTTCGACGCTTCCCTTTGATCTCGTAAATATGGGTGCGAAGCCAGATTACCACAAAAACCAACTACCTTTCTATAAAAACCTGGACTAAAATAGTAGCAGCAAACAGTCAGTTTGAAACAAATAACAGATAGGTAATCGCACGTTGGGATGTGATGCACCTATATAATTAAATGCGTTTCTACATGTTTTGCAACGGTTGCATGCTTCGTCCCAGCTTTACTTATTCTTTCCCGTTTCTCTTCTTTCCATTTCCACTCTCTTCACTTTTTTTTTACGATCGAATCCTATGTAGATTGCCTACATATCCTAACCCCACATGAATCAGACTAAGCGTAGTTCTGGGCGCAATAAATAACAAAATATTTTGGGATTTTCAATTTTCATAAAAAGAAAATGCTCTGACTACAACGACTCAAACTAACAGATTCTAACAAAGAAAACAACAGACTCCTATGACAAGATGACAATACGGACTCAAGAACCGACTAACAGTCTCTAACGAAAGCAAAATACAGAATCGAAAATAAACTAATAGACTCCAACAGAAAAAATGCAGACTCAAGTAAAAATCAAGAATACATTAATGCTCCTGGTGCCTGCGGGACATCATTCAGTCTCGTCGCAGGCCTAAATGCGAGATCCCCTTGCAGTCGCTCCAAATCACAGATAACTTGGCAGACAAAAGTCATCACTGCACCAAAAATGGTGGTACGAGTCATATCCTCGCACGCTTGGCACTTCATGGTAATGTAGTAGCGATGGTTCTGATCCTCTCTCTAATCCTTCCCTTTTCCTGAAGCAACCGCCCTATCTGCTGATTCCGGGCTTCTAACACTTGTGAGTCATGAAGGTGTTGAACTTGCAACTGTTGTATTCCTTCCTCCATCTGAGCCATCAAATAACAGTGTTCCCTATCAGCTTTGAAATCGTTTGCCTGCTTGGCTGCCTCATTCTCAAGAGTAGTCACCTTTCTCTTAGGCTGGTGATTGGCCCTTCGTACTTTCTCTTTATTTGTTGCATAGACTGTGTCCGACCTTTTGCATTCTCCGCTAATTGATCCAGGGCATCAGCTAGACTAGCCTCAGCCTTTTCTAGGTCATCTTGGCACTTAAGGGCTTTCTTTTTTAGACTGCGTATAAGTCTTTCGTCCACTCAGCTTCTCTCCGGGTTTCTAGCGACTATTTTCATCTTCCGGATTTGAGCTTTGAGAGCTTCATTCTCTTGAGTCAGTTTTTTCTTTTCTCCCTCGTTTGCGGCTGCTTGCAAACCATTTTCAAACTGAAGGTCCCTGACTTGCCTTTCTAGCTTGCTTATTTTTGCCCTGTAGCTTTCTTTTTTTGCTAACCATCCCCACTGCTCTTGCGAGTCACTAGCAAACTGCTGAACGTGAGCTCTCTTAGCAGGTCTCTCAGGAATCTGAAATCTCTTATTGAACCAAACAATGTACTTAGTCCACCTCACCTCTAGCTAAATCTCGCACCATGGTCTTAGGTTCAAGAAACCTACATTCATTCCACACCTGGCGAATTCTCCCTTCTGGAAATGCAGCTTTCGGGCCAAATTAAATGACATGTTTACTCAAATCTTCGTCATGGGGGACTGTTTGAAATCTTCCTAATTGGCGTAGAACCATGTGGGGAGCATACGGCTGGATGATCCAGATGCCCATCAGGAGGAGACAACACACTTCAGCTATCATGTACACCACTTCGATGACAGGAAGCCATCCGAATACCCACTCAATTTTATCGTCAGTCAAGGAGCTTAAATGTGTAAGCCAAGCTTTAGTACCTTCAGGGAATTCAATACCCGCCACTCGATTTTCAAATTCTTCAATACAACTTAAACCGGTCATACCATAATTCATATATCCAACCCGGTGACAGAGATGTTCCTGCATCCATAATTAGTAATAGATTGCAGCCTTGGAAGAACTTTCCCCCTTCCCGACAGATAGTCAAGGCTCGGTATATTTCAGATAAGATTAGGGGAACCATAGTGCTGTTGGTTTTCTTGATTGCAACATCGACCATTCCTACGAGACCCACCTCTATATTACCATCTTTTCGCTGACAGACTACAATACCCAAGAATGCTACAATAAAAGCCAAACCCTGCCTTGCTTCCCATTTGTCTTTATTTCCGGCGTGGGTCAGACTGGTGTTCGGCTCTTCGAGACCTCGAGGGTTACCATAGCGTTGATACAAGAATTGGAGAGTGCAATACCCTTTAGATAAATTTCCATCCTGAATATCCCGACTAATACTCAGCAAATCCAAAAATCTGTGGGGAGATACCGGTCTTGGTAACAATGGATATCAACTTCTAAAGTTTCCATTAAGGCCCGTATAACCTGCAACTTCCTCCAGTGTGGGTGTGAGCTCAAAGTCAGATAAACGGAACACGTTGCGAGTCGGGTCCCAAAATAGTATTAATGCTTCAATTATGTCCAACCTTGGCTTGACGTTCAATAGTCCGACGAGGCCTCCCAGAACTTTTACCACTGTTTCTCTACTGCCTTTCCCTAGATCATTCCACCACATGTGGAGCTGTAAGGGGATCTGTTTAAGGACTGTGAAGGGTTCAATTTTATTTGTACTCATCCTGCACATTTATTAAGGTGATTTAATAACTCATTTTGACCAAAAAATGATACCATTTTTTCAAGATTTTACTTCAAAAAATGAAACCCAGTTTTGCAGATACGGCCATTCAGCACTTAAAAGAAGATTTTCAAGCTGTGCCTGCTAACCGTACAAAAATAACCAAAGGGGGTTGTTCTTGCAAAAACAGCTTTCCGACGCTTTTTTTGAGGACATTCGGCTTATTTTAAACAAGAATGGCATCACCATGCTTATTGTGACAAAGATAAAATTTTGTTGTTTCTGGGCTATTTTTGCAAAAAGGGAAGTTGGACCCGATAGGGGTTGCCTACGTATCCCACATCCGGTGAGAATCAAACCGACGTAGTTCGGACAGATTGGACAAAAATAAACCAGAATATTTTTTTGTCAAAATTTTGGCCGAGTTTCAGCATATTTTGGACACTGATTTTTCAAAACAAGTAATTATTTCTCCGAGCCCTCACATTGATTTTCTTTTACCAACTTTTCTCCTATTATTCATAAGCCGGTCAACATGCAAATCCGAAGAAAATAAATGCACAAGTATCAAGTAGGATGCATCAGGATGATCTTTTCATTTCGGGTACACCTGTCCTAGACAGACTCAACCCCTATGTTGAGTCTCTTAAGTCAAATGCACGTGATGAAAACAAATGCTCCTAATAGGGATCTGACATGAGGCTTTGTTACACTAGGTTTAAAACCTGGGTTTATTGTTCTAGACCTGGCTTACCCGAGCGGACAACTTGAGCCGGGAGGGGGGGGCAGCGTACCAGGAATACACAAGTTTAACCAGCTTAGCAACTTATCCGAACCTCGTTCTAAAATAGGATAAGACTCTAGACAGAAGAGAAGCCACACGAAGTGCACCCTTCTCCATGATTTAGAAGACTCAGAGAGAGGAAGAGTTTCGTAACAGTTTATATACAGTTCTCAAAATATAAAAGCGGTAAAGCATTTAGCACATTAGGCTCAAACATGTAAAAAAATCAGATAACAGATAAAGCCACTCATAACAGCTATTCTAAGCTCGAATTCTTGAACCCTGAACCAGAGATTCTGTTTTCGGTTCCCAGCGGAGTCGCCAAAGCTGTCACACCTCCTTTTTACACACCCGAAGGTAGTACAAGGGAGTTTTTCCACTTTAAGTGACATTAATCGAAATGGGATTATTTATTTATTTTTGTTCAGAGTCGCCACTTGGGATGGTTTGTTTTCTTGTGTCCCAAGTCACCGGTTTATTTTTAAATCCCAAATCAAGAAAGATTTCGACTTTCCTTTTAAAGTCTGTGAACCAGAAATTCTGAGAAAGGAATTCTGTTAACCCGAGGGAAGGTATTAGGCACCCTCGGATTCCGTGATTCTAGCACGGTCGCTTAAACTATTATAATCGGCCTATTATCTGATTTAACATATGTTTTAGCCTATGGTACATTTTAACTTTATTAAACCGCTTTTAATTATTTTTAGGAAGATTCAACGTTAGTTAAAACATGCCTTGAACCATGCCACATGAAATGCACCTGCGATCCACGACACATTTTATTTAATGTTATTGAGAATTGGAGTTGGGTCACATGAAATGCACACCCAAGTTTAAGAAAATTAATTTAATAGCGAGCCTAAAGCAACTACGCACTTTCAAGTTTGCGAGGGCCATGGAAATTTGTTAAACGGCACGCCTCGAGTTCTAAGTATTTTAAAAGAAATAATTAAATGAGGGCCATGCATTTGGAGATTTTATTTGGCGCGGCGCACCTTCATTCCGATTTTTAAAGGAAGCTCGAACTAAGCTTTCGAGGGCCATAAACAATTGATGTTATTTACTATGGAACACCTCAAATCCGATTAATGGAGCTTAATCAATTAACACTGAGTGTAGTCAAAGGTTCCCTTTAAACTAACTAAGATGGATTTCATGAGGGAAAGCTAATCCATTTACGCAAAGGGTTTGAGCCAACACAAATGGACTGATGGCCCAACAAAAGAAATGCCTGGATCTACTCAAAAGAACTTTCAAAATTGGGCTATATGATGAGCCCAAATTCAGAACCCTGCAACTCTTTAGCACAAGGCTCCACATCGAATCCCTTCAACATTACGAACGGCGACGGAAGTTGCAAGTGAATTCAAAATGGGCTAACAAAGAGACTAACACATGTGCATGCAAACTTGGAGTCGTTTTTGACTTATTTGTAACCAATCCTATGACATCCAGCAGTGATTTGATTTTGAAAGCAAATGTGAATTATGGTTATAATAACTAATAATAAGCAAGCAAGATTTCTAAATTTCAACAGTTTCAATCTCATATCAACATGGCTAGTCGTATTACTTTCGCGCAGGGGTTAACCAACAAGTAAATGATATGTTAATGAATACTTGGTCAATCACTAACACCACATCAACAAAAGGCCTAGTGTTGAACTCGATACTTGCTGATTTGGCCCATAGGTGACCCAATCCACAAAAACAGCCCAACACTCAACAATAATAACATTTCAATAAACATCAAATAAGCATAACTTTGAGCATGATCACTGAGTCTGCATGAACAGATACCATTCAAAGCCTAACCGAGCTAATTATGAATCAGACTTTAGCCATAATGCTGGTGAATCAGATAATGCTGAACCTAGGACATTGGATTTCTATTAGTGAACAAAACAATCATTCAAAACGTGTGTGAATCCATGGAGATGAACTGAAGGTCCAAATATGAATACTAGCACCATATTATTATTTCTACTAATAACTACAAACTACTTATTTAAAGCTGATTTAGACAAGAGTGGTCACAGTAAATTAGAAAACAAATCTGTGAAACAAAAAATTGGATAATTTCTATGCTTCAATTCTTCATTTTCAATTTATTCTTCAAGTTTCCACCTCACAGCCAACAGAGTTACAAGGTCGTGTATCTGGGAAATAAGAGGAAGCAAGAAGAAAGGAGGTTTTAGCTGATGAAGAAACGACAGCAGATTTTAGCAACAGGAGTAAACCAGCCAACCAATTTTAAAGCCAGAAAATAAAGTACAACAAACCAAGATCCAGTCTCAAACACACAATCAACCCAGCAGACATCAAAACTCGACCTCGATGACTAGACCTCAAACCATTTCGAAGCCCAAGCAATCAGAAATTTATTCAGGAAGTGGAGACTTCACATTGCAAAGCAGGTACTCAATGGAACAGTGAAAACTTCAAACAAACAGAACCCAAAGCTTTTCAGCACAAGATCAAGCCATTTTCACTCAAAAGGATTCAGAAATTGTTTTGTAATCAAAGAACAACTTAAAATTCAAGGAAGAATTCCAATGGAATAGTATTTTCTTCCTAAATTTTAGCCATCTAGTTTTTTTTTGATTTGTCTAGCTCTCTCCCATCTCTAAAACCTGAATTGAACCCCAAGTAACTATGCCTTTATAGGCAAGTTACTAGGGCAGCCTTAAGAGTTTAGTTATTTCATTTTTAGTACTTTTCAAATTTTCCTTTTTGCTACTTAGTCCTTCATTTTCTGACATGCTGATCAAGTTAGTCTGTTTTTGCAGCTTCTAGGCACCTTCCTAAGTGGTTACTAAGAGATTCCCTATGCCCTTTACCCAAAATACCCCCTTAGTGCCCTGTTTTTACTTTACTTCGAGTATGGACTATGAATCCCCAAACAAGATCAATGTTTCAATAGAAATAGGCTCTGACTCAAACCAAATAGAATTCCTTTAGAATAAGGTCTTAGACTGACCTCAGAGCCCAAATAACAAAGGTGAAATCCAAACAAATTCAGAAAACTTAAAAACCAAACAAATCGACTAATTAATGATCACAAACAGGCAGAGAACTAATTAAGCTAATAAATTAAGCTAAGTGACCAAATCAAAAGTTCTAACAGGACAATTAATAGAACTACGCTAATCAGAAAACAAATTAAAGAGAGGGAAAGAACAGAGGTGACACATAAACGATTTTGAAAACAAAAATGAACGGGACTTACTAGCTAAACTTGAAATCAAAACTGAGGCACTGATTCGACCCAAAACAGTGGCAAATGTTTGTTCTTGGTGAAGAGCAAACGAGTGACACTATTTTGTGCCAAAACCAACTTGAAACAACCGGAAAATTCCTAAAATGACTTGCATGCATGATTCCGACTTTAGGCTCTTAGGGCTCGACTCTTTGATTTGATATTCGAGGAGCTCCAGAGATGTTTGAAGGAATTTGAGTGAGGATTTGGAATGAGGGAGAGAAGACGGTCTTAGGGTGTTAATTTGGGGCCAATTAGAGGTGGCGCCGTCACCGGAGAAAACAAGGACGTCGCTAGGGTTTCTCCTTTGAACCTAGATTCGAGACGTTCCAGGGTGATTCGAAAGAAAAGAGTGACAGATTTAGGATGAGGAAGGTTTGGGCGTTCTTTGGTGTTAATCTAGGGTCGATTGGTGGTGTCGCTGCCACCCTCGGGCGGTGGGATTTCATGGCGGCTGCTAGGGTTTCTAAAAAGGGGGTGAGATGAGAGAGACGGGTTTGAGAGGGGGGGGGTAGGCTTAGGACAATTATATATTAACCAGACCCCAGTTCCAGACCGTTAGATCAAAAGAGATCAACGATCCTGGTCTAAGGCCATTAAAACGAGGTCGTTTGAATCATGCGGGGATTGGACCGGGTTGGGGCGGACATTGGGCTAACTGGACGGGTATCTTAAAGGGGAAAATTGGTTTGGGTTTGGGTATATTTTGAAAGACTTGGGCCCAGACCTGATCTCGAATTGGTTTGGACGGGTATTTTTATTTTCAAATTCTTTTAATTAATTCCAAATAAAAATAAAAACCTAAATGAAAATCTTAAAGCTAGATTATCCTACCAAATTAAATTAATTAACTCTAAATAGTAATTACCACAACTAATTAAATACCAAATTAAAGAAAACTACCAAAATTGGAATCTAAAAAAAATACAAAAATGAGTTATTTTTTATGATTTTTCCGTTTTTGTAAAACATCAATTTACTAATTAATCTCAAAAAATATAAAATTAATTCCTAAATGCAATACGAGATATTTTTGCTATTTTTTATGGTTTAAATAAAATTAAATATGCACACAAAAATGCAAACAAACACGAAAATTGTGCAATTAATTCCTAAAAACCAAATAATAAAAGAAAAAATCCTAATTTTGGGGATTCTGTAGGAGTAATTCATGCGAGGAAAAAATCACGTGCTCACAGTAAATACCTAGAAAAGCAAGAAAAACAAGAACAAGGAAAGGTCAGCAGCAGCAAAGCAGTACCAACAATAACGTAACAGTGCTTAACCAGCTGAAACCCACCCACACCTCAAACCAAACTCCACACAACTCAAAATCAGACTCCTAGACTTAGATTCAATCTATTATTTCATACCCAGATCAATCAGGAATTCTTCATAATCAAAAATCTCCAGAATTATTGAAGAAATGCAATGGAACAATAATTTTCTTTTGATATTTTCAGCCGTTTTTATTTCTGTCAATCTTCCTCCCTTAAAGTATGCCTTAAATGCCAAGCAAAAATGCCTTTATAGGCAAGGCATTAGGGCAGCCTCTAGGAATCATTTTTTGCATTTTGCCCCTTTTGGAATTTTCATTATAGCTTAGAGGACCTTAGTCTAATTCTCAAAACTTCAATTTAATCCCCACCCCCAGCTTCCTAGAAGTTTCCTCAGTTTGTTGCATAAGATTCCCCTAGCTTATTACCCAAAATACCCTTTAAACCTCTGAAAACTACCCCTCCAACCCAAGTATGGGACAAACTGACCCGACTCAAATTGGTAGGGGTCTACAAACCCAAATTAAATCCCCACTTGGGCTTTCTGATTTTTCAGAGTCCAATTAAAATCCATCAGGGATTCCCAATTTGAAAGACTGACCAAAATTTCCCTAAAAAAATACGGAACCCCTTCTTTAAAATGCAATCAAACAAAGACAAAGATGAATGAACTAATTAACAAGAAATTGACTAAATTAAGACCTAATTAACTAAGTGATTTAACAAACCAGAAACTTAACCTACTTAACAAACTAAAGATGTCGCAGAAATAGAATTCACAAAGAAAAAGAAAGAACAGAGAAAAATAATGAACAGAAGAACAAGCTTGAACTCAGAAGGTGAATTGAATTTTCAGCCAAATTATTATAAGAAAACTAGGTTTAAGAAAGGTAAATATGAGGATAATAAGATAATGACAGAAAGGAATACAGAAAGGAAAGGGACTCACCAAATCGAACCTCGAAACCAGACTGGGACAAAGAACTTAACCAAACTTATGTTGATCCCTTGTTGTTTGTCAAGAACAACTGAACAACATCATTTTTGTCTAGTCCAAACCTCAAACCTTGAAAGAATAGCGCTCCATGAACGTACATGCTACCAGGCTCGACGAAAAAATGATTTTGAACTTTTGAGGGTTGAGCTCGGATTCAAGATTCGAAGAGTTCGAAGTTGATTTGAGGGTAAAGGGTTGGATATATGGGATGGGGAGATGGAGAAGGTCCCAGGGTGTTGATTTGGTAGTGTTTGGAGCCGGCGCCGCCATGCTTAAGATGGGGGAATAAGGGCAGCGATCTAGGGTTCATCTGTCTCTGAAGGTGAGTTTGAGAGAGAGACGAGATGGGTCTGGGGGGAGTGCCTTAGTTCGGGCAGTTAAATACCTGGGGGTTGGGTAAGTTCTGGGCTGTTGGATCTCGATGATCCAACGGTTGTGATGACAGGGACATTAAACGAGGCCGTTTGGATAAGTGGGGGAGGGGGAACCGGACCGGGTCAGGGGCGGGTTGGGGCGAATTAAACGAGTATAATTGAATTGGGTTGGTGGGGATTTAATGGAACAACCCAATAAGACCTGTTCTTCACTTCCTTTTCCTTTCTCTCTTTTTTTACTCTTTAATTCTCTTTTTCTTTTTCTTTCAAAATTAAAAATACAAACCTAAATTACATTTAAAAATCAAATTAGCCTATCAAAAATACTAATTAATTGTAAATAATAATTATCACCAATAATTAAAAATCAAATTTAAAGGAAAACTATCAAAATCAAAAACTAAAATCAAAATGTGCAAAATGAATTATTTTTTGTAACCCCCCCTTTTTTATAAAACTACTAATTTGCTAATTAATTCTAAAATGTAGTATTAAATTATAAATGCAAATGCAACATATTTTTGTATTTTTCATTAATTAAATAAAATTAACATGCACAGACAAATGCAAACAATTAACAAGAAAGTGCTACAAAAATCTACAAAATTGCAAACCAATGAAAAAGAATTCTTTTGTTTTGAATTTATGGGAGTAATTCATATAGAGCAAAAATCACGTGCTCACAGCTGCCCCTCTTTGCTCAGAAACACGAAGAGTTTTCGTGCAAGGATAAAGTGAGCGTATGCGAGCGATTTTTGCACGTTTGAATACTCCGTGGGAAGCATTGTTTAAAGATTTGACTGCACCCTACTTTCGAGGTTGCCTACATATCCTTGGCTATAAAGGAATCAGGTCAGTGTAGTTCGGGAAGTTTTGGTAGCTAGGACTACCATGAGCTGTGATTTCACTGCTTCTGCTGCTGCTACTGCTTAGTGAACCCCTTATTACACCATGTCAAAATAAAAAGATGCTAGACTAGACTATGATCTATGTATTACAAAAATCTTATCTATATCTTCAAACTTGCTCTTGTGGTTCTTGTTGCCTTGTTGACTTGTATTCTCCTGGTGAAATCCTTTTGTTGCCGACTTAAATTGTAATCTGAGATGTTTTCCCATTCTCCAGGTGTATGCCTGATTGCTGAACTTGAATTATATTCCCGTGCTCTCCAGGTGGGCGCCTGACTGCTGAACTTGAAATGTATTCCCGTGCTCTCCAGGTGGGCGCCTGATTACAGGAGGGTCCTGACAACTTTTAATTAAACGACAATTTTAAATCTGAGTTATATCTTCTGAAGGTAAGAAAGTATTAAAGCTACATCCCATTATCCAGGAGGGTCCTGAAACTCAAAAGTCAAGTTTTATCTTGAGAGTGACTATTTTACGGCTAAATTATATTACCCTACACCAGAACTTACGCTAAATTTTGTTATCCAATGGAAATTTTAAAGCTAGGTCCCATTATTCAGGAGGGTCCTGACAATTCTTAATTAAATCCTATCTTAAATATGCAAACTTTGAAGCCAACTTATATTCCTTAGGGTTACATTTATGCTAGATTATGTTACTCATGATTGTTTTGAATTTAAACTAGGTCTCATTTTCCAGGAAGGTCCTGAAAATCCAAATCAATCCTGTTTGGTGCTTGTTTTTCCCCTATGGAGGGTTTCCCCGAACAATCAGAAATTTTCTGTCCCTGTTTCAATCAAAAAATCTTGTTAGTTTAAAATGTGGTGGTTAGTTTGTGGTGTTCTTGCTGAAAGTCTCCCCACTATCGTGCTTTGTTTTGACTGGCTTCCCCGAACTGGCTCTGAACTTCTTAACTATCTGACTATCTTTCAACACACATGACCTCGGATGACCCGAGTGTTCTATACCCAAACCGTTGTTTTACACCTCTGCCCCCTTTTACTCAACCTCTGCATCTCCCATGAAATTACTAAATTATTCCATCGGTGGATCATTTACTGGCATTTTATCCCACTTTACATCATGTTATTTTTGGTATGTTCTAGCCACATTGTGCTTAGTAATTTTTGAAGTTGGTAGTGAACTTTGAAATCCTTTATTATTTTGCTTGACCAAGACTGACATTGAAACATCTTAGAGAAATGAAACCCAAATGAAATGCAGTGACTTTGAGAGTTAAGGATAAGAAGAACCCAAAATAGGATGACTATTAAAAGGAAAAAGAAATGAAACTTATCTGAGTGGAACAACCGGTACCAGGGATCATGACATGCATTTCGGATTAATCGGTCCAACCTGTCCAACCAATCAACTTTCAATTGTTGTACTTTATGCCTCGAAAGCTTCAAAAACCCAATTTTCTCATCAGGACCTTGCCCTTGTTCGGTCCGTGGTGCCCCGAAAGATTTTCACCAACAAGCCTCTCTCATTTGTTCATCTCTCAACTCACCTTTGCTTTACGGTGCCCGTGAGGGTTTTTACCAATAAGACTCTCTCATTTTTTATTTCTCTCAGCTCCCGTCGCCTTACGGTGCCCGTGAGGGTTTTCACCAATAAGACTCTCTCATTTTCAACATTTTTCTACTTGGACCAGAGTGTTGCCCCTGATATGAATTACCTCTCCTTGCTTGACTTGGCATTTCTCGAAGACTGATCGGAAGTTCTTTCTTTGGACCATAATGTGGGCTTTTTGGATTGGGTTGGAAAGAAACGGTATCAAAGGCTCAAAGCAATTCAAAATAGGTTCAAAATTACAGCTTTCAGAATCTAATTTCTTACAACAACCACAACTTACGCCCCCAATTTCTTTGCTTGGGACTTTTGGATTTTATTTTGATGGGACCGAACCGTGAGGCTACCTACGTATCCTTAAAAGGAATCAGGTCAAACGTAGTTCATGTCATAGAAATTGCTTTGTTGTTGTGAATTTTCCTTTTTCTTTTCTTTTCTTTTCCCTTTCTTCTTCTTCTTCTTCTTCTTCTTTGTTTTTCTTTTGTTGCTTTTTCTTCTTTTTCTCTTTTTCTTTTTCCCTCTTTTTTTTCATTCTTTTCTTTCTCTTTTCATTCTTTTCACTTACTTAACTTTTTCTCTCGCGTTTTTGAATTTTGCCACTTATTCCAAAAGAGGGGTATGAAAGGACATAAATAAGGCTCGAAAGGGGTAACAAAGGATTAAGTGTTTAGATAGCACAACAAAATACCTTCGTCATTCCAATCTTCAAAATATGCCAAGTACAAACGAATACAATTTACCCAAAGAAATCATACATAATATCTTTTGACTGCATCAAAATTGATAGTCATTTCTACACACTTGCCTTCTATGTCTGTTAAATACAAAGCACAATTGGACAACACTCTAGTTACGATGAACAGCCCCTGCCAATTTGGGGCGAACTTGCCTTTTGCTTCAGCCTGATGAGGAAGAATGTGTTTCAATACTAACTGACCCACTTCAAACTTCCGTGGACGCACCTTCTTACTATATGCTCTTGCCATTCTCTGTTGATACAACTGTCTATAACACACTGCTGCTAATCTTTTCTCATCAATCAAACTCAGTTACTCCATGCGGGTTTTGACCCACTCTTCATCATCAATTCCGGCCTCAGCGACAATCCGAAGGGACGAGATTTCAACTTCCGCAGGTATTACTGCTTCAGTACTATATACTAACGAATAAGGAGTTGCCCCTACTGAAGTACAAACAGTAGTGCGATAACCCAACAATTCAAAAGGCAACTTTTTATGCCACTGTCTAGAACCCTCCACCATTTTTCGAAGTATCTTCTTTATATTCTTGTTGGCTGCCTCGACTGCTCCATTCGCCTTGGGGCGATATGGGGTGGAATTGCGATGTGTAATCTTAAACTGTTGACATACCTCTTTCATCAAATGACTGTTGAGGTTAGCACCATTATCTGTGAATGATTGCCTTCGGGATCCCGAACCGGCAAATGATATTCGAGGGCATAAAATCGACCACTGCTTTCTTAGTCACGGACTTGAAATTTTTAGCTTCAACCCACTTAGTGAAATAGTCGATGGCCACTAGAATGAACTTGTGCCCATTTGTTGTTGATGGCTCAATTAGCCCAATGACATCCATGCCCCACGCAACAAAAGCCTATGGTGTGGACATTATGTGCAGTTCAGATGGTGGAGAATGAAACAAATCTCCGTTCACTTGGCATTGATGACACTTGCGCACAAAACTGATACAATCTAGCTCCATAGTGAGCCAATAATAACCTGCGCGGAGGATCTTCTTTGCCAACACGTACCTACTCATATGGGGACCACACCTCCAGAATGTACTTCGGTCATGATAGTCGTGGCCTGTCTAGCATCTATGCATCTTAACAATCCCAAGTTTGGGGTTCTTTTGTACAACACTCCTCCACTGAAGAAAAATCCACTTGCCAAATGACGAATTGTTCTCTTTTGATCACCTATGGCTTGTATCAGATACACCCCCATCCTGATATATTCCTTGATATCATGAAACCAAGGCTCACCATCAAGTTCTTCTTCTACCACATTACAGTAAGCATGCTGATCATGGACCTGAATATGCAACGGGTCAACATAAGCCTTATCCGGGTGACGTAACATTGACGCCAAGGTAGCCAAAGCATCAGCAACTTCGTTATGGATCCTTGGAATATGCCTAAACTCTACTGATCAGAACCATTGACAAATATCATGCAAACATTGTCGGTACGGTATGAGTTTCAAATCTCGTGTTTCCCATTCCCCTTGAATCTGGTGTACCAGAAGGTCCGAGTCCCCCAAGACCAAAACTTCCTGGACACCCATGTTTGCAGCTAACCTCAAGCCCAAAATGCATGCCTCGTACTCAGCCATGTTGTTAGTACAGTAGAAACAAAGCTGAGCCGTAACAGGTAGTGATGCCCTGTTTCAGAAATCAATACAGCTCCTATCCCAACGCCTTTCATGTTAGCAGCTCCATCGAAGAATAGTTTCCAACCTGGCTCTCCAACTTGTTCCAATTCACCAATGTGCATTACCTCTTCATCAAGGAAGTAAGTCTTCAAAGGCTCATATTTTTCATCCACTAGGTTCGCAGCCAAATGATCGGCCAATGCATGGGCTTTCATCGCAGTCCGGGTCACATAGACGATGTCAAATTGTGTGAGCAAAATCTGCCACTTTGCGAGCCTCCCTGTGGGCATAGGCTTCTGAAACATATACTTTAATGGATCCAAACGAGAGATGAGGTAAGTACTGTAAGATGACAAATAATGCTTCACCTTCTGTGCCACCCAAGTTAGGGCGCAACATATACGTTCCATGTGAGTGTACTTAACCTTGTAAGATGTGAACTTATTGTTGAGATAATAGATGGTCTGCTCTTTCCTGCCGGTGATATCATGCTGACCCAACACGTAACCAAACGAATTATCCAAAACCGTCAAATACAGAATCAAAGGTCTCCCAGGTTCTGGTGGCACCAACATAGGTGGGTTTGACATATACCCCTTTATCTTATCAAATGCTTCTTGACACTCATCTGTCCACTTGACCGCAACATCTTTCTTCAACAGTTTAAAGATAGGCTCACAAGTTGTCGTAAGCTAAGTAATAAACCTGCTGATATAATTCAATCTCCCCAATAAACTCATCACCTCAGTATTGTTCCGTGGGGGTGGAAATTCTTGGATAGCTTTGATCTTTGACATGTCCAGTTCAATACCTCGACGGCTGACTATGAATCCCAACAATTTTCCAGATGGCACACCAAATGTGCATTTTGCAGGATTGAGCTTAAGATTGTACCTGCGAAGCCTTTAGAAGAACATCCTCAGATCTTTGACGTGGTCATACTGCTTTTTGGACTTTACGATCACATCATCGACATAAACCTCGATCTCCTTGTGTATCATGTCATGGAATATAGTTGTCATTGCCCTCATGTAAGTTTCCCCAGCATTTTTCAAACCGAAAGGCATGACCCTGTAGCAGTATATTCCCCATGGCGTGATGAATGATGTCTTCTCTGCATCTTCCTCATCCATTAGGATCTGATGATAGCCCTCATAGCAATCCACAAAGGACCCAATCTCATATTTGGCGCAATTGTCAATCATAATGTGGATATTTGGCAGTGGAAAGTTGTCCTTGGGGCTCGCCTTGTTGAGATCACGGTAATCAACACACACCCTGGTCTTGCCATCCTTCTTTGGCATAAGTACTATATTGTCTAACCAAGTGGGATACCGAGTGACCTGAATGACTTTTGTATCGAACTACTTGGTGACCTCTTCTTTGATCTTCACACTCATATCAGTTTTAAATTTCCTCAGCTTCTGCTTGACAGGAGGGAATGCCGGGTCAATGGGCAATTTGTGAACCGCCAAGTCAGTGCTTAAACCCGGCATGTCTTCATATGACCATGCAAACACATCTTTGTACTCGAGTAACGCTTTAATTATCTCCTTCCTGAGTTGAGGTTCAAGATGGACACTTATCTTAGTTTCTCTGATGTTATCTGGGTCCCCTAAATTGATTGCTTCTGTATCACTCAGGTTAGGCTTGGATTTTTCTTTAAAATGGCTTAATTCTTTACTAATCTCTTCAAAGGCCTCATCCTCATCATATTCCGATTCATCATCACACTCTATTTTTTGAATTACTATTTCAGAATTAGATTGGCTTTTAAGACTGGGCCGGAGATTCGTCATGCATGTCATGTCATTGAAACCAGCATAAAAAGAACCGTACAAAGAAGAAAAGAAAAACAAAAATAAAACTATCAGAAAGTAAGAAAAAGGAAAATTGCATTTCATTGAAATTAAAGATAACAAGGTTTATACATCCAAACGGACGAAACATAGAATCTGAATTACAACCCTAGAATAATCCAGATAAACTGAAAGAAAATCAAAGCAAACTACCAAAACTTCCTCCGAGTAGGAAGAGGAGTAGCTTCCCAATTGTTAATCTTTGCACTAGGCCCAACAAATTGCACATCCGCCTTGCTAGAACCCTCTCCAGCTTCCACCATGTTCACATCATCGAATAACTTCTCGAACCTTTCAATCAACTCTTTATCAGGACCAACCACAAAATTGGGAACTGTTGTTACTGGGCATTTCTTGGTGTCAGGCCTGACAAATGATCTGGAGAGTCGTGGGATAGGCTTTGGGACGACCCAGGCCCTCTGTTTCAACTTCTGGCTCTTATCACATCCGCAACTGTGGGCTTGAACCCCAAACCAAATGTATCCAAGTTTTTGGGGAGAGACACCGGTTGTACGATACCTTGCAAAGATGCACCCAAACCCTTGCCTGGTACAAAACCATTTTTCAACATTTCAACGACTACCATGACTGATGTAGCAGCTACCCTCAGAGTTGGAACGCACATTCCTTCTGGAATTTTCTCTACAGATACCATGTCAAAAACCTGATAAACCCATAGCCTCTTGTCGTCTTCAGACCCTATGAATGGAACAATGGCATCGCTGGGAACACACAAATTATCTTTGCCGTTCACAACAATTTCCTGTCTATCCCATTCAAACTTGACCATTTGATGCATAGCAGACGGGACTGCTTTGGCAGCATGAATCCAGGGTCGACCCAACAGCAGATTGTAAAAAACAGCCACATCGAGTACTTGGAACTCCATAGTAAATTCAATTGGCCTTATTGTAAGCTCAAGCACTATGTCCCCGGCTAAATCTTTCCCTCCACCGTCGAATCCCCGAACGTAGATATTGTTCTTGTGAATTCTTTCATCATCCACCATCAATTTATTCAGAGTGGAGAGAGGGCAAATGTTCGCACTGGAACCATTGTCGACCAATACCATGTAACCATGGAATCTTCGCATTTCACCATGAGATAGAGGGCTCTATTATGCTCAGTACCCTCTACGGGCAACTCATCATCAGAAAAAGTGACTCTGTTTACCTCAAATATCTTGTTATTTATCTTTTTCAAGTGGTTTACTGAGATTTTATCAGGAACATGGGCCTCATTAAGGATCTTCATCAAAGCCCGCCGGTGCTCGTCTGAATGGATCAATAATGACAATATTGAAATTTGAGTCGGTGTCTTCCTCAACTGCTCCACAATGGAATAGTCCTACACTTTTATCTTTCTCAAGAATTCTTCTGCTTCTTCCTCGGTCACAGTTTTCTTTACTAGCACCGGGTTGTCTTTGGATATCTTAGCTTTTCTCAACTCTTCGGGGGCAAAGCATCTCCCTGATCGAGTCAGACCATGGGTCTCACAAACTTCTTTTTTAACCTCTTTCCCCTTGTAAGTCATTGTCACCCGTTCCTAATTCCACGGTACCGCCTTGCTATTAAATATCGGTAATTGAGTTATCGGCTTGATAATGACAAGATTTGTGTGGGCACCCTCCACAATTACAACAGGCTTGTTCGCCACTCCTGGAACAACCACTTTTGTTCTTACTTGTTTTACTGCTACATCACTTGGGGTCCCCTTATTCACTACCGCAGATGGTTCGTTGTTTGCCCCGCTCAACCTGATCACCGATTTCTCACTTGTCGACTTTTCAACTAGCCTGGCTTCACTGGACCGAATCATCATAACGGTCTGCGAAATCTTCTTGGGCTCCCCTCCCCTATGCACTATCTCGATCATATTTGTCTCAGGATGGGTCAACAACAGATTCTGGTTGATATTGGGTGCCTCCAGAGCTTGGAACTCAATCCGATTAGTATCAATAAGGTCTTGAATAACTGTTTTCAATTATCAGCACTTCTCTGTGTCGTGCCCCGGAGCACCAGAACAATATTTTCAACTCATAGAGTGATCAAGATTCCTCGGGGGAGGGTTTGGTATTTTTGCCTCGATCGGACTCAGCATATCTAATTTTCTCAACCTGTGGAACAAACTGGTATAGGATTCTCCTAATGGAGTGAAGGTTTTCTTCTTTTGCAACCTCTCGTTCTTAAATTCTTGGTTGGGCCGGAAACCTGATCCAAGAGGGTTTCAGTAGGCTCTTGGGGGTGGATAGCCATTTTGTGGAGCTGGGTATGTATTTTGCGGGACTGGCGCACACCATTATGCGTGGGCCGAAGGTTAGCTATATGTTTGGGCATGGTGGACAGAAAAATGGGGGACTAGTGGGTAGTAGTGTTGGGGTGGATTATACGGGGTGTGGGGATAGTTTTGGTGGTAGGGACGAGGCTGATGATAGTGGTGAGGTGAACCCTGGGTCCGAACCAAGCTCCTAAATCGATCGTTGCTACATCCTCTTTCTTCTTCTTTCCAATTACCCCCCACCCCCCAGTTCCGCTTTGAATGGCCTGGGTGGTTGCCTTAATAGCCGAATAGCTCATGATTTTGTTTGTCTTGAGCCCTTCTTCTACCATACCGCCCATCTTTACCATTTCATTGAAGGACTTGCCTATAGTTGATACTAGATGACCGTAATAAGTAGGTTCTAAGGCCTGCAGAAAATAATCCACCATTTCACTTTCTTTCATTCTAAGGTCAACCCTTGTTGCATGCTCTCTTCACCTAAAACCATACTCCCTGAAACTTTCATTGTGCTTTTTCTCAAATTTCGTCAAAGACAGACGATCCGAAAGAATTTTGAGATTGTACTAGAAGTGACAAGTAAATGACTAGGCTAGATCATACCATGTGTACCATCTTCCATGATCCTGCCGAGTATACCATTCTAGCGCTGATCCACTCAGACTCTAACTGAAATACACCATTAGAAGCTCGTCTTTCCCGCCAGCTCCCCTCATTTTGCTACAAAAACCTCTCTAATGCGCCACTGGATCACCGTGCCCATCATACAAATCAAACTCGGGCATCTTAAACCCTGCCGGCAATTGCACATCTGGAAACAGACATAGGTCTTTGTAGGCTACACTTACTTGACCTCCCAACCCTCGCATGTCTATGAATGATTGTTCCAAGCTTTTAACTTTCCTGAATATCTCCTCCTGTTCGGGATTTTTAGATGGTTTTTCAGTTTCCGTAGGGAGGTCAAAATGAGGAGTGTAGGAATAGGGTTTGGGAACCTTAAAAGTGGGCTCCGGGGGGGAATACTGGTTGTTGTGAGTCTGGAATAGAGGCTCACTGGAGGATCGGTGTAATGCAGTAGGTGGGGGTGCCACAAAAACAGGAGTGACTGGTGGAGGAGGGTACGTGACTTGTTTGGGCGGTAGAGCTTGTGATGTATGGGAAGTGGTGCCATAGCATTGTTGGTAGAGGGAAAAGGTCGGAGATGAGTTCATAGTGGGAGGTTCCTGGGTCTGAGCTAATGGCGGGATAAAAGCAGGGTTGGCGGGGTAAACTGGAGGTGAGTGCCCTTTTGCCCATGCTTGGTACATTTGAGCCATCTGCTGCTTCAGCTTATACAACTCATCTTTCAGATTAACCTCCGATTCTTCTACCTCTTTTGACGGATCGACAATACTTGCCTCAAGTTCCTGGTTGGCCATGTTCAGCTTTTTTTTTTGGATCGGGTGTTGTAGGAGTGAGTTGCCAGAATACAATCAAACTAACCACCTACCTGAACTGGATTTCATCAATAACAAACTTGTTAGCGATTAGGGATTTAACAGATAGGCAACCGCACATTTAAGGAGTGAATGCACCTAAACAGTTAACCGTTTCTATTATGCATTTGATTGGTTGCTTGCGTCATCCCGTCTTTCCCTTATTTCCATTTGCAACTACTCTTTTTCTCTCTCCTTTTTTTCTTTTTTTTTCTTTTTCATTCTTACCTTCCTTTGCTTGATTTTCCTTTGTTTTATTCTCTCATTTCCCTCTCTTGTTTTGCCATTATTTCCTTCTCACCGTTTCTTATTTTCTCTCTTTCCTTTTCTTTTAGCTCTTATTTTTCCTCTATTTTCTTTTCCTCATCTTTTTTATCACTCTCATTTTGTTTTATTTCTTTTGGTTATGGTCGAATCCTTTGGAGATTGCCTACATATCATGACCCCACATGAATCAGACCGAGCGTAGTTCTGGGAATAAGTGTAAAAATAAAATATTTTGGGATTTTCATAAAAAGCAAATGCTTTGATTACAACGACTCAAAAACTAACAGACTCAAAAAGACACTAATAGACTTTGATGAAAAGATGAAAATATAGACTCAAACAAAAAGATGAAAATACAGACTCGAAAATAGACTAACAGACTTCAATGAAAATCACGAATACATCAATGCCTCAACTGCTCCTAGAGCCTGCGGGACATCATTTGGTCTCGCCACGGGCCTACGCGCTAAATCCCTTTAGAGGTGGTAGAGATCTTCCATTATCTGGCGAACAAAGGCCATCGCGGTGGCAAAGAACATGGATTTAGTCATATCCTCACAACTACTACATTTCATCGCGATGTAGTCGGCGATCCTTCTGACTCTCTCTCTTATGAGACCCTTTTATTACAACAAACGCCCAATCTTCTGGGCCTTAGCTTCCAAAGTTTGTTTGGCTACATGATTCTGTTCTTGAAGTTGTTGCAAATCTCTTTCTAATTGTGCCATCGCTGCGTAACATTGTTCCCTTTCTGCCTTAAAGTCTTTTTCTTGTTTGATCATTTTGTTCTCAAAGATGGTAACCCTTTTCTTCAACCCCACAATCTCATCGTCATATTTCTCTTTTAACTGTTTAACAAAGCGTGCTCGTTCTTCCGCATTCTTATCCAATTTTGTTCGAGCCCTAGCTAGTTCACCCTCTGCTTTGTTCAAATCAAAACCATACTCATCCACCTTCTACCTAAGGTTCTTTATAAGCTTTTCATCCTTTGCACTTTTGGCAGGATTTTCAGCTGCTGTTTCATTTCTCGAATCTGGGCTCGAAGGGCCTCATTTTCTTTGGCTAGCTTTTTCTTTTCACCTTCATCCACTGCGGCTTGCAAACCATTCTCGAATTGGAGATCCCTGACTTGCTTTTCCAGTTTTCCTACTATGGCCTTGTACTCATTTTCCTTGGCCAACCAAGCCCACTGTTCTTGGTATGCCTCAACGAATTCCTGAATGTGAGGCTTTTTTGCTGGTCTTTCAGGTTCAGCCCTTGTGGTGTCAACGCCCCCCTTTTCTATGGGTCGAAATCGGGTATACGACATTGGGAGGACAACTCTATTCCCTTTTGAGAACTAGGTTTAGAAGTTGAAGAGTCGCCACCTAATGATTATAGTGCATTAGGACACTTGTTAGAAGAGTTTGAGATGAAGAGACCAGAGATTAGGGTAAGGGCTAGAAATTATCCCGAGGGGAAGGTGTTAGGCACCCCTCAGGATCCACAAGTGTGGTTCCCGGCCATACTACAATTGTTATTTTACAAGTAAACAATCAAGGCTCAAATAAGGACTTGCATACAACATTGCAATTAGGTTGAAACTTATGAAAGTAAGTAGAAAGAGAGCAAGGATTTGAAAAGTTTAAACAACTCTAAAGGAAGCAAATAAAGAAAAGGGTCTTAGGTTTGTGATTAATATGGATCACTTCAATGCAATATCCAACAATCACTCCTCGGAAGAGGGGTCGCACGTGATATTAGTGCACCGGTCATCATATCCATATTCTACCCTTCCCACCCCGTTAAGGTATTAAAGCGCGGATGGTGTCGTTACTTATTGCATGCTAGTACCCGTCCCAGTCATATTAGTCCCGGAGGCATTTAGGACTACTAATCCTAAAGGGAAAGGGATTTGGGGCCTTTTGAGAGTTTCAAAGGACAAAATACTAAGGCGTCAATCACAACACGTAATACAAGTGAAAGTGGAGGCAGATAAACAAGTAAGGCTCAAGCAAAACCTCCTTAAATCAGATAGGCCATAGAGTTTAGCATGTCTTGCATGTACTGGTTTGCTCTTAAAAATAAATTAAGGCGATAAGCGGACTGGTTCAACGCAGACTTTTAGACAGGAAGTCCGCATTAGGTTCGCTCGAATGCAGTTGCCTAAGACTGATCCAATTGATTAATCAACCTTTTGTCTATGTGTTGAATAGAACTACTGATTTCGAAAATACACTGATAAAGAGTTGCCAGTTTTTTTTTTGACAGAGTAAAATAAGGTTCAGAAAAGGTGCATATTTAATATAGAAAAACGTTTACCAACTTTGAAAAGGTTTATCAGATTTATCAGGAAAGAGATGGGTTTCAAAAAATGCGGACTGATTACAGGATAGGGTTTGCCAATTTTGTCAAGAAGAAGAGAGTTTTCAGAAAAGGTATGCAGAAGACTACCAGTTTTACCAAACAAGACGCGTTTCAGAAAAAGGTTTGTGAGTTTCAGAAATCTTATATGGCTTTAAATGAGTGAGACGGTTTATATCCAAGATTTCCTGTTGGCATGCTTTCTACAAGTTTTTACTAATTTTAATACCTTTCAAACTTTAATATGAGTCCTATGAACATGATATCTATGTACAACTTTATTGTTAAGCCTAACTGTTTGCCTAATGGCA
Source organism: Nicotiana sylvestris (assembly GCF_000393655.2). Lineage (NCBI taxonomy): Eukaryota > Viridiplantae > Streptophyta > Magnoliopsida > Solanales > Solanaceae > Nicotiana > Nicotiana sylvestris. The sequence goes on along the minus strand of NC_091060.1, from coordinate 160,604,847 downwards.
TTACATAGAAATATAGGAGTCTATAGGCATGATATCTACTTGTGGAGTTGCAGAAATTAGAAGTAACACCCCTATATGCATGCTTTCTACCCTTGTGCATAAAAGTAAACCTCCCTCCCTTCCTTACTAAATCCCCATGAGTTTAATACAAATTATTACAAACCAGTGAATTAGACTGAAATTAAAAGTACATCAGAAACTAACAGTTGCATCCAAGGAACCTAATTCAGACTTAATGTCTAACAATTGGGGATGAACCACTTCCGAGATCAAGGTTTCCAAAGCCTTCTCTTATCTAGGGTGTTTTAGAGATCCAAGGAATTTCAAAAATTCCAGGCAGTGCTTACACCCGAGATATTAATCAGAAAGAGTTATAGTGCAGTGTGGAAGAGCCATCCCTCAGGTGTCCAAGTTCAGAGGGAGCTCATGGATCCCAAAGCAAGGCTCACAAGAGGGGGGCAGAACTTAATGTTCTAAGAATGAGTGCAAGTGCAATAGAGGGGTTAGGGAGTGCCAAGGCAGGCTGGTGGTCATACCTAGTCATAAGGTAGACTGGCACACCCCTGACCAAGCCTGTTCAGCCAACAAATATGAGCACAGACTTGTTGAAGGTCAGGCTATGGTCCAGACAATGATTAGGACATTGTTAGACCATAGTCTTAAACTCAGAATACATATAAAGGGGAAGGGGAATGGGAATTGGAAAGAGTTTAGGACTCAGGGAGTCCAACCCATACACATGAGCAACAATGTCAAGTGTTGTCATGCTTTCTAGACCATAACTCAACATACAAAGGGAATTGGGGGTGGGAATTCATGTCAGCACAGAGAAAAGAAGTAAATAAACTTGCAGAATTTACAGCATCAAAACAGTAAGACAAACAGAGGAAAGGCTGAAGGATAAACATGTAGTGGAGAGGCAGAAACTAAACAAAGATAGACATACCAGTTGCAGAAAAAGTAAGCAAAGAGAAAAGCAGAATTTCTTTCAGCCAAACCACAAGAAAGCTTCAAGCTTGTGAGATCAGAGAACTCGAATGTTTAAGAAATTCTATGTATATTTGAGAGAAGCAGTGGCTTGTTCTGTTAGAACTTCTTTTTGAAAGAGAAAAAGGTACAGGTATTTATAGCTTTGAAAACGAGTAGAAAACAAGGCAACAAATAAGGTTTCAACACAAACATGGAAATAATCCCAATCAAAATCAATTAATACAGCTTTTTCCCTTTAATCAAGGGATTACTGCTCAACGGACACTAACAGGATTAATATAAGGAAAGAAGATCAATTTGTAATCAGAATGATTGTTACCATAAAAGGAGCAGTAAAACCATATAGTAAGGGATTAAGTATAAATACAGGAGTGTACTTATTTTGGAAAGGATCTGGTAAGGCCAAACAAAGAGAGAGAACCAATTAACCCTTAACGGGCAAGTAAAAATCAGAATTTCACAAGGAAAAGTTTTGAAAAATCAATCACGAGTTGAAAATCAATCGCAGAAGGGACTTAGTATATAAACAAAGTACACAAGTAATAGACATGTGAGGCCAAGCTATGGAAAGAAGAAACAACATACAGTAATAGCATGATAGTCACTTAGGTCAAACTTCATTAGCTTAGTAATAGAGAAAAGATCAGAAGCATGCAAAAGTTAGGTGAAAACCTTTCTGAAAACATAGTTGAGTTTGACAAATAGCAAGAGCTCAGAACAAAGGAATCACATAAAGAAGACGAGATGTTGCAGTAAAGAAACCAGGCGGAGCGATTTCAAACAGGCGAGTTGCACAAACAAACTCAAGAACTCGAACAGACCCCAAACAACTAGGGTTTTCGAAATCAGTAGAGTTTAGAGGCGATAAGCAAGTGAAACTAATAAACAGTCTCAGAATCTCTAGTAAAACCCCAAAAATTAGGGTTCTTTAACACTAATCTGGTGTAAACAAAGTAAATCAAACAGATAGACTCAGAAACACTAATTTGAAATCAAAAGGTTTTAAAAAGGAAATTTGGGGAAAACGCTTAAAACATCACATATAGCATATATCAAGCACAAATCCAATCAAATAAACGAAAAAGAACCTCGAATAGGCTAGGGTTTTTGAGAACCCTAGAAACGAGAAAGGCTTGGAAGAAACAAGAGCAGATCTGGAGTCGATAAGGTCGGAATCAGGCTCAGGAGGCCCAGACACGCTGGACCAAGGCCGAAGATGGTTGAGAACCTCGAATCGACGAAGGTCTGAGCGAATACCCTTGAAGTCTGGCCTCGAACCTTCAGGTATCAAGCATGTGAGATTATTAGGGGTTGAGTATAGGTCGTCCATGGTCCGAACAACCATGGATTCCGGTGGATTTGGGGTTGGAGGTGGCAGAGAGCGATTAGGGTTTCAGGAAAGCTCGAAAGCGTTTGAGAAACGAGAGGTTTCAAAGGCTACCGACCAAACGAAATGAAGGGATTAGGGTGTAGTTGGGGGATTAAAAAAGGTAAGGGACAATCCTGGCCGTTGATCTGAATGATCAACGGCCTGGATTGAAAGAAAGGTCGGGGCGGGTTTTTCAATTGGGTCGGGGGACGGGTTAAAAACCAAACTGGGCTGGTCCAATTGGGGTTAGGATTGGGTCAATTGAGGGCCAAAAGTTAAATGTAAATAGGTTGTAATTGCAATGAAATGAGGCTAAATGTTAAATAGCCAATTTTCCTTTTTATTTTATAAAAACTAGTAAAAAGGTTTTTAAAGCAAATTAAAAGTACTGAGCCAATTAATAATATATAAATATTAGTTTAAAAATGTTTGGTCCTAATTTTACAATCATAAAAGGCTGTTAATCGTAAAGTAGGTTAAAATTGCAATTATATGCAATTTAGCTTTTAACATACCAAATAATTTTGTAAAAATATAAAAAAAATTATCTTAACTATATTTTGGTATAAATATGGGAATGAAATAGATTATTCACCAAAATTGATGATTTTGGGAATAAATATGGGTTTTGCACTGCTAAAATAGACAATAAACTGATTTTAAAAATCTTTAAAAATTATGGAAAAATACCAAAACTCTTGGGAATACTTATGTATGCACATATATGCTATTTTGGAAGTATTTTGGGTACAAAAATACCTAGGGAAAAATTGGGTATCAACATGTGGCGTTCTTCTTTCTATACCAAGCAAGATAGGCGGGTGAGACCGCCTCTAGATAGGTCACGCACTCGAGTGTTTGCTGTCAAATACTGGCACTCGTTCCAAATAGAACGAACTATTTCTTCATGAAATTGGTCGTTAGAGCTAACCTCGACCGCATAAACACTAAGATCTTCATCTGGGTGTATAACCTGACACCTTCCCAACTATCTCATCACCCGGTACGGAGCGTAAGGCCGAATGCCTTGAAAACCCATTAGGAGGAAGTAAGGACCGGTGGCGGTCATATACATTCTTCAACAAGAAGCCAACCCAGTGTCCATTCTATTTGCCCCGCAGTAATGGAGCGAAGGCGAGATACCCAATCTCCAAACCCCTCTAGGAACTTTAACCCTGAAATCCTTGTGTCAAACTCTTCAATGCAACTTTTATCTGCGGACCCATAACTCATATACTGAGGGCGGTGACACAGGTGTTCGATCATCCACATCTGTAATAGCAAATTGCATCCCTCCTCGAAGAAATTTGCCCCAGCTTTACAAGCTGTGAGAGCTCGGTATATTTGAGATACTATCATAGGGGCAAGGGTGCTCTTGGTGTTGGTAATCAAGACTTTGACGACTCCATCCACCCGCAGATCAATATTCCCATCTTTCCGGGGAAACACCACGATGCCTAAGAAAGCTACCATGAAAGCGAAATGCCTATGCTCATCCCATTTTGTCTGGTTCCCTTTGTTACAAACCCAGCTTTCCGGGCTGTTGAATCCTCCTACATGCCCATACCTCTGGTATATAAAATATAGAGTGGAAAAACCATCCTCCAACTCGGAGTATGGGAGTCCCTTGCTTATTTTTAGCAAATCCATGAATTTGTGAGAGTTAACGGCTCTTGGAGCGATCAGATACTTATGCCTCAGACATTCAGTACTTCTCATATAACCTGTTATCTCTTCTAAGGTGGGTGTGAGTTCAAAATCCGAGAACTGCAAGACATTGTGAGCTGGGTCCCAAAATGTAACAAACACCTTTATGATGTTTCCTCTAGGCCTGATCTTCAACAACTCGGTGAGGCCTCCCAAATGTAGATTAACCTTATCTTGCTCTGATTTACCCAGATCCTCCCACCACATATGCAACTCCAAAGGGATCTTGTTCATGACTGTTATTGGCAAACTTTGGCTTGTGCTCATTCTGCACATTTATTAGGGTGGTTTTCATTAAAAGATAATTATGACTCATTTTGACTCAAGAAAAATGACCATTATTTTTCAATATTTTCACCAAAATATCTGGCTTTGACAATACAGCCTTTCAGCACTTCGTAAACGAAGATTTAAGGCTGTGTCGGCTAACCAGCCAAAACCATTAAAAGTGACTAAAGGTGGTTGTTCTTGCAAAAACAACCTTCCGACGCCCTTTTGAGGGACATTCGACTATTTTTGACAAGAATGGCATCACCTTACATATTTGCAATAAACATAAACTTTTGTTTTTTTGGGCTATTTTTGCAAAAAAAGAAGTTGGACCCGATGGGGGTTGCCTACGTATCTCACATCAGGTGAGAATCAAACTGGCGTAGTTCAGGCAATTTTGACAAAACAAAAACCAACTCTTTTTTCTCTTTTTTCAAAACAAAACAAAAAATTTCTCTCTTTTGTTTTCAAAATTTTGGCAGAGTTTAGTATATTTTGGGACATCAGTTTTTCAAAAACAAATAATTATCTCTCTTAGCCCTCACATTGACTTTCCTTCTCTCAACATTTTCCCTATAAGCCGGTCAACATGCAAATTCGAAGCAAAAAAATGCACAAGTAGCAAGTAGGATGCACCAGGATGGTCTTTTCATTTCAAGTACACCCGTTCTAGACTGACCCAACCCCTGTGTTGAGTCTCCAAAGTCGAATGCACATGATGCAGATAAGCGTTCGTACTAGGGATCCGACATGAGGCTGAGTTATTCTAGGTTTAAAACCTGGGTGTATTGTTCTAGAACTGGCTTACCCGAGCGGACAACTCGAGCCGGGGGGGCTGCGTACCAGTCACCAAAGGATCATCCGGCTTTGCAACTTGTTCGAACCTCGTTCTATTTGGGATATGACACTAATAGAAAGAAGTCACGACCAGCGTGGACTCCTCGGGAGAGAGAAGAGAGGGGTTTCGTAGCAGTTTATATATACAATTCAGATAATATCAAAGCGGTAAAAAGCAACATTTAGCACATTATGCCCAAACATGTAATAAAATAAGATAATAAATAAAGCCAAATACAACAATTCATCTAAGCTCGAATTCTGAACCATGAACCAGAGATTTTGGGTCCTCTCCCAGCAGAGTCGCTAGAGCTGTCACACCTCCTTTTTTCTTACACCCGCGTAGAGAGGTATATAAGAGAGTTTTTTCCAATTTAAGTGACAATTGAAACGGGATTATTTTATTTAAAATTCAGAGTTACCACTTGAGATAATTTATTGTGTCCCAAGTCACCGGTTCAAATCCCGAATAGAGGAAAGATTGACTCTGTCTTACAGTCCATGAACACAGAAATCCGGGTAAGGAATTCTATTAACCCGGAAGAAGGTGTTAGGCATTCCCTGATTCAGTGGTTCTAGCACTGTCGCTCAACTGTTATAATTGGCCTATTATCTGATTTTAATACATGTTTTAGCCTATGGTAAATTTAACTTATTACCTGCTTTTAATTATTATTTTTAGAAAATATTCAACGTCATCTAAAATACGTCTTGAACCACGTCACATAAATGCACCTGCGGTCCCCGACACATTTTATCTAACATTGTTGAGATTTGGATTTAGGTCACATAAATGCGCACCCGAGTTTAGGAAGGTAAATTATTAAAATAACGCGCCTAAAGAAACTACGCATTTGCAACTTTGCGAGGGCCATGGAAAATTCGCTAAATGACACGCCTCGAATTCTAAGGATTTGAAAGAAATAATTAAATGAGGGCCATGCATTTTTAGATTTTACTTGGCATGGCATGCCTCAAATTAACTACAAGGATCTAATAATTAAATAATGCTAAAGGAATCATAACTACTTTTAAACCACAACTGAATTTAAATTGTGAATCTAAAGGGGTAAGACTAAGTGAAATCTACTCCATTTTTCCATTTCAGAACTTGGGCGTGGCCAGACATGAGGCCCTTGGCCCAAAATTACCAGGTTGTGAGATTAAGAGTTCCATGACAAATTCCGTTTGAGCCCAAATAGACGGCCCGATTTTGAAGTGCGCACAAGCAAGATACCCCAGGGATTTCGCGTATCGAACCCGTGAAACAGCAGAAGGCAATTAGATTTTTAGAAAGTGGCGACAAGGGACTTGAATGCCAACGGATCCGTAAATTCGACATTGAGCAACCACAAAATTAAATGGGCAATTACTAGTTGTTTGAAATACTAATTGGAATCAAGTTGAAAATCATTTCAAACCATTTTTTTTAGTTTAAACTTACGCACATGCTAATCATTGAAGTACTATAACTTGACAACCACTGAAATACTAATTAAAAAATCATGCTTCATTTTCAGTATTCATGCTTGACTCGATTGACTAGACCATTTCCTTCTCAAAACATGATTCCATAACACAAATCTTTAAAGAAACAATCATTTACCCAATTACATAAACATTATCATCTAAACACCACAGATATGTACCAGAAATGGGCTGCATAACTGAGAAATTCAATGCAGTCCATGCTACAGAATCAAAGAGCAGAATATAAAGTCTAAAACTACCAATATAATAGCAAAACTCACTGTCCAAAGCAAGACTCACATAGCTAATACAACACCTCAAATTACCGAAGGAAACATAATGTCAAGACAAAACTATGAATGAATCTTAAACGAAACTGGCATCAAGCTTTGAACTTCAACTTTTCATTTTTATTCTTCACATTTAACTTCACAATCAATAGAATGGGAAATACCTGGAAAAGCAAGAAAAACAAGAACAAGGAAAGGTCAGCAGCAGCAAAGCAGTACCAGCAACAACGTAACAGTGCTTAACCAGCTGAAACCCACCTAGACCTCAAACCAAACTCCACACAACTCGAAATCAGGCTCCTAGACTTAGATTCAATCCATTTTTTCATACCCAGATAAATCAAGAATTCTTCAGAATCGAAAATCTCTAGAATTATAGAAGAAATGCAATGGAACAGTAATTTTCTTTTGATATTTTCAGCCATTTTTATTTCTGTCAATCTTTCTCCCTTAAAGTCTGCCTTAAATGCCAAACAAAAATGCCTTTATAGGCAAGGCATTAGGGCAGCCCCTAGGAATCAATTTTTGCATTTTGCCCTTTTGAAATTTTCATTATAGCTTAGAGGACCTTAGTCTAATTCTCAAAACTTCAATTTAATCTTCACCCCAGCTTCCTAGAAGTTTCCTCGGTTTGTTGCATAAGATTCCCCTAGCTTATTACCTAAAATACCCTTTAAACCTCTAAAAACTACCCCTCCAACCCAAGTATGGGTCAAACTGACCCGACTCAAATTGGTAGGGGTCTGCAAACCCATATTAAATCCCCACTTGGGCTTTCTGATTTTTCAGAGTCCAATTAAAATCCATCAGGGACTCCCAATTTGAAAGACTGACCAAAATTTCCCTAAAAGAAACCTGAAACCCCTTCTTTAAAATGCAATCAAACAAAGACAAAGATGAATGAGCTAATTAACAAGAAATTGACTAAATTAAGACCTAATTAACTAAGTGATTTAACGAACCAGAAACTTAACCTACTTAACAAACTAAAGATGTTGCAGAAACGGAATTCACAAAGAAAAAGGAAGAAAAGAGAAAAATAATGAACAGAAGAACAAGCTTGAACTCAGAAGGTGAATTGAATTTTTAGCCAAATTATTATAAGAAAACTAGGTTTAAGAAAGGGAAATATGAGGATAATAAGATAATGACAGAAAGGGACACGGAAAGGGAAAGGGACTCCCCAAATCGAACCTCGAAACCAGACTGGGACAAAGAACTTAACCAAACTTATGTCGATCCATTGTTCTTTGTCAAGAACAACTGAACGACATCAATTTCGTTGAGTCCAAACCTCAAAGCTTGAAAGAATAGCGCTCCATGAACGTGAATGCTACCAGGCTCGACGAAAAAATGATTTTGAACTTTTGAGGGTTGAACTCGGATTCAAGATTCGAAGAGTTCAAAGTTGATTCGAGGGTAAAAGGTTGGTTATATGGGATGGGGAGATGGAGAAGGTCCCAGGGTGTTTATTTGGTAGTGTTTGGAGCCGGCGCCGCCATGCTCAAGGTGGGGGAATAGGGGCAGTGATCTAGGGTTCATCCGTCTCTGAAGGTGAGTTTGAGAGAGAGACGAGATGGGTCTGGGAGAGTGCCTTAGTTCGGGCAGTTAAATACCTAGGGGTTGGGTAAGTTCAGGGCCGTTGGATCTTGATGATCCAACGGTTGTGATGACAGGGACATTAAAGGGGGTCATTTGGATAAGTGGGGGGAATCGGACCGGGTCAGGGGACGGGTTGGGGCGAATTAAATGGGTATAATTAAATTGGGCTGGTGGGGATTTAATGGAACAGCCCAAAAAGACCTAGTCTTCACTTCCTTTTCCTTTCTTTCTTTTTTACTCTTTAATTTTCTTTTTCTTTTTCTTTCAAAATTAAAAATACAAATCTCAATTACATTTAAAAATCAAATTAGCCTATCAAAAATACTAATTAATTCTAAATAATAATTATCACCATTAATTAAAAATCAAATTTAAAGGAAAACTATCAAAACCCAAAACTAAAATTAAAATGTGCAAAATGAATTGTTTTTTGTAATTCCCCCCCCCCTTTTTTATAAAACAAATAATTTGCTAATTAATTTTAAAATGTAGAATTAAATCCTAAATGTAAATGCAATATATTTTTGTATTTTTCATTAATTAAATAAAATTAACATGCACAGACAAATGCAAACAATTAACAAGAAAATGCTATAAAAATCTACAAAATTGCAAACCAATGAAAAAGAATTCTTTTGTTTTGAATTTATGGGTGTAATTAATATAGGGCAAAAATCCCGTGCTCACAATCGGTACGGAGACATCTGTATTTATCCCCCAGAGGCTATAGATTTAGGAAAATTTCACATTTATTTTTTCATGTTGTGCGGTTTTCTTTCTCAATACCAATTGCCTTTCTACTCTGTTCTTTCGCAGATGGCGAGAACACGCGCTTCCTCATCTACCGCTCAATAGCCCGAGCCCCCAGAAGCAGCTCCTACGTGGGTCAGAGGGCGAGGCCAAGGCTGTGCTAGAGGCCGAGGTAGGGTCAGAGCTCAGCCCCGAGCAGCAGCACCAGTGGCGGATCCTCAGGATAATTTTGAGGAGGAGGTTCTGGCCCTAGCAGTTATGGTGGGCCCAGCTCAGGTCCCAGAGGGGTTCATTTCCACCCCAGTTCTTCAAGACGCTCTGGTTCGATTGGTGGGCCTCATGGAGAGTGTCACCCAAGCAAGTTTGCTTCCTGTAGCACCAGCCACTTCTCAGGCTGGAGGAGGGGCTCAGACTCCTGCTACTTGCACTCCGGAGTAGGTGGCTCCCCAGATTCAGATTCCAGCGGTTCAGCTAGCTGGAGCAGTTCATCCGGGTGTAGTAGCTCAGACCGGTGATGGAGCGGCTATGTCTGCCGATGCTTTATGGAGGCTGGATAGGTTCACCAAGCTCTTCACTTCTACATTCAGCGGTGTATCTACTCGGGATCCCCAGGATTATCTGGATAGTTGTCACGAGGTTTTTCGGAACATGGGAATCGTTGAGACCAATGAAGTTGATTTTGCTACCTTTCATCTGTCAGGATCTGTCAAGACTTGGTGGAGGGATTATTGCTTAGCCAGGCCAGCCGGGTCACCATCTTTGCCATGGGAGCAGTTTACAGTGTTGTTTCTGGAGAAGTTTCTCCCCGTTACTTAGAGAGAGGCCTATCAGAGGCAGTTTGAACGCCTCCAGTAGGGTTCCATGAGGGTCACCCAGTATGAGACCAGGTTCATCGATCTAGCTCGCCATGCTCTTGTCATACTTCCCACGGAGAGAGAGAGGGTGAGGAGGTTTATTGATGGTCTTATTCAGCCGATTCGTCTTCAGATGGCCAAGGAGGCCGGGAGCGAGATCACCTTTCAGGAGGCGGCCAATGTGGCCCGCAAAGTTGAGATGGTTCTGTCATAGAGAGGTAGTCATGGGTCGGATAAGAGGCCCCATCATTTAGGTAGATTCAGTGGTACCTCGTCTGGAGGTAGAGATTCATATTGTAGAGGCCATCCTCCTGGGCCCTTTCAGTCAGCTCTCCAGGTCTCACATGGTACTTTAGGTGGTCGTGGTTCTCAGATGCATTATTTTGATCAGCAGCCTTACAGTGCACCACCAGCTCCCATTAGTGCACCACCGCTTCAGATTTTTCGAGGTGGTCATTCAGGTCGACAGGGCCAGTAGTCGAGGGCTTGTTACACTTATGGTGATCCGGGTCACATTGCTAGGTTTTGCCCTCGAGCACCGGGTAGCTCTCAACATCAAGGTTCTCGTGCTATGGTACAGGCACTAGGTGTTTCACAGCCCGCCTAACCAGTTAGAGGTGGGGGTAGAGGTGCTAGAGGTGGAGGTAGAGGTCCTAGAGGTGGAGCTTAGGCTGCCAAAGGTGGAGGCCAGCCAGCAGCAGGCCGTCCTAGAGAGGTAGTTCAGGGTGGTGGGGCGAAGCCCCGATGTTACACCCTTCCAGCTAGGCTCGAGGCTGAGGCTTCAGATGTAGTCATTACATGCTATCTTGTACAGGCTGAGGCTCGAGGGTGATTGGGGGTCTTAAGACTCGTGTAGATTTGTTGCTTTTAGATATGGTTGATTTCGATGTTATATTGGGGATGGACTGGTTATAACCTTACCATGCTATCTTGGATTGCCACGCAAAGACTGTGACCTTAGCTTTACCAGGTATTCCTCGTTTAGAGTGGAGAGGGACTCCTGTTCATTCTACCCGCAGTGTTATCTCGTATGTGAAGGCTCGGCGTCTGGTCGAGAAGGGGTATTTGGCCTATTTGGCGTATGTTCGCGATTCTAGTGTTTAGGTTCCCTCTATTGATTATGTGCCTGTTGTTCGCAAGTTTCTTGAGGTATTCCCTTCAGACCTGCCGGGGATGCCACCCGACAGGGATATTGACTTCTGCATTGATTTGGCTCCGGGCACTCAGCCCATTTCTATCCCGTCATATCGCTTGGCCTCACTAGATTTGAAAGAGTTGAAGGAGCAATTGCAAGACTTGCTTGAGAAGGGTTTCATTAGACCCAGTGTTTCGCCATGAGGTGGACCGTTGTTGTTTATTAAGAAAAAGGATGGGTCAATGAGAATGTGTATCGATTACCGGTAGTTGAACAAGGTTACAATCAAGAATAAGTATCCATTACTGAGGATTGATGATTTATTCGATCAGCTTCAGGGTGCCAAGGTATTTTCAAAGATAGACTTGAGATATGGCTACCATCAGTTGAGGATTATGGCCTCCGATGTCCCTAAGACAGCTTTCCACACTCGGTACATGCATTATGAGTTCTTGGTTATGTCGTTCGGGTTGACAAATGCCCCAGTAGCCTTTATGGATTTGATGAACCGAGTGTTCAAGCCTTATTTGAACTCGTTCGTGATCGTCTTCATTGATGATATTTTGATATATTCCCGTAGCCAAGAGGAGCACGAGAAGCATCTCAGAGTGATTCTTCAGACTCTTAAGGATAGTTAGTTATATGCTAAGTTCTCAAAGTGTGAGTTTTGGTTGAGTTCAGTTGCATTTCTGGGTCATGTTGTGTCAACAGAGGATATTCAGGTTGATCCGAAGAAGATTGAGACAGTCAAGAACTGGCCTAGACCAGTATCAGCTACAGAGATTTGGAGTTTCTTGGGATTGCAGGCTACTATTGTCGGTTCGTGGAGGGGTTTTCATCTATTGCAGCCCCGATGACCAGTTGACCCAGAAGGGTGCCCAGTTCAAATGGTCAGAAGAGTGTGAGGCGAGCTTTCAGAAGCTCAAGACAGCTCTGACTACAGCACCGGTGTTGGTTTTGCCCACAGGTTCAGAGTTTTATACAGTTTATTGTGATGCATCTCGTACTGGGCTTGGTGTAGTGTTGATGCAAGGTCATTGCCTATGCTTCGCGGTAGTTGAAGATTCATGAGAAGAACTATCTGGTGCATGATTTAGAGTTGGCAGCCATTGTTCACGCATTGAAGATTTGGAGGCATTATCTATATGGCATGGCATGTGAGGTCTTCACTGATCACAAGAGTCTTCCGTATTTGTTCAAGCAAAAAGAGCTGAATTTCAGGCAGATGAGGTGGTTGGAGTTGTTGAAGGATTATGATATCACTATCTTATATTACCCGGGAAAGGTCAATGTGGTGGCCGATGCCTTGAGTAGGAAGTCAGCCAGTATGGGCAGTCTTGCTTATATTCCGGTCAGTGAGAGACCACTTGCTTTGGACGTTCAGGCTTTGGCCAATCAATTTTTGAGGTTGGATATTTTTTAGCCTAGTCGTGTATTGGCCTGCAGGTCGCTCGTTATTCCTTATTGGAGCGTATCCGCGATCAGCAGTATGATGATCCCCATTTGTATGTCCTTAGAGACACGGTGCAGCGCGGAGGTGCCAAGCAGGTTACCTTAGATGACGATGGAGTTTTGAGATTTCAGGGTCGAGTTTATTTGCCTAATGTGGATAGGCTCCGAGAGTTGCTTTTAGAGGAGGCCCATAGCTCCCGGTACTTTATTCATCCGGGCGCTGCAAAGATGTATCAGGATTTGCGGCAGCATTATTGGTGGCGGAGAATGAAGAAGGATATCGTTGCATATGTAGCTCGGTGTTTGAATTGTCAGCAGGTTAAGTACGAGCATCAGAGGCCTGGTGGTTTATTTCAGAGGATTGAGCTTCCCGAGTGGAAGTGGGAGCAGCTCACTATGGATTTCGTTGTTGGACTCCCGCAAACTCAGAGGAAGTTCGACGCAGTATGGGTCATTGTTGATAGGCTTACCAAGTCAGCGCATTTCATTCCTATGGTGGTCTTCTATTCATCCAAGAGGCTAGCTGAGATCTATATATGGGAGATTGTTCGTCTTCATGGTGTGCCTGTATCTATCTTTTCGGACCGAGGTACGTAGTTTACCTCGCATTTTTGGAGAGCAGTTCAGCGAGAGTTGGGCACCCAGGTTGAGTTGAGTACAACATTTCATCCCCAGACAGACGGTCAGTCCGAGCGGACTATTCATATTCTGGAGGATATGCTCCGAGCTTGTGTCATTTATTTTGGAGGCTCGTGGGATCAATTTTTGCCTTTAGCAGAGTTTGCCTACAACAACAACTACCAGTCGAGCATCTAGATAGCTCCTTATGAGGCTTTGTATGGTAGGCGATGTCGATCTCTGGTTGGATGGTTTGAGCCGGGGGAGGCTCGGTTGTTGGGTACGGATCTGGTTTAGGAGGCCTTGGACAAGGTTAGGATCATTCATAACAAGCTTCGTACAGCTCAGTCCAGGCAAAAGAGTTATGCAGACCGCAAGGTTCGAGATGTGGCTTTCATGGTTGGTGAGTGAGTATTGCTCCGAGTTTCGCCTATGAAAGGCGTGATGAGATTTGGGAAGAAGGGCAAGCTTAGCCCTAGGTTCATTGGTCCGTTTGAGATTCTTGATTGAGTAGGAGAGGTGGCTTATAGACTTGCATTGCCGCCGAGCTTATCAGCCGTGCATCCAGTTTTTCATGTGTCCATGCTTCGGAGGTATCACGGCGATCCATCCCACGTGTTAGATTTCAGCATTGTCTAGTTGGACAAGGACTTGTCCTATGAGGAGGAGTCGGTGGCTATTCTAGACCGGCAGGTTCGTCAGTTGAGGTCGAAGAGTTTTCCTTCTGTTCATGTTTAGTGGAGAGGTCAGCCTCCTGAGGCATCGACCTGGGAGTCCAAGTCTGATATGCGGAGCCGTTATCCTCATCTATTCCCCGACTCAAGTACTTCCTTCTTCTGTCTGTTCGAGGATGAATGGTTGTTTTAGAGATGGAGAATATGACGACCCAAAGGGGTCATCACCTATTTTCTTATCCATTCTATGCTTCTGAGGCCATAAAAACCTCATTTAGAGTTGCCTCGATTTGCGTGCGTAGTCCGGGTGCGTAGCCGAAAAGCTTAAATATGAAATTTTGTGAAAAATGTTAAGTTTTGATGTTAAAATGAATAAGTTTGACTTTGGTCAACATTTTGGGCAAACGGACTCGGGCCTGTGATTTGACAGTCCTGGAGGGTCCGTAGAAAAATATGGGACGTGGTCATATGTCCGTAATTGAATTCCGAGGTCCCAAGCCCGAGAAATGAATTTTTAAGTAAAAAATTTTTCTGAAAATGTTTATGGAAATTGGAAATGAAATCTGATTAGAAAGTGTTGGTATCGGGCCCGTATTTTTGTTCCGGCGCCCGGTACAGGTCTTATATGTTTTAAGTTCTACCTGTAAAATTTGGTTGAAATCGGACGTCGTTTGACGTGTTTCGGAGTTAAATTTCTAAATTGGAAACTTGATGAAGTTTGAGGAAAAATTCTTGATTTTGAGGTTTGATTCATTGATTTTGAGGTTATTTAGGCGATTTGATCGCACAGATAAGTTCGTATGATGTTGTTGAGTTAGTGCATGTGTTTGGTTAGGAGCCCTGAGGGCTCGGGAGTGTTTTGGAGGCATTTCGGAATGGTGTTTGGCTTAAAAATATTGCAGGTTTCTCAGCTATTGGGTTTCTGGTACTTCCTTCTTCACGTTCGCGGGAGTACCCACGCGAACGCGATGGGTTAATTGTTGCTGAAGGAATTTCCTTCTACGCGAACGTGTAGCTCAGGTCGCGAATGCGAGGCTTTGGGGGGGGATAACCCTTCGCGAACGCGATCCTGGCCACGCGAACGCGAAGGCCAAATGGGTCTGGGCAGGAAGTGGGGTAGCTGTCTTACGCGAACGCGAACCCTTGGACGCGAACGGGAGGGATCGAGGAGATTACTCTCCATGAACGCGATCTCGTGTACGCGAACGCGAAGGTTCACACAACCTGACCATCGCGAACGCGAAGGGTCAGTCGCGAACGCGAAGGACATTTTCGCCCAGTGATTTTAAAAAGGCCAAAAACAGAACACTTTCGGGATTTTATAAAAATTTCACAAACCTCTTCTTCTCCAAAGCTCTTAGGCGATTTTTGAAGCTTCTCTTCACCATAATCTCTTGGGTAAGTAATCTTTAACTTGTTTTCTTCATTTTCCATCAACGTCCACTAGATTTTTAGGCCTAAAACATGTAATTAAGGGTAGAAATTAGGGATTTAGGTAGAGTTAGGGCTTTTTGATTATTTGTGATTTAGACCTCATTTTGGGGTTGGATTTGAAAACAAATTATATATTCGGGCTCGTGGGCGAATGAGTGATCGGGTTTTGGTCTCAACCTCGTGTTTTGACCAAGTGGGCTTAGGGTCGATATTTGGGATTTTGGGAAGAATGGTTAGAAAGTTATAATTGAACATTGGAATTGGATTGTTTAGAACTTATTGATGATATTGAGTCAATTATGTATAGATTCGATTGGGTTGGAGCCGAATTTGAGAGGAAAAGCGGTGTTCGAGGCTTGAGTTAGCCGTGAAAGTTCTAGGTAAGTGTTTGGTCTAACCTTAGCTTGAGGGATTAGGAGTTGAGTCCTATTTTCTATGTGATAATTGTTGCGTACGACGTATAGGCATGGTGACGAGTATCTAGACGTTGGTGTCTAGCATGACCGTTAGTCTTTATATTGTGAATATCCTGATTTTGTTGTGTCTTTTATGCCTTAGTGATGATTTCTTTATGTTGTGAAAAGCTTGTGAAAGAAATTATAACCTTTGAACTTTGAGGAGCATTGGCTCGAGTTATATTACAAAGTGTGAAAGTATATGAGATGATTGAACCCTTTGGAGCATTGGCTCAAATGGTAAAGTGAGCTATGAAGTAAAAGTGAAATAAAGAGAAAGAGTTATTAAATTGTTCCCTTGCCTGGATGTTTGTTGCTTTGTTGATTATCTCCCTTGCCGGGATGCTGAGATTATTGATATTGTTCCCTTGTCGGGATTTAACTGTTTAATTGTGTTCCCTTTCCGGGATTTCTATTGTTATTTGTTTACTCCCTAGCCCCTTTGTTTGTGATTGTTGTTTGGGTGAGGAAGAACATTAAAGCACGAAGGATGATGTCATGCATTGTTTACTATGGTGAGGAAAGAGTGTAAAGCACGAAGGGTAATGTCGTGTCGTACGATGTACCATTCCGTACCGATTATCATTGACTATATGGTGAGGAAAGAGAGTAAAAGCATGAAGGGTGATGCCGTGTATACTTTTGTTATAAAATATTGTTTGGTGAGGATGAGAGTAAAATCACGAAGGGTGGTGTCGTGCATGTTGTTATTATATGATTGATTTGGTGAGAACGACAGTAAAAGCACGAAGGGTGATGCCATGCTAATTGTTGATTTCTGATTCTTGATGATATTCTAGTTATGTTGTTACTTTCCTTACGTGATGCTTTCTATTCGGAACCGTTATATCCCCCACATCGTTTTTTCCCTTCCCACATTTACTGGTTATTTCTGCATTTTCCTTTCCGCTGTATATATTTAAATTGCACAGGTTTATTTGGTAGTCTGGTCCTAGCCTCGTCACCACTTCGCCGAGGTTAGGCTAGACACTTACCAGCACATGGGGTCGGTTGTACTGATACTATACTCTGCACTGTGTGTAGATCCCGTAGTATCTTACGGACAGTAGTTGGAGGGCTTCCTTCAGTCCACCCGTAGACCCAAGGTAGACGTGCAGGCATTCGCGGGTCCTGGCGTCTCCTTCTATCTCTATTCCCTATTTCATTTTCTTTCGTTCAAAAACAGATTATTGTATTTTCTTCATGCCTTGTTTGTAGTGACTCTTAGACAGTCTGTGACACTGTGACACCAGGTTTTGGGTATTGAGGTTTTGAAAGTTGTAAGAGACGTAGTCTTGAGTTATAAAAATTGTTGACTTTCGCTTATTTATTTAATTTCGCTGTTTTCATGTTATCGCTGGTAATTGAAGAAAAACATTTGTTAATGAAAAAGGTAGTTAAAGGTTGGCTTGCCTAGCTCTCATTAGTAGGCACCATCACGACTCCCGAGTATGGGAAATCCGGGTCGTGACAAAAACAATTCGGGTCGTGACATTCCCAATATAGATAGTCCCCCCACTTGCCATTTATTCATCAATAGAATATTTGGAAAGTGGACCTTATTAAAGCGGGAATATTTGCCGCCATTTAATTTTTCCCTGGAATTGATGCTTCAACTATCTCTTCCATTTAATGTCCATGACACGTGGCATCTCATGGTTGGCTCTGCAACCTTTCAGCACCTTTTAAGGCTTTTTTACGGCTTCACCAATTACGAAGCGTCAGTTTTCATTATGACGTTTCTATCATTGCACCTTTTCCTTTGATGGTTGCTTCTGACAATAAATATAACTTTTTTCCCTTGTCCTTTTCACAAAAGTTCAAAATATTCAATTCTAATCTTTTTCTTCCTCGTACTACTATGTCTTCTTCAAACCCTAACCCTCGAAGAGTTCCCATTGTTGACAACCTTTCTCTTGCTCCTATTAGAAGTAGGAGAGGAGGAAGGCTTCGTAGTTTAGGGTCTTCTTCATCACGAATCCCCTCTCTTCCTTCATCGAGTTCTAATACTCCGTCTAGAACTAGAGGTTCCCTTTCTCAAAGGTCTTGTTCTAGAGGTAAATAACCCTCTGAACCTCTTCGTGAACCTTTAGTAGAGGAAATAGTCCCTGCGGAACTATCTTTCTACAACGATAAAGAATCCTTTAGAAACCAATTGTCCTCTTTAGATCGTGCTGATATTTATCCGACTCAAATCACTGAAGGTATGATTTCAATAGTTCGTAGAGATTGTCATTGGAGCCATGACTTTCCCATTATAATCCCTAATGCGAACCAAAGAATCACTTCCTACTTAACTGGGTTTTCTTTTGTTTACACTTACCCTTTCACATTGGGTTTTAAGCCTGCTATTGACCCTGTTATACTTGAATTTTGTCGTTTTTTCGACGTTTGCTTAGGTCAAATCGGCCCTATTGTATGGAGGGTTGTTGCTTGTTTGAGGTATTTGACCAACATGGCTGACGTGCCTTTTACTTTCTCTCATTTAATCCATCTCTATTCTCCTAAACCCTTTCACCAAGGAGTCTTTACTCTAGTGGCAAGAACCAAAAGAGTTCTGGTCAGTCCAGAAGATGACAAAGACCGTGGCTAGTACGCCTGGTTTGTTGCTTCCCCCACGGTTGGTTTAGTGGGTGATGAAAATGTTCCCTTCCCTGAGAAGTGGAATTTTGCACATGAGTTTTCTTTTTAATAACTTTGTCGTACCTTTTTTCCCTCAATTTTGATGATCATTATTTTAATTTTCCTTTTCTTTTCCAGCAACCATGGGAGTTGTTGATGAAATTTCCAATTTCCATGGTTGGATAGGAAAATTATTACGTACCGCTCCGATGGACGGTAGATCTTGGAAAAATCTCTTTATCGTTTTGGCTGAAAAGTGAAAACTCACGGTAAGAGTTTTTCTTATTTTACTCATTGTTTTCTTCAAAAATTATTTTGATCCTTCTTTTTGTCAGGATTTCCCATTCGAGGCATAATTGTTGAGGCCGTTGCAGCTTCCAGAATTTCTATGGAAAGGGCCCAAGAGATAGTTTTGGGTTCTTCATCAAAAAGGAAAGCTTCTGTTGATCAAGACTCTGGAGTGGAAGAAGAACAAAATGAGGGCTCTTTTATAAAAGGGCCAAGGGCTAGAAGAAGAATTATTTCAGATGATGAAGCATATCCCCCTTATTCTATTCCTTCCACCGAGCCTATTTATGCCTCGTTGATGATTTCTGATGATGATACTCCCGTTTCTGCTCATGTTTCTGCTGAACAGCTTTTTGCCCGCGGGTTTGGTAGTGAAAGATTTGGGCCAATTTCTGATGTATCACCACTTGCTTCTTTTACTACACCCATTCCTTTGATACCCTCTTTGCCAGTCGTGACTGTTACCGTTGTTGCTCCTCCCCAGGTTGTTTTTACTCCCCAGGTTGTTTTTACTCCTTCTATAGTTCCTCCTTCTTCAGTTCATACTTCAACTATCCATCATACCGAGGTTGGTTCCCCTAGTAGAGGTGAAGCAATGAGGCAAGTTACCATTGAAATTCCCGCTGAGGGTAACCTTTTGAGGAAATCAGGTCGAGCTGACGTGTGGTTAAAACCTTTGATTGGTCCAGTTGAAAGAGCTAAACTTGATGGCCACAGTTCCTTGACTTTGATGAACGATACAGTGCATGCTTCTTTAAAGGTATCTCTTTTTCAAGCTTTACTTTACCTTTTTCTATTTTTAGAGTTCTCATCTTTCCCCCCTTTGTTTTTAGGTTAATCTAATTGACAAGGAGATGATGAAGAGGATTCCCTCTCAGAGCAATTAGCGTGTGACTGCCAAGTAGAGGCAGACAATTGGAAGGAACAGTTTGAAAGTCTTCAAATCGACATGAAAATATTAGAAGAGAGTAAATGTACCTTATAGCAGCAGGTAAGGGTTTTAACTTTAGAGTTGGAAGTTGAAAAGGCTTCATCAAATCAAGCAGGTAAAGAGAAGAATCTTCTTGAAACCTCTTTTTCCGAGCAACTCTCCAAGGCAAGTGAAGAGATCAGAGAGTTGAAGGCTCTCTTAGGTAAGAAAGAAGCATATGCTGGTGAACTCGTGCAGACTCAGACTCAAACTCAAGAAGACCTCCGGGTATCTTCTGATAAAGTTCGTTCCTTAGAAAGTTCACATGCTTCTCTTGAAACTTCTTATGATTCTGCGTTGGCTGAGAATGAGAAGCTAAAAATGAAATTGCTGACTAGGAAAGAGATTACGAGATTCTTGAAGATAAAAACGCAATTGAAGTGAGTTGGGCATTTTTAAATTCTCGCCATGATACCCTTGTAGAAGTTAGCCAGAAGAATTTTAACTTGGAATCTGAGTTAGCCAAAATCAAAGAGACTATTGAAAAGACTTAGCAGAGCCAAGGCTTTCCTTCTCCCGTGGATGAAGCTTCTGGCGATATTGAAGATGATATGGATACCCCAATTCCTTCAAGTCAAATTGAACCTACTGCTACTGAAGACCCTGCTTTGGTTCCTTCTTCAACTCCTCAGTGACAAGTCAATGATATGTGACTTTTTTTTTCTTTTTCTTTGGTGGATGCAGTTGTAACCCTTGGTCTTTTTTGAGGGTTTGAAAACATTAAGTCCCCAGACCTTTTTCGGGGCATTTTGTATAAGAAACTCTTAGTTTATGACTAAGTTCATACTTAGTCTAAACTTTTTAATATTAAGAAGTTTTCGTAGCTATTTTTGAACTTCTGTCTTGCCTTTATATTTAAAAACTTATTCGATAATTTGCACTTTTATTTTGTAAAATGCTTTCTTAATTCCATGAATGTTTTAAATCAATCATGAATTTTATAAAAGAGGACCCTTTTATATTCGACACTTAATGAAGAAGACGTTTCATCTTCATAATGGTGTTAATGTACGATAAAAGAAATTGGAATACACATGTTTTTTGGAATAACCTCGACAAATTTTTATTTGAACTTTGTCAATTTCTACCTTACATGTATTTAAGTAACTTCTATAACTTTTTCGTAACTGTTTTCCTTACAACAGATTCCAAAAAAGAAAATAACACACATGTTTTTATTTATAACTCGTTTCAGTACATTACCTTTAACCTTACTATGATAAGGTTTTTCTTTGGCCTTAACTTGTAATTTTGCTCTTAGCTCGTAACTTTGCTCTGTACTTGACTCATTCAATGAGTAAACTTTTTAGGCTTGAACTTTGGTTGTCTCCCAATCTTCTTTGCCTTCTTTATACATATGTCCATGTATATTATATAGTCCCCCAAGTGTTTGAGTTTTGAAGTATGAAGTCTCGAGCACTTGATTACTCCTCTTACTCGGTCCTTTTCCTGTAAAGGAATAAAACATATGGGACTCGGAGGTAAGATAATAGATGAAGACTGCTTAACTCGTATCAATTTCTATCAGAATAGGTGTAACCCTAGACCAGAAATTTTAATTTATTCCACGTGCCTTGCTGGTCGTGATTCATCATTTAGTATGGGCTAGCTTTTTTTCCTATCATCTAAAATCGTTAGTAAAATTTTAACAATTCAAAAATAGAATTTTAAATTGAGGATACCTGACTGTGGGTACTCCTTAGAAGTAGTATCTCTTCAGGTGAACAGCATTCCAATGTGAAGGTAATATCTTGCCATCCATTGTTTTTAGCTCGTATGCTCCTTTCCCAGTAATACCATGAATCTTGTAGGGTCCTCCCAGGTTGGACTTAATTTACCCGTATTGGCCGCCTTTGTGGATTGAAAAACTTTCTTAAGAACGAAGTCCCCAATCTTGAAGTATCTTAATCGTGCTCTTCGATTGTAGTATCGTTCTATGACTTGCTTTTGTGCTGCCATTCTTATTAGTGCAGCTTCCTTTTTTCCTTCAAGTAAATCAAGGTTTATGCTCATTTCTTCTTTATTGGATTCTTCTGGCATTTGCGTATACCTCACGCTTGGCTCCCCCATTTCAACTGGAATTAAAACTTCAGCTTCATATACTAATGAGAATGGTGTTTCTCGTTTGTTTTTGTTGTCGTGCGATATGCCCATAGAACACCAGGTAAAATTTCTGGCCAATTTTCTTTAGCTTCTTCTAATCGCTTCTTCAAATTGTTAACAATAACTTTATTTGTTGATTCAGCTTATCCATTACCCACCGGATGATAAGGCGTAGATGTAATCTTTTTGATTTGCCAACTTTGAAAAAATTCTGTAATTTGTGCGCCTATAAATTGTGGGCTATTATCACACACGATTTCCTTTGGTACACTGAATCGACATATGATATTTCTCCAAATGAAATCTCTGATCTCTTTTTCTCGCACCTATTTGAATGCTCCTGCTTCCACCCATTTAGTAAAATAGTCAGTGAGTACAAGCAAGAATTTTACCTGTCCTTTTGCTTGTGGTAGTGGACCCACGATATCCATCCCCCATTTCATAAAAGGCCACGGTGCAATGACCGGATGTAACAACTCCGCTGGTCTATGCATGTTATTACCGTATCTTTGGCATTTAACACATTTAGCCACGAAATATTCCACTTATTCTTCCATTTTAGGCCAATAATAACCTGCCCTAATCATGGTTCTTACTAGTGATCTTCCTCTGGCGTGATTCCCACAATGCCCCTCGTGTATTTCTCTCATTACATATTCCGTTTGAGAAGGCCCGAGGCATCTTGCTAAGGGACCACTGAACATTTTTCGATAAAGATTGCATTGCTTTAAACAATATCGAGCAGCCTTTTTTCGAAGCGCGTGAGCTTTTTTCTTGTCTTCAGGGACAGTACCATACTGCAAAAAAGAAACAATCTCATTCCTCCAATCCCATGTTAAGTTATTAAAAATCACCTCATTTTTGTCTAGATCGAGTACTGAATGAAACAAATGAATTACGGAAGCACTTTCATTGCTTGCCACGTCCGTCGTAGATGTGAGATTGGCTAGGGCATCTGCCTCGACATTTTCATCTCTTGGAATCTGCGTGACCTTCCAGGTCTAAAATTTCCTAATCAAATCCCGTACCTTCTTTAAATACAGTTGCATTCGTGCTTCCCTGGCTGTATAAGTCCCCAACATTTGGTTAACTACAAGCTGCGAATCACTTTTGATTACAATCTGATTAATGCCGAGTTCCAGTGCCAGTTCTAAACCTGCAATCACAGCTTCATGCTCTGCCTTATTGTTAGTTATAGAATGATATTTAATGGCTTGTCAAATGGTTTCACCCGTAAGTGGTACCAAAACAATTCCTAAGCCTGCCCCTTTACATTAGATGTGCCATCAGTAAACAAGGTCCAAATTCCTGGGTTAGATCCGTTGAACACCTGTAATTCTTTTTCTGCTTCTAATTGCATTCCTTGGCTAAAATCAGCCACAAAATCTGCTAACACTTGAGACTTTATCGCGATTCTAGGTTGGTATGTAATGTCATATTCGCTTAATTCTATAGCCCATTTGGCTAACCTACCTGACAACTCATGCTTGTGTAATACATTGCGTAATGGATAAGCAGTTACTACGGCAATAGGGTGACATTGAAAATAAGGCCTTAGTTTTCTAGATGTCATGATTAGTGGAAGTGCAAGCTTTTCTAATTGAGGATACCGCGTATCCGCGTCTAATAATGATTTCCTAACATAATAAATTGGAGATTGTTTACCTTGGTCTTCACGAAATAAAACAGTACTTACCGCTACCTCGAAGACATCAAGATAGATGAGCAATATTTCCCCAACCTTTGGTTTTGCGAGTAACGATGGATTTGATAGGTATGTCTTCAAGTTTTTGAGTGCTTGTTGACACTCCTCAGTCTATTCGAACTGATCTTGCTTTTTAAGAGCTGAAAAGAATTTAAAACACTTTTGATTTAGAAATAAATCTACCCAAGGCTGCAATTCTTCCTGTCAATCACTGCACTTCTTTTTTACTTGTAAGCATGTCAGGAATTTCTTTAATGGCTTTAATCTGCGGGGGATTTACTTCAATACCACAGTTAGAAACGAAAAAACCCAAAAACTTACCTAATGAAACGCCGAATGCACATTTCTCAGGATTTAGTTTCATATTGAATTTTCGCAAGATCTGAAACGTGTCAGACAAGCGCGATATATGGTCCCCTAAATGTTGAGTTTTGACGAGCATATCATATATGTAGACCTCTATAGTTTTTCCTAAATGTTCTTGGAACATTTTTGTTACCAATTTTTGATACGTTGCACCAGCATTTGTGAGACCAAAAGGCATTACTTTATAACAGTAAGTTCCCCTGTCTATTATAAATTAAGTTTTCTCTTCATCTATGGGATCCATTTTAATCTGGTTGTATCCTGAATACGCATCTAAAAAGCTTGACAACTCATATCCTGCAGTAGCATCAATTAGTTGATTTATATGTGGTAATAGAAAAGAATCTTTAGGACAAGCCTTGTTAAGGTCTGTGTAATCTACACAAACTCGCCATTTACCATTCTTTTTCGGTACTACAACAGTATTGGATAAACAATTAGGATACTTTACCTCGCGGATAGACCCAATTTTTAATAATTTTTGGACCTCATCTTGAATCACCTGATTTTTTAAAGTCCCTTGTTTTCTCTTTTTTTGTTTGACATGTGGATATGATGGGTCTTCATTTAACTTGTGAGTCATTACTTCTGGCGGTATTCCTGTCATATCAGAATGGGACCAAGCAAAACAATCCACATAGTTTTCAAAAATTCAATCAACTTACCTTTCATATCATGGCTTAGGTTGGCCCCTACATAGACTTTCCTTTCAGGCCATTATGTAAATAACTCTACAGCCTCCAGTTCTTCAATCGTTGTTTTGATGTTTTCATTTTCTTCTGGTTCTTGAATGGAATCGGGTCTTGAGTCCACATCTGCGCGCCCTTGTTCAGTTGAGGCTTATGTTGTGGTATCCTCAACTGGATTCTGTAACTGCTATTTTTCTTCGTTTCTCGTACTTGAATCTGCTACAGAGTTGATGCTCCTGGATGTCTGTTGATCCCCACGGATTTGACGTATTCCCCATGGTGATGGAAATTTAATAACTTGATGTAAGGTAGACGGAACAACATCCATCTCGTGGATCCATGGTCTCTCGAGAATTATATTGTAAGCCATCTCCATCTCTACCACCTGAAACTTTGTATCTTTGACAACCCCTTCTGCGAATGTAGTAAGTGTTATCTCCCTTTCCGTCACAATGCTGGAATTGTTGAATCCAGACAAAGTATGTGCCTTTGTTACTAGTTTTTCTTCAGTTTGCATCTCGTGCAGTACTCTTAGCAGAATAATGTTCACAGAACTCCCTAGATCAATCAAAACTCATTTCACATTAGTATCATGTACAATTAGAGATATTACCATTGCATCGTTATGTGGAGTTAAGACGCCATCCATATTTGCATCATCAAACGTAATTTTTTCTTCCTCTAAGACATGTCGCACCCGCTTCCCATGGATAATTGTGACTTTGGAAACTTTATTGGTTATTTTGTACATTACACCATTGATTTCTTCGCCCTCGCTTATAACATTAACGGTCCTTTTGGGAGAAGGAGGTTTAGGGGGCTCCTGCCTGTTCTTCATGTATGCTTGCTTACCTTTCTCACTTAATAATTCAGTGAGATACCCTTGCTTTAATAGATGATCAACTTCGCCTTGTAGCAATCTGCAACCTGCCGTTTTATGACCATGATCGTTGTGAAATTCGCACCAGTGATCAGGATTGCGCCTGTTTGGATTTGATCTTATTTCTTTTGGCCAACGCACCTTATCGCCTATGCCTCTTAACACCACTACCAATTCTGAAGTGCTAACATTGAAATTGTAACCGCCAAATCTTGCCTTCAAGTTCCTATCATTATCTCGAATTTCCCGTGAGTTTCGATCATTCCCAAATCTCGATGACGAACCCAACTCTCTATTTCTTGATCTGCAATCGTACCTTGAATTATCTTGCTTTGATCTGAGTCCATAACTGCCCAATTATCTGGTGCGCGTGGTAACATCATTCTTTCACACTGAAACCCATCCATGAATTCCCTAAGCAACTCTGAATCTCCTTGCATGATTTTGAAAATATCCTCTATTCTCTTTTAAACTTTTTGAGCTCCCGAATGTGCTTTGATAAAAGAATCTGCAAGCTCAGCAAAAGAATTTATAGAATTTTTGGGTAAAAGGGAATAACATGTTAATGCACCCTTGGTGAGTGTTTCACCAAATTTTCTGACCAACACTATATCAATTTCTTCTTTGGTTAAATCGTTGCCCTTCACACCAGTTGTGAATGTAGTCACGTGGTCTCGTGGATTAGTTGTGCCATTATACTTTGGAATATCAAGCATTTTGAACTTCTTCGGGATTGGCACCGGAGTTGCACTAGGCTTCCATAGTTGTTGTGAGTACTTATCCATGTCTATTCCTTTGATTACAGGTGGTACTCCAGGTATTTGCTATATACGGTTGTTTTTCTCCTTGAGCTACTTCTGCAAGGTTAGAACTAAACTTTGTAAATCAGAATTAACTATGTTACCTGGCTCGCCATCGCGAGACTCACTTGGAGTTCCACTAGTGCCTGAGTTAACGAGCCCAGAACGTGGGTTTTCCAAAGTATTCTGATTTGGAGTTGGTGTTGGTGGTGCAATTAGCAATTGGATGGTAAAAGCTCGGAGGGCATTGCTGACTTGTTGAGCAATGAAATTTTTTAAGGCATCATCAAGTGCTTATTCGTTTGCAACCCCATTATTTGTTTTAGAGCCATTTGGAGTTCCTTCTCGTGACTGACGTTGTGAATCACGCGGTGAGGGAAGTGGTGTCCTATCACCCGCATCATTCTCCTGATGTTGAGTATCTTGGTTGTTGTCGTTGTTATTCGACATGGTAAGTTTTGATGAAAGAATTGATTAAGAAAGTAAACCATTATCAGATTCCCGGTAACAGAACGAATTTGTTTAACCAAAAATAGTAATTGTAAGCACGTGAGTTTTGCCCTATATGAGAATTACTCCCAAAAAATTCAAAAATAAAATGATTTTTCTTTGGTGTGCAATTTTGTGATATTTTGAATAATTATTTGTATTTGTCTGTGCGTGTTTATTTGCTAAATTAATAAAAAATACAAAAATATGTCGCATTTTGCATGTAGGATTTAATTCTAAAATTG
Source organism: Nicotiana sylvestris (assembly GCF_000393655.2). Lineage (NCBI taxonomy): Eukaryota > Viridiplantae > Streptophyta > Magnoliopsida > Solanales > Solanaceae > Nicotiana > Nicotiana sylvestris. The sequence continues at coordinate 160,577,783 of NC_091060.1, read as the reverse complement.
TTAGTAATTAAATTTGTTTTACAAAAATTAAAAATTACAAAAATAGGCATCGTTTGCATTTTTAGCATTTAATGTCCAAATATACAATTTTATGCTTAATTATTACTTAATTGTGCGTTAATTGTTATTGGGAGTTAATTTGCGCTTTTATAACTTAATTTAGTTCTTAATAATAGTTTAAGTATTTTTATAATTTAGTTTTAGAAAAATAAAAGAAGAAAAGAGAGCGAAAATATAAAGAAAGTCGGAATTTGGCCTCTTCTTCAATTTCAAGCCACAGGCCCAAAAATGGCCCAATCTTCCCTACGACCCAGTCCATTTCGAACTGGGTCGACCCAGTCCATAACCCAAAAGACCCAAACCCCTTTGTCTTACATTTTACAAAAACAAAACAAAAATTAAAAGAAGAAAACCCTAAAAACACTAAACCAATCCGCCCCCACCCCTCCTATCTTCTTCTTCTTCCTCAAGCTTCTCCACCTCCCATGGCTTCCCTTTGCCTTCAACCTCAAGAAGCCATGACTACACACACACACGCACGTCACCCTCACGACCCCGGCTCAACTAAACGACCCCAGCCCTATCCGCCATTGAAGCTCGTCAAGCTCAAAGCTTGCTCGACTATGGCTGCTTCCCCGCTGCGTTTCAGCTGCTTTTGCTTACGTCCAAACACGCCCCCCAGTTTCTGCTGCTTCGTGGTTCAAACTTCAAGCCCTGAGCTGCCTCATCCAGATTCATGCCTCGTCGTTCATGGCTGAACATCCATCGCAACAACCCAACTGCTGCTGCGTTGTTCTTTTTCGTCTCCGTCACGGCCAAGATCACGCAGCAACTGCTGCTGCTCACGTTTCTGCCATGGACGAGCAAGCTTTGATGCTGCCATGGCCAGCTGCGGACTGCTGCTCCTTTCCCTCCGTCTTCTTCGTTTGGTCGAGGGTTTTTCGTCGAGTCAAGATCTTGTACGTCGTGAGTTCATCGTCAAGTTCGTTGTTTGTTTGGTCGTTGTTCGTCGTTTCGATCCGGTTAGTAGTTTTTGAGTTTTATTTTTGTCCATATTTTTGTTTGATATTTTCCGGATCCAAAATCGTTAAATGATTTAATCCTTGTTTTGTTCGTTGATTCATCGTTGAAATAATTTTCTAGTGTGTTTATGTTGTTTGTTAAATTAATTTTCAGATTTTAAAATAGAAGTTTAATTAGTTGTTTTCATATTCATTTCATGTTTGTATTATTGTTTAAATGAATATTTGTTAGTTTGAGGTTTGTTAGATTCAAATTGAAATTTAATTAACTATTTCTTCAATTTGTTTCATGTGTTTATGTATTGTTAGAAATTGTTAATATTGTTAAGTTCAAGTTTAAGTTCATAATTGTTTCTTCGTCGATCTTGTTATTTGTTTAAAGAATTTAGTTGTGTTAGAGAAATATGTTGGTTTAATCGTTTAAATCCATCATGTTTGTTGTTTAAAATAGATTTAATTCATGTTCATACTTTGTTTGATTGTTCTTGAATCCGAAATTTGTATAGCTTGATTTCTTGTTTACCATTTGTGATTATTTCTTGAATTTGTCTCATAAAGTTTAATATAGGAATTGTTGGTTGTAATGTTGTTAGAATTGATTTTAAGTTCAATATGATTGAAGTTAGAAATCTAAATATACTTGTTTGTTGTAGTTGTTGAATCCGAAAATAGGATTGTTTGTTGCTAAAATATTGTTCAATCAAATTTTAGTTGTTCTTTGTTGTTCAATTTGTGTTCATGTGATTTGTTGTTAAAATCGTGTTCATGTGATATTGTTGTTATGATGTTCATCCGTGTTCATATTGTTGTTTGAACATTGTTAGAAATTGATCATATAGTCTATATTTTGGTTAAGTTTGATTAATTGATGTGTTATAGCTGATGGGTAGTTTGGTAAATTTGTAGTACGTTCAGGGGTAGTTTGGTAATTTCAGTAAGGTCGGAAGGGGTAGTTTAGGAATTGTACATTTTGTAATTGTTTATTTGAAGCATGGGGGACAAAATGAAATGGGGTGGGTTGTGATATGATTATTTAATATAAAGGGGGGACAAGATTTAATTTAAAGGGGAATCTTGCATTATTTTAAATGAAGCATGGGGGACAAAATATAATGGGGTGGTGTGATATGTTTATTTAATGTAATGGGGATGAGTGGAAAGATAATGGGTTGGGTAGAGAAAAAGTATGGATTTTAATTAATTGAAAGGTTTATGGGATGGGTTATAAGAAGAAGTCTTGAACACAAGACAAGATAGACAACAGAAAGAACAGATAAGAGAAAAATACACAGATACGAGAGAGAGAAACAAATCTGAAAATAAGAGAGAGAAAAGAGCTGAACATTTAAGAGATAAAAAATTCCGAAAAATATTTAAGCTTTCAAATAAAAAAAAACTAAAAAAAACATTCTGCTTTCTTTGTTTGAAATCAGAATTAATTGTTGTTTCATCAAAGCTGGAAGCTTTTGTTTTTTTTGGGGATTACTACTCCACCGGTCTGTTACTGGGTTGTTACTGTTGCTGGGCTATTGTTGCTGTGTTGTACTGATTTTACTGCTGCTGCTGATTCTCATATTCATTTTCTTTTGCTTCCAATATCAGGTACACAACTGAAAAGCTGGTTATTGTAATCCGAAATATGAAGCGTGAATACATATGAAGAATGAAAATTTGAAGTTTTAATTTCGTTTTTTTTCTTTGTTCCTTTTGTTGATTGTATTTAAGCTATTTCATGAATTACTAAATAATAACTGGAATAAGAAAATAATATCATAAGTTAGTCTGTAATAAATCGGTTCGGCAAAATAGGTTAATTCACTAGTTATGAAGGCTTCAAGATTATAGGTTGATCATGAACAAGTAGCTAAATTTAGCTAAGACACGATTTTAAATTAAACATCGTAAATTAGCATTAAGGCATGACTTGAGCTTAAGCAATATTAGAAGAACGTTTAAGTCTAATAAACTTTCTAATAAGCTTTAGTAATTATGGTTAAATTTAGTTTCAAATGATTGTGAATAATTAATCTCAATAATATTTTTTTTAAAAATAACAATGCTGAGTTTTAATCTAGCTATATTTGTTTATTTTCAATATTAGTTGTTGAATTTTTATTTAATTTATAATTTTCGAAATTAAGAATAAAATTCCTTTTTCATCAATATTTTTATTGAATCAAGCAATTAGCGTGTCATGTTTTCTTAAATAATAATAATAAAAAAACGTAATTAATTAGGATTTTCTTTATTCATTTTAGAGACTAATTTTAAATAGCAAAATGTAGTCGCTTTAAGATTTATCCATTTAGGAAAATAAATGAGATGAGCCTCGCTTAATAAAATGTATAGATTGCGGGGCCCTCAATAAATGTACATTTAATTGCTTAGAATTAAGGAGGAGTCGTTTTAGCAAATTTCACGGCCCTACCCCAAAGTAATAAATCGCTAATTGCTTTAGGCGCGATATAATAATAATACATTCTTAAACACGGGTATGCATTTATGCGACCCAAATCCAAATCCCAAAACATTGAATAAAAATACGTTCCGGATCGTGGATGCATTTTATGTGACCCAATCCAAAGACATGTTTTTAAACGATGTTCACATTCTTTAAAAAATATAATAATGTAAGCGGTAAAAAGATAAAACTTGCACATGAGTCCATATTTGTATAAAATCAGATAATCAAGCCAGATATAACAGTTGAGCGACCGTGCTAGAACCACGGAACTCGGGAATGCCTAACACCTTCTCCCGGGTTAACAGAATTCCTTATCCGGATTTCTGGTGCGCAGACTGTAATACAGAGTCATTCTTTTCCTCGATTCGGGATTAAAATAGGTGACTTGGGACACCCTAAATCTCCCAAGTGGCGACTCTGAAATAAAGAAATAAATCCCGTTTCGACTGTCCTTTAATTGGAAAAAACTCTCACGCACCCCCGCGGGGGCGGAAAAAGGAGGTGTGACAGCTCTGGCGACTCTGCTGGGGAACGAACAACCCAGAACCACTGGTTCAGGGTTCAAGAATTCGAGCTTAAAATAACTGCTATAGTTGGCTTTATTTATTATCTGATTTTACATGATTTATGCTTAATGTGCTAAATGTTGCTTTTTACCGCTTTAATATTATCTGAACTGTGTATATACAACTGCTACGAAACCCTTCTTCTTTCTGAGTCTTCTGAATTTATGGTGTACACGTGCGCGTGGCCCACCTTTCTGTTAGAAGTCATACCAAATAAGACGAAGTTGGGACAAGTAACTAGGCCGGGCAGACTTTCGTGCTCCCGGTACGTTGCCCCCATTTCGGCTCAAGCTGTCCACTTGGGTAAGCCAGGGCTAGAACAATATGCCTCAGGTTTTTTTTCACTTAGAATAACTCAGCTTCATGCCGGATCCCTAGTAGGAACGTTTGTTTGCATCACGTGCATTTGACTTTGGAGGCTCAACACAGGGGTTGGGTCTGTCTAGGACAGGTGTACCAAAAAATGAAAATGACCATCCTGATGCATCTTACTTGCTGCTACTTGCGCATTTATTTGATCCGGATTTGTGTGTTGACTGACTTTTGAATATCAGGAATAATATTTTAAAATTGAAAAAAAGAAATAGCGATAGCGGTTAGGGAATTGATTCTTTATTTTTGAAAAAAAAACAATGCCCAAATAACTGTCAAAATTCTGCCGAAATTTTGAGAAAATGAAAAAAAAATGTTTTATTAGTTTGTCTTATTAAAAGCAAAGAAAAATAGAAAGATAAAAAAAAATCGTTGTTCTGTCTTATTTTTCAAAAAATAAAAATAAAAAAAAATAAAAAAAGGAAAATAGTTTGTCTTCCCCTGAAAAATGACAATGAAAAAGAATCTTATTTTTAAAATAGTTTTTTTTATTTGTTTCTGAAAATGCCAATAATAAAATAAAAAGAGTCGCGTTGAAAGTGGTTTTATTATTTGTTGCAAATATATATATATATATAAAAAATCCAAAAAAAATTTCTTTATTTCCAAAAAATGTATATATATCTTTATTTTTTGCAAAAATATTTATCCTGCCAAAAAATCTAGAAAAGTTTTTTTTTAGACTCCCAATTTTCAAAACAATAAATCCAAAAATATTTTCCATTATTGACTTCTTTAGAAAGTCTTTTTAATTATTAAAAAAAATATATATAATAAAATAAAAAAAATCCGAAAATATTTTCCTTCTTCTTTAAAAATTGAAAAGAAAATTCAAAATTCAAAAAAAAAATTTAGAAAGCATTTCTTTTATTAGAGGTAAAATTCCAAAAAATATTTTCTTTCTTCTTTAGAATAAGAAAAAACAAAAAAAAATATCTTCCTTTTACTTTTGAAATTCTCAAAGTTCAAATCAAAAGAAAAGGAATTCTTAGAAGTCTTTCTTTCAAAAAGAAAATCAATCAAAAATCCAAAAAAAAATATAAAAATACTTCCTTTCTTCTTTTAAAGCAGTTCTTTTACAAAAAAAATAAAAAAAAATAATCATAATTTAAAATCAGTTTATTTACTTTATTCATGACCTGCCCGAACTACGCGGGTATGATTCTCACCGGATGTGAGATACGTAGGCAACCCTCATCGGGTCCAACCCCCTTTATTGCTAAAATAGCCAAAAACCAATAAATAAATAAAAAATGTGTCAAAATTTTAATTTTTGTCATAAATAAGTCGGGCGGTGTCCAACCTCCCCATTTGCTAAAAAATAGCCAAAAAAATATATGTCAAATTTTAATTTCGTCATAAAGAAGTCGGGTGACGTTGTTTTATCAAGACATAGCCGAATGTTCCCGAAAAGGACGCCGGAAGGCTGACTTTTCATAAACAGCCACCTTTTGGGTCATGTTTAGGATTTTTGGTCCAGTTGACCCACACAGCCTTAAAAAATCTTCGTCCCCGAGGCGCTGAAGGGCTGTGTTTGCAACACCCGGTTTTTATTGTAATTTGAGAAAAAAAACACAAAAACAAAGAGTCAATGGTCAGGTGAATACCGTTTGGATATTTGGTCAAAATAAGCCGAGCCAGCTTCGGCCGCGTCTTAAACCGTTCTTGCCGAAATAGCCTTAGAATATCTTTCAGTTGTCGAAAGGCTATTTTCGTAAAAGAACGAACAAGTGTGTAAAGTGTCCAAATAATCCTCCCCGGCCTCAAAATTCATGTGAGATTTGGAAGGGGCCACATTTGCAAAAATAACCGTTTGGTTGCATTTGTCAAACGGAGAAAGGAAGCTGGCCGTTTGTTTTGGAGTTTGTAAAACTTTTGATTATAATATGTGGGTCGTTTGATTTTCAAGTTTGTAGGTCATTTTTAAACCTTTGAAACCCAATATGAAAATTGAAAAAAAAATGATTAGTATTGCTTATCTTTTATTGGTCCGAACTACGCAAGGTCTGATTCATGCGGGGTCATGATACGTAGGCAATCTCCATAAGATTCGACCACAACAAATAATGAAAAAAATGAAAAAAAAAATCGAAAAAGGGGAAAAAGATGTTGCTAGTAATAAGAACCGACTGAGTCCATTCTAACATGTTTTATTTTGAATTGTGAAGAAAGTTGAGTTGGTCGGTTTGTTCAGAGGGTTCAACAAGAGTCTACTGTGCCGGGAAAAAATAGAATACTGAAACAGCAAATGACCGGAGTGTGTCAAGCATGGGCCAGTGGGCAAGGACAGCCTCGTCATGAGTCACAATTTGCGACACAACAAGAGCAGTACCACTCTCCTAAGTACCACCCGTACTCGTTAGATCTTCCTTCAAAGATTGAAGAGCCTGCCCGAAAAATGGTACAAGAAGAAATGACCCAAAGGGTGAAAAACTTAGAACAATGGTTGAAAAACAGGCAAGGGTTGTCTGGCCAAAAGAGTGTTGCCTTCAAAGATCTATGTATGTTCCCCGATGTCCACTTGCCGCCTGGTTTCAAAACTCCCAAATTTGAAAAGTACGATGGACATGGAGATCCCATTGCCCACCTGAAAAGGTATTGCAATCAACTGAGAGGTGCGGGAAGAAATGAAGAATTATTGATGGCTTATTTTGTGGAAAGCCTTACGGGAGTAGCTTCCGAATGGTTTATGGATCAAGACACGTCTCGCTGGTATGTCTGGGACGACATGGCACAAGCATTTGTCAAACAGTTCCAATACAGCATCGACATTGCCCCAGACCGCATTTCCCTTTCAAACCTGAAGAAGAAACCAAGTGAAAGTTTCAGGGAATATGCCATTAAATGGAGAGAGCAAGCAGCTCGAGTTAAGCCACCCATGGATGACCACGAGCTAATAACTGTCTTCCTTCAAGCGCAAGAGCCAGATTACTTTCAGAACATGATGTCCGCAGTTGGCAAATCCTTCTCGGAAGCAATCAAAATGGGAGAAATAATAGAGAATGGTCTTAAGACAGGAAAAATTATGAGTCAAGCAGTTTTTAAAGCTGCAACTCACGCTGTCCGGGTTGAGTCTGATAATTTTTGCGACACAAATGAGAAGATTGAAGAAATCATGATGACATCAGGGTCAAGAAGAGGTCCTAGGAGAACATCTCGAAGGTATGAGCAGCCTCCTAAAGTTATCTATGAATCCCCTGAGCAATATTATCCCCCTCAGAACCCACAACACTCTATTGTTCCACCTCAGTATGTTGCCCGGCCACCAAAACGCCCCAGAAGGCGAGCACGAGCATCACAAAATCTCCAGAAGCCTCCACATAACTTTCAGGTGCCCTATAACCCACATCCAAGCCAGAAGTATAAAGGGGAACGAAGGTTGAAAGATAATTTTACACCAATAGGAGAGTCCTATGAAAGCTTATTTGAGAGGTTAAAGCATCACGACATGATTGCATCTATTCCTCCAAATCATCTGGACACACGTGCAAGAAGCTTTGACCCTTCTAAAAGGTGTGAATACCATTCCAATGCCCAGGGGCACAATGTTGAAAGTTGTCGGGATTTGAAAAAAGAAATAGAAAGGATGATCCAGGAAAATCTGATTGTGATCCAAGGTAATGACACCCAGAATATCGCACAGAATCCTTTACCTGCACATCATGATGCACACTTTATGGGGAGGATGCCTGGTAACATGGGATTTTAGAGTCATCCCGGAAAGCCGCTAACTGATGATAATGATATCGAAGTTGGAAATGGTCTGGACAATACTGCAAAGCCCAGTGGCTAAAGATGCCAACTTTGATAAAATGGGAGGACGCTCCGTTCCTTGGTTAGCAAGAGAGAAGCTTGTGGTGGCTTATTTTGTTGTCATTTCTGTTGTCCGGATTATTCTTAGGGTTGTAATCCGAATATTGTCTTGTGTCAAACCTTCTTATCTTTCCATTTTGTCATATCAGTTTGTTTAAGTTTTGTCAAGGCTGTGTTAGGATTTTATTCTGCTTGTTTTGTTTGTTTTATTATTCAAACCATTTCGCCAGTAGTCTAATACAAAAGCCGGTCTTTTATTATTTCCAGTTTTCTTTTGATTAGTCCTTTTATCATTTTTATTCAAGCGCCGATTCTAGTGACATGACATGCGCACACAGTTTGGGCCTAGTCTATAAAGTTAATCATAAAACCCTGGGAAGGTGATCAAAGCATTTAAAGGAAATAAGAATGGTTTGAGATTATTTGAAGCCCGAGTCATGTGGAACTGGGGCAAGTAAAACATAAAGAAAACCATTAAATGCAAGATTCGCCAAATTGGCATGAGGGTCGTGCATGAGTGTGAGAGTGTCGCCCAGCAGTGCTTTAGAAATCACAAAATGAAAAAGCAAGTGGTTAACATAATTGTCAAGACCAGCACCGTCGGAAGAGACTATAAATCTATGTTCAATTATGTTGTTTGCACTTGGCATGTTTTGAAGACTGGAACGACGAAGGCATTTTGTTCTGCTACCTAAACACTTTATCCTTCGTTACCCCTTTTGAGACTTATTTTATTTTCTTTCATACCCCTCGTTCGGAATCAATAGCAACGACTAGGAAATACAAGCCTAGAAGGTAAAGAAAAAAAAAAGAAAAAAAAAGAAAAAAAAAAGAAAAAAAAACAACAAAAAATGAGAAAAAAATGATAACAAAAAAAAAAGTCAGAAGAAAACAGAGGAATTGGGAACTACGTTTGACCTGATTCCTCAAAGAGGATACGTAGGCGCCTCACGGCTCGGTCATAGGGTGCATAGTGTGCATAATGTGCATGGTGTGCATAGTGTAACAAAAAATTAAAAAAAATATAAATAATAAATAAATAATCCCCAAGCAAGAAACTGGGGCAAAGGTTGCGCTTGTTGTAAACAAATATGATTTCGAAGGTTGTAATTTTGAACCCCAAATTGATTTGTTTTTGAGCCTTTAATACCCTTTCTTTCTAAGCCTATCCAAAAAACCCACATTACGGTCCAAAGAAAGACCTTCTGATCAGTCTGCAAAAGATGCCAAGTCAGACAAATGAGAGTCTTACCGGCGAACATAACATTCTGTTCCACAGCAGAAAGGACTCTAATCTCCAGCAGAGAGAGTCATACCGGCAACACTCCAAATCCCCAGCTGGAAAGTGATATAAATGAGAGAGTCTTATCGGTGAAAATCTTCACGGACACCATAAGGCGATGAAAGCTGAGAGAAAAACCCAAAATGAGAGAGGCTTGATAGTGAAAACCCTTCGGGCACTACAAGTCGAATAAGATTAAGAATCAGATGGGGAATTGCCAATTGAAGATCTTGAAAGATGATTGACAGCAGAGGATAGGCCACATATGCATGTCATGACCATTAGAGTCGGTGTCTGCGTGTGATAGTTTTTTTTATTTATAGTTTCTTTCGTTAAAGAGTCATCTTTTTTCTTTTGTCTTTTATTCTGTTCCTTTTTATCTTTCTCCTTTCATAGAAAATTCCCCAGTAGAGTCTGTTTGGTCAGAACCAGTGGGAAATGACTTCAAAATAGGCCATCAGCTTTCCAAGATAAGATCTGACTAGTACATACAAATGGTATAGTCAGCAAGGAACAAGCGCGAGGCCAGTGTCAAAAAAAGATATCCCCAGCAAAAGGGAATTGACAAAAAGATCAACGAGTGTCAAGAGGGATATCCCCAGCAGAAAAGGATTATCCCCAGCAAATAATATCGTCCCTTGTGGAATGCAAAGCAAGGAAGGAGAAAGGGAAAAGTCATCCCAGTGGAGTATCACAACCAACTACCACGCTTTAAGCTAACAAATTTTGTTTGAGTTAAAACAGGTAAAGGAAATGGCATTGATGTCGGAAATGCATGCCACAAGAAAGATTGTCAAACTGGGGCAGAAAATTTTCTTTTCAGTTAGAAAATTTTCTGGAAAATCAGGTACCCATTTGGGGAAGAATAAAGATAGCACCAAGGAAGTGGTCTTTGAACCAGGGTTTCCCCCAACATAATAAGTTTCCAATGGAGGAAATTGATCCCCAACAGACAGAACCAAAGAGATGAAATTGGTATATAGAAAAAGCAAAAGCCATTGTCATCCCCAGCAGCTTCCAGAAGAATGAAGCATCGATTTGAAGGGATAAAATTCCCCAGCAGCGTTATCCTCAACAACGTTATCCCAAAAAGATAACACTTATATCCCCAACAGTGTTAAAAAAATTGAATTTGAATTTGAAGGAGGGGAAGAAAGAAGACTCCCGCAGTGGTATTATCCCCAGCAAGTAAGAACAAAGCAGCGCAAAGGAAAAAGAAAAGAAAAGAAGAGATTGCAAAGGTAAGTTTCTCAAATCATTGATCTTTACATTTTTCTCCTAGGATAAAAAGTCCTAGTATGATGAATTTCCCTCCCGAGTCAAAATCTTGGTCTGATGAAATTGTTCTCCCAAGATAAAATCTTAGTCGGATGAATCTTTCTCCTAAGATCACAACAAAATGGACCTAGTCTGACGATTTATCTCCTAGAGTCAAAATCTTGGTCTGATGAAATTGTTCTCCCAAGATAAAATCTTAGTCGAATGAATCTTTCTCCTAAGATCACAACAAATGGACCTAGTCTGACGATTTATCTCCTAGAGTCAAAATCTTGGTCTGATGAAATTTTTCTCCCAAGATAAAATCTTAGTCGGATGAATCTTTCTCCTAAGATCACAACAAAATGGACCTAGTCTGACGATTTATCTCCTAGAGTCAAAATCTTGGTCTGATGAAATTGTTCTCCCAAGATAAAATCTTAGTCGGATAAATCTTTCTCCTAAGATCACAACAAATGGACCTAGTCTGACGATTTATCTCCTAGAGTCAAAATCTTGATCTGATGAAATTTTTCTCCCAAGATAAAATCTTAGTCAGATGAATCTTTCTCCTAAGATAAGATATCAAATCCTAGTCTGATGAATTTTCTCCTAGGATAATAATTATAAAAAAAAGTTTGAATTGAAAAAAAATGGTTGAAGTCAGGAGCCCCCTGAAGAATAGAATGGCGATTTATTGGTTGAAATCAGGAGCCCGCCTGAAGAGAGGAATGGCGATTATTTTCAAAGTTGTTGTTGAAGTCAGAAGCCCGCCTGAAGAGAGGAAAGACGTTTTTTTTAAAAAAAAAAAAAAGTTGTTGAAATCTTGCCAACCTAAAGAAAGGAATGGCGATGTATGGTTTGAAGTCAGGAGCCCGCCTGAAGAGAGAAATGGCGATTATTTTCAAAGTTGTTGTCAGGAGCCCGCCTGAAGAGAGGAAAGGCATTTTTAAAAGTTGTTGAAATCTTGCCAACCTAAAGAAAGGAATGGCAATGTATTGGTTGAAGTCAGGAGCCCGCCTGAAGAGAGGAATGACGTTTATTTCTAAAGTTGTTATTGATGTTGGGAGCCCGCCCAGATAACAGAGGCATACATTTCAGTCTTTACATTTCAAGCATTGAAGTTGGGAGCCCGCCCAGATAACAGAGGCATACATTTCAAGTCTTTAATTTTCAAGTATTGAAGTTGGGAGCCCGCCCAGATAACAGAGGCATACATTTCAAGATCAAGTCAGAGGACAATAAAACAGAGGGTTACAATAGGAATCCCCAGCAGGAAACAATAAAATTCCCCGGCACCGGGAAACAGAAGGTTGCAACAAGAGGTCACAGTACAAACTCAAGTACATGTGTCAAAAGAAGAAAAGCACCGGAAGAAATGCAAGCAGACAAGGAAGCAAGGCAACAAAAACAAATTGTACTCTAGCCTAGCTTCTTGTTTTCTTTTAAGCATGGTGTAACAAGGAGATCGGTAAGCAGTGGTAATAGCATGCAACAACAGTAACAATGCAGTCCCACGGTAGTCCCAGCTACCAAAATTTTCCAAACTACATTGACCTGATTCCTGTTTAGCCCAGGATATGTAGGAAACCTTTGAAGCAAAGGTTCGGTCAAATCTTTTTCAAAAAAAATGCTTCAACGGAGTACTCGGATGGGCAAAAATCGCTCGCTTTATCTTTGCACGAAAACCCTTCATGTCTTCGGGCAAAGAGGGGCAGCTGTAAGCACGTGAGTTTTGCCCTATATGAGAATTACTCCCAAAAAATTCAAAAATAAAATAATTTTTCTTTGGTGTGCAATTTTGTGATATTTTGAATAATTATTTGTATTTGTCTGTGCATGTTTATTTGCTAAATTAATAAAAAAATACAAAAATATGTCGCATTTTGCATGTAGGATTTAATTCTAAAATTGTTAGTAATTAAATTTGTTTTACAAAAATTAAAAATTACAAAAATAGGCATCGTTTGCATTTTTAGCATTTAATGTCCAAATATACAATTTTATGCTTAATTATTACTTAATTGTGCGTTAATTGTTATTGGGAGTTAATTTGCACTTTTATAACTTAATTTAGTTCTTAATAATAGTTTAAGTATTTTTATAATTTAGTTTTAGAAAAATAAAAGAAGAAAAGAGAGCGAAAATATAAAGAAAGTCGGAATTGGGCCTTTTCTTCAATTTCAAGCCACAGGCCCAAAAAATGGTCCAATCTTCCCTACGATCCAGTCCATTTCGAACTGGGTCGACCCAGTCCATAACCCAAAAGACCCAAACCCCTTTGTCTTACATTTTACAAAAACAAAACAAAAATTAAAAGAAGAAAACCCTAAAAACATTAAACCAATCTGCCCCCACCCCTCCTATCTTCTTCTTCTTCCTCAAGCTTCTCCACCTCCCATGGCTTCCCTTTGCCTTCAACCTCAAGAAGTCATGACTACACACACACACGCACGTCACCCTCACGACCCCGGCTCAACTAAACTACCCCAGCCCTATCCGCCATTGAAGCTCGTCAAGCTCAAAGCTTGCTCGACTATGGCTGCTTCCCCGCTGCGTTTCAGCTGCTTTTGCTTACGTCCAAACACGCCCCCCAGTTGCTGCTGCTTCGTGGTTCAAACTTCAAGCCCTGAGCTGCCTCATCCAGCTTCATGCCTCGTCGTTCATGGCTGAACATCCATCGCAACAACCCAACTGCTGCTGCGTTGTTCTTCTTCGTCTCCGTCACGGCCAAGATCACGCAGCAACTGCTGCTGCTCACGTTTCTGCCATGGACGAGCAAGCTTTGATGCTGCCATGGCCAGCTGCGGACTGCTGCTCATTTCCCTCCGTCTTCTTCGTTTTGTCGAGGGTTTTTCGTCGAGTCAAGATCTTGTACGTCGTGAGTTCATCGTCAAGTTCGTTGTTTGTTTGGTCGTTGTTCGTCGTTTCGATCCGGTTAGTAGTTTTTGAGTTTTATTTTTGTCCATATTTTTGTTTGATATTTTCCGGATCCAAAATCGTTAAATGATTTAATCCTTGTTTTGTTCGTTGATTCATCGTTGAAATAATTTTCTAGTGTGTTCATGTTGTTTGTTAAATTAATTTTCAGATTTCAAAATAGAAGTTTAATTAGTTGTTTTCATATTCATTTCATGTTTGTATTATTGTTTAAATGAATATTTGTTAGTTTGATGTTTGTTAGATTCAAATTGAAATTTAATTAACTATTTCTTCAATTTGTTTCATGTGTTTATGTATTGTTAGAAATTGTTAATATTGTTAAGTTCAAGTTTAAGTTCATAATTGTTTCTTCGTCGATCTTGTTATTTGTTTAAAGAATTTAGTTGTGTTAGAGAAATATGTTGGTTTAATCGTTTAAATCCATCATGTTTGTTGTTTAAAATAGATTTAATTCATGTTCATACTTTGTTTGATTGTTCTTGAATCCGAAATTTGTATAGCTTGATTTCTTGTTTACCATTTGTGATTATTTCTTGAATTTGTCTCATAAAGTTTAATATAGGAATTGTTGGTTGTAATGTTGTTAGAATTGATTTTAAGTTCAATATGATTGAAGTTAGAAATCTAAATATACTTGTTTGTTGTAGTTGTTGAATCCGAAAATAGGATTGTTTGTTGCTAAAATATTGTTCAATCAAATTTTAGTTGTTCTTTGTTGTTCAATTTGTGTTCATGTGATTTGTTGTTAAAATCGTGTTCATGTGATATTGTTGTTATGATGTTCATCCGTGTTCATATTGTTGTTTGAACATTGTTAGAAATTGATCATATAGTCTATATTTTGGTTAAGTTTGATTAATTGATGTGTTATAGCTGATGGGTAGTTTGGTAAATTTGTAGTACGTTCAGGGGTAGTTTGGTAATTTCAGTAAGGTCGGAAGGGGTAGTTTAGGAATTGTACATTTTGTAATTGTTTATTTGAAGCATGGGGGACAAAATGAAATGGGGTGGGTTGTGATATGATTATTTAATATAAAGGGGGGACAAGATTTAATTTAAAGGGGAATCTTGCATTATTTTAAATGAAGCATGGGGGACAAAATATAATGGGGTGGTGTGATATGTTTATTTAATGTAATGGGGATGAGTGGAAAGATAATGGGTTGGGTAGAGAAAAAGTATGGATTTTAATTAATTGAAAGGTTTATGGGATGGGTTATAAGAAGAAGTCTTGAACACAAGACAAGATAGACAACAGAAAGAACAGATAAGAGAAAAATACACAGATACGAGAGAGAGAAACAAATCTGAAAATAAGAGAGAGAAAAGAGCTGAACATTTAAGAGATAAAAAATTCCGAAAAATATTTAAGCTTTCAAATAAAAAAAAACTAAAAAAAACATTCCGCTTTCTTTGTTTGAAATCAGAATTAATTGTTGTTTCATCAAAGCTGGAAGCTTTTGTTTTTTTTTTTTTTGGGATTACTACTCCACCGGTCTGTTACTGGGTTGTTACTGTTGCTGGGCTATTGTTGCTGTGTTGTACTGATTTTACTGCTGCTGCTGATTCTCATATTCATTTTCTTTTGCTTCCAATATCAGGTACACAACTGAAAAGCTGGTTATTGTAATCCGAAATATGAAGCGTGAATACATATGAAGAATGAAAATTTGAAGTTTTAATTTCGTTTTTTTTTCTTTGTTCCTTTTGTTGATTGTATTTAAGCTATTTCATGAATTACTAAATAATAACTGGAATAAGAAAATAATATCATAAGTTAGTCTGTAATAAATCGGTTCGGCAAAATAGGTTAATTCACTAGTTATGAAGGCTTCAAGATTATAGGTTGATCATGAACAAGTAGCTAAATTTAGCTAAGACACGATTTTAAATTAAACATCGTAAATTAGTATTAAGGCATGACTTGAGCTTAAGCAATATTAGAAGAACGTTTAAGTCTAATAAAATTTCTAATAAGCTTTAGTAATTATGGTTAAATTTAGTTTCAAATGATTGTGAATAATTAATCTCAATAATATTTTTTTAAAAAAATAACAATGCTGAGTTTTAATCTAGCTATATTTGTTTATTTTGAATATTAGTTGTTGAATTTTTATTTAATTTATAATTTTCGAAATTAAGAATAAAATTCCTTTTTCATCAATACTTTTATTAACCAAGCAATTAGCGTGTCATGTTTTCTTAAATAATAATAATAAAAAAACGTAATTAATTAGGATTTTCTTTATTCATTTTAGAGACTAATTTTAAATAGCAAAATGTAGTCGCTTTAAGATTTATCCATTTAGGAAAATAAATGAGATGAGCCTCGCTTAATAAAATGTATAGATTGCGGGGCCCTCAATAAATGTACATTTAATTGCTTAGAATTAAGGAGGAGTCGTTTTAGCAAATTTCACGGCCCTACCCCAAAGTAATAAATCGCTAATTGCTTTAGGCGCGATATAATAATAATACATTCTTAAACACGGGTATGCATTTATGCGACCCAAATCCAAATCCCAAAACATTGAATAAAAATACGTTCCGGATCGTGGATGCATTTTATGTGACCCAATCCAAAGACATGTTTTTAAACGATGTTCACATTCTTTAAAAAATATAATAATGTAAGCGGTAAAAAGATAAAACTTGCACATGAGTCCATATTTGTATAAAATCAGATAATCAAGCCAGATATAACAGTTGAGCGACCGTGCTAGAACCACGGAACTCGGGAATGCCTAACACCTTCTCTCTGGTTAACAGAATTCCTTATCCGGATTTCTGGTGCGCAGACTGTAATACAGAGTCATTCTTTTCCTCGATTCGGGATTAAAATAGGTGACTTGGGACACCCTAAATCTCTCAAGTGGTGACTCTGAAATAAAGAAATAAATCCCGTTTCGACTGTCCTTTAATTGGAAAAAACTCCCACACACCCCCGCGGGGGTGAAAAAGGGAGGTGTGACAATAATTTCGGTCAAAGATTTATTTTAGAAGAACTCGGGTTACTGATAATCAATATATAAAATGAATAAAAAAAATTGGCTTTGATAATAATCAGATGAACAGAAGAAAACAAAGTAAATCATTATATTTCGGTGATATTCCGTGTCCTTACAAATGATCAATCTTCTCCTTTTATAGCTATTTCTAAGTGGTATGTTTCGTTTCTTCCATAATTGAGTCATTATTGCTAATTAATGACATTTAATGTAACGTTACAATCAACAATCATATTTGATTCAATACAAATTTCTTAATGTTTCTGTATTTAATGCCCAATAGTTCGTATCTATTCCTTATTTTCTATCAGATTTATTTTCTTCCGTCATAAAGAGGTTCGAGCACCTGCCTTCCTTGCCTTTTATCTGAATGATTGCCCGTGTCTGTTGAAGCTCGTGCCTCTTTGATTATTTTTTATCACTTGTTCCTCTTTAACTGGTCCACGTGTCATGACGTGTCATCTTATAATGAAGTTCATATAGAAACTTAATTTTTCCCAATACAGGTACATTATCTGTTTTGGGGTTTGAGTAAATTATGATTCGCGCCGAAATCTCACATTAAGAGATAAACTGTTGCCTAACTTCATACCCGAGCTCAATTAGAATCGTAACATTTGGTCAAGAATGAAAGAATACTTACCATTCTATTACAACTCATGCATGCCGGCCATAAAGTTAATTTTTCAATCAAACAAAAATGGATCGACTTGCTAATTTATTCATTGTAAATCTCTAGGGAATGCCATTGCTTTGATAGAATATCGAGTCATCGATATTTCCCACAAAAAGGTTTCAAGGAATCAATAAAATTAACTTTAGCAGCCTTATTTTAATGTGGTATATAATCTAATATATTTATATCCCGAATCTTTCACACTAGTTGAACCCAAGTATACACCAAGTTCAAGATGTAACATTTTCCTATCCTATACGCATAATCACTCCCTTAATTTTTACATAGGTCACTGTTGATTTCACCAAAAATAAAAATAAAAACAAAGAAGAATCATTCACGGCATAGCCTACACAATTCTTTTACTTCATTCCTTTTCTTACTTCCACTTTTTGATCAAGTTCAGCGTGAAGCACAAGTGTTCAAAGATACTGAAAGATCTTCAAAAGTTTAAAAGCATCTAATCAAAAGAGAATAATTAGATATTTAATTAAGACTATCATAGTTACTTTTAACCCTGATATAGTTTGCGTTAATATACATTCATCCTAATAAATAGTTAAAGGAAGAAGGAAACAGTTAAAGTAAGAATAAATTCTTAATCTTTATCCAAGCAAAAAAAATCGCGCAGAAAATGACTTATCACGGAATTTTAGCTGGCCTTATATATATGAAGCGTCCCTTATTGGCAATTTATCCACCAGTTTCCTTACATTCCTAACGATACAAAGAAAAAGTATACCAAAAAAGAAGAAAAAAATGCCTTGGACGTTCATTCGTAGAGGTGTAAGTCACCCACTAACTGAAGAACAAGTGAAAGGTATGCTCAAGAAATATGATAAGAATAGAGATGGTAAACTTAGCAAGCAAGAATTCGGGTTAGCTTTTAAAGAGATGGGTTGTCATTTCTGTGGTTGGAAAGCTGGAAAAGCCCTTCGATTTGCAGATAAAAATGGTGATGGATTTATTAACGAAGATGAGATTAGTGAGTTCATCAAATATGCTTCCAAATGGGGTTTTAGGATCAAATAGGCTTCTTATTGTTTTTCTTAGGCTTCTATATATTTTGCCGCCTCTGATATGTATCTTGTTATGTTGTTTGATGCTTTTGTGTTCGTGTTTTGTTTTGTTTTGTTTGGTAACCAAAGATCCTTGTAATATTTAAAAGAAAGGGTCTTCTTATTGTATATAATATATGTACTACTATATAATTGTCTATATGTTCCATGTTTTCTATGTAACTTTCGTTCTAGTTGGACGATATAGTTGATTTGGAAGTTTCTATTAATATATGACTGATCGAGAGTGGCCTTGAGTACATGAAATTTTATGCACATGGGTGATAGTTGGAATTTTACTTGTTTTAGATTTTGGGATAGCTGTATTTTGAAGGAACATTTGCCAAAATCCTAAAATAAAAAAATAAAAAAATAAAAAGAGGGTTTGAAAGTTAGTCAAATTTTTGAAGGTTGAATTGTAAAATAGTCCAAGGATTTGATTTTGCATGAGAGGACATATTCAATATTCAAAGTTGTGGATACAACTCCATGTTATGAATTTGATTTGGAGAAGAAATAATTGAACGCAGAAAGAGTGTAAGATAATAATAGCTTAAACAGATCTAGACTGTTAGACTTGGCGTGAAGATATTATGAGGAACATGCTTATAGGGGTCTAAGCTTAACGTTTTTTTAAGTGATTTGATATTACTAGTGATATCATGATGGTGACGTTATAAGTGTAACTGTGGCATGACTATCCTAATTTAAGTGCATTGAGTATGACCTTGATAGTGGCACTAGGTGATATAAAAAATACAACATATTATACTCGGGGTCTGCCAATGAATTTCGATCTCTGAGAGAAAGTAAGACTTATGTATAATGCTTAATACACCAATATAGTAAAAGAGTGAGTATGAAAATTAGCGAATAGTGGCATGATTAACTATTAAAAATAAGAGTAAGATGTACAGTATGGAGACAGTCGTGCACCGTATATAAGAGCGATAGACAATTCAAAGAGTTGAGAAAAGAATTAGCACAAATGTTATCGAATTCAATGTCTCTTCTGATAATTGTCCTAATGTTGTATCTTGTACTGCATGAGTTGAGAAAGTTTGAATATTGACGAAGTAATGTGATAACTGAAAAAGTATAATTTTACCCAAGTGAGGAGAGCTTACTATTGTTGATTGTGTTTATCAGGCATATAGGATTATAATTTGGACAGAGGGATAGTTGTGAATTCGATATAGATAGTAATGTTGACATTTAAGTGAACTTGGGTATGGAACGACTAGTTTTGTAATATTTAGTACTACACATGTGCCATACGTGATGACGACCCTAGTGGGGAGAATATATTTGTGGATAGAGTATATAGATGAGATGTGATATTTGTTCAGGAAAGGGACACCGTAGTCGCTCTACCAATGTTGCCAATGTCTAACTTTAATGTTAATACGTACATAGACTGATTGGTATCGTTCTATGTGACGCACAATTATCAGGTAAAGGGTATTAAGATTGGTGTTCCTATGGTATTAGAATAAAATGGAAGGGTATTCACGATTGCCATGGGAACGAAAGTACCTTACATGAAGGCTTTACACGAGATGAATAGAAAGTGTTCTGCATATCTATCTATGATTTTTCAGACACTAGAGCTAAGATTGGTGTTCCTATGGTGTTAGAATAAAATGGAAGGGTATTCACGATTGCCATGGGCAAGGAAGTACCTTATATGAAGGCTTTACATGAGATGAATAGAAAGTGTTCAATATATCTATCTATGATTTTTAAGACACTAGAATAGAGAGGGATAGTGGTAGTTTTTAATAAGTTTCCAAACAAGTTACAAAAGGTGTATATAGTGTAAATAGGAAGAAAATAAAATAAGGTGAATGTAACGATGAAGTATTCATACTCTCTTTCCTAAGGTGTGGTTGCCTTAACATTCGAGGACGAATGTTCTTTTTAGTGAGGGAGAATGTAATAACCCGAAATATCTTAACATACTTATTAATTATTGAATTATAGAATCAATTATTATTTATAGTTATTGGGTCAAATACTAAGCTAGTAAGTGAAAGTTATTATATATTTATATAAAATAGTGTACTATTAATTTGTTAGTAGACCAAATTTACAAGTATCACATATGATTGTTGATAAATTAATTAAATTAGTAGGGTGTTTAATGAATAAATAAATTTTAAAAAAAAATAATGGGCCTAGCCCCATCTTGTGAATCTCACGTGTAAGATGAGAAAATAGGTACCAAGGGTATTTATTCATTAGAGGAGGCAAACCAAAGAAATAAATAAAAAGGTTTCGGGATAGGAATTGGCAGCGGTGCATTAAGAGACGTAGATGCTTGGAATTATTTTTCCATTGACAACATTAATAAGAGTTTACGGAGGAGCAAATTGCGCGTTGCTTCCTCTCTTTATCCAACAAAGGAAAGGAAATTTCCTTTGCTCAGGTACTACTAGTTCTTGTATATTTTTTAAACTTATTTTGGCCAACTAGTAATGATGACAATAGGAAACAATAATGTGGCAATGACTAGTGAACTAGAATTAGACATAAAACAGTGAATTAAAAGTTGCCGTGGAAAACTATTTACAATGGTAGTTTTGGTTCCTATTACTCTTACATTAGGGAATAAATAAATTAACTAATAAGTGTTACTGATGAGAGAATATCTTGATGGTAGTAATAATGAACCATGTAATACTAAACAATAAAAATAGTACTAAATTTCATTAGAGGAGAAACCAGTAAATATGAATATGAATTTCAGAACGGATAGGTTATATTAAAAGTCACTGTTTTGCCAAAAAAAAATTCCATTCATGAGAGTGCCGCAGTTGACACTGATTTGGATACCTATATTGATTAATTAGACTAAGGGTTGAATATGTTTTTTGACTTGCTCTAAAAATTGAGAGGATGTTCAGTTAAGGGGTATTGATTAATTAGATTTTGGGATAGCTGTATTTTGAAGCACATAACCAATTTTATCACTTATGGAGACAATTTCCTCTTACAAGGTTAGAAAGGAGACTCACCTTACTCCGAAGATCCACAATCGGCATTTCTCTTCCTTCTGAAGACTCTAATCGGTGTACAAAGCTCCAAAGCTAGACAATAATAATACAAATCCATTAATATATGCTCAACTACCCCTAATAATCCAATTTATAACAATTCCTAACCCCGATCGAAAAGTTGACCAATACGCCCCCGGGCCCACGTGCCCGGATTCCGAAATTTTTCGAAGAATAAGTTTACCCACTACCTCATCAATTATATAATTTACTCTCAATTTCCTACCCAAAATCGCGGCCAAAATCAAAAATACCATTTCTAGGTCTTCCTACCAAAATTCCAAATTTCATGCTCAAATAATCCGTACATAATCAATGTATTTAACTCAAGATAGGTAGGGATAGCTTACCTTGTTGTTGATGATGAAAACCCTCTCTTGAAACCCTCCAAGAATCTCCCAAGCCAAGAGAAAGATGAAAGAAAATGGTCAAATCCCGACTTTAAAACAACCCACTGCCTCCAGCCCTTTCCGCACCTGCGGTCTCTTGACCGCTTCTGCGGTTCCGCAGGTGCGGACCAAATGCCGCTTCTGCGGTCCAGGGCTCCCAGCCCATTCCGTTTCTGCATCCTCTCCTCCGCAGATGCGGTCTCGCATCTGCGGCGAAATAACCGCATCTGCGGTCCCAGCTCTCCCCCACCAATTTCGCATTTGTGACCATAAGGCCGCTTCTGCGGCTCCGCACTTGCGGCCCTAGTCTCGCAGGTGCGGTTACACCAGCAACCAGCAACTTCAGCCTTCTCTAAAATTCCATTTTCGATCTGTTAACCACCTGGAATCCACCCGAGGCCACCGAAACCCCAACCAATCATACCAACCAGTCCCAAAACATATTACGTACTTGCTCGAGGCCTCAAATCATATCAAACAATGCTAAAACCACGAATCGACCTCCAATCCAAGCTTTATGAAACTTCTGCTTTTGATGTTTAAACATATCAAATCACGTCCAATTGACCTCAAATTTTGTACATAAGTCATATTTGCCATTACAGACCTACTCTAACTTCCGGAATCAGAATCCGACCCCGACATCAAAAAGTCCACTTTCGGTCAAACTTCTCAAAAACCTTCAAGTTTCTATCTTTAGCCAAATGACTCCAAAAATGGTACACGGACCTCTGAATTCATTTCCGATCCCGCTCCCAACACCAGAATCACCATACGGAGCTATTCCCCGACTCGGAATCCCAAACGGACATCGATAACACTGAAATGCAATTCAACCCAAACTTATGAAATTACTCCAAAATGTTAATTTCCACAGTATGTGCCGACACGTTCCCGGGTCTTCCAAAACCCGATCCGGGCATATGCCCAAGTCTGAAATTATCATACGAACTTGCTGGAACCTTCGAATCCCGATTCCGAGGTCGTTTACTAAAAAATCCAATCATAGTCAATTCTTTCAACTTAAAGCTTCCGAAATGAGAATTCTCTTTCCAAATCAACTCCGAACTTCCAGGAATTCAATTCCGACTGAGCGCACAAGTCATAATATTTGAAGTGAAGTTGCTCATGGCCTCAAACTGCTGAACTAAGCGCTAGAGCTCAAAACGACTGGTGGGATCGTTACAGGAGTAAAGGAATCCTTTAACAATATGTTTGAGCCCCTTGGAAGTCAAGTCATTTCTCACATATATTTTAAAGGTAGGTACTCTTACCAATTGTATCTCCATATAATTTTTTAAAATAGCTTTATGTCAAATAATCCCCTGGTAGTCAGGTCGATCCTATTGGCATAGTTGAGTTCAACCATCATGATAGCAAAGAATTTATTAAATTTTATACTCCCCGAGTAGTCCAGACGTCTAGTAAAAAATTGAATAATTCTTTCAATCCATGCATCTAATGCAATAAATAATTTTAACATATTTTCGAACTATAAGTCTCCTGGTAGTCAGGCCGCTCCTTATAAACAAGAAATAAGTAAAATTATTTACCTTGATGGATAGCTCTATAATAAAATATCTTATATTTTATTATTTAAGAACTCAAATTTTAGTAAGAGGGAATTGTTACTAAAACAATTTTTAATAACATGAAGATCAAATCTTTTATAGCAAGTGAATTTAGTTCAAATTGTGTAACGACCCGAACCGTCGTTTCCTGTATTTTCGTCCCGTATTCCCCGTTAAATGCTTATTCATGTTTCAATATGTGTACTTGGTGAATTTGAGTCAATTCGGATCGAGTTTGGTATGAAATGGGACAATTAGCCTCTTTAAGAAAGAATTAGTTTGGAAAAGTCAACCAGACGTTGACTTGTGAGTTAGAGGGCTCGGAATTAAATTCCGATAATTCGGTTAGTTTCGGGGGATGATTTAAGGCATAGGAGAGCAATCGGAATTAATTTTGGAGGTTCGGTGAAGAAATTAGCTCATTTTGGCGAAGTTAGTATTTTGGCGATTTCCGGTTGATAGGTGAAATTTTGATCCGACGGTCGGAATAGAATTCCGAGAATTTCTGTAGCTTCGTTATGCCATTTTGGATTTGTGTGCAAAATTTCAAGTCATTCGGACATATTTTGGTCGAGTTTTGATCGAAAGCGCGTTTTGGAAGTTTTAAAGAAACTTAGACTTGAATTCGGTGTAATTCGATAATTTTGGTATTACTCGAGGTGTTTTGATAATTGGAAGAAGTTTGAATAATATTATAAGATGTATTGGTATTTTTGGTTGAGGTCCCGAGGACCTCGGGATGATTTCGGATGGCTAACGGGAACTTTTGAAGTTGGAAATTTCATAATAGACGAAAGTTGTAAATGAGTGCGTACAAGGCCTCACTTTGAACGATACTATCTCTCGTTATATAAGGAGTTGTGTGAGCTACAACCTATTAAATTAAAGTTCTTTGAGTCTACTTTCCAAAGCAATAAACCGTTCGTCATTTGGAAGTGTATACAGGAAGTTATGACCATTTAATGGTCAGGTGTCAGAGCGCGCGAAGTCGCGCATTTCGCGCGTCTGAGGCAGAATGCTCAGCAAAACGCGCGAACAAACGCGCGACCAACGCACGAACTACGCGACTGAAGGTTTTTTAAGTACTCTAAAGACCGGAAATGAGAGGAATTGAGTCATTCTCAAGCCTAGGGCTTCCCCAATTCGACCAAGGCACACAATTGCACTCCTAAGGTAAGATTTTTGGAGTATTTTGAGTTGATTACTACTCTCAAACACTTATATTAACATGGATTGATCTTAAAAATCCTTAGATTTTCAAGAAATTCCTTCAAGAACTCAAAGAAGGGTTTTGCAAGATTTCTTCCAAAAGGTAAATCCTACACCTTAGACTCACATATATGGATATATTATGGAAATATGAGTATGAGTCAAGTATTACAACTTATTGTATGGTGGTTGGAAGCCATAAATTCCCTATTTAAATACATGAACATGGTAGGGATTTAGAGGTGTTTATTTGATGGAATTTTTGTTGGTTTGGGTGTGAATGGTTGATCACACATGTGATGTTAGGAGTATAAATTGTTAAAGAATAATAGTGTGATGAATTGTTGGTTAATGGTGATAGTTGGAGGAACCAATGCTATAGTTAAGAGGTGTAAATATTTATACCTACAAGATGTTTGATAATATGCCTAAATGGCATAATTTATGGGATCTAGTACTAATATTGGCCATATTGAGTGTTATATTGTAGATTGAAGTTACATAACTGTATGGGATCATTATAGTAACATTAAGGGGCGAATTTCAGATATGTATGGTTAAAACCCCGTCTTTTAGAAATCGAACTTCATCGAGCTTTGTGTGATTTTTGGCAGATTCGTCACACGAGGAGGCCAATTAGAGAGGCAAGGGCATAGCGAGCTAGAGGTGAGTAATAGATGTAAATGCTGTTCTGAGGGTTTGAAACCCCAGACTTTCACATCATAACGCTATATTGAGGCGTGACACGCACTCCATGGCGAGTGCGGGGTCGGATACTACTGGGGATTGTGACTTGGTCCACCCCGTGTGATGTTTATACTATACTGGTGATTGATACACATACTTCATTGATATTACTGGGCTTGATGCCATGTTTGGGGCCTTGTGCCGATTTGTAAAATCCTTCGAGGATTGATATTACTGCTTAGCA
Source organism: Nicotiana sylvestris (assembly GCF_000393655.2). NCBI lineage: Eukaryota > Viridiplantae > Streptophyta > Magnoliopsida > Solanales > Solanaceae > Nicotiana > Nicotiana sylvestris. The sequence continues at coordinate 160,552,166 of NC_091060.1, read as the reverse complement.
TGATTTGCATATCATTTAATTTCAGTCCAAGGTTTTAAATGCTGTTTTGCAAACTCAGCCATAATTCTAAGTGTTGAAAACTTAAATGATATTTTTAAATGTATTCCGGGCTGGGAACTTCTGTTTTGTAAATGCCCAAGGGGCTTATTATATTATTTTCTGGACTGATTATAAAGTGACTTGAAACAGTGGTAACAATGACACTGTGTGATATACTTGACACAGTGGTAACAATGACACTGTGATATACTTGAAATAGTGGTAACAATGACACTGGATGATATACTTGAACAGTGGTAACAATGGCATTGTATGATATAAATTGGTCAGGTAACAATGGCTGACCGGTCAGGTAAAAATGACTGACCAAGATATTGCGCTTGGGATGTAGGAGCCCCTCCGGAGTCTGTACACACCCCCAGTGAGCGTCGTCGACGATAAATAAATATGGATGGCTCAGGCTGCACGCCGCAGTGGGTACTGGAATGTACCATCATATGCATTGCATTGCATTCATGTATTTGCCTTTATACTGTTGTTTAGCTGTTCAGTTCCATATGTTGCTGTATATTTAGATTTTAGCTTACCTTGTGTATTTACTGGATTTTCTTATCTTCGGACTGTAGTTATTTTTATTATTCACTGAGTTGGAGTACTCATATTACTCCCTGCACCATGTGTGCAGGTACATGTATTCCTGAGGCATAGAGCGAGTTTTCTGCTGTTCAGTTTTCATCGGAGTTATCGAGGTAGCTGCATGGCGTTCGCAGCCCCATTTTCTCCCTTATCTTTGTTATTTATGATAATTCCAGACTTTGTAAAATATTAGTAAACTCTGTAGTAGCTCATTACCCGATTTCGGGCTGAGTTGGGATGGTTTTCCTTGTTCTATCACGTTTATTTCGCATTTAAGATTATATTGCCCATGATTTAGACTTATTCTTGCTAAGTAATTATAAAGAGATGTACTGTTTTGTTGATTGGCTAGCCTTGTACTCACGAGAGGCGCCATCACGACCGGGTTGGGATTTTGGGTCGTGACAAGTTGGTATCAGAGCCAGGTTACTTGGTCTCACGAGTAATGAGCCGATTTAGTAGAGTCTCGCGGATCGGTACGGAGACGTCTGTATTTATCCCCGAGAGGCTGCAGAACCTTTAGGAAAAACTTCATATTCTTGAATTCTTATTGTGCGTCCTTGATTCAGCTTGAAAAAGTAACTTTTACAATTCCTTCCACGTATTCGTATACGCGAACGAATGCGCATTATTAGATGTGCCTTGATGGCTTGTAATTCCCCGATCGAAGGGCGAGACGTGGTCGTTTTGAGTTTGATGTTAGGCCAGTCTGGAGGACTTGAGGCCGGATCTTTGCCAATGGCTTTAGCACCGAGGTGCTTATTGTATGAGCAAGTATTTTGAACTTATATGTTCGGTATTGCCTCTATTAGTGGGAATCATGGCTGGATAGCTACGTGAGAAGTATGATAGTACTGCGATATGTATCTATATGACTTGGAAGTGATGAGGAAGGTCTACTGGATGAGAGATGAACTATTGAGTGTGTGATTTCCATTGTGATAGGATGTGTAGTCCCAAGTTATGGGTGCGTGAAGGATCTTTTTATGTCTCCTATTTGAAGTGAAGTAAATTTCATGTTACGGTATGAGTTTAGACTCAGGAAGATTAAGTGATTGTGTAATGTGTATGGCAGTGGAAGGTATACAAAAAATATTAACTAAAGGTAAAGCTAGTGGGTAATTGGCTTATGAGGGGAATCTATTTGTCATACTAGTTAGATAAGTCTGGGAGCTGAGATCGCTTCTGTAAATGTATTATGACGAAATCGTTAAGTCAAGGAGACCACCTTGAAGGTATAAAACATTAAAGAAAGAATATGTTCTTACTCGGTTGAATAGCCCAATAATGGAGGATTGAAAGGTATTTTCTATGTGTTATGATTTAAATAGGTGCAACACATGTCCATGTATCAATTTTGATAGTATAATACATGTAATATTGATATTAATGTAATTGATATACGTTGTGATGCTTTGTCAAGTTGTGGATGTGTTGTTATGATGGTTTTGGTGATTCTCTGGCAGGTGGATAGGCCCAATTACAAAGGAGACTCTGCCGAAATTTTTGAAAAATTTGGGACTTAGTAAAAATTTGGTCCCCTAGAGAGTAGTCTTAACTATTAGGTGAGTGAATGCAAGAAAACGCGGAAGAGTTAAAATTTTAGATGAATTGTGTTTCCACAAAATTATGAAGGAGTGAGTTTAATCTCACTATGGTATTATCTCAGTCTGCCACATAGATGCCTCTGTCTTATTTGATCCGGGATCCACCTATTCTTATGTGTCTTCATATTTTTCCCGTCATTTGAGTATGCCCCGGGAGTCTCTTACTTTACTTGTTCATGTGTCTACCCCGGTGGGCGATACTATTGTTGTGGACCGTGTATATCGGTCATGTGTTGTGATTATTGGGGGTCTTGAGACCCGAGTTGATCTACTGCTGTTGAGCATGGTAGATTTTGATATTATTCTGGGCATGGATTGGTTATCTCCATATCATGCTATTCTAGACTGTCATGCTAAGACAGTTACTTTGGCTATTCCGGGTGTTCCGAGGATCGAGTGGCGTGGCATGACTGATTATGACTCTAGCAGAGTAATTTCTTTCTTGAAAGCCCAGCGTATGATTGGGAAGGGTTATCTATCATATCTGGCTTTTGTGTGGGATGTTGGAGCTGAGACTCTTAGTATTGATTCTATCCCTGTTGTGAGGGACTTTCCTGATGTATTTCCTGCAGACCTATCGGGCATGCCGCCGGACAGGGATATTGATTTTGGCATTGACTTAGTGCCGGACACTCAGCCCATTTCTATTCCGCCATATCGTATGGCACCAGTAGAGCTGAAAGAATTGAAGGAGCAACTTCAGGAACTCTTAGATAAGGGGTTCATTCGGCCTAGCGTGTCCCCGTGGGGTGCACCTATTTTATTTGTGAAGAAGAAAGATGGCACAATGAGAATGTGCATTGATTATAGGCAGTTGAATAAGGTAACAGTGAAGAACAAGTATCATTTGCCTCGCATTGATGACTTATTTGATCAGCTTCAGGGAGCGAGGGTATTTACTAAGATTGATCTCCATTTGGGCTATCACCAGTTGAAAATCAGGGAGTCGGATATTCCCAAGACTGCCTTCAGGACTAGATATGGTCACTATGAATTTTTGGTTATGTCTTTCGGGCTGACCAATGCCCCAGCAGCGTTCATGCATTTGATGAACAGTGTATTTCAGCCTTATCTGGATGCATTTGTTATTGTATTCATTGATGATATCCTGGTGTATTCGCGTAGCCAGGAGGAGCATGCCCAACATTTGCGTGTGGTGTTGCAGAGATTGAGAGAGAAGAAGGTTTATGCAAAATTCTCCAAATGTGAATTTTAGCTAAGTTCTGTGGCATTTTTGGGACACATAGTGTCCAGCGAGGGTATACAGGTTGATCCAAGGAAGATAGAAGCAGTGTAGAGTTGGTCTAGACCATCCTCAGTCACAGAGATTCGGAGTCTTCTTGGGCTAGCAGGCTATTATCGCCGATTTGTTCGGGGGTTTTCTTCTATTACATCGCCTTTGACCAAGTTGACTCAGAAAGGTGCCCCATTTGTATGGTCCGGCGAGTGTGAGGAGAGCTTTCAGAAGCTCAAAGCACTTCTGACCACAGCTCCAGTGTTGGTGTTACCATCATCTACAGGTTCATACACGGTATATTGTGATACTTCTAGAGTTGGGATTGGTTGTGTGCTAATGCAGAAGGGTAGAGTTATTGTTTATGCTTCTCGTCAGTTGAAGCCCCATGAGAAGAACTACCCTGTTCATGATTTGGAGTGGCTGATATAGTTCATGCCTTAAAAATTTGGAGGCACTATTTATATGGCGTATCTTGTGAGGTATTCACTGATCATCGTTGTCTTCAACATTTATTTAAACAAAAAGATCTTAATTTGAGGCAGCGGAGATGGCTTGAGTTACTTAAAGACTATGATATTACCATTCTATATCATCCGGGAAAGGCCAATGTAGTGGCTGATGCGTTGAGCCGAAAGGCAGTCAGTATGGGGAGTTTGGCTTGCATCCCAGTTGGGGAGAGGCCTCTTGCAGTTGATGTTCAAACCTTGGCCAATCAGTTGGTGCGGTTAGATATTTCTGAGCCTAGCCGGGTATTGGCTAGTGTGGTTTCTCGATCTTCCTTATATGATCGCATCAGAGAGAACCAGTATGATGATCCACATTTGATTGTCCTTAAGGACAGAGTTCAGCATGATAATGCCAAAGATGTGACTATAGGTGATGATGGCGTATTGAGGATGCAAGGCCGTATTTGTGTGCCCGATGTTGATGGGCTTAGAGATTTGATTCTTGAGGAGTCCCACAGTTCGCGGTATTCCATCCATCCGGGTGTTGTTCGTGAGTGGCCTTCCTCGGACTTTGAAGAATTTCTATTCGATTTGGGTCGTTGTGGATAGGCTGACCAAGTCAGCGCATTTCATTCCGGTGTGTACCACATATTCTGCGGAGCGGCTGGCTAGGATCTTTATTCAGGAGATTGTGCGGTTGCATGGTGTTCCAGTTACTATTATTTCGGATAGAGGTACTCAGTTCACTTCTCAGTTTTGGAGGACTTTTCAGCACGAGTTGGGCACTCAGGTGGAGTTGAGTTCAGCATTTCATCCTCAGACGGACGGACAGTCCGAGCGTACTATTCAGATATTGAAGGATATGTTGCGTGCCTGCGTGATCGATTTTGGAGGCTCTTGGGTTGAATTTTTACCACTTGCAGAGTTTGCCTACAACAACAGCTATCAGTCCAGTATTCAGATGGCACCGTATGAGGCCTTATATGGGAGGCGGTGTAGAACTCCAATGGGTTGGTTTGAGCCCGGTGACGCTAGGTTGTTGGGGACAGATTTGGTCCAGGATGCCTTAGAAAAGGTGAAGGTAATTCAGTAACGACTTCGCACAGCTCAGTCGCGTCAGAAGAGTTATGCGGACCAGAAGTTCCGAGATGTGTCATTTATGGAGGGCGAGAAGGTTTTGCTGAAGGTTTCGCCGATGAAGGGTGTTATGAGGTTCGAAAAGAAAGGGAAATTGAGTCTGCGGTTTATTGGACCATTTGAGGTACTTAGGAGGATTGGTGAGGTGGCTTACGAGCTTGCTTTGGCCCCTAGATTGTCGGGTGTTCATCCGGTATTCCATGTGTCCATGCTCCGGAAGTACATTGGGGACCCGTCTCATATTTTTGATTTCAATACAGTACAGTTAGATGAAAATTTGACTTATAATGTGGAGCCAATGGCTATTTTGAGTCGACAGGTTCAAAAGTTGAGATCAAAAGATATCGCATCAGTGAAAGTACAGTGGAGAGGTCGGCCCGTGGAGGAGGCTACTTGGGAGACCGAGCAGGAGATGCGGAGCAGGTACCCGCACCTATTTGAAACTCTAGGTATGTTTCTTAACTCGCTCGAGGACGAGCGTTTGTTTTAGTTGGGGAGAATGTAACGACCTGAACCGTCGTTTCCTGTATTTTCATCCCGTATTCCCCATTAAATGCTTATTCATGTTTCAATATGTGTACTTGGTGAATTTGAGTCAATTCAGATCGAGTTTGGTTTGAAATGGGACAATTAGCCTCTTTAAGGAAGAATTAGTTTGGAAAAGTCAACCGGACGTTGACTTGTGAGTTATAGGGCTCGGAATTGAATTCCGATGATTCGGTTAGTTTCGGGGGATGATTTAAGGCCTAGGAGCGCAATCGGAATTAATTTTGGAGGTCCGGTGAAGAAATTAGCTCATTTTGGCGAAGTTAGTATTTTGGCGATTTCCGGTTGATAGGTGAAATTTTGATCCGACGGTCGGAAAGGAATTTCGAGAATTTCTGTAGCTTAGTTATGCCATTTTGGATATGTGTGCAAAATTTCAAGTCATTCGGACATATTTTGGTCGAGTTTTGATCGAAAGCGCGTTTTGGAAGTTTTAAAAAAACTTAGACTTGAATTCAGTGTAATTCGATAATTTTGGTATTAGTCGAGGTGTTTTGATAATTGGAACAAGTTTGAATAATATTATAAGATGTATTGATATTTTTGGTTGAGGTCCCGAGGACCACGGGATGATTTCGGATGGCTAACGGGAACTTTTGAAGTTGGAAATTTCATAATAGACGAAAGTTGTAAATGAGTGCGCACAAGGCCTCACTTTGAACGATAATATCTCTCGTTATATAAGGAGTTGTGTGAGCTACAACCTATTAAATTAAAGCTCTTTGAGTCTAGTTTCCAAATCAACAAACCGTTCGTCATTTAGAAGTGTATACAGGAAGTTATGACCATTTCACTGGTCAGGCATCAGAGCGCGCGAAGTATCGCGTGAAGTCGCGCATTTCGCGCGTCTGAGGCAGAATGCTCAGCAAAACGCGCGAACAAACGCGTGAACAACGCACGAACTACGCGACTGAAGGTTTTTAAGTACTCTAAAGACCGGAAATGAGAGGAATTGAGTCATTCTCAAGCCTAGGGCTTCCCCAACACCCCCAATTCGACCAAGGCACCCAATTGCACTCCTAAGGTAAGATTTTTGGAGTATTTTGAGTTGATTACTACTCCCAAACACTTATATTAACATGGATTGATCTTAAAAATCCTTAGATTTTCAAGAAATTCCTTCAAGAACTCAAAGAAGGGTTTTGCAAGATTTCTTCCAAAAGGTAAATCCTACACCTTAGACTCACATATATGGATATATTATGGAAATATGAGTATGAGTCAAGTATTACAACTTATTGTATGGTGGTTGGAAGCCATAAATTCCCTATTTAAATACATGAACATGGTAGGGATTTAGAGGTGTTTATTTGATGGAATTTTTGTTGGTTTGGGTGTGAATGGTTGATCACACATGTGATGTTAGGAGTATAAATTGTTAAAGAATAATAGTGTGATGAATTGTTGGTTAATGGTGATAGTTGGAGGAACCAATGCTATAGTTAAGAGGTGTAAATATTTATACCTACAAGATGTTTGATAATATGCCTAAATGGCATAATTTATGGGATCTAGTACTAATATTGGCCATATTGAGTGTTATATTGTAGATTGAAGTTACATAACTGTATGGGATCATTATAGTATCATTAAGGGGCAAATTTCAGATATGTATGGTTAAAACCCCGTCTTTTAGAAATCGAACTTCATCGAGGTTTGTGTGATTTTTGGCAGATTCGTCACACGAGGAGGCCAATTAGAGAGGCAAGGGCATAGCGAGCTAGAGGTGAGTAATAGATGTAAATGCTGTTCTGAGGGTTTGAAACCCCGGACTTTCACATCGTAACGCTATATTGAGGCGTGACACGCACTCCATGGCGAGTGCGGGGTCGGATACTACTGGGGATTGTGACTTGGTCCACCCCGTGTGATGTTTATACTATACTGGTGATTGATACACATACTTCATTGATATTACTGGGCTTGATGCCATGTTTGGGGCCTTGTGCCGATTTGTAAAATCCTTCGAGGATTGATATTACTGCTTAGCATGATTTGCATATCATTTAATTTCAGTCCAAGGTTTTAAATGTTGTTTTGTAAACTCAGCCATAATTCTAAGTGTTGAAAACTTAAATGATATTTTTAAATGTATTCTGGGCTGGGAACTTCTGTTTTGTAAATGCCCAAGGGGCTTATTATATTATTTTCTGGACTGATTATAAAGTGACTTGAAACAGTGGTAACAATGATACTGTGTGATATACTTGACACAGTGGTAACAATGACACTGTGTGATATACTTGACACAGTGGTAACAATGACACTGTGTGATATACTTGAAATAATGGTAACAATGACACTGGATGATATACTTGAACAGTGGTAACAATGGCATTGTATGATATAAATTGGTCAGGTAACAATGGCTGACCGGTCAGGTAAAAATGACTGACCAAGATATTGCACTTGGGCTGTAGGAGCCCCTCCGGAGTCTGTACACACCCCCAGTGAGCGTCGTCGACGATAAATAAAATGGATGGCTTGGGCTACACGCCGCAGTGGGTACTGGAATGTACCATTATATGCATTGCATTGCATTCATGTATTTGCCTTTATACTGTTGTTTAGCTGTTCAGTTCCATATGTTGCTGTATATTTAGATTTTAGCTTACCTTGTGTATTTACTGGATTTTCTTATCTTCAGACTGTAGTTTTTTTATTACTCACTGAGTTGGAGTACTCACATGACTCCCTGCACCATGTGTGCAGGTACATGTATTCCTGAGGCATAGAGCGAGTTTTCTACTATTCAGTTTTCATCGGAGTTATCGAGGTAGCTGCATGACGTTCGCAGCCCCATTTTCTCCCTTACTTTGTTATTTATGATAATTCCAGACTTTGTAAAATATTAGTAAACTCTGTAGTAGCTCATTACTTGTGACACCCCGATTTCGGGCTGAGTTGGGATGGTTTTCCTTGTTCTATCACGTTTATTTCGCATTTAAGATTATATTGCACATGATTTAGACTTATTCTTGCTAAGTAATTATAAAGAGATGTACTGTTTTGTTGATTGGCTGGCCTTGTCCTCACGAGAGGCGCCATCACGACCGGGTTGGGATTTTGGGTCGTGACAAGTTGGTATCAGAGCCTAGGTCCTTAATTGATTTACATCACATGTAATAAATAATTCAAAATTATGTAACGAACAAGCATGTGACATAAAAACGAAATTCAACATCTTCTAACATATTTATCTTATATATCATATAAAAATAATTTATGCCAGAAAACTATTATTAATTAGCATCTCATGAACTAATAACAATTAAAAATAACAATAGAATCATGTAACCTATTATATATTCCCGTCGTATCTAATACAAAATTTCAAATTCAAGTTACGAACTATCTCAATAGCTTAACTTGTATAAATAGATATTTTATTCACAACAAAATAATAGTAATGTAATATGCATTCAAACAATTTGAATATTGCACAATACACATATATTATGGTTTGAACTCTTCAAATATAATCTTAAAATATTTTGTAAATAAATTTTAGACACGAGAAACCATGGCTCTGATACCACTGAAGGATTGCATATAGGTGTTCATAACACGCAGTGGAAGACAATAACAATCTAGACAGATCTTTTCGTGTTAAAAATTTATTTACATGTCAATAAATCGGATCTAAGACGTACCTTGTGAAGAAAGCCTCATTTCAAATTCTTTGATAGCGCGAAGACTCTATGCGTATCCACACCGAGACCGACCCATGCTATCAACTCTTTGATCAATGAAACCCGCGAAAAAATTGAATAAAATATTGTGTTGAAATTTTTCTCAAAAATCTCAACTCAATGTTAGAAGAACAAGAAACACTTTTCTTGTAATTGTATTTTCTCTCTTGGCTTGTGTTGCACTCTCACTTTCACAAAGTAGTTTTTCTTCTCAAGAATTAATAATGCGGTAAATTTTCTCTATCACCCTTTATATAGCATCACTTACAAACCTTTTTCCTATTTGGTTAGAGGCAATGATTTACTTAGGGTAAAAGTTTATTCCAAAAATAAACTTTATTGAATTTTCTTGGAAAATATCGATCCTATTCACAATAAGATTCTAACGACGTGTGGCCGTAACTAGTCCGTATGGACTTTTACATTGCTAATCCAATTCTAACTTGGATACTAATTTACAAACTTTTTATTAATATTTTCCTGAAAATATAATCCCATTCCAAATGGGTTTAAGTTGTCGAATATCCTAACAGCTTGTTTGGATGGTTATTGCGCATCATTTCATAATGTATCATATCGTATTGTATTGTATTGTACTATATCGTTTGATAAATACAATATTTGGATAGATTGTGTCGTTTGCCATCGTTTCATGATATCACGCACCAGCAATATGAAGAATAAACTTGCAATATTATAAAGAAAAATTATGATACAACGTAAAATTACTGTATAAAAAGATAGGATAAATAATAAAATAAAATAATTTAATAATAATAGAGTGTGAGATTGATAGAAAAAGACAAGGTAACAGTGCAACCGCACCAAATCAATCGTTACATAAAGTGGCACATTTCGTCGTTATGTAACGGCGGATTTAACGAAACAATACAATAAAATTTAAGTAACAATCAAAACAAACATTGTATTTAAAGTAACAATACGATACGATACAATGGGTAACAACCATCCAAACAAGCTGTAAGGATTCGCGTTAATCCAATCCAACATTGGATTTAACTTATACGTCCTTTATGGACTTTGCAATTCCAATTCCAATTTGGTAAGAATAAATTAATATTATATACATAAACTTTATATAAATGAATACTAATTTATTTTATATATATCACATATATATTTCAACCAAGAGATACAATTTAATTTTCTATTCCAAAGAGAAAACTTCAATTTATTCATAATATTAATTATATCCTCTGTACTAGCAAAGAATATAACAGTATTTCATTTGGACTAATAACTAAATATATTTGACTAATTAAATTCCTTAATTTAGTTATCAAATAATAAGTTAATTAATCCTTTAGCAAAGATCAGAACACTCGTTAGTGTGCGACCCCATAGGTTTAATACTAAACCTGTAGTAAATTGATCACATTAATATACTAATCAAAGATGGCGTCTAACAACACTCCTTAACGACCGGATAGCATGAAGTATACAATTTACTCTCAAGAACCAGTAGAAGAATAATGTAGTAATTCCTTATGTCCTTATAGCTCTGGATCATCCTAGGATATGGTTCAACTGTCAAATCCTAATAGGCAACCAACTATGTGTTCATGTCAAATATAATCGACCATTGAATGATCTAAGAAACTCTTTTCTTCTTTCATTTAATTGCCCTGACCAAGGTCTTAGTTTGGTCGTTTATAATTCATGACAACATGAAGCTTAAACTCATTACTAAGAGTTGACATATTTCATCTTGATCAACCACTAATTCTACAAGCATTTAATCATACCCAATATCCTTTCAACTATCCCTCTAGGGCCATAAGTGTCTGGTATCAAAGCACAATAAATAACTTGTCAATTATTACAACGATCTTAGGTCAAAGGAAATTTTTACATCACATTCTTCAAGAAAATATCCTATTGACAGTTATGATAATTCTAACCATTAGGAATTATCCAATGAGTCGGTTCAATGATCATATCTCTATATACATCATCTATCTATGTGATTTAGTTAATGAGATCAACTAATCTTTATCCAATAAAGACGATCACATAAATATTGATCTAACCGGATTACTAATGTCCAAATTAATAATCCTACGATCAAGAACAAATTTAGATTAAACTATAAGAGACCTTGCTTTCATTATCATGATCTCTATCACGTTGACAAATCTCAAAATTTAATCAAGGACCTTATCAAATCAATCAAATAATTAATAATAACTATGATAAAAGAATGCCATATATTTTTATATTAAATAACATTCACAAAAATATATTCAAATCATCAAATATGAGATTGGATATAGGGCATATCTACTATATCCCTAACAGGATGTTGCTGCTACTTTTTATTTTGCCCCCTCTGCCTTTATTAAATGTCCATAAAAGGACTTCTGCCCATTCTTCAAAAAGTTAATTCTTCTTTTTGTTTTTCATCTCGGGTACATTATCTGTTTTGGGGTTCGAGTAAATTATGATTCGCACCGAAAATTCCATATTGAGGGATAAACTGTTGCCTAACTTCATACCTAGAGCTCAATTAAAATCATAATATTTGAGAATACTTACCATTCAATTACAACCCATCATGCCGGCCATAAAGTTAATTTTTCAATCAAACAAAAATGGATCGACTTGCTAATTTATTCATTATGAATCTCTAGGGATTGCCATTACTTTGGTAGAATATCGACTCATCGATATTTCCCACAAAAAGGATTCAAGGAATCAATAAAATTAACTTTAGCAGCCTTATTTTAATGTGGTATATAAACTAATAGTATTTATATCCCGAATCTTTCACACTAGTTGAACCTAGGTATACACCAACTTCAAGATGTAACATTTTCCTATCCTATACGCATAATCCCTCCCTTAATTTTTACATAGGTCACTGTTGATTTCACCAAAAATAAAAATAAAAACAAAGAAGATTCATTCACAGCGTAGCCTACAATTATTTTTGCTTCATTCCTCGTCTTATTTCCACTTTTTTATCAAATTCCGCGTGAAGCACAAGTGCTTTTTTGGTTTCTCATTCGATGTCCGATATTCGGATTGGAACCCGACTATATTCGGATTCGCGCCGCTTAAGGCCTCATTCGGGGGGAAGCGCTCCCTACCAAAATTTTTTCTATACTCAGGGCTCGAACTCGAGACCTCTGGTTAAGGGAAGAGCAATCCCAACCACTGCACCACTTTGGTGGTTGAAGCACAAGTGTTCAAAGATACTGAAAATCTTCAGAAGTTTAAAAGCATCTAAGCAAAAGAGAATTATTAGATATTTAATTAAGACTATCATAGTTACTTTTAACCCTGATATAGTTTGCGTTAATATACAGTCATCCTAAATAGTTAGTTAAAAGGAAGTAGGAAACAGTTAAAGAAAGAATAAATTCTTAATCTTTATCCAAGCAAAAAAATTCGCGCAGAAAATGACTTATCACGGAAGCTTAGCTGGCCTTATATATATGAAGCGTCCCTTGTTGGAAATTTATCCGCCACTTTCCTTATATTCCTAAGGATACAAAGAAAAAGTATACCAAAAAAGAAAAAAAAATGCCTTGGTTCATTCCTAGAGGTGTAAGTCACCCACTAACTGAAGAACAAGTGAAAGGTATGCTCAAGAAATATGATAAGAATAGAGATGGTAAACTTAGCAAGCAAGAACTCAGGTTAGCTTTTAAAGAGATGGGTTTACATTTTTGCCGTTGGAAAGCAGGAAAAGCCCTTCGTTATGCAGATAAAAATGGTGATGGATATATTAACGAAGATGAGATGAGTGAGTTCGTCAAATATGCTTCCAAATGGGGTTTTAGGATCTCTTAGGCTTCTAATTGTTTTTCTTAGGCTTCTGTATTTTGTAATGTTGTTTGATGCTTTTGTCTCAAACATCCTTGTAATATTTAAAAGAAAGGGTCTTCTTATTGTATATAATAATATATGTACTACTATAAAACTGTCTATATGTTCCATGTTTTCTATGTAACTTTTGTTCTAGTAGCCAAATCATGATATAAGCTATCTTCCACATTTTAATTTCTTTCAGATTAATTATCTGCTCTTCTTTATGACTTGAGTTATATGGTCGATCCAGATGTTCTACACACCTGAAAAAATATAATGAACCTTATCTTTCAGTAAAGCTTAAGAATATATAATTATCCAAGATATTGAACGATGTCATACTAGCTGGAACCTTTTTTCTGGAAATTAATGATATTTTAAAAAATCAACTTTACTTTTTCACAACCCTAACCGTGTCAAGTCACGAGTTTAGAGGAAAAAGGGTATATAGACTACTTTTAAGCATCCCCTCCACAAGCTCATCCTAAAGAAAAGATAGCCGAGCCATGTCAAACAGATATGAATAATTGAACCCGGTTCCCCCTTATCTTCAAAGTCAAACAGCAAAAGCACTGTATCTTTTATATAGGAGTATGTATTGTTTGCGAAGCAATATCTAATGACATCAGTTGGTTGAAGGTTTATCTGTTAGAAGATGATCGCAAAAAGGAAATTCATAAACTACGATTGCAGTATCACTTGGTAGCTTAAAACTTACTACTACTAGTAGGTAAACTAGTTTGTATCTAGTTATCTCTTTCGTTATGTTTCTTCTGCTCATCTTAATGGGCGTTTGGACATAAGAATTGCAAAATTTTGGAAAAATGTAAAAAAAAATTACAAGAAAAAATGATATTTGAAAATTAGATTTGTATTTGGCATGAATATAATTTTGGTTGTTTTTGAATTTTTGTGAATAATTTGAGGGAAATTTTTTGAAAAATAGCTTTTTAGAATTTTTTAATTTCATCTTCAAGTGAAAATCGAAAATTTCATGATCAAATATTAATTTCGAAAAAAAAAAAACTTTTGAAAAAAGGATTTTTTATGGCCAAACGGCCCTTAGTGTTATGTTCATGAATGACCCCCTGTTGGACGAAAAAAGGCACAATAATAGAGAAAAAAGTGACACGTATTTCCTGATGACGTCATATTCATGATATCAGTTATAGACATAGGGGAAAGAAGTCTTTGAGATGAAACAAAGGGTCATGATCGGTTGAAAAGGCAAAATGTAGACAAAAGATAACATCCTCGGTGTACATTGCAAAGAATCCGATCCAAGAATTTTCATTTAGCTGGCCTGGAATAATTGGGAGAAATTCAAAAATAGTGAAAGAGTACGTGACTTCACTCAGAAAATTGATTTAATAAAAAATATTAATTTAAAAATTAAATTAAGGCCGAAAAACCTGAGATAAAGAGGGAGATCCGTGGGTGTTGAAGGGTGAAAATGTAAGACGGAATAGGCTAATAAGTGGATATGAGGTGAGGTTTTAATTTAAGCCAATAGAAAATTAACACATAATAAATAATAAAAAAAATTCTTTAACTAAAATAGGGCTGTTAGTTTTTAGGGTATGAGTGGGCCGAAAAGTTGACGTTAGGGGCATGAATGGGTCAGATTTTTAACGATAAAGGCAATTTTTACAAAACAGGTGGACGTAGGATATTTTTAAACATAAGCGAATACGTTAGGGGCAGTTTTGGCCCTTTTCCAAAGAAATTAAGCTATCAAAGATTGAATATTTTTACTTAATTCCATTTTCCTGGATTAAGCTCCTGAAACTATTTATTTGTATGGCTAGCACTTCAATTTTTCCTATGTCACTAATTTCTGGCACAAGCCGTCTTATATTTACTTTAGCAAAGCCAGAGGTATATCTCCAAATTTTAAATGATTACATTCGTCTGTAGAAGGTGCAAGTAGTATACTCCATTAAAGATACATCAACAACAAACTCAGTAGTTTCTTATAAGTGGAGTCTGGTGGGGATGAGATGTACACAGCCTTGCCCTTACCTTTGAAAGGGCAGATAGATTGTTTCCGATAAATCCTCGGCTAGAAAACGATTAAAAAAGAAAAGGTAATTATAACAAGTAGGGATAACAACAAGATGAAATAGTACATTAAAGATAAAATGAGAATAATGTCATTTGAGATAATTTGGTCATTTCTCGGGTTAATTTCACTGATAGTCACTCAATTATGTTTCAATTTCATTAAGGTCACTCAACTATTTTTTGTCACTTAAAGTAACTAAACTTTCACATTGTCACTTAAAAATTATTTTGGCTCAAACCCCTACCATAAATATGACATGGCATAAAATTTAATGAGAAAAATCTAAAAATAAATGCTACATAAGCTTAAATGGATCATACCCACTTTAGATCCATTTCTCCCTTAATGTGATTTGACCCATAACCCAAATGGGTTTCAATAGGGAAAAAAAACACCCCTAATAAAATTAGGTCTTGTGATTTTTTATGGGGTTTTATCGTACAAATACAATATTTCTTTTGTCTAAACAATTGCAATAGGTTGTCTATAAGTGCATGTTTTGTGAAAATAAACTCTTATTAGCCTTATTATTATTATTCTTTTATGCTTAGATACATTAGTATGTTATGTAATACGAATACAATACTATTTTAATTTCACTAGAAAATTATAAATATGTTATGTGAGTTGGATACAGTAGTATTTTAACTTCAGTAGAGTTATAAAACGACTCGGATGGGGCATACAAACAAGATAAGAATTTTTTTAGTAGAATAATTATAAATGGGCATTACGCAATAGGAAAGGTAAGAATTTTGTAGTATAGGATAATCATTTTAAACTAATGTGAAATTTAATATTTTTTTATTGAAAGTATTTGGGTTATAAGTCAAATCACATTAAGGAAGAAATGGATCTAAAGTGGATATGATCCATTTAAGTTTATCTGACATTTATTTTTGAATTTTTCTCATTAAATATTATGTCATGTCATATTTATGGCAGGGGTTTGAGCCAAAACGACTTTTAAGTAAGGTCAAATAGACAATCCCTGAAGTTGGCTCCAATTTTCGTTTAGACACTTCAATTAAGGTCACTACCTATTAAACACTTTAATCTTAAAGAAAGTGGCTCATTAAACACTTTTTGCTGACATGGCACATGAAGTGATTGTAACCTTTTGTGGAGCGCGTGAAATGTTGCTTTCTTCTTCTTCCTCTTCTCTCGTCTTTTTATCCTATATTTTCTGTCTGATCGAAAAATACACCGGCGAACACAATGACCACCCCTTCCTCATTAAATTGGGAAAAAACTGAGTTTATATTAAAAGATGATGTGGCATGACACGTGGATTAGTTAAATGGTCAAAGCGCAGCAATTGACTAAGAGGCACGGATGGAAACAACCACGGGAAGAAGAATTTAAATAGGCACGAGACAACGTATAGATACGAGTCTCGTACCAATTTAAATTATCTACAGCCAACGGATAGAAGGCATTGAAAGCAAAGATCTGGTGACAGAAAGGAGTCCAAATTCATTATTAAATACTTGATACGTTATGAAGTCGGTATTTAATAGGAATGATTGTATAACGGCTTATTTAATATCATTTATTACTCATGATTATATCATTAAAGCTGAGGCTTCATTCCTTTACCTAGAATTATCTATAAAAGGAAGAAGTATCATCATTTGTAAGGACACGGAATACTATTGAGAATTTATTGAAATATACATCTATTTGCTTCTTTACCATCGTTCTCAAAAGTATTTTATTTTTGTCTCCTGATTATCAGTAACCCGAATTTCTTTTTAGCTTTGACCAAAGACTCAGATTTTTGGTTAAACAAATTGGTTCCATTACCGGGAATCTGATAATCTTTCCTTTTAAACTACATCTTATCTATTAGGCGTCACCATGTCAAACAACAACGCCGACAACAATAGTAACAACACATTGGGAAACCATGAGAATCAAATACATCAAAATCAAGATAATGTGGTTCCCTCTCCTCTAAATTCACCACGTCAATCTCGTGAAGACACTCCTGTTACTGAATCCCGTGCTGATCAACAAGAGCAATCTGAACATTTTGAAGGAGTTACAACTGAAGCTTTGCAAAAGCTAATTGATGCACAGGTCGGCAAAGCTCTTCAGGCACTTGTTAGTCGATTGCCTGCTGCGCCACCTACACCAACTCCTAATAATAATACATTGGAGAACCCCCGTTCTGGTCTTGATAATTCTGGAAACGGAGCAACCCCCAGTGAACCACAAGAAGGGGGACCAGGTAATTTAAATAATTCGTATTTGCAAAATTTAGTACTAACCTTGCAGAAACAAGCTTAAGGAACAAAATGAGCGTATTGAACAAATCCCTGGAGTTCCACCTGTAATAAAAGGAGTAGACATGGACAAATACTCACAACAACCATGGAAGCCTAGTGCTGCTCCCCTTCCAATTCCGAAAAAGTTCAAAATGCCTGACATCCCGAAATATGATGGTACTACAGACCCACGTGACCACGTAACTGCATTTACAACCGGCGTAAAAGGCAACGACTTGACCAAACAAGAAATTGAATCAGTATTGGTCAAGAAATTTGGAGAAACACTCACCAAGGGTGCATTAACCTGGTATTCTCTTTTATCTGAAAATTCTATTAATTCTTTTGCTGAGCTTGCAGATTCTTTTATTAAAGCACATTCGGGAGCACAAAAGGTTGAGAAAAGGATGGAAGATATTTTCAAAATCAAACAAGGGGATTCGGAGTTGCTTAGAAACTTCGTTGATAGATTCCAGCGTGAAAGAATGACTCTACCTCGTGTGCCTGACAATTGGGCTGCTATAGCTTTTGCAAGTAATTTAAATGACAAAAGTTCTGAAGCCACGAGACGACTCAAAGAAAGTCTTCGAGAATTTCCTGCAACCACATGGAATGATGTTTACAACAGGTATAGCACGAAGCTGCGAATCGAAAAAGATACCGTACCTAAGCTCCATCATGAAGAAAGGGGCGGTACTCGAAGGTCAAAAACCAAAAAAAGATCAGGTAAAAACAGGTACGATCCATATATGGGACCCGCAGGAAAGGACCCACGGTCGAAACAAGATAGCCAGCAATATGATCAAAAGTCAAGGAATCGGGATTCTGGTTCTTCTTCAAAGTTCAGGAATGATCGGAACAGACAAGAATCACGAGATGATGACAGGAGTTTAAAGGCACGATTCGGTGGATATAATTTTAATGTCTCTACCTCCGAGCTCGTAGCTGTTTTAAGAAGCATGGGAGATAAGGTACGGTGGCCAAAAGAGATGCGGTCAAATCCAAGTAGACGCAATTCGGATCATTGGTGCGAATTTCACAACGATCACGGGCACAAAACTTCAGAATGCAGATTCCTGCAGAGTGAAGTGGATCATTTATTAAAGCAAGGGTACCTTACTGAGTTATTTAGTGAGAAAGGAAAACAAGCTTATATGAAAAACAGACAAGAGCCACCACAACCTCATTCACCCAAAAGGACAGTGAATGTCATAAGCGGGGGAGAGGACATTCACGGCGTAACCTATACAGCCTCCAACAAGGTTTCTAAGGTAACAATAACACATGGGAAACGAGTGCGGCAGGTCCTTGAAAATGAAAGTATTTCATTTGATGACGCAGATACCGAAGGAGTAACAACTCCACATAATGACGCACTGGTAATATTTTTACTTGTACATGATACTAATGTAAAACGAGTTTTGATTGATCCAGGGAGTTCTGTAAACATTATATTATTAAGGGTACTACGAGAGATGCAAGCTGAAGACAAAATGATACCCAAGGCGCACACCTTGTCAGGCTTTGACAATTCAAGTGTAGTAATAAAAGGTGAGGTATTTCTAACAACTTTTGCTATGGGTGTTGTGAAGGAAACTAAATTTCAGGTAGTTGATATGGAAATGGCCTACAATATGATCATGGGGAGACCATGGATACACGATATGGACGCTGTCCCATCAACTCTACATCAGGTTATTAAATTCCCATCACCATGGGGAATTTGCCAAATTCGTGGGGATCAGCAGATGGCTAAAAGTGTCAACGCTGTAACAAATACGAGCACTGAGAATAAAGAAAAGTAGCAATTACAGGAAACAGTTGAAGGTAAAAAAGATCAAACTTCAACTGAACAGGAAAAGACGGATTTGGACTCAAGACCTGACACAATTCAAGAACCTGAAGAAAATGAAAGCATCAAAACGACAATTGAAGAGCTTGAGGCAGTGATGTTATTTGATCAATGGCCTGAACGGAAGGTTTATGTCGGGGCCAATTTAAGCACGAACATGCGAGGTATGATAATCGAATTTTTAAAAGCTAACTTAGACTGCTTTGCTTGGTCCCACGCTGACATGACAGGTATTCCACCAAATGTGGTCACTCACAAACTCAATGAGGACCCCTCTTTCACACCAATAAAGCAAAAGAAACGGAAACAAGGTGCTTTCAAGAACCAGGTGATTCAGGAGGAAGTCCAAAAGTTAATAAAAATCGGATCAATCTGTGAGGTAAAATATCCTACTTGGTTAGCTAATACGGTGGTCGTACCCAAGAAAAATGGTAAGTGGCGTGTTTGTGTAGATTATACCGATTTAAATAAAGCCTGTCCAAAAGATTCCTTTCCCTTACCGCATATAGATCAACTAATTGATGCAACCGCAGGTCATGAACTTTTAAGTTTTTTAGATGCATACTCAGGATATAATCAGATTAAAATGGATCCTGGTGATGAAGAAAAAACTTCTTTCATCACAGACAGGGGGACTTACTGTTATAAGGTAATGCCCTTTGGCCTCAAAAATGCTGGGGCAACCTATCAAAGGTTGGTCACCAAAATGTTCCAAGAACATTTAGGGAAAACGATGGAGGTATATATAGACGATCTACTCGTCAAAACCCAGCAATCTCACGACCATGTTTCTCATCTATCTGTTACTTTTGAAATTTTGCGAAAATTTAATATGAAACTCAACCCAGAAAAATGTGCATTTGGGGTGGCATCAGGTAAGTTTTTGGGTTTTCTTGTTTCTAATCGTGGTATTGAAGTGAATCCTTCTCAGATCAAAGCAATAGAAGAAATCCCGGATATACTTACTAATAAAAAGGAAGTACAAAGATTAACGGGAAGAATTGCAGCTTTGGGGAGATTTATTTCCAAATCCTCGGAAAGGTGTTTTAAGTTTTTCTCTGCACTTAAAAAGCAAGATCATTTTGAATGGAATGAAGATTGTCAACAAGCTCTTAGAAATTTGAAAGCTTATTTGTCAAAACCACCGTTGTTGGCAAAACCGAAGGTGGGGGAAAAACTTCTCATTTATTTGGCCGTATCTGAAGTCGCAGTAAGTGCTGTTTTAGTCCGCGAGGACCAAGGTAAACAATCTCCTATTTATTATGTAAGTAAGTCCTTATTGGAAGCTGAGACACGATACCCACAGCTAGAAAAATTAGCATTAGCTTTGATCATGGCATCTAGAAAGTTAAGACCTTATTTTCAATGTCATCCCATTGTAGTAGTTACTGCTTTTCCACTTCGAATATATTGCATAAACACGAACTTTCAGGAAGATTAGCAAAATGGGCTATAGAACTAAGTGAGTATGAAGTTATTTATCAACCCAGGACCGCTATAAAGTCTCAGGTACTAGCTGATTTCGTGGCTGATTTTAGCCAGGGGATGCATTTAGAAGCAGAAAAAGAATTATTAGTTTTTAATGGTGCGAACCCGGGGACTTGGGTTTTATACACTAACGGTTTATCTAATGTAAAAGGGGCAGGCTTAGGAATAGTCCTCGTACCACCTGCGGGTGAGACCATTAGACAGGCTATAAAATATCATTCTATAACTAACAATGAAGCAGAGTATGAGGCTGTAATTGCAGGTTTAGAATTGGCACGAGAACTCGGCATAACACAGATTATAATCAAGAGTGATTCTCAACTCGTGGTTAATCAGATGCTGGGGACTTATACAGCCAGAGAGTCACGAATGCAAGAATACCTCGCAAAGGTACGGGAGTTAATAAAGCAATTCCAAACTTGGAAAGTAGTGCAGATCCCAAGAGATGAGAATGTAGAGGCAGATGCTTTAGCAAACCTTGCATCCGCAGCAGACGTGGCAAACAATACAGATGCTTCAGTCATACATCTATTTCATTCCGTTCTTGAACCTGATAAAAACGAGGTAAATTTTAATCATCTAACATGGGATTGGAGAAATGAAATTGTTGCCTTTTTACAGCACGGAACCGTGCCTAATGACAAAGGAAAGGCTTACGCGCTTCGCAAAAAAGCTGCACGATATTGTTTATATCAAGGTAATCTTTATCGAAAGATGTTCGGCGGACCACTAGCAAGGTGTCTCGGTCCCTCTCAAACCGAATATGTCATGAGAGAAGTACATGAAGGACATTGTGGGAATCACGCAGGAGGACGGTCACTGGTAAGAACGTTAATTTGCACAGGATATTATTGGCCTAAGATGGAAGAAGAGGCAACCAGTTTCGTGTCCAAATGTGATAAATGTCAAAGGTACGGCAATAATATGCACAGACCAGCTGAGTTACTACATCCTGTTTTAGCCCCTTGGCCCTTTATGAAATGGGGAATGGATATCGTAGGTCCACTTCCACAAGCAAAAGGTCAGGTAAAATTTCTACTTGTACTTACAGATTATTTCACTAAATGGGTAGAAGCAGGGGCATTTAAACAGGTACGAGAAAAAGAAGTTAAAGACTTCATATGGCGAAATATAATATGCCGCTTTGGAGTACCAAAGGAGATCGTGTGTGACAATGGACCACAATTCATTGGAGCACAAGTTACAGAATTTCTTCGAAGTTGGCAGATCAAAAGAATAACATCTACGCCATATCATCCAGTGGGGAATGGACAAGCGGAATCAACTAACAAAGTTATTATCAATAACTTGAAAAGGAGGTTACAAGATTCAAAAGGTAATTGGCCTGAGGTGTTACCCGGAGTACTATGGGCTTATCGTACAACGACCAAAACAGGCACTGGAGAAACACCATTTTCGATGGTTTATGGTACGGAAGCCTTAATTTTAGTTGAAATAGGTGAGCCAAGCACACTGTACAATCAGGCAACGGAGGAATCCAATAATGAGGAGATGCGGGTTAGCCTAGATTTACTTGAAGGAAGAAGAGAAGCTGCTTTGATAAGGATGGCAGCACAAAAGCAAGTAATAGAACGATATTACAATAGGAAAGCACGCCTCAGATTTTTCAAAATTGGGGACTTCGTGCTTAAAAAGGTGTTCCAATCTGCAAAAGCTGCTAACTCAGGAAAGCTAAGTCCAACATGGGAAGGACCATACAAAGTCCGTGGCATTGCGGGAAAAGGAGCATACCAGTTGGAAACAATGGATGGTAAAGTTTTACCCTCACATTGGAATGCTGTCCACTTAAAAAGATATTACTTTTAAGAAAGTACCTACGGTCAGGTATCATCATGTTAAAATTTCTCTCTTGGTTTATTAATATTTTACTAACGATTTTAGATGCTAGGCAAAATATCCTAACTCGTGCCAAATGATGAGTCACAACCTGCAAGGCAAAATGGAGTATTCTTAAATTCCTAGCCCAGGGTTACAATTAATCTGATGGAAATACACACGAGTTAGGCAGTCTTCATCTATAATCGCACCGTCGAGTCCCGTATATCTTTCTGTTTCAGGAAAAGGGCCAAAGTAAAAGAAATAAACAAGTGCTCGAGGCTTCATACTTCACCGCTCAAATACTTGGGGGACTACATATTATACACATATAGGTGCAGAGAAACAGATACGAGTATCGAACAAAAATCGGCCACAAAGAAGTAAGTGTTAAGAAAAAGTTACGAAGTATTCAGCATTCATGAGAACAACAGAGTCATCTCTCAAACTCATAAACAAAGTCACCTCTCAAACCCTTCTTAACATGTAAAGATAGGGTCATGACTATGTACTGAAAAAGGTTATGAAGAAAAACCTTGTTTATTTTATGTTATTTACAAATCTGTTACAAGAAAAATAGTTACGAGAAAAGTTGTAGATGTATTGTAATACATGTAACAGTCAAACACTTGTTAAACGTTTATGAATGAAAACTTGCCAAAGTTGTTTCATACAAAACGTGTGTTTTCCTATTACTTTCATTGTATTTTAACACCATTATGAAGTTGAGACGTCTTCTTCATTAAGTGTCGATAAAATAAAAGTGCCCTCTTTTATAAACCTCATGTCAATAAGTCATGGGAAGAATCATAAAGCATTTTCAAAGGATAAAAATGCTAAACTATTCTATAAGTCCTAAATAAGTAAGGAAAAGACAAGAGTAGAACACATTGAAGTACTAACAAAACTTCTTGATATAATTAAAAAGACTAAGTAGAAACTTAGTCAATAAAAGTTTATACAAGTGCCCCATTATGATAACTGGGGACTTTCACCAAAAAATCCCTTAAAAACTAAGGGATAAAACCATCATTCAATTGAAGGGGTTGTCACGGAAGCTTCAACTTCCACAGACTGGGTTATAGAAGTTTCACCCTCTGAAGCTGGAATAGCAACATTTTTAGCTGAAGCAGGAATTGTAATCCCAATTGCTGTAGTATTCACTTCCTCATTTAAAAGTTCTTCCGTTCCAGGAACTTCAAGTGCAGGAGAAGGAGTATCAGTAGACTGTTGGCTTTTCTCGATGGTATTTATGACTTTGGCCAGTTCAGACTACAAGTCAAAACCTTCTTGAGCAGTCCGTCAAAGCATCACGACGAGAATTCAGGAAAGCCCAACTCACTTCTATGTTAAAATTTTCCTCTAGAAGTCCATATTCCTTTTCCCATATAGCAAGATCGTTTTTTAAAATTTTATATTCAGCTAAATGAGAATCAAGGGAAACTTCAAGAGAAGCATGAGAACTCTTCAAGGCATGAATCTCGTCAGAAGAAGTCTGTAAGTCAGCCTGAGCTTGAGTCAAGCTTTGCACTAACTCTCCTGCATATTCTTCCTTTCTAGCCAAAAGTGCCTTCAGCTCTCTAACTTCTTCACTAGCTCTGGATAATTGTTCTGACAAAGAGCATTCCAAAAGCTCTTTGTCTCTTTTCAATTGGCTTGAAAAGGCTTTGACAGTTGCCAGTTCAGAAGTTAAACCACGGTTTTGCTGCTCCAGGAGATTTTTATCTTCTTGCAACTCTTCTATGGTCCCTTGAGCATTTTCGAACTGCTCCTTCCAATTGGTTGCTTCAAGCTGGGCTCCCCTAGCTATTTCCTCAGCCTCGTGGACAGACTTTTCAGACTCACGAGCTTTTCTTTCCAGTAGGGAAATTCTTCTCATTAATTCCGTGCCAATAAGGTTAGCCTACAGAGGTAAGTCATGGAAATGAGAGATTGAAGATAATTTAAAAAAAAACTTGTTGGTAGAAATACCTTCAAAGTAGAATGAACTACGTCATTCATCAAAGTTAAGCAGCTATGGCTCTCCATCTTCTTATTCTCGATATCTCCAATTAGAGGTTCGAGCCGAACATCGGCTCTGCCGGTCTTCCTCAAGAGGCTATGATTGGCAGGAACCTCCAAAGTAACACTTCTCATTGTCATATTTCCGCTGCTAGAACCTGTCTCTGTATGATGAACAGAGGGAAGAGGAGCAGTGGAAAGAATGGAGGGAAAAGATGTAGAAACCAACACCGGAGCGGAAGCAGGTGCGGTCGAAGCAGCCAAGGGAACGGATATAGGAGTGGTAGAAATTGGCAAACAAACGGAAGTTGTCAAAACTGGTAAAGAAATACTTACGGCTGGCAGAGGAATGGAGGAAATAGGAACAAATGAGGAAAGAGGAGCTTCATCAAAAACAGGTCCGAGCTCGCCACTCCCGAAACCACTGTCAAAAAGGTGCTGAATTGACTCATTATTATCTTTTGGTTCGGCATCCTCATCAGATTGAATCAAAACAGGTTCGGTGGCGGAGGTACGAGCAGGAGTGTTTTCAATTTCATTATCAATGATTATTCGTCTCCTGGCCCTTGGCCTGGTAATTAGGGAGGTACCCTCCTCTTCTTCTTCAGAACTTTCCTTTGTAGCTTTTCTTTTAGGCAGCAAGGCTCGAGCCTTATCTAAATCCAGAGCAGCATTCGCAGACATGCGAATGGCCATAGCTACTTCAGCCATCATTCCTCTAATGCCAAATCCTGATTAAAGGATGGATATACATGATTAAAGTTGAGGAAAAAGCGCTTAACATGTAAAAAAAATTATAAAAGAGGGGATACCGTGTGTTTTGACTTTCCAGCCATGTAAGGAAGAAATTGATTTCCAAGTTCTCTGCTCCCTAGAAGCAATCTTCAAAAGTGAGTCTACCCAACCACGAAAGTTGGGAATAGGTTCCACATCTCCCATGGTTGCTACAAAAAACCAAGAAGGGACGAGATTAAAAAACAACTTTCTTTTGAAATTCTCAAAAGTAAGTACGGTAAATAAAAGGAAACCTACGTTCAAAATTCCACTTCTCAGGGAAGGGAATATTTGTTTCACCAATCAAGTCCATTGTACGTACAGCAACGTAACGAATATACCATCCACGATTTTTATCATCCTCAGGATTTACCAAAACCTTTTTGCTCCTTGCAGTTAAGGTAAAAATCCCATGGCGTATTAAGTTAGGATGGTATAGATGAATGAGGTGAGAAAAGGTGAAATTGACATTGGCCTTGGAAGATAAATATCTCAAACAAGCCACTGTTCTCCACACCAATGGACCGATTTGGGCCAAACAAATTGTAAAGAAACGACAAAAATCGAGAATAACTGGGTCAATCGGAGGATTGAAACCTAAAGTGAAGGGGTAAGTGTAAACAGAAGAATACCCACTTCTAAAAGAGGAAATTCTTTGATTTGGGGAAGGAATTGACATTCGGAGACTATCCTTCCAGTTACAATCTCTTCTTATGGTGGGGATTGTAAGTTCGGTTACTATTGTTGGGTAAGTATCGGCTCTTTCTAAATTTTTAATTTGTTTTTGAAGAGACGTTTTGTCACTTTCAAAAGACAAATCGCCGGGAACTATATCATCAACTGAGGGTTCTTGAGAAGGATCAAGAATTTCCCTACTCTTAGAAGAAGGGGCTTTTGGGATAGAACTCCTTGAAGAAGAACCAGAGGAGCCGCCTCGCGTAGATTCTAACCCTGTTCGAAGCCTACCTCCTCCGCCTCTTCTGTGTCTAACAGGGGCGTTGGGGAATTGATCTAGAATTGGAACTTTTTTACGGTTAGGGTTTGAAGAAGACATTGTTAAGAAGGAAGTATGTGCTGAAGATTTGTGAAGAAGACAAAGGAGGACAAAGTTATGTGTAAAATGGGAACCGTCACCTTTTTAAGTGTAATGATGAAAAGCCTATAATAAAGGCAGCTATCACTTCGTAAATAGTGAGAGTGAAGAAGTCTCGAAAAAGAGTATGAATAGTGGAATCAATTAGAAAATGACACATGAGCAGAACATTAAATGGAAAAGACCGATGAGTCGTTAGTACTGTCATGAGCATTAATTACGGTAAAAATTCCTTTTACATGAAGATCCACTTCCCAATTATTTAATTGATAAAAAAAATAGAAAGTGGGGGGACTATCTGTATTGGAAAAAAACTGAGTTTATATTAAAAGATGATGTGACATGACACGTGGATTAGTTAAATGGTCAAAGCGCAGCAAATGACTAAGAGGCACGGATGGAAACAGCCACGGGAAGAAGAATTTAAATAGGCACGAGACAACGTATAGATACGAGTCTCGTACCAATTTAAATTATCTACAGCCAACGGATAGAAGGCATTGAAAGCAAAGATCTGGTGACAGAAAGGAGTCCAAATTCATTATTAAATACTTGATACGTTATGAAGTCGGTATTTAATAGGAATGATTGTATAACGGCTTATTTAATATCATTTATTACTCATGATTATATCATTAAAGCTGAGACTTCATTACTTCACCTAGAATTATCTATAAAAGGAAGAAGTATCATCATTTGTAAGGACACGGAATACTATTGAGAATTTATTGAAATATACATTTATTTGCTTCTTACCATCGTTCTCAAAAGTATTTTATTTTTGTCTCCTGATTATCAGTAACCCGAATTTCTTTTTAGCTTTGACCAAAGACTCAGATTTTTGGTTAAACGTTCATCATCTCAACTTATTCTACCATTTTTACTGCTTCAACTTCTCATTCAATCGTCCATAAACACTATTCACCACCTATTTTCAACACCATCTGCCAGCGACAACACCACCTGAACATTTTCACCAACAAAAAATCACCTTTCGTTTTTGTTGCGAAGTTCATAATTTCTTGGATCGCTAGAACTTCCCCTTTTTGGAATGCCTCCATTCCTGTGAACCATCTTCTGGAATCTTCCTGTCAAGTAGGCCATGTCCCCATCTTCACCACTTGAGTCATTGTTGTCTGTCTTGAGGACCAGGTTCTTTTCCCTCTTGGGCTCTCTTCTTTCATTGTCCTCCTTCTTCTTCTGCCTTTCATAAGTTTTTAAGTTTCAACAAGTTCATCCATGGTCAGTGTCTGCAAGTCCTTAGCCTCTGTAATGGCGTTAACTTTGCTTTCCCAAGAACTGGGCAGTACACTAAGGATTTTTCTAAATCCTAGAAGAGAAAAATACTTTTTGATTCTTTTTTTTAAGAAGGAAATCTAAAAAATAAACCAAAGAAAAATATTTTGAATTTTCATTTGATATCCCTTAAGAAAGATTTCAAAACAAGAAATGGAAAATATAAAAAATATTCTTGGATTTTAGTTTTTGATTACCTAAGGGATAAACTCTGAAGATAAACACAAGATGGAGTATGTTTTTTTCTGCTTCTATGTATAATATCCTAAAGTTCTAGTGACAATAAAAAAATTACATTTTTTTTTTGTTTTTTATATATTTCCCAATGAAGAACCTTAAGAGAAAATCTTTTTGGATTTTTGGAATTAATATCTTAAAGAAAAACTTTTAAAGAGGTATTAAAAGAAAATTCTCTTCTTTTTTTTTTTGAATTTTTAGTCTTAATAAACTAAAGGAAATATAGAAGCAATTTTTATTTTGAGTTCTAGATATTAATTTCCTAAGGAAAATCACAAAAGATTTTTGTTTGAACTTGTAGAGTTAGTATTCTAAAGAAAATATCTAATGGAAATATAAAAACTCAAAATCTCTTTTTTTTTTTTTTGGATTTTTGATTTATTACACATCTTTTTCAATACAAAATAGAAAATACAATAACAAAAGACTCGATATTACTGTACAAAACTAGAAGGTAAAAGACAACATAAAAAGAAAAATAGACTTAAAACATAAAAAGAAAAATCTCCTTGAGCAACTCCTGAATGAGCGATCCTGGCTGGATCATCCTAGGGCGTCTGTCATGCTCAAACTCTGGTAAGTAAATCCACACCTGTATGAAAAAATTAAGACCAAATAAAGTTAAAAACCTAGCACGCTATGTGAGACAATAACCCGTCATGTTGGACATATTAAAGACATGGTTGTGACTATTTTTCTAAAATTAATCTATGTGGCTAAAAGTGGCTAAAAATAGAGGATTTGGCTAAGACCCCGCAAAGCCAAAAACCTAAGACTCGCTAGGAAGACCGGACCCTATGTAGGTTGCCTACTTATCGTGCTCCGAAAGATGAGAATCAGGTATGCGTAGTTCGGGGCAGATTGGATACGGGCGAAAATTAAAAAAAAATAACTAATTTAGAGAAAAATATGTTTTTTTGTCTTTTTTTTCAAAAATGATGAAACATGTAAACTCTTTTTGGATTTTTTTTACCTTTTTTTGATTTTCAGAAAATGATAAAATGCAAAATCTTTTTTGAATTTTTCATGTTTTTTTTAAACAAAAATGTGACACAAAACAAAATTGGGCCCTACTTGATTTATTTTCACACTTCACCCTCTCTTTTTTCATTTTTTTTCATTTGCCCTCAACTATCATTGGTCCGCCAAATGACCCTTTTACCCTTGAAGATTGCTACATGTAGCACATTATGATGCATCAGGATGGTCTTTTATTTTTGGGTACACCTGTCCTAGATGGACCCAACCCCTGTGTTGAGTCCCTAAAGTCAAATGCACATGATGAAAACAAATGTTCCTACTAGGGATCCGTCATGAGGCTGAGTTATTCTAAGTTTAAAACCTGGGTGTATTTGTTCAAGACCTGGCTTACCCGACCGCACAGCTCGAGCCGAGGGGGGGCGGCATACGGAGAATATAGAAGTTTCACCGGCTTTGCAATTTGTCCGAACCTCGTTCTAAAATTGGAATATGACTCTAACAGAAAAGAAGTCACATGAAGTGCACACTTCCCAGATGATTTAGAAGACTTAGAGAGAGGAGGGTTTCGTAACAATTTATATACAACCCAAATAATATCAAAGCGGTAAAAAGCGGCAATTAACACATTAGGCTCAAACATATAAAAATCAGATAATAAATAAAAGCCAACTATAGCAGTTATTCTAAGCTCGAATTCTGAACCCTGAATCAGAGGTTCTGGGTTCTTGTTTCCCAGCAGAGTCACCAGAGCTGTCACACCTCTTTTTTCCTACCCACAGAATGGTATAAGGGAGTTTTTTCAATTTAAGTGACAATTGAAACGGGATTATTTTATTTAAAATTCAGAGTCGCCACTTAGGATAATTTATGGTGTCCCAAGTCACCGGTTTAAATCCCGAATCAAGGAAGTTTGACTCTTATTTATGGTCTGCAAACACAGAAATCAAGGTAAGGAATTCTGTTAACCCGGGAGAAGGTGTTAGACATTCCAGGGTTCCGTGGTTTTAGCACGGTCGCTCAACTATTATTAATTGGCCTAATTATCTGATTAATTACACATTTTAAATCTACGTGCATTTTTAAACCTTTTAACCACTTTGTAATACTTTTAGGACAATTCAAAATTATTTAAAACACATCGTAAGTTACGCTACATGAAATGCACTCGCGGTTCACGACATGAATTATTTTATTATTGTTATTCAAAATTATGATCGGGTCACATGAAATGTACACCCGAATTTGGGAATTACGTATCATAACCATGTCACAGGAACCGTACCCATAGCCACAATGATTTTAAAATTAGCCGCGCCTAAAAAAAGCTACGATGTTTGAGAGTTGTTTAAATTCAAATTTAAGTATTAAAGGTAAGTCACTTTTCAATTCTACAATTACTAATTTTCATCCAAAATCCAATTCTACCTTTACTCTCTCTAAAAAGATCAAGCATAAAAACAATTCTTAAAGAGAAAATTCTTTTGGTCCAAGAATCTTAAATCGTTCTTTTCCAAATATCACTTCTTTTGTCATCAAAAAATTTCTATCTTCCTTCCAAGTTGTTAAACAAACAGAAGCAATTCAATTATTCGAATATCCCATGTCCTACCTCAGATAACTAATTGTGAGCTCATTTACCAACTTAACTTATTTTAAGATACAAATTTGTATCCAACAATAAATAATCTTTAAGACATGCTAACACTTATTAATCTATTCAAAAAATTTCAAACAGAAGAAGAAAACACTTTTACACAATGTTTATTCACTAATAGAAAAATATAAAAATGAAAGTAATTAAGGAACTAGACCTTTTGTGAAGCCAAAATTGATTTTCCAACTGATTGAATACAGAAAACTCCTTGAATAGAGCTGTACAACAGAGACAAATGCCGAACAAAAGCTTCGAGCCAATGAATCCAACAAACCGGACAAAGCGGCAACCAAAATGAGCAACGAACAAGCTCAACCAACAGGAACCTTCAGCCGAAGAAACTCTCACGTCGACCTCGACGAACTCGTCCCCTTCACTGACCCGTAGAAAGAATGTTGCGAGGGCAGATACGCTTGGATTTCATGATATTTTGGACTGGTTTTCGAACTGGGGTTTCATGGCTGCATTTTCCAGCTGTTTTTGGGCCAAGGAGGGCACGTTTTGGACTGTTTTTGCTATGGATTTTCAGCTAATCTTCGGTGGTATTTTTAATGGAGTTTGGGACTGTTTTAGGAACAAAAGGAGAGTTACGGCCGCTGAATTTTGCTAGCTTTGATGTTGTGTGTTTCTTTGAAGAAGAGGATGTAACGCTAGAGTTCTAAAGTTTAGATCTATGAAGAAATAGCAGCTGATTTTTCTTTTAGTCTAGGTCTCCATGAAGAAGAAGAAGCAGCTTAGCTTCAAAATCAATGAAAAACGGCTGATGTTTATTAGAGTTTAGGGGTCTAGTTTAGTTTTTGTATTATTTTTTAGGTTAAGGGGTATGAGCCTAGGAATTATGGGCTTGAAAATTATGGGTTGGGTCCGAAAATTAGGCTTAAAATGGGTTGCTTGTACCCAAATTTTATTCTTTCTCCGTGAACAAGACTAAAAATACGGCCTCATATACCAATTAATCCTACTTAAGTAAAATAACTATTAAAATAAGACTAATCATTAAAACAAACTTTTTTTTTTGTATTTTTAAATATCATATTGAAATAAAAATAAGGTACTATTTTTTTTTGTATTTTTTAGTTTTACGATAAGTAATAAAGTAGAAGAAATATTTTTGTAATTTTTATTTTTTTTATAAAATAAAGTAAAAGAGTCAAAACCAATTGAAATAACAATATTAGACCTAAACTATTATTTACATGCTAAAATATGAAAAATCTTGGGGAGGGTCAAAAATCACATGTCTACAGTAACCTGCTTGGCACCTCCATGCCGCACTGTGTCTCTAAGGACAAGCAAATGAGGATCATCATACTGCCGATCTCGGATACACTCAAATAATGAAGAACGAGCGACTGTGCAAGCTAGAACACGACTGGGCTCAGAAACATCCAACATCACGAACTGATTGGATAAAGCCTGAATATCTAAAGTAAGCGGTCTCTCCCGACCGGAATATATGCAAGGTTGCCCATACTGGCTGACTTCCTATTCAAAGCACCGGCCACTACATTGGCCTTCCCCGGATGATACAAGATGGTGATATCATAGTCTTTCAATATCTCTAACCACCTTCTCTACCTCAAATTTAGCTCCTTCTGCTTGAACAAGTATTGCAAACTCTAGTGATCGGTGAACACCTCACATGACACGCCATATAAATAATGCCTCCAAATCATCAGCGCGTGAACAATGGCTGCTAGCTCCAAATTATGAACTAGATAATTCTTCTCATGGATATTCAACTGTCGCGAAGCATATGCAATAACCTTGCCATTCTGCATCAACACCGCATCAAGTCCAATACGCGATGCATCATAATACCCTATATATGATCCTAAACCTATGGGTAAAACCAACATTGGCGCCGTAGTCAAAGATGTCTTGAGCTTCTGAAAGCTCGCCTCACACTCGTCCGACCACCTGAACGGGGCACCCTTCTGGGCCAACCTGGTCATCGGGGCTGCAATAGATGAAACCCCTCCACAAACCGACGGTAATAACTCGCCAAACCCAAAAAACTCCGGATCTCTGTTGCTGATGTGGGTCTAGGCCAGTCCTTGACTGCCACAATCTTCTTAGGATCCACCTGAATACTCTCTGCTGATACAACATGACCCAAGAATGCAACCGAACTCAACCAAAACTCACACTTCGAAAACTTAACGTACAACTGACTATCCCTCAGATTCTGAAGAACGACCAAAGAAGCTACTCGTGCTCCTCCCAGCTGCGGGAATAGATCAAAATATCATCAATGAAAACAATCACGAAGGAATCCAAATAAGGATTGAACACTCGGTTCATCAAATCCATTAAAGCTGCTGGGGCATTTGTCAACCCGAATGACATCACTAAGAACTCATAATGCCCGTACCGAGTGCAAAAAGCTATCTTAGGGACATCGGATGCCCTAATCCTCAACTGATGGTAGCCATATCTCAAATCAATGGGTAGTCATATCTCAAATCAATCTTCAAAAATACCTTGGCACCCTGAAGCTGATCAAACAAATCAGCAATCCTCGGCAATGGATACTTGTTCTTGATGGTGACTTTGTTCAACTGCCGATAATCTGTACACATCCTCATCGACCCATCCTTCTTCTTGACAAACAAAACCGGCGCACCCCAAGGCGAGACACTCGGTCTGATAAAGCCTTTATCCAGCAAGTCCTGCAACTGTTCTTTCAATTCTTTCAACTCTGGTGGGGCCATACGATATGGCGGAATAGAAATGGGTTGAGTGCCTAGAGCCAAATCAATGCAAAAGTCAATGTCCATATCGGGTGGAATCCCCGGCAGGTCTGAAAAAAATACATCTGGAAACTCATGAACAATGGGCACATAATATATAGAAGGAATCTCAGCACTAGAATCACGAACACATGCCAAATAGACCAAACATCCCTTATCAACCATACGCCGAGCCTTCATATATGAGATAACCCTACTGGTAGAATGACCAGGAGTCCCTCTCCACTCCAAAAGAGGCAACCCCGGTAGTGCTAAGGTCACGGTCTTGGCATAACCGTCTAATATAGCATGATAAGAGGATAACCAATCCATCCCCAAAATGACATCGAAATCCACAGTATTGAGAAGTATGAGATCTACATGGGTCTCAAGACCCCCAATAACGACCACGCGAGCACGATAAACACGCTCTACCATAATAGAGTCACCCACCGGTGTAGACACATATACAGGAGCACTCAAAAAATTACGAGGCACAACCAGATAAAGGGCAAAATAAGATGATACATAAGAATATGTAGACTCTGGATTAAATAGAACTGAGTCATCTCTACTGCACACTAAAACCATACCTGTGATAACAACATTGGAGGCCTCAGCCTTAGGTCTGCCTGGCATACCATAACATCGAGGGTTGGGCCCCATCACTCTGAACTACATCCCTAGGACCACCTCTTGCTGGCTGGCCTCCACCTCTAGCTGCCTAGCCTCCACCTCTAGCTGCCTGACCTCCCCCTCTAACACCTCTACCCCTACCTATAGCTAGTTGAGCGGGCGGTGGAACATCCGGTGCTGCAACCATAGCACGAGAACCCTGGTGCTGAGAACTGCTCGAGGCTCGAGGGAAAAACCTAGCAATGTGCCTTGTATTGCCACAAGTATAGCAAGACTTCGGCTGCTGAGACTGCTGACCCTGAAACTGACCCTGACGGCCGAGATAACCACCTTGAAAACTCTGGAGCAGAGGTGCACTGATAGGAGCTGGTGGTATATTGTAGGGTAACTAATCAGAAAAGTGCATATG
Organism: Nicotiana sylvestris; assembly: GCF_000393655.2. Classification (NCBI taxonomy): domain Eukaryota; kingdom Viridiplantae; phylum Streptophyta; class Magnoliopsida; order Solanales; family Solanaceae; genus Nicotiana; species Nicotiana sylvestris. The sequence continues at coordinate 160,517,707 of NC_091060.1, read as the reverse complement.
AGAACTACGGCCACCTGGAGCACCGTGAGAAACCTGAAGTGCTGACTGAATGACCTAGGAGGATGGCCTCTACCAAAAGAATCCCTTCCTCCAGACGAGGCACCACTAAATCTGCCAGAATGATGAGGCCTCTTATTAGACCCCTGACCGCTCCCCTGAAATAAAACCATCTCAACCCTCCGGGTCACATTGGCCACATCCTGGAAAGAAATATCGCTACCTGTCTCCTTAGCCATCTGCAGTCTAATAGGCTGAGTGAGTCCCTAAATAAACCTCATCACCCTCTCTCACTCGGTGGGGAGTATCAGAAGAGCATGACGAGCCAAATCAATAATTCTGATCTCGTACTGGGTGACAGTCGTAGAACCCTGCTAGAGACCCTCGAACCACCTATGGTACTCCTCTATCTGAGTGAAGGGAAGAAACTTCTCGATAAATAGCTTCGAGAACTGGTCCCAAGTGAGAGCTGGTGGTCCAACTGGTCTGGCCAAACAATAATCTCTCCACCATTTCTTGGAGAAACTTGATAGACGGAAAGCAGCAAAGTTGACCCCATTGGTCTCCACTATCCCCATGTTCCAAAGAACCTCATGACAGCTATCTGGGGATCCTCTAAAGATGTACCACCATAAGTAGTAGTGAATAGCTTGGTGAACCTGTCCAACCTCCACAAAGCATCGGCGGACATAGCTACTCCATCACCGGTCTGAGCTACTACACCCGGCTGAACTGCTCCAACTGGTGAGCTGCTGGAGTCTGAAATTGGGGAGCCATCTGCTCCGGAGTGCGGGTAGCGGGAGTCTGTGCTCCTCCCCCAGCCTAAGAGATGGCTGGTGCTACAGAAAGTAAGCCTACTTGAGTGACACTCTCCATAAGGCCCACTAGACGGACCACAACATCTTGGAGTATGGGGTAGAGATGAACCCCTCTGGGACCTGAGTAGGGCCCACTAGAACTGTTTGGGATGGAACCTCATCATCAAACTCAACCTGAGGCTCCACCGCTGGTGCTGCTTCTCTGCGCTGAACTCTGCCCTTGCCGCAGCCCCTAGCATGGCCTCGGCCTCATCCTCTACCTCTCGTGGGAGTTGTTGCTAGGGGCTCAGGCTGGGGATCAGCAGATGAATAAGCACGTGTTCTCGTCGTCTACGAAAGAATAGAGTAGAATTTCAATTAGCATTGAGAAACCAAATCACACGAAAGAGAAAAATAGAAGTGAAATTGTTCCTAACTCTGTAGCCTCTGGGGGATAAGCACAGACATCTCCGTACCGATCCCTCAGACTCTACCAAGCTTGTCCGTGAATTGTGAGACCTAAGCAACCTAAAGCTCTGATACCAACTTGTCATGACCCAGATTTTTCACCCTCGGGAGTCGTGATAACGCCTACTAGTGAAAGATAGGCAAGACAACAATTCTGATTAATTTACCCTTTTCATTTTTAATCTCTTAACAATTTCAAGTTAACAAATTATAAACAGCGAAAATAATAATGCAGAAGAACAAAATTTAACATTTTAGATAATACCAATACGAATCCATAAACATAAACCACCCAGAACTGGTGTCACAATCTCACGGACTATCTTAGAATACTATAAATAGGGTCTGAACAAAATAAATACATGTCTATCTCTGAAATAGAAAAGAACAAAATAAACAAGATAGGAAGGGGACGCCAAGGCATGCGGACGCCTGGAGACTACCTTGGGTCTCTGATGGACTGAAGGCAGCAACCCCTAGCTAAGGTCTGTATGCTCTAGTACCGGAATCTGCACAAAAGAGTGCAGAGTATAGTATCAGTACAACCGACCCCATGTGCTAGTAAATGTCGAGCCTAACCTCGGAGAAGTAGTGACGAGGCTAGGACACAACAATTAACATAACCTGTAGTTAAACAGTATCTAGCAGAATAAAAGTAATAGACACAATTCAAAAAGTAACGGGGAGGGGTAACATGCTATGGGGGAATAGCAGTGTAAAAAATCACAGAAATAACGGAATGAAACAATTAAGGCACTTGAACCGATAACAACAAGAAATCATGACAAACTAGCAATAAGTGCACGGCATTACCCTTCGTGCTTTTAGTCTCAGTCCTCACCAATGCAATTAAATAATGAAAATGTACACGGCATCACCTTTCGTGCTTTATCTCTCTTCCTCACCATATAAGTATTAGAAATGTGCACGGCATCACTCTTCGTGCTTTATCACTCTTCATCACCATATGCATCAATATCAATATAAATGTACACGGCATCACCCTTCGTGCTTTATCACTCTTTCCTCACCATATGCATGAGTATGAATGTGCACAACATCACCTTTCGTGCTGTATCACTCTTTCCTCAACCGAACAATAGCAACAACAATATCCCGGCAAGGAAATCAACAATAAGTATAAATACATCCTGGCAAGGGAATTAATAATAAGAATTAAATATGTCCCGACAATTGAATCAGCTATAACCAAACATGTACCAATAATCAACTTCACAATTGAACCTCAACTAGAGCCAATGCTCAACAATAACCAAATACCAAGAAGATAATCATAAATCTTGCTCAACATGTATAGTCAACAGTTTAGGCATTCGTAGTACTTATTAAGAAACACAACGATCACAATTTAAGACCCACAAGTATGCTTGACACCAACATATTGATACTCGTCACCACACCTATGCATCGTACACTACACTAGCACATAGCAAATAAAGCACAATACATATTCCCTCAAGCTAAGGTTAGACCAAACACTTACCTCGAACTTCTACGGCCAACTCAAGCCTCAAACACCGCTTTTCCTTTAGAATTTGCCTCCACTTTACTTGTATCTAACCCAAATTAATTTAACGATGTCAATAAATGCTAAAGAATTCATACTCAATGCTTAATTATAGGTTTTCTATCATTTTCCCCAAAAGGCCAAAAATTGACCCCCGGCCTGCTTGGTCAAAACTCGAGGTTCAAACCAAAACCCAATCACTCATTTACCCACGAGCCCGAATATGCAATTAGTTTCGAAATCCGATCCCAAAATGAGATCTAAATTTCAATTATTCAAAAAGCCCTAACTCTATCCAGATTCCCAATTTCTACCATAAAAACCCTAGATTTTTGGATGAAGACTGACGAAATGCAAAGGGAAATCGAAAGAAAAAGGTTTAGAATCATATACCAATACTTTGGGGAAGAACTTGCTTCTTGAAAATTGCCTCACTGCTCTCTAGTTTTGAAAATATGAAAATGTGGCTAAATCCCGATTTTGCTACTGTTTTAAGTGTTGGGCGATAGTTTTCATTGCGTTCGCATGAGCACTATCGCGTTCGTGAAGAGCTGCCAGTTGTGGACTTACGTAATCGCGGGAGAAGCTTCGCGTTCGTGAAGGCTTAGCCTAACCCAACCTTCGCGTTCGTGATAAAGGGGTCGTGTTCGTGTAGTTCTCCCTAAGTTCCCTGACCAGCCCATCCTACGGCTATGCATTCGCGATTGACCGGTCGCATTCGCGTAGAGCAAACCCCATAATGCTCCGCGTTCGAAACCTGGGTCTCGCGTTCGCATAGAGTAAAATCCTCCCCATCCCTGTTTGCGTTTTGCGATCGCGAGAATGGCTTCGCGACCGCGAAGCACAAAATGTTTGTGCACCTCAAGCACCAAAACCTGCAACTTTTCTAAGTGTAAACATCTCGTGGCCTATCCGAAACTCGACTGAGCCCTCGGGGCTCCAAAACAGACATGCACACAACCCTAAAAACATCATACAAACTTACTCGTACGATCAAATCACCAAAATAATGCCTCAAACTACGGGTTTAGCATCAAAATCGAAGAAGAATATCAATAACTCTTAAGTTCAAATTTTCACAACCGAGGGTCCGATTCACGTCATATGAAGTCCGTTTCTAACCAAATTTTACAGGCAGAACTTAAATACCACATAAGACCTATATCGAACTCCAAAACCAAAATATGGTCAAATCATGGGTCCGGGTCCGTTTACCTAAAATATTGACCGAAATTAACTTTAATTTAATTTTTAAGGCAAAATTAGCATTTTTATCAAATTTACAGATAAAAGCGTTCGGGATATACGCCGGATCGTGCATGCAAATCGAGGTGAGATAAAATGAGGTTTTTAAGGCCTCGGAATATATAATTGACTTGTAAATCAAGTGATTTAGGTCATCACAATTCGTTTGGTCAGCCTTTACACTACTTTGACATTGTTAATCACGTTGATGTATTCTATGGCCTTTATCTTATCCAGGTTGATTTCTACTCCCCGATTAGATACCCTGAATCCGAGGAACTTGCTCGAGCCGATCCGGAAGGCACACTTCTCCGGGTTCAACTTCATATTGTATTTCCTTTGTATGTCAAAGGTTTCTTGCAAATGCTTCAAATGGTCCTCTGTTCGTAGGGACTTAACTAACATATCATCAATATAAACCTCCATTGATTTTCTTATTTGTTCTTCGAACATTCGGTTAACCTGTGTTGATACGTGGCACCGGTATTTTCTAACTCAAATGGTATCATGTTATAACAATAAGTGCCGAACTTAGTTATAATAGAGGTTTTCTCTTGGTCCCCCGGGACCATCCGTATTTGGTTGTACCTGGAATAGGCGCCGAGAAAGCTCAGGTCTCGTGCCCTACCATTGCATCGATCATTCATTCGATGTTAGGCAAATAAAACGAGTCCTTTGGACATGCCTTATTCAAATCCTTATAATCTACACACATTCTAAGTTTGTTTCCATTTTAGGTACAACGACTATGTTTGCTAGCCAATCCGGGTATTCAACTTTTCGAACGAAACCTATTTTTAAAAGTTTCGATACCTTGTCTTTGATGAATACGTGCTTGACTTCGGACTGTTGCCTCATCTTCTATTTAATTGGGTGGAAGTTCGGATCCAAACTCAATTCGAGAGTTGTTATCTTCGGTGGGATTCCTGTCATATCTAAGTGGGACCAGGCAAAACAATCGGCATTTGCTTTAAGAAAATCAATGAGTTTTTTCCTAAGCTTGGGGGTTAGCCCCGTTCCCAGATATACCTTTCTATCTAGCAGATGCTCGAACAATATGACTTGCTCTAGTTCCTCGATTGTTGACTTGGTGGCATAGCGTCATCTGGTTCTACGAAGGATCTCAGAACCCCGAAATCATCTTCCTCATCTATTAGATGCTCCTCCCATTTTTTGGGCTGGGTTGAGGCCGAGACCTGTAATTACTATTTGGTGCCTTTCTCTTCGATCAGTCCCTTATCTTTCGATGCTGTGATCGTGGGTGCGAGATCACTTCTTCGACGGCAAACATCTCTTTTGCTGTCGGTTGTTCCCCGTAGACCGTTTTAATTCCACCTAGAGTTAGAAATTCTAATGCTTGGTGCAAGGTCGATGATACCACCCTCATGTTATGAGCCCACGGTCTTCCGAAAAAGGCATTGTACCTCATATCCCCCTCGATCACATTGAACTTTGCTTGTTGAGTGGTTCCGACCGTATTGACCGATAGGGTAATTTCACCCTTCATTGTCTCGCACGCCATATTGAACTCGTTCAGTACTCGGACTGCTGGTACGATCTGATCCAATAGCACTAGTTGTTCCATGACTCTCTATCGGATGATGTTAGTCGAGCTACCCGGATCAATTAACACGCACTTAATTCAATATTTGTTAATAAGTACAAATATTACTAGTGTATCGTTATAAGGATGAATGATGCCCTCAGCATCCTCGTCACTAAATGAAATGGATCCTTCTGGAACATAATCTCGAGTTCGTTTTCTCTTGAGATGGAAACTTTGGTGCATTTTATCATCGGTCCTTAGGGAATGTCTACTCCTCCAACAATCCTCAATTCTATGCTCGTGAGTATCCGCTCACTTAGGAATTCTAAAAAATGCCCATTAAGAGCCACTTCTTCCCTTAACTGCCGACAATCCTCGGTTTTATGCCCGTGAGTATCGTGATATTTACATATCAAATTGTGATCCCTTTGTGCTAGATCGGAATGGAGCAGCCTCAGCCATTTGGTCTCCTTGATGTGACCGATGACTAATACAATACTTGCTGCATCTATGTTGAAGTTATATTCTGTTAGCCCCGGGATATCTCTGACTCTGGGTGATATGTCGAACCCGTTTCTATTTGCCAACCCTCGATTGCTTGGACCCTGATCATTTCTTCTGTCGTTCCTGGTCGAATAAAGATTGGGTTGTAAGGCTGGTATCAGTCTCGGCGTGGCCTCAACTCTTGAACCATTACTCTTTTAAACTTGTTTTTCGCCCTATTGGGGTAGACCGACCCCGAATGGGTCCTTAATTGGTCGTTCTTGACTCTGATCTTTGACTAATACCAGTTATGGACATCGGCCCAGGTAACTGATTGATACTTTATCAAATTTTGCTTTAGCTGTTGAGATGCAACTGAACTTCGGGTGTTGAGCCATTGAGTAAGTGCCTGAATGGCTCAATCGTCAGCAACCGGTGGCAAGTCCATCTGTTCCATTTGGAATCTCGACACAAATTTCCTAAGCTTCTCGTTACCCCTCTGCTTGACTTTGAACAGGTCTGATTTCTTCGTCTCAACTTTAATGGCCCCGGCGTGAGCTTTAACGAAGGAATCTACAAACATAACAAATGAATCAATATAGTTTTGAGGTAAATTGTGATACCATATCATCGTTCCTTTGGACAATATTTTTTCAAATTTCTTCAGCAATACCGACTCGATCTCGTCATCCTCGAGGTCGTTACCTTTTATTGCACATGTGTAAGAGGTTACATGCTCATTTGGATCTGTGGTCCCATTATATTTGGGAATATCAGGCATTTGAAACTTTTTCGGAATAGGCTTTGGTATCATGCTCGGGGGGGGGGAAGGCTTCTGAATGAACTTTTTAGAATCTGATCCCTTCACCATCAGAGGTTTCTCCGGGATCTGATCGACCATTGAGTTGTAAGTTTTCATTTTCTTATCATTTGCCTCTATCTTCTTTACGCCAGATTCTACCCGTTTTGTTAGTGCTCAAGAATTTTCATCATCTCGGAAGTTTCCCCGGGTCCGGACCCATTGGGTTCTATGACATTCTGTTCTTCCCTCCAAGTATCTTCTCCAACTCGTTCGAGTTCAACTGCGTTGTGATTTTGACTCTGTAGTTGCGCTATGGCAACTTGTTGGGCTTATAACATCTCAAAAATAAAATGTAAGATAACTCCATCGCCTCCCCATTCGGGCGCCTCGCTAACCGACGACCGAGGTGCCCCATAGATGCTATTATTGGGGCCAGTTGGTAGGTTAGAATTGACAGCAACCTATGAATTGGCATCGACTGAATCAACAATTGGAACGACATTAGGGTCGACAGGGGGTACGTTGTTGCTTGGTACCCTGTTGTTATTTTCACCGTGGTGACCTGATTCCGCATCAACACTTAAGTGAGCATATTGAGAATTTGATATATTGAATAGTCCTGAAATCAAACTTCAAAGAACAAGCGTAAAATATTGTGCGTTATCAAGATTCGTATTAAATTACCACTATTATTCTTAGCCCCACAGTGGCCGCCAAACTATTTACCCCTTAAAATAGATAACTTTGAATTTGTATGCAGATTAAAGGATACGTGGTTCAATTTAACACAAATGACCAAAAAGCAGTAAGTAATTGAATTGAAATGAGATAAAACGATCAAACCAAATGTAATGGCGGAATAATTAAGCCATGCGTTAGATTTAAATGCTTCCGGTCAGTTTCAATTGAGCCCTCGAGATAGAGCTCGGTTCCAAGTAAATGAATGAACAACTGAAGAACACTTAACCAATTGCTAAAAGCTAAAATAAATTTTATTGCCTTGATATGCATGCTAACAGTGACCAAAAAATAAAAGGGTTCTCCTTTTCATATAGTAGAGGAGTTTTAACTCTAATACAAGTCTAAATAAGGTAAAAATCTTTTCTTTCCTTTTTTTCACAAAAATATGATTTGTAGCTAGTACCGGGCGTGATCCGTGCTGCAATATCCACTTGATGGCAGATATTGTGGTTCCCTATTTTATCTCCTTTAACCGTCTTTCCTTTACCCTCGATCTTTCATCTTACTCGAGCTTGATTCTTTCCGAAATCGGCCATGCCCGAGACCCGTCGTATCGTTCGTTCATGGTTCTGATATATGGGTACCTTCGATCTCACTCGAGCCAATAACAAGTAATATCATTCCTCGTTCCCCAATAGAAAAACGAGGATAACTCTATCCTCAATTTTACCCGTATACAATACTGAAATCTTATATCTATCAAAACTTATAAAGTAATATATCGACAATGGAATTCCGTGGTCAGAAAGTATTTTGGTGTGAATAAATTGAATGTTAAATTAAATATGTCTAATGTAACTAAGAACCGAACTTCAAAATAAATTACAATTTACAATACATAGACTAAAATCACAAACATATATTTGCAAAAACATACCTCTAGATGATCAAGAAACAGTAATATATATCACACGTTAAAAAATTTCTAAATACGATAGGAAATAAGCAACAGTGCAAAATTAATAAAATGACTATCGATTCAATTAATCTGATTCATAATAAAAAAAATTAAAAAATATTATCACAAAATTAAATAAGAAATCAAAGAAATACATTAATAGAAGCTACTCTAAAGAAATAAAAACAAACATCCGTTATAAGCATAACAACTGATGCACCATAGGTTAGCCCAACCCGGTTCTCTCGTACTAGGGTTGGCTCCTCTCAGTTCTCCCTTTAACACCAATGGTAGATAGGAACCGAACTATCTCATGACGTTCTAAACCCAACTCACGTACAACTTGAATCGGCAAACAACCGAACCCTTGGGACCTTCTTCAACCCCAGGATATGATGAGTCGACATCGAGGTGCCAAACGACTCCGTCGATAAGAGCTCTTAGGAGTGATCAGCCTATTAACTCCGGTGTACTTTTGATCCGTTGAGAGAGAGCCCTTCCACATGGGACTCCCGGATCACTATAGCCGACTTTCGTCTCTGTTCGACTAGTCGGTCTCACAATCAGGTAGGCTTATACCATTACGCTCATGAGCAGAATCTTAGCTTGAGCCTACCTTCGCACACCTTAGTCACTCTTTAGGAGGCATCCTCCCTAGATAAACTACCCACCTTGTAGTGTCCCGCCTCCCCCTGAATGGTCGGTGCGGTGGTTAGGCATCCTTAGACGAAAGAGTGGTCTTTCAGGATTGGTCGTTGTGTGCCCCCACCTCCCACCTATCCTACACATTCGATTAAGGTTGTCACTGCGAAGCTATAGTTAAGGTGCACGGGGTCTTACCGTGTAGACGTTGGTACTCCATGTTTTCACGGAGAATTCGATTTCACCAGGTCCATGTCGGAGACAGCAGGGAAGTCGTTACACCATTCAATTTTATCGGGGCTTCCATTTAAAGCTTATAACACTTCTCCTTTCGACCTTTCAGCACCGGGCAAGTGTCAGACTCTATACATCGTGTTTCCACTTAGTAGAGACCTGTGTTTTTAATAAACAGTCGCTACCCCCGGTATGTGCCTCTTTCCTAATCAAAAGATAGGAGAGAACCCCTTCTCCCAAAGTTAAAAGGTTATTTTGCCGAGTTCCTTCGACATGGTTCTCTCAAGCGCCATAGTATACTCTACTTGTTCACCTGTGTCGATTTGGGGTATGGTCAGTTCATGGGAGGATCGCCCTCCTGATTTAAAGTTTTTTTCCTGGAAGTTTCAATCTTGTTGACTATGATAACAGTCGCGACTATAAACAGACTCGTGACTATGGCAGGGCGGTATGCTATGCTCTCTCGCGACCCTTACTCTAATCAAAAGACTAAAGGCCCCTACTGAAGATAGGTCGCCAAACTACGACCGAGAGTTTTGCCTTTTAAAGCGCCAATCGCGTAGGGCAATCGGGACAGGCTGAGTCAGAAAGGCTTTGATGACTCAAGGTTCATATTAGGAAAAAGGGAGTGAGGGGAAGAGGGGGTAGCCCTCGGCCTGATCATCCAATTTGCTCCAACAGACAGGACTGGTTTTGTAGTCAAAGCAACTTCGTCACTTTCATGTATCCATCAGATGGCAACCCTTTCGGGGATTTCTTAGGGACCGATTCACTTTGTGTAGTTGGTTGAATGCAGAAAACCTTCCACTGATAGGCGATCGTGTTTTTCACAGGATTTTTCGTTACTCATGTCAGCATTCTCATTTATGATATCTCCACGTCTTGTCACCAAAAACCTTCCCCGATTAACAGAATGTTCCGCTACTGACACTTGAAAAAGCAGCTTTTAAGGTCTCGTCGCTTCGGTAAATCACTTGAGCCCTGATACATTTTCGGTGTCATGGAGCTAGACCAATGAGCTATTATGCTTTCTTCAAAGGATGGTTGCTTCCAAGCCCAACTCCTGGTTGTCATTGCTCGATCACTTCCTTTTCCACGAAGTGATTGCTTAGGGACCTTAACCGAAAATAATTCTGAGTATAATACAATACTAATATTATACTCCAAAATTAGAGGCAAAGCCACACACAATTGCTTTAGATCTTCTTCTTGCTAGGACGATTTTGGAAAGAATCAAAGAAAAGATTTTTAGAAGATACTCCCTCCGTCTCATATTATCAGTCGTGATTACTAAAAATAGTTGTCTTAAATTATCTGTCACTTTAGAAGTTCAAGACAAAATTGATTATTTTTTTCCTTTTTTTTACCCTTAGTACTCCCTTTGTTCACTTTTACTTGTCACGTTTTTTACTTTTCACGCCCCTTAAGAAATAATGAATAAAGTACATAATTTACCTTGGTACCCATATTAATTGGTGTATAGTCTAAATGGATTTGAAAATAATTTAGAATGAGTAATTAATGCTAAATGCAAGATAGAAAAAATAAAATATTTTTCTCTTGATATGCGAAAGTAGACAAGTAAAAGTGAAAATCTATTTTTAGAATAATAGACAAGTAAAAGTGAACGGAGGGAGTAATAATTATTCTTGAAGACTACAAACACCTCAATTATGAATAACTTTGTTCAAATATCAATGAAGAAAGATTAAATATTAAGACATGAATAAGAGTAAAATAGTCAAAATCTCATCCTAATTAATTTTTCTTAGGCCAAATACATACACAACTCCTTAAATTGGTTCCAATTTTCATTTAAACACTTTAACTAAGCACTTCAACATAATAAAAGTGTGGCTATTGAACACAAATTAGACAACCTCAAAACAAAATAAGTGTGTGAATCTCAGTCTCCTATAACTTTTCTGATGTGGCAAATCAAATCAATAAGAAAATAACATATCAGCCAAATTAAAAAAAAAAACACGAAAGAACTTAAAAACCAAAAGGCCAGGATCTGCCCAAGTTCCCTACAACTCTAATGCAGCAAAATTGTTGCCAGAAAAAGGCAAAGGCTTCTTCTGTTGGCTATGAATTGAAATTGCTCATAAATCTCAAAGTAATTGGTTGGCTTGAAAGCTTGAACCTACGTTAACATCTCCTTCGCGATAAGTCTTCTGCGCATTTCTTTCTCTAACCCTTGTTTTCGCGTTTCAATTGCGTTGTTCTGCTGTCGGATTTAAGAGATTCGAATATTTTCTTCTCTGGATCTGGTCGCTTTAATGAGCAAACCCAATCTTTTCCTCTTTGACTTTTCTTATTTTGATGGTTTCAGAGACCCCATTTACTCTCAAGCTGAGAACTTTCAAATATTTTCATATTAGCGCGGAAACTTCAGCATCAGCATGGTGGATTTCAAAGAACTGGTTAGCTACAGAGATAATGTTTAATTTTGCTTCTGTAGTATCTTGTCAAAACATTTTAATGAATAGGTTATAGAACATTAAATCTAGAAAATTCAAAAAAAAAGATTTGCTTCTTTTATTTCTCTTTTCTCATTAGAGTAGTCGTTAAGGTAAAAAAGAAAAGAAAAAAAGAAAAAAAAGAAAAAAAAAGAAAAAGAGAACGTTAGTTTGTTTACTTTATTCCCGATCTTCCCGAACTACGCAAAGATCTGATTCATGCGGCGTCATGATCCGTAGGCAACCTACATAAGGTTCGATCGAATCATTTTTTATTTCTTAAAAGAAAAAAAAAGAGAAAAAAAGAAAAAGAAAAAAAAGAGTTGAAATTATGGGATGTGAGAAATGAGAAGAAAGAAAAGTGTGATGATTAGAAAAAAAAAAGAGGAAGGAAAATGAGCAAGCCAAGAAGTACCAGAAAAGAAAAGAAAAGAAAAGAGAAGATTCAAATGAACAAATTGGGATGATACCAAGTGACCTTGTTACCCTCGAAATCATTTTTGAACTGTTAATTGTTGCTAGGTGCATTGCACACAATGTTATATTTACAGCTGTTAAATGCCCTAACGCTAACGTGATGACCTCATTTTGTTCCTTTTTGTTATCTCCATTGAGCAGAAGGGTGGTTGGTTTGTGGTTCTTAAGGTAACTCATCCATACAACACAAGGCCAAATAACAAGGTAGCCATGACTAACAAAGACCTGGACACAAGAGTTGTTGACCCGTCGAGGGAGTTTGTGGAGTCGGAGTCTAAATTGAAAGGAGAGGTCCAAATGTTGAAACAACAGATGACAGAAATGTATCAGTCTTAGATCAGGGGGCATCCTCCACCTTCATTCCCCACTAACTACACTGAAAACCCTGCAACTATCCCACCACTATCACAAATCCAGATCCCTACTACTGCTGATATCTCCCCACAACCTTTTCACACTCCACCCCCAGAACAACCTCATATCCCGCTACTTTGACCACTCATGTTTTGGTAGCTCTTCCACCTACTACCTTTCCTCGATCCTCTAACGAGACTGTGTTCAAAGTCACTGATGCCAAACACTATGCTCCAGAACCAACTTTCAAAGTTTCGGATCCATACTCTTACGCTCCTTATTTTGAGCCTCCCGGTGGAACTGAAAAGCCTTCTAAGATAGTGGAGCAAGATGAGATATCCAGGAAGGTGAAAATCTTAGAGCAGTCTTTAAGAAACATGCAAGGGATAGGGAGCCAGATGAGCGTGTCTTATAAAGACTTGTGTTTGTTTCCTGATGTCCAACTGCCTGTTGGGTTTAAGATGCCAAAGTTTGATTTACATGACGGGCACAGAGATCCCGTGGCCCATTTGAGAGGTTACTGCAATAAGATGAGAGGCGCCGGTGGGAAAGACAAATTATTGATGACGTATTTCAGTCAGAGTCTGAGTGGGGCAACTCTAGAGTGGTACACCCGCCAAGACGTTAGCAAGTGGTACACATGGGACGATATGGCTCAAGTCTTTGCCCGGCACTTTAAGTACAATATAGAAATTATCCCGAATCGCATGTCCCTCACCAAGATGGAAAATAAGCCTAATGAAAGCTTTAGGGAATACGAGCTCAGATGGAGAGAGCAAGCTGCTAGAGTCAATCCCCCGATGGAAGAAAAAAAAGATGGTCGAGTACTTTCTTCAAGCTCAAGAGCCAACTTACTTTAGGCATTTGATCACGGTTGTGGGTAGGCCTTTTAATGTTGTGGTAAAAATGGGAGAAATGATAGAAGATGGGCTGAAGTCGAGCAAGATCATGAGCTATTCTGCTTTAAAAGCCACAAAAACAAGCAATTCAGAACGACATAGAAAGTTTGCTGGGTCAGAAGGAACATGATGATGTTGCCATGGTTGTCTCAGGATCAGGACATGGTTCAACGGGTCTGCCTTGCCAATATACTTAGCCTCAACCCCAACCCCAAACCTATACCCGAGCTCCACATAATCCACCTCAGTATTATCCTCCGATCAATGTCCGGTCATCTGTCCAACTACCAGGTCACTCCTTATGGCGAGCGCCAGCACCGCATAATGCACTCTTGCCTTCACAACATTTTCAAGCACCCAACAACCCTAGAAAACCGGAACAGGGAGGGGAACAAAGGCAAAGAAATAGTTTCACACCAATCGGGGAGTCCTACACAAGCTTGTTTGAAAAGTTAAAGCATTTTGGCCTGATTGAGCCGGTCCTCGGCTATACTTCAGACCCATATGCAAAAGGTTTTGATCCTACTATACGATGCATGCACCACTCTAACGTCCAAGGGCATATCATTGAAGATTGTCGTGCTTTGAAAAGGGAAATAGAAAGACTGATTCAAGAAGGGGTAATTGTGATTAAGGACAGTGACGGGGAGCATGCGAATCCTCTTGGGAACTTGCTGACTGAAGTTAATGATATTGAAGTTGTTAATGGTCTAGGCAATATTGATGTGGAACCTGGAGGCTAAGATGTCGTGCTTGGTAATTAGAAAGACGCTCCATCTATTGGCTAGCCGGGGAGGAGTCTTGGTGGTTTATTTTGCTGTCATTTCTTTTGTCCGGGTTATTTTCAGGGTTGTAATCCGGATATTGTCTTGTGACTCAAACCCTTCTATCATTTTATTTTTCCTAATTTGTTTAGTCATAGTAGCTCGTTTAGTGTTGTCTGGTTGTGTTCCAGGGTTGTAACCCCAGCTTATTTTACTTGTTTTGTTGTCCAAACCCTTTCACCATCTGTCTAATGCAATTTCCTATTTTCTGTTATTTTTAGTCAGTGTTTGTTTAGTTCTCTTATCCTTTTATAGTTCTTTTCCTACTGACTCTAGTGATATGACATGCACGCATAATTCTCAACCTGGTCTTAAAAGTTAGTTTAGTCATGAAGCAATGAAACAATTTTGAAGATGATAGGGACATTTGAGGGAAATAAGTAAAAGCATTTTGAGATCACTTCAAGCCCGAATTGTATGAAACTGGGGCAGATAGAACATAAAGAAACACTATTGAAATGCATCCTGCTGCATCAGGTTGAATCTAAAGGCAAGTTTGCTCCAAATTTGCAGGGACCGTTCGTGGTAACGAGAGTGTTGTCCAATGGTGCTTTGTATTCAACAGATGTAGAAGGCAAATGTGTGGATATTGTTATCAATTCTGATGCAGTCAAAAGATATTATGTATAATTTCTTTGGTTTGTTTAATTGTGTTGTTTATATTTGGCATGTTTGAATATTGGAATGACGAATGCATTTTATTCTGCTATCTAAACACTTCATCCTTTGTTACCCCTTTGAGACTTATTTTTTTTCATATCCCTCTTTTGGAATCAGAAGCAGAATTTAGAAATATGATACAGAATAAAACAAAAATGAGAGAAAAGAGGAAAAACGAAGAGAAAAAGAGAAAGAAAAAATGGAAAAAGAGTAAAGAAAAGAAAACAAAAAAAAAGGAGAAAAAGTACAAAAACAAAACAATTCCTATGACATGAACTACGCTTGACCTGATTCCTTTTAAGGATACATAGGCATCCTAATGGTTCGGTCCCATCAAAATAAAATTCAAAGCCCCAAGCAAGGAAGCTGGGGCAAAAGTTGCGGTTTTGTAAAAGATCTGATTCCAAAAGTTATAATTTTGAACCCGTTCAAGTCGTTTTGAGCCTTTCTGATATCCTTTCTTTCTAACCCCATTCAAAGCCCGCATTACGGTCCAAAGAAAGACCTTTCGATCAATATTGGAGAGTGCCAATTCGAGCAAGATAGAGGTATGATTCGCATCAGGAGCAATACTCCGTGCTACATAAGGAAAACAAAAATGAGAGATTCTTATTGGTGAAAACCTTCACAGGCACCATAAGGCGATGGTAAGTTGTGAGAAAGAACAAAATGATAGAGGCTTGATGGTGAAAACCTCTTTGGGCACTATAAGTCGAATAAGGTCGTGAATCAGATAGGTTAATCGGAGCATTAAAGCCCAGTTTCACGGCGAAGAGCTACAACAAGAGTTGAACAGTAGACTTGCTTGACAGATTAGGCCATTTAATCAAAAGGTGCATGTCATGATCATTAGAGTTGGTGTCCACATCTGATAAGTTTATACTTTGTAATTTTCTTATTAGGTATCATCTCTTTCCATTGTCCCTTACTTTGTTCCTTTTGTCTTGCTTACTTCCTCTTCTTGAGTTTGTTCGGTCAAAAAACTGAGAAATGACTTCAAAATCTGCTACCAGCTTTCCAATTGCACAAAGCGGAGTCAGGTTAGCACATCAAAGCGACATAAGTCAGGAAGGAGTAGTATACGCACTGAATGGATAACAATCGGCGTGCTTTGGGATTCATGAGAAATGCAAAGGTTCGGTAAATGTCAATTCATGAGCAAATGCAACAGATAGAGAGTATTTGGTTTGAAGGGATCAGAGGTGTTTTCTGTGATAAGGGTGACAGAGAAAGTGTTTAGTCAATGAACAAGCAATGTCTTTCAAGTTGAAATCAAAGTTATCATGGCAAGTGAAGGAGCAATCGCCGCAAAGTCAAGGCCACAAACCAACCACCATATTTAAACTCACAAGTTTTCTTTGTCTGAAAAGGGGACGGAAGCTATGTTCATATCAGAGTTTGGAAGCTTGAAATTTTCAGGTGTAATGCCCTAATTTTGCTTACACAAAGACTATTGAGAAGATCACACATCACCCCTAGGAGAAACACTTCCTAGTCTGGGTTTTCAAGTTATATATTGTTGTAGGAGATGCACTTCCTAAATTGAGATTTTACCCTTAGGAGACGCACTTCCTAGTTTGGATTATATGAGTTTGAGTCATTGAAGTTTTACCCGTTAGGAGACACACTTCCTAGTAGGGGTCTTTCAGGATATACTTTTAGGAGACACACTTCCTAAATTGAGAGTTCATTCATAAGAGACACACTTCCTAGTTTGATTCAATGAAGTTTCACCCATATGAGACGCACTTCTTAATTTGAGAGTTCATTCGTAGGAGACACACTTCCTAGTTTGAGTCATTGAAGTTTCACCCATAGGAGACGCACTTCCTAGTCTGGGTTTTTCAGGTTATATTTTGTTTTAGTAGACGCACTTCCTAAATTGAGATTTTACCCCTAGGAGACGCACTTCCTAGTTTGAGTCATTTATGTTCGGCCTTAGGAGACGCACTTCCTAGTCTTGTTCATTGATGTTTAACCTGTAGAAGATGCACTTCCTAATCGAGGTCTTTCAAGTTATTCTTTTAGGAGAAGCACTTCCTAAATTGAGAGTTCATTCGTAGGAGACACACTTCCTAGTTTGGTTCATTGAAGTTTCAGCCCTAGGAGACATACTTCCTAGCCTGGGTATTTCAGGTTATGTTTTTGTTTTAGGTGACGCACTTCCTACATTGAGATTTTACCCCTAAGAGATGCACTTCCTAGTTTGAGTCATTGAAGTTTCACCCCTAGGAGACACACTTCCTAGTCCGGGTTTTTCAGGTTATATTTTGTTTTAGGAGACGCACTTCCTAGTTTGAGTCATTTAAGTTCAGCCCTAGGAGACGCACTTCCTAGTCTGGTTCATTGAAGTTTCACCCCTAGGAGAAACACTTCCTAGTTTGGGTCTTTCAGGATACACCTGTAAGAGACGTACTTCCTAAATTGAGAGTTTATTTATAGGAGACACACCTCCTAATTTGGTTCATTCAAGTTTCACCTCTAGGAGACGCACTTTCTAGTTTGGTTCATTTAGGTTTTATTTTTAGAAGACACATTTGCTAGTCAAAGTCTTTTGGTTTTACTCATAGGAGACGCACATCCTACTCTAGTCTTTAGTTTACTCTCATCATTGCATCAATAGTGTAAGTGGTTTATAATTTTACTAATAACTCACAAATCTTCCTAATGCAAACTGGGGCAGAAAATTTTATTTGTTTTGTTTGTTTTGATTGCAAGCACCCACATGGAAAACAAAAGAACACAGAAAGTTTCAGCAATCAGGCGCCCACCTGGAGAACAAGGAAAGACAGTTCAAGTTCAAGGGAAGAAAGTTCAAGTTTCAAGGGAAAACAGTTTCGAAGGAAGACATTTCAAGTTCAACAATCAGGCGCCCACCTGGAGAACAAGGGAAGACAATTCAAGTTTCAATGGAAAGCTGCTTCAAAGGAAGACAGTTCAAGTTCAGCAATCAGGCGCCCACCTAGAGAACAATGGAAGACAGTTCAAGTTTCAAGGGAAAGTAGTTTCGAAGGAAGACAGTTCAAGTTCAGCAATCAGGCGCCCACCTGGAGAACAAGGGAAAACGGTTCAAGTTTCAAAGGAAGATAGTTCAAGTTTTGGCAATCAGGCACCCATCTAGAAAATAAGGGAATTCACTTCAGAATGCAATTCAAGTCAGCAACAAAAGAAGCTCGCGGCAAGAATGCGAGTCAACAGTCCGAGATGATCAACAGAAGTTAGTCACAATCCAGAATAAAAAAAATAAAGAAAGGCAAGAAGTGAATCCAAATATAGAAGTTGATGAAAGATGTGAGCTGCTCAAGACATGACTGAAGTCACAAGCATGGTATGTCCGATTTTGATCCGAAAAGCTGAAGAAGAATGAACTAGCACCTACAACTAGCAAGCATCAAGGTTCAAATCCAAAGTCTGCATGAAGAACTATTCAAGACTCAAGATCTAGCTTCAGAAGACTTATAGATAGGAATCTTGTAACTCATAGTTGGTAGGCTTAGTTAGTCTTTTTCATTTTTGATTTTGATGTAATAACAGGACCGCGGACCCGAACCTCGACGGAATGGCACCTCGATCAGCTCTCCACCTCGGTATACTCCATCATGTCACTCACTTCTGAACTACATGTGGCATGATTCCTTTATAGCCAAGGATATGTAGGCAGCTCAGATACCAGGGCTCGGTCACATTCTCCTTTCTTTTAGCTTTTGGTCTCTTTAAATAAGGGTCAGGTCAAAAAACCTGTCTAGTCATTCTTTGTCTGAAGACACTTCGTATTTCCAGTCAAAGAGGGGCAGTTGTAGACATGTGATTTTTGACCCTCCCCAAGATTTTTCATATTTTAGCATGTAAATAATAGTTTAGGTCTAATATCGTTATTTCAATTGGTTTTGACTCTTTTACTTTATTTTATAAAAAAAATAAAAATTACAAAAATATTTCTTCTAGTTTATTACTTATCGTAAAACTAAAAATACAAAAAAAAAATAGTACCTTATTTTTATTTCAATATGATATTTAAAAATACCAAAAAAAAAGGTTTGTTTTAACGATTAGTCTTATTTTAATAGTTATTTTACTTAAGTAGGATTAATTGGTAAATGAGGCCGTATTTTTAGTCTTGTTCACGGAGAAAGAATAAAATTTGGGCACAAGTAACCCATTTTAAGCCTAATTTTCGGACCCAGCCCATAATTTCCAAGCCCATAATTCCTAGGCTCATACCCCTTAACCTAAAAAATAATACAAAAACTAACCTAGACCCCTAAACTCTAATAAACATCAGCCGTTTTTCATTGATTTTGAAGCTAAGCTGCTTCTTCTTCTTCATGGAGACCTAGACTAAAAGAAAAATCAGCTGCTATTTCTTCATAGATCTAAACTTTAGAACTCTAGCGTTACATCCTCTTCTTCAAAGAAACACGCAACATCAAAGCTAGCAAAATTCAGCGGCTGTAACTCTCCCCATTTTGTTCCTAAAATAGTCCCAAACTCCATTAAAAATACCACCGAAGATTAGCTGAAAATCCATAGCAAAAACAGTCCAAAACGTGCCCTCCTCGACCCAAAAACAGCTGAAAAATGCAGCCATGAAACCCCAGTTCGAAAACCAGTCCAAAATAACATGAAATCCAAGCGTATCTACCCTCGCAACATTCTTTCTACGGATCAGTGAAGGGGTCGAGTTCGTCGAGGTCGACATGAGAGTTTCTTCGGCTGAAGGTTCCTGTTGGTTGAGCATGTTCGTTGCTCATTTTGGTCGCTGCTTTGTCCGGTTTGTTGGATTCATCGGCTCGAAGCTTTTGTTCGGCATTTGTCTCTGCTGTACAGCTCTATTCAAGGAGTTTTCTGTATTCAATAAATTGGAAAATCAATTTTGGCTTCACAAAAAGTCCTGTTTCTTAATTACTTTTATTTTTATATTATTCTATTAGTGAATAAACATTTTGTAAAAGTGTTTTCTTCTTCTTTTTGAAAATTCTTGAATAGATTAATGAGTGTTAGCATGCCTTTATTTATTGTTGGATACAAATTTGTATCTTAAAATAAGTTAAGTTGGTAAATGAGCTCACAATTAGTTATCTGAGGTTGGACATGGGATATTCGAATAATTGAATTGCTTCTATTTGTTTAACAACTAGGAAGGAAGATAGAAATTTTTTGATGACAAAAGAAGTGATATTTGCAAAAGAACGATTTAAGATTCTTGGGCCAAAAGAATTTTCTCTTTAAGAATTGTTTTTATGCTCGATCTTTTTAGAGAGTAAAGTTAGAATTGGATTTTGGATGAAAATTAGTAACTGTAGAATTGAAAAGTGACGGACCTTTAATACTTAAATTTTAATTTAAACAACTCTCAAACATCCTAGCTTGCTTTAGGCGCGGTTAATTTTAAAATCATCGTGGCTATGGGTACGGTTCCCGTGACATGGTTATGATACGTAATTCCCAAATTTGGGTGTATAGTTCATGTGACCCGACCATAATTTTGAATAACAATAATAAAATAAAACGTGTCGTGAACCGCTGGTGCATTTCATGTAGCGTGGCTTGCGATGTATTTTAAATAACTTTGAATTCTCCTAAAAGTATTAAAAAGCCGTTAAAAGGTTTAAAAAAGCACATAGGTTTAAAATGTGTAATTAATTAGATAATTATGCCAATTAATAATAGTTGAGTGACCGTGCTAAGACCACGGAACCCGGGAATGCCTAACACCTTCTGCCAGGTTAACAGAATTCCTTACCCGGATTTCTGTGTTTGCAGACCGTAAATAAGAGTCAAACTTCCTCGATTCGGGATTTAAACCGGTGACTTGGGATACTATAAATTATCCTAAGTGGCGACTCTGAATTTTAAATAAAATAATCTCGTTTCGATTGTCACTTAAATTGGAAAAAACTCCCTTATACCCTTCCGGGGGTAGGAAAAAGGAGGTGTGATAGCTACAGTTGGAGATGATGGAGTTTTGAGGATGCAGGGTCATATTTGTGCGCCTAATGTGGATGGACCTCGTGAGTTGATTCTAGAAGAGGCCCATAGTTCCCGGTATTCTATTCACCCGGGCCCCGTTAAGATGTATCAGGACTTGCGGCAGCATTATGTAGCTCGGTGTTTGAATTGTCAGCAGGTGAAGTACGAGCATCAGAGATCTGGTGGTTTGTTTCAGAAGATTGAGATTCCTGAGTAGAAGTGGGAGCGTATCACTATGGACTTCGTTGTTGGACTCCCACAAGCTCAAAGGAAGTTCAATGCAGTATGGGTGATTATTGATAGGCTCACCAAGTCAGCGCATTTCATTCTTGTGGCAGTTTCCTATTCCTCGGAGCAGTTGGCTGAGATCTATATTCGGGAGATTATTCGTCTTCATGGCGTGCCCGTGTCTAACATTTCTGATCGGGGAGCGCAGTTTACCTCACATTTTTGGAGGGCAGTACAGCGTGAGTTGGGTACGCAGGTCGAGTTGAGCACATCATTTCATCCTCAGATGGATGAAGAGTCTGAGCGTACTATTCAAATTTTGGAGGTTATGCTCCGAGCATGTGTTATTGATTTTGGAGGTTCTTGGGATCAGTTCTTGCCATTAGCAGTGTTTGCCTACAACAACAGCTACCAGTCGAGCATTCAGATGGCTCTCTATGAGGCATTATATGATAAGCGGTGTCGGTTGCCGGTTGGGTGGTTTGAGCCGGGAGAGGCTCGGTTGTTGGGTACAGATTTAGTTCAGGATGTCTTGGACAAGGTTAAGATCATTCAGGATAGGCTCTGTACATCTCAGTCTAGGCAAAAGAGTTATGCTGACCGTAATGATGTGGCATTCATGGTCGGAGAGCGGGTGTTGCTCCGGGTGTCGCCCATGAAGGGCGTGATGAGATTTGGGAAGAAGGGAAAGCTAAGCCCTAGGTTCATTGGTCTTTTTGAGATCCTTGATGAGTGGGAGAGGTGGCTTACAGACTCGCATTGCCGCTGAGTTTATCAGCTGTGTACCTAGTGTTTCATGTATCTATGTTTCGGAAGTATCACAACGATCTATCGCACGTGCTAAACTTCAGCACTGTCCACTTGGACAAGGATCTAACCTATGAGGAAGAGCCAGTGGCCATTCTGGACCAGCAGGTTCGTTAGTTGAGATCAAAGAGTTACCCTTCTGTTCGTGTTTAGTGGAGAGGTTAGCCTGCCGAGGCAGCTACGTAGGAGTCCAAGTTCGATATGCGGAGCCGATATCCCCATCTTTTCCTCGACTCAGGTACTTCTTTTCTATGTCCGTTCGAGGACGAACAGTTGTTTTAGAGGTGGAGAATGTGATGACCCAAAAGATCATCACTTGATTTACAAGTCAATTATGTGTTCTAACGCCTTAAAAACCTCATTTTTATCTCACATCGATTTGCGTGTGCGGTCCGGGCATATATCCGGAATGCTTTTATTTAGAAATTTGATAAAAATGCTAATTTTGCCTTAAAAATTGAATTTAAATTGACTTCAGTCAACATTTTGAGTAAACTGATCCGGACCCATGTTTTGACGGTCTCAGAGGGTCCATAAAAAAATATGGGACTTGGGCGTATGTCAGGAATTGAATTCCGAGGTCCCAAGCCCGAGAAATGAATTTTTGAAGAAAATTGTTTAACTAAAATTATAAGAGTTTTTGGAAATTTAAATGTGTTTGAATTTGATGGTATCGGGCTTGTATTTTGGTTTCGGAACCCGGTAAAGGTCTTATGTGGTATTTAAGTTGTGCCTGTTAAGTTTGGTAAGAAACGGACTTAATATGATGTGAATTGGACCCTCGGTTGTGAAAATTTGAACTTAAGAGTTATTGAGATTCTTCTTTTATTTTGATGCTAAACTCGTAGTTCGAGACGTTATTTTAGCGATTTGATCGCACGAGTAAGTCCGTATAATGTTTTTAGGGTTGTGTGCATGTCTGGTTTGGAGTCTCGAGGGCTCGGGCAAGTTTCAGATAGGCCACGAGATGTTTTTACACTTAGAAAAGTTAAAGGTTTTGCTGCTTTAGGTGCACTGACATTTTGTGCTTCGCGGTCGCGACGCCATTCTCGCGATCGTGAAAGGGAAACAGGGCTGGGGTGGATTTTACTCTATGCGAACACGAGACCCAGGTCGCGAACACGGAGCATTGGGGGGTTTGCTCTATGAGAATGCGACCGGTCAATCGCGAACGCGTAACCTTAGGATGGGCTGGTCAGGGAAGTTAGAGAGAACTACGTGAACGCGACCCCTTTATCGCGAATGCGAAGGCAGGGCTGGGCTAAGCCTTGGCAAACGCAAAGTTTCTCCCGCGATCGCTTAAGTACACAACTGAAGCTCTTCGCGAACGCGACAGTGCTCACGCGAACGAGATGAACACTGTCTCCCAGCACTTAAAACAGTAGCAAAATCGGTATTTAGCTACATTTTCATATTTTCAAAACTAGAGAGCAATGAGGAGATTTTCAAGAAGCAAGTTCTTCCCCAAAATATTGGTATATGATTCTAAGCCTTTTTCTTTCGATTTCTCTTTGCATTTCATCAATTTTCATCCGAAAATCTAGGGTTTTTATAGTAGAAATTAGAAATTTGGGTAGAGTTAAGGCTTTTTGAATAATTAAAATTTAGACCTCATTTTGGGGTTGGATTTCAAAACTAATTGCATATTCGTGCTCGTGGGTGAATGGGTGATCGAGTTTTGGTCCGTACCTCGAGTTTTGACCAAACGAGCCCGGGGTCAATTTTTGACTTTTTGGGGAAAATGATAGAAAACCTGTAATTAGACATTGGGTATGAATTCTTTAGCATTTATTGATGTCGTTAAATTAATTTGGGTTAGATACAAGTAAATTGGAGGCGAATTCTAAAGGAAAAACAGTGTTTGAGGCTTGAGTTGGCCGTGGAAGTTCGAGGTAAGTGTTTGGTCTAACCTTATCTTGAGGGAATAGGTATTGTGCTTTATTTTTTATGTTATACTGTAGTGTATGACATATAGGTATGGTAACGAGTATCTATACGTTGGTGTCAAGCATGCCCGTGGGTCTTAAATTGTGATCCTTGTGTTTCTTAATAAGTACTACGAATGTCTAAATTGTTGATTATCCATGTTGAGCAAGATTTATGATTATCTTCTTGGTATTTGGTTATTGTTGAGCATTGGCTCTAGTTGATGTTCAATTGTAAAGTTGATTATTGGTACAAGTTTGGTTATAGCCGATTCCCTTGCCGAGACGTATTTAATTCTTATTGTAGATTCCCTTGCCGGGATATATTTATACTTATTGTTGATTTCCTTGCCGGGATATTGTTGTTGCTATTGTTCGGGTGAGGAAAGAGTGATAAAGTACGAAGGGTGATGCCGTGCATATTCATACTTATGCATATGGTGAGGAAAGTGTGATAAAGCACGAATGGTGATGCCATGCACATTTCTAATATTTATATGGTGAGGAAGAGAGATAAAGCACAAAGGGTGATGTCATACACATTTTCATTATTTTATTGCATTGGTGAGGATTGAGAGTAAAAGCACGAAGGGTGATGCCGTGCACTTATTGCCAGTTTTCATGACTTCTTGTTGTTATCGGTTCAAGTGCCTTAATTGTTTCATTCTGTTATTTCTGTGATTCTTTATGCTGGTATTCCCCCATTGCATGTTACCCCTTCCCGTTACTTTTTGAATTGCTTCTATTACTATTATTCTACTAGATACTGTTTAACTGTAGGTTATGTTAATTGTTGTGTCCTAGCCTTGTCATTATTTCGCCGAGGTTAGGCTCGACACTTACCATCACTTGGGGTCAGTTGTGCTGATACTATACTCTACACTCTTTTGTGCAGATTCCGGTACCGGAGCATACAGACCTTAGCTTGGGGTTGCTGCCTTCAGTACATTGGAGACCCAAGGTAGTGTGTAGACGTCCGCAGGCCTTGACGTCCCCTTCCTATCTTGTTTATTCTGTTCTTTTCTATTTCAGAGACAGACATGTATTTATTTTGTTCAGACCCTATTTGAGGTATTCTTAGATAGTTCGTGAGATTGTGACACCAATTCTGGGTGGTTTATGTTTATGAATTCGTATTGGTATTAGCTAAAATGTTAAATTTTGTTCTTCCGCATTATTATTTCCGCTGTTTATAATTTGTTAACTTGAAATTATTAAGAGATTAAAAATGAAAAGGGTAAATTAAACGGAATTGTTGGCTTGCCTTGCTTTCACTAGTATGCGCCATCACGACTCCCGAGGGTGGGAAGTTCGGGTCGTGACACGAATAACCACATTGGACCGATTCATTTCTAGGTCATCAGATAAAAACCACCAATATTTCTCGTTGCTGAAGAAAAAGAACGATTCCGCATGGACCCCCGAGTGCCAAAAGGCTTTGGAGGAACTCAAACTATATTTATCAAGCCCTCCCGTGCTGTAGAAGGCGAACGAGCAGCTGTACCTTTATTTGGCTATGTCCGAGATAGCGGTAAGTGATGTCTTGTTTCGGGAAGAAGAAGGTACACAATTTCCTTTATATTATGTTAGCAGAACCCTAGGAGATATTGAAACGAGGTATCCACACCTAGAAAAATTGGCACTTGCCTTGCTAAGCGCATCTAGGAAACTAAAACCATATTTTCAATGTCACCCTATATATGTCGTGATCTCATACCCGTTAAGGAATGTTATGCACAAACCCGAACTCTCATGCTGGCTAGCAAAATGGGTCGTAGAGATTAACGGGTATGATATTGAATACAAAACCTGAACAGCTATAAAGTCCCAGATATTGGCAGACTTCGTGGCCAATTTCATACCAGCCATGATCCCCGAGGTCGATAAAGAATTACTACTTGCCTCGGGGACTAGTTCGAGGGCCTGAACCCAATTCACGGAAGGTGCCTCCAACACAAAAGGGTCCGGGTTGGGTTTTGTGCTAAAACCCCCCACAGGTAGCATAATAAGGCAATCAATTAGAATTGTGAAATTGACTAACAATGAAGCTGAATATGAGGCTATTGATTGTAGGTCTGGATTTGGCTAAAAGCCTAGGGGCTGAGGTCATTGAAGCCAAGTGCGATTCCCGTCTCGTTGTTAACTAAGTCAACAGAACATTCGAAGTCAAAGAAGACTGGATGCGCAAGTACTTGGATAAATTGCAAATAGTGTTACATCGATTCAAAGAATGGACGCTACAACATGTACCTTCAGATCAGAACAGTGAGGCTGATGCGCTAGCTAATTTAGGATCGTCAGTGGACTCCAAAGAATTCAACTCCTGAATGGTGGTGCAATTGATGAGCTTAATAATAAAGGCTGGTTATGTCGAGGTAAACTCAACAAGTTTGACGTGAGATTAGCAAAACAAATACGTGGACTACCTTCAGAAGGGGAAACTGCTATAAGATCCTAAAGAGTCGAGGGCCTTTCGAACTAAAGTTGCCAAGTTTTGCTTGGCTGAAGGCCAACTATACTGAAGATCATTTTTCAGACCATTAGCAAGATGCTTGGGGCCCGGGGAGACCGTTTACGTGATAAAGGAAGTCCACGAGGGGCCGTGTATTACTGGAATAAAATGGAGAAAATGCAAAGGACTTCGTTCAAAAGTGTGACCAACGTTAGACACATGCCTCGATGATCTACCGGTCGGGAGAGCTGCTTCACCCGGTCCTTTCCCCTTAGCCGTTCATGAAGTGGGGAATGGAAATCTAGATCCTTTACTATGAGTACCTGGTAAGGTTCAATACATTTTGCTTATGACTGATTACTTATCCAAGTGAGTTGAAGCACAGGAGTTTGAGAAAGTTAGAGAGAAGGAGGTTATCGACTTCATCTGGGATCATATAATCTGCTAGTTCGGGGTACCAACTAAAATTACGTGTGACAATAGGAGATAATTCATCGGTAACAAGGTCAATAAGTTCCTTGAAGATCACAAAATTAAAAAGATTTTATCGAACCCTTATCATCCGAGCACGAACGCTCAAGCGGAGTCGACAAACAAGACTATATTGCAGAACCTGAAGAAAAGATTGACCGACCCAAAATGAAGGTGGAAAGAAATTCTGCCTGAGGTCCTATGGGTGTATCTAACAACCTCGAGGTCGAGTATCGGTGAGACACCATTTTTTCTAGTCTGCGGCAGAGAGACTTTGATTCAAATAGAAGTGGGAGAATCAAGCTTGAGGTTCCAATATGCTATGGAAATATCGAACGACGAGGCCATGGCCACAAGTCTGAATTTAGCGGACCAACAACGAGAAAGTTGCCCTGGTCCCATTTGCAGCTCAAAAGTAGTGGATGGGAAGGTATTATAACCGAAGGGCAAACCTTCGACACTTCCAAGTCGGGGACATAGTGTTGAGGAAAGTCACACTAGATACTAAGAAATCGAATGATGAGAAACTAGGCCCGAACTGGGAAGGACCATACAGAGTCACCGGTATAATCGGAAAAGGCTCGTACCAACTTGAGTCTAAAAATGGAGTAAAGCTACAAAACAACTGAAATATGGCACACTTATAGCGGTACTACTTCTGAGGTATGAATACCTAAATTTCTTTGAGATTTATTATCTTTCGAACTAACATGTACAGGTACTCAATCAAAGTCAAGTCCAAGAATTAGGTCTGAAAGCACGTGTTGCACTCTTTTTCCCTTTGACCGATTTTTTCCCGAAATGAGATTTATGCCAAGGTTTTTTATGAGGAAAAAGTAAGTGTGCTATTCTAAATTTCAATACTGGTCTAGGACCGAGGACTGGGGATAACCCGCATCAGATCATTAACACTCGAGCCCTCAAAATTTGGCCTCAAAGAACTAAGGGACTATCATACCCCGAATCAAGATTCGATGATCTGAGTTCAGAAATTTTGATGACAATTTTATTCGACATCGAAAGCCAAGGCTTGAATAATAGGATATATTGTAAGGGTCAAACGATCAAATGAATCGTGCCCGGGTAGTTCATTCTCGCCATGGCGGATAGTTTTTGTTTTATATATACTATGTTTAAAGTAATAAAATGGGAAATTCACCTTCTATGCTCCATCGGTTCACGCTTACACAAGCAATGTGATCATTATGTGACATAGAATAAATATTAGATTCAAAATCTTCTAAGCGTACAAGCCATCATTAACCGGGTGCATGAAATCCGAAAAGCAGTAAGATTCCACGAGACAGTGTCCAATTATTTAAAGACCTCTAAGCCTATGAGGTCGCCCCGAACCGAGGGCTAGCGTCTGACGACAACACCAGGCAAACCGGGTTACAAAAATCCCGAAGGCACCAAGCCTACAAGGCAGGTCTTAAGTACAAAAGGCTACGACTAATTTGAGGTCCAAAGCCATTGGAGCTTTGACCCTAGTTTATAAACTACTCGGAGATGTGTGGGTTCGTAAATATAAAAAGTAAGGTCTTTACACATTTTATATCTACAAAGACTATGTCCGGTTTTGATCAAATCAATGAGCTTTGAATTTTAGTCAAGATAAAGGTCACCTTCGGCAAAGACTAACTATGTTCTGATAAATCATTCGAATACATGAAGTTAAGGCTTTGTTTCATTTTTGTCAGATCTTTCAAAGTCAAAACAACTCGCAGCTGTTATTTGACCCCGATCTTGTTCGGGCTTTGAAAGTTAAATAATTTGAGCGATGACAAAATTTATGCTAAGGCATCGATGATATATTAAGTCCGGACACAAGTTATATATTCTACATCCTAAGCATAAAGAAAAGTTAACGGACACAATATATAGACGAAAGGTAATTTCATATATATATATATATATATATATATATATATATTCACCAAAAGGTATTTACAGAGGCACGAGAAAACGACCCCTAAGTACAAAACGTACGAATACAAGAAAAGACAAAAATAATATAAGCTAAGGCCTTTCTTACCTAATCTTCATCAGAGCCCAACTCGTTATCTGATCCCTCGGGCTGGTACCTTGCTTTGGCCTCGACTTCGAACCTCTTGGCCTCTTTGATCTTGGCCAATAACTCGACCCCCTCGGCTTGGATCTCATCGAGAGTCTCCCTCTGAGATAGCCACTTCATGTACTCAGCCTTCGTTACGATCCAGGCTTCGGCTATTTCGATATCGACCTCATACTGGGCCAGAATATCTTGGGCTTCCAAGACCTCGTTCGAATACACCTCCAATTTGGACTTTAGCGTAGTATACTTTTGGACAAGGGCATCACGTTGTGTGATGGCCGAGGCAAGTTGTGCCTGGAGTTACTCGTTCAGCCGAGCCTTTTCGTTGGCCTTCTATTTCGCTACTCGGAGCTGCACTCTGGTGGATGCCAAGTCCACTTTGGTGGCATCCCACTCCGATGATAGGCAGTCCATTTTGACTCTCAATTCATCGGCTGAAGCTTTGACCCAATCCATCTCTGTCCTAAGCTGGTCGATCAAAGTTATTTTTTCCTGGACCTATAAGGTTTCGGTTAGCATCAGCGTTTAGCCTCTCATTATTAATCTCGATCACACTTATCTTCTCAACCAGAAGAGCATGGTCATGTTGTGCTTTCGAGGCCTCCTTCTGGGCCTTCTCTAGTTTGGCCTGAAGGGCGGGGAGGTCGGCCATGTCCCTAAAAACTTCATCCTTCTGGTCATAGAGAGCTTTGTAAATCTCTATTTTCCGGACTTGCTCCTTGAGCTCGAACTCGAGGTAGCTCACTTCCATCATGGATCAGTGAAAGCTTTCATGATGAAGCACCAAATCCTGAGACAGAGAGAAAGAATATTATTAAAAACAATTAAGACGATGAGAACTCGTTCAAATAAACAAGAAGAGCATATACCAGATTTCACGTTTGCTGGGCCTCATTAAAAAGACTTGGCCCATCTACCTCGTTCATCTTCACTTAGTCTTCTTTGGTTACTAAGGAATGGAGATAGTTGGCCACTCCAAATGGCCCAGACAATAAGCTAGTATGCATCGACACCATGAACATGATGGTCTTCCTTCATTCAGGGTCCACACTCGAGGTCGAAAACTGTTTCTCGAGCTTTGAGCTCAAAATCAGCCATCTGATCTCGGTTACACGACCCTTTTTGAAATATTCAGGTATCCAAAGCCAGAGTAATCCTCCAGTAAACCGACATCCACACCCTCAAAAAGCGAGTTAAGGGCATCATCCACAGCCCAGGATGTTTCGGTCGGTTTCTCTTCAGTAGCTCGAGCTTTATTTAAAATGGCCTCCATACGAGGCGGTGACTCTTGAATGTGGAAGACGGCGTTGCCTTCAGAGGTGGTCACCTGAGCTAAGGAGTATTCAACCATACGAGCATCCCCCTCAAGGGCCACCAACCCTTGATCGGCATCGATCGGCTCGTGAGTGATGAATTCCATGTCCTCATCATCCTGGGGAAAATCCTTAAGCTGATGAAGGGCTTCGAAATCCAGGACCCAGGCAATCCGAAGTCTTTTTGGTGCTCTTCGTTACCTTGAGCACCTTTTTCTCTTTTTGACCTCGACAAGAGCGTCCAAGGAGTCAAGGAATCTTTTCTTCTTCTTCTTCTTCTTCTTCTTCTTCTTCTTCTTCTTCTTCTTCTTCTTCTTCTTCTTCTTCTACTCTTCCTTCTTTGCAACAACTTCAACAACGGGCTGCAGAGAAGAAGAGTGTTTGAAAGATGAGGTCGAGACCATTTTATTGATGGTTTCCCGAAGCCTGGTGGTCCTAGGCAAACTTGTGAAAGAAGGACTTAGTCATAACAATGATACAATAAAAAACGACCAGGAAAAAATTCAACCAAAAAAAAGGCACTCACCGTGAGAACGAGCCTCCACTTGCCTTTGGAGAGCTTACGCCACTTATGCTCGAGATAAGTGAGTTGCTTGCATATACCCTCGACTCACTCCCTAAAATGCGGGACCGTATTGGGGACTCGAGGGACAGCTGCATAGCAAATGAAACATGTCATGAGAATGAAAAGTTGATACAAGAAAGGACTTTGACGGCTTAAGAAGAATTAAACTTATGATTCAGGTTCCACTTCTCAGGGAACGACATGAATTTGGAAGGAATGAGGTCCTTGGTCTTTATCGAATAAACCTACCCAGCCAACCTTGGTCCTTGTCTTCGTCTATATAGGAGAAGGGAGCTTTCTTTGTCCTACAAGCAAGTTTGATTAAACGCCCTCAGAAGATTTGGGGTAAATTCAGAGCAAGTGATCGACTGTGAACCGAGGCTCATCCATATTGTTCGCAAAATGACGGAGAAGAGTCACGATCCTCCAAAAGGACGGGTGAACTTGCCGAGGAAGATTTTGTGCCTCTTAACAAAACTTGAGGACCACCATATCAACAGGACCAAACGTTAACGGATACGTGTAAACACTTAAATATCCTTCCATGTGTGTCGTGATGTCCTCATCGGGACTATGATCGACTATGCCCTTGCCTTCCCATTTGCAGTCCTCTCGGACAACTTGTACCATCTCTTTGGTAATGGAGAAAATGTACCTCCATGCTTTCTCACCCAATCTCTTTGTGTTTTGGCTTTCACGACTATGAAGTTGTTATCTATAGAGTAGTCTCCGAGGATGAAATCTATAAAGGGAGGTCTAGGGGCTACTTCCAGAAGCACTACCTCGGTACCAGTGGCCGAGGAAGAAGTCGTTGGAGCAGTATTTTGAGGTACCGATTTTGAGCTCTTCACCATTTTTTATCTGAGAATATGAAGACTTGAAAATTTGATATGAGGATTTGAAGTTATGGTATGACGGTTTGAAGGTGGGGTATGAAGGTTTGAAGATGAACTATGAAGATATGAAGATATTAAGGACAAATTATGAAGATTTGAAGGATCAATGAAATGATGTCTATCGAGGGTAACTTAAGGAAGTTTAAAATCAGAAAGTTAAAAAGTGAAAATAAGAAACCGGAACTTTTATAGGGAAAGAGTAATGAATGCATGGTGTTTCAAATCAGAGCGACGTGACTGCTAGGACGTTTCGGTTCGTCAACTTGCTCATGGTGTGAGAGAAAAGAAACCAAGGCCAATTAGTAATTTCTCATCGCTCCTATAGTCTACTCGACGAGAAGTGAGGGGACTATCTGTATACGGGTAAAATCGAGAATAGAGTTACCCCTGATTTCTTATTGGGGAACGATGAACGATGTTACTTGTTACTAGCTCGAGCAAGGCTGAAGGTACCCATAGATCGGAACCAGGGATGAGCGATACGACAGGTCTGGGGCATGGCCAATACCGGAAAGAATCAAGCTCTAGTAAGATGAAAGATCGAGGGTTAAGGAAAGACGGTTAAATGAGATAAAATGGGAAACCGAAATATTCACTATCAACCGAATATTGCGGCGGATCACACCTAGTACTAGATACAAATCATATTTTTGTGGGAAAAAGGGAATAAAAGATTTTTACCTTACTTAGATTTGTATTAGGGTTAAAACTCCTCTACTATATAAAGAGAAAAACCTTTTATTTTTTGGTCACTGCTGGCATGCATATCAAGGTAATAAAATCTACTTTGGCTTTTTGCAATTGTTTAAGTGTTCTTCAATTATTCATTCATTTAGTTGGAATCGAGCTCTATCTTGGAGGCTCGATTGAAACCGACCGGAAGCATTTAAATCTAACTCAAAGCTTAATTATTCTGCCACATTTAGTTTGATTGTTTTATCTCATTTCAATTGAATTACTTATTGCTTTTTGACCGTTTGTGTTAAATTGAACTATGTATCCTTTAAACCGCGTAGAAATTTAATTGTTATTCATTTTAAGTGGTAAACAGGTATTGACTGGTGGACTGAGACTATTAGCTATTAGGCATAAATTTTGAGATTCTTGTGAGACGACCGAAAGCATAATTTATAGTAAGGTTGGATGACTTATAAAAAAAATCACGAAGATCATAATCATGTAATGTCACAAAGTTGTATCGAACAAGTCTTGTTTCACAAAGATCTAATGATATCTTTAGGATGTACAATTGGTTAAAGATTTTATCTAATTTGTTTTATAATATTATTAGTTTTGACATTAATAAAAATTTAGCTATTAAATGTATCTCCATTTGAACTATGCAAAAACTCCTATATATAAATTTAAAATTTTAAAATTGAATAAGATATATTATATAAAATATTTTTTTATTCGGTTTAATTTGGAGAACCACTTGTATAAATCTTGCGAGTAAAGGCGCATTAAGTACAACACACCTAATTATTAATTTTAATAGGTTTTTTCATAAATAATTTCGTAGAATTTAAAGATGTATTATTGATAGTGACGAGTACATGAATATGGTATCTAAAGAAGGAAGCATGATAATTTTTGAAATTAAAGAGATGCAGTTGTTAAACTAGATTGTTTTAAGTTGAATATATAACAAATGACTGAGGAATGCTATTTTCAGCTTATTCTATATATATATACACACTCTATCTTATTCTACATATTTAATACTATTGTTGTTTTTTTTACTTTGATTATCTTTATTATTTTGCCGTCATTATCTTTTCGCAAACCTATTTTTTTGAGCCGAGGGTCTATTAGAAATAACTTTTCTGTCTCACGCAAGATAGGGATAAGGTCTTTGTATATTCTACCCTCTCAGATTCCACTTGCGAAAACATACTCGGAGTCTTTTTATACTCTACCATCCTCAGACTCCACTTGTGAAAACATACTCTGTATGTTATTGTTGTTGTCGTAAAACTTAACTTTAAAAAAAAACACATAACTTTCTTTGCCTCTATTGGGATTCCTTTTATATCATGTAATCTTCATTAGACCCCACCTCGCGTGGAACAATTTGGTCTGAGGCATTAAGTGGTATAATTAGAAAGCACCATATGAACAACGTCATAAATATGAATTCAGTAACTTCTCGATCACTAGACATATATATAACTCATTTAAATTCTCTCTTTTTGTGTGTAATGACACTTCATGCACGAATTCTCAACACTCTCGAAAGTTTTACTGAAATTAATTAAAAAATAATGGTTTCATAAAGATTAATAGATACATGAACCTAATTCGGGCTATCCCGGTGTAATCAAATTTATAAAATTAATCAGGTCGTATGTTTTTTATTCAAGTATAATTTGAATTGTGTCGAAATCTTCCCTATATTTCTTTTGTTGTTTAAAGATAAATGGGGAACCCACAACGCATCACTTTAAGATAAGCTTGGTATAGGGTATATGTAAAAAACTAAAAATAATCTACCCGAGCCGAGAATAATTCTGAGTATATAATATAATACCAATATTATACTCCATAATTAGAGGCAAAGCCACACGAAACTGCTTTAAATCTTCTTCCGGCTAGCTAGGACTGTTTTGGAAAGAATCAAAGAAAGATCTCTAGAATGTAATAAAAAGGGAGGTGAGACGGCATATAAATCAATTGAAAATAAAATATTATAAAAGATAGAGCAAGGTGGCAAATTTTTTGCCCTGAGATGGGCCAGGGAGTAGGGAGTTTTTAATCAATGATACTGTATATTCGCTGTAAAAATAATAGTAAAAACAATGAATAAAATTTGTGTGTATATATATATATATATATATATATATTCTGTATGTTATATATAAAAATTATATAAATTTTATACCCACTTTTTCGACTATCAAATATAAATAGTTTTTAGAGCGGGCTAAAAGTATAATACCCCAATTCTTACTCCTGAACACGTTAAAACTTGTCTGCTAAACTTTATTTGAATTTTTTGTTTAAACCAGGGTATTTTCTTTCTTAACTAAGACGGTATAAAGAATTTTTATATTATTAGGTTACCTGTAAAATATTTACAAGCAACTTCTATAGATGCACAAATTTATAATTTTGAAAGTAAGGCAAAATACCTACGGTAAATGATGCTCTGATAACATAAAAGTTCTTTATTCCATCAGTAGATATTAGCTTTAATATGAAAACAAAAGGCAAAAAAAAATCACAATTTATCAAAAAACTATTCGGTAACTCAATGAATTATTCAAAGAAAATTTGTATTTACTGGATCTTTTTGAATTCTTGATACTTTCTTGCAGGGGATGCTCGCATGTCAAGATAATTAACGAGTTAATACTTTAAAATGGGCAGATACGCTTGACTTCCTCATATTGGTAGCGTAGATGTATCTGTATTGGGAAAAATTGTATTTAAATATAAAGGTGACGTGTCGAAATACGTAGACTGGTCAAATGATCAAAGAATTACAACTAGCCAAGAGGCACGAGTTGCAACAAATACGAGCAAATGGCAGGGGAAGAGGTACGAGCATGTATACAAATAACCCAGCGCCCGTACCTATCTAAGTTATTTATGTTCGAGAATCAAAAGGAATGAATATGACAATAGAAAAGAGTGCAGATACGACATTTAATAGGCATTAAATGTGAAATACGTTAGAGAATTTGTATTGAATATAATGATTATGTAACGTAGCATTCAATGTCTTTAATTACTCATAATAACCTCATTATGATTTGGGCAAAACGTATATCTCCAAGATATCTATAAAAGGGAGATATCTGATCAATTGTAAGGACACGAAATACTATTGATATAAACTTTGGTTTACTTATTTTTCTCTTGATTACTCTCTTGCTACCTAAATTACTTCCTTTTATACACTCTTTTGATTATCAGTAACTCGTGTTCTTCTAAATTCTAGCTTTGACTAAAATTTTATTTTTTGGTTAAACAAATTGGTTCCGTTACCGGGAATCTGATATTCTATTTTCTTTTCGCTTAGCTTTCCTTGTTGCATCAACTATGTCGGACAACAATGACAACATTCAAGGAAACCAAGAAAACCAAATAAACCAACAACTTCAGAGAGACCCTCAGGATAATAACGCACTGATTATTTCTCCACAAAGCTCTCCTCGGCGATCTTGTGAAGGCACTCCTGAGGGATCTCATACAGATGGACATGCTCAATTCGAAAATGTTGAAGCTATAGATGAGGCTTTGCAAAAACTTATTACCGCACAGGTCAATAAAGTCGTTCAGGCCTTGGTTAGCCAGTTACTTGCTGCACCACCCACACCTACTACAAATAACAATACTCTGGAGAACCCTCATTCCGAGCTTGTTAATTCAGGCAGCGGTGGAACCCCCAGTGAATCGCAAGATGGAGAACCAGGTAATTTAGTTAATTCAGATTTACAAAATTTAGTACTAACCTTGTAGAAACAACTCAAGGAACAAAGTGAGCGCATAGAGCAGATACCCGGGGTGCCGCCCATAATCAAAGGGGTAGATATGGATAGAAATTCGCAACAACCCTGGAAGCCAAGTGCTGCTTCACTCTCAATTCCAAAAAAGTTCAAAATGCCTGATATTCTAAAATATGATGGAACAACAGACCCACGAGATCATGTAACTACATTCACAACGGGTGTAAAAGACAACGATTTGACTAAGCAGGAGATTGAATCAGTATTAGTCAAAAAATTTGGTGAAACGCTCACCAAAGGAGCGCTAACATGGTATTCTCTTTTACCCGAAAATTGTATAAATTCTTTTGCTGAGCTTGCATATTCTTTCATCAAAGCACACTCGGGAGCTCAAAAAATAGAGAAAAGAATATAGGATATTTTCAAAATCAAGCAAAAGGACAGGTAAAGTTTCTGCTCGTACTCACTAATTATTTTACTAAATGGGTGGAGGCAGGAGCATTTAAACAGGTGCGAGAAAAGGAAGTCAAAGATTTTATTTGGCGGAATATCATATGCCGATTCAGTGTACCAAAGGAGATCGCGTGTGATAATGACCCTCAATTTATTGGAGCTCAAATCACGGAATTCTTTCAAAGTTGGCAATTAAAAGGATTACGTCAACACCTTATCATCCGGTGGGTAATGGGCAAGCAGAATCAACGAACAAGGTTATTATCAATAATTTAAAGAAACGATTAGAGGAATCAAAAGGTAACTGGCCTGAAGTGTTACCTGGAGTTTTATGGGCATATCGCACAACTGCAAAAACAAGTACAGGAGAAACACCATTTTCATTAGTTTATGGAGCTGAGGCTTTAATTCCAGTTGAGATAGGGGAACCAAGTACGCGGTTCACACAGGCGACACAAGAATCTAATGACGAGGAGATGCGGGTCAATCTATATTTACTCGAGGGGAGGAGAGAAGATGCATTAATAAGAATGGAAGCACAAAAACAAGTCATAGAACGATATTACAACCGAAAAGCACGCCTCAGATTCTTCAAAGTGGGGGACTTCGTGCTTAAAAAGGTTTTTCAATCTACAAAGGCAGCTAACACGGGTAAATTAAGTCTAACATGGGAAGGACCCTATAGAGTTCGTGATATTGTAGGAAAGGGAGCATATGAGCTGGAGACAATGGATGGCAAGATACTACCTTTATATTGGAATGCTGTTCATTTGAAGAGATATTATTTCTAAGGAATACCCACGGTCAGGTATCACCATTTTAAATTTAATTTTTGAATTGTTAAAATTTCAATAACGATTTTAGATGATAGGCAAAAAGCTAACCCGTACTAAATGATGAGTCACAACCTATAAGTCACACAGAATAACCTAAAATTCCTGACCTAGGGTTACAATTATTCTGATAGAAATTCATACGGGTTAAGTAGTCTTCATCTAAAATCACACCTCTGAGTCCTATATGTTTTTCCTTTTAAGGAAAAGGACCAAATGAGAGAAACTATCAAGTGCTCGAGGCTTCATACTTCAACAGTCAAACACTTGGGGGAATACATAATATACACAGATATGTCTTTAAAGAAGGCAAAGAAGATTAAGAAAAAATCAAGCCTAAAAGAGTCAAGTGTAGAGTAAAAGTCACAAAGTCACGAGATGGAGCCACGAGCTAAGGCCAAAGAAAAACCTCACTATAGTTAGGGTAAAGGCTATGTACTAAAATGGGTTATAAGGAAAAACCCCATGTCTATTATTCTTCTTTTGAAAAAATCTATTATGAGAAAAAAAGGTACGAGAAAGTTATAGATGTAATTCAAATACATGTAAAGTATTATTCAAAACTTGTCAAAGTTATTTCAAAGAAACATGTGTGTTCCTATTTCTTTTATCGTATGACAACACCATTATGAAGTTGAGATGTCTTCTTCATTAAGTGTCGAAAAATAAAAGGGCCCTCTTTTATAAAACTCATGTTTAAATTAATTACTCATGAGGTTAACAGAAGCATTTTCGAAAAACAAAAATGCAAATTATTCTGTAAGTCCTTAAAAATAAGGCAAGAATAAAGCAAACAGAAGTTTAAGATAATAACATGAAAAACTTCTTAATATATAAAAAATCTAAGACTAAGTTCGAACTTAGTCATAAAACTATGAAATTGTTTATACAAATTGCCCCATAAAAGACTTGGGGACTTGCGTTTCCAAAATCAACCCTGAAATGAAGCTAAGAGTTTGATTACAATTTTCCAAAATAAAAACAAAAACAAAATCATTCACATGATTAAAACTGGTCACTGAGAAGTTTGTGGAACTGAAGTAGGAACATCAATAGCAGCGGGCTTAATTTGGGCAGGTGCATCAACAGATGCGGTTTCAACTTGGCTTGTAGCAACATGCTCGATGGGGCTTGAATGAGTTGAGATATCCGTATCAGCTTCAACATTCACGGGAGCTTCAACCATGAGAGAAGGGAAGTCCTAAGTTTGCTGAGCTTTTTCAATGGTTTCATTAATCTTAGCTAACTCCGAGTCCAGCTTGAAGTTTTCTTGGCCAGCTTCAATTAGGGTATCTCGACGTGAATTCAAAAAGGCCCAACTTACCTCAACAACAGATTTTTCTTCAAGGGTCTCATAATCCTTTTCCCAATCAGTAATCTCATTCTTTAGCTCTTCATTTTCAGCCAAGGCGGAGTTGTAAGAAATTTGAAGAAAGGCATGGGAGCTCTCTAAAGCACGAACCTTATCAGTCGAGACTCGAAGGTCTTCTTGTTCTTGAGTTAAGCTTTGCACGAGCTCCCCATTGTAAACTTCTTTTTGACTCAAAAGAGCCTTCAACTCTCTATTCTCTTCGCTGGCCTTAGATAGTTGCTCTGAGAGGAAAGATTCGAGATGTTCTTTGTCTTTTTTTGCTTGCCTTGAGGAAGCTTTTGCAACCGCTAACTTTGAAGTTAAAGCCCGCACCTGCTGCTCTAAAGTACTCTTGCTTTCTTGTAAATCTTCCATATCAATTTGTGCACTCCCAAATTGTTCCTTCCAATTGATCGCCTCCACCTGAGAATCACGTGCTACCTTCTCCAAGAGAGGAATTCTGTTCATCATTTCTGTGCCAATAAGATTGGCCTAAAAAAAGGAAGGGAAATAAGAATATAAGAATCCCAAAGATAAATTTTTTTTTACAAAGTAAAGAAGGGAGAAAAGGAAAATGCCTTCAAAGTGGCATGCACGATATCATTCAATAGAGTCAGGGAACTATGGCTCTCCAGCTTTGCTTTTTCAATTGGACCGATTAAAGGTTCCAGCCATACATCTGCCTGACCTGACTTCCTCAAAAGGCTGCTATCAGCAGGAACTTCAATGGATACCCTCCTCATAGCGACACTTCTACTTGAAGAGCCCACTTCCGTATGGTCATAGGAGGGGGAATTATCGAAGGAGGAGCGGTAGAGAAAGTGAAAATAGTAGAAGAATGAACAGAAACAGCTGGTGCTGGTAAGGAAGGAATCACGGGCACGGGAGTTGAAAAAGAAGATAAGGGTATTTCATCTAAAACAGGCCCTAACCTTCCACTACCAAAATCACTGAAGAAAAGTTGATTAATAGACTCATGAGTATCATGGGGAGTGACGTCATCGTTAGGAATTATTACTGGGGTTTTAACAGGTTCGGTAAGAGGAACAGAAAGACGAGGGAAAACTTCAGCTTCGTCATCAGAGACGATGCGTCTCCTAGCTCGTGGCCTTGTTACCAGGGAACCCCCATCTTCCTCTTCTTCAGAGACTTCTTCTTCAACAGTTTTCTTTTTTGCAGAAGAAGAACCCAAGATTATTTCTCTGGCTCTTTCTAAAGAGATACGGGTTTCCGAAGGAGTACGGGTTCCCGAAGAGACACGAGAGGCCGCAACAGCTTCAACAGTAACTCCTCGAATAACAAATCCTGATAAAAAAAGGATGGAAGTTAGAACAATAAAGAAAAAAATATATATGCGTGAAAGATGAAATAAAAACTCTTACCATGAGTCTTTACTTTCCAACCGTAACGGTTAGAAAGTGTTTTCCAAGACCTACCATCTATTGGTGCGGTCTTCAGCAATTTATCTACCCAACCACGGAAATTGGGAATATCCTCCACCACTCCCATGGTTGCTAAAAAAAGAGCAAAATTAGAGAATTTGATAAACTTGAATGAAAAAGGCACGAGATGGATAAAAGACTTACGTGCAAAATTCCACTTCTCAGGGAAGGGAACGTTATTCTCACCTACTAAACCAACAGTGGGCGCAGCAACAAATCGGGCGTACCAGCTACGATCCTTGTCATCTTCAGGGCTCACTAAAACCCTCTTACTCCTGGCCACTAGGGTAAAAACGCCATTACGGAAAAGTCTAGGGGAGTAAAGATGAATCAGGTGAGGGAAAGTAAAGGAAACGTCAACCATATTGGTTAAATGCCTCAAACAAGCAACAACCCTCCATATGATTGGGCCAATTTGACCCAAACAGACATTATAGAAATGGCAAAATTCAAGAATAACTTGGTCAATAGCTAGTTTGAACCCTAAAGTGAAAGGGTATGTATAAACAAAAGAGAACCCAGTCAAGTAAGAAGTAATTCTCTGATTTGGATTAGGGATAATAATGGGAAAATAATTACTCCAATGACAGTCTTTACGAACTACAGGACTCAAAACTTCTGTAATTTGAGTGGGGTAAGCGTCAACACGATCTAAAGCGGAAACCTGGTTTTTAAGAGATTCCCTATCATGGTAAAAAGATAGTTCTGTAGGGACTATCTCTTCTACTAAAGGCTCACGTAATGGTTGAGAAGGTTCTTTATCCCTAGAAGAAGATTTGTGAGAAAGGGAACCTCTGGTTCTAGAAGAAAGACCAGAACTAGGAGAAGGTATAGACGAACCACCACCACGAGTAGACCCTAAGCTACAAAGCCTATCTCCCCTTCTATGTCTAATGGAGGCATTAAGGAAGGTATCAACAATGGGAGCTCTCCTAGGGTTAGGATTTGGTGAAGACATGGCGAAGAAGAATAATGTGAGGAAGAAGTAAACTGAGATTTGAGGAATTAAGTGTTCAATAAGTTTTATGTGGTAAAAGACAGGGAAAGAAGTTAAATTTATATTAATACGCCACTGCCAAAGGTAAAAGTGCAGTGATGGAAGGACCACAATAATTATAACTGGCACTTCGTGAATAGTGGAGCCGTAAAAAGCCTTGAAAAGGGCTGCAAAACTGCAGAACCAATGGAAAAATGACACGTGTACAGAGCATTAAATGGAAGCGACAATTGAAGCGTCAATTTTGTCATAACATTAATGGTGACAAAAATTCTCTTTTAATGAAATCCACTTCCCAAATATCCAATTGATGAATAAATGGAAAGTGGGGGGGACTATTTGTATTGGAAAAAATTGTATTTAAATATAAAGGTGATGTGTCGAAACATGTAGACTGGTCAAATGATCAAAGAATTACAACTAGCCAAGAGACAGAGTTGCAATAGATACGAGCAAATGCCAGGGGAAGAGGTACAGGCAGGTATATAAATAACCCAGCGTCCGTACCTATCTAAGTCATTTATGTCCGAGAATCAAAAGGAATGAATATGACAATAGGAAAGAGTGCAGATACGACATTTAGTAGGCATTAAATGTGGAATACGTTAGAGAATTTGTATTGAATGTAATGATTATGTAACGTAGCATTCAATGTCTTTAATTACTCATAATAGCCTCATTATGATTTGGGCAAAACGTATATCTCCAAGATATCTATAAAAGGGAGATATCTGATCAATTGTAAGGACACGAAATACTGTTGATATAAACTTTGGTTTACTTGTTTTTCTCTTGATTACTCTTTTGCTACCTAAATTACTTCCTTATACACTCTTTTGATTATCAGTAACCCGTATTCTTCTAAATTCTAGCTTTGACTAAAATTTCATTTTTTGGTTAAATAATATCATTTATGTCGAACTCCTAAAAATAAATACAGATATTTATTATTGTGTTCTATATATTTCGAGATTGTAAGACTTTGAGATACAATTGGTTTTATAAAATCTTAGTGATCTATTTCATCTCCTTTTACACCTTCAAGCACGATGGATTCTCACCTACAAACTCATACTTTGAAGTTTATGTAGGAAATGACCAAATTATCTCAAATGGCGTTTTCCTCATTTTATTTTCAGTGTCGAATCATTTCAAATTTGGAAATATACCTCTGGCTTTGCTAAAGTAAATGCGAGTACCTTTTTTTTCTTCAAAGACGGTCCTTTTCTTTCCTCGGACCGTTGACTCACTTGTTCAGTACTGCTAATTATTATAGAAGGATGCCACCCCTCGAGACTATCAGTAACTTCGGTTGTTAAGTCTCGTGCAAATTAGGTTGTGATTATATTGGCTGCAAGCGGGACATAGACGCTTTAAATGTGTGTTGACCATGCACTCTCGCTTACAGATGGCTTGTGCCAGAAATTAGTGACATTGGAAGAAAAGAA
Source organism: Nicotiana sylvestris (assembly GCF_000393655.2). Classification (NCBI taxonomy): domain Eukaryota; kingdom Viridiplantae; phylum Streptophyta; class Magnoliopsida; order Solanales; family Solanaceae; genus Nicotiana; species Nicotiana sylvestris. The sequence goes on along the minus strand of NC_091060.1, from coordinate 160,474,974 downwards.
GTGCTAGCTACACAAACAAATAAATAGTTTAATGTGCTTAATCCAAGAAAATGGAACTAAGTAAATTAAAGTATTCCGTCTCTCATAGCTTAATTCTTAGATGATGTCCTTCATTCAAATCAATAATGCATACCAAAATTGGAGTCCTAAGTGAAACTGAGAGGCGTTAATTAACAACAACAACATACCGAGTGAAATTTCTCAAATGGGCGTGGGGAGGGTATTGTGTACGTAAACCTTATATTTACCTTGTGAAAGTAGAGAGGTGAGAGACGTTAACGAGAGCAAAAATTTGATAGAGTTTGGATGATAGTATAATACTGTTAGGCTAGGAGAAAAATATTTACATAGAAAGCTTGGAACGTATAAATTACACCATGAAAGTCATCAGTACATGATATGAGACACGCAAAGACCTTTTTATAACATGATAATTATATATACATAATACGTATAACACACCTAAAAGATCCTTAATTTATTCCAAATATTACAAGGACCTTTGGTTTAAAAGAAAAAAAAGGAGATCATACGCATGTAGAAGCCTATGAGATCCTAAAACCCCATTTGGAAGCATATTGGACAAGCTCACTAATCTCATCTTCGTTAATATATCCATCACCATTTTTATCTGCATAACGAAGGGCTTTTCCTGCTTTCCAACGGCAGAAATGTAAACCCATCTCTTTAAAAGCTAACCTGAGTTCTTGCTTGCTAAGTTTACCATCTCTATTCTTATCATATTTCTTCAGCATACCTTTCACTTGCTCTTCAGTTAGTGGCTGCCATAAATTTCTTGGAACAAACCAAGGCATTTTTTGTTGCTATATTGTTTCTTTGTTTCAGTGGGGATAAGTCGTGGATACATTTTCAACAAGGGGAGGGGTGCTATGCTACTTATATACAACATACCATAGATTCTAGGAATAGTCCAAATATCATATTGTGAGTCATTTCTGGTTCATACCGACTCTCTTTAATAACTTGGATAAAGATTAAGAATTTATTCCTTCTTTACCTGTTGGAATCATGAGTTATTAATCCAAACTATCAGGTAACTAAAGGGAACCAAATTGTCTTTAAGATCTATGTATTGATGTTGTCACGACTCAATTCCCATTATAGATCTTGATAGCACCCAACATCACTGTTAGGCAAGTCAACGGTAAACTATCAACATAAGTATTCACTTTATTATTTTCGAAATCACGAATTTTATTAGATAAGAAAATTTATGCATTAAAAGTCATGGATACATATAACTTAAATAAAACATAAAACGAAAGTGTGTCAATATTAAACAAAATCACAAACAAACTCTAGAACATCCAAAAATTCGGTGTCACAAGTGCATGAGCATCTACTAGAAAGTAAAATAATAATACAACATCTGTCTGGAATACAAGATAGACAGAATAAGGTTAATAATGCTGGAGACTCTATGTGCCGCGAATTGTAGCATGGACATAACCTCACCATAAAGTCCCCTCACTAGCTGCGGCAATGTGCCCAGATGACCACCTAATGTACATGCCTTAGTACCTGAATATTCAGTGCATGCAGCGTGAGTACGTAGATCAAACTGTACCCAGTAAGTATCTAGCCTAGCCCCGAAGAGGTAGTGATGAGGGTCGACATTGACACTTACTAGTGGTCCAATAAATCAAATATAATTAGGTAGACAAGTATGAAACATGGTAAGTAAATAGTGAGAACAGATATAGGCAAATAATATGGTCTACAACTGAACAACAAACACAAAATCCTCAATTATCGGATACCTCCTCAAATGGAATACGTAATGGTCAATACCAAATCAATGGTCATATCTCAAGTCAGGAAACTCATGAGTACGCGGACTCCTTATCAAGTATTTCACATGGTTCTGCCGAGACGAGCTGCCCGATCCCATAAGAGTGTTTCGTAGGACTGCCGAGGCAAACGATCCAATCCTATAAAAATGTGATACATAATCCTGTTGAGACGAACAGTCTAAACTCATAAGAATATGATACATGACATTGCTGAGGCGAACGGCCCGATCCCATAAGAGTATGTTACTCTGTTGAGGCGAACGACCTGATCCCATAAGAGTATGTTACTCTGTTGAGGCGAACGATCTGATCCCATAAGAGTATATCACATGATACTGATGAGGAGAATGACCCGATTCCATAAGAATATTGATGAGGTGTTCAGCCCGATCCCATTAAAATATGAAACTTTGACGGGTCTCTGACCCCACTCTGACCCCACTCACTATATACGTATGAGTTATGGAATTCAAGAAACTTTCTGAGGAATACGCACAACGTGGGAGAAATCCGTAAGGGAAGTAAAAGTTCCACTGCTAATCAAGTAGCTCGTCAAGTATTTAAAATTACGAGTACGATATTCTACACGAGTCTAGTCTCATGCTAATTGTAAATTAAATCATTTAAACAGGCAAGGATAACTCAAATAACACAATTTAAGCATGGCGTGGGTCTAAGTCTACCCGAACATAATAAGGAATTCTAGCATACGCACGGACACTCGTCACCTAATACGTGCATAGCTCCCATAATATGTAGCACATAATAAATATAGCACCTACGACGAAAATTCTCCCTCACAAGATTAGACAGGAGACTTACTTCGCTCCGAAATTCCATAACCGGCTCCAACACTCCTCTAACACCTCAAACCAATTCCCATCAATCCGAAACTAGTCAAACAACGTGCAAATAAATAAAAATATACTTAAATACTCATAATTTAACAATTTATAATAATTCCCAACTCCGCTAAAAAAATCGACAAAATCAACCCTCAAGCCCACATGCTTGGGTTTCGAAAATTTTTGAAGATAAATATTACCCATAACACCACGAACTCAAATATATAATTTATTTCTAACTTCATGTCTAATTTCGTGGTCAAAATCCAAAAATATCAAATTCTAGGTTTTCTTCCGAATCCCAAAATTCCTATAAATTTCATCTTTAAATCCATATATAACTCATGATTTGGCTCATAATGTGTAGGAATTCACGTACCAAATGATGGATGGTGAAATGACACTTCAAAATCTCCTCAAGCTCGGCTCCCATGGAAGAATTGAGATAAAATAAACCAAAAACCAGTTTTTGCAAACTTATACACTACCCAGTCAACCCTTCTTCGCGAACGTGGCAAGTCCATCGCGTTCGCGAGATCAGCTTCTGATTTCCAATTCCTCTACGCGAAATCGAGAAAGGACTTGCAAATGCGAAGCTTTACCAGGTTGTCCATCGCGAAAGCGGCATCACCTACGCGAACACGAAGGCCAAGCCCCCTGGGCCCAGCTTCTCCCCTTCGCGAACGTGATGCTTTGCATTTTAAACCTTCGCGAATGCAAGGCCTAATTGCGAACGCATAGAACAAATCTCCACCAACTCCAAATCCTTCTTCGCGAATGCGATCTTTCCTACGCATTCGCGAAGAACAACAACTGAACCAGCAAACCAACAACAACAATTCACCCAAACTTGGTCCCAAACCATCCCGAAACACCCCTGAGGCGCCCGGGACCCAGCCCAATCATACCAACTAGTCCCAATACCTTATCCAAACTTATCCAAAGGCTTGAAGCGCCACGAACAACATCAAAACCACGAATCAATGATCGAAATCCTTCGTTTAACTTTCAAATATCAAACTTCGTTGAACGCGTCCGAATCATACTTAAATATTCCGGAATAACACCAAATTTACGTACAATTCAAAAATCACAATACGAACTTAAATCCTTTTGTAATTTGCTTCAATATTCTCTAATCTCATCGATTTGTAACGTTCATGACGGAAGGCGGGTTAAAAGTTTAATTTAGGCTGGCAAGTTTTTAGAAAAAAGGCGTATATGATACCTTAGGCAAATCCTACACTAAAAGAAGAGAAAAGTGAAATGTTGTATAAAAAAGAGCACGAGTTTATATGGTACGTGTGCTTTGAGGCTCGACGTGGTATACACCAAGGGACAAACCCGTGAAATTTGTTGGATCAAAGTAGATAATATACATATCATGGGCTTGTGATAAATAGTACTTCCTCAATATGATGGTGGAGCAAACCTCATCGAAGTTATTAAATCCCTTTCGTAGGATTGTATGTGAATTGACAGACTTCTAGGTTAGTAAACTTATGAAGAAGGGATCAGACAAATATAACATCTTAAGAAATTCCACGTCCAAAACGGATGGGCTAATGAAATGCTATATAAAATAGATCGCAAATTTACATTGTACGACGCTTTAATTTAATTTGTAAGATCTTTCGATCGGTGATATCTTTGATCAATCTAATTTTTTCTTTAATTAATTAATTAATTAATTAATTTTTATATTTTGGTGAATTCAACAATGGCGTTTGTAGAAGGGGAGGGATAGTGCGTATAGCCGTATATGTAGGTTAGGTAAATGCAATATCTTGAAGGCGGCGTATACTCGTTACTAAACTAGTGTGCAAGATTCGGAAGAAACGTGATATGTGTATTTGAATCTTCGAATATAAATATACTTGACTATTAGAGATCTATCAACAATTAACGCAGACTAGCTTTATACCACATTAACATAATTGCTAGTCCAAAAATAACTAATTGATTAATACACCACATTTACCAATTGTTTAGCTTCTCGTCCTTTTTTTGTGCGAATTATGTCGATAAGTTCTACCAAACTAAAGTCATTCCCCACAGCTTTATGGGCGAGTCATGAATTAACAATGCACCTTGATCGATCCATTTTATATCCAAATTCACGATTAAAATTAAAAAGTTTGACTCTTAAAATTTAAACATTTTCACATAAATTGGCACAGAAAAACTCTACGAGACAAATAAAGTATAAACTCTTTTATTAGTACTATACTCATTTAGTCATTATTACTAAAAATTTCCATAAACTGTCTGGCATTTCGCTCCCTAAGGACAATATGCACATCAACTTGTTCCCTACATTAAGCCATCCCCACATCTGAGTATAGATTGCTTAAAGCTTAGCTTTTGAAGGAAGCAGAATATATTTTCCTGTTATTCCTGATTCATTTGGGTAATCATAGATCTAATCTAGAGATGGATAATAGCATAAAAGATCAAGATAAGCAGAATATACAATAGAAAATAGAGCCATATATGTCTCCAAGACAACCTTAAGTGGCTCTTCAGTAGGTGCGAGGATTACACCTTAGTGGCTCTATTTAATCCCAACCAAATATGGGATAAACTCATCTCAAATTTAATTTCGAAATTATTTATCCCTTATCCCTCGTACCAAACGAGCCCTAAAGGGCATATAGAAAAGGTTTAAGAGGGTGTTTGGCTAAGCTTATAAGCTGGTCAAACTAGCTTATAAGCACTTTTCGGCTTATCTACGCGTTTGGGAAAGTTAAATGTGCTTATAAACCAAGTGCTTATAAGTCAAAAGTAAGCCAAAATCCATAAGCGGGTCAATTCCAGCTTATGAATTTTTAGCTTACAAGCACTTTAAGTTTGACCAAGATTTTTATTATTTTATCCTTCAAATATTTATTTTTAGAACAAAACTCCTACATCGATACTCACTGCCTCAAGTATTTAACCTAAACACCCACCCCCCTCTCCCTCTCTTTCAAGTCTGCAATTTTCATTGACTATTTAAGATAAGAAAATTCTCTATTCCTTTGCATACTTATATCTATGTGATTGTGTATTAATCTTTGAACTGTATGTAATAAATGAAGACATATCAAATTTTTAGTGTATTGCTTTCTAAGTGTTGTGGTGATAAAGACAATGTTTGTTTCTCTTCAAATAATATTTCCTATTTAGATTTAATTTTTCCTATAAGTAACGAAGGTTGGCTCTTTGATTGTAATATCTTTCCATTCTCTACTTTTGCGCCGCCATCCTTATATGTGCCAACTACCTATGCTCATCGAGTAACTCCAAGTTGACCAGCTGTCACGACCCAATTTAGGATCATGAGCGGCACTTAGGAGCAATTGCCCCCAAGTAAGCCTCATCGGTATTTTATAGAAAATCGGACAGAGTTTCCCCTATTTTTGGACTATCCCAAAAATTTTCCTGTCTCAAATCAGCAACCAAAGATCCTAATAGCAATTCAAATGACAATGACTTTATCAATTAACGAAATAAATATCCACCTTTAATAGTCCATCCACTAACAACTAGAAATACTACTTTATCTCTAAATTTTTATAAGAATGAGCGATACTCAATATAAGTCTATAATAACGAAGAATACACAAGACACTAAAAGAATGACTATAGAGCGACTCTAAGAGTTCAAGGAAAAGACCATAACAATTGATAAAATCTCCGCCCATGCGAACAAGTGCGAGGCTCACCAAGAACTATCAACCTGTGTGCTCTAATTAATGAAATCCTCGCCCGCGTCAACTGCTCTCTCTGTAAAAAAATTAGCACGGAATGAGCCGCTAGCTCAGTGAGTAATAATAGTTAACCACAACCGTTTTATTGGGGACAAGCCAGAAAACATGCTAGTATATCAAACAGAAAATAACATAAGAATGTCCTTTCAGAAATAATAAATAATTTTTAGTCTCATTATATTTTTCTTGTGGTATAAACACTTAACAATTCAGTAATAACCTCGTTAACCACTATATAATATCAATATTCACACTTTTGGAGGTTTCAATGAATGGATCATGTGATCGGTATATATGTGGACTTCTTCGCAAGAAGTAAAATATAACGGTAGTCCCTACTCGAGGAAAATCGGTAACGGTATGCTAGTTCTACCTTTCCACTAGCGAGGGCTGTAATGGTAATCGGTAATTACAAGGTGCACCAGGTCTAACGAACCCGCCGTTAGCTACGAGATCCTTCAAAGTCTACTCCCATTTATACTTATCTCTGTATCCGTATATACTCATAGGAAAATATTTTAAAACAATATAGGGCATTTCAATTCTTATCAAATCATGTAATTTCATTTCGATAACAGTGAATTCAAGCAACGGTAAAGCATATCTAGTGACAACAAGAATATTTAAACCAACGGTAATCATATCAAATAACTATTTCGGTATCATATCGAGTAAAAGACTTGTCCCACATGTAACTCAAAATAATCGGTAACATATTCATATTAAAATCATGTGTAAATCATGCAAGTTATGAAAACAAAAATTGTAGTAAGATTACTACTCACAGTACTCGTGCCGAAATACCAAATGCTTCACCTTGAGTAATTCGTACAAATTACTCCAATCAATCTATAATTACATAATATCGATCTCATGTTAACTTTCATGTTTAGGATAATTCATAGCTAATTTAAATACCCAACCATCGGGGTTCATGTTTAAGTCTTAATTTGTAGATTTATATTTAATCATAGAACTAGTCCATAATTCTATTAATTTCCAAACTATTCAGTATAATTTATTCCTCTAAAATTAAACCTATCAGTGCTTAAACCAAACCTTTATAGCCTTGTTATCTCCATAGTAATTCTATATTGCTTTTTACATAAGAGAAAGTTGATATTGAATTCTTTTGTACTACATGAAATTGCATAGACGGTGAAATAATGCAACAAATGAGAAAAAGAAGGTTAACTTCTTGAGTCGAAGGATAGCTTTTATACTTTCAATTTCAACTCCCAATTCTTCTTAAGGCCCTTGCCCAAAGCTTTCTTCTTCTTCTTCTTCTTCTTCTTCTTCTTCTTCTTCTTCCCCCCTTTTTTTTCTCTGCTCGTTTCTTTTTTTTTTTGTTGTCGTTTGCTTTCTGCTTCTTTTGCTTCACAAAGCTTTCTGAAGCTTTCTAACCTTTTTTTTCAATTGTACTAATGGGCTTCGTTCCTTTGTTTTAATTCCTAACTTTTTCCCTCTTTTTTTTTGTTTTCTTTCTTTTATAGTTAGTTTATTATTATCATTATCATTTTCATCATCATCATTATTATTATTATTATTCTTTTGCTAATGACCGGTCACGACCCCAGTTCGCCCTGCGTGAACGATCGTGATGGCACCTAGTCTCTATTACTAGGTAAGCCTAACAATTTGCGGAAAAAGGGAAAACAACCGGTTAAACAATTAAAAACTGCGGAACAAACATAATGAAGGTTTAAAGATGCCGTTTGGCATGTACACTACAACTATCAGACTGAAATTATATTTTCCAAAACCCGGAATCTCATGAAATCACAAGATGTTGAATAACTACAAATGTCTAACTCCAGAATGTCTAAACAAAAGTAAATACCGAAGGGCTAATACTGTGAGAGAGAATGGAAAGGGACTTCTCGGTCTGCGGACGTGGCGGATATACCTCGAAGTCTCTGGAGAATCACCTCGCCTCAAGGGTAGTAGGGCTGAGTTGAGTTACCTGGATCTGCACATGAAAAGCATGTGCAGAAAGGGCATGAGTATACCACAATGGTACTCAGTAAGTGTCAAACCTAACCTCAGTCGAGTAGTGACGAGGAAGGTCAGGGCCCTACTGATTATAGCTGAAAAACAAGGTAAAACAATATAGAATACGACAATATAATTTAATGCTAACAGTATGAAGTAACTTAGGATAATAAGAATAACAACAATTATAACAGAGCCAAATAATCACAAAAGGAATACAACTCAATATAGAGATAACAACCATGGATCTCCCAGGATACCGTCCTGTAGTCCCAAATATAAATATCCATTGGATTTCTTGGGTGCCATCCCGTAGTCCAACTTATAGTGCACATGGATTTCCTGAAATACCGATCCGTAGCCCCAAATGTAAATGCCCAGTACTGGGAGAATCTATCGGGTGCAGTCCGTAGTTCCAATATAAAAGTGCAGGGGGATCTCCCAGGATACCGTCCCGTAGTTCCAAAGTAAACACACAACAGCAACACGAAGAATACTCAATTCAATTCAAATTTCATACCAAGGTAAAACAGGTAATCGAACCTAGCATGCTGCACAAAATCCAAATAAGGTAGTTTGAGCAAGTAAAGAAATTAAGTCAATTAGACATGCTTCCCTAAGCTAATAATAGACTTAAATTGCAAGTAGTATAAACAGAAAAAAACACAATTATAGTTAATTAATAAAAATAAGATTTTCAACAATTAGCACAAGTACGCACTCGTCTCCTCACGTACAAGACATTTTAAAATATCAAGAATACCAAATTCTAAGGGGAGTTCCCCCCCACAAGATTATGCAAGCCACTTACGTCGAACCGGCTCAATTAATCAACCCAAAACCACGCTCTTGCCACGAGTACTTGACTCCAAATGGCCCAAATCTATTCAACTCAATTGCATAATGTAAATATAACTTTAAGTGACTGATTCCACTAATTAATTCTAAGTTAATACGCTAAATTAGGAAAAAATGACCAAAACACCCTCCGGGACCACGTCTCGAAATCGAGTACAATTTACAAATTCGAAATCATCACACTCTCACGAGTTCAGTCATACCAAAAGTACCAAAATCGAACATCAAATAGTCCCTCAAATCACCACTCAAAGCTCTCCAATTAACCAAGCCCTAACCCCTAATTTACCTACTGATTTCTCTCTTTAATTTCAGGATAACAACAATAAAAATCACCATAATAACAATCTTAGGAACCAAGGACCTTACCTCAATGAATCCCTATGAAAATCATCTTTGAAATTGCTCCCAAAAGCTTTTTCTCGTTTGAAATGTTATGAGAAATAACCTAAATTCTCGAATGGCGAAATATATATGTTCTGACCCAGAAATCGCATCTGTGGTCCCAGGTGCACATCTGCAGTTCTTCACTTATTTGCCAGCCACCACACCTGTGATGATCTTCTCGCACCTGCGCCTTCACAGATGTGCCAAAATTTCCGCATCTGCGGCTCCAGCCTTTCTTCCTCTTGGCCGCATCTGCGACTTCACTTTCGCTTCTGCGGGTTCGCACCTGCCGTCCCCAAGCCGCAGGTGCGGTTATGACAACAAACTGAGCAGCTTCAGTGCAAATTCCCAACTCCAAACTTCCCGTTAACAATTCGAAATCATCCCGAGGCCCCCAGGACCTCAACCAAAAGCATGAACAAGTCATATACTACTATCCAAACTTATATCAACAATACCAAATCCTAAGGGGAGTTTCCCCACACAAGGTTAGGCAAGCCACTTACCTCGAACCGGCTCAAAGTACTCGACTCCAAATGGCCCAAATTTATTCAATTCAATTGTGTAATGTAAATATAATTTCAAGTAACTGATTCCACTAATTAATGCTAAGCTAATATGCGAAATTAGGAAAAAAATGACCAAAACACCCCTCGGGCCCACATCTCGAAATCGGGTAAAATTTACAAATTTGGAATCCTCATACTCTCATGAGTTCAGTCATACGAAAAGTACCAAAACCGGACCTCAAATGGTCCCTCAAATCACCACTCAAAGCTCTCCAATTAACCAAGCCCTAACCCCCATTTATCACTGGTTTCTCCCTTTAATTTCATACTAACAACGATAAAAATCACCATAATAATGAGCTTAAGAACCAAGGACCTTACCTCAATGAATCCCTCTGAAAAATTCCCTTGAAATTGCTCCCAAAATCTTCTTCTCGTTTGAAATGTTATGAAAAATAGCCCAAATTCGCGAAGGGCGAAATATATATGTTCTGACCCAGCAAAACCGCATCTGTGGTCCAATTACCGCACATGCGGTTCTTCACTTATTCACCAGCCACCGCTCCTACGATGACCTTCTCGCACCTGCGCCTTCGTAGATGCGCCAAAATTTCCGCATCTACGGCTCCAGCCTTTTTTCCTCTTTGCCTCATCTGCGGCTTCTGTTTCGCTTCTGCGGGTTCGCACCTACGGTCCCAAGCCGCAGGTGCGGTTATGACAGCAAACTCAGCAGCTTCAGCTGCAAATTCCCAACTCCAAACTTCCTATTAACCATCCAAAATCATCCCGAGGCCCCCGTGACCTCAACTAAAAGCACGAACAAGTCATATACCACTATCCAAACTTATATCAATCCTCAAAACACCTAAAACAACATCGAAACATCGAATTAACCATGGATTCAAGACTAAGAGATCCAAAAACTCTCAATTATGCTTTCGATCAAAAAGTCTATCAAACCCTGTCCGAATGACCTGAAATTTTGCACATACGTCACATTCAACACTATGGAGCTACTCCAACTTTCGCAATTCCATTCTGACCCTTAGATCAAAATCTCACTATCGAACCGGAAACTTCCAAAATTCAACTTTCGGCATTTCAAGCCTAAATAAGCTACGGACCTCCAATATACAATCCGAGCTAACCCATAAGCCCGCAATCACCCAATGGAGCTAACGAAACCGGCGGAATTCCATTCCGAGTCCGTCTTCATACTGCTCCGACTACAGTCCAAATTCTAAAGCTTACGCTTTCTTTTAGGGACTAAGTTTCCCAAAACTCACCGAAACTCCAAATAAATCCTCCCGGCAACTCACAATAGCAGAAACAAACACGGGAAATACAGTTAATAGGGGATCGGGTCATTAATTCATAAAAGGACCGGCCGGGTCGTTACATGACCAATACACCCTAAAAGAATATAGGGTATTACATCCTTCTCACCTTATGAAATTCGGTCCCCGAATTTAACTCAAGTACGTACCTATAGACTGAAACAAATAGGGGTACTTGACTCGCATAGCATCATATATTTCCCAATTCTTCAACTTTATGATTTCGCCATAAGACTTTTACGAACTCAATTTCTTTTGACCGTAGTTTTCTTACTTGCCTATCAACAATAGCTATCGGTTCCTCCTCGTAAGACAACTTCTCATCAAGCGGTATAGCAGGTACTTCAAGAACCTGAGATGAGTCTGATATACATTTTCTTAGCATTGAGACTGAAACACTAGATGAATAAAAGAAAACTCAGGAAGAAGTTCCAAACGATAAGCCACAGCTCCCACTCGATCTACTATCTCATACGGTCCTATAAACCTGGGGCTCAACTTGCCTCTTTTCCCAAACCGCATCATACCTTTCATAGGGGAGACTCGTAGGAGCACTTTGTCCCCAGTTGTGAACACTAAATCTCTTCTTCTCTTATCAGCATAAGACTTTTGTCTACTTTGAGCTGCAAACAATCTCTGTCTGATCAACTGGACCTTGTACATAGCTTCTTGTACTAGGTTGGTTTCCAATAAGTTAGTCTCACTAGCTTCAAACTATCCAATAGGAGAACGACATCTTTTACCATACAATGCTTTGTACGATGCCATTTGAATACTGGACTGGAAGCTATTGTTGTAATCAAATTTAGCTAAAGGTAGATAAGTGTTCTAATTACCTCGAAACTTAAGAATGCAAGCTCTCAACCTATCCTCCAAGATCTGTATAGTACGTTCAGATTGCCCGTCTGTCTATGGATGAAATGCAGTGCTAAGATCTACTCGTGTACCCAATACTTCTTGAAAAGATTTCCAAAAGCGTGAAGTAAATTGTGATCGTCTATCAAAGATGATGGATACTAGAACTCCGTGAAGTCGAACAATTTCATTCATAAATATTTGTGCATACCTCCACCATATGTAGTCTTCACAGGCAAAAAGTGTGCTGATTTTGTCAGTCGATCTACAATTACCCAGAACGAATCATAACCTCTAAGATTTCGTGGTAGACCGGTGACAAAATCCATAGTAATTCTTTCCCATTTCCACTTGGAATCTCAATTTGTTGTAGTAGTCCTGCTGGTCGCTAATTCTCAACTTTGACCTGCTGACACGTCAAACAACTAGAAACAAAGTTAGCAACATCATTCTTTATACCTTCCCACCAATAAAATTGCTTCAGGTCATGGTACATTTTTTTGGATCCAGGATATATGGTGTATTCAGAGTTGTGTGCTTCTTCCAGAATAGCATGTCTCAGCCCATCTACGTCTGCTACACATAGCTTGTCACTCATTAGAAGATCACCATCACTTTTAACAATCATATCCTTCCTTTTACCAGCTAAGGCCTCATCTCTATATTTTTATAATCGTTCATCCTCATATTGGGTGGCCTTAATGTGCTCAACTAATGAAGACTTTTCCTGAGCACAAGCCAATAATGCCTCTGAATTTCTGACACTAAATTTGACTGGATATCTTTGGCCAAAAGTCTCTTTGCAGGAGCTATGTGTGCCAGACTCCTTATAGATTTTCTACTCAATGCATCAGCCACCACATTGGCTTTTCCAGGATGATACAAAATAGAACAATCATAGTCTTTGAGTAGTTCCATCCAACGACGCAACCTAAGATTCAGATCTCTCTGCTGAAAGATATACTTCAGACTTTTATGGTTAGTATAATCTCACAAGTTTCGCCATATAGGTAATGCCTCCAAATTTTTAGAGCAAATACCACTGCAACCATCTCCAAATCATGTGTACCATAGTTTTGCTCGTGCTGTTGCAATTATCTCGAAGCATAAGCTATAGCACAACCATTTTGAATGAGAACACATCCTAATCCTACCCTCGAGGCGTCATAGTATACTGTAAATCCTCTAGAACCTGATGGTAAGGCTAATATTGGTGCAGTTGTCAAACATGTTTTGAGTTTTTGAAAGCTCTTCTCACATTCCTTCGTCCATTTAAACTTTGCATTTTTCTGTGTTAGCTTAGTCAATGGCGCTGCTATTCTGGAGAAATCCTACACAAAACGCCTGTAATAGCTTGCTAAGACTAAAAAGTTGCGAATCTCTGTAGGAGAAGTAGGCCTGGGCCATTTCTGCACAGCTTCTGTCTTCTTAGGATCTACTATAATTCCATCTTTGGATACAACATGTCCTAGAAATGCTACCGAGTCTAGCCAGAATTCACACTTCGAGAACTTAGCATAAAGCCAATGTTCTCGCATTGTCTGCAACACAGTCCTGAGATGATTCTCGTGTTCTCCTTCGCTACGATAATATATCAGGATATCATCACTAAATACCATTACAAATCTATCCAGAAACGGCTTGAACACCCTATTCATTAAATCCATGAATGCCGCTGAAGCATTTGTCCATCCGAAAGGCATCACAAGAAACTCATAGTGCCCGTATCGAGTTCTAAAAGCAGTTTTAGAAATATCTTTATCTTTGATTCTAAGTTGATGATAACTAGAACGGAGGTCAATCTTTGAAAAGTGGGCAACTCCTTTTAACTGGTCAAACATGCCATCTATACGAGGCAAAGGATATTTATTGTGTATTGTTATCTTGTTCAATTGCCTGTAGTCAATGCACATTCTCAGGGATCCGTCTTTCTTCTTTACGAACAATACTGGTGCACCCCATGGTGATACATTAGGTCTAATAAAACCCTTATCTAACGAATCATGTAACTGTTGCTTTAGCTCCCTCAACTCTGCTGGTGCCATTCGATATGGGGGCATCAATATGGGCTATGTGTCAGGTAGCAATTCAATACCAAAGTCTATTTCTCGTACTGGAGGCAATCTTGGTAAATCCTTAGGAAATACATCAGAAAATTCTCTCACTATTCACATATTTTCTGTACTAACTATTTCCTTTCTAGTGTCATTTACAATAGCTAAGAGATCCAAGCAACCTTTCTTCAAAAGTCGTTGAGCTTTCACAAAAAATACAATTTTGCAAGTCTTTGGACTTGACTCCCTCTTAGAATAAAACTGGGTTCATTTGGTATCTAAAACTTAACTATCTTTACATGACAATCGACTATATCATAGCAAGAAGATAACCATTCCATTCCCATCTGCATGTCAAAGTCAATCATATCAAGTATAATAAGGTTAGCTAGAGTATCTCTACCCTCAACCCGAATCTGACAAGCACGATACATGTATTCAGCTAATAGAGACTCTCCAACAAGAGTAGCAACTAGAAAAAGGATCATTTAATAGCTTAGAATGTCTACTAAACCTTAAAGAAAAGTACGAGGATACATAGGAGTGAGTAGATCCCAGATCAATCAATGCAAGTTCATCAAATTAACAAACAGAAAGAATACTTGTAACCACAATATTCGAGGCCTGAGCATCCTGTCTAGTAAATGCAAAAACTCTCGCCTGACCTCTACCAGCATTCACTTGTCCTTGATTCATAGTAGCACGGTCTCCAGCACCTCGACCTCTATTTCCTATACCTATAGCACCTAAAGTATCACGAGTAGTCTGAGTCGGTGCAACTGACTGAATAGAAGCCTGGTTGAAATTTCTCGGAGGCTGAGGGCAATACCTCAAGTGATGACCCAACTGTCCACACAAAAAGCACTCTCCAGTTAGAACATGACATTGGCCCAAATGTGATCTACCACAGGTCTCGCAAACTGGAGTAGTGGCATATATCTGCCCAGAATTACGATGTCCATAAGATGGTGGTCCCCTATTACCTTGTCTGTAATGTGGTCTGTATATGGACTGTGAAGATATGCATGTCCCTGTCTGAGAACCCTGTTGTTGTGGTTGTCCCTGATTCCTTGCTCTTTGATTTTCACTAAAACCGCCACTGAAATTCTCTCCTATCTTGGCCTTCTTATGTAAATAAATAGCTACACGCTCATCACGTCCCTTGTTTTCACTCTTTCTAGCAAGTTCGACTATATTAGAGTAGGATAAAGTCTTTATATATGGGGCTACTGTAGTGTATAGATGACCAACCAATCCATCAACAAACCTCTGAACTCAAGCTTCTTTGGTAGGCACTAAGTAAGGAGCATATATAGCCATCTTACAAAACTTAATATTATATGTTGACACATCCATATCTGGAGTTTGAACCAATCTATCAAGGTCTCTAGCATAATTTTGCATTAGCCTGCCTGGAAGGAAATGATTCTTGAACAACTTAGTGAACTCGTCCCATGTCAGTGGTGCTGCTCCGCTGGCCTTTCTAGCAATACAGTTTCATATAATATGTTGGCCATATCCTCTAGTTTGTATGCTGCGAGCTCAACGACTCTCTCACTAGAACATCCAAGAGCACGTAATGCCTTGAATTTCCCATCCAAGAAAATTTGAGGATCTGTTGAATTATTGGAACTTGTGATTTTTGGTGATTTTAATTTCAGGAAATCTTGTAGGGATACTTCTTTATTCCCGAAAGTATGAGTCTGTGCAGGTGCTTGTGTCTGTAAAGTAGCCTAAGGAGCTGCACTTCCACCCTGAGTATGCACCAATGCCTCTAACGCATTCAATAACATTGACATTGCATCTGCAGGTAAGGCAACAATAGGTACAACAATTGGCATTGGTGGTGGAGCATCCTGAACTCCCTGCCCTTGCACTTGCTCTGGTATAACAGCTTGGGGTTGACCCATGTTCCCAACTTCAGGATGAGGAGCAGTCTGTCTTCTAATTTGAAGAACCCCAACATGATTGCCACCCCTGGTAGTACCATATCCAACACCACGTCCAGCAGATGAGGGTGCGAGTGTCCTAGCCATCTGCGAAAGAATATTCCAAAGTCAATCTCAAGTTATCTGAATGCACGATCAAAGAATGAAAGAAAGGAAAACATTCCTAGATGTTCAGTA
This sequence comes from Nicotiana sylvestris, assembly GCF_000393655.2. Taxonomy (NCBI): domain Eukaryota; kingdom Viridiplantae; phylum Streptophyta; class Magnoliopsida; order Solanales; family Solanaceae; genus Nicotiana; species Nicotiana sylvestris. The sequence goes on along the minus strand of NC_091060.1, from coordinate 160,458,445 downwards.
GCCTCAATATCATAAGTATGGGCGCCTAGATACCCATGAACAAGACTATACTAAACATTACTCCATGACTCGGGACTTAAAGCCTAAGCTCTGATACCATTTTTTTCACAACCCAATTTGGGATCATGACCAGCACTTAGGAGCAAGTGCCCCAAAGTAAGCCTTATCGGTATTTTACAGAAAATCGGACTGAGTTTCCCCTATTTTTGGACTGTCCCAAAAATTTCCTTGTCTCAAATCAGCAACCAAACATCCTAATAGCAATTCAAATGACAATGACTTGATCAATTAACCAAAATAAATATCTACCTTTAATAGTCCACCCACTAACAACTAGAAATACTACTTTATCTCCAAATTTTTATAAGAATGAGTGATACTCAACATAAGTATATAATAACGAAGAATACTCAAGACACTAAAAGAATGACCATGTAGCGACTCTAAGAGTTCAAGTAAGAGACTATAACAATTGATAAAATCTCCGCCCACGCGAACAAGTGCGAGGCTCACCAAAAACTATCAACCTGTGCGCTCTAATTAACAAAATCCTCGCCCGCGTCAACTGTTGTATCTGTAAATAAAAAATTATCGGGGAATGAGTTGCTAGCTCAGTGAGTAATAAAAGTGAATCACAACCGTTTTTATTGAGGACAAGTCAAAAAGCATGCTAGTATATCAAACAGAAAATAACATAAGAATGCCCTTTTAGAAACAATAAATAATTTTCAGTCTCATCATGTTTTTCTTATGGTATAATACACTTAAAAATTCAATAATAACCTCACTAACCACTATATAACAATATTCACATTTTTGGAGGTTTAAATGAACGGATCATGTGATCGGTATAACTGTGGACTTCTTCGCAAGAAGTCAAATATAACGGTAGTCCCTACTCGAAGAAAATCGGTAACGGTATGCTAGTTCTACCTTCCCATTAGCGAGGACTGTAATGGTTATCGGTAATTACAAGATGCACCAGGTCTAACGAACCCGCAGTTAGCTACGTGATCCTTCAAAGTCTACTCCCATTTATACTTGTCTCTGTGTCTGTATATACTCATAGGAAAATATTTTAAAACAATATAGGGCATTTCAGTTCTTATCAAATCATGTAATTTCATTTTGATAACAGTAAATTCAAGCAATGGTAAAACATATCTAGTGACAACAAGAATATTTAAACCAACGGTAATCATCTCAAATAACTATTTTGGTATCATATTGAGTAACAGACTTGTCCTACATGCAACTCAAAATAATCGGCAATATATTCATATTAAAATCATGTGTAAATCATGCAAGTTTTGAAAACACAAATTGCGGTAAGATTACTACTCATAGTACTCGTGTAGAAATACCAAATGCTTCACCTCGAGTAATTCATACAAATTCCTCTAATCAATCTATAATTACATAACATCGATCTCATGTTAACTTTCATGTTTAGGCTAATTCATAGCTCATTTAAATACCCAACCATCAGGGTTCATGTTTGAGTCTTAATTTGTAGATTTATATTTAATCATAGAACTAGTCCATAATTCTATCAATTTTCAAACTATTTAGTATAATTTATTCCTCTAAAATTAGACCTATCAGTGCTTAAACCAAACCTTTATAGCCTTGTTATATCCATAGTAATTGTATATTTCTTTTTACATAAGAGAAAGTTGATATTCAATTCTTTTGTACTATATGAAATTGTATAGATGCAGTGAAATAATTCAACAGATGAGGAGAAGAAGGTTAACCTCTTGAGTCGAAGGAGAGCTTTAATACTTTCAATTTCAACTCCCAAATCTTCTTAAGGCCCTTGCCCAAAGCTTTCTTCTTCTTCTTCTTCTTCTTCTTCTTCTTCTTCTTCTTCTCTTTTCCCCTTTTTTATTTCTGCTCATTTCTTTTTTTTGTTGTCGTTTTCTTTCTACTTATTTTGCTTCAGAAAGCTTTCTGAAGCTTTCTAACCCTTTTTTTTCAATTTTACTAATGGGCTTCGGCCCTTTGTTTTAATTCCTAAAAATATAGGGTATTACACCACCATTGCTTCATTGTTCGCTTCTTCGCTTGACTAAAAATACGTTAAGGTAGGCACCCCTACTTCCACTGGAATTAAAGCTTCTGCTCCGTACATAAGGGAAAATGGAGTTTCCTCCATGCTCGATCTGGCCGTCGTTCGGTATGCCCATAAAACTCAGGGAAGTTCCTCAGGCCATTTACCTTTAGCCGCTTCTAACCTTTTCTTGAGGTTTTGTATAATCACTTTGCTCGATGAATTCTCCTGACCATTTGCGCTTGGATGATATGGTGAAAATGTGATATTCTTTATTTTAAAATCTTCAAGGAACTTTGTGATCTTTGCACCGATAAATTGCGGCCCATTGTCGCATGCTATTTATTTTTGGTATTCCGAACTTGCAAATTATGTTTTCCCATAAGAAATCCACCACTTCGTGTTCGTCGATCATCTGATAAGGACTAGCTTCCACCCACTTAAAAAAATAGTCAGTTAAAATAAAAAAAAATCTTACCTTACCGGGAGCTGGCGACAATGGTCCGACGATGTCCATCCCTCACTTCATGAACGGCCATGGAGACAGGGCTGAATGTAGTGGTTCTGCCAGTTGATGTACTAGCAGTGCATAGCTTTGGCACTTATCGCATTTTTGTGCGAAAACTTTGGCGTCTTGTTCCATGCGAGGCTAATAATAACCTAGCCTTACCAATTTTAACACTAAGGAATCTGTGCCCAAATGGTTTCTGCATATTTCTTCGTGGACCTCTCGCATAATGTAATTTGCTTCAGATGCTCCCAAACATCGGGCCAACGGGCCTTGGCAGGATTTTCTGTATAATTGTCCTCATTTGAAGCTATAACGTGCTACTTTGACACGCAATATCCGAAATGCCTTGGAATCTTCAGGCAATTTTGCGTGCTCGAGATAATCGATGATCTTATTCCTCCAGTCCCAGACCAAATTAGTATTATTTACCTCATAATAGCTATCTGCATCCAGGACCAAGTGCATCAGTTGTACTACTATCCCAGAATCTGATCCCTTCATTTCCATCGACGAGCCGAGGTAATCCAATGCATTCGCTTCTCTATTTTCATCCCTCGGGATGTGTGTGATCAACCATTTCCCAAAATTGAGCCAGCAGAGCCTGGACCTTCACCACGTATTGTTGCATGCTCTCTTCTTTGGTTTCGAAGATCCTATAGACCTGATTTACAACCAGTTGTGAGTCGCACTTGATTTCTATGATCTCGAAATCTAGTCCCAGGCCAGTTCGAGTCTTGTAACCAAAGCCTCATACTCTTCTTCATTGTTAGTTAAAGGGACCATTCAGATGGCTTGCCTTAGGTTTTCTTCCAAAGGCGTGGTTAATACTATGCGAAGCCCGAACCCTTTTACGTTGGAGGCTCCATCCGTGAATAAGGTCCAAACTCTCGATGTCAACTCTGACACCATGACTGCCTCTTTGGTTACTAAAGGCAGCAATCCCGAACTAAAATCAGCCACAAAGTCAGCCAAGACTTGTAACTTAATTGCAGTCCTTATTTATATTCTATGTCGAATTTACTCATTTCGATGGTCCATTTGGATAGCCTATCCGAAAATTCAGGTTTGTGAAGGATATTCCGTAGGGGAAATATTGCCACCACAACTATCAAGTAATATTAAAAGTATGGTCTCAACTTCCGAGCGGTGACTACGAGAGCTAAGAACAGCTTCTCCAAGAGCTAAAATTTTATTAATGTAATAAATAGGAGATTGCATACCTGCATCCTCTCGGACCAAAACTGCACTTACCTCTACTTCCGAGACTACAAGGTAGACCAATAATGTTTCACCTTCCTTTGGTTTCGAAATTAATCGAGGGCTTGACAAGTATCTTTTTAAATCTCTCAAAGCCTGCTAGCATTTCGGAGTCCATTCGAAGTTGTTTTTCTTTTTGAGTAGTGCAAAGAAACGGTGGCATTTTTTTGATGACCAACAAATGAATCTGCTCAAAACAGCCAATCTCCCCATGAGCCTTTGGACTTCTTTCAAGCTTGACAGTTGGTCCTGGATGTCTTCGATGGTCTTAATCTTTTTGGGGTTTACCTCAATCCCCCTTTGTGACATTAGAAATCCTAGGAACTTACCGGAGCTGACCCCAAACGTGCACTTCTCGGGGTTAAGCTTTACGTTATGCTTCCTTAGGATGTCAAAAGTTTCTTGCAGATGCTTAAGGTGATCACCTGCATTTAAAGACTAAACGAGCATATCGTCTATATAAACTTCCATAGTTTTCCTTATTTGTTTTTCAAACATCTTATTTACAAGAAGCTGATAAGTGGCTCCGACATTCTTTATCCCGAAGGGCATCACATTATAGCAATATGTGTCGAAGTTTGTTATGAATGAGGTCTTTTACTGATCCTACGGGTTCATCTTAATTTGGTTGTACCCAGAGTAAGCATCAAGGAAACTCATTAATTTGTGCTCGGTCGTCGCGTCTATTATTTGATTGATGTTTTGCAGTTGGAACGAATCTTGTGGGCACACCTTATTCAAGTCCTTATAATCTACACACATGAGAAATTTATTGTTCTTTTTAGGAAATACCACTACATTAGCTAGCCAATCCGGATACTTTACCTCTCGGATCCAACCGATATCAAGTAGGCGAGTTCCTCTTCTTTGATGAATTTATTCATGTCCTCCATAATTGGGCGCTTCTTTTCTCTTACTGGAGGGACGTTAGGATCCAAGCTTAGCTTGTGCATGGTCACTTCCATTTGGATTCATGTCATATCCTTATGCGACCATGCAAACAACAGGCATTATACTTAAGAAATTCAACAAATCCAGACCTGAGATTGGGGTACAGTCCTGTCCCCAAGTGGAATTTCCTCTCTAGGAATTTTTCAAACAATGCAACTTGCTCAAGCTCTTCCGCTGTGGATTTTGTTGCATCCGTCTCTTCTGGCACCTGGATGTATCTTGGCACTTGATGAGATTCTGATGCTTCTTCCCCCTAGTTAGTTTCACTTGATTCGGGAGTAGGCGTTGATTATTGTCATTTCTATGTTCCATGCTCCTTTCCTTTGCTACTGGAGACAGAAATAACATTCATCTCCCTTGTCGCCGGTTTATCACACCTTATCTGTTTGATTCTTTTGGGCGTTGGGAATTTCAACAATTTATGATTTGTTGATGGTACTGCTCTCATCTCGTGCAACCAAGATCTTCCTAGAATAATATTTTATTTCATATCACCATTTACCACTTCAAAAAGAGTCATCTTCATCACTCTTTCGACATTTATGGGCAGCAAAATCTTTCCTCGGGTTATTACGCTCGTGCGTTTGAACCCGACAAGGAGTTTTGTCAGAATGATGCTTCCGGTGAGTTTGGCTTGCCCCAATACCCTCCATTGTATAATATTGGCCGAGCTTCATGGATCCACTAGAACCCGTTTGAATTTTAATTCTAGAACATTTAAAAAAATTACCAATGCATCATTTTGTGGTAGCAACAATCCTCTGCATCCTTCTTCGTGAAAGTGATGTCGGCATCGGCAACTTCCAGGAGTCTCTTGCTATGGGTTATTGATACCTTTGTCTTCTTGGCTACCGAGAAGGTAACTCCATTTATCTCGTTCCCCCAGAAAATCTTGTTAATTGTCTGATGCGGGGTATCTTCTCCTACTTTCAAAGGTTCTGCGTTATCCCTATTGCGATTGTAGTTATTCTTGGCCTGGTCACATAAGAATTCTCTCAGATGTCCGTTCTTTAGTAGAGTCGCCACTTCTTCCCGTAGATATTGGCACTCTCCAATCCAGTGGCCATTCATCACGTGATACTCACACCACAAGTTGGGATCCCTCTAGCTGGGATCAGACGTCATCAGCTTCGGGAATCGTACTTCTTTGATGTTTCTAATAGCTGATACCAACTCTACTGTACTGACATTGAAATTCTATTCTAATAGCCTTGGATAGGAAGGATCTCGCGTACCTAACATTTTTTTGTCATGTAATGATCTGTTGTTCAAACTGCGATCAGTTCTTCTATCGGTAGCGAAACTATCTACCGATCGAAAACCCCTACCGCGTCCTTCGTCCCATTCGTAGGGCAAAAACTGACTCCTCGAAGGCCGTTTATCTATGTCAAAATCATCTTTTAACTTTTCCCTATTCTTCTTACTGACGCCGGGAAGCCAACTTGATCATCTTCAATCCTTATCTTAGATTCGTACTAGTTACAAATATTACACCTTGTGTATCCCAAGGTGACGTATAATGAATATGAGACTTGTTAATCATGATTTAAATTATTTTAAAATCATAATATGACTATATATGATGTTTTGGATAGAAAATATAAAATTTGGGAAAAATCGGAATTAAGTTGCGGAAAAACTGATTAAGAATTTGCCTTGTAATGGAGCTTTTTGATCAATAAATTTCCTGATTTATATGGGTCTTTTTGGGACATATTATATACCAAATTGAAGGTCTTGGAATGTAGTTTCCAACGCTCTTAACTGTTCGTTCATACAACATTCGAGTAAAAATATATAAGCATTGAAAGATGGGTCGATGCTAGGGTGCCAAGCTAGCACCTCTTTGACTTTTCAAAATTTGTTATATAGGTCTTACGTCATCTCTCTCTTCATTTTTACATAGAACCTGATTAGATAACATCCATAAAACCTGTCCTTGAGCTCTCTAATAGGGTTTCAAAGAATATTAACATCTCGGGTACAAAATCGAGAAGCGATAACATCTAAATGATCCTTACGACGTAAGTATCATTATACCGCCTCTCTTTTAATTTGTAGTTCGACTTTTGGAAGGTATTTCATAGTTAAAACGTCTAATTTCTGTATTTAAGTGTTTAAATTTCAAGGAAGGTTGATAAAACGGTTTCCTTATAGTTAGAACTCACAGGACGATAATCGAAAGCCGTGAGTTCGATTTATTTCGGTTTTAGTGGACTGCTTTGTAGTTCACTTGTGTTGACCTATTGTGCTATTGATTTATGGAGTTTGGAAGGATAAAAGGGAATGGAGAAGCGCCACGCGTTGTTGGGTAGTAGGTTGATAGCTCGTCGTTGCAGTTTCAGACTAATTCATAACTTGTTGATTGGGTGTGTTATGGTATATTTGGAGTTTTTGTTGTATTGAAGGTCTCAAATTGTAATTAGGTTGGTTTTGAGTTGTTGCTTGTGTTGTGTTTGTATCTCGCATATGGTAGGCTTGAGGGAGCAGTAAAATCAGGGGAAATGCTGCCGTTTTATTTTAGAATCGAGTTATAGTTTGAGATACGTGATATACTAGCGACATCTAAGTTGTGCATATATTACTTTGTTATAGGGTTGGGGCGCTAGTTGTCATAAGGTTGTTGTTGAGTTGCATTGACGACTTGAGGTATGTTAAGGCTATCCCTTCTTTTCTTTTGGCATGATCCATATGATACAACGAAGCGAACAAGCACACAACTTTCATAAATAATTCTATTCTTAGAATTACTAGGGTTGCCTATGTTCTTGATTCCCCATATGTCCTACTATCATATCGTCTGTTCATGGGTCTCATGACATTCTGACAGATCTTATTGACTTACTTCATTATGCATTGCATCCATTTATACATGTATATTGACCCATGACTAGATGATATTATATACACGTATAGTATATGTATATGGGGTATGGGCAAAGGTTATATACGCACCACCACATGATCAGCTGGTATACGTATATGATTTCGCCCACAGAGGCTAAGAAGATATGATGGGATGCTCTCAGAGGTTTGATGATGTTATGTTCATATATACCTATGCATGAATCACATTTATATGCATTTGCATGACATTATAAATATTTCATGATTCATAGAGCTATTCAGACTTACAAGTTGAGTCCTTTACTCCATGTTTCTTTCATGTTTGTTATATACTAATTTTTATGCTTTACATACTTGATACACTATTCATATTGATGCCCCTATTGCCTTGGTGCCTGCGTTTTATGCTTGCAGGTGCAGGTAGATAGGCTGACGGTCCCCCATCCTAGGATCCTTGCTCTGCGAGACTTCGTGTGCTCCATTTGATCCGGAGCTGCTATTGAGTTTTGGCACGATACTTTTGTAAGCACATAGGTATGACGGGGCCCAGTCCCGTCCTTTATACAATTTTACACTCTATTAGAGGTCGGTAGACAATCATGTATAGTCGGATAGTATGCAGCCTTGTCGGCTCGCCTTACCGTATACGTATTTTTTTGGCATGCCTTCCCACATATGTTGTTCATAAGTATTAGTAGTTTATTTCCAAATGTTATGCATGATATACAATTATTTCATGTTTATATCTTAGATGTATGTTTAGGGGTGTTCGATAAATAGAACTCGAGAATTCGTCACGACCTATCGGTTTGGGTCGTGACAAAAGTGGTATCAGAGTAGCTCCATCCTAGGGTTGTCTACAGTCTGTGTCTAGCAAAGTGTTGTTTAAGAGTGTGTTGTGCACCACACATATAACAGGAGGCTGCAGGGCATATAGGATGTTATCCTCCCATCTTATCTTAGATCGTGCGATATGAGGATTCATTTTTCTAACGATATGTTATGTTTTTAGTGATGCACAAGAAGGCTACAGCCACCTAGAAGGACAAGTCCATGGTTGATGAGACTACAAGTCGAGCGCCACAAGTTACTAGGGGTCGGGGAGAGTCGCATAGTGAGACTCCATCTCAGACTTCATGTCACGACCCAAACATATGGGCATGACGAGTGCCGAGTCCTACTTGTCGAACACCCCTAAGCATGTGTCTAAGATATAAACATGAATTAAGGGTAGGTAATGAATAAAATCTGTCAATAAACTACTGAATCACATGAATAACATACGCGAGGAAAATATTTCCAAAAGACATGTATACATATACATGCGGAGTACGATAGGGTGAACCGACAGGCTGCTATAGACAACTATATATCCAAAATTAAAAGTCGACAAGGCCACATATAGTTCAACTATACATGACTGTCTACAGACCTCTAATAGAGTGTACAACTGTATAAAGGACGGTACTAGGCCCCGTCATAGCCTTGTATGTATACAAGGATATCGTACCAAAACCCAAAAGCAACTTTAGACCAAATAGAGCACATCAAGTCTCGCTGAGCAAGAATCGTAAGAAGGGGTTCGTCAGCCTGTTTACTTGCACCTACGGGCATGAAACACATGCCCAAGCAATAGGGGCGTCAGTACGAATAATGTACTGAGTATGTAAGGCATGGACAGTAGTATGTAAAAGATGTAAAAGAATCATGAAGTGAAGGACTCAACTTGTGAATCATGAAACATTTATAATGTCATGCATATGCGTATAAATATCATATCATGTATAGGTATATGTGTGATATAACCTCATCAAGCCTCTGAGGGCATCCCATCATATCATCTCGGCCTCTGTGGGAGAAATCATTAACGTATACCAACTGATCAGGTGGTAGTGCTTATATAACGACGTAACCTTTTCCCATATCTCATATATATAATATACGCATATTTAACGTCATCTGGTCATGGGCCAATGTACATGTATAAATGAATGAAATGCATAAGAAGTAAGTTAATAAGATTTCTCGGAATATCATAAGATCAATATGCCTTCGGATAAACTTTATCAACTACATGTTTTTCTGAGTCCCATGAACAAAAGATATAATAATAAGACATATGCGAATTCAAAAACATAGGCACCCTTAGTGCTTCTATGAATAGAGACATTTATGAAAGTTGTGTGTTTGCTCGTTTTATTTGTATCATATTGATCATGCCAAGAGAAAAGAAGAGATAACCTTAACATACTTGAGCCGATTCTCTTGATAATCCCTCTATCTCGTCAATTGCAACAAAACACATAATAGCAGATCGAAGTAGGGAAAAATTCGTATGATATTCTCGAGAAAGATTGCATCGTACTCCCTTAGAATCGCAATTTCACGCTGCTATAGTATTATGTAGTTTCATATGAATTGTTTTGAGGCTCCACCCGTTACTTAGCAAACATAATATCACACTTTAATGAGGTAGGAAGATATCTTATCATTGTGGGTTATGGGCCCCACTTGATAAGGATTAAGTTTGCCCAAAATCCCCATATGCCACCTAGTTACATAACTAAGAGTCGCCATTTGGCTTGATTAAGAACCCCATATTTGCTACCACACTAGGAGGTCCATTAAGCTTTATCCACAAATTCTAATTACTTTGTTAATCTATGCTAAAAATCAATAATTAACCAATTATCCACATAAGTAAGAATTATCTCAAATTACATAAAATACTAGTCACTTTTAACATTCTTTATATACCTTACTATCATGGTCATGTGGTACCTTATATGGAAGTATTCCATAAATACTGGGTATTATAGCTTGGACCATATTTTATCCCACGTTGACAATCTTCAACGGAACTCATTTTCTTTGATTTATTTACCCTCTAACCTTTACAGCACTTACTTATCACCTGTTATAAATAGCATAAATGCTTATAACCTAAAAAATAATTTCATTCCCGAGCCTACGTCGATTAACTTACGACGAAACTTTAATGTATGAAAATGCATAATGTAACCCCCCCCCCCGAAATATTAGTCCTCGAATGTTTATCTCCTCGAGATCTATATAAGCTTTGGTAGAGTCTCCTTTGTAAAAGTACTGTTACCAACCCTTCCTATAGAAAACTAAATAATTCAATGCCACATAGGACCACAATCATCAATAATGGAAATGGCCTCACACGACCAATGACAATAACTAACACAAGAATCCATACACGCACCTTAAGGTTGTGATGTCTCAGTTGGATCCTCCTCTAGAAGAGGAAACAAGTGAGGATACCTAGACTTCATGTCTTCTTTAGCTTCCCAAGTCATTTCTTCCATACTATTGTTTCTCCAAAGTACTTTCACCGAAGCTACGTCTTTAGTCCTCAATCTTCGAACCTGTCTATCTAGTATAGCAATGATAGTTTCCTAATATGATAGCTGCTCTATGACCTGAACATCGTCAACTGACATGACTCTTGAAGGATATCTGATACATTTACAGAGCATAGACACATGAAGACTAGATGTACAGACTCCAAGTCAGAAGGAAAGTCTAACTCATATGCTACTTGGCCTACCTTGCGTATCATCTTATATGGTCTAATGTACCGAGGGCTAAGTTTTCCTTTCTTACCGAACCTTATAATGCCTTTCATCGGTGATACCTTTAAGAATACCCAATCGTCAACCTGAAACTCCAACTCTCATCTTCGATTATCCGCATAAGACTTCTGATGTCTTTGAGGTGCTAATAGCCTTTCCTATATAAGCTTAATCTCCTCGATTGCCTGTTGTACCAACTCTGGTCCTACTAACTTAGTTTCCCCAATATCGAACCATCCTATAGGCGACCTACACTCTGGTCCTATACTAGAATGATAGTTATTATTATACTCTAATTCAATAAGGGGAAGATGATCATCCCAACTACCCTTGAAGTCTATCACACAAACCTGCAACATATCCTCCAATGTCAGAATAGTACGCTCAGCCGGTCCGTCTGTCTGTGGATGAAATGTTGTACTAAGACTTGCCTAAGTCCCCAATCCTTTTCGGAAGGACCTCCAAAAGGTAGCTATAAATTGAGCACCTCTATCTGCGATAATAGATATAAGGACACCATGAAGTTGTACTATCTCCTTAATATAAAGCCTTGCATAATACTCTGTAGAATATGCAATCCTAACATGCAAAAAATGGGCTGATTTTGTAAGTCTATCAACAATCACCCATATAGAATCGAACTTACGCTGGGTACGAGGTAAGCCTACGATGAAATCTATATTAATACATCCCATTTCCAAGTCAGAATCTCTATAGCCTCCAATAATCCACTGGGTTTTTTATGCTCTATCTTAACCTGCTGATAGTTAGGGCATTGAGCAACAAACTCTGTTATATTCTTTTTCATTCTATTCCACCAATATATTTCCTTGATATCATGATACTTCTTTGTCGCTCCTGGGTGGACAGAATAATGAGAATCATAAGTCTCTTCCCTAACCTGCCGGTGCAGCCCTACTACATTAAGGACACATAATCGTCCTCGATACCTAAGGACTCCATCTCCTGTAATCTCAAATGGTGTCTCTCCTTCTAAGGGGTTGTATCCCGATAATAAGTTAAAAATGATCCTCGTACTGGTGTTCCTTCACTTCACTTACTGAAAAGGATGTTGTCATGCTCTGAATAGTAACTTCGGTATCACCTGAGTCCAGTAATCGAACTCCAAGACTAGCTAGCTGATCAATCTCATGGTCTATTCCACTCTTCTCTGGCTGTAAATATGACAGGCTAATCATAGATCTACGGCTGAGGGCGTCGGCTACTACAGTCGCCTTCCTCGGATGGTATAAAATAAAAACGTCATAGTCATTTAGTAGCTCCAACCATCTCCTCTGATGCAAATTTAATTCATTTTGCTTGAATATATACTAAAAGCTCTTATGATTCATATAGATATCAACATGAATACCATAAAATAGTGCCTTCATATCTTTAGTGCAGGAATCACTGCGGTTAACTCTAAATCGTGGGTTGGGCAATTCTTCTCATGCTTTCTTAGTTGTCTAGAAGCATAACCTACAACGTTACCATGCTGCATCAGTACACAACCCAATCCAATTCCCGAAGCATCACAATAGATAGCATAACCATCGGTTCCCTCTGGGAGTGTTAGAACTGGTGCTGAAGTTAGTTTATCCTTCAATGCCTAGAAACTTCGTTCGCAAGCATCGGTCCACTGAAGTTTAGCTCCCTTCTAAGTCAACTTTGTCAGTGGAGCTGAAAGAGAAGAAAATCCCTTTGTAAATCTCTTGTAATAACCTGCCAAACTAAGAAAACTACGAACCTCCGTCGGTGTCGTAGGTCTAGTCCAAGTCTTTATTGCCTTAATCTTTTGTGTATCAACCCGGATATCACCTGAAATAATATGCCCAAGAAAAGTTACAAAATTCAACTTGAATTTAGATTTATATAATTTTGCATACAACTTCCCTTTTTGTAGAACTCTAAGCACAATACGCAAATGATCTCCATGCTCAGTCTCTGAACGAGAATAAACCAATATATCATCGATAAATACAATCACGAACAAATCTAAAAAGGGTCTGAACACATGGTTCATCAAATCCATGAATACTGCTAGGGCATTGGTCAAACCGAATGACATAACACGAAACTGAAAGTGCCCGTATCTGGTCCTGAATGTTGTCTTCGGAATATCTCTCCTTAACTCTTACCTTATGGTACCCGGACCTCAATTCTATCTTCGAGAAACACTTGGCACCTTGTAATTGATCAAATAAATCATCAATCCTCGGGAGTAGATACTTATTCTTGATCGTCACCTTATTCAACTGTCTATAATCAATACACATCTGCACGGAACCATCTTTCTTCCATACAAATAACATAGGTGCTCCCCACGTGATGTACTAGGTCTGATAAAGCATTTTCCAAGCAAGTCCCTTAGTTGTTCCTTCAACTCTCTCAACTCTGCAGGTGCCATTCTATAGGGAGGAATAGATATTGGCTGAGTATCTGGTAATATGTCAATAGCAAACTCAATTTCTCGCTCTGGCAAATGACCGGGAAGCTCATCGGGAAAAACATCTGGAAATTCATTAACCACATGGATAGATTGAATTGTTCGTGACTCTACTTTCACATCCTGTACTCGAACTAAGTGATAAATATATCCCTTTCTGATCATCTACCTTGCCTTGAGATAGGAAATAAATCTACCTCTCGGTGATGCCATATTAACCTTCCATTCCAAAATAGGCTCCCTTGGGAATTGGAATTAGACCATTTTTTATCTACAATCAACGTTGGCATAACAAGAAGCCAACCAATCCATACCCATTATAACATCAAATTCTACAATATCTAACTCAATTAGGTCCGCTACTATAGATCGACTATGAACTACTACTATACAATCTCTCTATACCCACCTAGCTGTCACTGGATCCCCTACAGGTGTGGACACCTCAAATGGTTTAACCAACTCAGGTTCTATTCCAAACTTACTAGCAACCAACCGAGTAACATATGATAAGGCGGAACCTTAGTCAATCAATGCATATACATCCTACGAGTAGACTGATAATATACCTGTAACAATATCAGGTGATGACTCCTGATCATGTCGACCTGCTAATGCATTAATACAGTTCTGAGGACCGCTCGAGCTAGATTCTCCACCTCTTCCACTACCACAACCGATTGGTGCTTGAGAACCTTTCCCTGGGGGCATGCTGATGATGACGAACTAGCTACAGATCCCACTGGCTAAACTATACTTGCACCACCTCTCATCAGATCATATCTCATAACGTGACCTAGATAAGCACAAGTATAACAAATACCCAACCCTGTAAGGCACTACCCGGCATGTTGCTTACCATAGTGAGCACATCGTGTCAAGGGAGGCCTTATCTGACTTGACTCCCCTATACTGAGAACTTAAGGCCCTAGAATTTTGACTAGGCCTTGCATATATGGAACGATCAAATCTTCTACCGGAAAAATGAGGGGTTGCGCTAGCCGATTGATAGGCTGGATACCTGAGGTATTGTTGTCTTTACCACATAGAAACTCACCAGAAGGACCCGATGATCTTGCTTTCTTACTGTGGCCCCTATCATGCTCATGATCAGCCCTCTACTTCCACTTAAACTCCTCTACACCTTGAGCGTATGCCTGAATACGAGAAATATCCATGCCTGGCTGAAGTGAGACCAACATGCAGTCATTAAGCAGGTGCGACTCCAACCCCATCACGAACCATTGAACCAATCCTCCATCTTAGATATAATAGTGGGGGCATACCTTGCTAACAAATCAAACTAAAGAATGTACTCCCAAACACTTATGTTACCCTACCGAAGGGTCAAGAATCTATCAACTCTGGCCCTTCTAAGCTCTGGTGGCAGATAATGATGAAAAAAAGCCTCTGTAAACTTCTGCCATACCGCTGAAGGGGCATCCTCACTTCTGGACAACTACCAAGACTCGTACCAATCTACTGCAACATCTTGAAGTCATTAGGAAGCTAGATCAACTAACTTAGTTGCAGTGGCCTTCATTACCCTCAAAGTCTTATGCATCCTATCAATAAATACCTAAGGGTCTTCATTTGGATCTACTCCAGTGAATATCGGAGGGTCCAAATTAACGAAATCACAAACCCTCGCACTGATGGACCTATCTGCATGACCAATACCTACCTCCTGTCGCCGAGCCTATTCAGCTACTAATCGAGTTAATAGCTAGATGGCATGTCTCATCTCCTAGCCCAGTCCATTTGGTTGAGGTGCTGGATGTACTGGAGCAGGCGATGGAGCTGGTGCCCTTGGAGCTCCTCTAAAGAGGGAGGGGTATGTAAAGTCTGAGATGGAATCTCACAATGAGACTCACCCTGAGCCCCAGTAACTCGTGGCGCTTGACTAGTAGTCTTATCAACCAGGGACTTGCCCTTCTGGGCGGCAGTAGCCTTCTTAGGCATCGCTGAAAACATAACACATTGTTAAGAAAATGAATTCTTATATCGCACAATGTAAGATAAGAAGGAAGTATAATATCATATATGTCCCGTAGCCTCCTGTTTATAAATGTGGTACACAACACACTCCCAAATAAGACTTTACTACATACAGTCTGTAGACAACCCTAGGACAGAACTGATCTGATATCACTTTTGTCACGACCCAAACCGATGGTCCATGACGAGTGCCTGAGTCCTACTTGTCGAACACCCCTAAGCATGCGTCTAAGATATAATCATGAATTAAGGGTAGGGCCTGAATAAAATCTGTCAATAAACCGCTAAATCAGGTGAATAACATACGTGAGGAAAACATGTCCAAAAGACGTATATATATATATACATGCAGAATACAGTAGGGTGAGCCGACAAGGCTGCTATAGACAACTATATATCCAAAATTAAAAGCCAGTAAAGCTATATATTGTCCAACTATACATGACTATCTACATACCTCTAATAGAGTGTACAACTATATAAAGGATGGGACTGGACCCCATCATAACCATATATATATACAAGGATATCGTACTAAAACCCAAAAGCAGCTCAGGACCAAATGGAGCACACCAAGTCTCGCTGAGAAAGGATCTTAAGAAGGGGGACTTTCGGCCTGTCTACCTGCACCTGTGAGAATGAAACGCATGCCTCAAGCAATAGGGGCATCAGTACAAATAATGTACCGAGTATGTAAGGCATGGAAAGTAGTATGTAAAAGACGTAAAAGTAGCATGAAGTAAATGACTCAACCTGTGAATCTGAATATCTTTGTGAATCATGAAACATTTATAATATCATGCATATGCATATAAATGTCATATCATGTATAGGTTATATGTGTGATATAACCTCATCAAGACTCTGAGGACATCACATCATATCATCTCGGCCTCTGTGGGTGAAATCATCAATGCATACCAACTGACCAGGTGGTGGTGCGTATGTAACGCCATAACCTTTTCCTATATCCCATATATATAATATACACATATATAACTCCATCTGGCAATGGGTCAATATAATGTATAAATGAATGAAATGCATAAGAAGTAAGTTAATAAGATTTCTCGGAATGTCATAAGATCAATATGTCTTCGGATAAACTTTATCAACTACGTGTATTTCTAAGACCCATGAACAGAAGATATAATAATAAGACACATGTGAATTCAAGAACATAGGCACCCCTAGTGCTTCTATCAATAGAGACATTTATGAAAGTTGTGTGTTTGCTTATTTCATTTGTATCGTATGGATCATGCCAAGAGAAAAGAAAGGATAAGCTTAACATACCTGAGCTGATTCTATTGACAATCCCTTTAACACACGTCAATTGCAACAAAACACATAACGGCGGATCGAAGTAGGGAAAAATCCATATGATATTCTTGAGAAAGATTGCATCATACTCCCTTAGAATCGCAATTTCATGCTACTATAATATTATACAGTTTCATATGTATTGTTTTGAGGCTCCATCCATTACTTAGCAAACATAATATCACACTTTAATGAGGTAGGAAGATATCTTATCATTGTGGGTTAGGGCCCCCACTTGATAAGGATTAATTTTGTCCAAAATCCCCTAAATATGACACCTAGTTACATAAACTAAGAGTCACTGTTTGGCTTGATTAAGAACCCCATTTGCTGCCATATTTGGAGGTTCATTAAGCTTTATCCACAAATTCCAATTACATTATTAATCTCTCACTAAAAATCAATAATTAACCAATTATTCACATAATTAAGAATTATCTCAATTTACTTAAAATACTAATCACTTTTAACATACTTTATATACCTTACTATCATGGTCATGTGGTACCTTGTATGGCACTAGTCCATAAATATTGGTATTATAGCTTGGATCGTATTTTATCCTAAATTGACAACCTTCAATGAAACTCATTTTCTTTGATTTGTGTACCCTCTAACCTTCACGGCACTTACTTATCACCTGTTATAAATAGATAAATGCTTATAACCTCAAAAATAATCTCATTCCCGAGCCTACGTCGACTAACTTACGACAAACTTTAACGTACGAAAACACGAAATGTAACACTTTACATACCTTGACCTCTACAGAAGAGATCCAAGGAGCACCAGCTCCAGCAACTGCTCCAGTACCCCCAGCTCCTCAACCAGATGCACCGGGTCAGGAGATGAGAGATGTTATTCAGCTATTGGCTCTATTAGTAGCCGCACAGGCTCGGCGCCAGATGGTAGGTATTGGTCATGTAGATAGGGATATCAATGCGGGGGTTCATGATTTCATTAATTTGGAGCCTCTGATATTCATTGGAGAAGATCCAAATGAGTACCCTCAGGTATTTATTGATAAGATGCAGAGGACTTTGAGGGTAATGAATGCCACTGCGATTGAGTCAGTTGAGCTATCTTCCTACAGACATCGGGATGTTGCAATTAATTGGTACGAGTCTTGGGAGTTGTCCAGAGGTGAGGATGCCCTTCCAGTAGTATGGCAGGAGTTACAAAGGCTTTTCTTTATCATTATTTTCCACTAGAGCTTAGATATGCCAGAATTGATAGGTTCTTGACCCTTCGACAGGGTAATATAAGTGTTCGGGAGTACAACCTTCAGTTTGATTCTTTGGCTAGGTATGCTCCCACAATTGTAGCTAAGATGAAGGATCTGGTTCACCAGTTCGTGATGGGGTTGGAGTCGCACCTTCTTAATGACTGTATGTCAGTCTCACTTCATCTAGGCATTGATATTTCTTTTTTTCAGGAATGCACTCAGGGTGTAGAGGAGCGTAAGTAGAAGTAGAGGGCCGATCGTAAGCATGATAGGGGCAATAGTAAGAGAGCGAGATATTCAGGTCCTTCTAGTGAGTTTCGAGGTGGTCAGAGATAGTAGTACCCGAGGTATCTGGCCTAGCCATTGCCTAGTACACCCTTTCAGTTTTTCAGCAGGAAATTTGATCATTCCACCTATCCAGGGCCTAGTCAGAGTTATAGGGCCTCTAGTTTTTAGTATAGGGGTGAGTCAAGTCAGATGAGGCCACCCTTGCCATGATGTGCTCAGTGTGGTAAGTAGCATGCCAGGCAATGCCTCGTGGGGTTGGGTGTTTGTTATACTTGTGGTTATCCAGGCCAGGTTATGAGAGATTATCCAACGAGAGATGGTGCATGTATAGTTCAGCCAGCGGGATCTGTAGTTGGTTAGTCATCATTAATATGCCACCTTGTTCAAGGTTCACAGGCACCATCTAGTCATGGTAGAGGCAGAAGTGGAACATCTATCTCGAGCGGTCCTCAGAACTGCGTTTATGTATTAGCGGGTCGACATGATCATGAGTTGTCACCTGATATTGTTACATGTATATTATAAGTCTCCTCATATGATGTATATGGATTGAGATACAGGTTCCAACTTATTGTATGCCACTCCATTGGTTGCTAGCAAGTTTGGGTTAGAACCTGAGTTGATAAAACCTTTTGAGGTGTCTACACCTGTTGGGGATCTAGATATGTATATAGAGATTGTATAGTATTAGTTCATAGTCGTTCTATAGTAGCAGACCTAATTGAGCTAGATATGGTAGAATTTGATACTATAATGGGAATGGATTGGTTGGCTTCTTATTATGCTAACGGTTATTGTAGATCAAAGATGGTTCGGTTCTAGTTTCTAGGGGAGCTAGTTCTAGAGTGGAAAGGTAATACTGCATCGCCGAGAGGTAGGTTTATTTCTTATCTTAAGGCAAGGAAGATTATCAGAAAGGGCTATATTTATCACTTAGTTCGTGTACAGGATGGGAAAACAGATTCACCGACCCTTTAGTCTATCCCGGTGGTTAATGAGTTTCCCAATGTTTTTCCCGATGAGCTTTCAGGCCTTCCGCCGGAGCGGAAGTTTGGGTTTGCTATTGACATATTGCCAGATACTTAGCTGATATTTATTCCTCCTTATAGAATGGCACCTGTAGAGCTAAGGGAATTGAAAGAACAACTGAGGGATTTGCTTGAAAAAGCATTATCAGAGCCAAAACATCATCGTGGGGAGCACCTGTATTATTTGTGAGAAAGAAATATGGTTCCTTGCGGATGTGTATTGATTACAGACAGTTGAATAAGGCGACGATCAAGAATAAGTACCCGCTCCCAAGGATTGATGATTTATTTGATCAATTAAAGGGTAACAGGTGTTTCTCGAAGATAGACTTGAGGTCGGGGTACCATCAAGTAAGGGTTAGAGAGAGATATTCCGAAGACAGCATTCAGGACCAGATACGGATACTTTGAGTTTCGTGTTATATCGTTCGGTTTGACCAATGCCCCATCAGTATTCATGGACTTAATGAACTGTATGTTCAGACTGTTTATAGATCTGTTTGTGATTGTATTTATCAATTATATTTTAGTTTATTATCATTCAGTGGCTGAGCATGCAGATCATTTGCGTACTATGCTTAATGTTCTACAAGAAAGGAAGTTGTACGCAAAATTCTCTAAATGTGAATTGTGGTTGAATTATGTAGCTTTCCTTGGACATATTATTTTAGATGAGGGTATCCGTCTTGATACACAGAAGATTAAGGTAGTGGAAACCTAGCCAAGACCCACGATACCGACGGAGGTTCGTAGCTTCCTGGGTTTGGCAGGTTAGTACAGGAGATTTGTAGAGGGATTTTCTTCTCTTTCAGCACCATTGACAAAGTTGACTTAGAAGGCAACTAGGTTTTAGTGGACTGATGCTTGTGAGCGGAATTTTCAGACATTGAAGGATAGATTGACTTCAGCAGTGATGCTAACACTCCCAGAGGGTACCGATGGTTATGCTATCTCTTCTGACTCTTTGGGCATTGGATTGGGTTGTGTACTGAAGCAGCATGGTAAGGTTGTAGCTTATGCTTCTAGACAACTAAGAAAGCACAAGAAGAATTACCCGACCCACGATTTAGAGTTAGCTCCGATGATTCATGCACTAAAGATGTGGAGGCACTATTTATATGGTATTCATGTTGATATCTATATGGATCATAAGAGCCTTCAGTATGTCTTCAAGCAAAAGGAATTGAATTTATGCCAGAAGTGATGGTTGGAGCTACTGAAAGACTATGATGTTGATATTTATACCATCCAAGGAAGGCGAATATAGTAGACGATGCCCTCGGCCGTAGATCTATGGGTAGCCTATCATATTTACATCCAGAGAAGAGTGATATAGCCCGTGAAATTCATCAACTAGCTAATCTTGGAGTTCGACTACTAGATCCAGGTGATACCAGAGTTACTATTCAAGATACGACAACATCCTCTTTAGCAACTGAAGTGAAGGAACGCCAATATGAGGATCTTGTGCTAGCTCATTATTAAGATACAACCCCTCAAAAGGAGAAGACATCATTTGAGATTATATGAGATGGAGTCCTCAGATATCGAGGTCGATTATGTGTTCCTAATGTGGCAGGGTTGTGCCAGCAGGTTATGGAAGAAACTCACTATTCTCGTTATTCTGTTCATTCAGGAGTGACGAAGATGTATCATGATATTAGGGAAGTATACTGGTAGGGCGAAATGAAGAAGGATATAGCATAGTTTATTTCTCAGTGCCCTAATTGTCAGCAAGTTAAGATTGAGCATCAGAAACCCCCTGAATTATTGCAAGCTATAGAGATTCCGACTTGGAAATGGGAAGTAATTAATATGGATTTCATCATAGGCATACCTTATACCCAGCGTAAGTTCGATTATATATGGGTGATTGTTGATAGACTTACAAAATCAACCCATTTTCTGCCTGTCAAGACTACGTATTCAGTAGAGGATTATGCAAGGCTTTACATTAAGGAAATGGTAGGACTTCATTGTGTCCCTGTATCTATTATCTCAGATAGAGGTGCTCAGTTTACAGCTAATTTATGGAGGTCCTTCCAAAAAGGATTGGGGACTCAAGTAAGGCTTAGTACATCATTTTATCCCCAGACAGACGGTCAAACTGAGCGTACTATTCAGACACTGGAGGATATGCTATGGGTTTGTGTGATAGACATCAAGGGTAGCTAGGATGATCAACTTCCTCTTATTAAGTTTGCATATAATAATAGCTATCATTCCAGCATTTAGATGGCTCCATACGAAGCTTTTTATAGACAAAAGTGTAGGTCACCTATCGGATGGTTCGAGGTTGGGGAGACTAAGTTCGTATGACCAGAGTTAATATAATAGGCAGTTGAGAAGTTTAAGCTTATACGAGAAAGGCTATTAGCAACTCAGAGTCGTCAGAAGTCCTATGCAGATAATCGATGACGAGACTTGGAGTTTCAGGTAGATGACTAGGAATTCCTAAAGGTATCACTGATGAAAGGCATTATAAGATTCGGTAAGAAAGGAAAGCTTATCCCTCGGTACATTGGACCTTATAAGATCATACACAGAGTAGGCCAGGTAGCATACGAGTTAGACTTGCCTTCCAACTTGGAGTTAGTACATCTATATTTTTATGTGTCAATGCTCCATAAGTGTATCAGAGATCCTTCTAGAGTCATTCCAGTTGACGATGTTCAGGTTATAGAGAAGCTATCATATGAGGAAGCTCTCATTTCTATACTAGATAGATAGATTCAGAGATTGAGAACTAAGGACGTAACTTCGGTTAAAGTACTTTAGAGGAACAATAATGTGGAGGAGATTACTTGGGAAGCTGAAGAAGACATGAAGTTTAGGTATCCTCACTTGTTTCTGCCTACGAAGTAGGACCGAATTGAGACATCATAGCCTTTAGGTACGTATACGGTACTTGATTCTTATGTTAGTTATTGTCATTGGTCGTGTGAGACCATTGGTATTATTGATGATTTTGGCCCTGTGTGGCTTTGTATTGTTGGGGTTTTTGTCTGACAGGTTGGTAGTGGTAGCATTACATAGGAGACTTTACCAAAATTTCTATAGATCTTTGGGAGTTTAACATTTAAGGACGAATGTTTCTAAGAGGGGAAAATTGTTACACCCTGTGTGTCCCAAGGTGACGTATAATGAATATGATTCTTGTTAATCATGATTTAAATGAGGTTAAAGTCACAATATGACTATATATGATGTTTTGATAGAAAATATAAAGTTTGGGAAAAATCGGATTTAAGTTGCGAAAAAAACTGACTAAGAATTTGCCTTGTGATGAGGCTTTTTGAGCAATAAATTTTGTGTGCTAATTATGGGGTCTTTTTGGGACAAATTATATACCAAATTGAAGGTCTTGAAATTTAGTTTCCAACACTCTTAACCATTCGTTCATACGATATCTGGACAAAACTATGTATGCGTCGGAAGATGGGCCAATGCTAGGGTGTCAAGCTAGAACCTCTTTGACTTTTCAAAAGTTGATATATAGGTCTTAAGTCATCTTTTTCTTTCTTTTTACATAGAACCCGACCAGAGAACACCGATAAAACCTATCCTTGAGCTATCTAATAGGGTTTCAAAGAATATTAACATCCCGGTATGAAATCGAGAAGCGATAACATCCGAATGATCCCTACGACGTAAGTATCATTATACCACCTCTCTTTTTATTTGTATTTCGAGTTTTGGAAGGTACTTAATAGTTAAGAAAACGTCTAATTTCTGCATATAAGTATTTAAATATCAAGGACGGTTGATAAATTAGTTTCCTAATAGTTAGAACTAATGGGACAGTGATCGGAAGCCGTGAGTTCGATTTATTCTACTTTTAGTGGACTGTTTTGTAGTCCACTCGTGTTGGCCTACTGCATTGCTAATTTATGGAGTTTGGAACAATAAAAGGGCAATTAGAAGCACCACATGTTGTAGGGTAGTAGGTTGGTCGCTCGTCGTTGCAGTTTCAGGCTAATTGATAACTTGTTGAATGGGTGTGTTATGGTATTTTTGGGGTTTTATTGTATTAAAGGTCCCAAATTGTAATTAGGTTAATTTTGAGTTGCTGATTGTATTGTGTTTGTATCTCGCCTATAGTAGGCTTGAGAGAGCAGTAAAATCAGGGGAAATGCTACCGTTTTATTTTAGAATCGAGTTATAATTTGAGATACAAGATATACTAGCTCCATCTAAGTTGTACATATGTTACTTTGTTATATGGTTGGGGCGCTAGTTGTCATAAGCTTATTATTGAGTTGCGTTGATGACTTGAGGTATGTTAAGGCTATCCTTTTTTCCTTTTGACATGATCCATATGATACAACGAAATGAGCAAGCACACAACTTTCATAAATGATTCTATTCTTAGAAGTACTAGGGTTGTCTATGTTCTTGATTCCCCATATGTCCTACTATCATATCGTCTATTCATGGGCCTCATGACATTACAAGAGATCTTATTGACTTACTTAATTATGCATTTCATCCATTTATACATGTATATTGACCCATGACTAGATGACATCTATGAATATGTATATGGGGTATGGGCAAAGGTTATGGCGTTATATACGCACCACCATATGATCAGCTGGTATATGTCTATGATTTTGCCTACAGAGGCTGAGAAGATATGATGGGATGCCCTCAGAGGCTTGATGATGTTATATACACATATACCTATGTATGATATGACATTTATATACATATGCATGACATTATAAATGTTTCATGATTCCCAGAGTTATTCAGACTTATAGGTTGAGTCCTTTACTCCATGTTTCTTTTATATCTGTTATATACTAATTTTTATGACTTACATACTCGGTACATTATTCGTACTGACACCCCTATTGCCTGGGAGCCCGTGTTTCATGCCGCAGGTGCAGGTAGATAGGCTGACGGTCCCCCATCTTAGGATCATTGCTTAGCGAGACTTGATGTGCTCCATTTGATCCGGAGCTGCTATTGAGTTTTGGTACGATACTTTTGTATGCATATAGGTATATGATGGGGCCTAGTCCCGTTCTTTATGCAGTTGTACACTCTATTAGAGGTTTGTAGACAATCATGTATTATCGGAAAGTATGCGACCTTGTCGGCTCGCCCTACCATATACGTATATATGTATTTTGGGCATGTCTTCCCATGTATGTTGTTCATAAGTATCAATAGTTTATTTCCAGATGTTATGCATGGCCTACACTTATTTCATGTTTACATATTAGACGTAGTTTTGGGGTTTTCAATAGGTATAACTCGGACACTCGTCACGGCCCATCAATTTGGGTCGTGACAGTAAACATTCACCCAAGTCATCTCTTTGAATTAAAGCAGGCTTTCCTTCAAATTTCGGGAAGCATCTAAACTTCTCGAATTCAAACCCTTGGTTAATTCTTCAGCTACCCATTCGTCCGGAATAGCTGGAAGCAACATCCTTTCCTTTTGGAACCGGGTAACAAACTCCCGTAGCTACTCGGACTCTCCTGGTGCAATTCTGAATATGTCGGCCTTTCAGGCCTGCACACGAGCCTTAATAAAATAATCCGCAAACATCTCAAAGGAATCTATGGAATGCTCGGGTAACAGCGAATACCATGTCAAGGCTCCCCTCGTGAGAGTCTCTCCAAATTTCTTCAGCAAAACAGATTCAATCTTATGATGAGCTAAATCATTCCCCTTCATTGTCGTTGTATAGGTGCTAATATGCTCATTAGGGTCTGAAGTTCCATCATACTTTGGCACGCATTTTAAATTGCTTCCGGATTAATTCAAGTACCACGCTTGGTTTGTACGACAACTGAGTATAATTTATTGAGTCCAGACCTTTTAGCACCGATGGTGTGCTCGGGATTTGGTCCATGTAGGCATTCACCTCTCTCATAAACAGTAAGAGTTCATTCTTAAAGGGATCATTTTCGTTATTGGGGCCGGATTCGCTCCCCCCAGCTCCATCGGAACCAGCCCCGCTCTTCGGGGTGTTGTTTTGGATCCTCTGTATTGTTTGATTTGCGGGAGCGCAGGGAGGAACTTGACCTCGCCTATTTGCGTTATTGGAAGCCCCTGATAACGCTTTTTTCAACTCTGTCATAACCTGATCCTGCCGTATGAGGTGGCCTAGAATGATTGGTTGTTGCTCTTGTATGACCCTCACCACATCAACAACATGCTCCTCTTCTGCATCATTGGGAGTCGCCTCCTGAACACGTCATGGATACCGCCTGTCGTGGACCGGCGAGGCGTCGTTCCCCTCATTGGGGGTGTCACTGACTGAATCCTCATGATGAGGCTAGTCTCCTTGAACCTCAGGATTCTGCGTGTTGTTAACACTATTATCTGCCATCTTTTATGATTTCTTGCTTAGACAAATAATCAAAATATGTTAGTAAAAGAGA
The DNA here is from genome assembly GCF_000393655.2 of Nicotiana sylvestris. NCBI lineage: Eukaryota > Viridiplantae > Streptophyta > Magnoliopsida > Solanales > Solanaceae > Nicotiana > Nicotiana sylvestris. Next base: position 160,432,521 of record NC_091060.1, on the reverse strand, counting down.
CAAGGATCAATTTAATTACACGGGTGTCTAGGTCCTACGGTGTGCGCTAAACTGTTTACCCCTAAAACAGTACAATTAAATTTATACGTGGTTTTTAGATAAGTGAATTAATTCGATCCTGAAATAATAAAATAATTGAAGAAAAATGCAATACTTAGCCTTGAAGTGAAGATAAAATAGCAGAAATAGTGATTCCTGGAGCAAGGCTTCCCGGCACAACAACGATCAAATCAAGTAATAAGAAGATAAAAATATATAGAGCTTTGAATTGATTATAATATAAGTTTGCCAGGAAATTCGTGTCACTTACAATGATGATAGAGCTTACTATTTATAGTTGCACCTAGGGAACAAGGTCCTAGGATCAAGGCCCTCTTAAATGACAATTATGAGGGCTATTGAAGAATGTGTAACGGAAGGTAGTGAATGCCATATTCTCTATAACAGACCGTGCACTTAATGCTATAAAATATTCTTCATTGAATGTTACCGGCTGGTAGACATTTATTTTGTCTTTATGAATATCATTCTCTCCGGTAACAAATGAGATCGTTGCCTTCAATTTTGATTGTATTCTGTTTTCGGTTCCACGTGTCGCTTTCTCACATTATCATTTAATATGAACATATTTAACCTTTCATACAAGGCATTGGTTTATTTTGTAATAGTATTAACTGCAGTAATCATGAATTTGATCTCCATGGGTCATCCATGAATGAACCTTCTATTAGTTAGGTGTTATGAAGCTTCTGTTACTTGGGTGTTATCGATATATATCTTTCTCGACCCGAAAATAAATATGAATACTGGATTTGGTATATTCCTCGCGATGGAAAGATTAATAGCTTTGTTATATTATCTGCTCTTAGTATAAACTATTCCTATATTTGGAGTATTTGTGCTATTCGAAAGTGCTCCCTTCAATCACATCACATGAATGTTGGTTGCTATATCTTTAGAAACTGGTAAAATTAAAGTGGGGTGCTAGTGGCTAATCGAATGTTAGTTGCTATGTCTTTAGAAACTGATTTCGTAGCATTATCCACTCCTATTGTGAAGGGAACATAAAAATGATGCAGTGCTCTGAGGCATTGAGTGGAATAATTAGAAAGCACCATTTGAACAGCGTCATAAATTTGAATTCAGTAATTTCTTGAACACTATATATAACTCATTTGAATTCTCTCTTTTGTCTAATGACACTTCATGCACGAATTCTCATGAATACTCTCTAACGATTTGCTGAAATTAAATTTAAAAATATGCTTGCATAAAGATTAACAAATACATGAACCTAATTCGGGCTATCCTTTTCGGTGTAATCAAATTTATAAAATTAGTCAGGTCGTATGTTTTTTCTTCGAGAATTTGACTTGTTTCTTTTGCTGTTTGAAGATAAGTGGGGAACCCTTGGTAGAGGCTATATGTAACTAATCTATAATATACCCTAGCTGAGAATAATTTTAAGTATAGTATAACAATATTATACTCCAAAATTAGTGGCAAAGTCACACGCAACTGCTTTAGATCTTCTTCTGGGTAGGACGATCGTGGAAAGAATCAAAGAAAAGATCTCAAGAATGTAATAAAAAAGGGAGATGGGACGGCATATAAAAAGAATTGAAAAAAATTATTATAAAAGGTAGTGCAAGGTGGCAAATTTTTTGAGGGAGTAGGGAGTTTTTAATCAATGCTAATTCTTACCCCAAACTATTTTCTTTCTTAATAACTAAGACGGTATAAATAATTTTTATATTATTAGGTTACAAAATACCTGTTATAGCAACCGATGATAATTTGATAGTGTAAATTTTCTTTATACCATATGTAGATATTAGCTTTGAAAACATAAAACACAAAAAAAAAATTAAAATTTATCAAAAAAAAAACTATTCGGTAAATCAAATCAATTACTCAAAGAAAATTTGTATTTACCTGATCTTTTAATGATTCTTGATACTTTCGTGCAGGGAATGCATGCATGTCAAGATAATTTTTGAGTTAATCTATACTATATTAAAAGCACGAAGGTCCTTAGCGAAATGTCGTTCGTCTTTTTTACCCTTTAAAAATAAACTTTATATTAGACAAAATTGTAATTTGGTTATTATCCTAATATATAGGACTATTTTTTTATTATTAAATATATCCTTATTTGAATTATGATAGAAGTTCTAACATTAAGGACTCTAAGGTAGGTATTATTTGGGGAAAGAGAAGTAATATTACGTTTCAACAAAAATATGTTTCACATTCATTCTTCTTATATTGGGGAACTTATATAATTCTAATAAGATATACTACTAAAAGTAAGAGATTTGGTACCTAATTAATTATATTTTTTAATTATTAATATAGTTTTTAATTATAACACAAATTTGATAAAGAAAATAATATATTGTTCGAATAGGAAAAAAGTTCAAAAATAATTTATATATTCTATTATTTGCACGTGTACCTATATCAATAAATATATAATTTTTAATAAATATGTAAATATTATTAAATAATATAGCAGTTATTGAAAAAATGTTAAAAAAATATAAATTCCCAAAAATAATGAATATTAATCTCACTTAGCTAGCTCAGTAAAATTATTGATAGAGCTAGCTTAGTGAGATTAACATTCGATATTTTCAAGAATTTATAATTTTTAATATTTATTCAATAAGTCAAACACAATATTTAATAATATTTACGTAATTTTTAAAAATTAAATATTTACTGATATAGGTACACGCGCAAAGCGCGTACCCTAAGACTAGTAATTTAAAATAGGCAAATACGCTTGACTTCCTTTTGACTTCCACATATTGGTAGCGAAAGCAATATATTATGTCGAAAAATAAATAAAGATATTTATTATTGTGTTCTGTATATTTTGAGATGTAAGACTTTGAAATAAAATTTCGTTTCATAAAATCTTAGGTGATCTATTTCATCTCCTTTTACACCTCCAAGCACGATGGATTCTCACCTATAAACTCACACCTTGAAATTTATGTAGGAAATAACCAAATTATTTTAAATGGCGTTTTTCTAATTTTACTTTGAAGGTGCTACTTGCACCTTCTACAGACTGAATATAATCATTTCAAATTTGGAAATATACTTCTGGTTTTGCTAAAGTAAATATAAGATGGCTTGTGCCGGAAATTAGTGACATAGGAAAATAGAAGTGCTTCCCATACAAATAAATAGTTTCATGTGCTTAATCCAAGAAAAAGGAATTAAGTAAAAATATCTCATCTCTGATAGCTTAATTTCTTAGATGATATCCTTCATACAAATCAATAATGCATACCATGGGAGGCTTAAGAGAATCTGAGAGGCGCTAACAACAACAACATGCCCAATGAAATTTCATGTGGAATATAGGAAGAACAATGTATATGCAGACCTTTACCTTTATCTTATGAAAGTACATAGGTTATTTCCGGTAGACAAGATGAGAGCCATTAACAAAAGAGAAATTTGATAGGAAGTTTGGATGATAGTATAGTATCAATTGGATGATAGTATAATATCTTTAGGCTAGGAGAATAATATTTACATAGAAGGCTTGGAACATATAAATTACAACATGAAGGTCACCAGTACATGATATCACACACCCAAAAAAGATCCTTATTTTATAACATGATAATTATTTATACATAGTACGTATAACACACCTAAAAGATCCTTAATTTATTCCAAATATTACAAGGACCTTTGGTTTAAAAGAAAAAAAAGGAGATCATACGCACGTAGAAGCCTATGAGATCCTAAAACCCCATTTGGTAGCATATTGGACAAGCTCACTAATCTCATCTTCGTTAATATATCCATCACCATTTTTATCTGCATAACGAAGGGCTTTTCCTGCTTTCCAACGGCAGAAATGTAAACCCATCTCTTTAAAAGCTAACATGAGTTCTTGCTTGCTAAGTTTACCATCTCTATTCTTATCATATTTCTTCAGCATACCTTTCACTTGCTCTTCAGTTAGTGGTTGCCATAAATTTCTAGGAACAAACCAAGGCATTTTTTGTTGCTATATTATTTCTTTGTTTCAGTGGGATAAGTCGTGGATACATTTTCAACAAGGGGAGGGGTGCTGTGCTACTTATATACAACATAACTAAGATTCTAGGAATAGTCGAAATATCATAGGGAAATTACATAAGTTGTCATCCGAACTATGGCCCAAATCGCAATCTTTCTAAAGTGTGCCTAGTACACGTCTCCTTTGATCAGGTCTAAGCATGTGTAATACAAAGTGGACCAAGTGCGTGGACACTATTTCAAGACAATTTCTGTCTTTAATAAATGGTCAAAAACACATTCCAACGACCCTTTTTAAAAGATTAAAAGGGCCTTAACCCATTTCTATCTATACTAACCCGATTTTCATCTTCTTCTTCCTCCTTGAAAGCTGTAAATTGAAGAAAATTTTATCTTCTTGAAGCCAAAATTTATTCCTCTTCTTGAAGCTCGAAGCCAATATTACAATCTTCTTCTATTTCTTCCTTCTCTTTTTTGAAATAAGGATTAAATTTCTAGGGCTCAATTTTAAGGTTTGGGAAAATCCATAATCTAAGAAAATTTTGCTATTGTGGTGAAAAAGCTGTGGTGATACAGTCATGGAGTGTTGATAATCTGGGTCGTCGATTTTACGGATATCCATTTTATGAGGTAAATATCAATTGTACTTTTCTAATCGATTTTATATTCGGTAATAATTTTCTCTCTTCAATTTTTCAGAGGGACAGACGATCGGCGTGTAATTTCTTTATGTGGTTTGACCCCCCAACTCCAAAGCACTTGAAAATGGTGATTTTGGGGCTACTGAGGAAGAAGAGAGCAATTGATGCATTGTTGAAGGAAAATAGAAACCAAAGAAATTGGAGGAGATTGTGTGTGCTGATTTTAATTACAATTGTGCTGAAGTTGATTGTGTTAGGTAGTTCTAAAGATTGTTATATAATGTAAGAAAATGATCGAAGTATTTTGGTAGATTTTGTATCCCTTTGTTAGAAATGAATCAAATCTTTTGGCAATTGTTAATGTTGTTTTGTTTGAGTTTGTTGTTGTGTGAGTTGAACAATTTTTTTGCAATTGTTAATGTTGTTTCGTTTAACTTTGTTGTTGTGTGAGCTGATAGTGCAGTTAAAACACACCTCAAATTGTGACTGATAAAATACTGAAACACAGTCAAATAGTGGCTGATATACAACTCAAATGCTGAAATTTTCCAGAAATAACAACATACAAAAATGACAGCACAAATGCTTAACAACATACCAAAATAACAGCATTCATACAACACTAAAGACACATCTGCCCAGAAATTATCAAACAACACTAAAAATATATTTTATCATAGAGTAAAGGTGTTCATTATAGTCACCTAATAGCAGCAACCTGCCTTAACAAAAATGTATGCTGCCCAGTTTTACAGCATACCAAAATAACAGTAGGCTGCCTTAACAAAATAACAACACTAACAACAAACCTAAATAGCAGTTCCAAATTAACCTAACAACAGTTCCAAAATAAATTACAGTTCCAAAGGGAAATTACATCAATTCCAATATAAATTAACAGTGACAATAACAGAATTCAGTGGTTGTTCTTGGATAGCTGGGATGATGAACTTGCTTGACTTAAATTGGATTGAGATGCGGCAGTTCTGGAACGAGTTGCAGTAGTTCTTTCAAGTTGTCTTCTAGTAATGGCTGGTCTACCATTCCATTTTGCACCACTTCTTGGCTTGTATGCACACTCCAGAATATCTGCCGAGGACCTCTTTTCACCACCATGAGAGACCACTCTTGGCTTACCTCCACCAGACTGCCAAAAACAGAAAATATTCAGTAAAGTTGTTAAAGTAAACAAGATATAAAATAAACTTTGAACTACTTACAGAAAAACTTGTGAACCCACTGCTTGATTGAAATAGTCCAAACCCAGAACTTTCCCTACCACTACCAGTTCCTCTTCCTCTACCAGCAGCAGTAGGAGCAGAAGTAGTTGGAGTTCCTGTTCCTCTTGCTCTGCCTCTTCCTCTTCCTCCACATCTTTGGATATATGAAGCATTTGCTGGAGTAGAATCTGCAGGCCTTGCTTTCTTAGGGCAGCTCATCTTGTGTGTCCATATCCACCACAGTTTGAACATGTCATCTCCATACCCCTTCTTGAAAGCTTTCCAGAAGTAGGATGTTCAGTTTCTTCTCTTCTTCTCTTCTTCTCTTCTTCTTTGGTCTGCTAGGCATCTTTTTAATTTGTGGGGGTTCAATTGGTGGATTGGTAGATGTTGGTCATATCTGCATGTTTGACACAGGCTGGATGAATGTTGAATATACCTTCAGATAGGTGGATTTGTGGTACCAGTGAGATATGTAGTTAATTGGGTCAACGTTCTTGAAATGCATAGAAGCAATGGCATGAGCACAAGGGATACCCTTCAGCATCCATGACCTATATGTACAAGTTTGAGCTTGCATATTCACACAATGCTTCAGCACCACTCTTAATGAAGTATCCTCAACCTCATAGCCATATTCACCATTCCACTTGATTGTACACCTCATAGATTGGGCCATGTTATCCTTATACACCTTCATAGCAATTGGGGATATATCACATATCCATATATCTGCAAACTCCCTCAACTTTCCTATTCTCTCCATTATCTTCACTCTAATTTCCTCCAACATTGTGATAATTGTCTTGTGCCGAGCAGCAAGTATACAAGCATTAAATGTCTTGAACATATTGTTGTCAATTATATCACCTTTCCTGTCACAGTTGAAGTATGCTCTACACCAGGTTTCCTTGTTATACCTCAAGAGGCTCTCACATATCCCATTCCCAAGCATATTCAAACTGTCCAGGTGAAAATTCAGTTCTGCCACACATGATGCTCTAGCACACCTCCAGAATTTGTTTCTCCTCTCTAATCCTCTCCAATCTTTGGACCAGTTTGCTAATATATGTCTGGCACACCACATATGTTCACTTTCAGGCAACACTTCTGATACAACTTTAAGCAATCCCTTAAACATAAAAAGAATTGAATTAGTTTCCAACAAAAACAGAAATTAGAAAAAATAAATATTGACAGAAAACAGAAACAGAAGAATATATTCACCTTTTGCATATCAGATATGATAGTAAGATCCCTTCCATCTTGAAGCTCTAAGTCATGAGTCACACACTTCAGAAACCATGTCCCAGTGAAACTATTCTCAACCTCTACAATGGACCAAGTTATAGGAAACATCTAATTATTTCCATCCTTTGATACTGCTACAAGAAGTTGACCCTTACAAATGCCTTTTAGAAAACAACCATCAAGGCCAATTATCCTTCTGCAACCTTCGGACCATCCTTTTTTCATCGCATAGAAGCAAACATAAAATGAATTGAAGACAAGCTTGCCTTCACCTTGATCTTCTACCTTCACAACACAAGTTGTACCTGGATTTGTATGTAATAGAATATCTCTATAATCATAGAGTCTCTTGAACTCAGCATGCACATCACTTATTATCTCCTTTAGAATTTTTGTTCTAGCTCTATGCACAGTAGACCTACCAACATACATGTCCAGTTCATCCTTAATGAGTTTCTTTAGCTCCCAAACTTTCATATTTGGTTGACACACAATCTTATCCCTGTAATTCTTTGCTAGGTATCTAGAGTTGCAAAGCTTGTTTTTATTTGTTTTGTAATAATTGTGGATAGGACAATACCTTTTTACCTTAAAATTGTTTGATCTGCCATCTTTGCTTGCAGCCAAGATCCATGGACATTTTGGATGCATGCATCTTACCCTTACCCTACCAGGTTCATTAATATACTTTTCAATTTGAACTCCTTTCTGAATTGCATACTTACTAACATCAAACCTAAATTGTTCAACACTCTCAAAAATCAGCCTCAACTCCCAGGTTATTTTCTTGACAGTTGGATCAAATATCAGGACTTTCTTCCTCCTCTTGGCAGCCATTTTCTCCTTATGTTCTTCATCAAATTCATCTTCAGCATCTGAAGGAAAACTTTCAGCATCTGAAGACCTAAAGTAAGACTCATATGTCTCTACTAAGCCTGTGTACCTATCTTGCTTGCTACCAGTGCTTAATTCATCAAAAACAATATCAACTCCTGCATCACTTATGTTAATATCACCTCTATCTTTTGGCCTTTCACTCCTTTTCCTCCTATACTTCCTTAGTTCATCCCTACACTCTACAAATTCTTCATGAACATCAGATCCATAATCCTTATCATCAGGAACATGTAAATCTACTCCATCACTCTCATCACTATCACTATTATCAAAGTCTGAATCATTCTCATTGTCATCCTCACATTCACTATTATCAAAGTCTGATTCACTATCTACTCCACTCTCTTGTTCTACTGAAGGTGCATGGGCAGGAGCAGGTTCAGGAGAAGGAGAAGGAGAAGGGGTAGTTCATGAGTAAGGGCAGATTCAGATTCATATTCACTATCTTCCTCTTCTTCTAAGACAGTTGTGCTCCTAAAAGCTCCACTATTAGACCCACCAACCCCTTTACTAGATTCATTTATGTCAACAACACATAAAAGGGCAGCATGAGTCACATAAATATCTAAGGTATCCCCATCTTCCAATTCATTACAAATGTCTAAAATATCCTTGTCTGTGAGAATATTTACCAATTTATCTGTCCTATCCATTGGACAAATATATAACTCAGCCACATTTTGAAGTCATAGATCTTAGTGTAGTTCATCAGTTCAATAAGAGATAGTAAATCCACATCTACATCTAAAGTCAATGTTTGACTACCACCCACATAACGAGAAAAGTTACCAGGAACTAATACCCCATCATGGTACCACCTGAGGGTAATGATTTTAAAAGACATTATCTGCAAACAAATAAGGGACAAATAAATGGACTTTCCACATGCAACAATTGAAAATAAAGAACTACAAATGAAATATAAAAGTGGAGACAAAGACAAGAGCATATCACATTGTTCAAAGCAATGCTATTACAATAATCAGTTAAACCCTAACTTTACACACGGTTTGCAAACACAAGACAAATCTTTTTTATAAAAAAACTATCTGTAAAGGCAACAAGACGACAACTTCACAATGATATAGACAATGACAAAAGATTCCTCTTTTAAAAAGTCCGATAACCCTAAGCAAAATAGAAGAAATTTCAAAAAAACCCTAGGTTCAACCCACCCACTACTAAAATAAACGGGTAATGCAAGGAGAAGAAAATTACTAACCTATTAACCGCATAAATCCACCGGAAATCCACGATGAAAGCGTAGCTTGAGATGGTCGCCGGAATCGCCTTTACAGTAGCTCCTTCTAGATGTATCGATTTTTGAGTACTGACTTGGGTAAGTTTGGTTTTAACGCTTTTACCTTGTGGGTCGGGTACGGTCAGTTAGGGTCGGGTATGGTTAGTTATTATAAGGTAATGGGTTAAAATTATGTAAATTCAAACGCGTGACATACAGGGATGTCTTATTAACATGATCTGGTCAAAGGAGGTGGGTACTAGATACACTTTAGAAAGGTTTCTTTTATGTAAGGTTATTATCGTCCACAGAAAGTGTGTAAGGAGGATTTGGGCCAAAGGTTGGGTGGTAAACTATGTATTAAGCCAATATCATATTGTGAGTCATTTCCGGTTCACTGTGTCTTTAATTGGATAGAGATTAAGAATTTATTCCTTCTTTACCTGATGGAATCATGAGTGATTAATCCAAACTATCAGGTAACTAAAGGGAACCAAATTGTCTTTAAGTTCTATGTATTGACGTAAAATTCAACTATATAGAAGTCTCAAGTCTCTATAATAAGTAGTTTTCAGTAACATGGAAAATATAATAGTAACTAACTTGCAATATAATATGTTAAGCTTTACTTATAGGTAATACATTTTTATAGAATCAACATTACAAATAACTTAAATTCTTTTGTTATTTACTTCATTATTTTCTATCGATGTGTGACGTTCATGACGAAAGGTGGGTCAAAAAGTTTTAGACTGACATGTTTCTAAAACAAGGAAATACATGCTATCTTAGACAAATTCCACATTAGAAAGAATAGAAAAGTAAAACTTTGTATAACAAAAACACAATACCAAGGGACAAACCCGTGAAATTTGTTGGTTAAAAGTATAATATACATATCATGGGCTTGGATTGTGACATATAGTACTTCCTCAAATATGATGGTCGGACAAACCTCAGTAAAGCTATTAAGGCCCTTTTTAAGAGTTGTATGTGATTTGATAGGCTTCTAGGTTGGCAAGGTTATGAAGAAAAGATCACACAAATATAATATCTTATCATAAAGGGAAAGAATAATGAAATGCTATATAAAATAGATCACAAATTTACATTGTAGGTGCTTTAATTTAATTTGTAAGATCTTTCGATAAGTGATATTTCTATAGGGTAAAATTAGTTTGTATTAGATATTCGTATAATAGAGTGACACGTAGAACCGGACACAGACGAAAAACAAGAAAAGTGAAAACCAAGACCGAGGGAAGTAGCCTCGGTTGTCACTGGGATGATCCCGAAGGGAGTATTGCTAATTAAGGCAAACGAATAGCTGCCAACCGATAACATTCAATAAAGAATATTATGTCGTATTAAATACACAATCCATTATAGTTAATGTTAGCTTTCATAGTCTGCCATTACATATGCATCAATGACTCCCATAATTGTCATTTAAGAGGGGCTTGATCCTAGGACCTTGTTCCCTAGGTACAACTATAATTAGTTACTTTAATAGTCATTGCAAGGGACACGAATTTTCTGACAAACTTATGCCATATACAATTCAAAAGCTCAATAATATTTTATTTCTTGTCTATTGATATTTGTATTACTGCTTTTGAAAGCTCTGCTCTCAGAACCAAGTTATTTGCTTTTATCGCTAACTCTTGTATTTTATTTAATTTATTTATTATTTTGGGATTGAGTCAATTCGATTGTCTATAAATTATGTTACAAATTCAACTGTACCATTTTACGAGAAAACAATTGAGTTGATCCTCAAACCTATTACTAGCCTATTTAATTCTTTATTTTTTTAGTGAAAAATTATAAAAAAAATAGTAGATAATGATATCGACATCACACAACGTTGAGGCCCAAGAAAATCAGCCTCAACACGAAGATTCAATCAGCGATACCTACAACAGGGGGATGAAGCCATGCCGGTCCATGGCGAGCAATATCCATGACACGTTGGGGTGGAAACTCTTGATGATTCAGAAGATGAGCATGTTGAGTAAACAGTGAGAATCCAGAAGGAACAACAAAAGGCTATTATGGCTCATCTCTCGCGTCAAGATCAGATCATGACAGAATTGAGGCAAGCGTTGTTAGGTGCTTCCAACAACGCGAATGGAAGAGGTCCAATTCCTCCCGGTGCTCCCCCAAATCAAACAACACAAAGGGTTGATAACAATACCCCGAGGGGTGAAGTTGACTTCGACGGGGCTGGGGGGAACAACAGAGAATCTGGTAACAATAACGGAAATGATCCCTGTAAATCCGAACTCATGCATTTTTGAGAGAAATAAACGGCCTAATGGATCGAATCTCAGGCTCACCTCTAGTATTGAAATGACTGAACTCAGAAAAATACACCCAGTTGTTGTTCAAACCAAGCGCGACACCAGAGTTAATTCCGAAGCGGTTCAAGGTGCCAGAAGTGCCAAGATATGATAGGACCTCAGATCCTCAGGAGAACATCACCACTTATACAACGGAGGTAATAGGAAACGACTTAGTTCCACACGAGATTGGGTCAGTCTTGCTAAAGAAGTTTGGGGAGACCCTCACGAAGGGAGCCCTGACATGGTATTCACTTTTATCCGATCACTCAATAGATTACTTCTAGATGATCGCAGATTATTTTATCAAGGGCCATGCCGGGGCTAGGAAGGTGGAAGCCCGAAAGTCTGACATATTCAAAATTGCATAAAGAGAATTCGACCTGTTGTGAGAATTCGTGGCCAGATTTGTGAAGGAAAGGATGCTGCTACCTAGTGTGCCAGATGGATGGGCAGCTAGGGCATTCAATAAGGGGCTGAACCCAAGGAGTTCTGACGCTTCCCCGAAGCTGAAAGAAAGTCTTATATAGTTCCAGGTAACAACATGGGCAGATGTCACAACCGCTACGAATCGAAGATAAGAATAAAGGATGACCACTTCGGTTTCCTGGCATCAAACAAAGGTCGGGACCGAGAGAAACATAAGGAAAAGTTGAAGGATGATTTTGACACGGATCGATGGCCCCTAAAGTCAGATTTTGCCCTACGAAAGGGCCGAAGGATGCGGCAGAGTTTTCCGGTTAGCAGACAAGTTCGCTACCGATAGAAGAGTTGATGGCTGGAATAACAGATCGTTGCAGGAAAAAAAGGAATCGGGCTCCCGGGATTCCATCTTCCCCAAAGTGTCTGAGTATAACTTCAATGTCAGCATAGTGGAACTGGTATTGGCGATGCGGAATATTAAGAAAGCACGGTTCTCGAGGCTGATGAAATGCGACCCCGATAAGAGGCATCCTAACCTATTGTGTGAGTATCATGGGACTAACGACCACTGGACTAGAGATTATCGACACTAGCACAAAGAGGCGGCAACAATGCTGAAAAACGACCATATAAGAGAATTCCTAAGTGACCAGGCTAAAAATAACTATGGTCGTAACCGAGATAACGGGGAACCCTTGAAGGCGGGAGTAGATCCTCCCCGTCTAACAATCAACATGTTTTTTGGAGGGAACGGGATTAGTGGTGTAACCTTTTCAGCTGCAAAAAAGACAAAGGTATCGATAACCTATAGCAAAAGACTCTAGGAAGTCACCGAGGACGATATCACCTTTATAGAAGAAGATGCCGATGGATTCATACTACCGCACAACGATACCCTGGTAATTTCTCTTAAAATTTTAGATTTTAAAATTAAGTGTGTTTTGACGGACCCAAGGATTTCAGCCAATATTATCCAATGGAGAGTGTTGAAACAAGCCAAGCTGACTGGAAGCATCATAGAACCGACGAAAATATTGCTAAATCGTAGAGTGACGCATGTTCGCGATATTAAATGCGGAGAGACATACATCTAATCAAGCGTCAGAAACTTTTCAGAGAAGATCAAGAAATTTCCCGCCAAGAAAGGTATCTTCACCAACTTTCTGATGACACAAAGATGTGCCACTGAAAAGCAGGGGGACTATCTGTATAGGGTAAAATTGGTTTGTATTAAATACTCGTATAATAGAGCGACACGTGAAACTTGAGACAGACAAAAAACAAGACAAAGTGGAAACCAAGACGGGGGTAGCAGCCTTGGTTATCACCGGGATCATCCCGAAGGGAGTATTGCTAATGAAGACAAACAGACATCTGCCACCCGATAGCATTCAATGAAGAATATTTTGCAGTATTAAATACATAGTCCGTTATAGAGAATTTTGGCATTCATAGCCCGCCGTTACATATTCATCAATAGCCCCCATAATTGTCATTAAGAGGGGCTTGATCCTTGGACCTTGTTCCCTAAATACATCTTAAATAGTGATTTTAACAGCCATTGTAAGAGACACGAATTTTCTAACAAACCTATGCCATATAATATTAAAAAGCTCAATAATACTTTATTTCTTGTCTATTGATATTTGTATTACTGCCTTCGGAAGCTCTGCTCCCAAAATAAGGTTATCTGCTGCCTTATCTCGATTTTAACGTTAAGTCTTGCATTTTATTTTATTTATTTATCATTTTGGGATCGAATCAATTAGCTTTTCTATGAATCACAGTACAAATTCAACTGTACCGCTTTACGGGCAGACAATATTTTTGATCACTATTTTTTTTTTCAACAGCGGCCATTGTAGACGGAGAGGGATAGTGCGTATAGCCGTATATATAGGTTAGGTAAATGCAATATCTTGAAGGCGGTGTATGCTCATTACTAAACTAGTGTGCAAGATTCGGAAAAAACGTGATATGTGTATTTGAAACTTCGAATATAAATATACTAGACTATAAGGGATCAATAACTAACGCAGACTAGCTTTATACCACATTAAATAATTGCTAGTCCAAAAATAATTAATTTATTAATACACCACATTTACAAATTGTTGAGCTTCTCGTCCTTTTTGTGTGGGAATGGGAATTATGTCGATAAGTTCTACCAAACTAAAGGCATTCCCTACAACTTTATGGGCGAGTCATGAATTAACAATGCAACTCGATCGATCCATTTGATTGAAGTTGCTCTTTAAGATTTTCGTGACTCTTTTTCGTTGTACGTAACTACTAAGTTTCACACCGCATATGATCAATCTCATATAAACTAAAGAGAAAAAGTTATTTCTATTCCTTCCATCCCAATTTATGTGGTGCAGTTCGAATTTCGAGAGTCAAATGAGTTTCTTTTTCACAAATTTCTCATATAACTTTTTATATATTTTGAATTATTAATTATTGTGACTTATAATACTTTTTACGTAGTTTTTAAATATGTAAATTTTATTTCAAACAATTTAAAAATTCTATATTCGGATTAACGTTAAAGTTAAGAAATTTGACTCTCGGAATTGAAGTCTCGCTGCCAAAATCGAGAAAGAGGGAGTAAATATTAATGCACTTTGGTGCTATAAGAGAGTATCACATCCTTGGTTTGGGATATTCTAGGAGACAAATAAAGTATAAAATCTTTGTTATTACTATACCCATTCAGTTATTATTACTCAAAAATTCCATAATTGTCTAGCATTCTACTCCCCAAGGACAATATGCACATCAACTTGTTCACCACAATAAGCCATCCGATCCCCACATCTGAGTATATATTGCTTAAAGCTTAGCTTTTGAAGGAATCAGAATTTATTTCCCTGTTATTCCTGATTCATTTGGATAATAATAAATCTAATTAATATACAACAGAAAATAGAGTCATTTATCTCTCCCAGATAACCTTAAGTGGCTCTTCAGCAGGTGGGACGATTACGCCTCTGTTTACCCCTAAAATAGTACAGTTGAATTTATACGTGGTTTTTAGACAAGTGAATTAATTCGATCCTGAAACAATAAAAGAATTAAAAAAATATGCAATACTTCGCCTTGAGATGAAAGATGAAATAGCAGAAACAATAGTTCCAGGCACAACAGTAACGAAATCAAAAAGTGAGAAGGTAAAATTGTATAAAGCTTTGAATAGATTATAGCATAAGTTTGCCACAAAATTCGTGTCCAACAATGATAACTGAGCCTCACTATTTATAGCTGGACCTAGGGAACCAGGTCCTAGGGTCATGCCCTTCTTTAATGTCAATTATGAGGATCATTGAAGAATATGTAATGGTGAGCATGAATGGTAAATTCTTTATAACGAGCAGTGTATTAAATGTAGTAGAATATTCTTTAAATACTATCGGGTGGCAGGTATTTATTACATCTTTATGAGCGTCACTCTTTCCGGTAACAAATGGAACAATTGTCTTCTGTCTTAGCTATCCTCTGCCTTCGGTTCCTCGTGTTACCCTCTTATGCAATTACTTTATATATTATATTTTACTCTATACAAATAGTCCCCCTGCTTTTCGGTGACATAACTTTGTATCACCAGGAAGTTGGTAGAAACATTCTTTTTTGGCAGAAAATTTACTGATCCCCTCATATAAATTTCTAACGATTGATTAGACGCACGTCTCTCCACATTTAATGCCCCGAACACGCGTCATCCCATGATTTAGCATAATTTTTACTGAATATCAAGGTAACTATGACCACGAATTTAGCCGCATATACCTTCACTTATATGCACCAACTTCCTTCATTACACTTCCTAACACTCTGAATTTTCTAAGACTTTCTTTACTTAACTCATCTTTCGGCTTTAAAATTGCTTTAGCTTCCTTCTTTGAGAAAAAGAAAAATTTTCCTCTAATAAAAAAAGGCCTCCTCAAGAAAACCTAGTTCTTCAAAGAACAAAGGCAAAGCTGATGATGTCGCTCCCCCTACGGTGAGTACCATCGTCCCAAAGAATCCGATTACCACCAAAGATTTTAAAGAGAAATTTCCTTCTGCAAACTCTCATACATGGGCTATTAGTAGATACCCTTCTTCCATCTGTCCTTCCAGTATTCCTGATGTGAAGGAAGATTGTCGTTGCCAGGATTTAGAAATTATCGCTCCTGATCTGGCGGAGCAAGTAACCCTTCCCAAGGAGGGTTTTACATATTTTTACATGTATCCCTTTACTTTGGGAGCATTTTCTCCGAGTGGAGAGCTTGACTCTGTCATTGTGGAGTTATGTCTCCACTATCAAGTGTGTTTCGCACAATTAAGTCCCTCCATGTGGAGGACAATTTCTTGTCTTCGGAACGGGAGAGGAGCTATCTCTAGCTTACGTGATGAACCTTTATTTTCCCAAAATCTTTCGGGCGGGAATGATAAACTTCAGCAAATGCGGCCAGCATGCTCTATTATCTAGCATGGATGATGATCACGACCATGGGTGGATGAAACGGTTTGTTGCAGTTGCCACCAATATTATCATTCCGGCAATGGCTTTATCCTTTCCAGGATCATGGAACCGGACTCGTAAGCTCCTTGTTTACTATTGCTATTATTAGAAATTTTCTCATATCCTTATTGCACCCCATTCTTTTGTTTATTTCAGCGACTCGATGGGTTCTACCTAATATTGAAGGCTTGGACCGGTGGGTCTAGAAAATCTTGGATGTCACTATGCCTGAAACCCACCGTTGAAAGAGTTGGCCCTTAAATACGTGTGGAATGTCAAAAATCATGGTAATTTAGACTCGCCTCGTCGTTGCTTTTTGTGTGAGCAAATTGGTTAATCCTTTCTCTTTATCGAATTCAGGTCTATCTGCAGGCTCGGTTGTCGTCCCCGAGAAGGGTGTTTTGCTGACCCTGCTGATGCGGCGAGGATGCTTTAGGAGGCATTTACTTGAATTGACATTTTCGCACTTGCTTCGCGTACAAGTGTTTCTTTTCAGGGTCCCCGATCGCAGAGCAAGAAAGAAAAAAAGAGATGTTCCTCCGCGGTCGGGGAAAAAAATAAAAGGGCAAGAAGTGACTTACCCGAATCGTCCTCAGATGTTGTGGTGTCGAGCACCGCTCTTGAGCCAGCCATAGATAATGTGGTTATTGATGACGATGGAGAAGCTAGAGATGAAGGGGCTTCTCTACATAGAAGACGACGACCTTCATCAACTCAACAGAATGCTCAATATGTTGAGTTAGTTATACCAATGGAGGACGATGCCTCAGCTCTATGGGGGAGTTTAAGATGGTAGAAAATGCCAACTCCGGTTGCCCGATCACAGTCGCTACGCCCGGTACCGTGAGGCTGAGTACCGGGCCCATGGTGTCTTCGGTTGATGAGAAAATAACAACCAGCACAACAACTATTTCTCACCCTTTAACGCCATCAACTTCATCGCCTTCTTCACCAACTCTTCCACCAACAACTGCTACATCACCTCCACCAGCCACATTTGTCCAAGAAAAGGATGTTCTTCTTCCCTAGTCCCCAGTTCATGTTAATTTGGGGAAAAATTATGTCACCCCCTGAGAGGATCTGCAAAGGAGAAGGAGGGGCGTTACTCTCTCGGTCTCTACCCGATGCAATCTATTGTCCTGGCCGGTGGAGCTTGCTAACTATCTGAAGCCTTTGGCTTCAGAAAAGATAGGGAAAAGATACAAGCTTTCTCGGGAGAGTGCTTGTTGAACAATGCTACGCACAACGCCGCATTGGTATATTCTTCGTTTGCTTCATTGAGGCTTTTATCTTTGATATAGTAATATTTTGGGTTTGTGTTTTTTGTTCCGCAAGCAAATTTTCTTGCTTCCGAGGGCCTCCAAAGGTTGATTCGAGATAAAGAGGAGCTTACCTCTAAGCGGGATCAACTTTTGGCCGAGCGGGACCAAACTGCTGCTCGCCTCTCAGAAATTGAAGATAAAGCTCTGAGGCTGTTGTGTTGGAGGCTCGCTTGTATCAAAGCGAGCAAGAAGTGGAGATCCTTAGCTAAGAGATTTGTCACGTCCCGATCTTGGGGAGCGCGACTGATGCTCAACTGAGATATCCCAGTCAAGCAAGCATGTACAATGCCTTCTACCCGAACTTACCCATGAATAAAAAAAGATACATTTCATTAATTAAACATTGAGAAGACCATGTGGGCAACACCAACTCATTTCCATTAGTTACGTCATTTATAAGTTTCAAAATACATACACTTTCATATTTTTTAAGTGGAACAAGTGATTCAAATACAAAATTATTAGTTTGGCTTTCCCAGCACCAACATATGACCGACATCATGTCTACATAGCCTCTAATAAATACAAACGAGTATTATAATAGTGCCGACAACAAAGCCTCGGCTGGGAAGAGGGTGTACCGCTATCACTGATCAATTCTGCCTGCTTTGGAACCATCTATATCCATTAAAGATGCAGCGCCTCTGGCATAAGGGACGTTAGTACTGTTACGCGGTGCCTTCCTGAGATTCCTTGGAAGGGCGACGTAAGGCTAAACAACTGATGTCAGTGTAGTTACTATCCGCCAACTGAGGTCCCCTCCATACACTAGACGAGATAGTGTTGTATGGGAAAACCAATGTCAAGAGCAATTGAGAGAATAGAAATGAGAATTGAGAATTAAAAAAAGCTTGATTGCATTAATGAAAGCTATTACAAAAAATCAACACGGTGTTTGGGTGGAGAGACACCAGTACAGAGAATTGTTTGCTTACTAGAAAGTTTGATTGCTTGATCCCCCCTAATAATGCTTTAAAAAAAATAAACCAAAGTTACAAGACTTGACCTAACTAAGCTAGAGAAACATAATGGAAGTACCTGAAATAAAACCACTATATATTTACAATGAAAGGACTTAGTATTCTACAAGGTAGAAACGAGTCTGTTGTTTGCAACCTTATCTTTGGCATCACGGTCTGCGCGCACAGTGTTGTTGGCATCTTTCTGCGGCTGGGTGCTGGCGAGGGCTATCAGTGGGGCGATAGAGGCACATGCACGCTTGTCACTTGACACATCCAAGACCACAGGACCGTCCATGGCGCTAGGCATTGGGAGGCTTGCTAAGACGCCATGGGGTGTGTCCAAGGGGTCATGGGTCATGGGGCATGGCTAGAAAGCCACCCATAACATTCTCCCCCACTTGAGTTTGTGATGTCCTCGGTGCCTTACTTCAAGATAATCATCAATAAGGCCCTTATAGGCTTTGAGGTTTATTCCTCTCTCCCAAGTATTCTCCTTTACATCACAACCCTGCCATTTTACCAAGGACTCTTGGTGATCTTTCCGTGAGGCATAAATCACTTAATTGTCGAGAATAACTTTAACACGCCTTTTCCCGGTTGAATTGGGGCCTCGAATACTAGGTATTGTGAGTTGGCTTTGTGAAGGATCCTCAGTGTCTTCCCAAAAAGGTTTCAAAAGACTAACGTGGAAGACGGGATGGATTTTCCACCAGGCTGGGTTATCCACTCGTTATGCAAATTTCCCAATGCGTCTTTCAATAGATAAGGTTCCAATGTATTTTTTCAATAGGCGAGAGTCATCGACCCATGTAAACAAGTAGTGCTTTGGTATTTTGACCATCACTTTATCTCCTACTTGGTATTCAACAAAGCAAACATTCTAATCAACATGCCTCTTCATCCGCTTTTGAGCTTTGACAAGATAGCTCCGCACTATCTCCAAATTCCGTTTCCATTCTTTTGAGAAGCTAGCAGCTTGAGGAAATTTTGACATATTTGGCTCATTCAAAGTGTGTGGGAGTAGCGGTTGCTATCTGGAAACAATTTCAAAAGTGCTTTTATTTGTACTAGAGCTCTTTTGTGAATTGAAACATAGTTGAGCAACATCCAGAAGCTTCACCCAATTCTTCTACGATCCGATTACAAAGTGTCGAAGATATTCCTCCAACATGCCATTAAACTGCTCCGTCTGGCCATCAGATTGTAGGTGGAAACTTTAGTTGTGACTCAATTTTAACCTGAGGTACTTAAAGAGTTGGGTCCAAAAATTGCTAGTGAAGTGTGAGTCGCAATCACTAACAATGTCTTTAGGTAGGCTCCAATATTTGATGACATGAGAGATGAAGATTATAGTTGTATCTTCTGCTGATATATATTCTGGGGCTACTATAAATGTAGCATACTTGGAAAATCGGTCCACCACAACCAAGATAGTTGTGAGATCTCCGAGCTTGGGCAATGCGGTGATGAAATCCAGGAAAATGCTTTTCCTAGGTCTCTTTAGGATAACTAGTGGTTCCAAGAGTCCCTTGTCTCCAACGGTCTGACTTGTCCTTCTGGCATGCTAGACAAGTCTTCACTACTAAGCGATGTCATTGGCCATTTGAGGCTAATAATATGCATGGCAAAATAATTCCATGGTGCGTTCTTCACCGGGATGGTCGGGCCACAAAGTATCGTGGCATTCCACAGAGTCCTTCTCAGATCTCCTCCTTTAGGAATGTAAAGTCAGTTCCCTTTCACTCTCAGGAAACCATCTTCCATGTAGAACTGGCGAGTCTTGCCCTGTCCTACCAAATCAACCAAATACTGTGCAGCATGATCCTTAATGAAAAGATCTATATCTGGTCTTTTATGGTGGTGGCTACTTCGCTCCCCCTTAGGGTGGAGAGTAGGCACACCGATGCTATATCAGCTTTTCGACTGAGTGCATCAGTAACATGATTAGTTTTCCCACTTTGGTACTCCACGTTGACGTGAAATTCCGCTAGAAGTTCCTGCCACCTGGCCTGTCGGACCATTCAGCTTCAGCTGGGTCATGAAATGGCTAACAGCTGTGTTGTCTGTCTTGACCATGAATGGGGCTCCTAGTAGACAGTGCCTCCAAATGCATAAGCAATGAATGACATTCAATAATTATTTCTCGTGGGTGGAATATCACCACTTTGCATCCTTCATCTTCCACCTCTCGTACACTACATGATGCCCTTCTTGTAGCAAGACTCTGCCAAGGGCATAGTCGGAGGCATCCATTTGTACCTCGAATGTCTTGGCCAAATCAAGGAGGGACAAGATGGGGCTACTAGACATAGCCGCTTTCAATGCATTGAAGGCCTCTGCTCGCCTGGGTCTCCAATCCCAAGGTGTGACCTTTTTTAGGATTTCATCAATGGCACTACGTTGAGGGCGTAATGTTTCACAAATCGCCGATAGAAGTTGCATAGGCCAAGGAACGCCCTCAAGGCGTGGATATCCTTAGAGCCTGAATCTTCTGTTGGTCCATCTTGATACACCCTTCCTTGATGACATGTCCGAGGAAGTTAATTTGTTTTTGAGTAAAGGAGCACTTGGATAGCTTCGCATATAATTTGTGCTCCCGCAGTCGGGCTAGGACCTTCCGCAAATGCTCCAATGTTCTTCCAATATTTGGCTATATACCACTATGTCATCCAAGTAGATGTCACGTCCCAAACTACCCCCTAGACGTGACTGGCACCCAACTAACACTACCTATTAGGCAAACCCCTTTCTCTAACGTTTAACCATTTTACACAAACACTAAGAGAAAAAGATGCAGGCCTAATAGTATTATTAACAATTAAAGAGGAAATGATTATCGCCCAATACCTTAGTCAATTGATAGGAAAACCAATAATCACTTCAATAATAAAACTCTAGCCTAAATCCCACACTAAGACCATGGAGCATCTAACAGAGTAATATGAGTTTTATTGACGGGTATGCAAACCCCAAAGAAAAAGGAAATAACTAACACGAACTAGGTAAGTCTTAATTGAAAGCCTCCACGAACAATGTGGTGGCTCACCTCAGCAATAGGATCCACTCTAACAAACTTGTCAGCCTCTAACTCTATCTCCCGCAACGGTATCTGCATAGAGATGCAGGTAAGGAGTGAGTTATACGTAAATATAACCCAGTAGGATCCTCGACTTTCCACTTTAACTACCTCTAGAACAAGTATTAGAAAATATAAACACACCACAATACGAATAATATAGTAAATATGATAATTATATAATAACTCAATATATGTGTGTCAACAGAGTTATTAAGAATTAACCAACAAGAATACCCACTAAGGACTTATCATAATTGCAGTGAAAGAAATTTACCAACACACCTACGATTCCACAACGGCACCACAATACCTCAAATATGTAACAGAGCATACACAATGCTCACTGAAGCATACACAATGCCCACATATATTATGAAGCATACATAATGCTCGGGTGATGTACAAAGGCATACACAATGCCCCAACATCATGGTGCACAGCCGTATCAAATTCAACATCATGGCACACAGCCGTATCAAACTCAACATCATGGCGCACAACCGTATCAAACTATCAAACTCAACATCATGGCGCACAGCCGTATCAAACTGTCAAACAACTTATAAAATAATTAATTTTTAATGTATTTTTCATAAAATAATATATTTGCGGCTAGTTTAAGACCACCGATTCTGCCAAACGCACGCTTGTCCCAACACAAGGACCAGGCAGAGAAAACACACTTTCAAAACGGATTTTAAAAAAGCGAGTATCAAACCTTAAAGTCTCACTTACCTCGCTAACGGAACGCTCCCCAACCTTGCAACGTCTAGGACACTGACCAAACGGCCTCCAATGACCTCAATCTATCCAAAATATTATTTAACAATGTCAATGATACTAGTTGGGATCAACTCTCAATATCCCTAACTTTTAAACTCTTACTACTCTACCTATTAAATATTATAGTTTTAAAGGTAGGCCCGAAAAATAATCATAGAGTACGAAATAGAATAAAATAATATTGTGGCTTATAGACCCAACAGTTTCGAAACCTTAAAAACTTAGTTTACTAACTCACATGGAAAATAGCCATTGGAATATACGTAATTAAAAACTATATTCAATCACTGTTTCCATAAACATGTATCCACTCATTATTGTCTAATTATAAATAAATCATTATCTCATATTAGAAAGAAGTAAAACTGAAAGTGCATCTACAATGGTTTTCCACATAATACGTACTTTTAATTCCCCTAATTAACAGTAGCAAATTGTTTTCATAATTAATTCATGAGGCCTTCCATTATTGCTTAATTATTAACAGTTATATTACACGCTAATATTATCACAAACACCAACTAAAAAGCATACAAAATATACTAATACCTGGAGCTTTCACAAGTACTCCAATTCCTTTGCTCAAAAGGTAGAGTTCCTAACCGTGATTGTCAATGAAGACAATTCGTTGTCTGTGCTTTTTCTCTCAAAGCTAAAACCTCTATCTTATAATTAGATCTTTTCCTCTCCCAGTGAATGGATCCCTCTTTGATCAAACCACCTCTCCCACCGGAGCCCCAGATAAACAAGTCCAAATGGAGGTGGAAACACCACAACACTCCTACAAGGAAATGCTCTTACACAAACAAGTGGGTAACCAAACCAACTACTACGAAATGGAAAACCACCCAACATCAGAATTGGCTAAAGGGAAACACATTGAAGACTCTATCCCACTCTCACCAGAAGAGAAGGAACACCTCTATGCTCCTTGGAGGTACTCAGTAATCATCAAAATATTCAAAAGAAAGATGTCTCACCACATTCTTCGATCTAAACTAATTGACCTATGGAAGCCATCTGAAACGTTAATCTTGATTGACTTAGGATGAGACTTCTACAGAGCAAAATTTAGCTTAGAGTAAAGTATGGTTAAGGCACTACATCTAGGGCCATGATTCGTTTTTGGCCACTTTCTATCAGTTCGAAAGTGGGAACCAAAATTTGTCCCCCAGCAAGCCACCCTCACTTCAACTGCCATTTGGATAAGATTACCCCAGCTACCAACAGAGTTCTATGACAAAGTCATCTTGGAAAAAGTTGGAAGGAAATTAGGTAAACTCCTAAAGATTGACCAATGCACATCCTCTACCCTAAGGGGGAGATATGCACGCATTTGTATTTAAGTGCAACTGGAAATCCTAGTGGAAACTTCAGTAATCATAGGAGACCACAAACAATCAGTGATATACGAAGGCATAGGAACCCTATGTACCAGCTGTGGTTGGATAGGACACACTGCTCTATGGTACAACTATAAACCACACTCATCAACAACCAATCGTACTCGAGAAGAAGCTCACCAAATGGAACCAACACCAGAGGAAAGCGAATGGAAGACTGTCACCTTCCCATGAAGACGCAAGCAGGGACAGCCAAAGGCACCTATCCCCATGGAAGGTAGTGCACCAAAAACACAACACACTCCACATACAAAAGAGGTACAGGTAAACATGTTCAATGCCATTTCAGGTAAATTCCTACAAACAAAAATTTTAATTATAATTTAAAAAAACCAATCCACAATACTTAGAAAAACAAAAGAAGGCCACTAGGCCCAATAAAAGCATCACCCCGGGGACCATCAAACGCCCAATCATGTGCCCAACCAAAGCCCACGGGAACAGCCCATCATGGGAGCTAAGCGAAAAGCGGGGCTAGACGCAGAAGACCCCACTAATTCAAACAACCAGCCCATTTCCCAAACGGAGGCTAGCCCAAACCCCAATGATTCAATCATCACATTGGGCAGAATAGCCAATGGGGCCTTTTCCTTAAACTCGGGTACCACTGACAACCAATCTCCCCACCCAAACCCCAAAGCCTATACCTCCCATGCCAAAGCTACTGAAACACACGATAATGGAGAAAACCCAAGCGACAGAAATGGTAATCGAGTACCCTATTTGCACTTCTCTCCCTATTCAGTCGAAAAGACAACAACCGTCACCTCCATTACATCCCTAATTAATGAACACATAACACCCCTAACCCTAACACCTGGAAACCTTTCCACTGTCCAAGATGTGACACCAGAAGGCTTTACGATGGGAAATCGGTCCTTAAACACCGCTCCCATCTTTACCCAAAATAACAAATCAAAGAAACACAAAAATGAAAAAAAACACACTTCCGACCACCATCTCCACCCACCCACTGCCACCGGACCACCAACCGACCTCCTGGTTAGATGTTGTCTTGCAATGGAAAATGATCTCTTACGACTTCACGTTGGACGATAAGAAGGTGACGCTGATAGTCCAAAATCCGGCACACCTAGCCAGAGTGACAATAGAAGCCCTGAACAAGGCATTAGTGGCATTTGGCCTTCTCTTATGGCAATCGATGGCCAACTCCGACAACCCATCACCGATCATAGACCCACAAGCTCTCAACAACCACATTCTTCAAAGTTTCCAATCTCTCCCATTCTTCCCAGATCTAATAAAGGAAGACCCAGCGGTGGAGCCAATGTTCACCCAGATCGATTTATCAACAACACCCTCATCATCCACACCAAAGAGAACGAACAAACCACCTCTACTTCAGAATATTCGACAAGGAGTCTCCAAAGCACTGGATTTACTGAAGAAGAAGGATGTCACAGAAGAGCTAGAGCAGACCTACCCAACACCAAGAATGAAGTCAATTATGCTAGACTCGGTAAGATCGATTGAATTCAGCATGGAAGTGACCAAAATAGTAGTAGTCATATGCCCCAAGTCCATGTCCAAGTGTGGAATGAGCGTAGTCTTAGCCCAAACACATGGACAACTGAAACCACTACTAAATCTAATACCAATTCTAAGCCTGAAGAGGAAATCCCCTCCTCCACAAGTGCCAAGTCTGCCAAACCAATCGATCCCTCAAGAGGGAGCTCACCAATCACCCACGTTCCCAATGATGAACTATATCATATGGAATGTTAGGGGTGGTAATAGTGCCGAATTCAAAAGGCACTGCACATAGATAGTGAGGATGCACAAGCCAGCGATGTTAGTCATTCTTGAAACTAAGATAGCTGACCATCAGACCTTGGCCTAGATACTAGACTTTGATATAATCATTCAATCCATTATGGTTGGTCTTTCTGGAGGAATCGTGTTCATGTGGAAGGAAGATCTTGTAGCTGTGGAAGAGGTGGCCACCACCCCCCCAAGGTAATCACGCAATGGTGAAGGTGAGACCTAATCACCCACCTTGGCTTTTTTCAGCTATCTATGCTAGTAACATCTTAGCAGAAAGAAAACTCCTATGGGAGCAGCTTATCACTATCTCTAATACATTAGGAAACAACTGGTTCATAGGTGGAGACTTCAATAAAGTCTTGAAGGCCAGGGACAAGTTTAGGGGTAACCCTATCAACCCGAGCCGCAGTAACCTATTTTGGAACTGCATAAATAGGTGTCATTTAATCAACCTAGGGTATAAGGGAAGTAAATTCACATGGACTAACAAAAGGTATTCTAGCAGAACTTCCCTAATCCTAGAAAGAATTGATAGGTGTTTTGCCAGTGAGGGTTGGATTGAACAGTACCCTGAGGCAAGTGTTCAGCACCTACCTAGGACCCACTCAGACCACTGTCCTTTAAAGATTCAAATGGAAGGCCCCCCAAGCAATAAACCCTCTAGGCCCTTCAGATTTGAAACAATGTGGGCTAGCCACCTTTCCTTCCCAAGCATCATTAATCAAGCCTTCTCTAGCCAAACCCCCTTACTCCAATCCACTGCCAAATTCAAGGATCTGGCAACAAAATGGAACCAACAAGTCTTTTGATACATTTTCCACAAAAAGAACAGACTCCTGGCCAGAATCTATGGCATTCAAAAGTCCCCCAGCTACCAATTCAGTAGCTTCCTCAAAAAGCTTGAAACAGACCTTAATGAGGAGCTAAACAGTATCCTCAGGAATGAGGAAGACTTTTGGAAGCTGAAGTCCATGATCAACTGGCTCAATGAGGGTGATGCCAGCACCAGATTTTTCCACACTTCTACCCTTAATAGAAGGAGGAGAAACGGAATCCTCTCCCTTAAGGATGACAATGGAAACTGGATCAATGATCAAAAAGAGATCCAGTCAACCATTGTCACCTTTTTTAATGAGCTCTACTCAACCTCCCACTTTGAGGTCCCTTGGACAACCACTCACCACTCCACAATGGAACCTACAGTGCAGCAAAGCCACAAGGCTTTCATGGACAGCCCCCTCCATATGAGTGAAATAAAAAAGGCTGCCTACGCCAGCAAACCTTTCAAATCACCAGGACCTGATGGCCTCCACCCATTCTTTTACCAAAAATGCTGGAATATTATTGGGGACTCTATCACAGAATTTTGCCAAAAATGCTTCAGCGCATGCTCCATGGATAACACCATGAACCAAAACCACTTGTGCCTAATCCCTAAACGTCCACAAGCTTCAACATTTAAAAACTTCAGACCCATTGGCCTTTGCAACACCATGTACAAAACAGTAATAAAAATAATAGTGAATAGGATCAAACCTATACTGCACCTCATCATAGGACCAGGCCAAGCTAGTTTCTTAACCAACAGAAGAGCATGTGACAATGTCATCATTGTCCAAGAATACATCAACCACTTCAGGAAAATAAAGGGAAGGAGTGCCAATATGATCTTCAAAATAGACCTTGAGAAAGCCTTTGACAGGCTGGAATGGTCTTTTATCAAAGACACCCTAGATGCCTTCAATTTCCCTAAGGGTCTGTCCAAACTCATCATGCCCTGCATAAGTACTTCCTCCATCTCAATCCTTGTCAATGGGGGGGGGGGGACTAATCCTTTTAACCCTTCAAGAGGCATCAGACAAGAGGACCCTATGTCACCCTACCTATTCATTATGTGTATGGAAAGGCTATCTAGATCCATTGACAAGGCAGTCATGCAAAACCAATGGCACCCCATCAACATAAGTAGGTCTAGACCAAAAATCTCCCACCTTTTCTTTGCAGATGACCTCACCCTCTTTGCTAAAGGTAACATCAGGAACTGTAATACAATCCTTTCCATATTGCATAGCTTTAACAACAAGTCAGGACAAAAAATAAACCTAGCCAAATCCAGAGTCCTGTTCTCCTCAAACACTACCCAAGATACATCCCAACAACTCTCCAACCTCCTATCCATCAAACACACCACCTCATTTGGAAAGTATCTTGGTTTTCTAATCTTTCACAAAAAACAATCAGCCTCAGATTTTCAGTTCATCATTGACAATATGCAACACAAGTTGGTTGGCTGGAAAACTAGATTCCTCAACATGGCTGGGAGAACTGTCCCGGCAAAAACCATCCTAGGCACCATCCCAAGCCATGTAATGAAATACATTACACTGCCAACCAAAATAACAAATCAAATTGATAGAATTCAGAGGAACTTCCTCTGGGGTACCACCCCTGAAAATAAAAAACTTCATTTGATTAAGTGGGATGTAGTTACTAGAACAAAAGCTGAGGGAGGGCTAGGGCTGCAAAAAGCTAGTTTTAAAAACAAAGCTGCTTTAGCAAACCTGTCATGGAGAACTTACAAGAATACTAACAGCCTTTGGGCTAGAGTCCTTATCCACAAAAATTGCAACATGTCCAGACCTGCTCAGGCTGCGAGACACCACGAGAACAATAAATCACCTACCTAGAAGAGCTTACTAAAAGGCTAGGAGACATGTAGCAAAGCCAGTAGATGGGTAGTTAATAGAGGAGATAGGGTCAGCTTCTTCAATGACACCTGGATTCCTAATCAGCCTGCCCTCAGGCAATTGATAGAGGGACCCCTAACCCAGAATGACCTTCAAATTAAAGTGGAAACAATCCACAATATGGGCACTTGGGACACATCAACCCTGTCATTTGACCTCCCTCCCCATATCCAAAACCTCCTTAAGGCTGTGTTTATTCCAAGGGGAGCCACTAAGGAAGATAATCTAATATGGGCATCACAACCAATATGCAATTCTCCAACAGCTCTGCATACTCCATCATAAGCAAAAGTACACAAGCTCATTCTCCTGGAGAAGAGGACCACTTCAAGTGGATCTGGAAACTCCAAACGCCAAACAAGATAATGTACTTTACCTGGCTCCTAACACACAAAAGACTACCCACCAGGAGCTTTTTACACTCTATTGGAATAAACTGCCCCACCTAGTGCCATTTCTGTGGTTTTGAACAAGAAGATATTGACCACATCTTCTTCCTATGCCCCAATGTTGTCCACTTTTATAGTGACATCCGGTCAAAATTTTCAGCCCCATCACCCTCCAATCCTCTCAGTTGTTGGCAAATAGTTTTGACAACTCTTAAAGGTGTAAAGTACAATGACTACCTTAGCTTGGAGAATCTCATTCCCTACTGCCTCTAGCACATTTGGCTGGCAAGGAATAATAATGTGTTCAGTAACAAAAAAGAATCCATCAATGCTAATAACGCCATTGCTAAAGCTACTGAGTATCATGTCCTTAATAATAACATTTCACAAAAATGCACCCACCAAATCATGCTTAAATGGACTCCACCACCAAAAGGCTCCTATAAATTAAACACTGATGGTGCAGCAAAGGGCAACCCAGGAATGGGTGAAGCTGGGGGAATCTTCAGAAACCATAATGGAAGTTGGATGTTGGGATTCATGGAAAACTTACCCCAAACAACTAACACAAGGGCTGAATTTAGAGCCCTCATCAGAGGCCTACAACTAGTAGAACTAAACAACTTAGTTCTGCTACAAGTAGACACTAATTCAGCAGAAGTAATCAATATGTTGTTGAATGGAAATCTAATAATTGACCCCCTAATTTGTGAATGCAGATTGCTGATTCAAAGGATGGGCGACATGGTAGTGAGGCACTCATACAGGGAGCAAAAAAGGGTAGCTGATGCACTGGTGAAGGAAGCAGCCAAGGAAATTTTTTTGAACAAATCAATATCTCTAGCAGTTCCTCCGGTATTTGCCAATGATGTATATTGGGCAGACACCCTAGGAACTAAACTACCTAGAACTTTTGTGGGTTGTAATATAAGTAATATTATGCAAAACTTTGCATCTATGGGGGACTTAAGGTACCCCAGTAACTCCCAAGGCAGTGTAACCCCTTTTGTTTAACTAGTTAATATATTATCCCGTTGACCAAAAAAAAAATCCGTTGTTTGTGGGTCTCTTATGTACGACGCCTTAGTATTCCAGAGCCTCTTTACTTGTTAGTATTAAATTTTAATATTCTAATGCTCTACTAAAAGGTGGGTAGCAATTGTGATGGCCGGGCCATGTACCTTACTTTTATTAATTAAAGCCCATGAGTATCTCACTGCCACATGTAATGTGAACTGGCCAACTAGCAACGTTATTACTACATTATATTATATTTATTTTAATAAATTATCTCCCACTAACTTATATTTGTTCCAATAGCTATAATAGAAATTAAGTTTCTAGTCTCACAATTAATAAGTAAAAAAAATCGGATTATTACAGTAGACCACCACGAATTCGTCAATGTACTCTCGGAAGACTTGGTTCATCAGGGTGCAAAATGTGGCTAGAGCGTTAGTCAAGCCAAATGGCATAACCAGGAAGTCGTACTACCCATATCTTGTCACACAGGCCGTCTTGTGTTCATCACCCACACTCCCATCTGAACTTTCCAATAACCTATCTTCATGTCTTTTTTGGTGAACACCGTCGCACCACCCAATCTATTGAATAAGTCTGCCATTAGCGGAATAGGGTATTTGTTCTTCACGGTAATTTTGATAAGAGCCCAATAATCCACATAGAGTCGTAGGTTGCCATCATGTTTCTTTTGGAATAGCATAGGGGACCGGTATGGGGACTTGGAGGGCACGATGATCCATATGTCTAGCATTTCCGTCAACTGTCTTCGAAGCTCGATGAGTTTGGGTTGTGACATTCTGTAAGGCGCCCGGGCGGGTGGATTCGCACTTGTCACCAACTCAACCTCATGGTCCACAGTGCGGCTAGGCGGGAGTCGCTTTGGCATGTCCTGTGGCATGACGTCTTCAAACTATAGTAGTAGCTCCTTCAGGGGTGCGAGAATGGGACCCGAGGAACATTCTATATCTTCAAAACAAAGGGTAGCCAGGAACGTAGGTTCATGTCTTTTGATCCCCTTTTTCAACTACAAGGCCTGATGTTCTCAGTGGCCATATTCATGGGCATGCACGGGATAATGCAGGGCTTGGCCCCATTTGTTCCCATCACCAGTAGCATGTCAGCATACGGTATGGGTATGGTGTTAATTTGCCTCAGTAATTCCAACCCAACTATAAACTCGAAGTCATCTACGATCACCATACGCAAGTTGAATTTCCTTTATAAGGGCCAAGCTTCAGTTGTACTTCTTTGCCAATTCCACACAAAGGATGAGGAGGTGAATTGATAGCCTTGACATGACCTCTGCCCTTTCCTACCACTAGACCAAGATGCTCCACTTGAGTCGAGGCTAAGTAGTTATGAGTAGCACCCGTGTTTATCATCGCCAAAAAGGGCTTGCCATTTACCTTCATCTTGATGAACATTAAGGTCCTCTCTTGTTTAAGAGAAGTCCTCTCATGCGCCTTCTTTTTCCATTTCATGGTGATTGGGCAAGGGTATTTCTTCTTACGGATGCCAGCACTGGTTCCCGCTAAGGCCTTAGAAATAGAGCCAACAATTGCATTGAAGGGTCCTACTGGTTCGGTCTAATCCGCATCATCTGCATCATCATCCATCCCATCATCAAAAGCTTGATGGGCGTTCATCTATGCAAGTGAGCATTTGTTATTCCAATGTGGTCCACCGCAATGATGGCATCCTGAAGGGGGTTTCCTCCCTCGATCGTTGTTGTTAGATGTTGTGCTAGTGCTACCTGAGGAGAGAGCCTTAGATTTGGTTGACTCCGATCTCCTCCACTTATGCTAGGGCCACTAGTGCTAGGCTGGCCCCCCCTTGTATCCCCCTCAGACAGGCTGTTGAGGCCTATCCTTCCAAGCTTACACTTGATAGTCTCCAAGGCACTCCGCTGCTCGGATCGCCTTGGGTAAAGTATCTACCCTTTGCCTTTTCATCTCCATACGGGCATAAGGTTTCAACCCTTCCAAGAATGTGAAGGGTTTGTCTTTGTCCCCCATGTCACGTATGTTCAACATGAGCGTGGACATGTAATCTCGCAATTATTTGGTTTGGTGGAGCTCCCGTAGCTTTCTCCTTGCATTATACTCAACATTTTTGGGGAAGAACTATAGGCATATGGATGCCTTCAGTTCTGCCCATGCCTCGAGGGCATCTTCACCGACCTTGATGGCTTCATACTTCACCTACCACCAGAGTTTAGCATCACCCTGAAGATACATGGCAACACTTGCTACTAGCTTCTTCTGTGCCCCCACAGCATCGAAGTACTGTTTGATGTTGAAGATGAAGTTTTCCACTTCTTTGGCATTATGAGCTCCGCCGTATGGTTTTTAGCTCAAGAATTTTCAGTTTTTATGCCAAGGGGGCGAGGTTCACCACACCCCCCGATTTGGTTTCTGCCTCCTTGAAGCAGTCTTTGTAAAGCAATATTGGCAATGTTGAGTTGTCCTGTCAAGTTATCTATAGTTTTCTGCATTGCAGTCTACTTGTCTACCTCTTGTAACATGTAGGTTAATTCCTCGGCATGCTCATGTTGAAGGCTCTCGAATTTACAAGAAAATTTGGCTGCCTCTTTGGCTCTCGTTTGCCAGTCTCTTTCAGAGTTGTGACTTATGTTTTATATGTCAACTTCGGCATGGAGCATTCTGTGGTCTAGGTCGTCCAACCTTTGCACTAGGCTAGTTCTTAGTTCAGGCACCGTATCCATAATGGGCTGTAATACGTCAACCATCTCTTCAAGGGCTGCAATGCGGTCCCCATGATTCACTATGGTCAGAAATGGTGGTAATGGAAATATGTTCCCTCCTCCGATGTCGAGACTAGGCTCTGATACAAACTGTTATGTGGTGCCTTCCTGAGATTCCTTGGAAGGGTGACGTAAGGATAAGAAACTAATGTCAGTGCAATTACTATCCGCCAACTGAGGTCCCCTCCGTGTGCTAGACAAGATCGTCAATGTCGTACAACAAAACCAATATCAAGAGCAATGGAGAGAATATAAATGAGAATTGAGAGTGAAAAAAAGTTTGATTGTATTAATGAAAGATATTATAGAAGAGCAAGACGTTGTCGAGGGGGAGAGACACTAGTATAGAGAATTGCTTTCTTGCTAGAAAGTTTGATTGCTTGATCCCCCATAATAATGCTTAAATAAAATAAACCAAAGTTACCAGACTTGACCTAACTAAGCTAGAGGAACATAATGGAAGTACTTGAAATAAAACTACTCTATATTCATAATGAAAAGGACTTAGTTTTCCACAAGGTAGAAACAGGTTCGCTATTAGCAACCTTGTCTTTGGCATCACTGTTTGCGCGCACAGTGTTGTTAGTGCACACGGCGATACTAGTATTTGCTTGCGCCTGAGCACTGGCGAGGGATACCGATGGGGCGATAGAGGCACATACGTTCTTGTCACTTAGTGCAGCTAAGACCACAGGGCCATCCATGGTGCTAGGCGTTGGGAGGCTTGATAGGACGCCATGGGGCGCGTTAAATGGGTCATTGGGGCATGGCTAGAAAGCCACCCATGACATTACTAGTTTGACTTTACTAGCACCAATATACAACCCATACCATGTCTACGGATCCACTAATAAATACAAAAGAGTACTATGATAGTGTTGGCAACAAGGCCCCGGCAGTACCTCAAAACATAATACACAAGGAACAAAAGATACACGACACTGAAATGAAGTGGGGCTCACCAAGTCAGCTGGGAAGAGGGTATCACATATCAATTCCGCCTGCTGTAGAACTACTTACATCGATTAAGGATGCAGCACCCCGGCAAAAAGGAAGTTAGTACATATAGAATAGTACTAGTATTAATGACTAAATACCCTCTCTATAAAACGAGTAATAATTCAAGGAAGAACAACCGAAGAATTAATAGGAGCCTAAAAAAATACCAAAACATTAAGCTAGGATCAAGATAAGATTTCAAGTAAATTTTTATATTTTTATGTTGGGAGATCTTTAGTACCGATATACCACAATGTCTTTAGCACGGAGTCCAATCACGGCCCGATCAGCTAGGCTGTATAACCCAAAGACATTCAATCACAATCTCAATCACAATCTCAAGCACAATCAGCACCATATGTGAGGCATGGCGTCTGATCTCGACCCGATTGTCTACGGCATGTCACCACAATTCCATGTGGATCGACATTACCCTTCGCTAGCAAACATCTCATCCTAATTAAGGGAAATAATCTCATCACAACAATCTCTTCCCAGATAAAGTAAATAATTATAATTCACTTTATACCGGCACGCGTAGTTTCAGGGTCAGGTTATTTCAACCTATTGTTCCTCGATGACTAACTATACTCCCAACTATTTATTATATAAAGGACTTTCGTCTTATTTCATAGTCTTTTGATCATCTTTTCATTTCATCGACACCAGTGGCCACAAATGTAATATCATTCTTGGCACGTCGACCGTATTTCATATTTCATGTTCACCCCTTTCACTTTCAAGCATCATCAAGGATTATTATCAACAAAGCATCTCTAATCACGACTTTTAGTACACATATGAGCAAACAAGAGTCTTAGGTACATTGAGTTTTCTTTCACGATTTGGCATAATAACTTGCAATGGAAACATGATTGAATTCATAATATTTTGAAACATTTGTCACATTTGAATATGTTCCCGAAGGATAACACAACAGGATAATGGAACATATTATGAACATATATCTTATGACACAAAGTTTATTCGGAATAGTCAAATTTATAAAGAATAACTCGGGACATGAGAAATAAGGAATTTGCCCTACATACTTGAGACTTACAAGAAAAACGTGGGATCCAATTCTAAGAGACAAGTTTAGCCAACATACCTCAATTTGAGCTTCCTTAAGTTACTACAACGTTCTGAAACTCCTCGCGAATTCAATCTAATTAAAGAATCAGGCGGTGTAGTAATTGGGGGAATATACTTACCCCTCGGGTTCTCATTCGCATCATCAAGTATAGAATTAACTCCCACTCCTAGGGTGGCATTGACTCCTTGTCCAGTTCATGCCTTCTTCTTATGCGCCATGTACTGAAAATTAGAGCAATGCACAAGTTAAAAGAGGAAAGGTCTTACAGTCAGCTCTATCGCACGATCTAGAACGTCAAAGAAAGGTATTATTCCTAAATGCCCCAGTAGCCTCCTAATTATATATGTGGTCGATAACACTCCAATAAGAAGGACTCTACAAGACACAGCACTGAGACATCCTAGGATACTTTAAAACATTAGGCTCTGATACCAATTTTTTCATGCCCTAACCTCGGGGAGCATGACCGACACTCAACCGAGATATCCCAATCAAGCAAGCATGTACAGTGCCTTCTACCCGAACTTACCCATGAATAACAAGAAGATATATTTCATTAATTAAACAATGATAAGACCATGTGGAAAACACCAATTCATTTCCATTAGTTATGTCGTTTATAAGTCTCAAAATACATACACTTTAAATAGTTTGAACTGGAACAAGTGATTCAAATACAACATTACTAGTTTAACTTTTCCAGCACCAATATACAACCCACACCATGTCTACGTAGCATCTAATAGATACAAAATAGTACTATGATAGTGTCGGCAACAAGGCCCCGACACGGAGTCCATTCATGGCCCGATCATCTAGGTCGTCTCACCCCAAAAGACATTCAATCACAATCTCAATCACTATCTCAATCACAATCTCAAGCACAATCACCACCATATGTGAGGCATGGCATCCGATCTTGACCCGATCAGCTAGGGCTCTCACCACAATGCCATATGGATCAACTTCACCCTTCGCTAGCAATCATCTCATCCCAATTAAGGGAAATAATCTCATCACAACAATCTCTTCCCAAATAAGGGAAAAAATCAAAATCCACTCTTACACTGGTGCGTGTAGTTTCATTTATTTCAACCTACTCTTCCTCGGTAACTAATGATACTCCCAAATGTTTATTATATAAAGGACTTTCAGTTTATTTCATAGTCTTTTACTCATCTTTTCATTTCATCGACACCAGTGGCCACAAATGTAATATCATTCTTGGCACGTCAGCCGTATTTCATATTTCATGTTCACCCCTTTCACTTTCAAGCATCATCAAGGATTATTATCAACAAAGCATCTCTAATCATAACTTTTAGTAAACATATGAGCAAACAAGAGTCTTAGTACATTGAGTTTTATTTTATTATTTGGCATAATAACTTGCAATGGAAACATGATTGAATACATAATATTTTGAAACATTTGTCACATTTGAATATATTGAAACATTTGTCACATTTGAATATATTCCTGAAGGATAACATAGCAGGATAACAGAACATATTATGAATATATATCTTTTGACACAACGTTTATTCGGAATAGTCAAATTTATAAAGAATAACTCGAGACATGAGAAATAAGGAATTTGCCCAACATACTTGAGATTTACGAGAACAATGTGGGATTCAATTCTAAGAGAGAGGTTGAGTAAACATACCTCGCTTTGAGCTTCCTTAAATTACTACAACGTTCTGAAACTCCTAGCGAATTCAATCTAATTAAAGAATCAGGCGGTGCAGTAATTGGGGGAATATCCTTACCCCTCGGGTTCTCACTCGCATCATCATGTATAGAATCAACTGCCACTCCTAGGGTGGCATTGACTCCTTGTCCAGTTCTTTCCTTCTTCCTAGGCTCCATGTATTGAATATTTGAGCTATGCAAGAGTTAAAGGAGGAACAGTCTTACAATCAGCTATATCGCACGATCTAGAATATCGAAGAAAGGTATTATTCCTAAATGAGCAAATAGCCTCCTAATTATAGTTGTGGGTGAAAACACACCGATAAGAAGGACTCTACAAGACACGGCTCTGAGACATCCTAGGATACTTTAAAATATTAGGCTCTGATACCAAGTTTGTCATGCCCTGACCTCGGGGAGCGCGACTGACACTCAACCGAGATATCCTAGTCAAGCAAGCATGCACAGTGCCTTCTACCAAAGCTTACCCATGAATAACAAGAAGATACATTTCATTAATTAAATAACGAAAAGACCATGTGGACAACACCAACTCATTTGCATTAGCTATGTCGTTTATAAGTCTCAAAATACATACACTTTCATTGTTTGAACTGGAATAAGTTATTCAAACACAACATTACTAGTTTGACTTTCCCAGCAACAATATTTAACCCACACCATGTCTACGTAGCCTCTAATAGATACAAAAGAGTGCTATGATAGTGTCGGCAACAAGGCCCCGACTATACTTTAAAATATAATACACAAGAACAAAAGATACACGACTCCAAAATAAAGTGGGGCTCATCAAGTCAGCTGGGAAGAGGGTGTACCGGTATCACTAATCAATGCCGCCTAATATGGAACCACGTGAATTTATTAAAGATGCAGCGCCCTGACAAATGGGATGTCAGTATATATGGAATAGTACTAATATGAACGACTAAATACCCTCTCTATAGAACGAGTAATAATACAGGGAAGAGCAACCATAAACTTAATGGGAGCCTGA
Source organism: Nicotiana sylvestris (assembly GCF_000393655.2). NCBI lineage: Eukaryota > Viridiplantae > Streptophyta > Magnoliopsida > Solanales > Solanaceae > Nicotiana > Nicotiana sylvestris. The sequence goes on along the minus strand of NC_091060.1, from coordinate 160,394,894 downwards.
ACCAATACCAAAACATCAAGTTAGGAGCAAGATAAGATTTCAAGTAAATTTCTATGTTTTTAAGTTGAAAGATCTTTAGTACCGATATTCCACCGTGTCTTTAGCACGGAGTCCGATCACGACCCGATTGGCTAGGTCGTCTCACCCCAGAGACATTTAATCACAATCACAACCACAATCTCAATCACTATCTCAATCATAATCTCAAGCACAATCACCACAATTGTGTAGCATGGCGTCCGATCTCGACCCGAACGGCTAGGCCGTCTCACCACAATGCCGTATGAATCGACATCACCCTTCGATTACAATCATCTCATCCCAATTAAGGGGAATGATCTCATTACATCAATATCATCCCAAATAAGGGGAATAATCCCAATCTACTCCTACACCGGCACGTATAGTTCCGGGGTCAGGTTATTTTAACCTACCCTTCCTCGGTGACTAAAGATACTCCCAAATGTTTATTATATAAAGAACTTTCAGCTCATTTGATAGTCTTTAACTCATATTTTCATTTCATCGGCACCAACGGCCACAAATGTAATATCATTCTTGGCATGTCGATCATATTAAATATTTCATAGTCACCCCTTTAACTTTCAAGCATCATCAAGGATTACTATTAACAAAGCATCTCTAATCACGACTTTTTAGTACACATATGAGCAAACAAGAGTCTGAGGCACATTGAGTTTTCTTTCATGATTTGCAATAATAACTTGCAATGGAAACATGATTGAATTCATAATATTTTGATACATTGGTCACGTTTGAATAAGTTCCTAAAGGATAACACAATATAATAAGAGCATTAGGAACACATTTTAAACATATATCTTTCAACACAAAGTTTATTCGGCATAGTCAAATTTATAAAGAATAACTCAGGATATGAGAAAGAAGGAATTTGCCCATCATACTTCAGTCTTACGAGAACAATGTGGGATTTAATTCTAAGAGAGAGGTTTAGCCAACATACCTCGCTTTGAGCTTCCTTAAATTACTACAACGTTCCGAAACTCCTAGCGACTTCAATATAATTAAAGACATGACAAAATTTAACTATAATTAGGAAGATTCTCGGTGGTTCACCTTATTAAAGCATTTTATCAAGAACTAGGTGTGCATTAAGGTTTCAAAGTCACTCAATGGTGGATTCCTTTACCCCATAATCAATCCCCATTTCAATAGGCCACCTACAAATACTTCACAACCTCTCTACCACCTTTATTAGTTCATGCATGCGTAAATAACAAATCTTATTCTCAAAACCTTCCTCCCCATTACCTATTCCCAACCCAAATTTCTAAATTGAAGGCTAGGGATAGAATCTTATCTCTTAGATGAAGACCTTGCGGGTTATCCTTGTGAATTCTTCAAGACTCGGGCAAAGATTGATGAACAAATGGCTTAGAATTTCCTCCCCTCACTCTAGACCACTTTCCTCTCTCTAAAATATCAATTTGAACCTTCTAAAATAATCCCTAAGGTTGTTTTATAAAAATGGGATTGGGTTATAAAACTAGAAAATGGACCCTCCGAACTTAGCTTTACAGTCGCAGAGTGGACCGTAGAATAGATATTGCGGGCCGCAAAAGTGATACCAAAAATTAGGCTGCCCTGAATCGGTCTGCGGTCTGTAGACCAGTTCTGCAGTTGCAAAATAGACCGCAGAATCACCCTCCGAATTTCTTCATGCCAAATCTGCGACAAAAGTGCTGACAGCAAAATGGGTATGCGATCGCATAATGGACCGCAGAAATGACCTTCAAAATTCAAAAAAATTTCTACTCAACTCCACGATGGATCTGCGGTCTGCAAATTAGTTTTGCGGCCGCATAATGGATCGCAGAAGTGCCTTGTTCTATAACAATTTTTCTTCAACTCCAAAACGCACTGTTCAACCCAAAAGGTTCGTATCATGGTGAGCTGAATTTCTACAATCTTCGAACACAGTAGCCTACCTCGGCAGCATAAAACCCCTGGTTCAAAGTAAAATTTTATGGGGCCTTACATACTCCCCTGCTTAGGATCATTCGCCCTCGAATGAGGGTCAAAATTCGTCTTTAGTAGTCAATGTGGCTCAACTGTTACTTCATACACCAGTAGTTCCCAGTTTTGACTAACTCCCTAAATTTCCAAAACATTTACCAGAGTCTCCTCTAGGGCATGTCATCTTGTAAAAGAATCCGAGAAACCAATCCTAACAACATTTACAAAATCCAACGATGCAACATAACACGAAAACAACACCAATCGTGTCCTCATAACCAATATATTACCAAAAAGGAACACCCTTAACATCAACTGTACAAGTGATACATAATTTATAGAAGGCAAGACCTTAACATTTTCATAGAGCACAACTACCTAAATACAAAGTTATTCAAACAAATGGGGGTACTTCTTCTTCATCTTTTCTCGGCCTCCGAGGTGGCCTCTTCAACCTGTTGGCTTCGCCATAGCACTTTCATGGAGGCAATCAACCTATTTCTCAGCATTCGTACTTGCCTATTAAGAATGGAAACTTAAATTTCTTCGTAAGTCAATTCCTCATTAACCTCAATAGTCTCAATGGGAACAATGAGTGTCGGGTCTTAACTACCTTCTTCAACATAGACACATGAAACACCGGATGCACTAAGGACATTTCTGGAGGTAGATCAAGCTAGTAAGCCACCCGACCAACACTCTGAATGATTCTTTACGGACCAACATACCTCAAATTCAATTTTCCTTTCTTACCAAATGGTATTATACCCTTTATGGGGGAAACCTTCAAGAATACCCGATCATCTTCTTTGGACTCCAAATTCCTACAACATATATCCGAATATGACTTATGGCAACTCTGAGCAGTTTTCAACCGATCCTTAATGACTTTAACTTTCTCCATAGCCTGATACACGAGGTCTGGTCCTATCAACTCTGCTTCCCCAATCTCGAACCACCCTATAGGAGATCTACATCTCCTACATATAGAGCCTTAAATGGTTCCATCTGGATGCTAGCATGATAACTGTTATTGTAAGAAATTCTATGAGTGGCAAATGATCATCAAAGCTACCCTTGAATTCAAGAACATAAGCATGCAACAAATCCTCGAGCATCTGAATGGTGTGCTCTGCTTGCCCGTCGGTCTGTGGTTGAAAGTCCATACTAAGATTCACCCGAGTACTCAAAACTTGCTAAACTTTCTTCCAAAAGTTAGTCATGAATCGTGCCTTTCAATTTGAGATAATAGAAACTAGAGTTCCAAGCAACCTGACTATTTCCATGATATAAAACTGAACATATTGTTCTGCTGTGTCGGTAGCCTTAACAGGTAAGAAGTCTGCTGATTTAGTTAGTCAATCCACAATCACCCAAATCGAATCGAACTTGCAAGGAGTTCGAGGTAGTCCGACCACAAAGTCCATATTGATCATCTCCCACTTCCACATTGGAATCTCGATGTTTTGTGCCAACCCACCAGGCCTTTGATGTTCAGCCTTTACTTGTTGACAATTTGGACATATGCCACAAAATCAGCTACATTCCTCTTCATATTATTTCACCAGTAGACTTCTTTAAGATCATGATACATCTTTATAGAGCCTGGGTTCATGGAATACCAAGAAGTGTGGGCCTCGATCATGATTCTTTCTCGGAGACCATCAACATTTGGAACACATAGTCACCCTTGGTACCTTAGTGTACCATCATCCATTCCAAGAGAAAAAGTCATGGTCTTATGTTTATGAATTCCTTCCTTTAATTGTACCAACAACGGATCATTGTACTGCTTCTCCTTGACTTCAACAACAAAAGATGAGTCAGCCCTATTTTGCACAATTATCACTCATTCACTAGAGTCCGCAAAACGAACTCCCAAACCAGCTAACCGATGAACTTCCTTGGCCAACGGCCTTTGATATGCATCCAAGTGAGCCAAACTACCCATAAATTTCTGGCTAAGAGCTTTTGCCACAACATTAGCCTTTCCCGGGTCATATAGGATATGGATATCGTAGTCTTTGACTAACTCGAGCCCTTCTCTGTCTCAGATTTAATTCCTTCTGCTTGAAAATATATTGAAGGCTCTTATGGTCCGCGAATATATCCATATAGACCCCACACAAATAAAGACGCCAAATCTTCAGTGCAAAAACCACCGTTGTGAGCTCTAAGTCGTGTTGGATAGTTCTTCTTATGATTCTTGCGTTGCCTAGAAGCATACGTGATCACCTAGCTCATTTGAGTATTTTATCAAGCACTAGGTGTGCATTAAGGTTTCAAGGTCCTCCTATGGTGGATTCCTTTACCATAATCAATCCACATTTCAATAGGCCACCCACAAATACTCCACAACCTCTCTACCATCTTTATTAGTACATGAATGCATAAATAACAACTCTTATTCTCAAAACCTTCCTCCCCATTACCTATTCCCAACCCAAATTTCGAAATTGAAGGCTAGGGCTAGAATATTACCTCTTGGATGATGACCTTGTAAGTTTTCCTTATGAATTCTTCAAGACTTGGGCAAAGATGATGAAATAATGGCTTAAGAATTCCTCCTTTCACTATAGACCACTTTCCTCTCTCTAAAATATTAGTTTAAACCTTTTAAAATAACCCCTAAGGTTGTTTTATAAAAATGAGATCGGGTTATAAAGCCAGAAAACGGACCATTCGAACATAGCTCTACAATCATAGAATGGACTGCATAATAGATATGCGGCCCACAAAATGGGCCGCGAAAGTGATGCCAAAAAAGGGGTTGCCTTAGATTAGTCTGCGGTCCGTAGACCAGGTCTGCGGCTGCGAAATTGACCACAAAATCACCCTCCGAATTTCTTCAAGCCAAATCTGCAATGGAAGTGCGGACCACGAAATGGATATGCGATAATGGACCACATAAACAACCTTCAAAATTAAACAAATTATTTGCTCAACTCTGCGATGGATCTCTAGTCCACAGATCAGTTTTGTGGTCGCATAATGGACCGCAGAAGCGCCCTATTCTACAACAATTTTTCTTTAACTCCCTAACACACTATTCAACCCAAAAAGTCCGTACCGAGGCGAGCTGAATTTCTACAATCCTCGAACACATTAGCGTACCTTAGCTCCATGAAATCCCAGGTTCTAGGTGAAATTATACGGGGCCTGCACTCCTCACCTCCGCTCAGGGTTCAATTTGAAGAGGCTAAGGCTAGATGGGATGAAGTCCATAGTGTTGTTCTTGCTGCATCCGATCACTAGGCTGCCTCTGTTGAAAGAGTGACCATTTTGGAGGTAGCCTTTAATTTCAAAACTGAAGAGCTTGCTACTATCGTGATGAAATATTCCCAATTAGAAGAGAAGTATAAGAAGGCCATTGATTATAATAGATATTTTAGCTCCACCATCCGCGAACTTGACGTCAGCCTTAAGTCCATCAGATCCGCCTTGGAAAAACTTTCTACTGAGGTTGACCAACTTAAGAAGAACTCCAGTGCCGAGAGGCCTCCCTCATTGTTGAGAAAATGCATTCTATGTATACCATGAGGAGAAAAACCTTGGAATAGGCCAAACTGGGTGTTCGTTGACTTTGATGCCAAAATGCTAAGGTCCTTGTGCTGGAGTTAGCTGCAAAAAGAGGTCTTCCGGCCAGGCCTAAAGCTATTCTTTTGGTTCTAGTTCTGAGTCCTAGAGAACTGAAGAAAAACTGGAAGGTGATGACCCTGAGGGCCAAAATGATGAAGGCCAGGATATCGAATCGGCAGCGGATCTACCCCCGTCTCCTAAGGGAGCAGTAGCTTCTCTTCCTCCGGGTTTCAAAGATACATCAACTTAGCTTTTGATTCTTATCAACTTTTGTACTTGTGCTATTTGGCACATTCTTTGTAAATGAAAACACTTTTTTGTTAAGTGTTGCATGAAGTTTTCCTTTCTGTGCGTTTTTTTAAACAATATGCAAATTTAACCTTTGCATCTTTTTTCGTTTAAGTATTTGCGCAAGTTTGCTTTTTGCATATTTTTGTGCAAGGCTTCGGGTGTATTTATCCCCAAAGGCATATGGATTTCGGGCTTAAGTTCTTCCGAAATCAACCCTTTAACGTGAGTGTTTCCATAAGTGTTTTCGCAAGTTTTTTTTTGCATCTTTTTGTGCAAGGCTTTGGGTGTATTTTTCCCTGAAGGCATTTGAATTTCGGGCATAAGTTCTTCCGAAATCAACTCTTTAACTTGAGGGTTTTCATAAGAGAGGGCCCTCTTATATTTACGGTACTCTTGAAGAGGACATCTTTTCTTCATTACGGCACCAGCATTTGAAGTACTTGATTAACTTTCGAATGACAAAATCAATTCATCGTTCAGACAAGAAACAAGATGGAAATAAAAGGGCTTTACTTTATTCTTTCCATTTTTAAAAGCACATATGCATTTGTTATGCTAAAAGAAATTGTCATTTCTTATGCCTAACTTGTACAACTTGTTTATATGGGGCTGGCCGCGCAGTACCCGATCCCGATGATACAACTATGTTTCCGATTTTCGTATTCCAATTAGGTGGCAATCATTTTTGTCGTATTCTCATATCATCTCCCCCTCCCCCCCAGTGTTTGAATGCGAAAAAAGCAAATTGGAATACTGGAAGTTTTGCACCTTCGAGGATTCCACTAATGAATTGCGAGATAATCTTCAGTTCGGTAACAAACTTAACTTTCCCTTAGGAATTTATGCTATCGATCCAAATACTATCTGATGGTAGGCTATAATCTCGTATTTAGTTGCTTATGCAATCTAATTTACTGCACTTTTATTGTGTTTGTGCTTTAATCGTTAGTGTTTTGTACTTATTATGTATTTTATGCCTTGTAAGAGTGATTCCAAGTTATGTAGATATTTGTAACTAATTCAAGATATATGAAGCTTTGAAGTCTAAGTAAAATCCCAAAGGATTAAGTCGAGATCGCGCTCGGGGGTCAAGGATCACTCTAGACGTCAAAATTCAAGGAAAACAAACCGCTAAAAAAATGCATTATTGCGGCAAACTGGACGATGCACGGTGCCACGCATCAGTGTAAAAATCTGTTAAAAAATAGCAAAATTTAGAGTCTGAGTTTTTGGTGTCTTTCAGGAAAAAGGAGTAATGCTACGCAAAGTGCGACACAAGAAAAATAATAAGTTTGCAAGTTTTCCTATTTCGGCTGGGAAAAGGGAATTTTGTCTAGGCCTGACCCTACTAGGTATAAATACATGGAAAACGGTATTTTATAGAATTTTGACACATCTTAGACCTAGGGAAGCAAAGGATGAGGTTGAGAAGCTAAAGCACAAGGATTTGATCATTTAATCCTCACTCAAGACAAGAGTTTTGATCTTTTTATGTTTTCCTTTGACTTAAACATATTTGTGATGAATTGCTCCATATCCATGGAGTGGTTCTCCTTAGGGTTGATGGATTTAGTGTATTGATATTTGTTTGAGGATAATTAACTCTAGTTTTTATGTATTGAATCGTTTTGGATGTTTTAGTCGTTGCATCTATATTCACTTGTTCATGTAATCGAGAGAGGCATAACTTGTGATGTTTTTGCATACTATTTTGTTGGTTGAATTCATTAATTCTTTTTACTAATCAAAAGAGGCTAGTTGAATTGTTGATTAAACCTAGTTAGGAGAATAATCGAGAGAGGTTCTCCTAAAGACCAATCCACTACGAATTCGTGCATATTTTCACGTGCTTAAAATTGGTTCATCTTGTGAGGTCGATAATTAATCGAGAGAGGAGTTTCTACTAAATAATTCAATTAATAGCCAAGTGAATTCGAGATACTCACTTCAATATTAGAAGTGAATTAGCTAGAATTATATCCCAAACATTTGTCTTGCACCTATCCTATCAACCCTACTACTTGCATTGTTTGTCACTAGTCAATAGTTTAGACTCTTACTTAAATTTAGTTTAAACCACATAATTCTTAATTGTTGATCTTCTTGAATAGCAAATCTAGCTACAAATTATAACAATACTGTTTAACTCCAATCCCTATGGATGAGATATTATAAATTACTATATTTGACTAGCGAGCATATTGTAGTGTGTGTTTTGCGCTCATCACTATCTAAAAATCCCCTAGTGTTTTGCACTTTTTAACTGCCAGGTAACCTTTTCTTGATAGCAAACTTAATTTCCTTGTGGGAATTTTGCTACCGAGCCAAATATTATCTAACTGCTTCGGAGTGGTTCTTCGCTTGTGTGCCTTGCTATTAAAGGTCTTATTGTTGTTGTTGGAACCTTCTTCGTAGTATGCTTTCCGTTTCTACCTCATTAAAAACCTTACTAGAAAAATCCAATTGGGACAAAACTGGACGAAGGGAAAAAGGGTGCAGCACATGTTTTCAATACTGGTGATGTTCATCAGCAATAATATCTCTTTAGGTGTACCACATTCCCGTTGCTTGGCAACTTTTCTCCATCCTGGTTGTCCAACTCATATGAACCTTTCCCGGTGATAGTTGAAACCCTGGTAGGGGCCTTCCTAGGTTGGACCTAGCTTCCCTGTGTTGAGTTCTCGGGTGTTTTGAGTCACTTTCCTTAGAACCAAGTCTCCTACTTTGAAATAACGGAGGTTGGCTCTTCGATTATAATATCTTTCCGTTCTCTACTTTTGGTTTGCCATTCTTATATGCGCCAAGTCCTTGCACTCATCAATTAGCTACAAGTTGATTAACATTGGTTCATTGTTTGTCTCTTCATTTGCTTGGAAACATCTCAAGGTGGGCTCCCCTACTTCCAGTGGGATTAAGGCTTTTGCTCCGTGCACAAGGGAAAAAGGAGTTTCTCCTGTGCTTGATTTAGTCGTTGTTCGGTACGACCATAGCACTCTAGGCAGTTCCTTAGGCCATTTACCTCTGGGCGCTTCCAACCTCTTCTTGAGGTTTTGTATAATCACTTTGTTCGTTGATTCTGCTTGACCATTTGTGCTCAGATGATAGGGCGATGATGTAACTCTTTTGATTTTCAGGTCTTCAAGAAACTTTGTGATCTTTGCGCCTATAAATTGTGGTCCGTTATCGCAGGCTTTCTCTTTTGGTATTCCAAATTTGCAAATTGTGTTCTCCCACAAGAAATCCACCACCTCAAGTTCGACGATCTTCTGATAAGGACCTACTTCAACCCACTTAGAAAAATAGTCAGTTAAAATTAAAAGGAATCTTACCTTACCAGGGGCCACCAGAAGTGGTCCGACATATCCATTCCCCACTTTATGAGCGGCGATGGAGATAGAACTGAGTGTAATAGTTCTACTGGTTGATGTACTAGTAGTTCATAGCATTGACCCTTATCGCATTTTTGTACGAAAGCTTTGGCATCTTGTTCCATTCGGGGCCAATAGTGAAAGTACAAGAGGGGTGAATTGTTTATTTTTAAACTTAATTGCTATTAGTTGACTAGTTTTTCAATTAGTAAACTAGATGTAATAAGTTGACCACAGTAACAACAAAATTAAAGATGCTAAAATCAAATGCAAGAATTAAAGACACCAGAGTTTTTATACTAGTTCGGATTCAATATGAATCCTAGTCCAGTCCCCTTGGGTTGCAAGGGAGTTCTTTTTAGTGAATAAGTTTCTTCGAGTACAAGGAGAATGATGTGATCTACACTGATAGCTCAGTTCCTATATCACTCGTCTCTTTTGATACAATGCCTCACCAGTATTATTCTCTCTTTCTTACCTAACTCGTTACACAGCAAGCCTTGGAAGAGCTACAATCTTTGTTTGTAGCAGAACAAAGAGAGGGCATTTGGTTCGATCAAAGTATATGTGTTAAGGTGTGATTACAAGTTTAAATACTTTGAGAGAGGCTTGAATTCTGGAAAGATTTGCCAACCCAAGAGATTTGATCCTTGGAAAGAGATTGATTCTTTCCAAGAATAAGGCTATTCTTCAACGGCTTTTTCGGACCAGAGGTTGTAAAGATTTTCCCTTGTGTGAACCCGGAATCTTGTTCTTCCCATAGTTAGACGCTTGATTGAATGTTTGGCAGGATCTTCAATATACTTGATTATTTGATTCCTATAGTTTAGCTTTGATTGATCCCGCCAGTATCCTCTGATTGATTTCTTCTTCCTTTAATCGAGTCTTTTTTCCTTGATGTTCTCTAATTGATTTCGTCAATCTTGTATATCAATCCATATGTTCCTTCATCATTGCTGATTGATTTCTCCAATCTTGAATGATATCCAAGAGTTCCTATACAAAGAGCAAATATATTATTTTTATCATTAAAATTAGATCTAACAATCTCTGCCTTTTTTATGATGACAAAATAATATATATGTATAAATAGTAGTTGACTTCCCTGTAGTTTTCTCCCCCTCAATAAGAGCAGTTAACTCTGTCTTGAACTAATTAGCTTGAGATGCATGTAGTCGACTTCTTCAGGATCTGTACTCCCCCTCAAGGAGTGTCAAAGTCGACTTATTATGTACCTGCACAATACATATATATCCTTTCTCCCCCCCCCCTTTTTGACATCAGCAAAGAGGGAATAATAAAGAAACGGCATGCATAAACAGGATTCATAGCAGAGTGTACTGGTAGAGTTAGAACATAACAAAAGAAGAGAAACAATTATCCACCGACTGATATCTCAGTCCAAAAATAGCATAGCAAAAAATATTGTCTTAAACTTCCACATTAACGACATAGAAAATAGGTATGAGTGTTGCAGATGGCCTTCTTCAGTCTATCAAAGCTGGCGTTGGCTGAGACACTCATTCCATCAAGCCTGTCATGAACCTCCTTGAATGCCTTGATAGCGTTTTCCCTTACTCTGAGAACCACAACCCGAATCGTGGAGACATCAGACCCTGTTTCTTTAGAGATAGCATGAATGGTACCAACAGTGGACTGAGTGGTGATGAGAAGATCTTTGATTGAAGAGAGCTGATTGCCAATGGCATTAAGTTTCTCAGCAAGGCCAGAGTCACTATGGCTTGTATGGGAAGCAGAAGGTTTAGGCGTGGAGTCTGTATGAGCAGTCTTGACATTTCCTTCTTGTTTCTTGACCCCTGAACACTTCACACACATATACCCCATACTTGCAAAAGATCTGGAGTTGTACGATTTTGAAACAGAGGTAAAAAGATATGAAGAGATGGAAATATTGTGAGCTTCCAGAGTGTGAGTGATGGTCATTCCATAGGGTAGACTAGTGGGATCTTCTACTCTTTCAATCACGAAATTAATGACCCAGGAGGATAGTTTAATTTTGAGTTTGGTCACAAGGCAATAGACCAGAAAAGTGTCTCGTAGAGAGAAGGTGGAGAAAGAGCCAGTACGGGGAAGCAGAGTGGTTGCCACAATGTGAGCTAGGACACGAGTTTCAAAATAACATCACTAGGGCCTAGCCAGTTTGGAAGGGATTCAGATGGACCCTTAGCAATACATCTTTTGGCTTGATCAAAGGAAATTTCAGTTACACTCCATATTTTTGTACATGGAAGTATGCCATAAGTAAATTGATATAAGCTCAGAAAATGTGATCCGTCGAAGTTTGGCAATGTTACATATCACATTTTCGTACGTTAAAGTTTTGTCTTCCATTAATTGACGTAGATTCGGGAATAAGATTATCTTGAGGTTACATGCATTTATGTTATTAATAACTGGCAATAAGAAAGTGCCGTGAAAAATAAAGGATAAATGAATCAAGTAAAATAAGTTTCGTTAAAGGTCGTCGATTTGGGTAAAATACGACCCGAGCTTCAATACTTGGCATTCATGGACTAATGCCATACAAGGTACCCCACAACTGCGATAATAGGATACGTAAAGTGTATTAAAAGTGAGTAGTATTTTAAGTAAGTTGAGTTAATTCTTAATTATATGGATAATTGGTTTATTATTAATTAATGAGGGATTAATTAGTTAAATAAACCATTAATAAACAATTAAGACTTTGGGGATAAGGCTTAAGGGTCCAAAAATGTGGCAGCCCCCCTTAAAAATAATATGACTCTTAAAAGGTCTTACAAGATGTCAAATTTTGGAGATTAAAGTGGTTAGTTACCACTTGAAGTGGGCCCACATTCCATTAAGCTCACTTTAAGATTTGATACCATTTTGGCTTCATTTTGGTCTCTTAAAATTTCCAGGAGATGCAAGCTAATTGTTCTTTCCATAAGGATCTTACATTAGACAATAATTGAAGAAAACCATAATATTTTCCTACACCAGTACAAAATTACCACGATGGAGCACTTAGTAGGCGATGGATTTATGTTACTATTGTGAAATTTTGCAATATTAAGGGAGTACGGTGTAATCTTTCTCAAGAGAATTGACTCAGGTATGTTAAGGCCACCCCTTCTTTCTTTTTGGCATGATCCATACGATACAAACGAAACGAGCAAACGCACAACTTCCATAAATGACTCTATTCATAGAAATACTAAAGGTTCCTATGTTATTGGTTCCCATATGTATTATTATTCTATCATCTGGTCATGGGTCTCAAAAAATACGTAAGTTGATAAAGCTTATTTCATGATAGTAATCAGAGGCATAATGGTCTTATGACATTCTGAGAGTTTTTATTAACGTACTTCTCATGCATTACATTTATTTATACATGTACATTGACCCATGACTAGGTGGTGTTATATACGCGTATATATGTATATGGGATATGAAAAAAGGATACGACGTTATATACGCACCACCACCTAATCAGCTGGTATACGTTGATGATTTTGCCTATAGTGGCCGAGATGATATGATGGGATGCCCTCAGAGGCTTGATGATGTTATGAACACATGTACCTATGCACGACATGACATTCATACGTATATGCATGACATTATAAGTATTTAATAATTTAAAGAGTTATCCAGACTTACAGGTTGAGTCATTTACTCTATATTTCTTTTATATCTTTTATGTACTTATTTACGTGCCTTACATACTCGCTACATTGTCCATACTGACGTCCATTTTACCTGGGGATGTTGCGTTCATGCCCGCAGTTCTCGATAGGCAGGTCGAGAGTCCTCCAAGTAGGCTATAAGCTCAACAGAAGATGTTGGTGCACTCCATCTGCTCCGGAGTTACTTGTTTGGTCAATATGATTTAGACGCTTATTGTTTGGTATGGCGGACCCTATCCCGACCTTTATGTTAAGTGTGTAGTTTTATAGGCTTGTATATAGATGTAATGTATATGAATTCTTTGAGTTTACAAATGATCATGTTGGCCTTATAGGCCAGTATATCACATGTATAAATTTTTACATCAGGTTGGGTCGTCCTATATGGAGTATTCCCCTATGTTTATTCTGGTTAGCCCATGATGGCCCATTTGGCCCATTTCCAATGAAAGTACAATAAGAAAGATATGTTTAAGGGTACTCAATTAAGTAAAGGGCACCGCGTGCCTATCGTAGCCCATCGGTTTGGGTCGTGACAAAAGTGGTATCAGAACAGTTCTGTCCTAGGGAGTCTACAAGCCGTGTCTAGTAGAGTCTTATTTATGGGTGTGTCGTGTACCACACTTATAAGTAGGATGCTACAAGGCATTTAGGATTGTCACTCTTTCTTCTTATTCTAGATCGTGTGGTGGAGCTCAATTGTAAGAACTCAATTTCTTAAACTCTATCTTATTCGTAATACAATGATGCTTACATTCAGAAAGATGGTCGGTAAGAGATATAGCTATAGAAGTGTTGAAGTCATAGGAACTCGATTTTGCATCATGCTTATGATGAGTAAATGTGAGGTCTTCAGCAGACCATGTGTGTAATAAAAGGTGTAAGGTTCTTGATAAGGAGTTTTAAGGAAAGAATACTTATCTACTCTTACGGTAAAAAGGAATAATAGAATCGGAAGGTAGACACAAGTTTTAGCAAGTAAAAGAAGTAAGGTGAAGAAGGGTACGAGGTACCCAGTTAATAAATATTATCATTATTTACCATTCAGAAAGAGAGATATAAGCATTTTGAGTTACCTTCAATAGTGATAGATGTATGTACAATCGGCCACACCGATCTCAGTTATGCCCTACGGGAGCTAACAGATATAGTTTAAGAGAAGGACGAGTTATAGGTTCCGGCTGGGGTTAGAGTAACCCAAAATAGTGGATGGATTGGTAGAGTTAGTTGACATTTCTGAAGGATAGTGCAAACGTGGTAATGGATCTCCTTGTGGTACACCTAGATGGTGCAGTCTAGATATGAGTGCTACAAAGATAGGCATTGGAAGCCAGGAAAGGATAAATATCATCTTAGTATGACTCTCATCCCTAGTGGAGAGATAATGCTAGGCAACCCGAAGAGCTAGTGGATGGAGCAAAGGGGAGCTAAAAGCAAAAGAATATTTTGTTGAAATTTTCAGAATAAAGTGATAGACAGAAATGTTAGCAGGAAATAAGAAGAGAGCTAATGAAGCATTAAGAGAAAAGATGACAGTATTACAGAATCTATAGTCAAGTGAAAGAAAAGACGAGAGGTGATAGGCCTTGAGACAATAAAAGAGTATAGGCCATAAAGTTATATCGTTACTTTGAGAAGTAAGTTCGTGACCAACGAAACTACCGGAAGGAAAAGTTAGACCCTAGAATAATAGAAATCAGTATGGGCTAGTGAACAAGATAAACTAAATATGAATTAGGGACTGAGTTATTGGATAATAGTCGGCATGATGAGAGTTTCAAATTTCATTCCAGTGATAATATAGTGGACAACAGAAGAAGATTCATGAGGAATTCAGAAAATGGTCATTCAGGAAGACGTTTCCCTAAAGCAGGCAATGTGAGAAAAGTTAAGCTTAAGGGACTATGTGTGCTAGTTACACTAAGTTCTACCCTCGCGAGTAAGGAATTTCATTATCCTTGGTATAGAAGGATTACCGCAAGGTGAGTAAGGGTCATCAATAATGTGAGAAGACGCTAATTACGAAGAGGTATAACATCTATAGGTAGATCATCGTAGCGCTAAATATTAGTACTTTCCTAAAGGGGGAATATGAAGTGAAGTGGCATTAAGTCAAAATTAAGTGGTTCTAGTAATTATGGAATGGTAAAAGAAGAATGCGATAAAATGAAAAAGGGATGAGATTGCACTTATTCAAAGCCTACAGATATGCTACGATACCAGAGCATTATGCAAACACGATGTCAAGGAGAGGAAGTAAGGCTCCCTGCCCGAGATGTTATTGATTATTAAAGAGCCAGTGCGAGAGGAAAGTTAAGACAAAGGAAATAACCCAAGAAAGATTACGTGAAATATTGATACGAGAATGAGCCAACAAGTAGTTACTAGTTGATTCAGGAAGAGCCTAGTTATGTCTAGACAAGAGGATACAGACAAATCAACAGATCGTACAAGATAGGGAACACCAATATGGAAAATTCAGCCTCGCTGTTATGACATCGTGATCTTTGAGAAAAATTCAGATAGGAGTTGGGTTAGATAAAGATACTGTATGAGTGTTACGGAAATAAAAGAGAGTACCACTGGGAAGTCAGTCAAAATATTAGTTCATATGTAACCCTACAGGCACAAGGGCATGGAGATAAATAACTACGGGTAATTATAGGCGAGGAAGAACATCAAAAATTCTGTCAGGCATACGATGTGATAAGCTCGTAGCCTTACAAGAGTTAAGGGATCTCCCCCCCCCCAAGTACTACAATGAAAGAATAGCTGAGAAAATAAGGAAGAAGGCTTCAACCAAAGCATAATGACCTAAAGAGGAAATTGTTGTGCAACAACAATCTCACTACAAAATTGTATGCACTCCAAAAGAAAGTGGCACCTACCATGGCTAATGAGCGGAGAGTAAAACTAAAAGTAATATTCGAGACCATATGAGGAGAAAAAAAACTTTGGCATGCGTGAGAACTTAGATAAGCTAAGTATGTACACAAAAGGGGCAAAAAGACCAGGAAAAGCAATTGCTTACGTTTGAAGAAAGCTGAAATGGAACAGAAGGAATTATTCGATTAATGATCAGCCATAGAAGACTTTGGTATAAGTTAAAAAGAAGGAATTGGCTCCAGGTCATAGACAAAGGATAGAATCATTAGAAGATTGTATCATGGTTTTCCATAGCATCCATAAAAGGCTAAAGTAATAACTAAATGCCATGAGCCACAGATCGGAAGATAGCTTAAGCCTACATAAAGGCTAATCAGAAGGAAGAGGAAGCTAAAGAGTTACATCAACTAAGTAAATTAGGAGTCTGCTTATTGGACCCAGAAAGTTATAGACATCATGATTGAGAACATTTCAGAATTCTATTAATATCAAAGGTACAAGAGAGATTGTACAGTAGCCATATTCTATAACGACTCTACGATAAAGCCAGTTAGAAGTGTCCCAACCTTATAAGACGTTAGTATGAAGCTCTCATGAGATTGTGTTAAGAGGTGCATGTATTATAATAGAAGTTCAAGATGTGGATGTGAATTATACCTATGTGTAGGAGAGGTCATGAAAGACATAGAAGATGTGATGTGAGACTTTAAAAGTAAGGTAAAGGTGAACAACGTACGAGATACTCAAAATCAGAAGGTTGAGAATAGTCCATACTTTAGATAGAAGGCTAAAAGCACGGGGATTCAATATCCAGGAATGATAGCGGTGTCGTTAGTGGCATATCTTCCAACCTATGGTTTCTAGGTACCGAAAGATCTAGCCAAGAGAGTAAAGAAGAGTTAGAGACGATGTGATGTCTCGCTTGATGTTCCGGAATAACATAAGGGAATCTATGGTGCAAGCAAGTTTAAAGAAGGTTGCGAATAGTATAAATAGATATGTAGAGGTCGCAAGTTAAAGAATAGTAAAGTGACAAGGTTTTATAACACGAGTAAGGATGAGAAACGGCTAGTAAGAAGGTGACGAAAATGGATAAGTCCTCTAGATTAAGCCCATAAAAACAAGAGAGCTAATGGTTTCTCTAAGTTATAGAAAGTTCAGTATAGCCTAAATGAACTCAAAGGAATCATAGACTAATAGAATCTAGAGTGGAATGAGGGTGTGATTGTAATAGATAAAGGATGACGTTTGGGATTTCGATTGAGTAATGACTTAAAGAGGATTTCATGAGTTGTACAGGATTAAAATATCCATGTGAGTCATATTGGGATGCTATAAAATATGGTTATGAAAGCATAGTATCACCTCAAGGTGGATCAATCTAATTAGACAAGATGTCCCTGATGAGATGTGAGCCCTAGCGGCAGTGTTACATAAGAGATCAAATTATCAGTGGTAGATGATAGATCAACATTAAGGTGAATTAACAGTGGACAAAGTATGAGATGAGATTAGGCCGTCATTCTTAAGATGAACAAGTAATGAGGAAGCATTAAAGGACTTAGATTTATACATATGGGATAAGTAACAAAAGTAACCTGAGGTTCGGTAGCAGACCTTAGTAGCAATAAATCGAAGTAAGAGTTGTGAGCACGTGATTTTTGTTTTACGCGACAATCGCTCCAAAAGAAATAAAAAATAACAAATGGTCCTGCTGTACAAGTTTTGGATTATATGTGGCATATTTGTTAGTTATCTGTAATCTCGTCCGTGTTTATTTTATTCAAAATATATATAAATAAAAATGTGTGCATCTTTCATTTTATTTTTGTCATTAAGTGATGTTAGTATAATTAAATGTTAATTGTATGTAAATTGTTGTTTATGGTTTTATATGGTATTATTTGGCAAATTAATTTAAGAAATTCAAAAGAAAAAATAATAAAAAAAAAAGATTTTTCGGACTTGGGCCAGTCCAATTTTAAACAAATTGGCCCAAACAACCCAACCCAAAACCCCATGTCTACCCGGTCCACACCAGCTGACATCCAGGACGTCCAAACGACGTCGTATTGACCTAGTCTGATCTAGGCCGTTGATCTCAGATTGATCAACGACCAAGATCACTTCCCCATAACCCAGGAACAAACCCGACCCATTCCACCCGGACCGCCCCAAAACCCCTTTAGGTTTAAACGACACCGTTCCCTACCAGCCAAAGGATCCTGACCCTTCATCTCACCCCATCCAACGGCCAGGAATCGACCCCTCACCAACTATATAAGCCTATAACCTTTACCCTGCCCCCCCTATCCAAACCCCCAGGCCCTAGTCGTCCCCTCCACAGACCTCAGACCTCCAAACCCTAGCCGCCCCTGTATACCTTCACCATGAAAGCCGGCGGCATGGACGCCGGTGACCCCCTCCTTAACACCATAGATGCTCCTCACCGTCCTGAACCCAAATCCACCAACTACACATTTCGAATCCCCTCCCACCTTCTCGAATCTTCATTTGAAGATTCGAGTCGGAACCTGACTTACACTGATTGACCCCAGTTTCACACCAGACAGTCCCCAGACCCCCTCGTGACCAAACCATGCTTGGTTTGGTCCGAATCTGACTAGGGAAACATAAATCCCAGATCTGATTTTTGGAACCCTAGGGTTCCTCGTCACTGGTCTGTATCCGTTTGAGCCAAAGTATTTAGGGTCTAATGGACTTTAGTCGAAGTGTTCTCAGTGAGAACACTTCGATTAAAGTCCTTTCAACACCAAGAAGGGTCTGTTCGAATCCAAGCTAAGACTTTTTGATTTTTCGGGATTTAAAGTGAGTTTTGGTTTTCCTTTTTCTTTATTTTAGTCCATGTGCTGATTAAAGGTCTGTTCGTTGGCCAAATGTCTTATATAATTCGTGTTTTGAATTTTTACCAACCGTATCCTGACCACTTTGCCTGAACCTCTGTTGTTTGATCGGGTCTTTCTTCTATTCATTGATAATGTGTAGATGTGTATGTGTTGTGCAATCAATTGAACTTTGAACTTGACTAATTAACTGATTCCCTGGTACAGTTTCTGCTTAGACAGTGTAATTTGAATCGCATGTTTGATACTGTTAGATTTCTGATCATGGTCTTTGATTGTATATGTTATAATTAGTATAGTCGAGTCGACAAATGTCGTCAATTAATTTCAGTAGTTTGAATGTTAACAATTGAATTTGTTGCATGCTGCAATTTTATTTGAATCAAAGTAAGAATCAAGTATGGCAACTTATATTTGCTGTATTTGAATCTGAAAATAAAAAGATTAGTTTGTTAGCTGCAATCTGAATTGGAGGGCATGTGCATTTGTGCACAACATGTCCATAAAAGCCCTTTTGGATTAAAATAGTTTGACGGCACATGCTGTCAGATTATATTCCTACTGCCCATGTCTGCTTTTAGTTAATAAAATGGGAAAGGGGACTGTCAGGGAATGTCATGGGAAGGGTTTTATTTTAAGTAATCGAGTGAAAAGAAAACAGATCACATGGGAGGATGTCTGATTAGTCTAACAGGTTGTTAAAGGGCTGATCGTTAGGCTTATAAAAGGGGAGAATACACATTGATACAGGGACGGACAGACAGATTTGGGGGGAACTGAAAGTTGACACTAAATTTCAGAGGAAGAGAGAAATAGAGAGGACATACAGATACATATTGAGAGAGGCATAACACAGAAAAATAGGAACTGCATTTCCATCGTTTGTCTTGATTCTCACTGGTCTGGATTTGCCTGTTCCATATTGATTTCTTCTGAAGTCCTGATTGAGGTTACTGGTTGTGTGTAGCATTAGTTCATTTCTGGATTTGTTCTGCCTAAATTCTGATTCTATACTACTGGGTATTTGCTTCATTCTGCCATTTCTCCATCGGCTCTAACTGCATCTTGCACTGGGATTTGTTCTATTGGTTACCTGCTGTTACTGCTGCTGCATTTGTTGCCATTGTTACTCTGCTGACTTCTCTTCTTCTTCAATTGTAAAACACTTCCAGGTACACAACTTCTGAAATCATGTATTGTTGAAAGTTTGAAGTTTGAAGCAGAAATAAAGAAACGAATGTCTGTTTACTTTACAATACTTGTGCTCAAAATAGGTCGAATGTTAGTTTGGCCTGTATTTATTTAACTTCAAACTGCAAATACTCTGTATGAATTAACATACATTCTGATTTGAGATGAACTATTAGATAGCATTAGTTTGTTAGATCAGACTTGTTTTAATGCATACAACCATTAGGTTTTGTTTTAGCTATGACATTATAACATAGAATCATAGCAAGCATTTGTATGTATTTTTGGTCTAGATCTCTGAACTGTCAAATCTGCTATATTTGGTCCCATTTGATTTCAAGATAAGTGTACCCCAAACTAATTCTCATGCGGCGTTATGTTAACAGGGTGATAAATGCATGCCATCCCTCTTGTTAGATTACTTGTTCCTATATAGGTTCGATATGGGCTTCAATATAGATTCATTGTTTCGAAATAATGCGATGACTTTTGAGGAAAACTAATAGGCATTTTCGAATCCAATTAGTAGTAGTTTTCTTAATAAATAGCCGATTTCATTTATCAAGCCTAAATAAGTTAATTTTAAAATTCAAACTTGAGGGTCGTTTAATGTAAATTTAGTATGTGTTTGCTTGCAATCTCCCTTATCAAATTAACAAAGCTTATTCGCTCTTTGAAGACAAGGCATGAAATAATTCTCACCTCGTAAAACAACCAATTAGGTAATCAATCAAAATTCGGATTCGTCAAACATAGTAGAGATTTAGTATGTTAGTTGCTTAAACAAGTAAGTTTGGTATCTTTCCCTTTTATTTTTAGAGACAAACACATTAGAAATGTAGTCGCTTTAGGATACCCTTTCTAAAATGGAGACGAGCCTCGCCAAATAAAAATGCAAATTGCGGGGCCCTCAATAACTAACCATAATAAATACTTAGAATTTGGGATGGACTGTTTAGTGAATTCCACTGCCTTCCCCAAAGATAATAACGCGTTAGACTTTTTAGGCGCGACTTAATTAAATTACATTCTTAAATTCGGGTGCGCATTTATGTGACCCAAATTCAAATCTCAACGGAGTCGAAATGTGTTAACAACTACGGGTGCATTGATTGTGACGTGGTTCGAGATGCATTTTCACGACGTTGCAATTCTATAAAAATAAATGATAATAATAAAAGCGGTTTAAACTTAATAAAAGCACATAAGTCACAACATGTATTTAAATCAGATATTTAGCCATTATAACAATTTAAGCGACCGTGCTAGAACCACGGGATTCGAGGGTGCCTAACACCTTCCCTCGGGTCAACAGAATTCCTTACTTAGAATTTCTGGTTCGCAGACTTCATTTGGAAAAGTCGAAAATTTCCTCGATTTGGGATTCAAGATAAACCGGTGACTTGGGACACCAAAAGCCAAACCTTTCCCAAGTGGCGACTCTGAATTAAAATAAATAATCTCATTTCGAATATTGTCACTTAAATTGGAAAAACTCCCTCGCGCATTTAACCCTTCGGGGCGGGCGCGCAAAAAGGAGGTGTGACAGCTCTGGCGACTCCGCTGGGGATTATTAACCCAGAACCACTGGTTCAGGGTTCAGAATTAGAGCTTAGAATAATTGTTATATTTGGCTTTATTATCTGATCTTTATATCATGTTTTGGCATAACGTGCTAAATGTTTTTTTTACTGCTTTGATATTATCTGAACTGTATATAAACTGTACCGAAACCCTTCTCTTCTTACCTCCGGGGAGAAGCTCGCTGGTCGAGACTCCCTATTCTGTTAGTGTCGATACCTGAAATAAGAAAGAGGTCGGACAAGTTACAAAGTCGGACGATCTCGCGGGTCCCCGGTACGTAGCCCCCTCCTCGACTCGAGTTGTCCGCTCGGGTACACAGTCTAGAACAAATGCCCAGGTTATAAACCTAGTATAACGAAACTTCATGTCGGATCCCTAGTAGGAACGTTTATTTGCATCACGTTGCATTTGGCTTAGGGGGCTCAACACAGGGGTTGGGTCCGTCTAAGACTGGCAACCTGAAATGAAAAGACCATCCTGCTGCATTCCTATCTGTTTTGCGCATTTATTTGCTTCAGTTCTGCATGCTGACCGGTTTCTAAAAAAGGGGAAAAATAGCAACATAGGGAGATAATTACTTATTTTGGAAAAATAAAACTCATGTCCAAGTAGTGTCAAAACCTCGCCGGAATTTTTCTAAAAAAAAAAAGAATAGAAAACAAAATTTGTTTTCTAGTTTGATTTATTAAAAAAAAAATTCCTTTTTATCACTTTCAAAATAAAAAAAAGGGGTATTTATTTAAAAGTAAAAAAAAAAGAAAATAAACGGAAAATTCATAATTCAAAAAAAAATGTTGTTTCTTTCGTAGTACCTCCTTTTTGAATTCAGACTAATAGTCCAAATATTTCCTTAAAAAAATATTTTCTTTAGTCTTTCAAAAGAAAATAATATTCTTGCTTTCTGGGTTTAATTGATTTTCTCTATTCATGATGTACCGAACTACGCCGGTTTAATTCTCACCGGATGTGAGATACGTAGGCAACCCCCATCGGGTTCAACCCACCTTTTACTAAAAAAAAAAGAAACAAATAGTAATAATAATAATAAAAAATTTTAATTCTGTCACGAATAAATCAGGTGATGTTGTTTTGTCATAAATAGCCGAATGTTCCCGAAAGGGACGCCGGAAGGCTGACTTTGCATAAATAACCACCTTCGGGTCATTTTTAGGATTTTCATCCAATTGACCCACACAGCCTCAAAATCTTCATCCCCGAAGTGCTGAAAGACCGTGTTCGAATAGTTGATCTTCCTTGTAAAATATTTTGAGTCAAGTTATTTTTGTTAAAGAACACCTTAATAAATGTGCAGGATGAGCACAATGCAAAATGAACATTTTTCAATAATGACCAAAATCCCTGTCAAATTACGGCTATGGTGGAATGATCTGGGTGCTGAAGGACAAGATGAGGTCAAGAAATATCTGAAAGGTCTCGTGGGTTTGTTGGAAATCCAGCCTCGGGGAGATATCATAAGAGCTTTGGTTACCTACTGGGACCCGGCGCACAATGTTTTCCATTTCTCTGATTTTGAACTCACCCCGACTTTGGAAGAAATGGCTGGGTACATCGGAAATGCTGAACTTCCGTTAAGGCAAAAATACTTGGTCGCCCCAAGAGCTGTCACGGTACATCGGTTCCTAGATTCACTGAAGATACCTAGAACGGTCCACAACCCGGATCTGGCTGCCGGTTTTTGTACTCCATGCTTCATATATGATAGGTACGGTCATGAAGAGGGATTCAATAATCCAATCAACAAACTGTGCAGCAAAGGTATTTGTCAGAAGTGGGACAAACACAGACGGGTAGCCTTCATGATGATGTTCCTAGGCCTTCTGGTATTTCCAAGGAAAGACGGAAACATTGATTTGAAGATATCCGGGGTCGTCAGCACTTTACTCACGCAAAGTGACAGTACTCTCGCGCCTATGGTGGTATTTGATATTTTTTGAGCTCTCACAGCTTGTAAAGTTGGGGGAAATTTCTTCGAAGGTTGTAACTTGCTCCTACAAATGTGGATGACCGAGCACCTCTGCCATCGTTCTGAGATTTTGAGACATGGTTCCCCGGAAAAGACTTGCATAGAAGAATTTTACACGAGAACCAAAGAGATCAGTTTGCCTGAAGGAGTCATGGCCTGGACCTCGTTCTTTCAAGCTCTTACTGCCAACCAAATACAGTGGACACTGGGATGGTTGCCTGTTGATGAGGTCATATATATGCCAGCAGCTAGAACTCATTTCTTACTGATGGGGCTTAAGAGCATTCAACCTTACGCGCCCTGCCGAGTTTTGAGACAGCTCGGAAGATGCCAGACAGTACCCTCATGAGGAAGATCTTAGCACTCAAGCAGTTGAGATAAGTCCTAACGGACAGTTTCCAGAAGCGAAAATTCGCCAAATCTGGAGTGAGTGTCAATATTTGAAATCAGATACTTGCGTGCGGGATCGAGCCAAAGGTGAGACGGCGTCAGGTTACCTTGCATGGTATAGAAGGGAACTTGAGCATAAAAGGCCGGCTAAGAGACCCCACATCCTGAATTTTGCCGAATCATCGCAAAAGCAGTGGGATTGGCTAGCAAAAGAAAGAGGCTATTACGCCGAAATCAGCAGGTTGAAGCAACAAGTGGAAAGCTTGAAATATGAGCACAACGTGCAAGTTGCTACCGATCTAGGAGAGCGGAACAGGTTAATTCAGGAAAACGAAATGCTCAGATCCCAGATAAAACAGATAAGGATGGATGCGGATAAATAGCCAAGGCGTCGATCAGATGAGCAGTTGAGAAAAAGGCTAAAAAGCGAAGTCAGGGAATGGCAAGAGGGTTTAGAGAAATCTAAAAACGTCATGGCAGAGCTCAGGGCCCAGTGGGATACAAGAGCAGATAAACATCGCTGATACTTAAATCAATTGAAAAGCGACCACAAAAAAACTGTTGCTAAAATAAAGAGAGAGATGGCTGCATTTGAGACCAAAGCAGTTAATCAGGCTAAGGATTTCCAAATTGAGAGCAGATACTGGTACGACTTGTTGGCCCAGATGAAGTCAGAGGTACGGCAATTGAAGAATCAACATATATAGGATGCTCAGGTATTCAAGATGTGTAGCGATCAGATAAAACGCCTACTCATAGAGAAGAAGCAAACCAGAGATAGGATCAAGGCCATCGCCCATGCCATCACCAGACGATGCCTACGATGTGAGAACATGACCAGCGTTACCGTTCTCTCGGCAGTAATGGGTTATGTCAAGCAGACCATGCATGAGCTGGAGCAACTTGAGAGGGATCTCACACCTAGGACCGCGGCGAGGCCGAACGATGCCCCGCGGGCCCCATTTTTCAAAACCATAATGTACTCATAAGTCAAGTCTGTATCTTAGCATCTTCTGCCCGTTTTCCCATCAGGTTGATTTTTAGTTTATTTTGAGTCTAGGTTTATTTTCAAAGTCTTCTCCTTCTTTTGCAAAATGTAGTTTGTAATAGACCGTTTCAACAATAAAAAGGTTGTTTCTTTTACGCTCATTTGTGTTTTTGAACTACATAATGATCTGATTCACGTGGCATCGTGATACGTAGGCAATCCTCATCGGATCCGGTCGCATTTTTACCGCAAAATAAAAACATAAAAAGAAAAACAAAAAAAGAGAAGAAAAAATGATAGGAAAAGGGAAGCCTAAAAAAATGCCGGAATGACGCATGCTTTCGTCGCAAACTTGTAGAATTCACTTAACTGTATAGGTGCATCATGCTCAACGTGAGGTTGCCTATCTGTTATTTATTTCGAATTAACCACTCGTGTGTCGTTGAGTTCTTCCAGGTTTTTGGAAAGACGGTTGGTTTGGTGAAAGTCTGGCCTCGCACTCATACTTCACGAGGTCAAAGAGAAGTGTTCAACTACCTGTTGTTAAGACCGGAAGCAGTACTCACACTTACTTCACCAGTTCAAAAGGAAGTGTGGAAATGTCTTCAGAAATTCCATTGCAAACAATCCCTGTTTCCGAGGAGAGCTCGATCTCAGCCGCCCTCAAACCTGAATCCGCAACTGTGGAAGAAAATAGAATCCTACGACTCCACATGTTGGAAATACTGGACGACTGGAATAACGGAAAAGAACCGCCAAGCGTCGTCCCAGGATTCCCTGAATTGTTTTCCAGGACAAGCGGGACTTCTAATGTCCCCATAAGCTATCCTGCCACCCCATTCGGGTACCCAGCCACTTCAGTCTTCTCTGCTGGATCGCCTTCTGAGCCTCATCCCCGAATGTCAGCCACCGATGCAAGCATGAATATCTTTACTACACTGCCCTACCCGATTACGGCACAGCCTGCTACGTACAAGCCAAGCTTTGAATCATCCTCTTTTACATTCCAAGCACCGTCGTTCTCAATGGAACCAACTAGGTTCGCTACCAACACTAATCCTCCACCGCCTCAGTGCGAGCTTGCACCCGGGCAGGATCAGAACCCCAGAATTGCAGAACAAAATGAGATGGCCAAAAGAATGAGAAGCCTTGAACAAAGTTTGAAGAATATGCAAGGCTTGAGAGGACAGAAGGGCGTCTCTTATGCCGACCTATGCATGTTCCCTCACGTGCACCTGCCAGTGGGTTTCAAGACCCCAAAGTTTGAGAAATACGATGGGCACGGTGACCCCATTGCACATCTTAAGAAATATTGCAACCAATTACGGGGAGCCGGCGGAAAAGAAGAACTGCTAATGGCATATTTTGGGGAAAGTCTAGTAGGGATAGCCTCGGAATGGTATATGGACCAGGAAATGTCCCGATGGCATATATAGGATGATCTCGCCAGAGATTTTATGAAACAATTCCAGTATAACATCGACATTGCACCAGACCGAAATTCTCTGTCGAATTTGAAGAAGAAACTTCAGAAAGCTTCAGAGAATATGCTATTAAGTGGCGTGAGCAGGCGTCGAGGGTGAAGCCTCCCATGTATGAGGTATAAATGGTCACTACCTTTCTCCAGGCTCAAGAGTCTGACTATTTCCAAAACATGATGTCAGCTATGGGAAAGCCGTTTGCAGAAGCAATTAAGATCGGAGAGATGGTGGAGAATGGTCTGAAAACAGGTAGGATTTTGAGTCAAGAAGCCATAAGGGCGACCTCCCAAGCCGTCCAAGGCGGGTCCGGAGGAATGGCAAGAGGGAAGAAAAAGGAAGAAACGACCATGGCAGCCTCGGAAGCAAGGGAATATCGTCATCCCAGGCCCCGTTTTCCAGAAAGAACCCCACAACACTACTACCCCCACTCAAATCTGGCATATGCTCATCAACCCTATATGGTCATGAATGCCCAGCCTTATGCCCATCCGCCGCAACAAGCCAACCGAGGCCAAGCTCCACCTCCCAGAAATCAGCCTCCTTACCGCAACCACTATAACCCACAACCTCCGCAGAATAACTTCCGCCCTCGGGAGCCACCTAGAAGGCGGACTTTCACGCCCATCGGTGAACCATACTCTACTTTGTTCCCGAAGCTAGTCCAGTTGGGTTTCTTGCAACCAATCCCTCAAACGAGGCAAAACCCGACGTCACCTTCTTACAAAGCTGGAGTCAGATGCGCCTATCATTCAGGGGCCGAGGGACACGATACAAATGACTGCTGGTCGTTGAAAAGAGTGGTCGAGAATTTGATAGAGCAAGGGAAAATAGTGCTAAGGGACGAGGAGATCCCAAATGTGACTAACAATCCATTGCCTGCTCACAATAATGGGCCGCTGATCAGAATAATTTGCAAAGACAAAGAATTCGACCCTGCTCTGAAAACTATAATCGCCATTGTTGACGCAAGGGAAAAGCCCGAAACAGCACAGAAACCAGAAAAGGGGAAAAGGACAATGCTGTAAAGAACGAGCCTGAAAAGAAGGTGGAGAAGGAAGTGGTACCGGTAAAGGATGGAGTTCTTTACATACCACGAGGTCGAGCAGAGAAGCCGCCGAACTTCAGGATCAAAAAGGCAAAACCTATGTACGTGCCAAAAGGGGCCTATGTGGTCCGGGGAATGATTCAACCACCTCGGCTGAATGAGCCAGTGGTTATCGGACGCGTGCCACAAAAGCCGATGACCAACCCGTCCACAGTGCCGTGGAATTATCAAAAGACTTTGGTAATGTACAAAGGTAAAGAGGTCATGGGAGAACTTCCAGAAAATACTTTCATTGGAAGGTATTCAAATACCCAAGAGCTGAACAACGCCACACAAAGGCGCTTCCCACCAAAGAAGCCTGTAAGCGCTGAAGAAGCGGAAGTGTTCTTCCAACAAATGAAAATGTCGGATTACGAAGTGATAGATCAACTACGCAAGTGCCCCGAGCAAGTGTCCATTCTATCATTGTTGATGAAGTCGGCCGAGCATCAAAAGATCTTACTGAAGACCCTGAATGAAGCATACGTCCCAGCTGAAACCTCAGTTGAACAACTGGAGCGAATGACGGAAAGGTTCTTCGCCGTTAACCAAATCTCTTTCAGCAAGAATGATCTACCCACAGAAGGAGCGGCACACAACAAGGCCTTGCATCTAACAGTTAAATGCGAGGACTACTATGTCAAGCGGGTAATGTTGGATGGGGGCTCAGGTGTTGACATTTTCCCGCTCTCCACGCTACAAAGAATGGAAATTGGGACCGGAAGAATCCGACCCAATAATGTCTGCGTAAGGGCTTTCGACGGCATCAAGAGAGATACCATGGGGGAAATAGACCTGTTGTTGGTCATAGGACCAGTCGAGTTTGAAGTAACCTTCCAGGTGCTCGACATGGATACATCCTACAATTTTCTCCTCGGCAGACCTTGGATCCATGCGGCAGGAGTTATGCCTTCCACTCTTCACCAGATGGTGAAGTTTGAGTACGAAGACCGAGAGATCGTGGTCCACGGAGAAGACGAGCATGCTATTTATCGGGACCCATCCATCCCATATCTTGAACCAAGAGAAGGGAGCGAACACACGGTCTATCAAGCTTTCGAGATTGTACTGGCAGAGCAGCATGAAGAGGGAACACCTTTCCCCCAGCCTTTCTTGTCTAATGCCTCGGTTATGGTGGCCAAAGAGATGATCCGGCACGGATTTAGGCCAGGGAAAGGGCTTGGACGAACCATTCAGGGAATAACAGAACCCATCACCTTGCCAGTCACCAAGAAACCTTTTGGACTAGGTTTCAAACCCACTCCAGGAGACGAAGAGTGGGCAAAGAAAAAGAGAAATGAGGATTGGAAGTTACCTCAACCATTGCCGGATTTATATAAAACTTTCATCAGGCCAAGGTACACCGAAGAAGAAGACGATGAGGTCTTCACGGCTGAGGAAATCGAAGAGATATGTGGGGCAATGAGAGAAATGCTCTACGAGACTCACATGGTTCAACCAGGTGAAGGCACAAGCACTGCTGAGATGCTGTACGTGGGACCGAACGCTAAACTTTAAAACTGGGAAGCCACGCCGTTCCCGACTAGACGGAAGTCCGGGTAGACCTGTCCTGCCACCTTTCCTGTGTCACAAGTTATCTCCAGGGCATAACTTGAACGTTTTCTTCCTTTCAATTGTTGTTTTGAATTTCTAAAGTTGTAAACATTGTTGTCTTCCAACATCCCAAAGAAAATAATTTAAAAAAATCATCATTGATTTCCCATTTTTTTCTTTTGTTCTGATTTTTGTTATTTTTCCTTTTATCTTTCCTTTCAGTTATAGTAATGCGGCTTTAAATATGACATGCTTGCGGACTTCACGCCCAAATCACAACGAGCTATTTAACTGTGAATTAATGAACCCGGAACCAGAATATGATGAAGAAGAAGCTTTTAGGGAAATACCGAGAGTTGGAACATTTTGAGAATAAACCTAAGCCGAAACTGAATGACACCGAACCGGTTAATTTAGGAACTCCTGAAGAAATACGGGAGACCAAAATAAGCATTCACACGGACAAGAAAACGCGAGATGCGATAATTCAACTTCTTTTTGAATTTAAAGATGTGTTTGCTTGGTCATACGATGACATGCCGGGACTAGGTGTTGATCTAGTGGTTCATAAATTGCCAATTCATCCTGATTGTCCTCCAGTTCAACAAAAGCAACGAAAGTTCAAAACTGAGGTCAGTGACAAGACGTGGTTGGCAAATGTGGTTCCAGTACCGAAAAAGGACGGGAAAACTCGGGTATGTGTAGATTACTTAGATCTGAATAGAGAAAGTCCCAAAGATAATTTCCCACTGCCCAACATCCACATCCTCGTTGATAATTGCGCCAAATACGAAATATAGTCTTTCGTAGATTGTTACGTTGGGTATCATCGGGTATTGATGGATGAAGAGGACGCCGAGAAAACTGCCTTCACCACGCCTTGGGGCACCTACTGTTATCGGGTCATGCCATTTGGTCTGAAGAATGCTGGGGCTACTTACATGAGGGCCATGACTGCCATTTTTCATGACATGATGCATCAGGAAATAGAGGTGTACGTGGACGGCGTGATAGTCAAGTCCAGGACGCAGGATAATCACATCCAAGATTTGAGGAAGTTCTTCGAGAGACTAAGGAAGTATGACTTGAAGCTGAACCCAGCCAAATGTGCTTTCGGAGTTCCGTCGGGCAAACTTTTGGGCTTCATCGTAAGCAGGAGAGGTATCGAACTAGATCCAACTAAGATAAAATCTATCAGAGATCTACCTCCCCCGAGAACGAAGAAAGACGTGATGAGTTTGTTGGGCAGGTTGAACTACATCAGTCGATTTATTGCCCAGCTGACAAGCACGTGTGAGCCCATATTCAAGCTGTTAAGGAAAGATGCGGCGATCAAATGGACAGCTGAGTGTCAAGAAGCCTTTGATAAAGTCAAAGAATACCTTTCGAATCCCCCAGTTTTGGTCCCTCCAGAGCCAGGGAGACCGCTATTCTTATATCTGACAGTCTTGGAAAACTCTTTCGGTTGCGTCCTCAGACAACATGACATAACTGGAAAGAAGGAGCAAGCAATCTACTACTTGAGCAAGAAATTCACCGGCTATGAGGCCAAGTACACTCTGCTGGAAAGAACCTGTTGCGCTCTGACATGGGTTGCTCAAAAGCTGAGACATTATCTTCAAGCTCACACTACCTTCCTCATAAGTAGGTTGGATCCTCTGAAGTATATATTTCAAAAACCAATGCCTACTGGAAGACTGGCTAAGTGGCAAATCTTGCTTACCGAATTCGACATAGTCTATGTTACTCGCACGGCAATGAAAGCCCAGGCGCTAGCAGATCACTTGGCCGAAAATCCGGTCGATGAGGAATACCAGCCATTGAGTACCTACTTTCCAGATGAAGAAGTAAACACCGTAGAAGTGGTCTCGGAGGACGCTCATGCTTGGAAGATGTTCTTTGATGGAGCCGTGAATGCCAAAGGTGTAGGGATTAGGGCAATTTTGATCTCGCCCTCCGGTCAGCATTATCCAGCCACAGCTAGACTGCGTTTCTTTTGCACAAACAATACAGCTGAGTATGAAGCCTGCATCATGGGCATGCATATGGCGATCGATCAGGATGTCGAAGACTTACTGATCATGGGAGATTCTGACCTGATTATCCGGCAAGCCCAAGGTGAATGGGAAACTCGGGATGTCAAACTTATCCCTTACCGGCAGCACGTGGAAGACCTCGGCAAGCGTTTTAAATAAATAGAATTCAGGTATATCCCGAGGTGTCACAATGAACTGGCAGATGCACTTGCTACTCTGGCTTCAATGCTACCCTACCCAGGCAACGTCCACGTCGATCCTTTGGAAATCCAAATCAGGGAAAGACACGGTTACTGCAATGTAATCGAGGCGGTATCAAATACGCAGCCTTGGTACCATGACATCAAGAGGTTCTTGAAAATGCAAGAATACCCCGAGCATGCTACTGGAGATCAAAAGAGAACCATTAGGTGACATGCAAGTGGTTTCTTTCTAAGCGGTGAATTGTTGTACAAGAGGACCCCGGACCTCAACCTCCTAAGATGTGTCGACGTCGAGGAGGCGAGAAAGATCATGCACGAAGTACACGCAGGTGTGTGCGGACCTCACATGAACGGGTATGTTTTAGCGAAGAAAATCCTTCGAGCAGGTTATTACTGGATGACCATGGAAAAGGACTGTTTTGGCTTCGTTCGGAAGTGTCATCAGTGTCAGGTGCACGGTGATTTGATTCATGCACCTCCCACGGAACTGCATCCCATGTCTGCACCTTGGCCATTTGTCGCCTGGGGCATGGACGTCATTGGACCAATCGAGCCAAAGGCTTCAAATGGACACAGATTTATACTGGTTGCCATCGACTACTTCACAAAATGGGTAGAGGCTGTCACTCTCAAGTCGGTCACTAAAAAAGCTGTAGTGGATTTTGTACACTCAAATCTTATCTGTCGTTTCGGTATTCCTGCGACTATCATTACAGATAACGCAGCAAACTTGAACAGTCACTTGATGGGAGATGTATGCGAGCAATTCAAGATAACGCATAGGAATTCTACTCCTTATCGGCCGAAAGCCAATGGTGCTGTGGAAGCGGCGAACAAAAACATCAAGAAGATTTTGAGGAAAACGATCCAAAGTTCCCGACAGTGGCATGAGCAGTTACCATTTGCATTGTTGGGGTATCGCACTACGGTACGCACATCAGTAGGAGCGACTCCTTATCTTTTGGTTTATGGGACCGAGGCTGTAATACCGGCAGAGGTAGAAATTCCTTCGCTTCGAACCATTGTCGAAGCAGAAATCGAAGACAGCGAGTGGGTCAAGACTCGGTTAGAGCAATTGACTTTGATTGATGAAAAGCGAATGGCCGCGGTTTGTCACGGACAGTTGTACCAACGAAGAATGGCCCGTGCTTACAACAAGAAAGTCCGACCCAGGAATTTCGAAGTAGGTCAGCTGGTACTGAGGCGTATTCTGCCACATCACCAGGAAGCAAAAGGGAAGTTTGCTCCAAATTGGAAAGGCCCATACATCATCAGAAAAACATTGCCAAGAGGAGCATTGTATCTAGGTGATATTGAAGGAAATGACCCCAAAACAGCAGTAAATGCAGATGCAGTCAAGAGATACTACGTCTGAATTATACTCCAGTGGTCCTGACACATTTGAAATGACGAAGGTTTTATTACCCACTACTCCCGAACACTACTAACTCTCTCTACAAGCCATTTGAGCCGGTCACATCCCTTCGAAATCAAAAAAAAAAAGAAATTGACGAGAGCCTGAACTACGTTTGACTTGATTCCGAAAGGATACGTAGGCAGCCTCTCCCTGAGGTTCAGTCACACCAACAATAAAATCTCATTTACCTTGAAATTGAAACCGGGGCACGTCAAGCAGTCTAGAAGTTAGTATCATCTACCTCTCTTTACCAAGCACAAGCTTTCAGATCAATTACCAAAGATAGTGGGAAGCCAATAAGCGATCACGAATGGAGACCGGCACACTCTAAATTGAGAGATAAAATGAGAGAGTCTCGTTGGTTAAAACCTTCGGGCACCACAAGGCGACGGGAGTAGAGAAACCAAAATGAGAGAGTTTGTTTAGTAAAGACTCGCAAAGAGTGCTATCAAGCGATGACAGGAAAAGAAATAAGAGAGGTCAGCCAGCGAAAACCCGCAAAGGGTGCTGTTGGCCGAAAGAATGACCCCACCCAAGGAGATCTCGGCAAAGTTCCACCGGTTTGGAATCACAGCTCCATTTTGGTTCGGCAGGAAATGCAAATTCATTGAAGATCAGGCGTCCAGTCCAAAAAGCATGTCATGTCCATTTAAAGCCAGCATTGTCTTCCTCAGATAAGTCTTTCTCATCCCGAAGGGGATACTCCTTTCTGAAATTCGTTTTTCCTTTTCTTTGTTTTTCTTCGAATCTCTTTCATGTTTAACCCCAAGTTGTAGATATACCGGAAAGGACAGGTGGCAGGTTTGGTTTCACGGAATTCCGTTTCATGAAGGAAAACACCTCGGTTCGTTGGTACGTCTGTCCAAACCTGATGAATCATGATGTTTGACGGCGTTCGAAGTAAAGAGGAAAGAGAGAAATTTCCCCAGCAAGTCCGCCTCGGACAAATCCCCACAGGCTTCCCTTTGTACGAATCCGCACAAAGAATCCACTTTGTAAATATTCCCCAAAAGGTCTGCTCCAGCGAAATCCACACAGATTTTCTCTTGTACAGATTCCCCCAGGTTCTTCCCTTTGTTAAAAAAAAAGGAGGGGATTTCCCCAGCACATCCCCAGCGAGTCCCTTTGTAAAAAAAAAAGTTCCCCAACAAGCTTACCCCAACAAATCCTAGAAAGCCCGCTTTGAAACAAATCCTCAGCATGCCCCGTTGTACAAACATTCACACAAAGAATCCATTTTTGTAAATATTCCCCCACAGAGCTGCCTTTTGTACAAATCCCCACAGAATACCTCCAATAAAATCCCCGTGGAGAATCTCCAAGCAAAACGGGACACAAAAAAAAAAAGTCTTACGAGGCAAATCATCACAGAATCTGGAAATACAAGCCTGAGCAGTCTAAAGGGTTTCACCATTTAAATCCGATCAATGGCAGGACTTCGCAACAGAAATAAGGACGCAACAAAGCAACTGGGAACGATCAAGGTCACCGAACCGACCGTCATTTCTGAACTAACAATTGTTCTTTGTCGGAAAAGTTGAAACAGGTATAATCCAAGACAACCGTGCAAGGAGCAGGTGTCGCCCAAAGAAGAAGGTACATGGGTACAAGAAATATTTTGGCAATAAGGAACTCACTCGAGAGGTAAGTTTCCACGAGACCCCCTTTTATCTTCTACTAAAACAAGAAAATCCAAAAAAAAGAGGTTAGCTAGCATTCTCGAACTATACCCCCAACCGGTCAGCATTAAGGTTTTAAACCCTAAACTGAACTTTTCCATGCAGTCAGCATTAGGGTTTTAAACCCTAAACTGAACTTTTTCCATGCAGTCAGCATTAGGGTTTTAAACCCTAAACTGAACTTTTCCATGCAGTCAGCATAAGGTTTTTAACCCTAAACTGAACTTTTTCCATGTAGTCAGCATTAGGGTTTTAAACCCTAAACTGCACTTTTTCCATTTAGTCAGCATTAGGGTTTTAAACACTAAACTGAACATTTTCCATTTAGTCTGCATTAGGGTTTTAAACCCTAAACTGAACTTTTCCATGCAGTCAGCATTAGGGTTTTAAACCCTAAACTGAACTTTTTCCATTTAGTCAGCATTAGGGTTTTAAACCCTAAACTGAACTTTTTCATGCAGTCAGCATTAGGGTTTTAAACCCTAAACTGAACTTTTTCCATGCAGTCAGCATTAGGGTTTTAAACCCTAAACTGAACTTTTTCCATTTAGTCAGCATTAGAGTTTTAAACTCTAAACTGAACTTTTCCATGCAGTCAGCATTAGGGTTTTAAACCCTAAACTGAACTTTTTCCATTTAGTCAGCATTAGGGTTTTAAACCCTAAACTGAACTTTTTCCATTTAGTCAGCATTAGGGTTTTAAACCCTAAACTGAACTTTTCCATGCAGTCAGCATTAGGGTTTTAAACCCTAAACTGAACTTTTTCCATTTAGTCAGCAATAGGGTTTTATGCCCTAAACTGAACTTTTTCCCATTAGTCAGCATTAGGGTTTTAAACCCTAAACTGAACTTTTACATGCAGTCAGCATTAGGGTTTTAAACCCTAAACTGAACTCTTTCATTCAATCAGCATTAGGGTTTTAAACCCTAAACTGAACTTTTTCCTTTAGTCAGCATTAGGGTTTTAAACCCTAAACTGAACTTTTTCTATTCAGTCAGCGTTAGGGTTTTAGACCCTAAAACTGAACTTTTTTCCATTTAGTTATCATTAGGGTTTTAAACCCTAAAACTGAACTTTTTCCATTTAGTCAGCATTAGGGTTTTAAACCCTAAACTGAACTTTTTCCATTTAGTCAGCATTAGGATTTTAAACCCTAAACTGAACTTTTCCATGCAGTCAGCATTAGGGTTTTAAACCCTAAACTGAACTTTTTCCATTTAGTCAGCATTAGGGTTTTAAACCCTAAACTGAACTTTTCCATGCAGTCAGCATTAGGGTTTTAAACCCTAAACTGAACTTTTTCCATTTAGTCAGCATTAGGGTTTTAAACCCTAAACTGAACTTTTTCCATTTAGTCAGCATTAGGGTTTTAAACCCTAAACTGAACTTTTCCATGCAGTCAGCATTAGGGTTGTAAACCCTAAACTGAACTTTTTCCATTTAGTCAATATGAGGGTTTTAAACCCTAAACTGAACTTTTCCATGCCGTCAGCATTAGGGTTTTAAACCCTAAACTGAACTTTTTCCATTTAGTCAGCATTAGGGTTTTAAACCCTAAACTGAACTTTTTCCATTTAGTCAACATTAGGGTTTTAAACCCTAAACTGAACTTTTCCATGCAGTCAACATTAGGGTTTTAAACCCTAAACTGAACTTTTTCCATTTAGTCAGCATTAGGGTTTTAAACCCTAAACTGAACTTTTTCTATTCAGTCAGTATTAGGGTTTTAAACCCTAAACTGAACTTTTCCTTTCAGTCAGCATTAGGGTTTTAAACCCTAAACTGAACTTTTTCCTTTAGTCAGCATTAGGGTTTTAAACCCTAAACTGAACTTTCTCTATTCAGTCAGCATTAGGGTTTTAAACCATAAACTGAACTTTTCATTCAGTCAGCATTAGGGTTTTAAACCCTAAACTGAATTTTTTCCTTTCAGTCAGCATTAGGGTTTTAAACCCTAAACTGAACCTTTTCCTTTAGTCAGCATTAGGGTTTTAAACACTAAACTGAACTTTTTCTATTTAGTCAGCGTTAGGGTTTTAAACCTTAAAACTGAACTTTTTTCCATTTAGTCAGCATTAGGGTTTTAAACACTAAAACTGAACTTTTTCCATTTAGACAGCATTAGGGTTTTAAACCCTAAACTGAACTTTTCCATGCAGTCTGCATTAGGGTTTTAAACCATAAACTGAACTTTTTCCATTTAGTCACCATTAGGGTTTTAAACCCTAAAATGAACTTTTCCATGCAGTCAGCATTAGGGTTTTAAACCCTAAACTGAACTTTTTCCATTTAGTCAGCATTAGGGTTTTAAACCCTAAACTGAACTTTTCCATGCAGTCAGCATTAGGGTTTTAAACCCTAAACTGAACTTTTTCCATTTAGTCAGCATTAGGGTTTTAAACCCTAAACTGAACTTTTCCATGCAGTCAGCATTAGGGTTGTAAACCCTAAACTGAACTTTTTCCATTTAGTCAAC
The DNA here is from genome assembly GCF_000393655.2 of Nicotiana sylvestris. NCBI lineage: Eukaryota > Viridiplantae > Streptophyta > Magnoliopsida > Solanales > Solanaceae > Nicotiana > Nicotiana sylvestris. Next base: position 160,358,165 of record NC_091060.1, on the reverse strand, counting down.
ATTAGGGTTTTAAACCCTAAACTGAACTTTTCCATGCAGTCAGCATTAGGTTTTAAACCCTAAACTGAACTTTTTCCATGTAGTCAGCATTATGGTATTAAACCCTAAACTGAACTTTTTCCATTTAGTCAGCATTATGGTTTTAAACCCTAAACTGAACTTTTTTCATTTAGTCAACATTAGGGTTTTAAACCCTAAACTGAACTTTTCCATGCAGTCAACATTAGGGTTTTAAACCCTAAACTGAACTTTTTCTATTCAGTCAGTATTAGGGTTTTAAACCCTAAACTGAACTTTTCCTTTCAGTCAGCATTAGGGTTTTAAACCCTAAACTGAACTTTTTCCTTTAGTCAGCATTAGGGTTTTAAACCCTAAACTGAACTTTCTCTATTCAGTCAGCATTAGGGTTTTAAACCATAAACTGAACTTTTCATTCAGTGAGCATTAGGGTTTTAAACCCTAAACTGAACTTTTTCCTTTCAGTCAGCATTAGGGTTTTAAACCCTAAACTGAAACTTTTCCTTTAGTCAGCATTAGGGTTTTAAACCCTAAATTGAACTTTTTCTATTTAGTCAGCATTAGGGTTTTAAACCCTAAAACTGAACTTTTTTCCATTTAGTCAGCATTAAGGTTTTAAACCCTAAAACTGAACTTTTTCCATTTAGTCAGCATTAGGGTTTTAAACCCTAAACTGAACTTTTCCATGCAATCTGCATTAGGGTTTTAAACCATAAACTGAACTTTTTCCATTTAGTCACCATTAGGGTTTTAAACCCTAAACTGAACTTTTCCATGCAGTCAGCATTAGGGTTTTAAACCCTAAACTGAACTTTTTCCATTTAGTTAGCATTAGGGTTTTAAACCCTAAACTGAACTTTTTCCATTTAGTCAGCATTAGGGTTTTAAACCCTAAACTGAACTTTTCCATGCAGTCAGCATTAGGTTTTTAAACCCTAAACTGAACTTTTTCCATTTAGTCAGCATTAAGGTTTTAAACCCTAAACTGAACTTTTCCATGCAGTCAGCATTAGGGTTTTAAACCCTAAACTGAACTTTTTCCATGCAGTCAGCATTAGGGTTTTAAACCCTAAACTGAACTTTTCCATGCAGTCAGCATAAGGTTTTTAACCCTAAACTGAACTTTTTCCATGTAGTCAGCATTAGGGTTTTAAACCCTAAACTGCACTTTTTCCATTTAGTCAGCATTAGGGTTTTAAACACTAAACTGAACATTTTCCATTTAGTCTGCATTAGGGTTTTAAACCCTAAACTGAACTTTTCCATGCAGTCAGCATTAGGGTTTTAAACCCTAAACTGAACTTTTTCCATTTAGTCAGCATTAGGGTTTTAAACCCTAAACTGAACTTTTTCATGCAGTCAGCATTAGGGTTTTAAACCCTAAACTGAACTTTTTCCATGCAGTCAGCATTAGGGTTTTAAACCCTAAACTGAACTTTTTCCATTTAGTCAGCATTAGAGTTTTAAACTCTAAACTGAACTTTTCCATGCAGTCAGCATTAGGGTTTTAAACCCTAAACTGAACTTTTTCCATTTAGTCAGCATTAGGGTTTTAAACCCTAAACTGAACTTTTTCCATTTAGTCAGCATTAGGGTTTTAAACCCTAAACTGAACTTTTCCATGCAGTCAGCATTAGGGTTTTAAACCCTAAACTGAACTTTTTCCATTTAGTCAGCATTAGGGTTTTATGCCCTAAACTGAACTTTTTCCCATTAGTCAGTATTAGGGTTTTAAACCCTAAACTGAACTTTTACATGCAGTCAGCATTAGGGTTTTAAACCCTAAACTGAACTCTTTCATTCAATCAGCATTAGGGTTTTAAACCCTAAACTGAACTTTTTCCTTTAGTCAGCATTAGGGTTTTAAACCCTAAACTGAACTTTTTCTATTCAGTCAGCGTTAGGGTTTTAGACCCTAAAACTGAACTTTTTTCCATTTAGTTATCATTAGGGTTTTAAACCCTAAAACTGAACTTTTTCCATTTAGTCAGCATTAGGGTTTTAAACCCTAAACTGAACTTTTTCCATTTAGTCAGCATTAGGATTTTAAACCCTAAACTGAACTTTTCCATGCAGTCAGCATTAGGGTTTTAAACCCTAAACTGAACTTTTTCCATTTAGTCAGCATTAGGGTTTTAAACCCTAAACTGAACTTTTCCATGCAGTCAGCATTAGGGTTTTAAACCCTAAACTGAACTTTTTCCATTTAGTCAGCATTAGGGTTTTAAACCCTAAACTGAACTTTTTCCATTTAGTCAGCATTAGGGTTTTAAACCCTAAACTGAACTTTTCCATGCAGTCAGCATTAGGGTTGTAAACCCTAAACTGAACTTTTTCCATTTAGTCAATATGAGGGTTTTAAACCCTAAACTGAACTTTTCCATGCCGTCAACATTAGGGTTTTAAACCCTAAACTGAACTTTTTCCATTTAGTCAGCATTAGGGTTTTAAACCCTAAACTGAACTTTTTCCATTTAGTCAACATTAGGGTTTTAAACCCTAAACTGAACTTTTCCATGCAGTCAACATTAGGGTTTTAAACCCTAAACTGAACTTTTTCCATTTAGTCAGCATTAGGGTTTTAAACCCTAAACTGAACTTTTTCTATTCAGTCAGTATTAGGGTTTTAAACCCTAAACTGAACTTTTCCTTTCAGTCAGCATTAGGGTTTTAAACCCTAAACTGAACTTTTTCCTTTAGTCAGCATTAGGGTTTTAAACCCTAAACTGAACTTTCTCTATTCAGTCAGCATTAGTGTTTTAAACCATAAACTGAACTTTTCATTCAGTCAGCATTAGGGTTTTAAACCCTAAACTGAACTTTTCCTTTCAGTCAGCATTAGGGTTTTAAACCCTAAACTGAACCTTTTCCTTTAGTCAGCATTAGGGTTTTAAATACTAAACTGAACTTTTTCTATTTAGTCAGCGTTAGGGTTTTAAACCTTAAAACTGAACTTTTTTCCATTTAGTCAGCATTAGGGTTTTAAACACTAAAACTGAACTTTTTCCATTTAGACAGCATTAGGGTTTTAAACCCTAAACTGAACTTTTCCATGCAGTCTGCATTAGGGTTTTAAACCATAAACTGAACTTTTTCCATTTAGTCACCATTAGGGTTTTAAACCCTAAAATGAACTTTTCCATGCAGTCAGCATTAGGGTTTTAAACCCTAAACTGAACTTTTTCCATTTAGTCAGCATTAGGGTTTTAAACCCTAAACTGAACTTTTCCATGCAGTCAGCATTAGGGTTTTAAACCCTAAACTGAACTTTTTCCATTTAGTCAGCATTAGGGTTTTAAACCCTAAACTGAACTTTTCCATGCAGTCAGCATTAGGGTTTTAAACCCTAAACTGAACTTTTTCCATGTAGTCAGCATTAGGGTTTTAAACCCTAAACTGAACTTTTCCATGCAGTCAGCATTAGGTTTTAAACCCTAAACTGAACTTTTTCCATGTAGTCAGCATTATGGTATTAAACCCTAAACTGAACTTTTTCCATTTAGTCAGCATTATGGTTTTAAACCCTAAACTGAACTTTTTTCATTTAGTCAACATTAGGGTTTTAAACCCTAAACTGAACTTTTCCATGCAGTCAACATTAGGGTTTTAAACCCTAAACTGAACTTTTTCTATTCAGTCAGTATTAGGGTTTTAAACCCTAAACTGAACTTTTCCTTTCAGTCAGCATTAGGGTTTTAAACCCTAAACTGAACTTTTTCCTTTAGTCAGCATTAGGGTTTTAAACCCTAAACTGAACTTTCTCTATTCAGTCAGCATTAGGGTTTTAAACCATAAACTGAACTTTCATTCAGTGAGCATTAGGGTTTTAAACCCTAAACTGAACTTTTTCCTTTCAGTCAGCATTAGGGTTTTAAACCCTAAACTGAAACTTTTCCTTTAGTCAGCATTAGGGTTTTAAACCCTAAATTGAACTTTTTCTATTTAGTCAGCATTAGGGTTTTAAACCCTAAAACTGAACTTTTTCCATTTAGTCAGCATTAGGGTTTTAAACCCTAAACTGAACTTTTCCATGCAATCTGCATTAGGGTTTTAAACCATAAACTGAACTTTTTCCATTTAGTCACCATTAGGGTTTTAAACCCTAAACTGAACTTTTCCATGCAGTCAGCATTAGGGTTTTAAACCCTAAACTGAACTTTTTCCATTTAGTTAGCATTAGGGTTTTAAACCCTAAACTGAACTTTTTCCATTTAGTCAGCATTAGGGTTTTAAACCCTAAACTGAACTTTTCCATGCAGTCAGCATTAGGGTTTTAAACCCTAAACTGAACTTTTTCCATTTAGTCAGCATTAGGGTTTTAAACCCTAAACTGAACTTTTTCCATTTAGTCAGCATTAAGGTTTTAAACCCTAAACTGAAACTTTTCCTTTAGTCAGCATTAGGGTTTTAAACCCTAAATTGAACTTTTTCTATTTAGTCAGCATTAGGGTTTTAAACCCTAAAACTGAACTTTTTTCCATTTAGTCAGCATTAAGGTTTTAAACCCTAAAACTGAACTTTTTCCATTTAGTCAGCATTAGGGTTTTAAACCCTAAACTGAACTTTTCCATGCAATCTGCATTAGGGTTTTAAACCATAAACTGAACTTTTTCCATTTAGTCAGCATTAGGGTTTTAAACCCTAAACTGAACTTTTTCATGCAGTCAGCATTAGGGTTTTAAACCCTAAACTGAACTTTTTCCATGCAGTCAGCATTAGGGTTTTAAACCCTAAACTGAACTTTTTCCATTTAGTCAGCATTAGAGTTTTAAACTCTAAACTGAACTTTTCCATGCAGTCAGCATTAGGGTTTTAAACCCTAAACTGAACTTTTTCCATTTAGTCAGCATTAGGGTTTTAAACCCTAAACTGAACTTTTTCCATTTAGTCAGCATTAGGGTTTTAAACCCTAAACTGAACTTTTCCATGCAGTCAGCATTAGGGTTTTAAACCCTAAACTGAACTTTTTCCATTTAGTCAGCATTAGGGTTTTATGCCCTAAATTGAACTTTTTCCCATTAGTCAGCATTAGGGTTTTAAACCCTAAACTGAACTTTTACATGCAGTCAGCATTAGGGTTTTAAACCCTTAACTGAACTCTTTCATTCAATCAGCATTAGGGTTTTAAACCCTAAACTGAACTTTTTCCTTTAGTCAGCATTAGGGTTTTAAACCCTAAACTGAACTTTTCCCTTTAACCAGTGTTAAAGTTTTAAACCTTAAAACTGAACACTTTCCATCAGTCAGCATTAGGGTTTTAAAACTCTAAACTGAACTTTTTCCATTCAGTCAGCTTTAGGGTTTTAAACCCTAAACTGAACCTTTCCTTTAGTCAGCATTAGGGCCCTGACCCTAAACTGAACTTTTCCCCAGTTGGTCAGTATTAGAGTTTCAACTCTAAAACTGAACTTCTCCCCAGCTAGTTGGTATTAGGGCTCCAACCCTGAACTGAGCATTCATATCTTCTTTCATCAATTTTATGATCTTCCTGGCAAATAATTCACGAAATTTTCCTAGTGAAACTGGGGCAGAAAATTTCGTTCGTTTGTTTTTCCCGCAGGTCTAACCTCGAGCCACACGGATCGAAATGACCCACGAGATGAGTCTCAACTCAGAGTCAAAGAAGAAAAAGACAAAGAGAAGATGTCCCGAGATACCGGAGAAAATGGAAGGCGGATCGTTCCAAGTTTTGGTTAAGGTCCCAAACTCCGCCAGTCGCGTCTCACTCAGTATCCCAGAGATTAAACAAGTCGCCGCAACTCGCAAGCATCAAGATTCGGAATGAAGTCTCCAAGCACAATCAGCTAAGACCCAAGATCAAGTCGTAAAAGAATCATATATAGGGATCTTGTAACTAGCAGTTGACATGCATATAAGTATTTAGTTCAGTTTCAATTTTTCTTTGGGGTTAATAAGGCGGTCAGTAAAGCAACGGTGACAACAGCAACAGCAGTAACAGCAAGCATTGCAATCCCATGGTAGTCCCAGCTGCCAAAACTTCCCGAACTACATTGACCTGATTCCTGTTTAGCCCAGAATATGTAGGAAATCTTTGAAGCAAGATTCGGTCAAAACTTTCTAAACATGCTTCACACGGAGTAGTCCATAGGCAAAAAATCGCTCATATCCGCTCACTTTATCTTTGCACGAAAACTCTTCGTGTTTCCGAACAAAGAGGGGCAGCTGTGAGCACGTGATTTTTGTTTTACGCGACAATCGCTCCAAAAGAAATAAAAAATAACAAATGGTCCTGCTGTACAAGTTTTGGATTATATGTGGCATATTTGTTAGTTATCTGTAATCTCGTCCGTGTTTATTTTATTCAAAATATATATAAATAAAAATGTGTGCATCTTTCATTTTATTTTTGTCATTAAGTGATGTTAGTATAATTAAATGTTAATTGTATGTAAATTGTTGTTTATGGTTTTATATGGTATTATTTGGCAAATTAATTTAAGAAATTCAAAAGAAAAAATAATAAAAAAAAAAGAAAAGATTTTTCGGACTTGGGCCAGTCCAATTTTAAACAAATTGGCCCAAACAACCCAACCCAAAATCCCATGTCTACCAGGTCCACACCAGCTGACATCCAGGACGTCCAAACGACGTCGTATTGACCTAGTCTGATCTAGGCCGTTGATCTCAGATTGATCAACGGCCAAGATCACTTCCCCATAACCCAGGAACAAACCCGACACGTTCCACCCGGACCTCCCCAAAACCCCTTTAGGTTGAAACGACACCGTTCCCTACCAGCCAAAGGATCCTGACCCTTCATCTCACCCCATCCAACGGCCAGGAATCGAACCCTCACCAACTATATAAGCCTATAACCTTTACCCTGCCCCCCCTATCCAAACCCCCAGGCCCTAGTCGTCCCCTCCACAGACCTCAGACCTCCAAACCCTAGCCGCCCCTGTATACCTTCACCATGAAAGCCGGCGGCATGGACGCCGGTGACCCCCTCCTTAACACCATAGATGCTCCTCACCGTCCTAAACCCAAATCCACCAACTACACATTTCGAATCCCCTCCCACCTTCTCGAATCTTCATTTGAAGATTCGAGTCGGAACCTGACTTACACCGATTGACCCCAGTTTCACACCAGACAGTCCCCAGAACCCCCTCGTGACCAAACCATGCTTGGTTTGGTCCGAATCTGACCAGGGAAACATGAATCCCAGATCTGATTTTTGGAACCCTAGGGTTCCTCGTCACTGGTCTGTATCCGTTTGAGCCAAAGTATTTAGGGTCTAATGGACTTTAGTCGAAGTGTTCTCAGTGAGAACACTTCGATTAAAGTCCTTTCAACCCCAAGAAGGGTCTGTTCGAATCCAAGCTAAGACTTTTTGATTTTTCGGGATTTAAGGTGAGTTTTGGTTTTCCTTTTTCTTTATTTTAGTCCATGTGTTGATTAAAGGTCTGTTCGTTGGCCAAATGTCTTGTTTAATTCGTGTTTTGAATTTTTACCAACCGTATCCTGCCCACTTTGCCTGAACCTCTGTTGTTTGATCGGGTCTTTCTTCTATTCATTGATAATGTGTAGATGTGTATGTGTTGTGCAATCAATTGAACTTTGAACTTGACTAATTAACTGATTCCCTGGTACAGTTTCTACTTAGACAGTGTAATTTGAATCGCATGTTTGATACTGTTAGATTTCTGATCATGGTCTTTGATTGTATATGTTATAATTAGTATAGTCGAGTTGACAAATGTCGTCAATTAATTTCAGTAGTTTGAATGTTAACAATTGAATTTGTTGCCTGCTGCAATTTTGTTTGAATCAAAGTAAGAATCAAGTATGGCTACTTATATTTGCTGTATTTGAATCTAAAAATAAAAAGGTTAGTTTGTTAGCTGCAATCTGAATTGGAGGGCATGTGCATTTGTGCACAACATGTGCATAAAGGCCCTTTTGGATTAAAATAGTTTGACGGCACATGCTGTCAGATTATATTCCTACTGCCCATGTCTGCTTTTAGTTAATAAAATGGGAAAGGGGACTGTCGGGGAATGTCATGGTAAGGGTTTTATTTTAAGTAATCGAGTGAAAAGAAAACAGATCACATGGGAGGATGTCTGATTGGTCTAACAGGCTGTTAAAGGGCTGATTGTTAGGCTTATAAAAGGGGGGAATACACATTGATACAGGGACGGACAGACAGATTTGGGGGGAACTGAAAGTTGACACTAAATTTCAGAGGAAGAGAGAAATAGAGAGGACATACAGATATATATTGAGAGAGGCATAACACAGAAAAATAGGAACTGCATTTCCATCGTTTGTCTTGATTCTCACTGGTCTGGATTTGCCTGTTCCATATTGATTTCTTCTGAAGTCCTGATTGAGGTTACTGGTTGTGTGTAGCATTAGTTCATTTCTGGATTTGTTCTGCCTAAATTCTGATTCCATACTACTGGGTATTTCCTTCATTCTGCCATTTCTCCATCGGCTCTAACTGCATCTTGCACTGGGATTTGTTCTATTGGTTACCTGCTGTTACTGCTGCTGCATTTGTTGCCATTATTACTCTGCTGACTTCTCTTCTTCTTCAATTGTAAAACACTTCCAGGTACACAACTTCTGAAATCATGTGTTGTTGAAAGTTTGAAGTTTGAAGCAGAAATAAAGAAACGAATGTCTGTTTACTTTACAATACTTGTGCTCAAAATAGGTCGAATGTTAGTTTGGCCTGTATTTGTTTAACTTCAAACTGCAAATACTCTGTATGAATTAATATGCATTCTGATTTGAGATGAACTATTAGATAGCATTAGTTTGTTAGATCAGACTTGTTTTAATGCATACAACCATTAGGTTTTGTTTTAGTTATGACATTATAACATAGAATTATAGCAAGCATCTGTATGTATTTTTGGTCTAGATCTCTGAACTGTGAAATCTGCTATATTTGGTCCCATTTGATTTCAAGATAAGTGTACCCCAAACTAATTCTCATGCGGCGTTATGTTAACAGGGTGATAAATGCATGCCAACCCTCTTGTTAGATTACTTGTTCCTATATAGGTTCGATATGGGCTTCAATATAGATTCATTGTTTCGAAATAATGCGATGACTTTTGAGGAAAACTAATAGGCATTTTCGAATCCAATTAGTAGTAGTTTTCTTAATAAATAGCCGATTTCATTTATCAAGCCTAAATAAGTTAATTTTAAAATTCATAATTGAGGGTCGTTTAATGTAAATGTAGTATGTGTTTGCTTGCAATCTCCCTTATCAAATTAACAAAGCTTATTCGCTCTTTGAAGACAAGGCATGAAATAATTTTCACCTCATAAAACAACCAATTAGGTAATCAATCAAAATTCGGATTCGTCAAACATAGTAGAGATTTAGTATGTTAGTTGCTTAAACAAGTAAGTTTGGTATCTTTCCCTTTTATTTTTAGAGACAAACACATTAGAAATGTAGTCGCTTTAGGATACCCTTTCTAAAATGGAGACGAGCCTCGCCAAATAAAAATGCAAATTGCGGGGCCCTCAATAACTAACCATAATAAATATTTAGAATTCAGGACAGGCCGTTTAGTGAATTTCATGGCCTTCCCCAAAAATAGTAACGCGTTAGACTCCTTATGCGCGGCTTTAATTAAATTATATTCTTAAATTCAGGGTACGCATTTATGTGACCCAAATTCAAATCTCAACGGAGTCGAAATGTGTTAACAATTATGGGTGCATTGATTGTGATGTGGTTAGAGATGCATTTTCACGACGTTGCAATTCTATAAAAATAAATGATAATAATGAAAGCGGTTTAAACTCAATAAAAGCACATAAGTCACAACACGTATTTAAATCAAATATTTAGCCATTATAACAATTTAAGCGACCGTGCTAGAACCACAGGATTCAAGGGTGCCTAACACCTTCCCTCGGGTCAACAGAATTCCTTACTTAGAATTTTTGGTTCGCAGACTTCATTTGGAAAAGTCGAAAATTTCCTCGATTTGGGATTCAAGATAAACCGGTGACTTGGGACACCAAAAGCCAAACCTTTCCCAAGTGGCGACTCTGAATTAAAATAAATAATCTCATTTCGAATATTGTCACTTAAATTGGAAAAACTCCCTCGCGCATTTAACCCTTCGGGGCGGGCGCGCAAAAAGGAGGTGTGACAAGAGTTATAGTATAGTATGACCTACCTAGATGCAGTAAAGTCATATGAATGGATAAGCGGATCTATGAAATAAGGTATAACAATATTTGTAAGTTCGACAAAGTACCGAGCGAAGAACCTCAGTATACCTACAGATACCCATAAGGAGTTTTATCAAAATTTGTATATGTTGGAAAAGTGAGACCTAGAGATTGGCTAAAAGCTGGAGGAAAGAGGAGAGAAGAGTCTCATAGGCGCGCATACAAGGAAAAAGTCGTACATGCTACATGACCGAAGGTAGCAAGAGTTACGAGATTGGAAGAATTCTGACAACATACCGTGGTGTGAGAAAGAGGCCTAAAGGGGGGAATGCCCTGGACTTTGGATTTATTCAAAGAATAGTTGCCTAAATGGCAAGAAGAGTATTAAAGTATTCACAAAAGCTATGAGTTATGAGAATGATAAGCGCATCAGTCAACATTCAAGGACGAATGTTCCAGGGGGAGGGATGATATTACACCCCATGTTTTTGTGTATGGAAGTACGCAATAGGTAAATTGATATAAGCTCAGAAAATTAGATCCGTCGAAGTTTGGCAATGTTACATCTCGGATTTTCGTACATTAAGGTTTCGTCTTCCATTAATCGACATAGACTCGGGAATAAGATTATCTTGGGTTACACACATTCATGCTATTTATAACAGGCAATAAGAAAGTGTCATGAAGGATAAAGGATAAACGGATCAAAGAAAATAAGTTTCGTTGAAGGTCATCGATTTGGATAAAATACGGCCCGAGCTTCAATACTCGACATTTATGGACTAATGTCATACAAGGTACCCAAAACCCACGATAGTAGGATACGTAAAGTGTATTTAAAATGAGTAGTATTTTAAGTAAGTTGAGATAATTCTTAATTATATGGGTAATTGGTTGATTATTGATTAATGAGGGATTAATTAGTTAAATAAATCATTAATAGATAATTAAGACTTTAGGGATAAGGGTTAAGGGTCCAAAAACATTGCAGCCCTCCTTAACAATAATATGACTCTTAAAAGGTCTTGCAAGATATCAAATTTTGGAGATTAAAGTCTTTAGTCACCACTTGAAGTGGGACCACATTCTATTCAAGCTCACTTTAAGATTTGAGACCATTTTGGCTTCATTTTGGTCTCTTAAAATTTCCAGGAGACGCAAGCTAATTGTTCTTTCCATAAGGAATTTACATTAGACCATAATTGAAGAAAACCATAATATTGTCCTACCCCAGTACCAAATTACCACGATGGAGCACTTAGCAGGCGTTGGATTTATGTTACTATTATGAAATTTTGCAATATTAAGGGAGTACGGTGTAATCTTTCTCAAGAGAATCGACTCAGGTATGTTAAGACTATCCCTTCTTTCTTTTTGGCAAGATCCATACGATACAAACGAAATGAGAAAATGCACAACTTCCATAAATGACTCTATTCATAGGAATACTAGAGGTTCCTATGTTCTTGATTCCCATATGTCTTATTATTCTATCATATGTTCATGAGTCTCAGAAAATACGTAATTCGATAAATCTTATTTCATGAGAGTAATCAGAGACATAATGGTCTTATGACGTTCTGAGAGATTTTATTAATGTACTTCTCATGCATTACATTCATTTATACATGTACATTGACCTATGACTAGATTGCGTTATATACACGTATATATGTATATATACGTATATGGGATATGAAAAACGGTTACGGCGTTATATATGCACCACTACCTGATCAGCTTGTATACGTTGATGATTTTGCCCACATTGGTAGAGATGATATGATGGGATGCCTTCAGAATCTTGATGATGTTATGAACAGATGTACCTATGTACGACATGACATTCATACACATATGCATGACATTATAAGTATTTCATGATTTACAGAGTTATCCAGACTTATAGGTTGAGTCATTTACCCTATATTTCTTGCATGTCTTTTATGTACTTATTTATATGACTTACATACTCGGTACATTATTCGTACTGTAGTCCCTTTTGCCTGGGGACGCTGTGTTCATGTCTGCAGGTCCCGATAGACAGGTCGAGAGTCCTCCAAGTAGGCTATCAGCTCAGCAGAAGATGTTGGTGCGCTCCATTTGCTCCGGAGTTGCTTGTTTGGTCAATATGATTTAGACGCGTATTGTTTGGCATGGCGGACCCTGTTAAGTGTGTACTCTTAGAGACTTGTTAAGTGTGTACTCTTAGAGACTTGTAGACAGATGTCATGTATACAAATGCTTTGAGTTTACAAATGATCATGTTGGCCTTATAGGCCTGTATATCACATGTATAAGTTTTTATATCAGGTTGGGTCGTCCTATATGGAGTATTCCCCTATGTTTATTCTGGTTAGCCCATGACGGCCTGTTTGGCATATTTCCCAATGAAAGTATAATAAAAAAGATATGTTATGTTGGTACTCGGTTAAGTAAAGGTCATCGGGTGCCCGTCGCAACCCATCGATTTGGGTCGTGATAATTTCAAAATCATCGGGCCAGGAATTTTTAAAGAGCATAGGGAAACCAGAACACTTGCACTGAAATATCGAATCAAACATGGCACAATCAAGAACAATACGCTTTCCTAACACTAAGGACTCCAACTTATCAGACGTACTAGAACGAAGATTAGCATAGAACATTTTCACTAGGGGTTCATAGACTTTAGGCGGAGGAACAAAGAAGAACTTCGACCATCCTTGATAAACGAAAAGGTCATTTACCTTACAATTTAAGGCTTCCATGTCATTAAGGTCGACTACCCTCCCATAAGCAATAGGCTTGACTTTTAGGGCAAGAAAGAAGTCCCTATTCGGAGAATCCCAGAAATTGAGTTCCGACTCAAGAGAACTGGGAAGGTCGACTTTTGATTTCTTTGGAGTGGAGGAGACAGGGGGTTCTTCCATGGGTCTTTTTCGCAGGGCTTTTTCTCCTAAGGGTTGAGAATGATCAGAGAAGTCCTCCTAAGAGGAGGCAAACCCCTCAGAGTGATCGGGCCCTAGGTCTACGTGTTCACGGGGCTGAGAAGGGGGTTTTGACTTGGAGCGAGTGCTTTTTCTAGTGGAGGCAGAGGGATTTTTGGATTGTTTAGCCATTGTAGGAGGTTGATGGTTGAGCAAGATTTTGGAGAAGGGTTTGTAGGTGATAGAGATGATGGAGATTGAAAAGAGAGTTAAGCATAAAAAGAGGGTTTCTAACGGTTGAGTGCAGAAAGGGAAAAGATGTCAGTTGATCAGACGCGATGATTGGTTTTCCTTTTTTGAACTCTACGACTGATGTGAAAAGAGAGGAAAAAGGAGGGAAAACAGAGGCGTAATTAATGAGTAAGAAACAGATATGGGATATTTTACATACAAAATTTAATAATGGCACATAGGTCCTAATTTTGACTATTAATGCAAATAATGCCAAGTAATTTTCTTAGTGAACAAAATCTCTCTTCTACCAAAGGCTTGGTAAAAATATCCGCTAATTGATTAGTTTTTCCAGCTAAAGATATTTCTATATTTCCCTTAAGTACATGATCTCTAATGAAGTGATGCTTGATATCTATATGCTTTGCACTAGAGTGATGTATAGGATTTTTAGAGAGACATATAGTACTAGAATTATCACAGAAAATTGGTATAGGTTTAAAAAAAAAATCATAGTCACCAAGTTGATGGGACATCCACAATAATTGTGCACAACATTGTCCAATAGCGATGTATTCAGCTTCAGTAGTAGATAATACAATTGATGCATGTTTTTTACTGTTCCAGGATATCAATGCTTTTCCAAGTAATTGACATGTTCTGCTTGTGCTTTTTCTATCTTCCTTATCACTTGCAAGATCAGCATCTGAAAAACCTTCTAATTTAAAAGAGTTAGAGCTAGGATACCATAGTCCATGAGAGACAGTTCCAATGAGATATCGAATAATTCTCTTTACTGCAATCAGATGCGATTCCTTAGTAGCTGACTGAAACCTGGCACATTTACAGACACTAAACATAATATCTGTTGATACCCAATTTTTCCTCAAACTATTTTTAAATTTACATATATACATTTAAAATCACTTTTTATAATAATTGGTATTTTTCCATAATTTTCCATACTATTAATTTCAAATATTTCTTAGCTCAATATATCATTTTTTAATCCGATTAGGATTTAATTATTTCACAAATTAGCCAATTTGGCATTGTTTGGCTATAATTACAATAATTTTGCAATTATAGCCTAATTGTACACTTTATGCTATTTTAATTCAATAATCAGTCATTTTACATTTTAAATATTAGTTAATTACCTTAATTTCACCTATTTAGCTTTTATTTCATTTTATCTAATTATTAGATATTTGTATTAATTATTTATCTAATTTTGACAGGTATTTAACAATTAGCCATTCTTATTTAAATTATAGCCTAATTAAACCTGGTCCAAATTAAATAACCCACCAGACCTAAGCCCATTTCACCATACCACCCGGCCAATCCCTCACTCAATCTGAACTGTTGATTAATTTCAATCAACGGTCCAGATCCCCTTACCATAATTAAACCTTAAGACTACCCCCTCTCCCTCACTCATTTTTCTCTCAATCGGTCTCTCTATCTCTGGTTCTCTCTAGAACTTTCTCTTCTCCCCTCCTCTTCGATGGACCCTATCCACCTTCTCCGTCTACCTCCCTCGCCGGAAACCATGGCCTCTCATCATCTCCTGGCCTCTGATTCACCCCACGCCAGTTTGACACTATCATGAGGTCCTCAGGTGAACCTGGAGCAATTCAACTCCCACCCATGGTCCTTCATGCAATTTTTTCGGCCACCTCCGGTCGTTCGAGTAACATCTATGACTTTTTCGGCTAAAACCGGTAATATTTTAAGGTTTTCTCATCTTCTCTGGGTTCTTTGAAACCCTAACTCTTAAGACTTTCCGATTTCTTTTAGATCCATCTTAGATCTGTGTATATTATGAGCTTTTGTATTTTACCTCAAAGGTTTTTCCGATTTTTCTAAAGTAACTCTTCATCTTCGAACTAGGGTTCTTAAACACCTTTTCAAAAATGTTTTCTTCTGATTTTTTTTTGGTATTAATCTATGACTCTCACTGTGTTTAAACGTTTGTTTGAGCTTTCTCCTTTATCCGAGTTATTATACTGAAAATCCTAATTTTTGGCTTTAGTTATGGATTCTGAGTTCGTCTTTACTGTTTGTTCATTCGATTTGTCTGTATGTTTGATTCTCATGAATATGCTTTGATTAATTAGAGTATTTTATGATTTTCACCCCAGTAATGTCTTATTAAGGTTTTCGATCTGGCTCTTCCTATTTATACTCCGTTTATTGGTTTATTCATGGAAGTCTATATTATTTCCCTTAATATAGTACCATTTTTTGGTTCATGAATCCTTGATTTACTGTGTTGATACCCTTATACTAATTTTTGGCTATTCTTTTTCTATTTTCATAACCCCTAAATTATTTTTTACCTTATTATGTGGTTGATTGTATTATTAATTAATTTCTACTGTTATTTCCTTAATTAGACCCTTATGTATCTATCCCTAATTACATATTATGTACCTGAGTTGTTTGAATTCTTTCCTTATTTGTTACCTTCTTTATACCATTGGTAAATTACTCCCTTAATTAAGGGAACTTGGCTGATTTTTGTTCTTATTTGATTCTGCAGTTCTATAACTGCTGAACAATTGATTCTTGCTTTATTTTACCTAGCTTTCAAACTATTATATATACTCTCTTCTCTTTTCATTACACATATGAACACAGTAGTTCAAAAACCCTCTCTCACACAAAGAGAAAACATTCTTCTGCTCTCTCGTTTCTTTGGTTAGTTGCTATTGTTCTAACTCAGTCGGCTGTAAGCCAAGGATGATTATGCTACTCTCTTGCCCCCTCACTTTGTGTTTACTTCTCTACTGGTATGTTCTGATTTCAATTCAAGTTTCAAAACAATGTTTTTCTTTTCAATATGTTTTCATTTATGGTCCTGTTGATTCAACATGTAATTGATATGTTTACTTCATCACCTCATCAACATACTTCTGAATGTCTCCCCTCCTTTAGACTCATCATGTTTATAAAATTGTTATTTCCCTTCCTAATATACCCAATGTGGCCCTTCTTTACTTGTGTTTACTTTGATTTCTAGCATGAACCTCTCTGTGCAAAAAAATAGTTGGCTATCCTCAAGTTACATGATTCTGTGTTCTTTAACTCTTCAGCATATTGCTAATTTTATACTTGAGCACTCCTGCTACTGTGTGTTTATTTATGTAACCTATGTGTCCCTAAACCCCACTACCCCTGTTTGTGGTTGTTGAACAAGCCTTGGTCCTAAGTTCCTTGGTTAGGTGTGAACCTGTTTTGGGTGGTGTGTTTGGACTATTACTCTACTCTCTTTTCAAAACTGCCCTATTGAACAACTCCCCCCTGTTGTTTTACAAAACTGTTTCAAACAAGTCTTTCAAACTGTTTTCCTGCTTAAATCTTTTCAACACTATGACAAGAACTCGCACACTACTCTTAGACCACTAAATTTTGCCCCTTTTGTGTGAGCCTTGCCTTGGGATCCTTGAGCTCCCTCTGAACTTGGACACACAAAAGCTGGCCTTTTCACACTGCTCTCACTCTGTCTTGGCTATGAAATCTGGGTGTGAGCACTACCCAGGATCCCTTGAGGTCCTTATGGAACTCTGACACACCCAGATATGAGAAAGTCTATGGTACAATCTTGGCATTTGAGGTAATTTATTACATAACTCAGACAGGAAGTCCTAATCAGGTGCTGGAAATCTGGGCTTGTTTCCAGGCTCTCTATAGTGTAACTTTTTATTTTTCCTTTTCTACTTATGTAATTCATTTCAGTATTGGTCTGTAATAATCTGTTATAAACAAGTATTGGGGATGGCTAGTGAAAAGGGAAGGGTAGTTATGTATGCTATCAACATCAATAGGTAGAAACCATGTCCTAGGTTTACATTTCCTATATGTGCATTAGAATCCATGTATAAGATCAACCCATTCAAAGCATGTCATGCATTAGATATCATGTTCTTAGGTTTACTGTTTCAACATCTCATTTGGCATCACTTTACCACTTAGAAATCCTGCTTTAGGCTAAACAACAGTATCAACATAAAATTGTTGCTCCTACACGTCTTGAAGTCATGTTGTAACTCTTCGGCCATTTAGAAATCATGCTTTAGGAATTCTGCAATCATTCTGCATTTTCACATGTGCACGTTAGATACCCTATTTTAGGATCTTGTTTACACTCGCTCAGTCACACCTAGTTAAACTACTGATGCATGAAAAAGGACATAAAATCAGTCTCATGTTTGATTATCCTGTTTAAGTGAAACTGGTCACAATCATTGCATGTCTTTTCAACATTTAGAATAGCATGCTTTAGGTATAAAACTTCCAAGCTATTTTTTAATAATTCTAGCAACTGCTGCATATTATTTTATGCTTAGGCAAGTCTTAGGTAATCAACTTTAAATAAAAACCAGAACCATCTTTGTGATTAATGTTTAACAGTCAGCATGTTAAAATCAGTAGGAAAGCTTGATTAGGACTTCTTCCCTGAGTCATGTAATAAATCTAACTATGTTGTTACTACTTAGATACCATGCTTAGGATTTGAATTTAGACCTTAATTGTGTATGAGTCATGTTGTTTATGTGTACTGTGTGTGGGGGTATATCTGAGCATTTCATTTGTCTTCCATGCTCCCCTTAATTGAAGTCCTACTTGTTTATTATATATCGCCTTAGTATTTTACCTTTAAACTTGAGGGTCTGCCTAGAACCCCCTTTTATAGGATAGGAGTCCTAAATTTCTCCGGGACTGATAGGAAGGGATAGGTAACAGCATGCAATAGGGGTCAAGACCAACCTTGCTTTAATTACCTTCACAGGGGGGAAGGGTAGATATAGATATGATGACCGGTGCACTAATACCACATGTAGCCCCTCTTTGAGGAGTGTCATATCGGGTATTGCATTGATATGATCCATATTATAAACAAACCTAGGATACACCCTTACATCCCCAAATATGCTTAGATCGTAATTCTTTTCAAAATCTTGCATCTTTCCAAACACCTGTGTATATAAACTTAAATCCTCTAATATTTGAATCATACTTGTTTATTTACTAATTGTACAAATTCACAAAAATTGTCTGGCCGGGAACCACACTAGTGGATCCTGAGGGGTGCCTAACACCTTCCCCTTAGGATAATTTCAAGCCCTTACCCTGTCTCTAGTTACCAAACATAGTTATAAATAAATCCTATAGGTGTCCTAACGCACCTTAAATCGTTAGGTGACGACTCTTAAAAAATGCAAAATCCCTTTCCAAAAGGAAAGAGTTGTCCCAACCAAATTGTTATAAACCCGATTTTGCGAGAAAAAAGGGGCGCGACAATATCCAGTTGACTCTACTGGGGAAATTCAGGCTTTTACCATTTCATATCGTTTTGTGAATTTGTACCCTCCCTATGTGCAATTAGTTGTTTAATTCCTTTAAGCATTTAATTTCTTCTTCAAAAGCAAAACTGATATATCTTTCTTGTTTTCTTTCTTTATAACTGCTTTAAATTATAAAACTGATGTATTTATCGCTTTCTTAACGTGCAAATACATGTCAACATGCTTTTAATTATTGCATTATCATGTTCAACATCATACTCCACTCGTTCTAAACAAATACTATAGCAACGCTTGATACGCAGTTGCACCCTTCCTATATCATTACCCACCATAAATTCGGAAAGGCTTATTTGCGGTAAAACTAGTCGATCAGCGGTGCAGTCGACAGTTCCGTGCCTTCCCCCTTGAGTTTTTCGCTCAAGGGTGTCAGTCTAAAACCCCATAGAAACCTTAATTTGTTCAAATTGCACATGCATCATGGTCAAACCTAGTCGGGTCAGTTATGTTGTCCACACAATGATCCTTTAAGATAGCCTTGTCCAAAAGTCCACTGGATTTTCCTAAACCAAACGGAAATCACCACATTTTGTGCATTAATTTGGAGAACTAAATGTCGATGTGCTTATCATAAATGTATAAATAGTCGAGTCCGGTGGCGGTAGGGTCTAACCCTTTTTGTTTTGCAAAAAATAAGGCACAAGGTCCCTAGTTTCGGTATGGTTAGCACGCCCCCACTCTTGCTAGACTGGTGGAGAAGTCTTCCATCAAATGACCAAATCAATGAGTGGAAAGAGAGGGCCGTCAAAGCTAGCGAAAAGTTGGAATATTTGGAATACAATCTACTGGAATTGGAAGGAAAAGTGAGGAAGAAAGTCACCGACTGCCAGAACGCTGAGGGAAACGAAGGAGAACATCTAGCAAAGGCATTTTTACTGGTAAACCTACGCGAACTGGAGGATTTGATCAACGAGAGCATTCAACCTGAGGGAGGTCCTTCTGAGGCCAAATATATTAGGTTTACTCGCTTTCCAAATGTAATAAGGCCAAGTGCCAGTAATGACTTATTATTATCTTAGTATCGTTTTGGGATTCGTCTATTTCTATATTATGAAATGAAGCATTTATTAGCACTAAAAGTTCTCCAAGTCTATTTGTTGCTAGGCCTACCTCAGGCACAAAGAGGTTCCCAAATTAGGACACGTTTTACTTTCCTGAACTATGTGTTTAAAATATTGCAATACTTTTTATAATCCTCACTGACTTGATTACCTTTTGTTTTATTTTTGTTTTTATTATTCTCCTTCCCAAAGGTTAGTTCGTGCACTACGGCATCATCATCTTATTTCACAAGATCCAGGGGCCCTCCACCAACTCCTCCTCTTAGTCCCTCTAAAGGCAAGAACAAAGGCAAGTATAAAATGGAAGATTTAAACAACATCAGGAAAGAGAACACAGCTGAACGGGTAGAGGTCACTGATGGCCAGGGTATCTGGGTTCCTAACAAGATTGTGTCACAACTTGAACAGAAACTGTTGAAATTCCACGAAGAACTCGATCAGGTTCGAAATCTGGCAAACCTGTCATTTTCCCTCAACATCCCGGATATCAACTTCCCCAACGCTCAAAGCCCTACACCTCCTCAAAATATCCCAAAACAGCAGAATCATCTCGCATCTCACCATCACACTGCTCTACCAAAGAACCAATGTAACACATGCCATACCCCAAACAACATTCCACTACTCATCTCAGAACCTCAGAACTCCGCAAACGACCATTTCTACACCCATACACTAGGCCACCATAACACTCCTATCTACGGGGAGACCATGCCATACTCCACCCAACCTATCTCATGCATACCTAAGTATTATGAAAAGGATCTGCTTATCAGGAACTTGGCTGAGGAACTTAAGAAACTGACCAGCTAGATTCAGGGCGTTGAGGGAAGCAAAGGAATCGAGGGGCTGAACTGTGAGGACCTTTGCATACAACCTGATGTCCAACTGCCTGAGGAGTACAAATCTCCTAAGTTCAAAATATTTGATGGTACAGGTGATCCAAGGGTCCATCTGAGGACATATTGCGACAAGCTGGTTGGAGTAGGGAAGGATGAAAGGATCTGCATGAAGCTATTCATGAGGAGTTTGAAAGGAGATGCATTATCTTGGTACATCAGCCAAGATACCAAGAAGTGGTCCAGCTAGGTAGGCATGGCATCTGACTATATAGACAGATTCAGGTTTAATATAGAGAATGCACCAGACGTGTTGTATATCTAGAATTTGAAGAAGAAGCCCATAGAGACGTTTCGCGAGTATGCTACTCGCTAGAGGTCCGAAGTTGCTAAGGTCACACCCGCCTTAGAAGAGGAGCAAATGAGCAAGTTATTTGTCCGGGATCAGGACCTGCAGTACTATGAACGGCTGATAATGATTGAGAACCACAAGTTCTCCGACATTATCAAATTACATGAAAGAATTGAAGAAGGTATTAAAAGTGGTATGGTTACAAATTTCGAAGCCTTGCAAGCTACGAATAAGGCTTTACAGTCCGGTGGTGTGTCCAAGAAAAGGAAAGTAGGGGTTGTGATGGTTGCACAAAGGACCAAGTCTCCCCTTAAATACCAAGCTTACCCAATACCTCCACTCACATACCAGGCAACCCCAAATTATAAAGCACCTTCTTACCAAGCTTCACCACTGTAACGACCCGGGAGGTTGTTTTGAATAAGTACAACCTCGCCTCCCCATATACTGCTAAATTCATGCTTCATGGTTCTTATGTAACTTTCCGGGGAAATTGGTTCGGGTTCGGAAAGGTTTTTGAAAGGAATTGAGACACTTAGTCTCCAAGAAGAGAGCTTAAGTTGAATTAAATTGACCGGAAGGTGAAATATGAGTAAACGAATCCGTAATGGATTTTTAATGACTCCAATAGCTTCGTATGGTGATTTTGGATTTAGGACCGTGCTTGGAAAATTATTTGGAAGTTTAAAGTTTAATTAGGCTTGAAATGGCAAAAACGAGAAGTCGCGATTTGGAAGTTTGACCGAGGGGTTGACTTTTTGATATCGAGATCAAAATCCAACTCAAGAAGTTGGAATAGCTCCATTTTGTCATTTATGACTTGTGTGCAAAATTTGAGGTCAATCGGACTTGATTTGATAGATTTCGGCGTTGTTTGTGGAATTTGAAAGTTTCTAAGTCCTTAGGCTTGAACACGAGGTGGATTTGGGGTTTTGGTATTGTTTTGAGTAATTCGAAGGCTCGACTAAATTTTTGTGATGTTATGGGATGTGTTGGTACATTTGGTAGGGTGTATAAGAATAGTGCGGAATAAGGTGTATTAGTAATGCATGGATTAGACATGCATGTGTTAGTAATGCAAGCATTAGTTATGCAGATATTATTTCTTATCTACTATTTGGTGTGGTGTATTAAAATTATAATGTATTACATAATTTTTAAGAAAATAGTTGTTTACAAATATGCCTTCCATATTTTCTAGCTTTAAGGGACTTTAAAGATAATTTTGTCTTTAACCATACTAATGCATGCATTAATA
This sequence comes from Nicotiana sylvestris, assembly GCF_000393655.2. Taxonomy (NCBI): domain Eukaryota; kingdom Viridiplantae; phylum Streptophyta; class Magnoliopsida; order Solanales; family Solanaceae; genus Nicotiana; species Nicotiana sylvestris. Next base: position 160,335,955 of record NC_091060.1, on the reverse strand, counting down.
GCCTTGGTATTACTAATGCCATGATTTTCTATGTATTACTTATACATAGGATAATACCAAGTATGATGTATAACTAATACAAGGTTGAAAAAATGTGCCAAACAATGTATTAGTAATGCATAGAGCTAATACTTGCATTATTTTTTCTAATACCTCCTACCAAACGACCCCTAAGATGGTTCTGGCACTTTTGGGAGTGAGGACCACACCAAAATTTTGCATACCACAGAGGGGAGTGCGGACTGCACAAAATGGTGTGCGGCCGCACAACAAAAATGGTCTGCAGGATCACTGGTCCGACTTCGGAAGATCATATATTTTGATCTACAAGGAATTTGGGGATGATTCCAAAATGAAAGTTGTAGATCATTAAATATAGTTTTCAGAAACATATTATAATAGACGTTTGGATATTTGTAACGAAAGTTATGGCCAAAATACCAAAGACTGTCACTGTAGTCAAATCCACTGCGGACAGCAATCGATTTTGTGCGGTCAGCGGTGCTCCACCGCGGTCAGCTGTCGATTTTGTGTGGCCAGCATTGGTGGAATCTGGGAGGTGAACTATAAATACGAGGTTTAAGGTTTTATTTCATATTTTGACCTAGAGAGCTCGAATTTTGGCGATTTTTCGAAGGTTCTTCAAGAAATTCGTCGGGGTAAGTGATTCTAACTCGGATTTGGCTAGAATACATGAATCTATCATTGAATTTATCATTTGATTCGTGATTTGTGGTGAAAATTTGGATAAAAATTATAGAAACTCCTAAAATGAATTTTTGAGATCCGAAGAACAATCTGATGTTGTAATTTGATAAAATTGGTATGTTTGAACTCGTATTGGAATGGGTGTTCGGATTTCATGAAAATCAAGTCGGGTTCCGAGAGGCGGGTCCCACGCTGACTTTTGGTTGACTTTTTAATGTGAATTTCTAAGTCGATGTTTTATTATCCAGAATTGTTTCTGATTTTTTTTAATAAAGTTATACAAAGAAATTTGGATAGATTTGAGCCTCTCGGAGGTCAATACAAGCAAGAAGGCTATTTTAGAATATCGGCCTAACTTCAAAAAGGTAAGTATCTTGCCTAACCTTGTGTGGGGGACTTCCCCTTAGGATTTGAGTCTTCTATGCTAATTGTTGTCCATGCATGTGAGGTGACGAGTGTGTGCTCGGACTTATTTGTGGGAATTTGCCTTTAGATTTCTTAGGCCCTTATGTTCATTATGTGGGAAGTATTCTATTATGATTAAGTTTTCCTAATTGCTTAATTTACCTCCATATGCTCCATACGATGTTGTTAGCTTCCCCCTAGATCTTACTTGTTACTTGGCTTTATTTGCTTAATTAAAGCGACTGTTCTTCTTATCGTTTTGTTATCTCTAAATTGTGAATTCCTCCATGACCTCGTGTATATATGCTAGGTGTCCAAATTGTTATGGTTGTCGGTGTAGTTATCACGTGCCTATTATGTCTTACTGTTTTGTTAAGGTTATTGCGCTTCTTGGTTTTCCTGTGATTCTCTAGTTGCCATGCATTCATACTCTTGGTGCTGGAATTCCTTGTGATTGGGTTGTTGGATTGTTTTTTAGTATTCTTCGTGCCACTGCTGTGTGTTTACTTTGGGACTATGGGATGGTATCCCGGGAGATCCCCCTGCATGTTTATTTTGGGACTACGGGACGATATTCCGGGAGATCCCCAGCATTTATATTGAGGATACCAAGAGATCCCCAGCATTTATATTGAGGATACCAAGAGATCCCCAGCATATATATTGAGGATACCAAGAGATCCTCGGGATACCAAGATATCTCCAGCACATATATTGAGGATACCAAGAGATCCCTAGCTCATATACGGAGGATACTGAGAGATCCCGAAGTATTTATATTTGGGACTACAGGACAGTATCCTGGGAGATCCCCGGTTGTTGTCTCTGCATTGAGTTGTACTCCTTCTGTGATCATTTTGTCTTCGTTGTAATTTGTTATCAATTCAAGTGTTTTAACGGTTTAGATTCATTTACTGTTGTGATCCTTTGTGTTGGAATCCATAGTGTTTACAATACCTCGCCTTATTTTTATATATATTTCAATACTTCAAATTTCTACAATCTTTACATTTTAACTCAATTGATTTCTCAATTAAATTTTCCTTAAACCGTTTGAGGTTGTATTTTACTCAAAAAGGAATTTCTACTAAGTTAATTAATTAAATCCCTTGTTAAAGATGAAATCATCCGATGTTGTATTTCAATTGAAAATGGTACCTTACTTTATGTTATGTAAACGAAACCCTTGAACATCTTAACTACATTGATTATGGACCCTATGTACTGAGTAACATGAGAACGTTGTTGTGTAAAGAGAGATAGAAATACATAAGGTGTCGGGTGTGCTAAAAGTTTGGTGATTGAGGTTATGATATGAGACATCGAGTTTGAGATGGCTGGGAATTGTGCCTCGGAAACAATATGATTTATTCAGCTGACACCGCCTTCCTTGTTTGAGTACATTTTTACTTGTCTGTGTTCCAGCTATGTTGGTGTTAAATTATTTGGTTATCTTCATTTCCACCCATGTTTCTCTTTATTGTTTCTACGGATTGTAGTTTGTTCTTTCCCTGCTGTTGATATTACTATGTCATTTCTAGGTTGATAGTTTTTTATCAAATCTTGTTCAATTTATTTGACCAGTAGATGTCTGGACTGTTCCTCATCACTACCCCACCGAGGTTAGTCTTGATACTTACCGGGCACCACCGTGGTGTGCTCATGCTACACATCTATACATTTTTGTGTATAGATCCAAGTATTTGATCAGTAGTAGTTGTGCGGGTCGTTGTGTTGGAGACTCAAGGTAAACCTGCTATAGCATTCGCGGGCCTCAGAGTCACCTTCATTTGTACTTATTTCCATTTGTTCCTTTTTTGTTTCGGAGCAGTGATGTATTTATTTTGTATAACTACTCTTAGAAAGGCTTGTGACTTGTACCACCGGTTTTGATAATTGTAAATTGTTAAGAATTATTGAATTTAAAGTTGGCAAATATCAATGTTAGTTAATGTTAGGCTTACCTAGTTTAGAGACTAGGTGCCATCAAAACTCCTTCGGAGGGATTTTTGGGTCGTGACAGCCACCAACTTATCAGTCATCTCCACCTCCTACATATCAACCTACTTCACCCAGATACTCCCAACCCGCTCATGTCTACCAAACTAATAATGCTCAACCATCCCACTATCAATCACCCCCTGCATGCCAAAATTTCCCTAGACCCCGACCTAATTTTGATCGCAGACCTCCAAAACAATATACAGCCATTGCTGAACCTATCGACCAGCTGTATGAGAGACTCAAAGTTGTTGGTTATGTCATCCCCATCCCTGCTATAACCCCTGAGAAGCCTTCTCAGTGGGTTAACCCAAACAAGTCTTGTGCATACCACTCCGGCAAAAGGGCACACCATCGATGAATGCCGCTCCTTGAAAGACAGGATACAGTCTTTGATTGATAACAAGATCATTGTGGAAAAGGAACCCACTCCAAATGTCCGCAACAACCCTCTGTCAGACCATAAGGGTGGAGGTATCCATATGATTGAAGTAGAAGATGACTGGGATCCCTAGGGATCAATCGAGTTGATCGTAGAAGGTGATGACCCCAAGAAACCAGCAATTACTCTTAATCCAATCATAGTCCAGATCTAACCGTCTGAGGATGCTGAGGTGAATATGTCTATACCTCTTGAGTTTGAAGCAGCACCATCCGCAAAGGCACTGACACTAATTAGGTTAAATTCGTGTCTCCGGCAAATGCACCCACACCATTTGAGGTTGCAGTCTTACCACCCAAGCCACATGTTCCATTCGAAGTGAGGATAGCCGCACCGATCCCATAGGACTATACAGCCGAGGCTAGAAGGAATGGCAAGGTTAGGATTGAAGAAGTTGTCGCAGCACAGGATATGACAAGAACTGGTAGAGTCTATACCCCTGAACATCTGGCCGAATCGAGCAAGCAGGACTCCAACTGATCGTCCCTCATTGAGATAGGTCTAGACGACCTTTGGAGGAAAATACAGGCCAAGGAATATTCGGTCATTGACCAATTGAACAAGATGCCAGCGCAAATATCCATTCTCTCTTTGCTGCAAAATTTTGAGATGCACAAGAATGCTTTGTTAAAGGTGATAAATGAAGCGTACATACCAAGTAACATCACTAGCGGGGAAGTGGCTAATATGGTAGGACAAGTGCTGGAAAGCCATAAGATCACCTTTTATGAGGACGAGCTACCACCTGAAGGGCTGGGGCACAACAAGCACTGCACATCACCATGCAATGCGAAGATTATTTCATCACCAGAATCATGATCAATGGAGGTTCTAGTCTTAACATTTGTCCGCTGGTAACACTCAAGAAGTAAGGTAAAGGGCTGCATGAGATAAAGGATGGAGCAATCAATGAGAAAGCCTTCGATGGTTCTCCGAGGTCAACCATTGGTGAAATTAGTCTATGCCTACAGATGGGACCAACCTGGTTCGAGGTCGATTTCCAGGTGATGGATGTATGAGCATCTTACAACTTGCTACTGAGATGGCCATGGATTCATGTTGTTGGGGCCGTAGCACCAACGTTACATCAGGCAGTAAAGTTCGAATGGAATCACCAGGAATTAATCATCCACGACGACGGTAGCAACCCTATATACTGTCGCCAGACCATTCCGGCGATTGAGGGAATAAGGAAGCTGGGTGGAGAAAAATACCACCACATTGAGCGGGTCAATGCTATCGACAAAGACAAATGGTGGGATATCAAAATCGAGAGTATACTGAGTTGGAGTGGGTACGAACCTGGCAAAGGGCTCGGCAAGAACCTCCAAGGAATCTCTAAACCCATAAAACTCAAGAAACATGGCACTACCTTCGGTTTGGGATATGAATACACCTAGGAAGAATTTAATAGTTGGTAACCACCATGGTGCGGTCCTTACTACCCACTAGAGCAGCCAATACTGCACTTGGAGCAGACCTTCCAATAGGCCAACATTATCTATGGGTCAGATCAAGAAGAAGCACTTGCAGTAGTAAAGAACTTGTTTCTAGAGGACAGTAATATGGACTGTTGCGTCTCGAGGAGGAGGGGGAGGAAGGCCCTTCCATATAGGCTATGAGCAGAGGAACGCATATAAAGAATTGGACCATCGGGACAACCAAAGCCTGACGAGCCTCGGGGTAGTAAGGCCAAAACAAGCATTATTCACTGTTTTATTTACTAAATGATTTTCTTTTTGCATTTTCCAATTCCCGCAATAAGATCTTCGATGTTCAAAACAGTTATTCAATTTATCAAAAGCATTTTTTTTATTTTTCTTACGGATTAATATTTATTGCTATCATTTTTTCTCCTTGCTTTACCAATACACCATTACTATTAATTGTATTAATGAACCAATGACTATGACATGCAATGAGACAACGCAACAAACAGACATGGATTCAGAGGAAGATGACATACCTGACGAGATTGTCAAAGAAGTTGAGACTTTTGAGAACAGACCTAAGTCCAACCTAGACGAGACCGAAATTGTCAACTTGGGAGATGTAGAAAATGTCAAGGAAATGTGAATCAACATTCACCTATCTCCATCGGAGAAGAAAGAATACACAGAATTTCTAAAGGAGTATGAGGACATATTCACCTGGTCGTATGATGACATGACTGGTCTGAGTACGTCTATTGTGGCTCACAAACTGCCAAGCAATCCAATGTGTCCACCATTAAAGCAAAAGCTCAGAAAGTTCAAGCCTGATATGAGTTTGAAAATCAATGAAGAAGTCACCAAGCAGATCAACGCTAAGGTTCTCAGGGTAGTAGAATACCCGACATGGTTAGCCAACATTGTGCTAGTGCCAAAGAGGATGGAAAGGTCAGAGTCTGTGTCGACTAACGGGATCTCAACTGGACCAGTCCAAAAGACGCCTTCCTTTTTCCAAATATACTCATCCTAATTGACAATTGCGCCAAGCATGAGCTACAGTCATTCGTAGATTGCTTCGCTGGTTATCATCAGATCTGGATGGATGAGGAAGATGCTGAGAAAACGACTTTCATTACACCGTCAGGAGTGTACTGTTACAAGATAATGTCATTCGGCCTAAAAAGTGCAGGGGCCGCCTACATGAGGGCCATGACTACCATCTTCCATGATATCATACACAAGGAGATAGAGGTATATGTGGATGATGTTATTATCAAATCCAAGAAGGCCACTGACCACATAGAAGATCTGAGGAAGTTCTTCAATAGACTATGGAGATACAACCTGAAACTAAATCTCGCAAAGTGTGCATTTGGGGTTCCTACTGGGAAATTGCTTAGGTTTATTATGAGCCGCCGAGGAATAGAACTGAACCATCAAAAGTCAAAGCCATTCATGAACTACCACCGTCAAGAAACAAGAAGGAGAAGGATGTGAAGAGTTTCTTGGGAAGGCTTAACTACATCAGCCGATTCATAGCACAGTCTACAGTTATCTGTGAGCCAATCTTTAAGATGTTAAAAAAAGATGTCGCCACCAAATGGACCGATGACTGCCAAAAGGCCTTCGACAAAATCAAGGAGTACATGTCAACACCGCCAGTCTTAGTCCCGCTCGATCCAGGTAGACCTTTATTACTCTACCTTGCAGTGTTAGATGGAGCTTTTGGCTGTGTTCTAGGGCAGTATGAAGAAACAGGGAGGAAGGAACAAGCCATTTATTATCTCAGTAAGAATTTCACCTCATACGAAGCCCTGTATTCTCTATTGGAATGCACCTATTGTGCTTTGACTTGGGTAGCTCAAAAGCTGAGACATTACTTATGCGCCTATACTACATATCTCATATAGAGAATGGATCCCTTGAAGTACATATTTCAGAAGCCCATGCCCACCGATAAGCTAGTCAAGTGGCAAATCATGTTGAGTGAGTTCGACATTGTTTACGTAACTCAGAAAGCGGTCAAGGTACAGGCACTAGCAGACCACCTTGCTGAAAACCCCGTGGATGAAGGATATGAACCCCTAAAAATGTATTTCCTAATGAAGAGGTATCATTCATAGGAGAAGATATTCGGAATCCTATGATGGTTAGAGAATATTCTTCGATGGAGTAGCAAACTTCAAAGGAGTTGGCATAGGAGCAGTCCTAATATCAAAAATCGGTCAGCATTATCTCGTGTCTGCCAAACTCAGGTTCCCCTGCACCAACAATATAGCCGAGTATGAAGCCTGCATCTTAGGACTCAAAATGGATATTGACATGAATGTTCAAGAGCTGCTAGTGATTGGAGATTCAAACTTGCTTATACATCAGGTACGAGGAGAATGGACGACCAAGAACTCCAAGATACTCTCTTATCTATATCATGTATGGGAATTGAGAAAGAGGTTCACGAAGACGGAATTCCAGCATGTTCCGAGAATCCAGAATGAGTATGTCGATGCATTGGCTACACTATCATCTATGATACAGCATCCCAACAAGAATTTCGTTGATCCCATTTCGGTGAAAATCCACAATCAACCAGCTTATTGTGCCCATGCTGAAGAGGAAGAAGATGAAAAGCCTTGGTTTCATGATATCAAAGAATATTTGGCAAAAGGAGAGTACCCGGAGCTTGTTAATTCTACTCAGAAATGCACATTTTGGAGATTATCCAAAAACTTCTTTCACAGCGGAGGAATCCTGTATAGGAGGACTCCCGATTTAGAATTTTTAAGATGTGTCGACGCAAAGGAAGCATCCAGGCTACTAGAGGAAATTCATGCGGGGACCTGCGGTCCACATATGAACAGTTTTGTCTTTGCAAAGAAGATACTCCGGGCTGGCTACTTTTGGATGACTATGGAGACGGACTGCATCCAATATGTTCGAAAATGCCATCGTTGTCAGATACATGCAGACATGATAAAGGTACCTCCAAGCGAGCTTAACATAACAAGCTCACTGTGGACGTTCGCCGCTTGGGGAATGGACGATTTTGGACCAATCGAGCCTGCTGCTTCTAACGGACACAGGTTTATCGTAGTAACCATCGACTACTTCACCAAATGGGTCGAAACAGCATCCTACAAAGCAGTGACTAAGAAAGTCATGGTAGACTTTGTTCGCGACCGCATTGTTTGTCGATTCGGAATTCCAGAGTCAATCATTACTGATAATGGCTCCAACCTCAATAGCGACTTGATGAAAGCTATGTGCGAAACCTTCAAGATCAAACACAAGAATTCCACAACCTATAGACCTCAGATGAATGGAGCTATAGAATCCGCCAACAAGAATATCAAGAAGATATTGAGGAAAATGATAAAGAATCACAGACAGTGGCATGAGAATTATCATTTTCTCTATTAGAGTATTGCACCACAGTCCGCACATCAACCGGGGCAATCCCGTATATGCTAGTTTACGATACAGAGGCTGTCATTCCCCCTGAGGTAGAAATTCCTTCCCTAAGGATCATACAAGAAGCTGAGCTCGATGACGCAGAGTGGGTAAAAAGTCATTATGAGCAACTAGCCCTTATAGACGAAAAGAGAATGAATGCAGTCTGCCATGGTCAACTCTATCAGAACAGAATGTCCAGAGCCTTCAACAAAAGAGTCAAGCCAAGATAGTTCACACCAGGGCAGCTGGTGTTAAAGAAAAAAATTTCCGCATCAAGATGAAGCCAAAGGGAAGTTCGCTCCCAACTAGCAGGGTTCATACATTGTTCACCGGTTTTTGACAGGAGGATCCCTCATACTTGCAGAAATGGACGGGGAAGTCTGGACAAAGCCGATCAATTCAAATGCAGTCAAGCATTACTATGTGTAATCGTTATGCTTTCCTTATATAATGTAAATTGAACTATGTCTGACCTGATTCCCGTTTAATAGGGGATACATAGGCAGCCCTATGGGTTCGGTCACAATTCAATAAAATTTCATTTCCCCCGCAATTGGAAACTAGGGCAGAATTTTGAGCAGGACCCTCAAAGTTCTATAGCATGGGAGGTTGCAATGTCCTAAACTACATCACAGTCGTTGGTTCATCTAAAAGCTATTTTTAATTTATGTCATACTTTAACAAAATCATTCATGTTATTATTGAAACTGCTTTGTTTAGCAATGCTACCCCAATAATACATATGGTATCACCAGATCAAATCTGAATGAGTCAAGCAAAGCCAGCAGGGATACGAGCTAACCTTCCCCCTTACAAAACTCATGATTTTTCTTTGAATGCAGACACTAGGATTGTGAAATCATTAGACATATTGTACGCCCACGTGACAAACATTGTTCAAAATACGATTCTCAGAACCTTTGCACTTACCAACATTTGTTATCAGCACAAACTAGTGATGTTCCGTATGTCCCAATGTTCCCAGTAATCACAACGCCGCAATCTGCTATCGGCTAAGAAAAATCTATTGTCATTTGTTATCTTATTTCTTGCGTAAGGCTACCATTCTGCCTTCCGAGACTAAACAATATCTCCATCTGCATTGGCATTGCATAAGGCTACTATTCTGCCTTCCAACCTGCATAAGGCTACCATTCTGCCTTCCGAGGTTAAGTTTTACCTCCATCTACATCTACATTGCATAAGGCTACTATTCTGCTTTCCAATACATAAGGCTACCATTCTGCCTTCCTAGGTTAAGCTCTACCTCCATCTGCATCTGCATTGCATAAGGCTACTATTCTGCCTTCCAATCGGCATAAGGCTACCATTCTGCCTTCTAAGGTAAAGCTCTACCTCCATCTGCATTGCATAAGGCTACTATTCTGCCTTCCAATCTGCATAAGGCTACCATTCTGCCTTCCGAGGTAAAGCTCTACCTCCATCTGCGTCTGCATTGCATAAGGCTATTATTCTGCCTTCCAATCTGCATAAGGCTACCATTTTGCATTCCTAGGCTAAGCTCTGCCTCCAATTTTCTTTGAAACTAAGTGTTATCCCAAACATTATTTATCTCGCTTCTCTTACGGGCTAAGCTCTGTCCTTCAATTCACAAGATTGGGCTCTGTCTTGTCCACATCATACTACTGCATCCTTCATGGGCTGAAATATCGCCAACTCATCCAAAGGCATCATCGTTCGGAGGCACCATCCTCATAGCCCGAGAACACCATATCATGGCCTAAGGATCTCTTTAAATCTTTTGCATATCATTATTCAAAGGTGTCATGGTTCGGAGGCACCATCCTCAAAGCCCGAGAACATCATTTCATGGCCTACGAATCCTACATCAAACAACCTATAGCCCAGGAAACCATGGTCTGAGGATGTCATTCCTAACTGTCCAAAGACAACATTCAAGGTCCGACGAGAATTTGCATCATGTTTAAATTTATACACAGTATACACTTGTGTTGCTTCTATTTGCAGGTGAGACGACGAGCAACGGCTATCCCAGCAGGAACGATCCCGCTTCAGTTCCCTCAAGCCATATCAAACCTAACCATTCCCGTAAACCGTTCACTCACCCAGCCCTAGATGTTGCGTACGTTCTTGAAATGGCTTCATCGGTATACTCCGCCAATGGATCCTGAACTACATACGGCCTGATTCCTGCAAAACCAGGGATATGTAGGCAACTCATAAACTAGGGTGCGGCCTAAACCTCTTTAAACCATTTCGTTGGTCAAAATTGGTCATCATATCTTTACCCGACAACTCTTTCATCCTTTCCGTGTAAAGAGGGGCAGTTGTTGATACCCAATTTTTCCTCAAACAATTTTTAAATTTTCATCTATACGTTCAAAATCACTTTTTATAATAATTGGTATTTTTCCATAATTTTCCATATTATTAATTTATTTTTTTAATTTATTCAGTACTTTATATCCAATAATTTTTCATAAACTATATTACAATTAATTTCAAAGTATTTCTTAGCTTACTATAGTATTTTTAATCCTATTAGGATTTAATTATTTCACAAATTAGCCTATTTGGCATTGTTTGGCTATAATTACAATAATTTTGCAATTATAGCCTAATTGTACACTTTATGCTATTTTAATTCAATAATCAGTCATTTTACATTTTAAATATTAGTTAATTACCTTAATTTCACCTATTTAGCTTTAATTTTATTTTATCTAATTATTATCTATTTTTATTAATTATTTATGTAATTTTAATTGGTATTTAACAATTAGCCATTCTAATTTAAATTATAGCCTAATTAAACCTGGTCCAAATTAAATAACCCACCAGACCCAAAACCAATGCACCATACCACCCGGCCCAATCCCTCACTCAATCTGAACTGTTGATTAATTTTAATCAACGGTCCAGATCCCCCTTACTATAATTAAACCCTAAGACTCCCCCCTCTCCCTCTCTCATTTTTCTCTCAACCAATCTCTCTATCTCCCTCTCTCTATCTCTGGTTCTCTCTAGAACTTTCTCTTCTCCCCTCCTCTCCGATGGATCCTGTCCACCTTCTCCGTCCACCTCCCTCGCCGGAAACCATGGCCTCTCATCATCTCCTGGCCTCTGCTTCACCCCACGCCGATTTGACACTACCCTGAGGTCCTCAAGTGAACCTGGAGTGGTTAAACTTCCACCCATGGTCCTTCATGCCATTTTTCGGCCACCTCCGGGCGTTCGAATAAGATCTATTACTTTTTCGACTAAAACCGGTAACATTTTAAGGTTTTCTCGTCTTCTCTGGGTTCTTTGAAACCCTAACTCTTAAGACTTTCCGATTTCTTTTAGATATGTCTTAGATTTGTGTATATTATGAGCTTTTGTTGTTTTCGTCAAAGGATTTTTCGATTTTTCTAAAGTAACTCTTCATCTTCGAACTAGGGTTCTTAAACACCTTTTCAAAAACGCTTTCTTCTGATTTTTTGTATTAATTTATGACTCTCACTGTGTTTAAACGTTTGTTTGAGCCTTCTACTTTATCCGAGTTATTATGTTGAAAACCCTAATATTTGGCTTTAGTTTTGGATTCTGAGTTCGTCTTTATTGTTTGTTCATTCGATTTGTCTGTATGTTTGATTCTCATGAATATGCTTTGATTAATTAGAGTATTTTATGATTTTCACCCTATTAAGGTTTTCGATCTAGTTCTTCCTGTTTATACTCCGTTTATTGGTTTGTTCATGGAAGTCTATACTATTTCCCTTAATATAGTACCATTTTTCGATTCGTGAATCCTTGATTTACTGTGTTAATACCCTTATACTGATGTTTGGCTATTCTTTTCCTATTTTCATAACCCTTAAATTATTTTTTACCTTATTATGTGGTTGTCTGTATTATTAGTTGATTCATACTATTATTTCCTTAATTAGACCCTTATGTATCTATCCCTAATTACATATTATGTACCTATGTTGTTTGAATTCTTTCCTTATTTGTTACCTGCTTTCTACCGTTGGTAAATTACTCCCTTAATTAAGGGAAACTTGGTTGATTTTCGTTCTTAATTGATTCTGCAGTTCTATAATTGCTGAACAATTGATTCTTGCCTTATTTTACCTAGCTTTCAAACTATTATATATACTCTCTTCTCTTTTCATTACATATACGAACATAGTAGTTCAAAAACCCTCTCTTACACAAAGAGAAAACATTCTTCTGCTCTCTCTTTTCTCTGGTTATTTGCTATTGTTCTAAGTCAGCCGGCTGCAAGCCAAGGGTGATTACTCTACTCTCTTGCCCCCTCACTTTGTGTTTACTTCTTTACTGGTATGTTCTAATTTCAATTCAAGTTTCAAAATAATGTGTTTCTTTTCAGTATATTTTCACTTATGGTCCTGTTGATTCAACTTATAATTGATATGTTTCTTTCATCACTTCATTAGCATGCTTCTGAATGTCTCCCCTCCCTTAGACTCGTCATGTTTATAAAATTTTTATTCCCCTTCCTAATATACCCCAATGTGGCCCTTCTTTACTTGTGTTTACTTTGATTTCTAGCATGAACCTCTCTGTGCAAAAAATAGTTGGCTATCCTCAAGTTACATGATTCTGTGTTCTCTAACTCTTCAGCATATTGTTGATTCTATACTTGAGCACCCCGGCAACTGTGTGTTTACTTATGTAACCTATGTGTCCCCAAAACCCACTACCCCTGTTTGTGGTTATTGAACCTGCCTTGGTCCTATGTTCCTTGGTTAGGTGTGAACCTGTTTTGGGTGTTGTGTTTGGACTATTACTCTACTCTCTTTTCAAAACTGCCCTATTGAACAACTCCCCCTGTTGTTTTACAAAATTGTTTTCCTGCTTAAATCTTTTCAACACTATGACAAGCACTCTCACTCTACTCTTAGACCACTAAGTTTTGCCCCTTTTGTGTGAGCCTTGCTTTGGGACCCTTGAGCTCCCTCTGAACTTGGACACACAAAAGCTGGACTTTCCACACTGCACTCACTCTGTCTTGGCTATGAAATCTGGGGGTGAGCACTGCCCGGGATCCCTTGAGGTCCTTAGGAAACTCTGACGCACCCAGATATGAGAAAGGTTATGGTACAATCTTGGCATTTGATGTAATTTATTACATAACTCAGAGAGGAAGTCCTAATCAGGTGCTGGAAATTTGGGCATGTATCCAGGCTCTCCATAGTGTAACTTTTTATTTTTATTTTTCTACTTTTGTAATTTATTTCAGTATTGGTCTATAATAAATTGTTGTAAACAAGTATTGGGGCTCGCTAGTGAAAAGGGAAGGGTAGTTATGTATGCTATCAACATCAATGGGTAGAAACCAAGTCCTAGGTTTACATTTCTATATGTGCATTAGAATCCATGTGTAAGATCAACACATTCAAATCATGTCATGCATTAGATACCATGTTCTTAGGTTTACTGTTTCAGTATCTCATTTGGCATCACTTTACCACTTAGAAATCCTATTTTAGGCTAAACAACAACATCAACATAAAATTGTTGCTCCTGCACGTCTCAAAGTCATGCTGTAACTCTTCGAGCAATTAGAAATCATGCTTTAGAAATTCTGCAATCATTCTGCATTTTCATATGTGCACGTTAGATACCTGTTTTAGGATCTTGTTCACACTCGCTCAGTCATAGCTAGTTAAACTACTGATGCATGAAAAAGGACATAAAAACAGTTTCATGTTTGATTATCTTGTTTAAGTGAAACTGGTCACAATCCCTGCATGTCTTTTCAACATTTAGAACAACATGCTTTAGGTAAAATAACTTCCAAGCTATTTTTTAATAATTCTGGTAACTGTTGCATATTATTTTATGCTTATGCAAGTCTTAGGTAATCAACTTTAAATAAAAACCAGAACCGTCTTTGTGATTAATGTTTAACTGTCAGCATGTTAAAATCAGTAGGCAAGCTTGATTAGGACTTCTTCCCTGAGTCACGTAATAAATCTGACTCTGTTGTTACCACTTAGATACCATGCTTAGGATCTGAATTTAGACCTTAATTGTGTATGAGTCATGTTGTGTATGTGTACTGTGTAGGGGGTATATCTGAGCCTTTCATTTGTCTTTCATGCTCCCCTTAATTGAAGTCCTACTTGTTTATTATATGTCGCATTAGTATTTTACCTTTAAACTTGAGGGTCTGCCTAGAACCCCCTTTTATAGGATAGGAGTCCTAAATTCCTCCGGGACTGATAGGAAGGGACACGTAACAGCATGCAATGGGGGTCGAGATCAACCCTCGCTTTAATTACCTTCACGGGGCGGGAAAGGGTAGATATGGATATGATGACCGGTGCGCTAATACCACGTGTAGCCCCTCTATGAGGAGTGTCATACTGGGTATTGCATTGATGTGATCCATATTAAAACAAACCTACGATACCCCCTTACATCCCCAAATATGCTTAGATTGTAATTCTTTTCAAAATCTTGCTTTTTTTCAAACACCTGTGTATTTAAACTCAAATCCCCTACTATTTGAGTCATACTTGTTTATTTTCTAATTGTACAAACTCACAAAAACTGTCTGTCCGGGAACCACACTAGTGGATGCTGAGGGTGCCTAATACCTTCCCCTTAGGATAATTTCAAGCTCTTACCCTGTCTCTGGTTACCAAACGTAGTTATAAATAAACCATATAGGTGCCCTAACGCACCTTAAATCATTAGGTGTCGACTCTTAAAAAATGCAAACCCCCTTTCCAAAAGGAAAGAGTTGTCCAACCAAAAAGTCATAAACCCAATTTCGCGAGAAAAAGAGGGCGCGACAATATCCGGTTGATTGGCAATCAGATAAAGAAGTGAGCCAATCATTCCTCAATACTTAGTTTCATCAACATGGATTCCCTGTACATCTTTGTCGAGACTCATTGAAGGACTCATTGGTGTGCCAATGGCTTTAGCATTGCTCATGCCAAATTTTGGAATCAATTCCTTTGTGTATTTGGTCTGACATATAAATATTCTTTCTTCAGATTGTTGGATTTGAAGTCCAAGGAAAAATGTTAGCTCTCCCATAATGCTCATTTCGAATTCACTTTGCGTAATATTTGAAAATTCCTTGCACATAAGAGGGTTAGCACTACCAAATATAATATCATCAATATAAATCTGAATAATGAGATTACCTTCTGATGATCTTTTAATAAATAAAGTAGTGTGTACTTACCTCTTGTAAAACCATGATCAATAAGAAATGAACTGAGTCTATCATACCATGCTCGTGGAGCTTGCTTTAGTCTATACAGTGCTTTGGTTAGCTTATATACATGGTAGGGAAACTTTGAATCTACAAACCCAGGAGGTTGCTTTACGTACACTTCTTCCTCAATAAATCCATTCAAGAAGGCACATTTGACGTCCATTTGAAACTGCCTGAATCCCTCAAATGATGCATATGCCAGAAGGATTCGTATAGACTCCAGTCGAGCTACTGGAGCAAATGTTTCATCATAGTCGACTCCTTCCTGTTGTGAATATCCTTGAGCACCTAATCTGGCTTTGTTCCTTACAACCTTTCCATCATTATTCAATTTATTTCTGAAAACCCACTTTGTTCCAATTACAGAAATATTTTCAGGTTTGGATACCAGTTTCCATACTTGATTTTTGCCAAATTGATATAACTCTTCCTGCATCGCTTGTATCCAACTTGAGTCTTTTAGAGCTTCCTCTATATTCTTTGGCTCAACCTAAGAGATTAATGCTATGTTTGCTTTCTTTTTGAGAGCTCCCCTGGTTTTCATTCCTTCATTTGGGTCCGCTATGATGAATTTTTGAAGATATTCAAGTTCACTTCTCCATTCATTTGGACGAACTGTATGAGTAGTTGACTCCTTCGGATGATCTAGTGTACTGTTGATGATTTCATTAGTTGACTCTATCATAGCATCAGATTTATCAGTCGACTTTTGAGATTTGCTTGTCTCCTGAATTTTTTGAGCTTGATCTTCATCACCTAAAGTAATTCCTTTCTCGGCCGAGGGGTTATTTTCATCAAATATAACATGTACAGATTCTTCGACACATAATGTACGTTTATTATAGACTCTAAAAGATCTACTATTAAATGAGTAGCCCAGAAATATACCTTCATCACTTCTTGGATCAAATTTTCCAAGGTTGTCCTTACCATTATTGTGAATAAAGCACTTACTTCTGAAGGGATGAAAGTAACTGATATTAGGACGTTTACCTTTTCATAGTTCATAAGGAGTCTTCTTCAGAATGGGCCTTATGAGACATCGGTTGAGAATATGACATGTTGTACTTACACCTGCTGCCCAGAAATGATTTGGCAGTGAATGATCTAGTAACATGGTTCTTGCCATATCTTGGAGGGTTCTGTTTTTCCTTTCAACAACTCCATTTTGTTGAGGTAATTGTGGTGAAGAGAAGTTATGAGTATATCCCTGATCATTACAGAAGTTTTCAAATGTTCTGCTTTAAAATTCTCATCCATGATCCCTTTGGATTGTTGCAATCAGATATCTCTTTTTTGTTTCAACCTTCTTACAGAAGATCTCAAAAAATTTCAATGTTTCATCTTTATGAGATAATAAAATCACCCAAGTGAAACGTGAGTAATCATCAACAATAAGAAAAGCATATCTTTTCCTCCTATACTGGTAATTCTAGTAGGTCCAAATAAATCCATGTGAAGCAATTGCAAAGGTTTAGAAGCAGATACAATATCTTTATTTTTGAAAGAGTTTCTAGTTTGTTTTCCTATTTGACAGGCATCACAAATATGTGTTCTAGAAAAATTTAGTTTTGGTAGACCAAAACAATTTTGCTATCAAATGCATGCTTGCATGACCAAGTTTCATATGCCATAACCACGGATCATCAGACATAGATGTTAACAGATATGACCATCTATATTTTCAAAACCGTCAAGAATATAAACATTTCTATACCTTTTACTTGGGAGTATTATTTTACATGTCTCATCTTCAATAGCACATCATGTTTTCTTAAAAATTATCTTATACCCTGAGTCGCATAGCTGACTTATACTTAGTAGATTGTAGTTAAGTCCATCGACGAGATAAACTTCAGTAATATCGCAGTTGTTATTGAAAGGAATTGTTCCAGTACCGATTATCTTTCCTTTCGAGTCATCTCCAAACTTAATGCTTCCTCCATCTATTTTTGTAACTTCCTTGAACAGATTTTTATCACATGTCATGTGACTAGAACATGCACTGTCTAAATACCATTTACCTTTGCGGTTTCCTGTAGTGTTCTTGCAAAACATAGTGATTACTTTCTTTTAGGTACCCAAGCTTGCTTGGGTCTTGAAGGGTTAGTATTACTAGGTTTAGAATTGTTTCTAGGTTTCCAAATCCATCCTGAAATATTTGCTTTACGAAAGCGACAAAAAGAATATTTATGTCCACTTTTATTACAGTAGTGACACGTAACTCCTAACCCATTATTAGGTCTTTCATTAGTGTTAGTACTAGTGGACTCTATTCTAACTGGTCCTTCTCCAGTTGACTTGTAAGAAGCCTGGTTTGACCTGTCAGAACTATGACTGGTGGATTTGCGTATGCCATTGAGTTGCATTTTCAATTCCTCAAACTTTTCTTGAAGTACTTCTTTTTCAATTTCACATACTTCATGTTTGAGCTTCCAGTCTTTTACTTCTTTATTGAGTCTCTTAAGATCATTCATCATTTTATGAGACTCTTTCAAAGTTAAACCAAGAATATCCTGCAATTCATTGCATCTTTCACAGTTATAAGATCTTACCTTGCTTGTTTCACCTCGTGCCATGAAACAATTCTCATTGTTATCTTTGCATTCATCATCTGAAGTGTCCTCGTTTGTCCAGCATCCTGAAGATTTGTTCATCTCGTTTTCCAGAATTTTCACGAAGCAAAGATTTTCTATCTCTTCGTGTTCTAAACTGTCTTCATCACTCTAACTTCCAAATGATTTGTTCTTGTTAAAGCCTCTGGAAATTTTCCTTTTTAGATCTCGGCACTCAGCTTGAATGTGTCCAAATCTTCCACACTCATAGCATTTTCCATCATTCTTGTCCTGTTCGTTGTATTTCCTAGATCGCCTAGGTGGAATCCTTCCTCTGCTCGTATTCCTGAATCTTCTCATTAAACCATCCATGTGTCTTGACATCATAGCGATTTCTTCTTGAAGGGCTTCAGGACCATCATCGATATCATTTTCAGCTATTTTAGTTGTGGCCTTGAATGCAACTGTTTTCTTTTTTTCTTTTTGATTGGTTTTCTTAAGATTTGTCTTTTCAAAGGCATGAGTTCTCCCCGTAGTTCATCATAAGATAACTAATTTAAATCTTGAGATTCAAGTGTGACTCCTTTGGTCTTCCAAGTAGTTGGTAGGCTTTTGAGAATCTTTCTAACTTGATCACCACTTGAATATAGTTTGTCAAAGGCTTTTAGATCGCTAATTATTTTGCTGAATCTGACAGAGACTCTCCTTCATTCATTTGGAAGAGTTCGTAATCATGAATAAACATGTTGATATGTGTTTCATTTACCTTGCTAGTTCCTTCGTATGTAACCTCAAGCTTGTCCCATATCTCTTTGACTGTGTCACAGCTAGAGATTTTCTCATACTATTCGCCACTTATAGCATTATAAAGCAAGTTTCTCGCCTTATTGTTGACCTGTACCACTACCATTTGCTCATTTGTATATGAATCTATATCTTCAAGATCATCAAGTGGTTGAGCGGCTGCTGGGAGAGGATAATTCCCCTTTTTGATGACTCTCTAAACTTTAACATCATATGCCCTTGCATATATCTCCATACGCACTTTTCAGTGGGAGAAATGTTGTCTATTGAAGTATAATGACCTTACTTGCAAAGTTCCTTCCTGGAAGAGTGCTCCTATGATAACTTGATTTGCCATGATCTTTTCTCACGAGCTGCTAAGCAGAAGAAAAATGTGACCCTTGCTCTAATATCAATTGAAAGTACAAGAGGGGGTGAATTGTTTATTTTTAAACTTAATTGCTATTAGTTGACTAGTTTTTCAATTAGTCGACTAGATGTAATAAGTTGACAACAGTAACAACAGAATTAAAGATGCTAAAATTAAATGCAAGAATTAAAGACACCAAAATTTTTATACTGGATCGAATTCAATATAAATCATAGTCCAGTCCCCTTGGGTTACAAGGGAGTTCTTTTTAGTGAATGAGTTTCTTCAAGTACAAGGAGAATGGTGTGATCTACACTGATAGCGCAGTTCTTATATCACTCGTCTCTTTTGATACAATGCCTCACTAGTGTTGTTCTCTCTTTCTTCTCTAACTTATTACACATCAGGTCTTAGTAGAGCTACAATGTTTATTTGTAGTAGAACAAAGAGAGTGTGTTTGATTCGATTAAAGTATATGTGCTAAGGTGTGATTACAAGTTTAAATACTTTGAGAGAGTCTTGAATTCTGGAAAGATTTGTCAACCCAAGAGATTTGATCCTTGGAAAGAGATTGATTCCTTCCAAGAATAGGGCTATTCTGCAATGGCTCTTTCGGATGAGAGGCTGTAAAGATTTTCCCTTGTGTGTGAACCCGGAATTTTTTTCTTCCCATATTTAGATGCTTGATTAAATGTTCGGCGGGATATTCAATATACTTGATTTATTTGATTCCTTTAGTTTAGCTTTGATTGATCTCGTCAGTATCCTATGATTGATTTCTTCTTCCTTTAATCGCGTCTCTTTTCCTTGATGTTCTCTGATTGATTCCGTCAATCTTGTATATCAATCCATATGTTCCTTGATCATTGCTGATTGATTTCTCCAATCTTGAATGATATCCAATAGTTCTTATACAAAGAGCAAATATATCATTTTCATCATTAAAATTAGATCTAACAAATAGTATCTTGCCCTTATCAGTTTTAGTACTAAGGAGTCTGCGCCTGACTGATTTCTACATATCTATTCATGGACTTCTCGCATAAAATTAGCTTTGATGCTCCCAAGCATCGGGCCAGCAGGCCTTGAAAATATTTCCTGTACAGTTGTCCTCCTTTGAAGCTATATCGTGCTGCTTTGGCACGCAGTGCCTGAGATGCCTTGGAGTCTTTGGGAAACTTCTCGTGTTCGAGATTATCAATGATCTCATTCCTCCATTCCCAGACCAAATTAGTCGTATTCACCTCATAGTATCTATCTGTGTCCAGAATTAAGTGCATGAGCTGCATTACCATCCTGGATTCTGATCCCTTCATTTCCATTGATGAACCGAGGTTGGCTAGTGCATCTGCTTTTGCATTTTCTTCCCTTGGGATATGCGTAATTGTCTACTCCTGGAATTGAGAAAGCAGAGCCTAAACCTTCACCATGTATTGTTGCATGCGCTACTCTTTAGTTTCAAAAATCTCGTAGACCTAATTTGCCACCAGCTGGGAGTCACATTTGACTTTTAGGACCTTGGAATCTAGCCCCCGGGCCAATTCGAGTCCTGCAATCAAAGCTTTATACTCTGCTTCGTTGTTAGTAAAAGGGACCATTCTTATGGCCTGCCTTAGGGTTTCCCCCAAGGCATAGTTAATACTATGCCAAGCCCGGACGCCTTTAAGTTGGAAGCTCCGTCCATAAATAAGGTTCAAATCCCGATGTTGATCCTGACACCATCACTGCTTCTTTGGTTGCCAGAGGCAGCAATCCCGGACTGAAATCGGCCAAAAAATCGGCTAAAATATGTGACTTAATCACAGTCCTAGCTTTATACTCTATGTCAAATTCACTCATTTCGATAGCCCACTTGGCCAATCTACCCAAGAGTTCGGGTTTATGAAGGATATTCCACAAGGGAAATGTGGTCACCACAGCTATCGGGTGACATTGAAAGTAAGGCCTCAGCTTCTAAACGGCGACTACAAGAGCTAAGGCCAGCTTCTCCAAATGTGGGTAGCGAGTTTCTGCTCCCGTTAAAATTCTACTAACATAATAAATGGAAGATTGCGTACCTTCATCCTTACGGACTAAAACGGCGCTAACCGCTACCTTCGAGACTGCTAGGTAGATTAACAATGTTTCACCTTCCTTCGGCATTGATAGTAACGGAGGGCTTAACAGGTACCTTAGCAAATCTCTCAATTTATGTTGCCATTCCGGGGTCTATTCGAAGTTGTTTTTCTTTTTAAGCAGCGCGAAGAAATGGAGGCATCTCTCTAATAACCAGGAAATGAACCTGTTCAAAGCAGCCAATCTCCCCATGAGCCTTTAAACTTCTTTCACGCTTGATAGCTAGTCCGGGATGTCTTCGATGGCTTTGATCTTATCGGGGTCTACCTCAATCCTCCTTTGTGATACCAAAAATCCTAGGAACTTGTCAGAGCTGACCCCGAACGTGCACTTCTCGGGGTTAAGTCATGTGATGCTTCCTTAGGATGTCAAAAGTTTCTTGCAAATTCATAAGGTGATCACCCGCATTCAAAGATTTAACAAGCATATTGTCTATATAAACTTCCATGATTTTCCCTATTTGTTTTTCAAACATCTTGTTTATGAGCCGTTGACAAGTAGCTCTAGCGTTCTTTAGCCTGAAGGGCATCACATTATAGCAATATGTGCCGAAATTTTTTATGAACGAAGTTTTTTCCTGATCCTCCAGGTTCATATTAATTTTGTTGTACATGGAATAAGCATCGAGGAAACTCATTAACTCGTGCTCGACCGTTGTATCAATCATTTGATCGATATTTGGAAGTAGGAACAAGTCCCTCAAGTCCTTATAGTCTATGCACATACAAAATTGATTGTTCTTCTTAGGAACTACTACTACATTTGCTAGACAGTCTAGATACTTTACCTCTCTGATCGAACCGATATCAAGTAGGCGAGTTACCTCTTCTTTGAAGAATTTATTCCTGGCCTCCGCAATAGGGAATTAATTTTGTATTACCGGAGGGATGCTGGGATCCAAGCTTAACTTGTGTATGGCCACTTCCATTGGAATACCTGTCATATCCGCATGCAAATATGCAAAACAATCGACATTATACTTAAGAAATTCAATAAATCCATACCTGAGCTCGGGGTGCAGTCCTGTCCCCAAGTGAAATTTCATCTCTTAGAACTTTTCAAACAATGCAACTTGCTCTAACTATTCCGATGTGGACTTCGTTGTGTCCATCTCTTCTGGTACATAGAAATATCTTGGCACCTAATAAGATTCTGATGCTTCTTCCCCCTCGTTAACTTCACTTGATTCGTGAACATGCATCAGTTCATGTAATTGCTATGCCGCACATTTCTTCCTTTGCTACTGGAGACCAAAATTGCATTCATCTCTATTGCTGCCAGTTGGTCACCTTTTATCTGTTTGATCTCTTTGAGAATTGGGAATTTCAGCATTTGATGATATGTTGATGGTATGGCTCTCATCTCATGCAACCATGGTCTTCCCAAAATAATGTTATAACCTATATAATCGTCCACAACCTCGAAAAGGATTATCTTTGTCACGCCCCAACCTTGGGAGGCATGGATGACACCCGGTGTCGCACTGGCCAGAGCGAACTACTCTGAAACTCATTCATTTTTCTTTGTAACTATCATGGGCCAACATAGCCACAACTCGTAATGTACAATTTTAAGTGGACAATATTGTATCACTGAACCATATTTCTTAAAACATGAACACATATTGGCCGTCAAGGCCTCTGACATAATGTACAAAATGAACCTCTCTCTACAAAATTTCTAAGATTATTTGACATCAAATGGGACAGGGTACCGGCCTACCCATAAGTCTGTAGAAAAACTCTGACATGTTGACTCATAAACTTGGCTGCACTCCGAATGAGGTGGAGTCTTACCGATCCTTCGCCAAATACTAACCTCATCTACTATGAGGGCTCATCAAACTGTTTGTCTATACCTGCAGGCAGGAATGCAGTGTCCCCAACAAAAGGATGTCAGTACGAATAATATACTGAGTATGTAAGGCACATAACAAATATGGGAGGAATATAGAATAAATGACTCAACCTGTCCAAATAATGACATTGTATATAGTCCAACATTTCAGCAAAATTAAGAGTTGTGTCCCTTTATTTTTTTCACCATCTAATTGAAAAAAATGAGATAACTATATGCTTTGAGAAAATTTAAATTTTTTTTCTCCAACACCATCTTTATAGAAAGTGATTTCCACATTAATTAAAAACGTACCTCATCAGCTAAACAAACTCTTTTCTGAAGTCAAACTTAAATTGAATTTTCTTTAAATTTAAATAAATTAACCACTTAAAGATACCTAAAGGTAATCGTAAAAGTAAAATTAGTAACATGAACGTAAGACAAGATTATTTGTTACTATTAAAAATTTTATTATACCCTTCGGAAATAATTATAGTGTCATGCATATGTATATGAATGTTATGTCGTGCATAGGTACATGTTTCATAACATCATCAGGCCTCTGAAGGCATCCCATCATATCATCTCGGCCACTATGGGAAAAATCATCAACGTATACCAGCTGATCAGGTGGTGGTGCATATATAACGCCATAACTTTCCCATATCTCATATACATACATACATATATATATATATATATATATATATAACGTCATCTGAGTCATAGGTAAATGCACATGTAAATTAATGCAATGCATGAAAAGTACGTCAATAAAATCTCTCAGAACGTCATGTTTATATTGTATAAATACTCTCCAAGATAATAACCGCCAAGTGTGTGTGTGTATATATATATATATACTAACAGTTATAATTATTTACAATTGACCGTCGTCGGGACATATAATTATATACTACAACCTATTAACTAATTACCACAAATTATTAACAAAAGAGAACAAGACAGATTTAGAAGCTCTAGAGAGTTACAATTTGCTGTCTATTTTACGTATTCCGTATTTGAAATTATATACTCCTACTTACTGTGCCGACTAATTCCAATTTGGTTGAGTGTCCTAGTAAGAGGAGGTAAAGCGTTCTTCGTCAAAATATTCTTAATTTTCAAACTAAGACCATTATGCCTTTTATTAATATCATAAAATCAATTTACGTATTTTTTGAGACCCATGAATAAACGATGGAATAATATGACACGCGAGGAATGGAATAGGCCAGAATGATCGGTGAGATTTTGATATAGGGGTCGAAATGGAACTCCGGAAGTTGGAGTAGGTCCGTCGTGTCATTTGTGACGTGTTTGCAAAATTTCAGGTCATTCGGACAAGGTTTGATAGATTTTTTGATCAAAAGCCGAATTTGGAAGTTTTTGGAACCTTAGGCTTGAATCCGATGTTATTTGGTTGATTCGATGTTGTTTCAGGTGTTTTGGAGATTGGTGTAAGTTTTTTTAGTGGTTTGTGACTTATTCGTGCTTTTGGTTGAGGTCTCGGGGGCCTCGGGGTGATTTCGGAATGGTTGACGGGAAGTTTGGAGTTGTGAATTTGCAGCCAAAGCTACTGAGTTATCTCTCGTAACCGCATCTGTGGCTTGGAGACCGCAGGTGCGAGACTGCAGAAGCGGAAGTGAAGTCGCAGATGCGGCCAGGAGATGGAAAGGCTGGAACCGCAGAAGAGGAACTTTGGGCGCACCTGCGATGGCGCAGGGCGGGTCCGCAGGTGCGATAATTGGACCGCAGATGCAGTTTTGCTGGGTCAGAACATATAAATTTCACCCTTCGCAATTTTGAGTGGGTTTTCACCACATTTCATTCGGGAGAAAGCTTTGGAGAGCTAATTGAAGAGGGAATTCAAGAGGATTTCGTGGAAGTAAGATTTTTTGGACCCTAAACTTGTTTCTATGATGAATTTTAACATTGTAAGCTTGAAATCTATGGAAAATCAATAGCAAAATTAGAGGTTTAGGGCTTTGAAATTGGAGACCATAATGTAGGGATTTGAGGGGTCATTTGTGGTTAGATTTTGGTATTATTGATATGTATGAACTCGTGAGAGGATGAGGATTCTATTGATGTAATTCTTATCGAAATCTGAGACGTGGGCCCGGGGCGGGGTTTGGCCAATTTTGGGATTCTTGAGGTGAATTGGATATTTTCAAGTAGGCTTTGTTCCTTAGCATATTTTGATGGTATGAATCTGCTTTTGGTTAGATTTGGAGCATCCGGAGGCTGAGTCGGGAGGCAAAGGCATCGCGGGCTAGAGTTTGGACCGGATTGAGGTAAGTAATGATTGTAAATGTTTGTTCTGAGGGTATAAAGCCCTGGATTTCACATTGTTGTGCTTCTTTGAGGTGACGCACATGCTAGATGACGAGCGTTGGGTCGTGCACCGTTGGGGATTGTGACTTAGTCCGTCCTGTACGACTATTAAGTCGCGAATTTGATTGAGAACTATTTGCTATCATTGTGTTTTGGGAATTATTACCATGTTTTGGGCTGAATGCCATATTTGGGCTTTGTGCCAACTATTTTGAACCCTTAGGGGATTTTTACTACTATTCCTCACTGTTTTGACTTCATATATGTACTCAGTCATGTTGTATTCTACTATTTTCATAACTCAGCCATATTTACTCCATTTTTGACATTTTAAATGATATTTTGGGCTAAGCATCATATTTTTTTACTGTTGCCCAAGTGGCTTGAGAGATTTCTGACTGAGTGAGGCTAAGGGCCTGTGTTGTGAGGATATTATGAGATCGGGTTGCACGCCGCAGCAATGTGGTACTGATTTATGATTATGAGGCCGAGGGCCTGATTTATTATGCCACGAGGTGGATTGATATGAGGCCGAGAGCCTATTTGATTATGCCATAAGATGGCTTATTATTGTGCTTGGGCCGTAAGGTCCCCTCCCGGAGTCTGTACACCCCCAGTAAGAGTGGGTACCCAGTGTGAGTGATATGTTGTAGCCCGAGGGGTTGTTGTTGTTTCATATTAAAGCCCGAGGGGTTGTTCCTGATCCATGTTTGCCCGAGGGGTGGTTCTTGATTCATGTTATGCCGAGGGGCTGATTACGAGTGATTGTGAGGTAGCCCGAGGGGTTGTTCTATTGATATTATGCCCGAGGGGCAGTTTATGATACATGTTTTTCTCGAGAGGTTGTTTACGTTTCCATCATTTTTACTCACTGTTTTACCACTCGTTTGAAACTATTGAAAGTTGTTTTAAAAGGTTTTACTGAAACTGAGCTTGATTTACTAATTAAATGACTTTTGTACTATTTTGGAAATATATTACATTTGTTGTAGTGTTATGACGTGGCTTACGTGTTTTCTTACTGCTCAGCTTTCATTTACTTTTATTACTTACTGAGTTGGCGTACTCACATTACTCCCTGAACCTTGTGTGCATATTTAGGTATTTCTGAACCCGATAGCGGGTATTGATTGCTCAGTGGCAGAGTCATCGGAGTTAGCAAGGTGGTTACCCGACATTTGCAGCACTGCTTTTCTCCCTCTTGTCTTCCTTAGACTGTATTTACTATATTTTTAGACTCTTCGTTGTACTCAAACCTTAGTAGATACTCGTGACTTATGACACCCGATGTCGGTCTTGTGTATTTATTCTGCACTATTCATTTAGACTTTCATTATGAAATATTTGATTAAGTAAAGACTTAAAAATGACTTTTATTGATAAATGTTTAATTCGGGAGTTGTGTCGGCTGGACTAGTTTCACGATACGCGCCATCATGACCGGGCCGGTTTTAGAGTCGTGACAGTACGCTTAACTCTTAAATTGGTAAAAAGATAACCTTCTTTTCTTGTAAGAAAATAATTTATGTCTTTACAATAAAGAAAATCTCATAAACTTTCTCATATTATGTGTATAATTTAAAACATATTCAAAAGTAGTAATATTAATAATTATATAAAATTATATTTTTCAAACCATTTTTTTTCAAAGATGATCCACTCAAAATAACATATCAAATATATATATATAAAACGGTATCAAGGTTATTAAACTTTAGGTGTGTAACAGTCTTCATCACCCCCTCGGCATTTGTGGGTAGCAAGATCTCTCCTCGGGTCGTTATGCTTGCGAGGTTGAACCCGGCGAGGAGTTTTGTGGTTGGAATGATACTTCCGGTAAGTTTGGCTTGCTCCAATATCATCCATTGTATGATATTGGTCGAACTTTCTGGATCCACTAGAACACGATTGATTTTAAAATCTAATACATTTAAAGAAATTACTAATGCATCATTGTGCGCTAGCAATAGTCTGTCTGCGTCCTCCTTCGTAAAAGTGATGTCGTCTTCAGCTACTTCCCAGAGTCTCTTGATGTGGGTTACTGACACCTTCGTCTTTTTTGTTGTCGAGAAGGTAACCCCATTAATCTCATTCCTCCCCGAAAATCATGTTGATCGTCTGGCGTGGGGGGGGTCTTCCTCTGTTTTCGAGGACTCCACGTTATCACGGTTGCCACTGTAACTGTTCTTGGCCCGGTCACTTAAGAATTCCCTGAGGTGGCCATTTTTTAGTAACATCACCACCTCTTCATGTAGATACCAGTAGTCCCCAATCCGATCGCCATTCGTCCCATGGTATTCACACCACAAATTAGGGTCCCTCTGGCTGAGATCGAACCTCATCGACTTCGGTAACCATTCTTCTTTAATGTTCCTCATAGACAATACCAAATCTACCACACTGACATTGAAGTTGTATTCTGATAGCCTGGGATAGGAAGGATCCTGAGAACCTGACGTATTTTCATCCTGCAATGATGTGTTGCTCCGGCCGCGATTAATTTTTCTATTGGTAATGAACCTGTCTGCTGACCGGAAACCTCTGCCATGTCCTTTTGCCCATTCGTAGGGAAACAATCGGCCCCTCGAAGATCGTCTGTCTGTGTCGAAATCATCTTTTGATTTTTCTTTATTCTTCTCTCGGCCTTTTGCCAACACCGGGAATCCAATCTAATCATCTTCAACCCTTATCTTGGACTCGTATCGGTTTTGAACATCCGCCCAAGTCGTTGTTTAGAACTCAAGCATGCTTTCCTTCAATTTCTGGGAAGCATCAGAACTTCTCAGATTTTGACCTTTGGTGAATGATTCAGTTTCCCATTCATCTGGAATAGCCGAGAGCAACATTTTTTCCTTTTGGAACCGGGTGACAAATTCCTGCAACAACTCAGACTCTCCTTGTGCAATTCTGAATATGTCGCCTTTTTAGGCCTGCACCTTTCTAGCTCCAGCATGGGCCTTAATAAAAGAATCTGCCAGTATCTCAAAAAATCTATGGAATATTTGGGTAATAGTGAATATCACGTCAAGGTTCCCCTCATGAGAGTCTCACCGAATTTTTTCAGCAAAACAGATTTGATCTCATGGGGAGCTAAATCTTTCCCCTTCACCGTTATTGTATATATGACAATATGCTTTTAAGGTTCCAAAGTTCCATCATATTTTGGCATGTCGGGCATTTTAAAACACTTCGAGATCAATTCTGGCACCGCGCTTGGTTTGTATGGCAACTAAATGTACTTCTTTGAGTCCGGCCCCTTCAGCACCGGTGGTACACCTGGAATTTGGTCCATGTGGGCTTTCAC
Source organism: Nicotiana sylvestris (assembly GCF_000393655.2). Taxonomy (NCBI): domain Eukaryota; kingdom Viridiplantae; phylum Streptophyta; class Magnoliopsida; order Solanales; family Solanaceae; genus Nicotiana; species Nicotiana sylvestris. Next base: position 160,306,991 of record NC_091060.1, on the reverse strand, counting down.
TTCCCTCATAAACCATAAGGTTTCGCTTTTGAATGGATCGCTCTCATTGTTGTGACCGGACCCGCTCCCCCCAACCTCATCGAAGCTGACCTCGCCCCTCGAGATGTTGTCATCGACCCTCTGTGTTGTTTGATTCGCGGGAGCACCGGGAGGAACTGGACCTCGTCACTCACATTATTGGAAGCACCTAACAACTCCTGCTTTAGTTCTATCATAACCTTGTCCTGCCATGTGAGGTCGCTTAAAATAACCTCATGTTGTTCTTGCAGAACCCTTACTGATTCAACAACATGCTCCTCTTCAGCATCATCGAGAGTCACCTCATGAACATGATGAGGGTATCGCCTTCCGTGGACCGGCGTGGCATCGTTTTCCTCATTGCGGGAATCACTGATTGAATCCTCGTCCTGAGGCTGGTCGCCTTGGGTCTCAAGATTGTGTGTGTTATTAATACCATTATCTGCCATTTTCTGTTATTTTTGCTAAGAAACGATAATCAAAATACGTTAGTAAAAGAGGCAAGGATCAAATTAATTACACGACTGTCTAGGTCCCACTATGGGTGCCAAACTATTTACCTATAAAACGGTACATTTGAATTTATAATTCTAGACAAGTGAATTAATTCGATCCTAAAATAATCAAGAATTGAAGAAATATATAATATTTAGCCTTGAGATGAAGATGAAATAGCAGAAACAGTAGTTCCGGGATCAAGGCTTCCGGCAAAATAGTAACGAAATCAAAAAGTAAGAGGGTAAAAATGTATAAAGTTTGAATATATTATAGCATAAGTTTGCCAAAAAATTCGTGTACAACAATGATAACAGAGCTCACTATTTATAGTTGCACCTAGGGAACCAGGTCTTAGGGTCATGCCCTTTTTTTAATGTCAATTGTGAGGGTCATTGAAGAATGTGTAACGGTGAGCATGAATGGCAAATTCTTTGTATCGGGCAGTGTATTAAATGCTTTAGAATATTCTCCATTAAATGCTACCTTGTGGCAGGAATTTATTGTATTTTATGAGTGTCATTCTTTTCGGTAACAAATGGAATAGTTGTCTTCGATCTTAGCTATCCTTTTCCTTCGGTTCCACGTGTCACCCTCTTATGCAATTACTTAACATAGCATATTTTACCCTATACAACTCTAATAACCTGGCCGATTATATCATGAGCTACCGCTTCATTTTCCCGATTTTTGCTTCCTTGTGTGTTGTTCAGCTATATTTCATCATATCGTATTGGTTGTATTGTGTTGGGAGTGATCTTAGAGTGGAATGAGACACTTAGTCTCTGATTTGGAAGCTTAAATTAGAAAAGTCAACCGGATGTCGACTTATACATAGAAGATCTCGGATGTGAATTTTGATGATTCGGATAGCTTCATTAGATGATTTAGGACTTAGGAGCGTGTTTGGAATGTATTTTGGAGGTCTGTGGTAGACTTAGGCTTGAATTGGCGAAATGTGAAATTTCACATTTTTTGGTTGGCAGTGGAAATCTTGATATCGGGGTCGGATTGGAATTCCGAAAATTGGAGTAGGTCGTTATTTCATTTGTGAGGTGTGTACAAAATTTCAGGTAATTCGGATGAGGTTTGATAGGTTTTTGAATCGTTTGCAAAATTCAGAAGTTTGGAAATCCTTAGGATTAAATCTGAGGGTGATATGATGTTTTGATGTTGTTTTGAGTGTTCCAAAGGTTGGAATAAGTTTGAATGGTGATATGTGATTTGTTAGCATGTCTGGTTTAGGTCCCAAGGGCCTCAGGATGAATTTGGGTGGTCGACGGAGAGTTTGGATTTGAGTTGGAATTGCTGAATTTGCTGCTTATATTGTTTCCGCACCTACGGAGTGGGGACCACAGGTGCGATGATCGCAGGAGCGGGAAGCAACTGCAAATGCGGTATTTATCATAGGAGCGGAGGTTACAACCGCACATGCGAGCCCGTAGGAGCGAGTCTTGGGGCGCAGGTGCGGAACCTAAAGCCTTAAGTGAAAACTGTAGGTGCGGTTATTTTGACCGCAGAAGCGGCCCGTAGGTGCGTGAATTGGACCGCAGGTGTAAAATTGCTGGGCAGAATGTATAAAAAGACCCTTTCGTGATTTTCAGCCATTCTTTCACCATTTTTGTGCGATTTTGGAGCTCCAAACCGGGAATTTAAGGAGGAATTGAGGGGTTTCAGTGATATAAGTTGCTTGGACTTTGTATTTGGTGTTTGTGATGAATTATCCACTGCTTAATCATGAAACTAGTGGGGAATTTGGGGTGAAATTGAAGGTTAGGGCTTAAGTTTTGGAGAGCTTTGATTGGAAATTTGATGGGCCATTTGAGGTTCAATTTTGGTGATTTTGGTATGTGTAGACTCGTGAGGGGATAAGGATTCTAGTGTTGCGATTTTTATCGGATTTCAAGATGTAGGCCCGGGGATCGGGTTTGGCTAATTTCGGGATTTTTGAGTTAATTTGATTTTTTTCGCTTGGGTTTTGTTCCTTTAGTGTGTATTAATGATGTGATACTGATTTTGGTTAGATTTGGAGCATTTGGAGGTCGAGTCGAGAGGCAAAGGCATCACATGTTAGAGTTTGGTTCAGTTCGAGGTAAGTAATGATTGTATATATTGTCCCGACGGTATAAAACCCCGGATTTCACATCGTTGTACTATTTTGAGGTGACGCACAGGCTAGATGACAAGCGTGAGAGGCGTGCACCGTTGGGGATTGTGATGTGGTCCATCCCGTAGCAACTATTAAGTTGCATATTTGACTGAAACTACTTGATATTGTTATATATTAGAAAGTATTACTATGTTTTGGGTTGAATGTCATATTTCGGCCTTGTGCCAACTGTTTGGACCCTTACGGACTTTCTTTACTAATATTCCTCACTGTTTTGATTTAATAATTGTACTCATTCATGCTATGTTTTACTGACTTCATAACTCAGTCTTATTTAGTCTGATTTGATGCATAAATGATATTTTTGAGCTGAGCACCTTGTTTTACTGTTAGCCCGAGTGGCTTGAGAGGTTTCTGACTGAGTAAGACTAAGGGCCTGTGTTGTGAGGATATCACGGGATCGGGTTGCGCGCCGCAGCATGTTGTACTATTTTGTGATATATGAGAGGCTGAGGGCCTGATTTATTATGCCACTAGATGGCTTGTGATAGCGCTTGGGCTGTAGGAGCCCCTCCGTAGTCTGTACACCCCCATGGAGCGCGGGTACCCAGAGTGAGTGATATGTTGTTGCCTCAGGGGCTGATTCTGATACATGTTATGCCCAAGGTGCTGATTACGAGCGATTGTGAGGTAGCCCGAGGGGCTAGTTCCGTTGATATTATACCCGATGGGTGGTTTATAATACATATTTTGCCCAAAGCGCTGATTATGATTTTCATCATTTTTACTCTAAACTTTTTTATTTCTATGTTGAAACTATAGAAAGACATTTTTCAAAGTATAGCCACTAAAACTGAGTTTTTATGAGATAATTGATTTCTACACTGTTTTGGAACCATACCGTATTTGTTGTAGTGCTATGACATAGAATTATCTTATTTCTTACAGCTCAACTTTCATTTACTTTTATTACTTACTGAGTTGGCGTACTCACATTACTCCTTGCACCTTGTATGTAGATGCAGGAGTTGCGGGTTATGATAGCGAGCGTTGATCTTCATCCAGCGGGTCATTTGGAGTAGGAAAGGTAGCTGCATGGCATTCGCAACCCTGCTCTTCTCCCTCTTATCTTCCCTAGATTATCATAGTACTATTCCCAGACATTGATCGACTTTATTGTACTTATACAGACCTTGTAGTTGCTCGTGACTTGTGACACCCCGATGTCGGGCTCGTGTTGTTTTCTGCACTTGTTATTTAAACTCATGTTATGGAATTTTATTAATTAATAGCTTAAAATGTCTTTTTATGAAATACTGGTCTGATTTAGAATTTGTGTCGGCTGGCCCAATTTCATGATAAACGCCATCACGACCGGGTCGATTTTAGAGTCGTGACAAGTTGGTATCAGAGCCTAGGTTACATAGGTCTCATGAGTCATGAGCGGGTTTAGTAGAGTCTTGAGGATCGGTACGGAGACGTCTGTACTTATCTTCGAGAGGCTGCAGAACCTTTAGGAAAACTTCACATTCTTGAATTCCTGTCATGAGAATCTGTTATTCTGGTAACTAAACTTCTGTTATTCTATTCTCTCACAGATTGTGAGGACACGTGCTACCGGCCAGGACGGACGACCACCGATACCACCATTTGGGGAAATTAGAGGCCAAGGTCGCAGTCAAGGCCATGGTAGGGGCAGGAGTGTAGCCCACACAGGAGCTAGGGAAGTACCTGCAGATCTACCATCCGCCCCAGTTCATGATTAGGTCCCGATTGCGGATGATCCAGCAGTACCATCTCAGGCACCGGCTATGCCTATTGTTATCCTAAGCCTTTAGGAGGCCCTGGCCAATATTCTATCAGTGTGCACTGGCCTAGCTCAGGCGGTCTCAGTTACTACAGTCGCAGCTACTTCTCAGGTCGGGGGAGGCACTCAGACTCCTATCGCTCGCAAACTTGAGCTGGTTGTACAGGGACTTCAAACACCGGAGGCACCTCCAACCCAGTCGGTTGCAGCTGCTCAGGGCTATGTAGCTCCTGTTATGTCAAAGGACGAGTAGCGCATATTGGAGAGGTTTGGTAGACTTCAGCCTCCGTCATTTAGTGGTGCTACGGGTAAGGATGCACAGGGTTTCTTGGATAAGTGTCAGAGGATGCTTCAGATCGCAAGTATTCTAGAGACCAGTGGGGTCTCATTTACTACTGTTTAGTTCTCCGGGGCTGCACTTAGTTGGTGGGAGGCTTACGAGAGGCATAGACCGGTTAGCGCAGCGCCCTTTTCTTAGCAATAGTTATCCGTTCTCTTTCTGGAGAAGTTTGTACCTGAGTCTCGCCGAGAGGAGTTGCGCAGGCAGTTCAAGAAGCTTCATTAAGGTGATAGGTCTGTTACATAGTATGAGATGTGGTTCTCTGAGTTGGCCCATCATGCAGTCTGGTTGGTTCCCACAGACTGGGAGAGGATCAGGAGGTTTATAGATGGCTCGGTTTTCACTTCGGTTGCTTATGACCAGAGAGAGAGTATGTGGTACTACTTTTGATAAGGTTGTTGACATAGCTCGGCGGATTAAGATGGTACGCGGTCAGGAGAGGGTTGAGAGGGAGGCCAAGAGGCCGCGTGGTCAGGGTGGATTCAGTGGTGCTCCTCATGGGGGTCAGTTTCAGCACGGCAGAAGCTGTCTATTTAGGCATGCTCAGCCAGCTCGCCCAGTTTATCATGGGGCATCATCGGGCCATGTTTTTCACAATTCTCATCATCCTCACTTAGTGCCTTTCCAGCCCAGAGTTCACTCCCGTGCTCCATCAGTTCAGGGCTCTTCTATGTTAAGTATTGATACCCAATTTTTCCCTCATATATTTTAAATATGCATATATATTTTCAAAATAGTGCACACGCATTGTTGTTAGATTTACAAGTATTTTTACAATTTTTCTATAAATTTTTAAAAGGCTTTTGATCCCTGCATTTCTAGTATACAAATACCAAATGATTACCCCTCATATTATTTTATGATGATTTACTCATTTAGATTCATCATTTATGCCCATAAAGTGTTTAAATATTTTAATTGCATTTTTTTTATAATTACATTTGTATTTTTAGGGCTAGAATTGCACATTTTGCAATAATAGCCTATATACATGTATAAATACATTATTTACACGAAAAATGACTTTTTATATTTTTATAATATTAAGTAATTATTTTAAATCATCTTTATGCACAAATGATATTTTTATCATTTACAAATTATTTTATAAAATTGTTTTACTAAATTAAATGGGTATTTAACTAATAGCCCTAAGATTCCTCTTTTTTTTCAGACCTAACTCAATTACCCCAGCCCAATTATTTAAAACCCATTATCCCAGTCCCTTACCCACTTAATTAACCCGACCCAGAACCCCGACCAATCATGTTAACCTAGTCCGAAACCCTACCCCATTCCCTCGAAACCCGTCGTCCTTAAACGCTCTCAACGCCCTCTCCGTCTCTGTCAAACCCTAGCGCTGTCACCCTCAAATCTCTCCTATTCCGGCTCAAACATGGAATCAATCTATGATTTACTTACCTATTTTGTGTTACTCTATCATTATACACTCGTCTATGGTATTACTTAGATTCTCGCCCTATTTTTGGCAAGAACTACCTCAATAACGGATAGATTCACCCTGATTCTATGAAGATCTGGACGATCTTCCATCCATATACATGTTTTATTGAATGATTCTTACATCTCTGGTCCGATTCAAAGCATCAGTCTCAACTAGGGTTTGAGACCTTTCCTTGTTCTTTACTGATCTCTGATTGATACTCTTTCTTTTCTTGTATTTGACTAATATTTTTCTTATTTCTGTTTAATTTAACATGTTTTCATTTATTTATTTTTTACCTTATTTTGCCCTAAATTAGGATTTCATATCTTTCTAGTTCAATTTTGTGTTTCCTTTTGAATAATCTCCCATCTTTGTTTGTTTTATACAAATATATGATTATTTGCTTTATTTTTGACTGATTTTGTGGTTCACCTAAATTTAGGGTTTCAAACCCTTTTACTTGAACCAAATCTGGTTCAATCCTACTCTTCTTTTGAATAATCTCTGTCTACGTTCATTTTTATGCTAGTACATGATTCTTTGCCATTATTCTCTGCTGATTTTGGGATTTACCTAAATTAGGGTTTCAGACCCTTTTTACTTGAACCAAACCTGGTATCCCTTTTCATTATATGCCTTATGTGATTCTTTACCTTTTTCCTACTGATTTTGTGTATCTTCACCTAAAATTTAGGGTTCAATTTTACTAATTTAAACGTTTACCTTTCTAGTTTTTGACTAATTGATTTTCCATGTTTATGTGTTTAACTCCTACATTATTTGAACCATTCCCCATTCCCCTTTAAACAGACTCACGCTCAGACTCATACATCTGTACTTACAAGCACACACTGATACACACTTACACAATTTCAGTTTCTTTGATTTGTTGCACTGTCTAGCCGACTGAAAGCCAAGGCCAGACTCTTGGATTTCATTCATTTTCACCTTCCTGTTTGTTATCTCCTTAACTGGTATGCCTCCATTTCTGTTATCAGTTCTCTTCTATATGCAATGTAGTTAGACTTCAATATGATTTTGTTTGCCCTTCTATTTCCTGTTTACTACTCTCTTAACTAGTATGTCTCAATTCCTGTTACCATGTTCTATTTTATATGCTATGTAGTCAGTCTATTATTCATGTTTGATACATGATTCCTGGTCACCTTGTTCTCACATGTTATGCCTCAGTTATTGCTATTCCATGTGATTATATGATTAGTGTACTTCCAACTGCGATATGTTTATGTTTGCCATGTGTTTCCTGCTTGCATTCTCCCTGACTAGAATGCCTCAAATCCTGTTAATTTGCTTTGTTCTATGTGGTTATGTGATGGGCTTACCTTAGTATGTCTGGCCCTTGATTTATGTTTACTTCTTTCTAAACTAGAGAGCTTTAGTTCCTGCTATCCTGTGCTATATGTTTGTTTGGTTAGTTATTTCAAACTCCATCATGCTTTTATTTAATATATGTCTATATGAGTCCACCTAGCGATAGTTAATAAACCAAGTTATGTGAAACCTTGTCTAAATCAGTTGTATGTTCCCTGTTCTGAACATGGCTGGATACTGCAAGCATGTAATGTAGCTAATTCTGTCTGTTAATTCAAGTGTCCTTGATTTTTGTGATCACTGATATAAGTATCCAGTCTAAACAAATACTCCCTTCGTTTCAATTTATGTGAACCCATTTGACTAGGCACGACGTTTAAGAAAAGAGAGAAGACTTTTGAACTTGTGGTGTAAAATGTAGCACATATATTTTGTGTGGCTATAAATCATTACATAAAGGCAAATTGTTTCCAAATAGGGAAAGAGGTCATTCTTTTTGGCACGGACTAAAAAGAAAATAGGTTCACATAAATTGAAACGGAGGGAGTACCAATCTTTCTGAATCATGTGCTGAGTATGGATCTTGTTTGTACGACTCTGTTTGCAACCCCTGTAGCCTGAATCTATTTGCTTCTAAAACTAAACTGTTTCTAAAATTGTCCCATTTACCTTGACTGGTTTTCAAATTGCTACTCTTAGTCTTTTAGGTTTAAACCACCCCCAGTGTGAGCACTGCCTAGGGTCCCTAAGACTCCTTTGAACTTTAACACATTGGGGCTGGTTTTCCAACCCTTTATGAGTTCTGTATTGAATACATGGCTCTAGTGTGAGCATTTCCCGGGGTCCCTGAGGCTCTTTGGGAACTTTGAAACACTGGAAGTTTGGTTTAATATGCTATGAATGGATCCCTGGTACTGTTTCAAGACTGTTGTGCTGAAGGCCTGGCTCTAAGGTTTATATTAGGCCTGCTAAGACTCCCTATAGTATAATGATTCTTATTGTGTAATTTATTCATATTGGCCTGTAATAATCTCTGTAATAAACAAATATGGGGTTATTAATAAAAGCTGAGGGGTCTATTCTTATATCTTTTGTTGAAATTGGGTAGAAATCCTGCCTATATGACTTCACTATATTGATTGCATTATGTGGATCTTGTACTGTGATGCTGCCCGCAGGATTGTTTTGATCGTTTGATTTTGTGTTGCACATATGCATGTTAGAAATTCTGCTTATAGGACTTTATGTTTAATTTTTTGCACTAGAAATCCTGTCCGTAGGATCCATGCGCATTTTTACATGCATTAGTAACCATGTCAATAGGACCCTATCTATTCGATTAGTAATTTTTCTGGCAATGTGTTTAAAGAATTCTGCCTACGTATGATTAATAGATATCATGCCTATAGGTTTATAATTTTAGAAATCATGCCTATAGGATTTCAAAATCAATTTCTGCATTTAGATATCATGCCTATAATGTTTTAAAATCAGTTTCTGCATTTAGAAATCATGCCTATAGAATCTCAAAATCAGTTTCTGCATTTAGAAATCATGTCTATAGGATTTCAAAATCAGTTTCTGCATTTAGAAATCATGCCTATAGAATTTAAAGATAAAATCTACCTGTTAAAAATTAGTAGTTAATTTACAGATTAGATGCCATATCTATAAAGCTTTGTCCGGTTATCACTTAGGCAAGCCTGTAGGTTAATTAAATTCTGGGTCTAAAAACTGTGATTACTCGTTTGACATCTGCCCGGGTTCATAGTATTAACAAAGTCAGTAGGCAAACTGATAGGTATTCGTCTGCTCGCTTTAATAAAACTGTTGTATATTCCGTTTGTGCTCATTTAGATATCATGCCTATAGGACCCTAAAATCATTTAGAATTGTTTGAACATCATGCATTTGTTTGTATATTTGTGAAGGTTAATATGAGCCCAATTAATTGCTTCTTGTGTGACAGTCCTGCTTGACTTTTGTTTGTCACTTAGTTTTCTCCTTTTAAATACCATATGTGAGTCTAGAACCGTCTTAAATAGAGACCCTAAACATCTCCAGGGCCATAGGTAAGGAACGGGTAGTGCACGCATAAGGTACATATTGGATGTTATTAGAATGCTTAGGTAATAATTAAAAAAGAGGAAGGTAATTGGGTAGTAAAAGGAAATGATGACCTGTGCGCTAATGTTATGTGTAGCACCCCAACTTGGGACGATTACCAAGTATTGCACAGAAGTGATCCTATAGGCTAAAAAACCTAGGACCCCCTTTACTCCTTGTTTTAAAAGTAAAATCTATTTGTTTAAATTGCTTTATTTCCTTATAAGATTATTTGCTTAAATTGATTTTGGTCAGGACCCGCCGTTGTGGACCTCGAGGGGTGCCTAAAACCTTCCCCTCAAGTAATTTCGAGCCCTTACCCAATCTCTGGTGATGTAAAATAGTTCATGAGTTTGCTCTAGGTACCCTAACTCACCTTATCCCGTTAGGTGGCGACTCTTCAAATCTCATACCCAATTCCTAAAAGGAAAGGAGTTGTCCCAAAATGTCGAAACCCCGGACTCCACGAGAAAAAAAGGGGGCGCGACACCAGGTTCTTCTGCTAGTCATCCCGGTCTAGGGGATCCCTTCAATCCCCGTCTCCAACACTAGGGGGTTGTTATGAGTGTGGAGAGTTGGGGCATATGTGGAGGCAGTGTCCTCATCGTCTTGGGGGTCTGCCTCAGTAGAGGAGTCAGCCATCAACTTCAGCACCGGTTACTTCACCACCCACCCACCCAGCTAGGGGTGGAGGACAGTCAACTAGAGGTTGCCCCAGAGGGGAAGGTCGATCAGGTGGTGGTCAGGCACGCTTCTATGCGCTCCCAGCTTGAATAGATGTTATTGCTTCAAATGTTGTGATTACAGGTATTGTCTCAGTTTGCCATAGAGATGCCTCTGTATTATTTGATCATGGTTCCACTTTTTCATATGTGTCATCATATTTTGCTCATTATTTGGATATGCCTTATGAGTCTCTTATTTCATCTGTTCGTGTATCTACTCCGGTGGATGATATTATTGTTGTGGACTGCGTATATCGGTCGTGTGTGGTGACTATTGGGGTTTGGAGACCCGAGTGGACCTTTTGTTGCTTTATATGGTGTACTTTGATGTGATATTAGGCATGGATTGATTATCTCTGTGTCGTGTTATTTTGAATGTCATGCTAAGACAGTGACATTGATTATGCCGGGTATGCACACGGATTGAGTGGCGAGGTTCAACTGATTTTGTCCCCAGTCCGGTGATTTCATTTTTGAAGGCCAAATGAATGGTTGGGAACGTTTGTCTTACTTACTTAACCTTTGTGAGGTATTTCAGTGCAAAGATTCCTACCATTGATTCAGTCCCGGTATTGAGGGACTTTCCGAATGTGTTTCCTATAGACCTGCCGAGCATGCCACCGAACAGGGATATTGACTTTGGTATTGATTTGGTGCGGGGCACCCAGCCCATTTATATTCTACCGTATCGTATGGCACTGGCGGAATTGAAGGAGTTGAAGGAGCAACTTCAGGAACTCCTTGATAAGGGTTTTATTCGGCCTAGTGTGTCGTCGTGGGTTGCGCCTGTTCTATTCGTGAAGAAGAATGAGGATATGCATATATTACAGGTAGTTGAACAATGTCACAATCAAGAACAAGTATCCTTTGCCTCGTATTGATGATTTATTTGACCAGCTTCAGGGAGCGAGGGTGTTCTCTAAGATTGATCTCGGGTTGGGGTATCACCAGTTGAAGATCAGGGACTCGGACATTCTTAAGACAACTTTTAGGATCTCATACGGTCATTATGAGTTCCTCATGATATCTTTTGGGTTGACCAATGCCCCATCAGTATTCATGCATTTGATGAGCAGCGTATTTTGGCCTTATCTCGATTTGTTCGTTATTGTATTCATTGATGATACTCTGGTGTACTCGCGTAGTCAAGAGGAGCACGCTGAGCATTTGAGAGTTGTATTACAGCGACTGAGGGAGGAGAAACTTTATGCAAAGTTCTCCAAGTGTGAGTTTTGGCTTAGTACAGTGACTTTCTTGGGGTACGTAGTGTCCAGTGAGGGTATTCAGGTTGATCCGAAGAAGATAGAGGCGGTTCAGAGTTGGCCCAAACCATCCTCGACCATAGAGATTCATAGCTTTCTTGGTTTGGCGAGGTATTACCATCGGTTCGTTCAGGGATTTTCATCTATAGCATCACCCTTGACCAAATTGACTCAAAAGGTACACCTTTCATGTGGTCAGATGAGTCTGAGGCGAAGCTCAAGACTGCCTTGACCACAGCTCCAGTATTAGTTTTACCATCAGCTTTAGGTTCATATACAATATATTATGATGCTTTTAGAGTTGGTATTGGGTGTGTGTTGATGCAGAAGGGTAGAGTGATTGCTTATGCTTCTCATCAGTTGAAGCCATATGAGAAGAACTACCATGTTTATGATCTAGAGTTGGTTACCATTGTTCACACGTTGAAGATTTGGAGGCATTATCTTTATGGTGTGTCTTGTGAGGTGTTTACTGATCATGGTAGCCTCCAGCACTTGTTCAAGTAGAAGGATCTCAATTTGAGGAAGCGGAGATGGTTGGAGCTACTAAAGGACTATGATATCACTATCTTGTATCATCCGGTGAAGGCCAATGTAGTGGCCGATGCTTTGAGTAGGAAGGCGGTGAGTATGGGCGGTTTGGCATATATTCCTGTTGGGGAGAGACCTCTTGCAGTTGATGTTCAGGACTTGGCCAATCGGTTCGTGAGGCTGGATATTTTGGAGCCCATTCGGGTCTTAGCTTGTGTGGTTTCTCGGTCTTCCGTGTTTGATTGCATCAGAGAGCGTCAGTATGATGATCCTCATTTGCTTGTCCTCAAGGACAGATTTCAGCACGACGATGCCAGAGATGTGACTATTGGAGATGATGTGGGTATTGAGGATACATCGCCGGATATGTGTGCCCAATGTAGAGGGTCTTCGAGAGTTGATTTTGGATGAGGCCCACAGCTTGCAGTATTCCATCCATCCAGGTGCGCGAAGATGTATCAAGATTTTAGGTAGCATTATTGATAGAGGAGAATGAAGAGGGATATTGTGGAATTTGTAGCTAGATGTCTCAATTGTCAACAGGTGAAATATGAGCATCAGAGACCGAGTGGCTTACTTCAGTAGATAGATATGCCAGAGAGGAAGTGGGAGCGGATCACCATGGATTTTGAAGTTGGACTCCCATGGACTTTGAAGAAGTTCGATGCTATTTGGGTGATTATGGATCAACTGGCCAAGTTCGCGTACTTTATTACGGTATGTACTACCTATTCTTTAGAGCGGTTAGCAGAGATTTATATCTTAGAGATTGTTAGCTTGCATGGTGTCCCAGTTTCCATCATTTTAGATAGAGGTACTTAGTTCACTTCGTAGTTTTGTAGAGTCGTGCAGAGAGAGTTGGGTACTCAGGTTTAGATGAGCACGGCTTTTTACCCTCAGATGGACGGGCATTCGGAGCGCACTATTCAGATATTGGAGGACATGTTACACGCTTGTGCCATTGATTTTTGTGGTTCATGGGATCAGTTTCTACCGCTCGCGGAGTTTGCATATAACAACAGTTAGTAGTCGAGTATCAAGATAGCTCCATATGAGGCTTTATATGGGAGGCAGTATAGATCTCAAGTAGGTTGGTTTGAGCCGGGTGAGGCTAGACTTTTGGGTACAGACTTGGTGCCGGATGCTTTGGACAAGGTGAAGGTGATTCAAGAGCGGCTTCGTACAGCGCAGTCAAGACAAAAGAGTTATGCTGACAGGAAGGTTCAAGATGTGTCTTACATGGTTGGGGAGAAGGTTCTACTAAAGGTTTCACCCATGAAGGGTGTTATGAGATTTGGGAAGAAGGGTAAATTGAGTCCTCGGTTCATTGGGCCTTTTGAGGTACTTCGGAGGATTGGGGAGGTGGCTTATGAGCTTGCTTTTCCACCTAGCTTGTCGAGCGTGCATCCGGTATTTCATGTTTCTAAGCTCCGAAAGTATATTGGAGATCCGTCTTATGTTTTGGATTTCAGCACGGTTCAGTTAGGCAGTGATTTGACTTATGATGGGAGCCAGTGGCTATTTTGGAGCGGCATGTCTGAAAGTTGAGATCAAAGGAGATAGCTTTAGTGAAAGTGCAATGGAGAGGTCGGCTCGTGGAGGAGGCTACCTGGGAGATCTAACAGGAGATACAGAGCAGATATCCTCACCGTTTGAGGTTTCAGGTATGTTTCTTGACTCGTTCGAGGACGAACATTTGTTTAAGAGGAGGAGGATGTAACGACCCGGCCGGTCGTTTCATGATTATCGTTCTGTTTCACTCATTTCTGCTTCTTTGTGTGTTGTTCAGCTGTATTTCATCATATCGTGTTGCTGTGTTGTGTTTGGAGTGATCTTAGAGTGGAATAAGACACTTAGTCTCTTATTTGGAGGCTTAAGTTGGAAAAGTCAACCGGATGTTGACTAATGCGTAGAATATCTCATATATGAGTTATGATGATTTGGATAGTTTTGTTAGGTGATTTGGGACTTAGGAGCATGTTTGGAACGTATTTTGGAGGTTTGTGGTAGATTTAGGCTTGAATTAGCGAAATGGGAAATTTGGCATTTTTCGATCAGCAGTGGAAATCTTGATATCGAGTTCGGATTGGAATTCCGAAAATTGGATTAGGTCTGTTGTGCCATTTGTGACATGTGTGCAAAATTTCAGGTAATTCGGATGAGGTTTGTTAGGTTTTTGCATCATTTGCGGAAATCGAAAGTTTGGAAATCCTTAGGCATGAATTTGAGGGTGATTTGATGTTTTAATGTTGTTTTGAGTGTTCCGAAGGTTGGAATAAGTTTGAATGGTGATATGTGACTTGGTGTCATGTCTGGTTGAGGTCCCGAGGGCTTCGGGATGAATTTGGGTGGTCGACGGAGAATTTGGATTTGAGTTGGAGTTGCTGAATTTGCTGCTTCTGTTGTTTTCGCACCTGCGTAGTGGGGACCGCAGGTGCGATGATCGCAGGAGGGGGAAGCAACTACAGATGCAATATTTGTCATAGGAACGGACGTTGTAACCGCACCAGCGAGCCCGCAGGTGCGAGTCCTAGGGCGCAGGTGCGGAAGCTGGAGCCTTAAGTGAAAACCGCAGGTGCGGTTATTTTGATCGCAGAAGCAGCCCACAGGTGCGTGAATTGAACCGCAGGTGCAAAATTGAAGGGCAGAATGCATATAAAGGCCCCTTCGCGATTTTCAGCCATTCTTTCACCATATTTGTGCGATTTTGGAGCTCCAAGCCGGGAATTCAAGGAGGAATTGAGGGGTTTCATTTAGGTAAGTTGCTTGGACTTTGTATTAGGTGTTTGTGATGAATTATCCACCACTTAATCATGAAACTAGTAGGAAATTTGGGGTGAAATTAAAGGTTAGGGCTTGAGTTTTAGAGAGCTTTGATTGGGGATTTGAGGGGTCATCTACGGTCCGATTTTGGTAATTTTGGTATGTGTAGACTCGTGAAGGGATAAGGATTCTAGTGTTGCAATTTTTATCGGATTTCAAGTTGTAGGCCCGGGGGTCGGGTTTGGCCAATTTCGGGATTTTTGAGTTAATATTATTATTTTCGCTTGGGTTTTGTTCCTTTAGCGTGTGTTAATGATGTGATACTGATTTTGGTTAGATTTGGAGCTTTTGGAGGTCGAGCCGAGAGGCAAAGGCATCGCGGGTTAGAGTTCTGTCCGGTTCGAGGTAAGTAATGATTGTAAATGTTGTCATGAGGGTATGAAACCCCGGATTTCACATCGTTGTACTATTTTGAGGTGACGCACAGGCTAGATGACAAGCGTGAGAGGCGTGCACCATTGGGGATTGTGACTTGGTCCGTCCCGTAGCAACTATTAAGTTGCATATTTGACTGAAACTACTTGATATTATCATATGTTAGAAAGTATTACTATGTTTTGGGCTGAATGCTATATTTGGGCCTCCTGCCAACTGTTTGGACTCTTAGGGACTTTCTTTACTAATATTCCTCACTGTTTTGATTTAATAATTATACTCAGTCATGCTATGTTTTACTGATTTCATAATTCAGTCTTATTTACTTTGATTTGATGCATAAATGATATTTTTGTGCTGAGCACCCTATTTTATTATTAGCCCGAGTGGGTTGAGAGGTTTCTAACTGAGTAAGGCCGAGGGCATGTGTTGTGAGGATATTAGGGGATCGGGCTACGAGTCGCAGCATGTTGTATTGTTTTGTGATATATGAGAGGCCGAGGGCCTGATGTATTATGCCACGAGATGGCTTGTGATAGAGCTTGGGCTGTAGGAGTCCCTCCGGAGTCTGTACATCCCCAATGAGCGCGGGTACCTAGAGTGAGTGATATGTTGTTGCCTAAGGGGCTGATTCTGATACATGTTATGCCCAAGGGGCTGATTACGAGTGATTGTGAGGTAGCCCGAGGGGCTGGTTCTGTTGATATTATGCCTGAGAGCGGTTTATGATATATACTTTGCCCAAGGGGCTGATTATGATTTTCATCATTTTACTCTAAACTTCTTTAATTCTCTGTTGAAACTGTAGAAAGACATTTTTCAAAGTATAGCCATTGAAACTAAGTTTTTATGAGATAATTGATTTCTACACTGTTTTGGAAGCATACCGTATTTGATGTAGTGCTATGACGTGGAATTATCTGATTTCTTACTGCTCATCTTTCATTTACTTTTATTACTTACTGAATTTGCGCACTCACATTACTCTTTGCACCTTGTGTGCAGATCCAGGAGTTGTGGGTTGTGATAGCGAGCGCTGATCTTCATCCAGCGGGTCATTTGGAGTCGGCAAAATAGCTGCATGGCGTTCACAGCCCTGCTCTTCTCCCTCTTATCTTCCCTAGATTATAATAGTATTGTTCCCAGACTTTGATAGACTTTATTGTACTTAGACAGACCTTGTAGTTGCTCGTGACTTGTGACACATCGATGTTGGGCTCGTGTTGTTTTTCTCACTTGTTATTTAAACTCATGTTATGGAATTTTATTAATTAATAGCTTAAAATGTCTTTTTATGGAATACTAGTTTGATTTGGGATTTGTGTCGGCTGGTCTAATTTCATGATAGGCGCCATCACAACCAGGTCGATTTAGAATCGTGACAACAACCTATAGCTAGACGTGTACAAGGCATTTTCTTGTTACTCTGTTTAATAAAGGATTAAGCATATAAGAAGGGTTTAAGTTACATATACTGAAAAAATGTTTATAATATTATTATATAGTACAATTTAAAGGATCGTAATAAATTAGTTTTAATCTCTTTTTCAAGTAACCAACTCGATGGCACACTAAAATTAACTTGTTACTCCTTCCATTTCCATTTGTATTTGATTGGGTGCGAAACTTAAGAAAAAAGAGAAGACTTTTAAAAATTTTGGTCTAAAAACAAATTTATATGATTATAAATCATCTATTAAGGGTAAGTAGGAAGTTTAAAGCTACATTCTTTTCAAATTTAATAAGTGGTCATTCTTTTTAAAACCGACTAAAAACTGAAAGAGTTTCATTCTTTTTTAAACACAGGGAGCATATGTTATTGACTTTTAATAATGGATAACATAAAAATACTCTATTGGTACATATATAAAATTTGAAATAAGAGACTATTGATACAATCATATCTTTCTTATACCCTTCATTTTGTGATAAAATAATAAGCACCTATCTAGCTAGGGGATTGGGGGTGAGGTTGTCCTAAACTATATTTAACAAGAAGATAAGAATGCAATTATTGTACTCCGACATTGGAATCAAAGCAGATGAGAATTAGGAAAATGAAATTACACCACTGGATCTGCCTATATATGGATAATTGATCCAATTTACGAAAGGAACTAGGGATCGAATAATACATGATAAGGTCAGATCAGAATGAAAATGACCAAATTCTTTGTTTTTTTTCCTTTATCTTCCTTTAGTGAAAAAAAAATTACTTGTATTCCATGCATGTGCTAACTTTAGTTAATTTATACTATAAAAGAAGATTTTATTACACTGAAACCTAGTCAGACTTATCTGTAACATCCCTATATAACAGTTATTCACTATATAAAAGTTAAATTTTCTCTAAATCGATTTTTATATTATGTTATAATATATGTCCTATGTAACAGCAATTCATATAACAGGTAAAAAACGGAATGATCGAAATTACTATAGAGAAATTTAATTGTATATGTTGTATACTGTTTACATATATTAAGTGCGAAAAGGTGCTTTTCTCTAGATAGCCAGAGCCAAACAACAGAAGAGGCATGGATATCCAACTTGGAACCAAGATAACCTATCTTACTAATAATAAGAAAGGGTTAAGGGCCTCTGACGCCTATAAATATAAGTTTTTATCAATTTTTATTTGGCAAAGGGAGACGGAAAGGAATTTAGAAGTCCGCAGAAAAAACTTTGAGTGTAGTCACGGATTTTTTTATAAGACTTCGAGAAATTTAGCAAATTTCCATATTTGTGTAAACCGTTTAGGCAGAATGAATTATTCTACAACTTTAGCACTCTTAGGATTTTAGTAGAGCTTTATTCATGTCGTGCTATTTTGGAATTGCCACCTTTCGATCACATCAAATAAACTTTTAGCCTAAGAAGGAAAAGGAGTAGAAATTATTACCAACACAAAAAGAAAAGGAAACCTAATAGAAGTAGGCTGCCAAGTGGCTAACGAAATTGGATGTGGTATATTCGAGGCCAAGCCGAAAGCGTATTACACAACTATACAACAGTATACACTCAAAAAGTACTATAAACTATTTCTAAATTTGGAGAATTTGTGCTATTTGAAATTGGTCCCTTCGATCATATCACAAACTATTTTCCTAATCTTGTAATAATAGTATCTTATAGAAATCATCTACATACACAAAAATAAAAAGAAAATGAAAATCAAAACCGGTAAAAATAGGTAGCCGCAGTTCTAGAACTGGCAGATCATTAGAAGTAAATAGAAACACAAAATTTTTACCGATTGTCCCTTGACCTTGAGGGACTGGTCTTTAAATATTATCTCTACTTCTACTTTGTTACAAAAGTAAGATTTTTTTTCCATTAGGAACATCATAGTTCATCAATATTAAAAGCTTTAAATTTTTGTTTGGTGGCGAAAACTGAAAGTTCGATTATTGTTAAAATTATTTCCATGTTGGTAATTTGTGCTTAAATTTTTAGTCCAAACCTCAATTTAGTGATTTACTTTAAAATTCTCAAAACTCCATTTTGAAAGTGCTAAGAAGACAAAGTGGATCTTCTTAATTTTGTGTTATTCGACTAAATTGGTGATTGTGGATCATTTGTGTTGGTATTTTAAGGTAGAGTTTTAAATTTGAGACCATTGGAGTATATTTTAGGTGTTTTGATCGAATTGGAATTGTAATTTCGAAGAACCCTGTTTTGACCAGCACAAAAAAATTATGCTAAACGGATAGACTTTGATGAACAATTTAATAGACAAGTCAATTGCAAATAGCACAAAGTCATATCAATTTGGTAGACTTTGGTGCACGATTGAACAAGCACCAAATTATACTAATTGAGTAAAGTTTATGAACAATCTAACAAATGGATCGAATACAGTTAACACAAAGTCATGCTAACATCGTAAAATTTGATGAACAATAGAAAATCATAAAGTAATGCAATCAGATAGAGTTTGTGAACAATTAACAATATAGGTAGAATAAATATAGCATACAATCTACCATCCAAAAGAAATACAGTATCTAACTAGCAATAAGTGTGTGTGGGATTGAGGGTCATTTTTTCTAAATATTTTCAAATATCAGCCCCTTATAGGGCTATTCCTATCAATTACCCAAGTAAAATATTTTTGCTAACTAATGTTGTAAAAATTGCACGGGGCTAACCTATACCTATTTTTTAAAAAACTTTTAACTTGTACCCACTTTTTAAACAACTTCAGCTTTATTTCTCCTCCTCCTTCATTTTCTTTTTTCTTCTTCTACAACGATGACTTCAACATTTCTCTCTTTGATTAATGAAACTAAAGCAATTATACTGAAGACTTCCATTTGGATTATTATAACATTAAAAATCAGTTTCCTCATTGTCTGGAAACACAACTCTGTCATGAAGAAGTGAAAGTTGTAAAAGGTTTGGAACTCCTTATCCATGCTCTGGAACTGTCAAAGTAACTGGTAGTACTAGTTTTTTTTCTTTCTTTTGTGGGATTTTGTAAAATTCTTTTTAGCTATGACAGAATTTTCATATGGACTACCATTTTCAATGCAGGTGCAAAAGTTCTCTTCTTTTGGGCCATTCCGAAGTTTTCGATAACTCCAAATTCCAATAAGGATTGAATTGGGATTCCCCAATTACAAAGATAGAAACTTCAGCTCTAGAGCTGAAGTTTCCCAGTTAAAACACAAAAACTTCAGCTCTAGAGCTGAAGTTTCCCAGTGAAGTTTCTCAGTTACAACACAAAAACTTCAGCTCTAGAGCTGAACTTCAAGGTTACAACACAAAAACTTCAGCTCTAGCGAGTTACAACACAAAAACTTCAGCTCTTCGCCAGTTACAAAACAAAAACTTCAGCTCTAGAGTTGAACTTCAGGCTCGACTACTAGAATGCTGAAGTTTTGCGTGATTGTCTTTGCTACTGCAGTCCCGTGTGCTGAAGTTATGCGAAAAAATGGGTACGCTTGCAATTTTTTTTGCAAAGCAGACACAAGTTAAAATATGACCAAAAAAACAGGTATAGATGCAAATGCCCCCACTAATATCTAACTTCTAAGATACCCAATTTCCAAAGCCTGACTCAGCCCAATGGACAAAACAATGATAGGCCTTCGCCCTTCGGAGATGGGTTATGTTATGCAGATCTAACTACAATTGGACCTAATGATAAACCCAAGTAGAACTGAAGCCCAAACTTGAAATATGAAAGCCGCCTTCTAAGAATTCCGTCCCCCCTTCTCACTGAACAACAATGGAGTCCAAACCCTCAATCGGATTCGGACCCTCCAGTAGTCCTCTGCTCTCTCTTTCTACCTTCGTCCACCAACACTGGTCCCGACTCGGTGCCGAACTCACCACTCGTTTCGACGAAGCTAAGCGGCTGACTTCAAAATTCGCCGCCGACTTTGTTCCGCCGCCGCCACTGCCGGCATCGCATTCTTATCCTCTATCTCTTCCATTTGCTTCTGTGTCGCAGCGTCAAGATAAGGTCCGTAAAAACGCCGGTTTGAGCTCAGACTATGTGGCTAAGACACTAATTGGAACATCTGTATACACTGTTAGCAATTCTAATAATGAATTCGTGCTCATTTCGGACCCTAACGGTGCTAAATCAATCGGATTATTGTGCTTCCGTCAAGAGGATGCCGAGGCGTTTCTCGCTCAGGTACACTTCCTATTTTCTTCATTTTATAGACTTTTTGTTAACTTCATAATGTTTAGCATTGGAAGATTGCCTTTAAGTAATGTAGTAAATATTTAGTAGTATTAGAATGTAATAGAGCAGGATAGATACATAGGATAGCAGATAGAGAAGACTGATAATGTTGACCTGGTTATGTTGACCTTATTAGTTTGCGATTTTGAGGTGTAGTTTTGGAGTAATTGATATAGAAATTTTCGTTATACAATGGAAGGTTAGTTTTGCGTAGAAGTGAACTGTGAAGTTTTTTCAGGTACGGTTGCCGAAGGGCGAAGTTAGAGGTGGAGCTAAGGTAGTTCCACTGACACTTGATCAGGTGAATGTTTTGGTACTCATGCTTTAAATTTTTCTTTCAAAGATATACTATCTGCTTTTGGTATTCTTTAGTAGCTTTTTACAAGTTCGTAGGTTTAATAGAAATAGATTGCATAAGTTAGGAGTTAAGTTTGATGTGTGGATTACTCTATGGAGAATGCCATCTTACTATGTAAATGTTGAACGTTAGCGAAATACGAAGACTCTGAGAGTGTAGTGATACGTATGGTATTAGTGATGGACAAATTTTGTCTAGTAGTATAGTTATATGTATATATTGAATCTTGTTCTGTGCCTATTATAGATTCTTCTTCTTGCAAGAATGGGTATAAAATTTGATGGTTGTTTAATCTTGTATTAGTAAAAAAAGATCTGGATTCGAATATAGATACCGATCCTGACTTGTTTGGGAATGACATGTAGTTGATTGATTGAATCAAAACGGACTCTGCATCCTGTTTTGCATTAAGAAAAAAATTTCAAAGGCGCCTCTTGAGCCAAGGCTCAGTTGGATTACCTGGCCTCCTCAGGGTTAACAATTAATTCACTAAGCCATTTCCCTTTACCTTTCTTTTAGTGATTTGTTCACATTTTTTCATCTTTAAGATAAGGCGTATGCATTGTCGACATTTCATATCCTTTATTCATAAGGAAAAAAACCATGTTGTACTCTTTTTGAGCCTCAGACTTCTTATTAGACCCATTGAATATCTCTTCTTTAGTTATTGAACTAAAAGGAAAAATTGAAGTCTAATTAAAAATGGAAGACGTTTTTTATCTCTACGTAACAGGTCCAGTTTACATTAAGTAATCTGTTGCAACTAGTTGCAGTTATCTGTATGTTCAAGAATTTCTGATTTTTGTTTTTCCACTTCTTAGAGGTGTTGCTAGACATAGGCTCATGTTTTGATTGGTTACACCTACTTGGTTTTGTATCCACTTGCAGGTTTACATGTTGAAGGTTGAAGGAATCGCATTTCGATTTTTGCCAGATCCCGTTCAAGTTCAGAATGCAATAGAGGTTGTTATCCTCGTTGGTCTTACTTAAGTTTTGGATCGGGATCCTTGTAGTTTTCTCTGTGTACAGTAACATTGCATAGGGTTACTATTCCAGTTGTGCAAGTGAAGTTGTACTATATATTCATCTACATTTAATAGTTTTAAGTGAAAGTATGCTGGCATGTAGTTTTGACTAATGACCAGATGCACTAGAATTGATTGCAGCCCACCAATTTTGAATTTCACTGACATGCCCAACGCCCTTGCCTTTTCTTTTCTTTTTGCTGATAAACTAAACTTTTCCAAAATGGTGGTCCTCCCGAGATATGAACTCGGGTTACTGACATGCCTTGTATGTAGGCTCTTGCTCGCTAGCCTAGCAGATTTTGATTCTAGCGATGCATAGATTACTAATGGCTTCACCTCCATTGCCACCTGATCTCTGTCTCCTCCTCCTCCTCCTAACAAGGAAAAAACCTCTTTGGCATAAACATGTTCATTTTAATGTGTGCTTAATAGATCTGTTCATTTTAACATTGACTTCTTTGTGTGACAGTTAAAAGCTTCTGATGTAAAGACTGGATTTGATGGAGTCCCTGTTTTCCAGGTACCAGTATAAACTTCTTTGCCAACTATATGTTGGAAACCTCTGAGAATTATATATACTGCCTGTGTATTTTTAAGAATTACAAACTTCACTCACTGCAAAGTTTTTGATGGAAATTTTATGTATTGGTGGAGACTGCACTGAATATGGTTAAACTCCACTTGATTCTTATGCTATTTTTTTATCTTGTGCAGTCTGACCTCCTAGTTGTGAAAAAGAGAAACAGACGATACTGTCCAATATACTTTCGAAAGGTATGTTGGTTTAACATCTTGAAATGTAGAATGTAATTATATCTTGTGCAGTCAGAAGATATAAAAATTTCATGATGGTTATCATTTGAATTCATTTGTTGGTATACAGGAGGATATAGAAAAGGAATTGTCGTCAAGGGCATCTAGAGGAGGCGTTTCTCAGCACATTATGGTATCATAATCACTCTTTCTGTTTGCTTTCCAATAGGACGTGCAGATAGTTTTAGAATGTTCAAAAATGGTAAAAGGTGAATGTAGAATGTCTTTGAGTAATTTTTAAATAAGTTTCTTGGAGTAAATTTCATTGGCATAATCTTTCTTTTATCAAGCCTAGCATTGTCTGAATCTCGAAAGATGTTTTTAATAATTATATGCATAGTTCGTGTCACCAGATTGTCTGAGGCATGCCGATAGAAGTAAAATTGCTGGAAAATTCTTTCTAAACTGAAGGTGTAGAAAGGATTTTTAAATTTGAATTCACATGCAACAGGTTCCACTTGGAGAGCATAACATAGTAAATTTAGCATGCAATGGAGAGGATTAACAGTTGAAAGTCCTATTTTTCAAGTAGTTACTTGAAATATATAGCTAAGTTTCCCTAGTTATTTATAACGTTAATGCAAAATTTCATACATCAGTTATGAGAAGGAAATGGAGCTAAGGACATTAACATTGTGCTGTTTAAAAATCATTTTTATGTAAAAATCAATTTGCCCATCCTTTTCTGGCAGTATTTTTTCCCTAAGTTATCAAAAGAAAAGTGTTTCTGTTCTTTTCTAAAGATTCCTATCGGACTTTCTATCTCAGGCTTGTCCATGAAAGGCCTATATTTGCTGGCTTTTCTGCATTCGTCAAGTTTTTTGTTGTTAGATCTGCCATTGTCAATTAACAAGGCACTGTAGCAGCTAATGTTAACTTACTAATATTCTTTTTCCTCATTAACAGGTAGGGAGTTTAGAAGATGTCCTTAAAAAAATGGAGGTAGGTTCTTGGTCATTTTATATGTTTTAGGATTTAATATTTTAAAAGATTTATTATCTTAGTCTCCTTTCTTCTGTTTGCGCCAATAATATTTGTTCTTGCACTACACACCTTGTAATGATGAACTTTAGCACTGCTGAGTTCAGAATTATAAATGATGTCATATCGATCAATCAATTATGTCTCCCCCAGAAACTTGTTGGGGAACCAAAACGATTATTATTGATTTCAGAGAAAGAAAGAAACATAATGAGAAAGCCAGAATACATGACTAATCTACCAGCTTTAACCCCTCTCCCATTCTTTTCTGATGGGACGAAGATAATGCGAAAATTAAATGCTGCAGCCTTTGCTGTCAAAATATGTTTGCTCATTGTTAAGTGGTTCCTTGCTTGAAATTGTAAGGAAAAAGTGGAAAATGCAAACACAGGCATCATTTCTCTTTCTTATTTTTTGATTGTTTTAAGTTTGTGTTGAGTTTGGTATTGGGCCTGTACGGTTCTGGGAAGGGACGCACATGCAGGAGGGGTTTATTATAGGGGATGAAGCTGATCCCCAAAATTTTAATTTCAAATGGTGTATAGATGAAATATTCAGTTAAAATCTTAAAGATTTTTATTCTATCCTTTGTTTAAGCAAAAACAACACCAATCTTACATGGTAACCCACTCCACTACCTTCTCGTTTAGTTCTCTTAGCTTCTCTGTATTTCCTGTGGCAGATAAGTCAGAGACATTCTGGTTGGGAGGACCTTATTTTTATTCCTCCAGGCAAAAGCCATTCACAGCACATTCAAGATGTCACAAAAGCATGAATTTCTTGGAAGCAACTTCTGTTCGAAAAAAATCCAAATAGAGGCAGGTTCACATTCCCCCCCCCTGCACTTGGTCGACCAGAAAAATCCAAATAGTTAAGCTCCGTATGCTTTCTCCCTCTGGTTTGTTTAATTAACTTTTCATTGGTTTCTAGAAGCACTTACTAATTACTTGATATGTTCAGGTAGTGCTGGAATAGCTTAAAGATGCATGAAGGATCAAGTTTTGCTTGAAAATTTAATGGGGGAACAACTAACATGGTATACATTAAGTCGATGAGTTGGTAACTAGAGTGGCATAATATACTCGGTGTCATCTGTACATGCACAGTTTGAATTGTTAAATTACGTTTCGCTCTTCTGCCATAACTTTTGTTGATTCATGAGATAAAAATTTTCCAGTAATGCATCCATTATTTAATACTGTTCCAGTAATTCTATTAGATACCGATTGATTTAGGGGTCATTATGATCAGTTGTTGAACTTTGATCAATCTCCAATGACATTGCCTAGCCATTACATTATCCGTTGATGCATTGCATACTTTCACCCACCCTTTATTTTGAGAGAAGGAAATGCTTACAAGCTATGGACCTTTTTATGGTACCCTGTGTTTGGGACGAAATCCAGCATTAGTTACATTGGTTGGTGTCTCAAGGAAAATTAATCTCCGTATAAAATCAAGCATAGCTTATACAATGTTTGGTTAGTTTTTTTCTTTCTTCTTACATAATACCTGCAGAAGTTAACGAGGAAAATCTATGTTCAATTTTATAGGGAAAATTTCGTAAAAATTGCGTGGGATAGTCATTTTTTAAAGTGGTATATACTTTTTATCTAGCATTTTTAATGCTGAGCAAAAGTAGCCACTAGTCTATTAAATTAATATGAAAAGACGGTGTTACCCTTTCTTCTATCTCTTTTGTGTTCTGTCCAATTTCAGCAAATACATCGAAAAGGATCGGAAAACTCTTGCTGTCGAGCAAAACGACAACGTTTGGATTGGAAGAAATGAAATTTCCTGGTGGCATATTGGTTTTAAAAACAGTAGATTTGTATTTTTGAATTCTTGATCTGAAGAATTCTTCTTTGCCTTGATTATAAAAATAATCTTGTCTATCTTTCCATGGACCAATTAAAGGAAGACCATAATCGCCGAAAATCTTACGGATTGGTAATTTTGTGAGCTCAGATGATTGTGTTACAGTTGTTCTTGTTGGTATTTTTTCTGATAAAGAGAGTGTAATGGGACGAACAATGACGTATTTTGATGGAAACTGTTGGTGAAGAAGATGAAAATGTAGTCCTGAACTTAGAGTTCCAAGTTTAAAAAATAAGGATATGTATTCCTTAACTTAGAGTTACAAGTTCAAAAGTTAAGGACTGATAGTCCTAAACTTAAACTTACAAGCTCAAAAATTAAAGACAGGTAGTCCTTAACTTAGACTTAGAAGCTCATAAACTAAGGACAGTTAGTCCTGAACTTACAGTAACAAGCTCATAATTTAAGGACACTTGGTCCTGAACTTAGAGTTGGAAGTTCAAAAATTAAGGATATTTGGTCCCTAACTTAGAGTTACAAGCACAGAAATTAAGGACAGGTAGTCTTGAACTTCGAGTTCCAAGTTCAAAAGTTAAGGGCATGTAGTCCTGAACTTAGAGTTACAAGTTCAAAAGTTAAGGACATGTAGTCCTAAATTTAACTTACAAGCTCATAAATTAAGGACATCTAGTCCTGAACTTACAGTACCAAGCTCATAAGTTAAAGACACTTGATCCTCAACTTTATGAGTAGAAGGGCATTTTCGTCCGAGCGGGTAAAAGTTTATTAAAGCAGTGGCTAAAGACTAAAAACATTTTAAATAATGGCTTAAAAGTAAATACATCTTATTATTGGCTAACTGTGCACTTCCCCCGAAAATTTCGCATAAGAACAACTTGGCACCCTACTTTTTAATTTTATAACCAATATTTCAATGGCTAAGATTCAACATTCAACTCCAATAGATTCTCAAAATTACTATTTAATTTTTAGAAAAGATTGCTCAAGCTTTTAAGTTAATTTTTGAATCAGTAACTGTGACTCAAATATTAGTTCAACAAACCAAATCTAAATGGTTGGTGAAAATTAGAATTTTAACAAGTTTAAATATGTGGGTTTAAGTTCCGAATTTGATTTTGTGAGAAACTTGGAGTGGGCGTTATTTAGACTTGTTAGAAATAATATAAGGAGGTTTATAAAATTTCAAGTCATTTAATGGAGATTTGGACTAGTTTTGAATAGGAATTGCAACTAAAAATCGTGGAAGAAGTTCGTCTACAGACACTTGTATAAGTGTGTATAAAAGTGTATAATAGTGTATAAGATGTGTTTATACACTCATATACACTATTATACAAGATTATACAAAAAACTGACTTTGTCTTCTTCCTTGCGTCTTTTTAGAAATTTAACTCAAATCTACTACAAATCACTTCAAATTCAAATTTTGAACTCCTTTTGATATTTTCAATCAATTGAAACAACACTTAATCCAAACAGCTAACAAACTCAAAAAAATTTATTTTCTAAAGCAAAGCTTTGAATGACCTTCAATGGTGGATTTCTACTCTTTAATTGTTTTACATTGCAATTAGATGACATAGGGGGAGAATCAGTAATGGTTGTGAGAATACAAATTGAACTCCATAACTTTTAGAAGTAATGGTTGTAACTTGTAAGAACACAGATTATGAATTTGCAAGAGCTAGTGTTTTCAAAATACGTACAATATGGGTTAGGTCGGGTAAAACTTAAAAACATGAGCCATTTTTTGTTATGGTGTGAAGTCATGTGTATTTTCTTGTAATTCTTTCGATCTTTCTTGCTTATATGGGGTAGAATGCGGTAAAAGAATACGTGTATTATATCATACATAGACTAAAGTAATTAAGGGTAAAATTACGCTTTCACTTTAGACTTAAATTTCTTTCTTTTTCTTAAGAATCAAAACATCGAACTCTCTGGTATTATTCTATAGCTGCGACAGAACTTAAACTCATCGTTCTGTCCTTCCAACTTTATTTTTCCATTTGGGAAGATCATTTAATAGTTGAGGTGTTGGACAAGAGCCATGATAAGGTGTGTTATATTATGCTGAAAATTCTACATATTGTTAGAATGCTTTAGTTATGTAATTTGCTAAAATATATTATACTGCGGATATAATAGTATAAATTTCCTTTTAAGGAAAAGATGAAAACACATAATTTAAATTATATGATGTATATGTTGCTCCAAAACGCACACACAAGTATACGTGGTCAACAAGTAATATAGGATTGTAAGTCCAGATATCATACCCATAGGGACTTGTGATTAACTATCAACTAAATTAAACCAAATAATTAATCGATTCAAGTGAATCCTAACGTATGGATATTTAACAAAATATAATCTAGAGTAGCAAATAAGGAGATTAAAGAAAGCAACGACAAGCTTAACGACGAATTCAATGTGAGTGAATATTCTAGACTATGTGTTAGTTAACGACCCCGTTGAGTTTTTCACTTAAATCGTCTAATTAATTCATCTGGTTTATTGGTTGACAGGGTTAATATATTGCTTGTAGCCTTCTCCCGAAGTACAACTCGCCTATTCAAGCTAACCTACGCCTATATTCCTATGGAATTAGAATTAACAAGAACGCATTAATAATTCCTGTATAGTAACCAAGCAAGACGATTAGGTATATTCCTATCCTAACCGCAATCCGCTCCCCCCTCCCTTTAGCGTTAAGATCTTACTCTACTCAATCTTATATGCAATCTAGAATTCCCTCTTCCGAGTTCAATCCTAGATTTGTAGATAGTATTCAATTGACGATCAAGCAATCAAATAATTAAGTGCAAGATTGAATAAATAAACCAATATGATAAATTAATAAAAACAATTCAAGCTTCAAACTACAACGTTCATGTAGCACCCAAAACTCTAGAACAAATAAACTATGAAATTAAAAGAAGAGAAGAAGAAAAACTAGTTAGAAGCCTCCTCCAAGCGTGGTGTGTGTTCCTCCATGTGAATTCTCCTTCAATGTATGTTAGATCCCCTTCAAAATATGTTAGATAACTCCCAAAATAGGTTTAGAACTCCTTTTATACGAGTTAGAGGGGTCTTGGGCAGAAATAACTTTGTCCCGGGCAAATTTGGACAAGTTTCACGCCACCGGTGCCCTGCCTAGTTCCAGGCGCCCTCCATGGCGCTGCCAATTTGGAGTTTCTGTTTTTGGCGCCACAGGTAGGGTTAGGCGCTGCCTGTGGCGCTGCAAATTTCACTTTTTTTGTTTTCGTCCGTTTTGGTTCTAATTTTGCACATTTCGCCCCCAATTGCTCCCGGATTATTCCTACACATAAAACACCTTAAATTAATATAAATCAACACGTTTTACATCCTAAATCCATGATACAAAAGTAAAACATGAGGCGATATACATATAAATATATATATATACTTTAAGCTAACATCAACACTCCACACTAGACTCTTGCTCGTCCTCGAGCAATGGGACTAACAAATATACCCCCAACAACGTACATCTCAATTAGGGAAGAGCTATTTAATTTTATTTTTTCAACATACACAATACTAATGACCATGGTTGATAGCAACAATTAAACTGTAGCATATGCAATCACTTACACTTTCCTTTATTTATGCCATTCTTCACATATTCACAACAAAGACAACGTGCTCATAACAATCCTAGCCTCAAAAGTCGACTCATATATATAACAATGCACCCAAGACTTGAAAACATCACAGAGAAGTCTAATAATGTTATTTATCTATCGTGAACCATGTGCCCTCACAATAAGAACAAGAGGGTAATTTGAATCCGCACATTTGAATCTCATGATCAAATATAGTTCAAGAACTCACATATATCAAAGAAAATCTCTCACTCTCACAAAGAAGTCACATGCATGCAAAAAGTACCATATACTTGCCCATAATGTATTTCCGCTAATGTAGGCTCACTCGGTCTAAAATCAATTAGGACTTTATATGGTTGTAATGTGGGCTAAGGGACGGGTAGGATATATTTAGGATTAGTGGTTCACCCTCCTGAACACTTTAACACATTACATAATAAACTTTAAGCGCAATTTCTTCAATCCACTTCAATTTCACAAACAAGATCATTCCCCAAAATTATTTCCTCTTTCTTTAAGCGATACTTTAATTTATACCCCACTAGTAAGAATCAAAACAACAATTTAATCATCTTAATTTTTCCTTCTCTGTTTCTTTTCGATTTTTTTTCAACTAGTATTGTTTTTCTTTTTCAATTTCCACTAGTGGTGTATTATTTTACAAAATAAGTGCACATTTTTTCTTCTATTGGTTCCACTAAAAAACCACCCCACACTTAGTCCTTACTTCTTTTGGCGCTCATTTCACAATTAAAGTGTCATAAGAGGTAATGTGATTAAAATAATGTCAATCAAGAAAAAAAAGGATATAAACCCGTAATGTGGGTGCCTAAATAAAAGTCTATAGACTCAAAAGAGTTTACTAGGGATAGATTTTATTTGTGATAAGCAATTAAGCTGAAAGAAAAAACAAAGAAGGCCTAAAATCAATTTTCAAACCGAGCATCACCTAAAATTTTGCTTTAACTTACATACCGGGCAAGTTCTAGACTCAATCATAATAACATGGACTACACAAACCTCACTTCATACATGGCACATGACTCACTAAGGACGGTCTCATTCCGACTCTCAACCAATGCAAGTATTCACGGCGCCACAAGATATTAAGCATTAAGCACAAAGTGAATATAAGTCAAGCAAAAGAGACATAGGCGTCACAAAATATGCTATCCAATTTCATCAAGGCATCATGAACAATTTCAAAATATTGGGAAGATACTCCACATGCCAAAGCTTAAATATGCTACTATCAAACAAGTCAAAGGAACCTAAGTTCATCACCCTTCCTTCTTTTATTTCTTAAAATCCTAATCTACTCTAAAAAATAAAAAAACTACTACCTGGTTCAAACTACATCCCATGGAAAAGAACCGATGCACAAAGAAAAACTACGGGGGATTATTGCTACCTAAAGAAAAATAAAAGACATATTTTTGGATTTTTCTATTTTTCACCCTTCTTTTTCATTTTCTATATTTTTATTGGAGCTTAATCCCTCAAGAAAGTTGTCCACAAAATCCATCGTCGGGAAAAGTCCAAATTTTCCGATTTTTCATTTTTTTTTTACACAAAAGCTAGTATACTAAGAAAGAGTACTACAATTAAACTAGGATCGCACGAAAAATCACCAGCAATCTCCTCACCCCACACTTAAAATTATGCAATATCCTCAATGCAGACTGTAAATAATAAGAGCGTAAAAGAGACTCCCTGGCCAAAGGCTGAAACAATAGCGGCTCATGGGGTACTCAGACTTTCCCCAAGCATGGTCCTTTGTGTAGGAACCTCACACTTAGTTCTCACCATCTAGCTTGCTTTTGCACTCTTCCAATGGATTTGCTTCCTATGCTCATAATCCTACAAAACAAAAATAAATACTACAAAATAATAAAAATAAAATTAAAAAATAAACAAAAATAAAAGAAAGCAGTAAAGTTGGGTGCCTCCCAATAAGCACCTGATTTAACGTCGCGACACGACTTGAACCACTTTTTGCCTCCACCTCGAACTTATGAATTGAGCCCCAAATAGGACATCCAGTATGTGGCTATACTTCTTCGGTGGGGCTAAAAAGAAAATCAGGCCAAGCAATAAATTTTCTACTCTACACTTCTTCGCCTTTAGATGAGGAATGTAATTTTTACTTTTTGGAACAGTAAATTCAAGAATATAGGCAACCCGTTCCTCGTCCATTGGCTCCTCCAAAGGCTCATCTGAGTCGTTTTCCATGTCATCATCCAAATACAATGTTGAAAAATGTATGGAATGAGGACCAATACATGCTAACTCTAAAATTGTATTACTCTTTACATCCTCATATTTACATGCACTAGAATCTTCAAATATAACATTATCTCCTTCTTCACATGGTTCTAGTGTACTTTTCTCAACATAGACATTATCAACAAACATATGCTCGAATGATTGACTCTCTACTTTTAGCTCCTCCATTTGGCGTATAAGCTCATTTTCAACTTCACACAACTCATTACTATTTTGTTGGGCGTTCGACGCATCAACCTTTGCAATCAATTGAGCTCCCAAGTCATGAATAACATTGCTAAATTTTTCGATCTCTTGTCCCAGTTCAGCTCTTCCTTCTATTAAGTCTTTTATCCCATCTGTAATTTTCTCACATTGAGCGTCATATATTTCCAATCTTTCAGCTTGTTCTACCAGCCAAGTTTGACTCAAAATCTCCTCCTTTTCAAAATTTTCCTCTTGCTGATACTCGCTCTCTTCATTTAATTCTTCTATATTGACCTTTTTCTTGTGATTGCTGCCCTTATTCTTTTCATATCTTTTTTTAGTTCATCCTGTTGCTCTACTACTTGCATCAAAATATCTCTAATATATGCATCATGTTCCATATCCTGCACTTCATTGCCCCTATCAAACTCACAAACATCATTAGAAAAATCATAATAAGGGCTTGGAGAGAGATGAAAAGAATTAGGACAATCATCCCGATGGCCATCTTGACCACCACGCATATTACAAATATTCTACTCAAAGGATTGATATTGTGCGCACAACTCGCTCCTGGGAACATTCTGACAATTTTTCCACCAGT
Source organism: Nicotiana sylvestris (assembly GCF_000393655.2). Taxonomy (NCBI): domain Eukaryota; kingdom Viridiplantae; phylum Streptophyta; class Magnoliopsida; order Solanales; family Solanaceae; genus Nicotiana; species Nicotiana sylvestris. The sequence continues at coordinate 160,274,195 of NC_091060.1, read as the reverse complement.
GAGTTCCTCCACAATATGGACATGCATCATCAAAATAAAAATAACCATCATTCGAATAATTTTCATTCCAAGATGCCATGCTAAAATAAATAAAAAATACTAACTAAAATAAAGAAAGAATAGAAAAATAAATAAATAAATAAATAAATGTCTAATCTAGAAAATAGCTAATTTCTAAGTCCCCTGCAGCGGCACCAAAAATTTGTTGCTTCCAAACGCACACGTAAGTATAAGTGGTCGACAAGTAATATAGGATTGTAAGTCGAGATATATTACCCACAGTGTTACATCTCACGTTTTCATACATTAAAAGTTTCGTCTTTGGTTAATTGACGTAGATTCAGGAATGTGATCATCTTGACGTTAACGCATTTATGTTATTTATAACAAGCAATAAATAAGTGTTATGAAGGATAAAGGGTACACAGATTAAAGAAAACAAGTTTCGTTGAAAGTGGTCAATTTGGAATAAAATACGGGTCGAGCAATAATACCCGATAATTATGAACTAGTACCATGCAAGGTACCATATGACCACGATAGTATAATATATAAATTATATATGAAGTATTTTAAAAATAAATAAAATTTGAAGTAATTTGTGATAATTTTTAAATTATGCGGATAATTGATTAATTATCGGGTAACCGAACATTATTCAGTTAACTAATAAGTGGATAGAAACTTATAAAATATACCCATTTTACACGTGGCACAAGGACACCAAACAAGAAGATGATTCATAAGCCATTTATGAATAGGTATCTAGTCTACACCTAAGGATTAAAATAAAGCCTAAAGATTAACCAAGATAAGACTTAAAAGTCTTATCTCTTTTGATGAATGAGAACAAATAACGATAGGAACTTCTGTCTTAGTTGGAAAGTTTGAAAACCTCATTGTTCAACAACGTTCAACAATCCTTGCACATGAAATCAAGAGCCTGAAATTCAGTATGTTGCATCAAGGAAACGTTAGAAGTAGAAAATAATTTCGTTTCAATTTCAAAGAATCCTAGTGTAAATTTTGTTCATATTTCGCAGAAGCAGAAGCTTCATTTCGTTCAAATAATTCAGGGAACAGGTATGTTAAGGGCATCCCTTCTTTCTTTTGGCACGGTCTAAATTATACAGAAGAAACGAGCAAATGCATAGTTTCTATAAATTACTCTATTCGTAAAGATATTATGAGTGTCTATATTCTTGATTCCCCATGAGAATTTTTATTATCTTCTGTTCATGGGTCTCAGAATAATACGTAGTTGAAAAAGTTTATCCGAAAGGAATATTGGGATTATTACGTATTTTTCATGCATTTCACCCATTTATACATATGCATTGACCCATTGTCACACCTCCTTTTTGCGCGCCCGCCCCGAAGGGTAAAATGCGCTAGGGGAGTTCTTCCAATTTAAGTGACAATATTCGAAATGAGATTATTTATTTAATTCAGAGTCGCCACTTGGGAAAGGTTTGGCTTTTGGTGTCCCAAGTCACCGGTTTATCTTGAATCCCAAATCGAGGAAATTTTCGACTTTTCCAAATGAAGTCTACGAACCAGAAATTCTAAGTAAGGAATTCTGTTGACCCGAGGGAAGGTGTTAGGCACCCTCGAATCCCGTGGTTCTAGCACGGTCGCTTAAATTGTTATAATGGCTAAATATCTGATTTAAATACATGTTATGACTTACGTGCTTTTATTAAGTTTAAACCGCTTTTATTATTATCATTTATTTTTATAGAATTGCAACGTCGTGAAAATGCATCTCGAACCACGTCACAATCAATGCACCCGTGGTCGTCGACACATTTTGACTCCGTTGAGATTTGGATTTGGGTCACATCAATGTGCACCCGTGTTTAAGAAGGTTAAATTATTAAAGGTGCGCCTAAAGCAACTAGCGTATTGTTATTTTGGGAAGGCCGTAAAATTCGCTAAACGGCCTGTCCCGAATTCTAAGTATTTTAGTATATACATTTAGAGGGCCCCGCAACTTGTTAATTATTTTTTGTTTATCGAGGCTCGTCTCAATTTCATTTAAAGGGCTAAAACTATAGCGACTATATTTTCTATTACGTTTGTCACTAAAAAAAAAAAAAGAAAATACCAAATTTACTTGTTTAAGCAACTACAGGCTAAATTTTTAATGTGTCTGCCGAATTCGAATTTTTGTATTACTACGTGATTGATTGTTTATGGGAGTTACCTCATGACTTGTCTTCAACGAGTGAATACGCTTGTTAATCCGCTAAGGGAGATGGCAAACAAACTAATAACATATACTAAACTTACATTAAACGACCTTCAAAATTTGAATTTTAAAACTAGCTTATTTGGGCTTTGATTAGGGGAATCGGCTGTTTTATTAGGAAAACTACTACTAATTAAACTTAAAATGCCTATTAGTTTTCCTCAAAAGTCGTCACATTATTTCAAAACAATGAATCTATATCGAAGCCCATATCGAGCCTATATCGGAACAAATAGTCTAACAAGAGAGTTGGCATACATGGCCGAACTGTTAACGTAACCAACATGAGAATCTGTTTGGGATACATTCATCCTGAAGTCAAACAGAATCAAATACAATAGATTTGACAGTTCAGAGGTCTAGACAGAATACATACAGATGCTTGCCATGATTCTATGTTATAATGTCATAACTAAATCAAGACCCAATGGTTATATGCATTAAAATACGTCTGATCTAACAAACAATGCTATCTAATGGTTCATCTCAATCAGAATGTATGTTAGTTCATACAGAGCAATTGCAGTTTGAAGTTAAAACAAATGCAGGCCAACTTATCACTTAAACTATGGCTATATTTCGAACACAAGCATTATGAAGTAAACAACATTCATTTCTTTATTTCTGCTTCAAAACTTCAAGCTTTCGACAACACATGGTTTCAGAAGTGTGTACCTGGAAGTGTTTACAGTTGAAGAAGAAGGGAAATCAACAGAGTAACAATGGCAACGAATACAGCAGCAGTAACAACAGATAACAACAGGACAAATCCCAGAACAAAATGCAACTATAGCCGATAGAACAATGGCTAAGTGACAGCAGCAAACAATGCAGTAGAAATAGAAACCCCAGATAGACCAACTTCAGGAAATAAACCAATGCAACCCACAAACAGTAAACTTAGTTTAAACTGGGAAGAATCAGAATTGATTTGAACAAGTTGAAGAACAAATGAAATCCAAACAACAATGTGAAGAAACAGTTTCTGATTTTCTATATCTTTTCTCTCTTGTATCTGTGTCTGTCTATCCTGTGATATCCCTCTCTGTATCTATGCTTTCTAAAATTCAGTTCTCAAAATCCCCCTCTTCTAATGGAAGTTCTTCTCCCTTTATAGCCTATCATCAGGCTATTCACAGCATGTTAAAACACATCAGAACCCCCCCATATGATCTGTTGTCTTTCCAACTCAAAAAAAAAAACTCTTCCCATAACATTCCCTGACAGTCCCCTTATCATTTTATTAAACTAAAAGCAAATATGGGCAGCAAGAATATAATCTGACAGCATATGCTGTCAAACTATTTTAATCTAAACAAGGGCCTTTATGCACATGTTGTGCACAAGTGCACATGCCACCAATTCAGACTGCAGTTACAGACCAAAACCTTAGATTTCTGATTCAAATTAACAACTATAAGTAGCTATACTCGATTCTCAATTTTGATTCAAACAAATGTTCAGCAAGAACAGATCAAATTGTTATCATTCAAACAGCTGAAACTATTCGACGACACGTATCGAATCGACTATACTAATTACAACATATACAATCAAAGACCATAATCAGAGATCTAACAGTATCAAACATGCGATTCAAATTGCACTGTCAAAACAAAATGACCTTGGGAACTAAATAATCGACCAATTTCAAATTCAACTGACTATACAGTTTACACACACACACATTATCAATGAATGAAGAAGGATTCAATCAAAACAGAGATGGACAGAAATAGTTGAGTAAAAAATTTAAAGACACAAATTAAACAAAACATTTGGCCATACGAATAGACCTTTAACAACACATGTACTGAATAAAGGAAAAGAAAAACACACCTACCTTAAAGTCCTTGAAAAATCAGAAAACCAACTCGTATTTGAGATGAATCTTTTTGGGGTTGAACGGACTTTAATCGAAGTGTTCTCAACTGAGAACACTTCGATTAAGGTCCATTAGACCCTAATCACTTGACTTAAACGGACACAAACCAGGCATCATAACTTCTAGGGTTCCTAAGGGTAGATTTGGTTTTTGGGTTTCCTTGGTCAGATTCGGACCAAACCAAGCATGGTTTGGTCACGAAGGAGGTCCGGGGACTGTCTGGTGTGAAACTGGGGTTGATCGGGGTAAGTTGAGGTCCGACTCGAATCTTCAAATGAAGATTCGAGAAGGTGGGAGGGGGTTCGAGCTAAATGGTTGATGGATTTAGGTTCAGGATGGTGAGGTGCATCTATGGTGTTAAGGCGGGGGTCACCGGCGTCCATGCCACCGGGTTTTTGGTGAGAAGAAAGGGGGGCGGCTCTAGGGTTTCGGGGTTGGGGTCCGTGAAGGGGACGATCTAAGGCAGGGAGGGTTTGGATAGGGGGGGCAGGGTAAGGTTTTAGGTTTATATAGTTAATGAGGGAATAGATCCTGGCCGTTGGATGAGGTGAGATGAAAGGCCAGGATCTTTCAACTGATGGGGAAACGATGTCGTTTCAAATGCCAGGGTTTGGGTTGGTTTGGGGTTTGAACGGGTCGGGTTTGTTCGTGGGTATGGGGAATGCGATCTTGACCGTTGATCATTCTGAGATCAACGGCCCAGAACAGACCAGATCAAAACGATGTCGTTTGGACGCTCTTGGGGTCAGCTGGTCTGGACCGGGGCAAGCACATGCTTTGGGCTCAATTTGGGCCTCGGATTTTGAATGGGAACAAGCCCAAACCTGATTTCAGGCCAATTTTGCACTCTTTTTCTTTTATTTTTTCATTCTTAAAACAAAACCTAATTAAATGAAATTAAACTCCATTAATTAAACACTTAATACAATTATTCACGCATATTAAAATGTTAAAAGTAGGTAAAATTAAACAAGGCAACAATCAGGACAAAAATGAATATTTTATGATTTTCCATTTAATAACCGGATTACGGTTCAAACTACGCATGACACACATTTTTTGTATTTTGTTTTAATAAAATAAAATGGGCAAAAATCATAAATAATTAACAACATACCACGTAAAAATCCAAAAATTGTACAGCAAGACCAATTGCTATTATTTTTGTTTCTTTTGGAGTGATTGTCGTGTAAAACAAATCACGTGCTCACAGCTGCCCCTCTTTGTTTGGAAACACGAAGAGTTTTCGTGCAAAGATAAAGTGAGCGGATATGAGCGATTTTTGCCTATTTGGACTACTCTGTGTGAAGCATGTTTTGAAAGATCTGACCGAATCTTTGCTTCAAAGATTTCCTACATATCCTGGGCTAAACAGGAATCAGGTCAATGTAGTTCGGGAAATTTTGGCAGCTGAGACTACCATGGGATTGCAATGCTTGCTGTTACTGCTGTTGCTGTTGTCACCGTTGCTTTACTGACCGCCTTATTACAACCAAAGAAAAATTGAAACTGAACTGAATACTTATATGCATGTCAACTGCTAGTTACAAGATTCCTATCTATGATTCTTTTGCGACTTGATCTTGGGTCTTAGCTGATTTTGCTTGGAGACTTCGATCCGAATCTTGATGCTTGCGAGTTGAAGGTGCTTGTTTATCTCTGGGATACTGAGTGAGATGCGATTGGCAGAGTTCGGGACCTTGATCAAGTCCTGGCGCGATCCGCATTCCATTTTCTCCGGTATCTCGGGACATCTTTTTTTGTCTTTTTCTTCTTTGATTCTGAGTTGAGACTCATCTCGTGGGTCGTTTCGATTCGTGTGGCTCGAGGTTAGACCTGCGGGGAAAAAACAAACGAACGAAATTTTCTGCCCCAATTTCACTAGGAAAAATTTCGTGAGTTATTTGCTAGGAAGTTCATAGAATTGATGAAGGAATTTGGAAAATTTCAGTTTCCAAAATGCCAATTCCGGGATTGGATCCACGGTACGGCGACAAGATATGAGTGCTCAGTTTAGGGTTGGAGCCCTAAGGCTGGCGGGATGGAATTAGTTCAGTTTAGGGTTGGAGTCCTAATGCCGACTAGCTGGGGAGAAGTTCAGTTTAGAGTTTAAACTCTAATGCTGACCAAATGGGGAAAAGTTCAGTTTAGGGTTGGGGCCCTAATGCTGACTTAAAGGAAAAGTTCAGTTTGGGGTTTTAAAACCCTAATGCTGACTCAAGGGAAGAGTTCAGTTTAGGGTTTTAAAACCCTAATGCTGACTGAATGGAAAAGTTCAGTTTAGGGTTAAGAACCCTAATACTGATTGAATGGAAAAGTTCAGTTTAGGGTTTAGAACCCTAATGCGGACTGAAATGAAAGAGTTCAGTTTAGGGTTTAAAACCCTAATGATGACTAAAGGAAAAAGTTCAGTTTAGGGTTTAAAACCCTAATGCTGACTGAATGGAAAAAGTTCAGTTTAGGGTTTAAAACCCTAATGCTGACTGAATAGAAAGAGTTCAGTTTAGGGTTGGAGCCATGATGCTGACTGAAGGAAAAAGTTCAGTTCAGGGTTTAAAACCCTAATGCTGACTGAAGGAAAGAGTTCAGTTTAGGGTTTAAAACCCTAATGCTGACTAAATGGGAAAAGTTCAGTGTAGGGTTTAAACCCTAACGCTGACTAAAGGGAAAGTTCAGTTTAGGGTTTAAAACCCTAATGCTGACTGAAGGGAAAGTTCAGTTTAGGGTTTAAAACCCTAATGTTGACTGAAGGAAAGAGTTCAGTTTAGGGTTTAAAACCCTAATGCTGACTGAATGGAAAGTTCAGTTTAGGGTTTAAAACCCTAATGCTGACTAAAGGAAAGAGTTCAGTTTAGGGTTTAAAACCCTAATGCTGACTAAAGGAAAAAGTTCAGTTTAGGGTTTAAAACCCTAATGCTGACTGAATGGAAAAGTTCAGTTTAGGGTTTTAAAACCCTAATGCTGACTGAAATGAAAAAGTTCAGTTTAGGGTTTAAAACCCTAATGCTGACTAAAGGAAAGAGTTCAGTTTAGGGTTTAAAACCCTAATGCTGACTGAAGGAAAGAGTTCAGCTTAGGGTTTAAAACCCTAATGCTGACTAAATGGGAAAAGTTCAGTGTAGGGTTTAAAACCCTAATGCTGACTAAAGGGAAAAAGTTCAGTTTAGGGTTTAAAACCCTAATGCTGACTAAAGGAAAGAGTTCAGTTTAGGGTTTAAAACCCTAATGTTGACTGAATGGAAAAGTTCAGTTTAGGGTTTTAAAACCCTAATGCTGACTGAAATGAAAGAGTTCAGTTTAGGGTTTAAAACTCTAATGCTGACTGAAATGAAAGAGTTCAGTTTAGGGTTTAAAACTCTAATGCTGACTAAAGGAAAAAGTTCAGTTTAGGGTTTAAAACCCTAATGCTGACTGGATGGAAAAAGTTCAGTTTAGGGTTTAAAACCCTAATGCTGACTGAATGGAAAGTTCAGTTTAGGGTTTAAAACCCTAATGCTGACTAAAAGAAAGAGTTCAGTTTAGGGTTTAAAACCCTAATGCTGACTAAAGGAAAAAGTTCAGTTTAGGGTTTAAAACCCTAATGCTGACTGAATGGAAAAGTTCAGTTTAGGGTTTTAAAACCCTAATGCTGACTGAAATGAAAGAGTTCAGTTTAGGGTTTAAAACCCTAATGCTGACTAAAGGAAAGAGTTCAGTTTAGGGTTTAAAACCCTAATGCTGATTGAATTAAAAAATTCAGTTTAAGGGTTTAAAACCCTAATGCTGACTGAATGGAAAGAGTTCAGTTTAGGGTTTAAAACCCTAATGCTGATTGAATGGAAAAGTTCAGTTTAGGGTTTAAAACCCTAATACTGACTGAAATTAAAGAGTTCAGTTTAGGGTTTAAAACTCTAATGCTGACTAAAGGAAAAAGTTCAGTTTAGGGTTTAAAACCCTAATGCTGACTGAATGGAAAAAGTTCAATTTAGGGTTTAAAACTCTAATGCTGACTGAATGGAAAGTTCAGTTTAGGGTTTAAAACCCTAATGCTGACTAAAGGAAAGAGTTCAGTTTAGGGTTTAAAACCCTAATGCTGACTAAAGGAAAAAGTTCAGTTTAGGGTTTAAAAACCTAATGCTGACTAAATGGAAAAGTTCAGTTTAGGGTTTAAAAACCCTAATACTGACTGAAATGAAAGAGTTCAGTTTAGGGTTTAAAACCCTAATGCTGACTAAAGGAAAGAGTTCAGTTTAGGGTTTAAAACCCTAATGCTGACTAAAGGAAAAAAGTTCAGTTTAGGGTTTAAAACCGTAATGCTGACTAAAGGAAAGAGTTCAGTTTAGGGTTTAAAACCCTAATGCTGACTGAATGGAAAAGTTCAGTTTAGGGTTTAAAACCCTAATGCTGACTGAATGGAAAAGTTCAGTTTAGGGTTTTAAAACCCTAATGCTGACTGAAATGAAAGAGTTCAGTTTAGGGTTTAAAACTCTAATGCTGACTAAAGGAAAAAGTTCAGTTTAGGGTTTAAAACCCTAATGCTGACTGGCTGGGGACAAAGTTTGAGGATACCAACAGACCTTTTTTTTTTTGAATTTTCTTGTTTTAGTAGAAGATAAAAGGGAATCTCTTGGAAACTTACCTTTCGAGTGAATTCCTTATTGCCAAATTGTTTCTTGTACTCATGTACCTTCTTCGTTGGGTGACACCTGCTTCTTGCACGGTTGTCTTGGATTATACCTGTTTCAACTTCTCGAACAAAGAACAATTGTTAGTTCGGAAATGGTGGTTGGTTCGGTGACCTTGATTGTTCCCATTGCTTTGTTGCGTCCTTATTTCTGCTGAGAAATCCTGCCATTGATTGGATTCAAATGATGAAACCCTTTTGGACTGCTCAGGCTTGTATTTCCAAATTCCGTGATGATTTGCCTTGTGATGCTCCCCTTTTTGTGTCCCGTTTTGCTTGGGGATTCTCAATGGGGATTTTATTGGGGATACTCTGTGGGAATTTGTACAAAGGGAAGCTTTGTGGGGGAATATTTACAAAGTGGATTCTTTGTGTGGATTTTTGTACAACGGGGACATGCTGGGGATTTATTTCAAAGCGGACTTTCCAGGATTTGTTGGGGTAAGCTCGCTGGGGAATTTTTACAAAGGGACTTGTTGGAGATTTGCTGGGGAAGTCCTTCTTTTTCTCTTTTATTATTATTATTATTATTATTATTAACAAAGGGAAGACCTTGTGGGGATCTGTACAAGAGAGAAAATCTATGTGGATTTCGTTGGGGCAGACTCTTTGGGGAATTTTTACGTCGTGGATTCTTGTGCGGATTTATACAAAGGGAAAGCCTTGTGGGGATTTGTACGAGGCGGACTTGCTGGGGAAATTTCTCTTTTTCGTCTTTACTTTTAACGCAGTCAAACATCATGATTCATCAGGTTTGGACAAACGTTCCAACGAAACGAGGTGTTTTCCTTCATGAAACGGAATTCCGTGAAACCAAACCTGCCACTGTCCTTTCCGGTATATCTGGAACCTGGGGTTAAGCATGAAAGGGGTTCGAAGGAAAAACAAAGAAAGGAGAAAGCAAATTTCAGAAAAGGAGTGTCCCTTTCGGGACGAGAAAGACTTATCTGAGGAAGACAATGCTGGCTTTAAATGGACATGACATGCTCTTTGGACTGGACGCATGACCTTCAATGAACTTGCGTTTCCCTGAACCAAAACGGATCTGTGATTCAAAACCGGTGGAACTTTTCCGAGACCTCCTTGGGTGGAGTCATTCTTTCGGCCAACAGCGCCCTTTGCGGGTTTTCGCTGGCTGACCTCTCTCATTTCTCTTCCTATCATCGCTTGATAGCACTCTTTGCGAGTTTTTACTAAACAAGCTCTCTCATTTTCACCGACGAGACTCTCTCATTTTATCTCTCTCAATTTAGAGTGTGCCGGCCTCCGTTCGTGACGCTTCTTGGCTTCCCGCTATCTTTGGTAATTGATATGAAGGCTTGTGCTTGGTAAAGAGAGGTAGATGATACTAACTTCTAAACCGCTTGATGTGCCCCGGTTTCAATTTCAGGGTAAATGGGATTTTATTGTTGGTGTGACTGAACCTCAGGGAGAGGCTGCCTACATATCCTTTCGGAATCAAGTCAAACGTAGTTCAGGCCTCAATCAATGTTTTGTTTTGTTTTTTTTTTGTTTTTTTTGTAACCGGCTCAAAGGCTTGTAGAGAGAGTTGATAGTGAGAATAAAGCATTTCAAATGTGTCAGGACCGCTGGGATGCCACTCAGACATAGTATCTTTTGACTGCATCTGCATTCACTGCTGTTTCGGGGTCATTTCCTTCGATATCACCTATATACAATGCTCCTCTCGGCAATATCTTCCTTATGATGTATGGGCCTTTCCAATTTGGAGCAAATTTCCCTTTTGCTTCCTGGTGATGTGGCAGAATACGCCTCAGTACCAGCTGACCTACTTCGAAATTCCTGGGTCGGACTTTCTTGTTGTAAGCGCGGGCCATTCTTCGTTGGTACAACTGTCCGTGACAAACCGCGGCCATTCGCTTTTCATAGATCAAAGTCAATTGCTCTAATCGAGTCTTGACCCACTCGCTGTCTTCGATTTCTGCTTCAACAATGGTTCGAAGCGAAGGGATTTCTACTTCTGCTGGTATCACGGCCTCGGTCCCATAAACCAAAAGATAAGGAGTTGCTCCTACTAACGTGCGTACCGTAGTACGATATTCCAACAATGCAAATGGTAACTGCTCGTGCCACTGTTGGGAACTTTGGATCGTTTTCCTCAAAATCTTCTTGATGTTTTTGTTCGCCGCTTCTACAGCGCCATTGGCCTTTGGCCGATAAGGAGTAGAATTCCTATGCGTTATTTTGAATTGCTCGCATACATCTCCCATCAAGTGACTGTTCAAGTTTGCTACGTTATCTGTAATGATAGTCGCAGGAATACCGAAACGACAGATAAGATTTGAGTGTACAAAATCCACTACAACTTTTTTAGTGACCGACTTGAGAGTGACAGCCTCTACCCATTTTGTGAAGTAGTCGATGGCAACCAGTATAAATCTGTGTCCATTTGAAGCCTTTGGCTCGATTGGTCCAATGACGTCCATGCCCCGACGACAAATGGCCAAGGTACAGACATGGGATGCAATTCCGTGGGAGGTGCATGAATCAAATCACCGTGCATCTGACACTGATGACACTTCCAAACGAAGCTAAAGCAGTCCTTTTCCATGGTCATCCAGTAATAACCTGCTCAAAGGATTTTCTTCGCTAAGACATACCCGTTCATGTGAGGTCCGCACACACCTGCGTGTAGTTCGTGCATGATCTTTCCCGCCTCCTCGGCGTCGACACATCATAGTAGGTTGAGGTCCGGGGTCCTCTTGTACAACAATTCACCGCTCAGAAAGAAACCACTTGCATGCCGCCTAATGGTTCTCTTTTGATCTCCAGTAGCATGCTCGGGGTATTCTTGCGTCTTCAGGAACCTCTTGATGTCATGGTACCAAGGCTGCGTATTTGATCCCGCCTCGATTACATTGTAGTAACCGTTTCTTTCCCTGATTTGGATTTCCAAAGGATCGACGTGGGCGTTGCCTGGGTAGGGCAGCATTGAAGCCAGAGTAGCAAGTGCATCTACCAGTTCATTGTGACACCTCGGGATATACCTGAACTCTATTGATTTAAAACGCTTGCCAAGGTCCTCCACGTGCTGTCGGTAGGGGATAAGTTTGACATCCCGAGTTTCCCATTCACCTTGGGCTTGCCGGATAATCAGGTCAGAATCTCCCATAATCAGTAAGTCTTCGACATCCTCATCGATCGCCATATGCATGCCCATAATGCATGCTTCATACTCAGCCGTATTGTTTGTGCAAAAGAAACGCAGTCTAGCTGTGGCGGGATAATGCTGACCAGAAGGCGAAATCAAAATTGCCCCAATCCCTACACCTTTGGCGTTTACAGCTCCATCAAAGAACATCTTCCAAATAGGAGCGTCCTCCGAGACCACTTCTACGGTGTTTACTTCTTCATCTGGAAAGTAGGTACTCAATGGCTGGTATTCCTCATCGACTGGATTTTCGGCCAAATGATCCGCTAGCGCCTGGGCTTTCATTGCCGTGCGAGTGACATAGACTATGTCGAATTCAGTAAGCAAGATTTGCCACTTAGCCAATCTTCCCGTAGGCATCGGTTTCTGAAATATATACTTCAAGGGATCCAACCTGCTTATGAGAAAAGTGGTGTGAGTTTGGAGATAATGTCTCAGTTTCTGAGCCACCCACGTTAAAACGCAACACGTTCTTTCCAACAGAGTATACTTGGCCTCGTAGCTGGTGAATTTCTTGCTTAAGTAGTAGATCGCTTGTTCTTTCTTTCCGGTTATGTCGTGTTGCCCGAGGACGCAACCGAAAGAGTTCTCCAAGACTGTCAGATACAAGAAAAGTGGCCTCCCTGGTTCTGGAGGGACCAAGACTGGGGGATTCGAAAGGTATTCTTTGACTTTATCAAAGGCTTCTTGACACTCAGTTGTCCATTTAATCGCCGCATCTTTCCTTAACAGCTTGAATATGGGCTCACACGTGCTTGTCAGCTGGGCAATAAACCGACTGATGTAGTTCAACCTGCCCAACAGACTCATCACGTCTTTCTTTGTTCTCGGGGGAGGCAGATCTCTGATGGATTTTATCTTAGTTGGATCTAGCTCGATACCTCTCCTGCTTACGATGAAGCCCAAAAGTTTGCCCGACGGAACTCCGAAAGCGCATTTGGCTGGGTTCAGCTTCAAGTCATACTTCCTTAATCTCTCGAAGAATTTCCTCAAGTCTTGGATGTGATTATCCTGCGTCCTGGACTTGACTATCACGTCGTCCACGTACACCTCTATTTCCTGATGCATCATGTCATGAAAAATGGCAGTCATGGCCCTCATGTAAGTAGCCCCAGCATTCTTCAAACCAAATGGCATGACCCGATAACAGTAGGTGCCCCAAGGCGTGGTGAAGGCAGTTTTCTCGGCGTCCTCTTCATCCATCAATACCTGATGATACCCAGCGTAACAATCTACGAAAGACTGTATCTCGTGTTTGGCGCAATTATCAACGAGGATGTGGATGTTGGGCAGTGGGAAATTATCTTTGGGACTTGCTCTATTCAAATCTCGGTAATCTACACATACCCGAGTTTTCCCGTCCTTTTTCGGTACTGGAACCACATTTGCCAACCATGTTGTATACTGGACTACCCGAATCACTCCCGTTTTCAGTTGTTTGGTGATCTCCTCTTTAATCTTGTCACTGACCTCAGTTTTGAACTTTCGTTGCTTTTGTTGAACTGGAGGACAATCAGGATGAATTAGCAATTTATGAACCACTATATCAACACCTAGTCCCGGCATGTCATCGTATGACCAAGAAAACACGTCTTTAAATTCAAAAAGAAGTTGAATTATCGCATCTCGCGTTTTCTTGTCCATGTGAATGCTTATTTTGGTCTCCCGGATTTCTTCAGGAGTTCCTAAATTAACAGGTTCGGTGTCATTCAGATTTGGCTTAGGTTTATTCTCAAAATGTTCCAACTCTCGGTTTATTTCCCTAAAAGCTTCTTCTTCATCATATTCTGGTTCTGGGTTCATTAGTTCACAATTAAATAGCTCGTTGTGATCTGGGCGTGAAGTCCGCAAGCATGTCATATTTAAAGCCGCATTATTATAACTGAAAGGAAAGATAAAAGGAAAATAACAAAAATCAGAACAACAGAAAAAATGGGAAAGCAATGACGATTTTTTTTATTTTCTTTGGGAAGTTGGAAGACAACAATGTTTACAACTTAGGAATTCAAAACAACAATTGAAAGGAAGAAAACGTTCAAGTTATGTCCTGGAGATAACTTGTGACACAGGAAAGGTGGCAGGACAGGTCTACCCGGACTTCTGTCTAGTCGGGAATGGCGTGGCCTCCCAGTTTCGAAGTTTGGCGTTTGGCCCCACGTACAGCATCTCAGCAGTGCTTGTGCCTTCACCTGGTTGAACCATGTGAGTCTCGTAGAGCATTTCTCTCATTGCCCCACATATCTCTTCGATTTCCTCAGCCGTGAAGACCTCATCGTCTTCTTCTTCGGTGTACCTTGGCCTGATGAAAGTTTCATATAAATCCGGCAATGGTTGAGGTAACTTCCAACCCTCATTTTTCCTTCTCTTTGCCCACTCTTCATCTCCTGGAGTGGGTTTGAAACCTAGTCCAAAAGGTTTCTTGGTGGTTGGTAAGGTGATGGGTTCTGTTATTCCCTGCAGGGTTCGTCCAAGCCCTTTCCCTGGCCTAAATCCGTGCCGGATCATCTCTTTGGCCACCATAACCGAGGCGTTAGACAAGAAAGGCTGGGGGCAAGGTATTCCCTCTTCATGCTGCTCTGCTAGTACAATCTCGAAAGCTTGATAGACCGTGTGTTCGCTCCCTTCTCTTGGTTCAAGATATGGGATGGATGGGTCCCGATAAATAGCATGCTCGTCTTCTCCATGGACCACGATCTCTCGGTCTTCGTACTCAAACTTCACCATCTGGTGAAGAGTGGAAGGCACAGCTCCTGCCGCATGGATCCAAGGTCTGCCGAGGAGAAAATTGTAGGATGTATCCATGTCGAGCACCTGGAAGGTTACTTCAAACTCGACTGGCCCTATGACCAACAACAGGTCTATTTCCCCCATGGTATCTCTCTTGATGCCGTCGAAAGCCCTTACGCAGACATTATTGGGTCGGATTCTTCCGGTCCCAATTTCCATCCTTTGTAGTGTAGAGAGCGGGCAAATGTCAACACCCGAGCCTCCATCCAACATTACCCGCTTGACATAGTAGTCCTCGCATTTAACTGTTAGATGCAAGACCTTGTTGTGTGCCGCTCCTTCTGGGGGTAAATCGTTCTTGCTGAAAGAGATTTGGTTAACGGCGAAGAACCTTTCTGTCATTCGCTCCAGTTGTTCAACTGAGGTTCCTGCTGGTACGTATGCTTCATTCAAGGTCTTGAGTAAGATATTTTGATGCTCGGTTGACCTCATTAGCAGGGATAACATGGATACTTGCTCAGGGAACTTGCGCAGTTGATCTACTACTTCGTAGTCTGGCATTTTCATTTGTTGGAAGAAAAATTCCGCTTCTTCAATGCTTACCGGCTTCTTTGGTGGGAAGCGTCTCCGTGTGGCGTTGTTCAGCTCTTGGGCGTTTGAATACTTTCCAATGAAGGTATTTTCCGGAAGTTCTCCCGTGACCTCTTTACCTTTGTTCGTTACCAACGTCCTCTGATAGTTCCATGGTACTGTGGACAGGTTTGTCATTGGCTTTTGTGGCACGCGTCCGATAACCACTGGCTCATTCAACCGAGGTGGTTGAATCGTCCCCCGGACCACATAGGCCTCTTTTTGTACGTACATAGGTTTTGCCTTTTTGACTTCGAAGCTCTGCGGCTTCTCTGCTCGACCTCGTGGGATGTAAAGAACTCTATCCTTTACCAGTACCGCTTTCTTTTCCACCTTCTTTTCTGGATCGCGCTTCGCAGCATTGGCCTTTTCCTCTTTTTCTGGTTCCTGGGCTGTTTCGGGCTTTTTCCCTGCGTCGACAATGGCGATTATAGCTTTCAAAACAGGGTCAAATTCTTTGTCTTCACAAATCATCCCGATCAGCGGCCCGTTATTGTGAGCAGGTAATGGATTGTTAGTCACATTTGGGACCTCCTCGCCCCTTAGCACTATTTTCCCTTGCTCTATCAAATTCTCGACCACTCTTTTCAACGACCAGCAGTCATTTGTATCGTGCCCCTCGGCCCCTGAATGATAGGCGCATCTGACTCCAGCTTTGTAAGAAGGTGACGTCGGGTTTTGCCTTGTTTGAGGGACTGGTTGCAGGAAGCCCAACTGGACTAGCTTCGGGAACAAAGTAGAGTATGGTTCACCGATGGGCGTGAAAGTCCGCCTTCTAGGCGGCTCCTGAGGGCGGAAGTTATTCTGCGGAGGTTGTGGGTTATAGTGGTTGCGGTAAGGAGGCTGATTTCTGGGAGGTGGAGCTTGGCCTCGGTTGGCTTGTTGCGGCGGATGGACATAAGGCTGGGCATTCATGACCATATAGGGTTGATGAGCATATGCCAGATTTGAGTTGGGGTAGTAGTGTTGTGGGGTTATTTCCGGAAAACGGGGTCGGGGATTACGATATTCCCTTGTTCCTGAGGCTGTCATGGTCGTTTATTCCTTTTTCTTCCCTCTTGCCATTCCTCCGGACCCGCTTTGGACGGCTTGGGAGGTCGCCCTTATGGCTGCTTGACTCAAAATCCTACCCGTCTTCAGACCATTCTCCACCATCTCTCCAATCTTAATCGCTTCTGCGAATGGTTTTCCCATGGCTGACATCATGTTTTGGAAATAGTCAGACTCTTGAGCCTTGAGGAAAGTAGTGACCATTTCCACCTCATCCATGGGAGGCTTCACCCTCGAAGCTTGTTCGCGCCACTTAATGGCATATTCTCTGAAGTTTTCTGAAGGTTTCTTCTTCAAATTCGACAGAGAATTTCGGTCTGGTGCAATGTCGATGTTATACTGGAATTGTTTCACAAAATCTCTAGCGAGATCATCCCATATATGCCATCGGGACATTTCCTAGTCCATATACCATTCCGAAGCTATCCCTACTAGACTTTCCCCAAAATATGCCATTAGCAGTTCCTCTTTTCCGCCAGCTCCCCGCAATTGGTTGCAATATTTCTTAAGATGTGCAACGGGGTCACCGTGTCCATCGTACTTCTCAAACTTTGGGGTCTTGAAACCTACTGGTAGGTGTACGTGAGGGAACATGCATAGGTCGGCGTAAGAGACGCTTTTCTGTCCGCTCAAACCTTGCATGTTCTTCAAACTTTGTTCAAGGCTTCACATTCTTTTGGCCATCTCATTTTGTTCTGCAATTTTGGGGTTCTGATCCTGCCCAGGTGCAAGCTCGCACTGAGGCGGTGGAGGATTAGTGCTGGTAGCGAACCTAGTTGGTTCCATTGAGAAGGAGGGTGCCTGGAATGTAAAGGAGGATGAGTCAAATCTTGGCTTGTACGTAGCAGGCTGAGCCGTAATCGGGCAGGGCAGTGCAGTAAAGATGTTCGTGCTTGCATCGGTGGCTAACATTCGGGGATGAGACTCAGAAGGCGATCCAGCAGAGAAGGCTGAAGTGGCTGGGTACCCGAATGGGGTAGCAGGATAATTTATGGGGACATTAGAAGTCCCGCTTGACCTGGAGAATAACTCAGGGAATCCGGGGACGACACTTGGCGGCTCTTTCCCATTATTCCAGTCGTCCAGCATTTCCAACATGCGGAGCCGTAGGATTTTATTTTCCTTCGCAGTTGCGGACTCGGGTGTGAGGACAGCGGAGATCGAACTTTCCTCGGAAACAGGGATTGTTGGCAACAGAATCTCTGAAGACATTTCTACACTTCCTTTTGACCTTGTGAAGTAAGTGTGAGCACTGCCTCCTGTCTTAACAATAGGTAATAGAACACTCCCTTTCGACCTCGTGAAGTATGAGTGCGAGGCCAAAGACCTGGAAAATGCTTACAATGACAAACAAACGGTTAATTCGAATCAAATAACAGATAGGCAATCTCACGTTGGGGCATGATGCACCTATACAGTTGAATGGATTCCTACATGTTTGAGACGAAAGCATGTGTCATTCCGGCATTCTTTTAGGCCTTTTATTACTTTCCCTCCCTTTTTTTCAATTTTTCTCTTTGGTTAAACCACGACTGGATCCGATGAGGATTGCCTACGTATCACGATGCCACGTGAATCAGATCATTACGTAGTTAAAAAACACAAATGAGCGTAAAAGAAACACACCTTTTATTGTTGAAACGGTCTATTACAAACTACATTTTGCAAAAGAAAGAGCAAACTTTGAAAATAAACCTAGACTCAAAATAGACTAAAACAAACTGATGGAAAAACAGGCAGAAGATGCTAAGATACAGACTCGACTTATGAGTACATTATGGTTTTGAAAATTAGTGCCCGCGGGGCATCATTCGGCCTCGCCGCGGTCCTAGGTGTGAGATCCCTCTAGAGCTGCTCCAGCTCATGCATGGTCTATTTGACATAACCCATCACTGCCGAAAGGACGGTAACACTGGTCATGTCCTCACATCGTAGACATCGTCTGGTAATGGCATGGGCAATGGCCTTAATCCTATCTCTGGTTTGCTTCTTCTCTACGAGTAGGCGTTTTATCTGATCGCTACACATCTTGAATACCTGAGAATCCTGTATATGCTGATTCTTCAGTCGCCGTACTTCTAACTTCATTTGGTCTAACAAGTCGTACCAGTATCTGATCTCAATTTGGAAATCCTTGGCCTGACTAGCTGCTTTGATCTCAAGTATAGCCATCTCTCTCTTCATTTTGGCAATAGTTTTCTCGTCACGTTTCAATTGGTTCAAACATCGGCGATGCTTCTCTACTCTTATTCCCCACTGTGCCTTGAGCTTTGCCATAATCTTTCCCGATTCTTCTAAACCATCTCGCCATTCTGTGACTTCTCTTTTTAAACCCTTAATCAACTGCTGGTCTGATCGACTTCTGGGTTGTTCATCAAGAGACAATCTCAATTTTTGGATTTGGGCCTTAAGTTCTTCATTCTCTTGGACCAATTTATTCTTTTCGCTTTGATCCGCCGCGATTTGTATGCTGTTATTGAATTTCAGACTGTCAATTTGTAGCTTCAAATCACCGATCTCTGCCTGATACCCCTTTTCTTTTGCTAACCAGTTCCATTGCCCTTGGGACGATTCTACAAAATCTTTGAGATACGGTCTCTTAGCTGGTCTTTCGCAAGACAGGTCACCTCTAAACCAAGCGTGATACCCTGGGGCAACTTCCCCTTTTGCTATATCCATCACACAAGTGCTTGCTGTCAGATGTTGGCACTCACTCCAGATTTGGCGAACTTCTTCTTCGGGGAAACGACCGTCTGGACTGATTTCAATCACTTGGGTACTCAGATCTTCATCTTTCGGCACCACTTGATATCTCCCAAGTTGCCTCAAAACCCGATATGGTGCGTAGGGTTGGATGCTTTTAAGTCCCATCAACAGAAAGTGGGGCCTGGTTGCCGGCATGTATATGATTTCCTCAATAGGCAACCATCCGAGCGTCCACTGGATTTGGCTAGCAGTGAGAGTTCGAAAAAATGAGGTCCATGATGTGACACCCTCAGGTAGATTGAAACCTTTGATTCTAGTGTAGAATTCTCCAATACAAGTTTTTTCGGGCGAACCGTAACCCAAGAGCGGGGAGCGGTGGCATAAATGATCGGTCATCCATATTTGCAACAGTAGGTTACATCCTTCGAAAAAGTCGCCCCTGGCTCGACAAGCAGTGAGAGCCCGGAAAATGTCAGCCATAATCATAGGCGCTAGAGTACTTTTATCTTGGGTAAGCAAAGTACTGACGACCCTAGTTATTTTTAGATCGATGTTGCCGTCCTTCCTTGGGAACATTATAAGACCCAAGAAGGCCGTCATAAAAGCTAACAGCCTGTGTTCGTCCCACTTCCGTCGGTTGCCTTTACTACACAGTTTGAAATCCGGCTTATTGAACCCGCCCTCGTGACCGTATCTAGCATACATGAGGTGGAGACCGCAGAAAGCTTTGGCAAGATCTGGATGGTGAAATGTTCGGGGTATTTTCAGAAAATCCAGAAACCGGTGTACCGTGACGGCCCTAGGTGCAATCAAGTATTTGAACCTTAACGGAGCTTCATCACCCCCAATGTATCCCGCTATTTCTTCCAAAGTCGGGGTGAGCTCGAAGTCTGAGAAATGAAATACATTGTGCGCCGAATCCCAGTAAGTGACCAATGATCTGATAATATCGCCCCGAGGCTGAATGTCTAGTAAATCCGGGAGATTTTTCAGATATTTCCTCACTTTGCCTTGCCCCTCCTTGCCTAAGTCGTTCCACCATAATCGCAACTCAAAAGGGATCTTGGTCATCATTGAAAAAGGTTCGTTTTGTATCGTGCTCATCCTGCACATTTATTTAGGGTGATTAAAAAAACTTTTATTAGACTCAAAAATTAAAATTATCTAGATCTTTTTTTTTTATAAAGATTTTTTTTTTGCAAAACGGGAGGTTGGACCCGATGAGAGTTGCCTACGTATCTCACACCGTGTGAGAATCAAACCGGCGTAGTTCGGTCGGATCAAAATAGGGGAAACAAAAAATAAAATCCTCTAAAGAGAAGAAGAATAACTCTTTTTTTTTTTTTTTTTTGAAAAGAGACCAAGGAAATACTTATACATTCTAAACTTCTTCTTTTTTTCATATTTTTTTAAAATTTCGGAAATCTTTTAAGAGGTACTACAAATGAAACAATTTTTTTTTTGATTTTTTTTATTTATATATATTTTGGATTTTGAAAGTGATTAAAAGGAATAGTCAAAAAGACAAGCTTTGTTTTCATTTTTTTTTACGTATTATTTTTTTTAAAAAAATTCCGGCGAGGTTTTGACATTACTCGGACATTGGTTTTTTTTTCAAAAGAATAAGTAATTATATCCCTACCCTGCTATTTTTTTTTTTTTTGAAATTTTTTTGGAAACCGGTCAACATACAGATCTGAAGCAAATAGATGCGCAAAACAAACGGGATGCAACATGATGGTCTTTTCATTCCAGGTTGCCTGTCCTAGACGGACCCAACCCCCGTGTTGAGTCCCCTATGTCAAATGCAACATGATGCAGATAAGCGTTCCTACTAGGGATCCGGCATGAGGTTTCGTTATACTAGGTTTATAACCTGGGTAGATGTTCTAGACTGTGTACCCGAGCGGACAACTCGAGTCGAGGAGGGGCAACTTTCCGGGAACCAAAAGGTCGTCCGACTTCGTAACATATCCGTCCTTTTTCTTATTTCAGGTATCGACACTAACATAATAGGGAGCCTCGACCAACGAGCTTCTCCCCGGAGGTGAAGAGAGAAGGGTTCGGCATAGTTTATATACATTTCAGATAATATCAAAGCAGTAAAAGACAACATTTAGCATGTTATATCAAAACATGTAATAAATATCAGATAATAAAGCCAAATATAATAATTATTCTAAGCTCGAATTCTTGAACCCTGAACCAGAGATTTTGGGTTCGAAGTCCCCAGCAGAGTCGCCAGAGCTGTCACACCTCCTTTTTGCGCGCCAGCCCCGAAGGGTAAAATGCGCGAGGGGATTTCTTCCAATTTAAGTGACAATATTCGAAATGGGATTATTTATTTAATTCAGAGTCGCCACTTGGGAAAGGTTTGGCTTTTGGTGTCCCAAGTCACCGGTTTATCTTGAATCCCAAATCGAGGAAATTTTCGACTTTTCCAAATGAAGTCTACGAACCAGAAATTCTAAGTAAGGAATTCTGTTGACCCGAGGGAAGGTGTTAGGCACCCTCGAATCCCGTGGTTCTAGCACGGTCGCTTAAATTGTTATAATGGCTAAATATCTGATTTAAATACATGTTATGACTTACGTGCTTTTATTAAGTTTAAACCGCTTTTATTATTATCATTTATTTTTATAGAATTGCAACGTCGTGAAAATGCATCTCGAACCACGTCACAATCAATGCACCCGTGGTCGTCGACACATTTTGACTCCGTTGAGATTTGGATTTGGGTCACATCAATGTGCACCCGTGTTTAAGAAGGTTAAATTATTAAAGGTGCGCCTAAAGCAACTAGCGTATTGTTATTTTGGGAAGGCCGTAAAATTTGCTAAACTGCCTGTCCCGAATTCTAAGTATTTTAGTATATACATTTAGAGGGCCCCGCAGCTTGTTCATTTTTTTTGTTTATCGAGGCTCGTCTCAATTTCATTTAAAGGGCTAAAACTATAGCGACTATATTTTCTATTACGTTTGTCACTAAAAAAAAAAAAAAGAAAGAAAATACCAAATTTACTTGTTTAAGCAACTACAGGCTAAATTTTTAATGTGTCTGCCGAATCCGAATTTTTGTATTACTATGTGATTGATTGTTTATGGGAGTTACCTCATGACTTGTCTTCAACGAGTGAATACGCTTGTTAATCCGCTAAGGGAGATGGCAAACAAACTAATAACATATACTAAACTTACATTAAACGACCTTCAAAATTTGAATTTTAAAACTAGCTTATTTGGGCTTTGATTAGGGGAATCGGCTGTTTTATTAGGAAAACTACTACTAATTAAACTTAAAAATGCCTATTAGTTTTCCTCAAAAGTCGTCGCATTATTTCAAAACAATGAATCTATATCGAAGCCCATATCGAGCCTATATCGGAACAAATAGTCTAACAAGAGAGTTGGCGTACATGGCCGAACTGTTAACGTAACCAACATGAGAATCTGTTTGGGATACATTCATCATGAAGTCAAACGGAATCAAATACAATAGATTTGACAGTTCAGAGGTCTAGACAGAATACATACAGATGCTTGCCATGATTCTATGTTATAATGTCATAACTAAATCAAGACCCAATAGTTATATGCATTAAAATACGTCTGATCTAACAAACAATGCTATCTAATGGTTCATCTCAATCAGAATGTATGTTAGTTCATACAGAGCAATTGCAGTTTGAAGTTAAAACAAATGCAGGCCAACTTATCACTTAAACTATGGCTATATTTCGAACACAAGCATTATGAAGTAAACAACATTCATTTCTTTATTTCTGCTTCAAAACTTCAAGCTTTCGACAACACATGGTTTCAGAAGTGTGTACCTGGAAGTGCTTACAGTTGAAGAAGAAGGGAAATCAGCAGAGTAACAATGGCAACAAATACAGCAGCAGTAACAGCAGATAACAACAGGACAAATCCCAGAACAAAATGCAACTATAGCCGATAGAACAATGGCTAAGTGACAGCAGCAAACAATGCAGTAGAAATAGAAACCCTAGATAGACCAACTTCAGGAAATAAACCAATGCAACCCACAAACAGTAAACTTAGTTTAAACTGGGAAGAATCAGAATTGATTTGAACAAGTTGAAGAACAAATGAAATCCAAACAACAATGTGAAAAAACAGTTTCTGATTTTCTATATCTTTTCTCTCTTGTATCTGTGTATGTCTATCCTGTGATATCCCTCTCTGTATCTATGCTTTCTAAAATTCAGTTCTCAAAATCCCCCTCTTCTAATTGAAGTTCTTCTCCCTTTATAGCCTAACATCAGGCTATTCACAGCCTGTTAAAACACATCAGAACCCCCCCATGTGATCTGTTGTCTTTCCAACTCAAAAAAATAAAATAAAATAAAACTCTTCCCATAACATTCCCTGATAGTCCCCTTATCATTTTATTAAACTAAAAGCAAACATGGGCAGCAAGAATATAATCTGACAGCATATGCTGTCAAACTATTTTAATCTAAACAAGGGCCTTTATGCACATGTTGTGCACAAGTGCACATGCCACCAATTCAGACTGCAGTTACAGACCAAAACCTTAGATTTCTGATTCAAATTAACAACTATAAGTAGCTATACTCGATTCTCAATTTTGATTCAAACAAATGTTCAGCAAGAACAGATTAAATTGTTATCATTCAAACAGCTGAAACTATTCGACGACACGTATCGAATCGACTATACTAATTACAACATATACAATCAAAGACCATGATCAGAGATCTAACAGTATCAAACATGCGATTCAAATTGCACTGTCAAAACAAAATGACCTTGGGAACTAAATAATCGACCAATTTCAAATTCAACTGACTATACAGTTTACACACACACACATTATCAGTGAATGAAGAAGGATTCAATCAAAACAGAGATGGACAGAAACAGTTGATAAAAATTTTAAAGACACAAATTAAACAAAACACTTGGCCATACGAATAGACCTTTAACAACACATGTACTGAATAAAGGAAAAGAAAAACACCTACCTTAAAGTCCTTGAAAAATCAGAAAACCAACTCGTATTTGAGATGAATCTTCTTGGGGTTGAACGGACTTTAATCGAAGTATTCTCAACTGAGAACACTTCGATTAAGGTCCATTAGACCCTAATCACTTGACTTAAACGGACACAAACCAGGCATCATAACTTCTAGGGTTCCTAAGGGTAGATTTGGTTTTTGGGTTTCCTTGGTCAGATTCGGACCAAACCAAGCATGGTTTGGTCACGAGGGAGGTCCGGGGACTGTCTGGTGTGAAACTGGGGTTGATCGGGGTAAGTTGAGGTCCGACTCGAATCTTCAAATGAAGATTCGAGAAGGTGGGAGGGGATTCGAGCTAAATGGTTGATGGATTTAGGTTCAGGATGGTGAGGTGCATCTATGGTGTTAAGGCAGGGGTCACCGGCGTCCATGCCGCCGGGTTTTTGGTGAGGGGAAAGGGGGGCGGCTCTAGGGTTTCGGGGTTGGGGTCCGTGAAGGGGACGATCTAAGGCAGGGGGTTTGGATAGGGGGGTGGCAGGGTAAGGTTTTAGCTTTATATAGGCA
Organism: Nicotiana sylvestris; assembly: GCF_000393655.2. Taxonomy (NCBI): domain Eukaryota; kingdom Viridiplantae; phylum Streptophyta; class Magnoliopsida; order Solanales; family Solanaceae; genus Nicotiana; species Nicotiana sylvestris. Next base: position 160,249,544 of record NC_091060.1, on the reverse strand, counting down.
GTTGGATGAGGTAAGATGAAAGGCTAGGATCTTTCAACTGATGGGGAAACGGTGTCGTTTCAAATGCTAGGGTTTGGGGTTTGAACGGGTCGGGTTTGTTCGTGGGTATGGGGAATGCGATCTTGACCGTTGATCATTATGAGATCAACGACCCAGATCAGACCAGATCAAAACGATGTCGTTTGGACGCTCTTGGGGTCAGCTGGTCTGGACCGGGGCAAGCACATGCTTTGGGCTCAATTTGGGCCTCGGATTTTGAATGGGAACAAGCCCAAACCTGATTTCAGGCCAATTTTGCACTCTTTTTCTTTTATTTTTTCATTCTTAAAACAAAACCTAATTAAACTCCATTAATTAAACACTTAATACAATTATTCACGCATATTAAAATGTTAAAAGTAGGTAAAATTAAACAAGGCAACAATAAGGACAAAAATGCATATTTTATGATTTTCCATTTAATAACCGGATTACGGTTCAAACTACGCATGACACACATTTTTTGTATTTTGTTTTAATAAAATAAAATGGGCAAAAATCATAAATAATTAACAACATACCACGTAAAAATCCAAAAATTGTACAGCAAGACCAATTGCTATTATTTTTGTTTCTTTTGGAGTGATTGTCGTGTAAAACAAAATTCACGTGCTCACACCCATGAAGAGATGGCTTTATATATGCGTATATATATAAATATATGTATATGGGATATGGGAAAAGGTTACAGCGTTATATTCGTATCACCACCTGATCAGCTGGTATATGTTGATGATGTTACCCATAGTGGTCGAGACGATATGATGGGATGCTTTTAGTGGCTTGATGATATTATGTACACTCATACCTATGCATGACACGACATTTATACGCATGTGCATGACATTATAAACGTTTTAGAATTTACAAGATTATTCAGATTCAAAGACGTGTTTCTATATTTCATGTTTTATCTATGTCTATTACGTACTAATTTTCATGCCTTACATACACAGTACATTTTTCGTACTGGCACCCTATTTCATGGGGCCTGCGTTTCATGCCTGCAGGTGCAGGTAGGCAAGATGACGGTCCCCCTCCTTAGGATTACTAATCAGCGAGAGTTGGCGTGCTCCATTTGATTCGGAGCTATTTTTGATTTTGGTATGATACAATTATATATATATATATGGGTATGACGTGGCTCAGTCCCATCTTTGTACAATTATATTTCTGTTAGAGGTCTGTGGACAGTATGTCTAGTTGGGTTATATGTGCCTTGTCGGCTTTCAGTTTTGGATGTATTGTTGTCTTTAGTAGCCTTGCCGGCTCACCCACTGTATTCTGCATGTATACGTACATATGCCTTGATGGCAGGTTTCCTTCATGTATGTTATTTTCGTAATGCAACAGATGTTATTCAGGTTCACATCTTCGACGCATACTTTGGGGTGTTTGACAGGTAGGATTCAGGCATCCGTCGCGGTCCATCGGTTTAAGTCGTGACAAAAGTTGTATCAGAGCAGTTTATGGATGTGTTGTGCACTACACTTATAGACAGGAGGCTACATGACATATAGGATGTTATCCTCTCTTCTTATCTTAGATCGTGAAATATAAGATTTTTGTTCCTAACGATGTGTTACGTATTTAGCGATGCCTCCGAAAACTACAATCGCCAGCACGGGTCAGAAGGCTACGGAGGTGTTAGAATGAGATATAAGTTATACTATGGAGTCATACTCATCGTAGATCATGGGTTCTATTAGGGAGGATCCATCCAAGGATCCATATGAGTCATCCGTTCGAGCTGTTTCGACCACTTCGGCAGCAGATAGGGTGAGAGAAGTTCAGACCTTACAAGGCCCTTAGTTTCATTATCACAGCCCATTGATCAGTGTATGAGGGGAGTCCAAAACTATGTCAAGATATTTGCGGACACTAGCTCTTCTAAGATTCCAGATAGTCCACAGTCTTGTGAGTCCATCAATCAAGGTTCGTCGTTGTATGTTATAGGATACGCAGAGGAAGAAGATAGTAGTCGGGCCAAGAGGAGGAAGTTAACTGATAAGGACATAAAGATTCCACTTCGAAGTGTGTCCGATCGAGGCTCTCATATAGGATGAGGCAAGGCTCCTCTATTCTAGACTTCCTCCAGATGTCAGCTTTTGGTTAGTAAGATCCACTTCTTCTGGGAATATTACCAATTCACGGTTCGACACGTGTTAGGTTAATTTATAAGGACGTGGGTAGCTTTGTCCCGACTTGTACATATATTATGGTTATGCCTACTTAGAGGTGTTGCAGATAGTATCATGTATATAGTTTTGGGTATGACATGTGTAGACGTGTGATTTTTGACCCTCCCCGAGAATTTTCACATTTTTAGCGTAAATATTTAATTTAGGTCTAATATAGCTATTTTAGCTAATTTTGACTATTTTTATTTTATTTCGTCACAAAAGGAAAATTACAAAATATATATATATAAATTTTAGTTTATGCATTTCTCATAAACTTGAAAAATACAAAAATGGTACTTTATATTTTTTATCTTCATATAATTTCGAAAATTACCAAAAAATAAATAGTTTCGTTAACATTTTATAGTCATTTTAATCTTTAGAAAAGAAAAAAAATAATACTTTATATTTTATCTTTATATAAAAAACGAAAATTACAAAATAGTTTTATTAATATTTTGTAGCTATTTTAATCTTGAAAAATTATTAAAAAATAGTTTTGTTTTAAATGTCAGTCTTATTTTGGTAGTTATTTTACTTACATAGGATTAATTGAACAACGTCGTGTTCTTATTCTCGGGTCTGGGCAAAAGAATAATATTTGGGTTCAAACTACCCGTTTTTAGGCCTAATTTTCGGACCTAGCCCACAACAATCCAAACCCCCCACACATGGGGGACACGCATGGGGAACATGAACAGAACACAATGTGATGGGGCTCACATTTGGAGACATTTGTCTCTCACTCTTGTACACGTGAGACCCATCACATGCTTTTATATACATGGACAAGGCTAAAAGCTGGGGGGGGGGGAGAAAAAAGAAAATTTGGAAAACAAATTTGAAGAAGGCACTGTTCACCTTCTTCTTCATCTTTTGAACTGAAGAAAACGAAAAAAAAGCGAAAAGGTTGGCCATTGCTTCTTCTTCTTTCACGTCCAAACGATACCAGTTTTCCGTCCCGTCAACCACTCCGTCGAGCAGCAGTTGCTGCAGCTGCTTCACGTCCTTCCCCCATCGTCTTCCCCACCTCCAAACCTCTCTGCAACCACCAGCAAACGACCCCATAACTGGCCGGAAAAAAAAACCAGTATCTCACCTTCTTCCTCCATTGAAACCAGCTCCATCCAAACAGTCCCGGTGACCACCAACAGTCCGTCACTCCAGCCACAGTCTTCTTCTCCAACCAGCGACAGTCGCACGCAGCAAACGACCACTCCTTCTCCTCCAACCTCCATCGCAACCAGTCGTAAAACCAGCTCCAGCTACACGAAAATGGTAGTTCAAACCCCGTTGTGCTTCATCTTCCTCAGGTGAACCAGTCCGGCGACTCTCCATTAAATCCGTCGACCTTCATTTTGTCTCAAAATAGCCCATCCTGGTCCTTATCAAACCTGTTCGAGGTTTGTTGCAGTCGAATCCGAGGTGTCAAGGTTCGTCTACGGTTCATCACTTTTCGAGGATAACGCTGCCTCGCGGTTAGTTTTTTTCAGATTTGTTTGAGGCGTTATTTGGCATTTTTCTTCGTTTGCTTCAGTAGATTTTTAGTTGTTCCCTGCTCATATGTATGTGGTTATTCACTTGTTTTTTTTAATATGAGCATATGAGTGAGATTCTGGCAAAAGATGCATAATTATGCCTAGTTTTTTTTTTAAATTTTGTTTCTAGTGCTTGTACTATTAAGGAACATTGAAGTTAGGTTATAGATTTATTTTTTTTACGTGATTTTGCTCAACAAATGTAGTCTAGTGCAATTCTCTTAGTAGTTGTGTAAATATGGGCTTAAACCTTTGGTAGAAGTAATCCTTTGAAATTAGAATCCGAGGTGTGTCATTTAGCAAATTCTATGGCCATCGCAAAGTGCAAACATATAGTTGTTTTAGGCGCATGTTTAATAAATATTACTTTCATAAATTCGGGTGCGCACTTATGTGACCCAAATCCAAATCTCAACGAAGTCGAAATGTGTCTCTAACCATGGGTACATTGATTGTGACGTGGTTCGATATGCATGTCCATGACGTTGCAAATTCCTTTAAAAAATAAGAATGAGATGAGCCTCGCCGAATAAAAATACAAAATTGCGGGGCCCTCGGTAAATATTTGCTTTAAAATTGCTTAGACTTTTGGATGGACCGTTTAACAAAATTCCACGGCCCTACCCAAAGAAAATGATACGCTAGTCGCTTTAGGCGCGCCTTTAATAATTTAATTTTCTTAAACTCGGGTGCACATTTATGTGACCCAAATCCAAATCTCAACGGAGTCAAAGTGTGTCAACGACCACGGGTACATTGATTGTGACGCGGTTTGAGATACATTTTCACAACGTTGCAATTCCTTGTAAAAATAATAATAATAATTATGAAAGCGGTAAAAAGATAAAATTTGCACATAAGTTCATATTTGTATAAAATCAGATAATCAAGCCGAATATAACAGTTGAGCGACCGTGCTAGAACCACGGAACTCGGGAATGCCTAACACCTTCTCCCAGGTTAACAGAAATTCCTTATCCGGATTTCTGGTGCACAGACTGTAATATGGAGTCATTCTTTTCCTCGATTCGGGATTAAATTGGTGACTTGGGACACCCTAAATCTCCCAAGTGGCGACTCTGAAATAAACAAACAAATTCCATTTCGATTGTCCTTTAATTGGAAAAACTCCTACGCCCCTCGCGGGGGCGGAAAAAGGAGGTGTGACAGCTCTGGCGACTCTACTGGGGATTTTTGTCCAGAACCACTGGTTCAGGGTTAGAAATTCGAGCTTAGATGAATTGTCATATTTGGCTTTATTTATTATTTGATCTTATTACATGTTTTGGCCTAAATGTGCAAAATGATGCTTTTTACTGCTTTGATATTATTTGAACTGTACATATAAACTGTGCCGAAACCTTCTCTTCTTACCTCCGGGGATGTGCTTACTGGTTAAGACTCCCTATTCTGTTAGTGTCATACCCTAAATAAAAGAGGTTCGGAAAGTTTCTAAGTCGGCTGGCCTTTTGGTTCCCGGAAAGGAGCTCCTTCCTCAACTCGAGTTGTCCGCTCGGGTACACTGTCTAGAACACCGACCCAGGTTTTGAACATAGAATAACGTGACTTCATGCCGGATCCCTAGTAGGAATGCTTATTTGTATCACGTTGCATTTGACTTAGGGGACTCAACACAGGGGTTGGGTCCGTCTAGGAATAGCAACCTGAAAGTAATAGACCATCTTGATGCATCATATATGCTACATGCTTGCATTTATTCAAGGGTAAAAGGGTCATTTGGCGGACCAATGATAGTTAAGGGCAAAAGGAACGCCTGGTCATGCCGATCACGTTAAATAAGAGGGCTGCACGATTTTTTAGCTTCATTTGTGGTGTTATTTTAATCAAAAGCATGGGGAACAATTGTGGGATCCAAGAAGTCTTGGAATTCCCCATGTCCCCCCATGCTAAATTTTCGGACAAGTACACATGGGGAACAATTGTGGAATCCAAGAAGTCTTGGAATTCCATATGTCCCCCATGCTACAGTTTGGGACAAGTACACATGGGGAGCAATTGTGGAACCCAAGAAGTCTTGGAATTGCCTATGTCCCCCATGCTCCATTTTATGGACAAATACACACAGGGGACAATTGCGGAATCCAAGAAGTCTTGGAATTATCATGTCACCCATGCTACATTTTCAAAAATCAAAAAAAAGGGAAAAAGAAAATTCAATTTTTTTTATGTTTCATCATTTTCAAGAAAAAGCAAAAAATATATATGTTTCTCTAAATTAGTTATTTTTTTTAATTCTCGCCCGTATCCAATGGCCCGAACTACGCGGGTTTGATTCTCACCGGATGTGAGATACGTAGGCAACTCTCATCGGGTCCAACCTCCCCTTTGCTAAAATAGCCAAAAACAAATAAGTTAACAAAAAAAAAACATGTCAAAATTTTAATTTTGTCGTTAATAAGTCGGGTGATGTCCAACCTCCCATTTTGCAAGAAAAAACAAAATAGCAAATATATATATATATATATATATATATATATATATATATATATATCGAACTTTAATTTCATCATAAAGAATTTGGGTGATGCTGTTTTGTCAAGACATAGCTGAATGTTCCCGAAAGGGACGCCGGAAGGCTGACTTTGCATAAACAGCCATCTTTTGGGTCATGTTTAGGATTTTGGTCCAGTTGACCCACACAGCCTTAAAAATCTTCGTCCCCGAGGCGCTGAAGAGTCGTGTTTGCAACACCGAGTTTTTATTGTAATTTGAAAAGAAAAAAAAACAAAGAGTCAGTGGTCAGGTGAATACCATTTGGATTTTTAGTTAAAAATAAGCCGAGCCAGCTTCGGCCGCGTCTTAAACCGTTCTTGCCGAAATAGCCTTAGAGTATCTTTCAGTTGTCGAAAGGCTATTTTCGTGAAAGAACGGACAAGTTTGTAAAGTGTCATAAAATAATCCTCCCCGACCTCAAAATTCATGTGAAATTTGGAAGGGGCCACATTTGCAAAAATAACCGTTTGGATGCATTTGTCAAACGGAGAAAGGGAGCTGGCCTTTTGTTTTTGAGTTTGTAAATCTTTTGATTAGAATATGTGGGTTGTTTGATTTTCGAGTTTATAGGTCATCTTCAAACCTTTGAAACCCAGTTTGTTTTAATATGAAAATTGTGAAAAAAAATGTTTATTATTGTTTATCTTTTATTGGTCCGAACTACGCAAGGTCTGATTCATGCGGGGTCATGATACGTAGGCAATCTCCATAAGATTCGACCACAACAAAAAAAAAGAGAAAAAAAAATCAAAAAAAAAATCGAAAAAAAAGAAAGAAAAAGAAAAAAAAAGAAAAAAGGGAAAAGATGTTGATAATAATGAGGATCGACTGAGTCCATTCTAACCTGTTTTGTTTTGAATCACAAAGAAAGAAGGTGGTTGGTTTGTGGTAAGCCGGAAATACAAGATCCAAAAGCACACTTTGCGGGGATCAGGCTTGATGACAGAAGCATTCGAGTCCTATTGGGAACTTGTTGACTAAGGTTGATGATATTGAAGTTGGCAATGGTCTGGGCGATACTGATGCGAAGCTCAGTGGTTAAGATGCCAGTTTGATAAAGTGGGAGGACGCTCTGTTCCTTGGTTAGCAAGAGAGAAGCTTTTGGTGGCTTATTTTGTTGTCATTTCTGTTGTCCGGATTATTTTTAGGGTTGTAATCCGGATGTTGTCTTGTGTCAAACTTTCTTATCTTTCCATTTTGTCATAGCAGTTTAAGTTTTGTCCAGTTTGTTTTAGGATTTTATTCTGGTTTGTTTTGTTTGTCTTGTTATTCAAACCATTCCACCGGTAGTCTAAAGCAAATCCAGTCTTTTATTATTTCCAGTCATCTTTTTGTTTAGTCCTTTTATCATTTTTATTCAACGCCGATTCTAGTGACATGACATGCGCACACAGTTTGGGTCTAATCTTAAAAGTTAATCATAAAACCTGGAGAGGTGATCAGAACATTTAAAGAAATAAGGACAGTTTGAGATTATTCAGAGCTCGAGTCATATGGAACTGGGGCAAGTAAAACATAAAGAAAACCGTTAAAAGCAAGATTCGCCAAATTGGTATGAGGGTCGTTCATGATAATGAGAGTGTCGCCCAACGGTGCTTTAGAAATGACAAATGAAAAAGCAAATGTGAATATAATTGTCAAGTCCAGCACCATCTGAAGAGACTGCAAATCTTTGTTTAATTGTGTTGTTTGCACTTGGCATGTTTTGAAGACTAGGATGACGAAGGCATTTTGTTCTGCTACCTAAACACTTTATCCTTCGTTACCCTTTTGAGCCTTATTTGTTTTTTTTCGTACCCCTCGTTTGGAATCAATAACAACGACTAGAAAATACGAGCCTGGAAGGTAAAGAAGAAGAAAAGAAAAAAAAAGAGAAAGAAAAGAAAAAAAAATGAAAGGAGAAATGAGAAAAAAAAAAGAGAAAAGAAAAATGATAACGAAAACAAAAGAAAGTCAGAAGAAAACAAAGGAATTGGGAACTATGTTTGACCTGATTCCTCAAAGAGGATACGTAGGCACTTCACGGCTCGGTCATAGGGTGCATAATGTGCATAATGTGCGTAGTGTAATAAAATAATAATCCCCAAGCAAGAAACTGGGGCAAGGGTTGCGCTTGTTGTAAACAAATATGGTTCCGAAGGTTGTAATTTTGAACCCCAAATTGATTTGTTTTTGAGCCTTTAATACCCTTTCTTTCTAGCCTATCCAAAACCCACATTACGGTCCAAAGAAAGACCTTCTGATCAGTCTTCAAAAGATGCCAAGTCAGACAAATGAGAGTCTTACCGGTGAACATAACACTCTGTTCCACAACAGAAAGGACTCTAATCCCCAGCAGAGAGAGTCATACCGACAACACTCCAAATCCCCAGCTGGAAAGTGATACAAATGAGAGAGTCTTATCGGTGAAAATCTTCACGGACACCATAAGGCGATGAAAGCTGATAGAAAACCAAAATGAGAGAGGCTTGATAGTGAAAACCCTTCGGGCACTACAAGTCGAATAATATTGAGAATCATATGGGGAATCGCCAAGCGAAGATCTTGAAAGACGATTGACGGCAGAGGATAGGCCACATGCGCATGTCATGACCATTAGAGTCGATATCTACGTTTGATAGGTTTTTATTTATAGTCTCTCTTGTTAAAGAGTCATCTTTTTACTTTGTCTTTTATTCGGTTCCCTTTTTGTTTATCTTTCCCCTTTCATAGAAAAATTCCCCAGTAGAGTCTGTTTAGTCAAAACAAGTGAGAAATAACTTCAAAATAGGCCATCAACTTTCCAATCATGCAAGATGAGATCTGACTAGTACATCCAAGTGGTATAGTCAGCAAGGAACAAGCGCAAGGCCAATGCCAAGAAAGATATCCCCAGCAAAAGGGAATTGACAAAAGGATTGACGAGTGTCAAGAGGGATACCCTTGCCGAAATCAAGGGTTATAAACCTCAAGGCCAAGGCCTGTGGACAAATCAAGAAGAGCAATGGGCATGATTTGGGAAATTCATGCGAGACTAAAAGGTCGGGAAAATGACAGTTTCCGAACTATGCCACAAAAGAAGAGGGATATCCCCAGCGGAAAGGGATCATTCCCAGCAAATAATATCATCCCCCGCAAGTTTTTTGGAACGCAAAACAGGGAAGGAGAAAGGGAAAAGCCATCCCCAGTAGGAGTATCACAACCAACCACCGCGTTTTAAACTAACAAATTTTGTTTGATTTGAAACAGGTAAAGGAAATTGCATTGATGACGGAAATGCATGCCACAAGGGAGATTATCAAACTGGGGCAGAAAATTTTCCTTTCATTTAGAAAATTTTCTGGAAGTCAGGTACCCATTTGGGAAAGAATAAAGATAACACCAGTTTCAAGGGAAGTGGTCTTTGAACTAGTGTTACCCCCAGCATAACAAGTTTTAATGAAGGAAGTTGTTCCCCAGCGGACTGAACAAAAGGATGAAACTTGTACCCGGAAAAAGCAAAAGGCCAGTATCATTCCCAGCAGCCTTCAGAAGAGTGAAGCACTAGTTTTGAAGGAATCAAAATCCCCCAATAGTGTTATCTTTAACAGAGTTATCCCCGGTTGATAACATTTTATCCCCAGCAATATTGAGAGAGAAAAGGGGAAAGACAACACGAGCTTTTCAAAGGAGATAACCATCCCCCAACAGGTAAGTAAATAATCCCCAGCAAGTTTTGAGGTAAGACATTTTCAAGTTTTGAGGATATTTTGGGTTCATCCGCCCTCGAATAGGATATTTTGGGTTCATCCACCCTCGAATAGGATATTTTGGGTTCATCCGCCCTCGAATAGGATATTTTGGGTTCATCCGCCCTCGAATAGGATATTTTGGGTTCATCCGCCCTCGAATAGGATTTTATTTTCAAAGTTGTTGAAGTCAGGAGCCCGCCTGAAGAATGGAGGCTGAATTATTTTAAAGTTGTTGTCGAAGTCAGGAGCCCGCCTGTAGAATGGAGGCTGACATTTTGAAGTTGAAGAAGTTAGGAGCCCGCCTGTAGAACGGAGGTTGTTAAATTTTAAGTTGAAGAAGTCAGGAGTCCGCTTGAAGAGAGGAAAGACGTTTTATTTTTTAAAGTTGTTGAAATCTCGCCAGCCTAAAAAAGGAATGACATTTTATTTTCAAAGTTGTTGAAGTCAGGAGCCCGCCTGAAGAGAGGAAAGGCGTTTTATTTTTTTAAAAAAAAAGTTGTTGAAACCTCGCCAGCCTAAGAAAGGAATGACATTTTATTTTCAAAGTTGTTGAAGTCAGGAGCCCGCCTGAAGAGAGGAAAGGCGTTTATTTTTCAAAGTTGTTGAAGTCAGGAGCCCGCCTGAAGAGAGGAAAGACGTTTTATTTGTAAAAGTTGTTTAAATCTCGCCAACCTAAAGGAAGGAATGACACTTTATTTTCAAAAAAGTTGTTGTTAGAATCAGGCGCCCACCTGTATAACGAGAGGAATACTTTTTAGTCTTATACTTCATATTTTGAAATCAGTAACCCCACCGGAAGGCAGAAGGTTACAACAGGAATCCCCAGCAGTGTTATCCCCAACAGTTTCGAGGGAAGACAACACAGGTAAGTAAATAATTCAGGAATAAGGAAATGGTTCACGCATAGGAGACGCACTTCCTAAATTATTTTCATTCATAGGAGACGCACTTCCTAGTTCAAAATCATTAAAGTTTCACCCATAGGAGACGCACTTCCTAAGTTATTTTCACCCATAGGAAACGCACTTCCTAAGTTATTTTCACCCATAGGAGACGCACTTCCTAAGTTTATTTTACCAATAGGAGACGCACTTCCTAAGTTCATTTTACCAATAGGAGACGCACTTCCTAAGTTCATTTTACCCATAGGAGACGCACTTCCTAAGTTTAGTTTTACCAATAGGAGACGCACTTCCTAAGTTTAGTTTTACCAATAGGAGACGCACTTCCTAAGTTTAGTTTTACCAATAGGAGACGCACTTCCTAAGTTTAGTTTTACCAATAGGAGACGCACTTCCTAAGTTTAGTTTTACCAATAGGAGACGCACTTCCTAAGTTTAGTTTTACCCATATGAGATGCACTTCCTAAGTTTAGTTTTACCAATAGGAGACGCACTTCCTAAGTTTAGTTTTACCAATAGGAGACGCACTTCCTAAGTTTAGTTTTGCCCATAGGAGACGCACTTCCTAAGTTTAGTTTTACCAATAGGAGACGCACTTCCTAAGTTTAGTTTTACCCCTAGGAGACGCACTTCCTAAGTTTAGGTTTACCCATAGGAGACGCACTTCCTAAGTTTAGTATTACCAATAGGAGACGCACTTCCTAAGTTTAGTTTTACCAATAGGAGACACACTTCCTAAGTTTAGTTTTACCCATAGGAGACGCACTTCCTAAGTTTAGTTTTGCCCATAGGAGACGCACTTCCTAAGTTTAGTTTTACCAATAGGAGACGCACTTCCTAAGTTTAGTTTTACCCCTAGGAGACGCACTTCCTAAGTTTAGTTTTACCAATAGGAGACGCACTTCCTAAGTTCATTTTACCCATAGGAGACGCACTTCCTAAGTTCATTTTACCCATAGGAGACGCACTTCCTAAGTTTAGTTTTACCAATAGGAGACGCACTTCCTAAGTTTAGTTTTACCAATAGGAGACGCACTTCCTAAGTTTAGTTTTACCCCTAGGAGACGTACTTCCTAAGTTTAGTTTTACCAATAGGAGACGCACTTCCTAAGTTTTGTTTTACCAATAGGAGACGCACTTCCTAAGATTATTTTCATTCATAGGAGACGCACTTCCTAGTTCAAAATCATTAAAGTTTCACCCATAGGAGACGCACTTCCTAAGTTTAATTTTTCCCATAGGAGACGCACTTCCTAAATTAAGATTTCACGCATAGGAGACGCACTTCCTAAATTATTTTCATTCATAGGAGACGCACTTCCTAGTTCAAAATCATTAAAGTTTCACCCATAGGAGACGCACTTCCTAAAGTTTAATTTTTTCCCATAGGAGACGCACTTCCTAAATTAAGATTTCATGCATAGGAGACGCACTTCTTAATTTATTTTCATTCATAAGAGACGCACTTCTTAGTTCAAAATCATTAAAGTTTCACCCATAGGAGACACACTTCCTAAGTTTATTTTACCCCTAGGAGATGCACTTCCTAAGTTTATTTCATGCATAGGAGACGCACTTCCTAAATCAATAGTTCAGTCCTAGGAGACGCACTTCCTAAATTTAAATTCACCCATAGGAAACGTACTTCCTAGTCTGGCTTTTTTAAGTTATATTTTATTTTAGGAAACACACTTCCGGATTTGGGATTTCACCCTTAGGAGATGCACTTCCTAGCTTGATTCATTTTAAAGTTCGACCATAGGAAACGCATTTCCTAGTCTGGCTCATTGAAAGTTTTACCTGGAGGAGACGCACTTCCCAATCAAGGTCCTTCAAGTTATTCTTTCAGGAGACGCCCTTCCTGAACTAAGATTTCATTCATAGGAGATGCACTTCCTAGTTTGAGTCAGTGAGATTTTACCTGTAGGAGACGCACTTCCTAATTAAGGTCTTTCAAGTTATTCTTTCGGGAGACGCACATCCTGAACTGAGATTTTATTCATAGGAGACACACTTACTAGTTTTAGTCACTGAAGTTTTCACCCCTAGGAGACATACTTCCTAGTTTAGTTCATTCCGATTCAACCATAGAAGACGCACTTCCTAGTTTGAGTCATTGAAGTTTTATTTTAGCAGACACATTTGCTAGCAAGAGTTTTTTGGTTTTACTCGTAGGAGATGCACATCCTAGTCTAGTCTTTAGTTTACTCTTATCATCGCATCAGTAGTATAAGTGGGTTACAATTTTGCTAACGACTCACATATCTTCCCAGTGCAAACTGGGTTAGGAAATTTTGTTTGTTTTGTTTGTTTTGGTTGTAGGATCCCGCCCGGAGAGCGGAGGGTTACAACAAAAAATCCCCAGCATTCAATCCAAGTTAGAAATATCAGAAGCTCGCCTCAAGAATGCAAGTCAACAGTCTGAGATGATCAACAGAAGCTAGTCACAAAAACAAAAACAAGAAAAGAAAAAAAAAGCAAGCATAAAAAAAATAAAAAAAAAATGAATCCAAAGTACAGAAGTGGAGAACAGATGTGGTCTGCTCAAGAACTAGCACCTACAACTAGCAAGTATCAAGGTTCAAATCCAAAGTCTGTATGAAGCACCATTCAAGACTCAAGATCAAGTTTCAGAAGACTTATAGATAGGAATCCTTGTAACTAGTAGCTGATAGGCTTAGTTAGTCTTTTTCATTTTTCATTTTTTGTAACAGCAGGACCGCGGACTGGAACCTCAACGGAATGGCACCTCGATCGACTCTTCACCTCGGTACACTTTACCATCTCTCTCATTTCCGAACTACACGTGGCCTGATTCCTTTATAACCAAGGATATGTAGGCAGCTCAGATACCAGGGCTCGGTCACATTCCCTTCCTTTCCTTAGTGTAGTCCCTCCAAATAATGGTCGGGTCAAAAACATGTCTAGTCGTTCTTTGTCGGAAAACTCTTCGTGTTTCCAGTCAAACAGGGGCAGCTGTAGACGTGTGATTTTTGACCCTCCCCGAAAATTTTCACATTTTTAGCGTAAATGTTTAATTTAGGTCTAATATAGCTATTTTAGCTAATTTTGACTATTTTTATTTTATTTCGTCACAAAAGGAAAATTACAAAATATATATATATAAATTTTAGTTTATGCATTTCTCATAAACTTGAAAAATACAAAAATGGTACTTTATATTTTTTATCTTCATATAATTTCGAAAATTACAAAAAAAAATAATAGTTTCGTTAACATTTTATAGTCATTTTAATCTTTAGAAAAGAAAAAAAATAATACTTTATATTTTATCTTTATATAAAAAACAAAAATTACAAAAATAGTTTTATTAATGTTTTGTAGCTATTTTAATCTTGAAAAAATATTAAAAATAGTTTTGTTTTAAATGTCAGTCTTATTTTGGTAGTTATTTTACTTACATAGGATTAATTGAACAACGTCGTGTTCTTATACTCGGGTCTGGGCAAAAGAATAATATTTGGGTTCAAACAACCCATTTTTAGGCCTAATTTTCGGACCTAGCCCACAACAATCCAAACCCCCCACACATGGGGGACACGCATAGGGAACATGAACAGAACACAATGTGATGAGGCTCACATTTGGAGACATTTGTCTCTCACGCTTGTACACGTGAGACCCATCACATGCTTTTATATACACGGACAAGGCTAGAAGTTGGGGGGGGGGAGAAAAAAGAAAATTTGGAAAACAAATTTGAAGAAGGCACTGTTCACCTTCTTCTTCATCTTTTGAACTAAATAAAACGAAAAAAAAGCGAAAAGGTTGGCCATTGCTTCTACTTCTTTCACGTCCAAACGATACCAGTTTTCCGTCCCGTCGACCACTCCGTCGAGCAGCAGTTGCTGCAGCTGCTTCACGACCTTCCCCCATCGTCTTCCCCACCTCCAAACCTCTTCGCAACCACCAGCAAACGACCCCATAACTGGCCGGAAAAAAAAACCAGTATCTCGCCTTCTTCCTCCATTGAAACCAGCTCCATCCAAACAGTCCCGACGACCACCAGCAGTCCGTCACTCCAGCCACAGTCTTCTTCTCCAACCAGCGACAGTCGCACGCAGCAAACGACCACTCCTTCTCCTCCAAGCTCCATCGCAACCAGTCGTAAAACCAGCTCCACCTACACGAAAATGGTAGTTCAAACCCCGTTGTGCTTCATCTTCCTCATGTGAACCAGTCCGGCGACTCTCCATTAAATCCGTCGACCTTCATTTTGTCTCAAGACAGCCCGTCCTGGTTCTTATCAAACCTGTTCGAGGTTTGTTGCAGTCGAATCCGAGGTGTCAAGGTTCGTCTACGGTTCATCGTGTTTCGAGGATAACGCTGCCTCGCGGTTAGTCTTTTTTCAGATTTATTTGAGGCGTTATTTGGCGTTTTTCTTCGTTTGCTTCAGCAGATTTTTAGTTGTTCTCTGCTCATATGTATGTGGTTATTCACTTGTTTTTTTTAATATGAGCATATGAGAGAGATTCTGGCAAAAGATGCATAATTATGCCTAGTTTTCTTTTTTGTTTAAATTTTGTTTCTAGTGCTTGTACTATTAAGGAACATTGAAGTTAGGTTATAGATTTATTTATTTTACGTGATTTTTCTCAACAAATGTAGTCTAGTGCAATTCTCTTAGTATTTGTGTAAATATGAGCTTAAACCTTTAGTAGAAGTAATCCTTTGAAATTAGAATCCGAGATGTGTCATTTAGCAAATTCTATGGCCATCGCAAAGTGCAAACATATAGTTGTTTTAGGCGCATGTTTAATAAATATTACTTTCATAAATTCGGGTGCGTACTTATGTGACCCAAATCCAAATCTCAACAAAGTCGAAATGTGTCTCTAACCATGGGTACATTGATTGTGACGTGGTCCGAGATGCATGTCCATGACGTTGCAAATTCCTTTAAAAAATAAGAATGAGATGAGCCTCGCCGAATAAAAATACAAAATTGAGGGGCTCTCGGTAAATATTTGCTTTAAATTGCTTAGACTTTGGGATGGACCGTTTAGCAAAACTACACGGCCCTACCCAAAGAAAATGATACGCTAGTCGCTTTAGGCGCGCCTTTAATAATTTAATTTTCTTAAACTCGGGTGCACATTTATGTGACCCAAATCCAAATCTCAACGGAGTCAAAGTGTGTCAACGACCACGGGTACATTGATTGTGACGCGGTTTGAGATACATTTTTCACAACGTTGCAATTCCTTGTAAAAATAATAATAATAATTATGAAAGCGGTAAAAAGATAAAATTTGCACATAAGTTCATATTTGTATAAAATCAGATAATCAAGCCGAATATAACAGTTGAGCGACCGTGCTAGAACCACGGAACTCGGGAATGCCTAACACCTTCTCCCGGGTTAACAGAATTCCTTATCCGTATTTCTGGTGGGCATACTGTAATATGGAGTCATTCTTTTCCTCGGTTCGGGATTAAATTGGTGACTTGGGACACCCTAAATCTCGCAAGTGGCAATTCTGAAATAAACAAACAAATTCCGTTTCGATTGTCCTTTAATTGGAAAAACTCCTACGCCCCTCGCGAGGGCGGAAAAAGGAGGTGTGACAACATGTCTACGGCCTGGTTGATCCCTATTTATATAAACCTTTTTCTAAGTTAGTTATGCAAGTTATATTTTAATATTGATACCTATATATATGAATTTGGCCCGAAATAACCCGTGATAGATTTGAGAATATACAAGGATAAGGTACGTGGTGCTCGGTTAGGTAGAACTTGATATTATAATAGGTATGGATTGATTGTCCTCTTGTTATGCTAATATTAAGTATAGATAAAAGGTGGTTTGATTTCAATTTCCAGGAAAGCCTATTTTAGAATGGAAAGGTAATACCGCATTGCCAAGAGGTAAATTTATCTCCTATATCAAGGCAATGAAGATAATCAAAAAGGACTATATTTATCACTGAGTTCGGGTTCGGGATGTGGAAGTAGAGTTACCAACCATTCAGTCCTTTCCTGTAGTTAATGAGTTTTCTAATGTTTTTTCCGATGAGCTTCCGAGTCTTCCGCCAAAGCGAGAAATTGAGTTTGCTATTGACCTACTACCAGATACTCACCCAATATCTATTCCTCCCTATATAATGGCCCCCACAGAGTTGAAAGAGTTGAAAGAACAACTAAAAGACTTGCTTGAAAAAGGCTTTTTCAGACCTAGTACGTCACCGTGGGGAACACCTGTGTTTTTTGCGAAAAAGAAAGATGGTTCCTTACGAATGTGTATTGATTATAGATAGTTGAATAAGGTAACGATCAAGAATAAGTACCCGCTCCCGAGAATTGATGATTTATTTGATCAGTTGCAAGGTGCCAAGAGTGTTTTTCAAAGATAGACTTGAGGTCTGGGTACCATCTAGTAAGGGTTAAGGATGAAGATATTCCAAAGATAGTAGTCAGAACCAGATACGGGCACTCTGAGTTTCGTGTTATATCGTTCGGTCTAACCAATTCCCAACAGTATTCATGAATTGGATAAATCGTGTGTTCAGGACCTTTTTAGACCTGTTTGTAATCATATTTATCAATGATATATATTGGTATATTCTCGTTCAGAGGCTAAGCATGCAGATCACTTGCGTACTGTGCTCAGAGTTCTACAAAAAGGAAAGTTGTATACAAAATTCTCTAAATATGAATTATGGTTGAACTCTGTAACTTTCCTTGGGCATATCATTTTGGGTGAAGGCATCCGGGTGGATGCACAAAATGTTGAGCCATTGAAGACTTGGCCTTGACCCACAATACTGACGAAGGTTCGTAGCTTCTCCGTTTGGCAGGTCATTACAGGAAACTTGTAACAGAATTTTCTTCTCTTCTAAGGACCTTCGACCAAAGTGCTATATGGTATCTCGCTTAATATTCTGGAATAATATAAGGAAATCTATGATGCAAGTAAGTTGAATAAAGGTTGCAAATAAGTATAAATAGATATGTGTAGGTCGCAAACTAAAGTATGGTAGAGCGATAAGGTTCTAGGAAGACAGGAGGAAGGATAAGAAAAGATGAGTAAAACGATAACAAGAATGGATAATTCCTTGGGGATAAGTTCATAAGAGAGCTAATAGTTTCTCTAAGTTATAGCAGGCTTAGTATGGCCTAAATGAATTCAAAGGAGTCTAAGACTAGTAACATTAGGAATAGATGAAATGCTGCCCTGGTATTAGGATAATGATGTAATTGTGATAGATAAAGGATGAAGTTTGGGCCTTCAAAGAAGGGAATTTCATGAATTGTGAAAGATTAGAATAACCATGTAAGTTAACTCAAAAGGGAGCTAAGTTTCAATGGACTGATACTTGTGAACGGAGTTTCTAGGCCTTAAAGGACAAATTAACTTCAGCACCGGTTCTAACGCTCCCAGAAGGGACTGATTGTTATGTGATCTATTGTGACGCTTCAGGCATTGGATTGGGTTGTATGTTGATTCAGCATGGTAAATTTGTAGCTTATGCTTCTAGACAACTAAGAAAGCACGAGAAGAATCGCCCCACCCAAGATTTAGAGTTAGCCGCAGTGATTCATTGCACTAAATATGTGGAGGCACTACTTGTATGACATTCATGTTATTATCTATGCGGATCATAAATATCCTCCAGTACATATTCAAGAAAAAAGGATTGAATCTACGTCAAAGGAGATGGTTGAAACTACTTAAAGACTATGACATTGATATTTTATACCATCCAGGGAAGTTGAACATAGTAGCCGACGCCCTCAGCCGTAGATCTATGGATAACTTGTCGTATTTACAGCCAGAAAAAAGGGGAATAGCCCATGAGGTTCATCAGCTAGCTAGTCTTGGAGTTTGGTTACTGGACTCACGTGACATTGGAATTACTTTTCAGGATACGACAACATCCTCATTAGTAACTGAAGTAAAGGAATGCCAGTACGGGGATCATGTGTTAGTTCATTATAGGGATACCACCCTTCAGAAGGAGAAGACACCGTTTGGAATTACACAAGATGAGGTCCTCAGATATCAAGGATGATTATATGCCCCTAATGTTGTAGGGCTACGTCGGTAGGTTATGGGAGAAACTCACTATTCTCGTTATTCTATCCATCCAGGGGCGACAAAGATATATCATGACATCAGGGAAGTATATTGGTGGGACGGAATGAAAAAGGATATAGCAAAATTTGTTGCTCAGTGTCCTAACTGTCAACAGGTTAAGATCAAGCATAAAAAATTCGGTGGATTATTGCAGGCTATGGAGATTTCGATGTGGAAATGGGAAGTAATCAATATAGACTTCATCGTAGGATTACCTCGTACCTAGCGTAAGTTCGATTCGATATGGGTGATTGTTGATAGGCTTACTAAGTCAGATCATTTTCTGCCCATTAGAACTACATATTCCTCAGTGGATTATGCAAGGCTTTATATTAAGGAGATAGTATGACTGCATGGTGTCCCTGTATCTATTATCTCGGATAGAGGAGCTCAATTTACAGCTAACTTTTGGAGGTCCTTCCAAAAAGGATTAGGGACTCAAGTAAGTCTTAGTATGACATTTCATCCCTACACAGACGGACAGTCTGAGCATACTATTCAGACACTGGAAGATATGTTATGAGCTTGTGTAATAGACTTCAAAGGTAGCTGGGATGATCATCTACCGCTTATTGAGTTCGCGTATAATAATAGTTACCATTCCAGTATTCGGATGGCTCCATACGAAGCTCTTTACGGACGAAAATGTAGATCGCCTATAGGGTGGTTCGACGTTGGAGAATCTGGATTACATGGGCCAAACCTAGTTTAGCAAGCCATAGAAAAAGTAAAGCTTATCCGGGATCGACTATTGACAGCTCAGAGTCATCAGAACTCGTATTCTGATGTGCAGTGACGAGAGTTAGAGTTCGGGGTTGATGACTGCGTATTCTTAAAGGTGTCACCTATGAAGGGTGTGATGAGGTTTGGCAAGAAAGGAAAACATAGGCCACGGTATATTGGGCCTTATAGGATCATTTGGAGAGTGGGCCAAGTAGCTTATGAGTTAGAATTTCCCTCGGAGATAGAGTTTGTCCATTCGATTTTTCACGTATCCATATTACGAAAGTGCATTGGCGATCCTACCCGAGTGGTGCCCACGAATGATGTACAAATTACAGAAGACTTATCATACGAGGAAATACCGATCGCCATCCTAGACCGACAACTTTGTAAGCTACAGAATAAGGAGGTAGCCTCCGTGAAAGTACTTTGGAGGAACAACAATGTAGAAGAAATGACTTGGGAGGCCGAGGAAAACATGAAGTCTAGATATCCCTACTTATTTCCTCCTCCAGAAAAGGTTTCGACGGAGACATCATAACCATAAGGTACGTGTACAAATTCTTTTATTGGTTATTGTCGTTGGTCGTGTGAGGCCATTGTCGTTATTGATAATTGTGGTCCGGTGTGGCGTTGGATTATTAAGCTTCTACAGGGAGAGTTGGTAGTAGTGTTGTTACAAAGACAACTCTGCCAAAGTTATATAGGTCTCGAGGAGTTGAACATTCGAGGAGGAATGTTTCTAAGGGGGGGGGGGAATGTTACATCTCGCGTTTTCGTACGCTAAAAGTTTCATCTTTGGTTAATTGACGTAGACTCAGGGATGAGATCATCTTGACGTTAACACATGTATATTATTTATTACAAGCAATAAATAAGTGTTATGAAGGATAAAGGGGTACATGGATTAAAGAAAACGAGTTTCGTTGAAAGTGGTCAATTTGGAATAAAACACGGGTCGAGCGATAATACCCGATAATTATGAACTAGTACCATGCAAGGTACCATATGACCACGGTAGTATAATATATAAAGTATATATGAAGTATTTTAAATATAAATAGAATTTTAAGTAATTTGTGGTAATTTTTAAATTATGCGGGTAATTGATTAATTATCGGGTAACGGAACATTACCCAGTTAACTAATAAGTGGATAAAAACTTATAAAATATACCCATTTTACACGTGACACAAGGTCACCAAACAAGAAGATGATTCATAAGCCATTTATGAATAGGTGTCTAGTCTACACCTAAGGTTTAAAAATAAAGCCTAAAGATTAACCAAGATAAGACTTAAAAGTCTTATCTCTTTTCAAGAATGAGATCAAATAACGTTAGGAACTTCTGTCTTAGTTGGAAAGTTTGAAAACCTCATTGTTCAACAACGTCCAACAATCCCTGCACATGAAATTAAGAGCCTGAAATTCAGTATGTTGCATCAAGGAAACGTTAGAAGAAGAAAATAATTTCGTTTCAATTTCAAAGAATCCAAGTGTAAATTTCGTTCATATTTCGCAGAAGCAGAAGCTTCATTTCGTTCAAATAATTCAAGGAACAGGTATGTTGAGGTCATCCCTTCTTTATTTTGGCACGGTCTGAATTATACAGAAGAAATGAGCAAATGCATAGTTTCTATAAATTACTCTATTCGTAAAGATATAAGAAGTGTCTATATTCTTGATTCCCCATAAAAAAATTTATTATCTTCTATTCATGGGTCTCAGAATAATATGCAGTTGAAAACGTTTATCTAAAAGGAATATTGGGATTATTAAGTATTTTTCATGCATTTCACTCATTTATACATATGCATTGACCCATGACTAGATGACGTTAATATATGTATATGGGATATGGGAAAATGTTATGGCGTTATATTCGTACCACCACCTGATCAGCTGGTATATGTTGATGATGTTGCCTACAATGGCCGAGACGATATGATGGGATGCCCTCAGTGGCTTGATGATATTATGTACACCCATACTTATGCATGACATGACAGTTATACGCATGTGTATGACATTATAAACGTTTTTGAATTTACAAAGTTATTCAGATTCAAAGACGTGTTTCTATATTTCATGTTTCATCTATGTATATTACGTACTAATTTTCATTCCTTACATACTCAGTACATTTTTCGTTCTGGCGCCCTATTTCACGAGGCCTGCATTTCATGCCCGCAGGTGCTGGTAGGCAAGATGACGGTCCCCCTCCTTAGGATCCCTGATCAGCGAGAGTTGGCGTGCTCCATTTGATTCGGAGCTGCTTTTGATTTTGCTACGATACATTTGTGTGTATATATATGTATATATATATATATATATATATATATATATATATATATATATATATATATATATATGGGTATGATGTGGCTTAGTACCGTCTTTGTACAGTTATGTTTCTGTTAGAGGTCTGTGGACAATATGTCTAGTTGAGTTATATGTGGCCTTGTCGGCTTTTAGTTTTGGATGTATAGTTGTCTATAGCAGCCTTGCCGGCTCGCCCACTTTATTCTGCATGTATACTTACATATGCTTTGATGACAGGTTTCCTTCATGTATGTTATTTTCGTAATGCAACAGATGTTATTCAGGTTCACATCTTAGACGCATGCTTAGGGGTGTTTGACAGGTAGGACTCAGGTACCCGTCGCGGCCCATCGGTTTGGGTCGTGACACACAGGGACTTGCTTTAACTATCAACTAAATTAACCAAATAATTAATCTATTCAAGTGAATACTAACGTATGAATATTTAACTAAATTTAATCTAGAGTAGCAAATAAGGAGATTAAAGAAAGCAACGACAAGCTTAACAACGAATTCAATGTGAGTGAATATTCTAGAGCTATGGGTTAGCTAACAATCCCGTAGATTTTTTCACTTAAATCATCTAATTAATTTATTTGGTTTATTTGTTGATAAGGTTAATATTGCTCATAGCCTTCTCCCGAAGTACAACTCACCTATTCAAGCTAACCTAACGCCTATATTCCTATGGAATTAGAATTAACAAGAACGTATTAATAATTCATGTATAGTAACCAAGCAGGGCGATTAGGTATATTCCGATCCTAACCGCAAATCCGTCCCCCCCTCCCCGAGTTAAGATCTTAGATCTTGCTCTACTCAATCTTATATGCAATCTAGAATTCCCTCTCCCGAGTTCAATCCTAGATTCGTAGATAGTATTCAATTCGTGATCACGCAACCAAATAATTAAGCGCAAGATTAAATAAATAAACCAATATGATAAATTAATAAGAACAGTTCAAGCTTCAAACTACAACGTTCATGTAGCACCCAAAACTCTAGAACAAATAAACAATGAAATTAAAGGAAGAGAAGAGAATAAAAACTAGCTTAGAAGCCTCCTCCAAGTGTGGTGTGTGTTCCCTCACGTGAATTCTCCTTCAATATATGTTAGATCCCCTTCAAAATATGTTAGATATCTCCCAAAATAGGTTTAGAACTCCTTTTATACGAGTTAGAGGGTCTTGGGCCGAAATAACTTTATTCCGGGCAAATTTGGACAAGTTTCATGCCACCGGTGCCCTTCCTAGTGCCAGGTGCCCTCCACGGCGCTGCCAATTTGGAGTTTCTATTTCTAGCGCCACAGCTAGGGCTAGGCGCTGCAACTTTCAATTTTCTTGTTTTCGTCCGTTTCTGCTCTAATTTTGCACATTTCACTCCCAATTGCTCCCGGATTATTCCTACACATAAAAACACCTCAAATTAATATAAATCAACACATTTTACATCCTAAATCCATGAAACAAAATTTACATATATGAGGTGTTTATGTAAACACCTCAAAACTTACATCTTAAATCCACATTATACTTTAAGCTAACATCAGTATACTATACAAGAAATAATTCATGCATAAATTAATTGTTGCATAAACTAATCCCAAAAATAGCTTAGTCTCCTAACCAAACGACCCCTTAGCGGCTAGCGCTCTTAGGCCATCTCCAAGGCTGCACCAAATTTTGCACAAAATCCAAATTTGGTGTAAAATTTGGTGTTTTTTTGCTCCAATGGAACACCAAATCTTGCACCATTATAGTGCATGAATAGTGTTGCACCAAATTTGGTACAACACTATTCATCACACCAAATTTGATTTATTATTATTTTATTCATTTGTTTTTATTTTTTGAACTTTTAATTTATCATATATTGTGTATATAATTAATTTTTATATTAAGATCTTTATAATTTTAATTTTATATCCTATTTTTTTGATATATTAATTTTTGTATATATTATATTTATATAAAATTATAAGTTAATTTTATTATCTAATGTTGCTAAAATTAAAAGTGAAAACTAAAATTTAAAAAAGAAAATTAACAATACATAAAATAAAAATAAGTGATTATATATTTGTTTGAAGGAAATAAAAAATAAAATTTAAATAGAAGATAATAATATAATATAGAAGAGAGAAGAAATATTATTTTTTGGTGTAAAATATAGTGTAATGGTTGGAGTAAATTTGGTATTACACTATTTTGGTGTGAAATTTGGTGTTAGGATTGGAGATGGTGTTAGTATCACTAAAATGATATCTAAAAACCACTAGTTGTACGCACGCTGATTCTTAACAAACTTTTATATATATTTTGCACCCTCTAACTGCTACGCGAAAGCTGAAAGACCAGAACCAGCTGCTGACGCTGATGGAGTAAAAATAATGGAGGTTAAATGGAAGTCTCTTCTGGACAGAGACAGAGCTAGGCGGGCGGGAGGGAGAGAGTTCAGCTCTTTCTCCGTGTAATCATGTAAATATATTAAATATTGCATCCCATTCATTTCTTCGCATGTCTACTTTTGTATTTTTGAATCTCTTGGGTGAAAATTCTATTTCCCCTATACCTTCGGGATCTATACAATGTGTAACGAACAAGGGCAAAAGTAAGCAATTTGATGAATGTGCCTGTCTTCTTCGCATTGAAGATTACTTTTTGATAAGAAGAGTTGACGACAAGTGTCATTAGAGTTTACATTGGTCGGATTAGTTTGAGTTTTTTAATTACCAAATCAAATTAGTTGTGTCAGGTTACTAAATTAAAAGACCAAACCAAATCAATACAAGTCAGGTTTTTTATCTCGGGTTTTCGGATTTTTTCGGTTTTTTTTCCATAAAGTCTTCATAGCACAAAACATAGAATTTGTGCACCAAATATTTCTTTAATCATAGTAAGACATAACTATGTAAGGTATTTTTCAAGAAAATAACATAAAATATGAGACGAGTCATGGCATTATATTAAAATATTCAACAATAACGATAATAAAATTGCATAAAATAAATATTATTAATAATTCATAATAAAAATAAACATAATCTAAAGTTACTAAGTTTCTAAAATAAGTACGATCGACTAATAAGTACTATTATTTACATAACTAAACACTAAAAAAATAAGTTATGCATTTTATCTAAACCACGAATAAACTAAAAAATATATATATCCAACACTTTTGTCATTCCTAGTACAATTGAATTGAATGTCTTTTGTTAGCATTAATATCGATTTGATTTTGATTTGAAATTTATTTGAGTTACTAACATTTATGGACTATAAAGTTTATTGGAGCATTCAAAAATTATAAGTTCAAGCTTGAAATAATACGTTAAAAGATAAAATTATGAAAACTTTTAGGATATCTTTGTAAACTATACTACAATAAATATTTTTATGTAGTAAATATATTTAAAACTTCTACACATGTAACATCGGATTGGTTTGATTTTGGATTGGTTTTTTTTAGTTAAAATCAAACCAAACCAATTATGGTCGAGTTTCTTTCCAACACCAAATCAAAGTATCAAACCATATTCGATTTTTTTTCCTCCATTTGATTCAGATTATCGATTTGATACTGTCATCCGGCTAATAATTGGACTCTTGTTTTTCTTTTCATTTTAGTCGGTCATTTTTACCCTTTCATACTTCTCTGTGGGAAAAAGATTTTGTGATAATTGTGTTTTCAGAAGCCTTTTGAAACGGAAAAACATTATGTGATGCAGTCAAAATTTCTATGCAACTTATTGGTTTGCTAAAAAGAACTGCAAGGCTACCTTTTTAATTCTAAATTCTAAAAAACAAAGTGATATTGAAAGCTATCTAGTACCTCTAGAAACCAGAGGGATATTAATAGTACTTATTATTTACTTGAAAGAGAAGAGAATTCGACTCATCCACAACTACGTTCCTTAAATTAACATAGTTTACAATGTTGTTAACAACCTAGTTTTGATCATTTCCTTTCTTATTAAAACAGGAAAAGGAGGATGATATATAACAAGAGTGAGCTGGGTATTAGTTCCAATATTTGGTGCATTGTAATGTGATAATAACTCATTTAATTATTGAAAGGGTTGACATTGAGTACAACAATGATTCACTACCGTAATATCTCTAATTTGGTCGACACGGCAATCTTTTGTTTTGGTAAGGAGTGGTTATCCCACCTAAAGCCTATTAAATTCATTTGTTCAGGACGATCATTGTTTTTTTTTTTAAAAAAAAAAAATACAGAATATAGAATATTAGTTCTGGAAATGTGTAGAAAATCAAGTATTGGTGCGACCTTGCAATTTCGTAACGGCTAAAAGCGACATTTGCTTGTTCATAGGACATTGACAGGGCAGCTAAACAAGTTGTTGGCAAAGGCCTTTCTCTCTCCCTTTAGCTTAAGCTTTCCAAATATTTCAAATCGTGGATTTTCAAAAACAATTTAATAATAATAATAATAATTGTCCTCTCAAGCTAACAATTTTTACTGCCAGCGGCAAATATATGTGCTAAGATAACAACAATATTTATCTTGTATGCACCGACGACATAATTATTATATTTTAATTTTATAGCAAATAACTTGTCTTATTTTTTTAGGTTACTAATCTCATCTTTTATGAGCAGCTATCTATAGTTATTTTTTAGGTGATGTGATTAATGTGTATATAGAAATATTAAACTCAATGAATAAAGGAGGGTAATGCTTGCCCTTCCCTTAAAGAAAAACAAATTGACTATACGGTCATTATCACCTATGTATCTTGACGATTAAGGGATGGGTATTTGAGGAAATTATACGATAGCTTTTTTTTTTTTCCAAGACGAAGAATAAAAGGAACAACACTTAAAAACATATGGCAAACAATTAAAATTCCTTCATTTAGTCCGACCCTTATGGTGATCTCATCAAGGGGAAGGAAATCTAAAAAGACAAGGAAACAACACTTGGAGCTTTTCTAGTAGTTCTAATTACTTATCCCTTAATCTTTTCATAATTAGGCAACCTCTCTGTCTCTAACAACTGCTGCCAAATCTCTTTTAAATATATGTTAAATCACTCAAATTAACTTATACTAGTTTTTACTTGCTCACTGCAATTATTAGCTGGAGAGAAAGTGAGAGTGTACATTTTATATAGCATAGGAACTAGGACTCTGGTTTCTACACTCGAGTTTCTCTTGAAATGATGATTATGAAAACACTTCCTTCTAAAGCATTGATCATCAAAATCAACTTAGTTTTCTTGGCTTGCTTCTTAGTTGCTTATGGTGCTCTTCTTCTCCGGCCATCAACTTCTGTTTATCATGAATATGCAGCATCCCTTGTATGCTCATTGCGCGAATGCCATCATAAGGTAAGGTGAGCTTTTTTTTTACCTGTTTATTTTCTTTTTTCAGTTCAAGAAAGGTGAGCATCAGTGGAAGCAGCCACTAATGATTGTATTAGGTTAGGTGTCTACGTCAAACTCCTTGGGTGCAGCCTTTCTCGTACGTTGCGTGAATGTCGGAATGCCTTTGTGTACCGGGTTGCCCAATGAAGCATTTAGGTTTTGTTATATATACATGGAGTAACATAGTCAATGAGGATTCATATAGTCAACCCAACTTGTTTGGGATTGAGGGGCCGTTATTGTTGTTATAAGTTATAGCGTAAAGATTTTTTTGTACGATATAAGTTTGATTTAACATGTAATAGCATGTTACAGGTCAGTAATTAATGCTTATCGTAGAAATTTCCTGTAATTACCTTATAAGTTACTTGATTCTGTAGAGATTTTTAACGTTGTCACGGCATGAAACTTAAAGTTCTTTTTTCTTTATCATGAATAGGGGGAAGGTGGAATAAAGATGAAAGCAGTATTAGAAGAAAGGTTGGTGGTGAATATTGAGGCAAAGGCAGAGAAGAAGATGGTGAAGCGCGAAAAGCCAAGTTTTTTAAATGAAATGGGGAGAGGAATGAAAATAGGAATGGTGAATATGGAAGGGGAAGATATTAGTGAATGGAAAGTCCACGGACAGATAATAAAAGTAAAATTCGAGAAAGTTTCAAAATTGTTAGAATGGAAAGAGTTATTTCCAGAGTGGATAGATGAAGAAGAAGAAATGGATGGAACAGAATGTCCAGAAATACCAATGCCAGATTTTAATAGCTATAGTTATATGGACATGATAGTAGTGAAATTGCCATGCAAATATCCAGAAGAAGGGTGGGGAAGAGATGTTTATAGGCTACAAGTTAATCTTGTGGCAGCAAATTTGGCTGTGAAAAGAGGAAAAAGAGGTTGGAATAATGGGAATAAGATGAAAGTTGTGTTCTTGAGTAAGTGTAGACCTATGGTGGAAATGTTTAGATGTGATGAGTTAAAGAAAAGGGAAGGAAATTGGTGGTATTATGAGCCAGATATGGATAAATTGACGCAAAAAGT
The DNA here is from genome assembly GCF_000393655.2 of Nicotiana sylvestris. Classification (NCBI taxonomy): domain Eukaryota; kingdom Viridiplantae; phylum Streptophyta; class Magnoliopsida; order Solanales; family Solanaceae; genus Nicotiana; species Nicotiana sylvestris. The sequence goes on along the minus strand of NC_091060.1, from coordinate 160,221,086 downwards.
TTCATTGCCAGTTGGTTCTTGTACTTTGGCTTTGCCTCTCTGGGGAAAAGGTACGTAAAAATTTCAACTTTTACTTGCTTTCATTGCCAAGTCTTGTATTTCTTCTTTTCTTGATCTTGTTGATGTTATTGATTATAAATGGAAAAAGCATATGGTAAAATCATCATCTTACATTATGTTTTCCAACAATTAAAATGAGAACCTGCAAAATAGTGTTCTAAAAACGGTTTAAAAATGTTTACAGTATCAGGTTTTATAAGGTAATTATGGGGAAAAAGTATTAGGATGTTTTAAAGCCAAAATGAAATTGCGCCAGGTAGGGGTCGAAACTTTCTGCTTAGGAAACAGACGCTCTATCCATTGAGCTACAGGCGCCAACTTGAACACTGGGAGTAATGCTATTTTATTTAATCAAAGTATAATACTCCCTCTGTTCTATTTTGTATGACAATATTTTCTTTTTAGTTTGTTCTAAAGAGAATTATAACTCTCTAATTTTGGTAACAATTCAATTTTAAAATTTTTATTTTACCATTAATAATAATTTATAACCACATATATAATTATCTATGACTTATTCTAGAGTTTAAGTTTTAAAAGTTCTTTTTTGTTAAACAATTCGTCTCTATTCAAACTTTGCCACAAAAAGTAAAATGGAGGGAATAGTATTCTTAAATGTTTTTTTTTTCCTTCACCTAATTGTAATAATATTGTTACATTTCTTGGCAAGGTGATGAGACCTACTAATATATTGACAGCCAACTTTGCTATTTTTTATAAGACAGCTGATGGTATATAATTATTGGTGGAAAGTTGATTTTGAGAGTTTGGTGCCAAAAGGAGGTTGAAAAGCATTGTCCTGTTGGTCAGTAAAATGTTTGGTAGGTTTAGAGAAATTAAATATCTACTTGCATAGTTGCATGTAGAAAATACAAAATAGGCAGAGGTATATCATGATAATTACACGACAATGAAATAAATTATACTTTTTCTTCATAAAATAAGATTACCTTGCGCTCTTAACCTTTACCTAATCAAGAAGCTAATAATACGGATTGATTGAACGTAAGGTGCAAACCCAAATATTTAAGTGCAGATGCTGGAGCTTTCTATCACTTCACTAACCTCCAATATTTAATGATTTGTTAAAATTTCCATATTGTATCGATTAGAAAAATATGTAGTACTGTCATTGTACAACTCCCTATCCTATAACTGCATTAATTGAATATATATTATGACTTTAACTCCTACGTTGCTGTTACACACACTAATATTGTAAAATAACGTTTTTACTATCACGTCATTTAAAAGATAATTACAAGTATCAGGTTACAATTGACCGTGTATATTTTTTTACGCTATAGTTTTATTTGTTATAGCTAATCAATTTATGTATTTTTTTTATACATTGTTAGTGCATTTATTGATAAAATATTTGACAAACATTTGATTCCAGAAATCAACGAGGTCTATGATATTTCCAACATTGAAAGCAGTACAAAAATATCAAGAAGAGAAGCCTACGCCACAGTTCTCCATTCCTCAGAAACATACGTTTGTGGTGCAATTACCTTAGCTCAGAGTCTTCTCCGAACCGGAACCAAACGTGACCTTATCCTTCTTCTGGACCGGAGTATCTCCAAGCCCAAACGAGCCGCCCTCATTAAAGCCGGTTGGAAACTCCGGTTCATCAAGAGGATAAGAAACCCTAAAGCTGAGAAAAACACATACAATGAATACAATTATAGCAAATTCAGGTTATGGCAACTAACTGACTATGAAAAGATCATCTTCATTGATGCTGACATCATCGTTCAACGTAACATCGACCTTCTTTTCCATTTTCCTCAAATGACAGCTACAGGTAACACTTCATGTCTTCATGAGCTCCAATTATATATATGTAAATACTCAAATAATTTAGATATATGAACAATTGGATTGTTCGTCCATAAATATTAGATCTTGGATCTGTCATCTGCAGGTAATGATGCGTCAATCTTCAATTCAGGAATAATGGTGATCGAGCCATCAAATTGCACGTTCAACATGTTCATGCAACGTACAAAGGAGATTATATCGTATAACGGAGGTGACCAAGGTTTCCTTAATGAAGTGTTCGTATGGTGGCATAGGTTGCCTCGAAGGGTTAATTTTTTGAAGAATTTTTGGTCAAATAATTCTAACGAGGTCAGTGTTAAGAACCAATTATTCGGGGCAGATCCTCCAAAAGTGTACGCCATACATTATCTAGGGTTAAAGCCATGGGTATGTTATAGGGACTACGATTGTAACTGGGACATAGGAGATCAGCGTGTTTATGCTAGTGATGTCGCGCATCGAACATGGTGGAAACTCCATGACTCCATGGATAAGAGTTTACAGAAATGTTGTATGTTGACAAAGCAAAGGAAAATTGAGTTAGAATGGGATAGGAAGTTGGCTGGAAAAATGGGATTTAAAGATGAACATTGGAGGATTAATGTTACGGATCCTAGAAAATTCACTTGATTTTTCTGCTCGTTTTTCCAATTTAATTTTCCTGTTCATTTTCTTTTTCCCTTTAAAACTTTGTCAGTTGTACTACTGCAGTAGTAACTTTTGCACAGAGAACTTATGAACATGGCCTTCACACTATTTATTCATGTGTATAGAGTGCATGTACTCCATTTTTGGAAGATGAAAAATAGCTAAGGATATCTCCCTTATTTCCTCCGTTATGTACATTTTCTAAATGAACATGAAAAATAGCTAGAATTTTATTCAACTCTTCAATTTTCAAATATTGATTTGATATCTTTTGCATCAATAACTTTTCAACAATTAATTTTGTTAATCATTGATAATAATACATAAGTCTTGTTTGCCCGTAAAACGGTACAATTGAATTTATATGTGATTTATAGACAAGTTAATTAATTTTATCCTAAAGTAATAGATGAATTAGATAAAAATATGATACTTAGCCTTGAGATTGAGATAAAATAGCAGAAACCGTAATTCCGAGAGCAGGGCTTCCGTGCACAATAGTAACGATATCAGTCAACAAAAAAGATAAAATTATATTGAGCTTCGAATAGAGTGTAGCGCATGTTTTCCAGAAAATTCGTCTCCTTTACAGTGATAATAGAGCTCACTATCTATAGCTGCACCTAGGAAATAAGATCGTAGGATCAAGCCCCTCTTTAGTGTCAATTATGAGGGTCATTGAAGAATGTGTAACGGCGGCAGTGAATGTCATATTCCTTGTAACAGGTTATGTAATTAATGTTATAGATATTCCTCATTAAATGCTACCGGATGACAATCATTTATTTCATCTTTGTGAGTATAATTATTTCCGGTAACAGATGGGATTGTTGCCTTCAGATTCAACTATCTTCTGTGTCACACCTCCTTTTTCCGCCCCCGAGAGGGTACAAGGGAGTTTTTTCCAATTAAAGGACAATCGAAACGGAATTTGTTTATTTATTTCAGAGTCGCCACTTGGGAGATTTAGGGTGTCCCAAGTCACCAATTTTAATCCCGAATCGAGGAAAAGAATGACTCCATATTACAGTCTGCGCACCAGAAATCCGGATAAGGAATTTTGTTAACCCGGGAGAAGGTGTTAGGCATTCCCGAGTTCCGTGGTTCTAGCACGGTCGCTCAACTGTCATATTTGGCTTGATTATCTGATTTAATACATGTTGAACCTATGTGCAAAATTTAACTTTTAACCGCTTTTATCATTTACTGTTATTTTTATCAAGAATTGCAACGTTGTGAAAATGTATCTCAAACCGCGTTACAATCAATGTACCCGTGGTCGTCGACACACTTTGACTCCGTTGAGATTTGGATTTGGGTCACATCAATGTGCACCCGAGTTTAAGGAAATTAAATTATTAAAGGCGCGCCTAAAGCGACTAGCGTATCATCTACTTTGGGTAAGGCCGTGGAATTTTGCTAAACGGTCAATCCCGAAGTCTAAGCAATTTTAAAGCAAATATTTACTGAGGGCCCCGCAATTTTGTATTTTTATTCGGCGAGGCTCATCTCGTTCTTATTTTTCATGGACACGCATCTCAAACCACGTCACAATCAATGTATGATTAGAGACACATTTCGACTCCGTTGAGATTTGGATTTGGGTCACATAAATGTGCACCCGAGTTTAAGAAGGTAAGGTTTATTAAGGCGCGTCCTAAAGAGACTAACGTATTGTTATTTTAGGAAAGGCCGTGAAGGTTCATTAACGGCCAAATCCAAAGTCTAGTCAATGGCTATGTATTTTATTGAGGGCCTCGGCGATGTGTGATTATTTAGCGAGGCTCGTCTCATTTTTATTTTAAAGGATAAACCTATAACGACTACATTTTCCTATTAAGTTCGTCTCTAAAAATAAAAGGAAATCCCTCAATTAATTACATGCTGAAAAGGTCAAACTTATTAGTTATTAATTTACGGCTAATGCAAATGGAAAATTGCAATCGAGTTTGTACAAAGAGAGATCACTTCCGTTCTATATCCTATTATTTAATAACACTGGAATATGAGATTGACGCACAATAATATCAAAACAGATTAACTATTCTTTGATTAATTTAAACTAACATTATTAGATGAAGAAGTTATACATATGCAACATCATTACTCATTAATCAATCAACTACATTTTTATACAAAGAAAGGAAAATTATATTCAAACACAAATCTAAACAAGAGGAATTCAACAGGAACAAAGCCTGATTAATATTTCATTTCGCTTCAAGCCGAGAGTGTACAAATGTGTACCTGGAAATGGCAATACAAGAAGAAATGAAGTAGGAGTCAGCAACAATAATACCACAGCAACAGCAGATTCAGCAACACCGCGAAACCAGCAACAACCGGTAAAATACCAGTAACAGATTGAAAACCCAACAATACCAAAGTGCAATCACAGTCAAAGCAGAAGAGCCAACGACACAAGATGCAGTAGTTTAATGATTTTTGAATAACACTCGAGAAAAGCAAACGGAAATTATTCGAGTGAAAGTTCAAATTGCATTTCTCTTTTACTCTCAAAATGTTTCAAGTCTGTCAGCTCTCAAGTGTAAAAAAAAAATCTTCTCAAGTGTTCAAGTCTAGTCTTGTTCCACTCCTCTAATTCAAGTCCTTTTTCTCTCTCAAAAAACTTCTCCATTTTCCTCTCAATGTTCCACCTCCTTTCAAGTCAAGAAATGGCTCTTATTTATAGCAAGACCCTTGTCTTGAATTCCCAACCCCAAATTATTCCCCCAATGGCATGCTTTGTCCCACTACTTAATGTTTTCTTTATTTTAAACCTTGTCCCCCATGCCTACATTAAATAAATGCCTCCACCCAATCTCATTATAATTTGTCTCCCATGCCTACATTAAATAAGTACAATATTCCTCCTCATTATGTTTTGTCTTGTCCCCCATTATGTTAAACAAGTATATCAAAAACCAACCCATTATATTTTGTCTCTCATGCCTACATAAATAATTATAATAATGTTCAATTACCAAAATACCCCTCCGACCTTATTGCAATTACCATTCTACCCCTGAATGCAATGCAATTTACCAAACTACCCCCATCAGCTCTAAACACTTAATTAATCATAACTTAACCAAAATATAGCCAAGATGACCAATTTCTCAACAATCTTCAACAACAAATTATACGAACACGATGAACAACACAACTCCAAATTAATGGGAATAAATCAACCATATCGGGAACCAATCCTGGTTAATTTAGACCATCAATGGATGAACAAAGAGACAACAATACAAACAACAATATGCATGATTCAAATTAAATCAACAAATCACAAACAAACATAAACCCACATTAAATCACTGGATTTAAACATGAACTTCAAACCAAGACGAACATGAATTAAACCTATTTTTAAGCAACAAACATGACGGATTCACATGACTCAAACAACATTAATAAGTTCTGGAAAATACATAACAACATGAAACAAATTGAAGAAATAATTAATTTGAATCTAACAAACATTAAACTAACAAATATTCACTTAAACAATAATACAAACATGAAATAAACATGAAAAATAACTAATTAAACTTCCATTTTGAAATCTGAAAATTAATTTAACAAAACATATGAACATGAACAAAACCAAAAATCAAATATCTACCGATTTTAGATTCGAGAAATATCAAAACGAAATATGGCTAAAAATAAAACTCAAAACCAACTAACCGGAGATGAACAACGATGAATTCGATTGTATGGACTGTTTCGACAAACCTCAAATGGGAATAAATCTGTCCGGACTCAACAACGAACTCAACGACGAACAAACGACGGAGACGATCCGAAGCAAACGAAGAAGATGAAGAAGGCGTTGGACGTAGCAACTGTTTGGACGCCATAAACGTGAAAGAGCAGAAGCAGCACCTGTCGATGCAACCGCGGTCACAGGGTCATCCATGGACGTCGAGCTCGAACTTGAGCTTGACGCAGAATGAAGAAAACGAAGCAGAAACAACTGACGATGATGCTGCTATGGCCAGCAGCAGAAACGTGAACAGCAGCAGGCCGTCGAGGACGGTGACAGCGTTAGTAGCTGCGTGAGCTTGGCCGTGACGAAGCAGCGGCGATGGGGTTTGGGTTTAGGCGTGAAGGAGATTGGTGTCGACTGGATTGTGGTCGTTTGGTCGACTGGTTCTGTCGACTGGCTCTGTCCATCGACTGAAGACGCAGCAACGTCGGGGAAGCTGGTCGGAGGTGGTGTCGTTTGGGCGTGGACGCAGAAGAAGCCATGGGAGGTAGCCATGGTTGGCTTGGGATGAAGAAAGCCAAGGTTAGGGAGGGGGTGTGTTTTTTAGTTTGTTAGGGTTTTTTGTCTTTTTTTTTTTTTGGTTTTGTTTTGTGTTGGACAAAAATGAAGAAGGGGTGTTGGGTTAATAGGTTAATGGGGCGAACCGGGTCGACCCGGTTTGAAGTGGACCGGGTTATAGGGAAGGTTGGGCAATTATTTGGGCCTGGGGTTGAAATTTGAAGAAGTGGCCCAATCCGATTTTTCTTTGTATTTTTGTTCTCTTTTCTTCTTTCATTTTCTAAAACTAAATTATAAAAATACTTAAATTATTATTAAGAACTAAATTAAGTTATAAAAGCGCAAATTAACTCCCAATAACAATTAACGCACAATTAAGTAATAATTAAGCATAAAATTGTATATTTGGACATTAAATGCTAAAAATGCAAAAGATGCCTATTTTTGTAATTTTTAATTTTTGTTTAACTACTAACAATTATAGAATTAAATCCTACATGCAAAATGTGACATATTTTTTATATTTTTTTATTAATTTAACAAATAAACACGCACAGACAAATACAAATAATTATCCAAAAGTGTCACAAAAATACTCAAAATTGCACACCAAGGAAAATCATTTTATTTTGAATTTTTGGGAGTAATTCTCATATAGGGTAAAAATCACGTGCTTGCATTCTGTATTCGGTTAAACGTGTCACTTATTCATGCGACCATTTAATATAAACATATTTTACTCTATACAGATAGTCCCCCTGCTTTCGGGTGGCATAACTTTGTGTCACGAGAAAGTTGGTAGAAACACCTTCTTTGGCGGGAAATTTACTGACCCCCTCTGCAAAAGTTTTCTGACAATTGATTAGACGCACGCCTCTCCGCATTTAATGCCCCGAACACGTGTCATCCTATGATTTAGCATCACTTTGCCAGTTGTCGAGGTAATTATGGCCAAGATTTTAGCCGCCTATATCTTTACGTACACGCATCAAAGTTTTTTATTTACACTTAATAATTCTTCAAATTTTCTCAAGCTCTCTTCATTCAACTAGTACTTAGTCTTCAACCTCTCTCTAACCTTCTTCTTAAGAGAAAATCTTTTCCTTCTTTTCTACTGAAGAATGGCTTCTTCTTCTAAAATCCTAGTTCCTCAAAAATAAAGGCAAAGCCAACGAGGTCGCTCCTCCTATGGTGAACACCATCATCTCCAGAAGTCTTGTCACAACTAAAGACTTCGAAAAGAAATTTTCTTCTGTTAACCCTCGTATATGGGCCATCGGCAAATACCCTTCTTTCATATGACCTTCCAGCATTCCTACTATGAAGGAAGACTGTCATTTCCAAGATCTAGACATATCGCTCCTGATATGTCGGAGCGGGTAACCTTACCCAAGAAGGGTTTTATGTATTTTTATACATATCCCTTCACTTTGGGAGCATTTTCTTTGAGTGGATAGCTTGACTCCATCATCATGGAGTTCTACCTCCGCTACCAGGTGTGTTTGGCACAAGTAATCCCTTCCATGTGAAGGACGATTGCTTGTCGCCACTAATGGAGTGGTTCGTTGCAGTCTCCACTAAAAATATTATTCCGACAACGGTTCATCCTTTCCGAAATTATGGAACCGCACTCGTAAGTTCCTTGGTTAGCTTTTTTTTTCATTAAAGATCATCCCATATCATTATTGACCCTTTTTCTCTCGCCTATTTCAGCAACTCATTGGGTACCACCTGGGGTTGAAGGCTTGGACTAGTGGTTCCAGCAAAGTTTGGACGTCACTATGCCCGAGACTCATATATGGAAAGAACTGGCCTTTAAATACGGGTGGAAGGCCAAAAATTATGGTAAATTAGCCTCATCTCGTGTTTGCTTTTCATGTAAGGAAGTTGATTAATCATTTCCCTTTTTGCTGAATTTAGGTCTACCCCAAGGCTCGATTGTCATCCCCGAAGAGGACATTTTGGCTAATCCCGCTTATGCGGCGAGGCTGTTTCAGGAGACTTTTACTCGAACAGGCATCTCGGGCTTGCTTCAAGTGCAAGTGTTTCTTTTCGGAGTCCCAACCGGAGAACAAACAACCAAAAAAAGAGACGTTCCTCCGCGGCCGGGGGAAAGAATAAAAGAGCAAGGAGTGTCGCGCCCAAGTCATCTTCAAATGATGTGGTGTTGAGCACCGTGCCTGAGCCGGCCATAGATACCGTGGTTATTAATGATGATGGAGAATTTAGTAATGATGGGGCTTCTCTACATAGAAGACGGTGACCTTCATTAACTCAACAGAATGCTCAATATGTTGAGTTAGTTACACCAGCCGAGGATGATGCCTCGATGTTTTGGGGGAGATTGATATGGTGAAAAATGCCAGCTCCCATTTTCGGATCCCAGTCGATGCGCCCAGTACCGTGAGGCTGAGTAGCGGGTCCCTACCGTCTTTGGTTGACGAGCAACCAACAACCAGTACTGCATTTGTCGCAACTTATTCTCACCCTTCAACGCTATCAACTTCATCACCTTCTTCACCAACCCTTCCACCAGCAACTGCTATATCATCTGCATTGGCCGCATCTATCCGAGAAGAGGATGTTCCCCTCTCCCGGTCCCAGTTTATGGGAACTTGGGGCAAAATTATGTTGCCACCTGAAAAGATCCGCGAAAGAGGAGAAATGTTACTCTTTTGGTCTCTACCGGATGCAATCTGTCATCCCAGCCGGTGGAACTTGCTAACTATATGAAGCCTTTGGCTTCAGAAAAAGATAAGGAAAAGATACAAGCTCTCTCGGGAGAGTGCTTGTTGAACAATGCTATGTACAATGCCGCAGCGGTATATTCTTTGTTTCCTGCGTTATTTCTTCTACCTTTGATATAGTAATATTCTGAGTTTGCATTTTTTGTCTCGCAGACATATTTTCTTGCTTCCGAGGGCCTCCAAAAGTTGATTTGAGATAAAGAGGAACTTACCTCTAAGAGGGACCAACTTTTGGACGAGCAAGACCAAACTGATGCTCGCCTCTCAAAACTGGAAGCTAAAGTTGTTGAGGCTGTCGTGTTGAAGGCTCGGTTGCAGCAAAGCGAGCAAGAAGTAGAGACCCTTAGCCAATAGATCACCCCGTTGAGGGTTCAATTTGAGGAGTCTAGGGCCAAATGGTCTAAAGTCCATAGTGTCGTTCTTGCTGCATCCGATTGCGAAGCTGCCTCCGCTGAAAGATTAAATAATTGGAAGCGGCCTTTGTCACGTCCCAAGCTACCTTCTAGACATGACTAGAACCCAGCTAATACCACCCACCGGCGAACCATACCTTCATACCTTAGCTATTAATTTGCAAAATCTGATAATTAATTATGAACAATTAATATCTTAAAATATTAAGTTGAAACTCTAGCCCAAATCCCACACTAGACCATGGAACATCTAAGATAACTACGAAAGACATCATATGAATAAATAATAAAGACTCTTTTGGCTACCTCCACGAACAATGTGGCAGCGAACCTCAATAACTGAATCAACTTTTGCGAACTTGTCAGCTACTAGTTTCGTATTTACCATAGTATCTACATAGACATGAAAATAAGAAGTGAGTTATACGTAATTATAACCAAGTAAGATCCTCGCGACCCGCCACTCTGAATGCCTCTGGAATAAATGTTAGAAAATACAAACACACAACGAGCACAGAAATACTATACATAGAAATTCCTTCGCCATATAATTACTTGATAAGGTCCAAACAATTATTCAACAACAAATACTATATATCTCACCACAATCTACACTAGGGATTTGTCAAAAATGGTAATGCAGAAAATTAACCAAACACCCCAACGAGTCCACTTCAGTTTACACAATGCCCCAAATCTACTACGACGGCATACACAATGCCCCAAAATATATTATGGCAGTGAAGAAAAAATTTCTAACACGCCAATGCCATAGCACGAGGCTACGCCACATCACACTACACCACAAATCACTTATTAAATAATTTCAGCTTTTTTACAAAATAATATATATTTGTGGCTGGTCAAAGACCACGGATTCTGCCAAGCGCACGCTCGTCCCAACACATGGACTAGGCAGATAAAATATATTCTCAAAACGGATTTTAAAAAAGCAAGTATCAAAGCTTAAAGTCTCACTTACCTCGAATTCACAATCCAAGCACTCTTTCTAATAACTCAAAACTATATTCTCGAGTCTCCGGATCACCTCAAACCATACAAAAACGAGTTTAGAATGATAAAAACCCCTTAGGTGAACACCCCTTTAATTTTAGAGCAAGTCCAACTTTTGGTCAAAAATTAATCCAAAAAGTCAACTTTGGTTAATGGATAAGATTTCTCTTACCATGACCGCCAACAGATTCTCCTTGACGAGAGGCTTCCAGAACACTAATCAAAATCAAATTTTGATAGCGTTTGCCCTTTCAAATTGATGAATTAGGTTGAAGAACCTTATGGCTAGACATTCGCAATTTCTAAAAATTTCTCGATGTTTCTACCATAAAAATCTTCTCATAATCAAGTAATAGACTCAAATAAAAGTTAAGGATCATTATCTTGATGATTTGGGCTAAAAATCTTTTTTTTTCTCGTCCCTTTTCCTCTTTTTTTCTCACTTCCTTTTCTTTTCTTCTTCTGCATTTTCTTTTTTTTTCTACTTTGGCGTTCTGCTTCCGTTTCTCTTTCCATTTTATACATCTGTTTCTTTGTTTCTTTTTCTAATAGGATTCCTCTCTCTATTTTTTAAATTTTATTTCTCTTTTTCTTTTCTTATTATTATTTTATTATAAAATTATAAATTAACTCCTAATTAATTAGAGTTATTACATCCCCCCCCTCCAAAATATCGTTCGTCCTCAAACTAGTTTGAAAATTCATATTTGGGGACAAAATGTACTTGATAACTTCATACTCCTCTCATAGCCAGTTTACACAAATCAAATCTTAGTTATTTGCACGATATATGTCTCAGGCATAATACTCATAACCTTCTCTTTAACTTTAGCTCAATATAAACAACCCCAGTCTTTTCAACTGAGAGTTCTATTAGTCGCATATGAAGACCATACTTATCTTAGAAAGTCTTCTAAATATATCAAAAATTCTGCAGTATCTCCCCTATAACTAGGAGTAATTTCATTTTACACTTTTCTCAAATCAAGTAACAACAATAATCTACAACACAATATATACTCCAATATATATTAGGGAGTTCCAAGCAGCTCCATATCATCAGTCACATGTAAATGGAGCACCGAGCGATCCTGTATCGTCATGCAATAATTACTAATAAAGAACACATGATTACCGTACTCTAGGTGAATTTATCTAATCGGTATTAAAAGGAATACATAAGTATATCTATAGTAATATGTCAATCTTTGAAAACCTACTCTATATCCAAAACCATCTCATGTTTAATTTGTTATCGATCTTGTATTTACACCTTAGTTTCTAGATTTATTTATAATTAAATGGAGGTAAAATCAGTGACATTATCCCCAAAATTATTACTTGGTGTTATCCAACACTAGTCAACTTGTCTAAGTGAGAAAACATAAAATTTGATTCTTGCAATTGTCACAAAATATCTCCAACTAGTTATTTTTCTAATTCCCCTCTATTAAGTAAAGGGTGTACCGTTTCTATGTCCAATTAAATAAAATAAAGCACTTGATTAGTTCCATCTTTTTTTTTCTCGCAGGTATCCTTCTTAGATACTCAATCCACATCGATCTTCAAATAAACATACTTCTCTAACTTTTATAATTTACTTATCCATCTCTTAGCATTTACTCGTTATCATAAAGGTGCTAACATGCATAAAACCTCCCATACAAGAAATAACCTTGCCCGTAGACAAACGTGAATCTTTTTTCGTGCAATGTTAAGCTCATTAGGAATACTAATTATGACAAAACCAATCAATCTATGCCCAAATTTACTTAAATGTCAATATTACAAGCCATAACAAATTCATAACTATCCCTCTATCCTAACTGTGATTCCATATGCCCGTTAGACACAATCAATAATACTAGTCTCCCCCACTTGGGTAAAATTATACTTTTTTTAGTTATCATATCATTTCGTCAATATTCAAACATTCTAAACTCATGCAATACAAGAAACATCACATATCATGGCAATTGTCAGAACGAAATACTGAATTCGATAACATTTGTGTTAATTTCTTTTAAGTATTTGAACTCTTCGAATTTTCTCTCTCTCTCTCTCTCTCTCACACACACACACACACACACACTCTCTCTCTCTCTCTCTCTTACTCTCTTTCTCTCTTTTTAATATGGTGCATGACCGTCTCCATATTTTACGTTTTACACTTATTTTAAAAGCTAATCATGACATTACTCGCTGAGTTTCATACGCATTCTTTTACTATATTGGTACATTAAGCGTTATACTTAAGTCTTACTTTCTTTCATAAATCGAAATTCATTAACGAACCCAAGTAAAATATGTTCTACCGTTTATATCACATAGCGCCACAATCAAGGTCATAGTCAATGAACCTAATTGAATAGTCATGCCACAATTATACTTATAACATCACCAACACGATATCACTAGTAATATCAAATCAGTTCAAAAAACACTAAGCTTAGAATCATATAACCACCTTCAATATGATATTTTTCACACCAAGCCCAACAGTCTAGATGTGTTTAAGCTATTATTATCTTACACTTATACTTCTCATTCTTTTCCTCTCCAAATCAAATTCATAATATGGAGTTGTATCCACAACTTCGAATATTGAATAAGTCTCTCTCAGGCAAAAGTCGAATCCTTAGAACACTTTGTATGGGTCAAAATCTAACCAGACAAGAATCGGCATGGGAAGGGACGAAGGAAAGTTACTTGGAACTATCGTGTCCATACCATGTTGTAACGACACGCACCTCGGCCACGGCCGAGGCCGTGTATTTGGGATATTTGAGGGGCAAATTGGATATCACGTCATTTCAAAGGGTTAACTCGTAATATAGTCAAATGACTTAAATGCAATGGTCAATGACTGTTGGGTAAGAGAGAAGATCTAGTATATAAACTAAGTGAGAAGAAGAAAAAAAGTAAGGGGTGGAACAAATAAAAATACAGACACATTCTCTAAAGAAGGGAGGAATGATCATCTTTCTCTCTCATAAAGGAGAAAGAAGCAAAGAAGCTCAGATCTCCAACATAGTTCATTAGTCTCATCACACCCAATGTATGAGATTCTACATTATTAAAGATCGGTGACATTTCCATCCGTGTATTCCTTATTGATTTTTAAACATTATAGAAATCGTCATCTTCTTCCCATATAGTGTGATTTAATAAATATTACAGTTAAATCTTATATGTGCTATGCTTGCTCACTCCCATCTTCTATTGTAGATCCGGAATAAATTATTGTTGGCTAAGATTTATCTAAAGTCTTCTTATTTAATTAGTTTAGCAAAAAGCTCAATACTTTTTGGTCAAACAATTTGACGCGGTTTGTGGGGATTTCTTAGCCAAAATTTTAGTTTCCTTTAGATCTAAAACGAGCCAAAGTATCACTTCGTGGCTGTCATATCACCATCTCAGTATAAACACCAACTCGAAAAAATGATAGATAATCTTTTGAGATAACTAAACCAATCTGGGTCAGATCTCTACATGAAATCAAAATTCAGTCCAATGTCTAAGCAAAACCCATACCTCGCCTGTAGTGATGGATTCGACACATTGTGTGCGTACTCAAAGCAGGATTACGACCACTACGCACTTAGCATACCCGCAATCCTACTTTCGTATTAACGTTATATGCCGATTTATACTTCCACCTCTTAGGAAGGGACGATAGCCTACTATATGATTCTTTGAAATAACCGTCTTATCCTGCTTTATTTTTGTACCCGTGTGCACCATTGTGATTTATGTACAGGGTATATCACGTTTCCCTTATTATATGCGCACATCAGACGGGGTTGAACCGGGACTCGAGCCCGAGACCCCAAGATCAAGGTAAGTTCATCCCATAAGAAGCCTAGGCGTGATTAACGGCGAAGCCAAACATGGGGCTGCCAAATCCGAAATCGTCATTCGAGTACGGGATGGAACGGGTCGCCTTACAGTGCATCTCCCCCCTCGCTGACTTACCAGGTCAAGGTAACAAGCAATTTTGTTTGGATCCAACATTTATCATTTTTCTTTTTTTGGTCAAACACAAGGAATTCGAGCATTCTCACAGGTACACAAACAAGGAACAAACTCCACCAAACACACCAAGCAAAACTCTCTACACCATACCGTACTGCAAATAATAGACAAACGACTCAAGACAAGCTGGTATTACTAAGAAAATCGCCATGAGCTGGGACTAAACGGTGAGCCCGTGGAATGTACAATCCCTCCGACACAAGCAGAACTTGAACTCGAAAAGCTTGCATGTGTATTCGCCATGACAATCTTACGCCAATTCAGCCGACTAAATATTGCGAATCACGTCTGAACTTTGTTTAGTCCCAGGGAACCCAGAAGTCCAAGCAATAAGTTTGTCGCCCGTCCCAATCACGGCCTTTCCAAGTCGAGAAAAGAAAAGACTAGGTAAACTGGGACTCCAGTGACATGTACATACTACAATGATGCATAGCGTTCTCTAGTGAAAACAAAATTAAACAAACCGGGACTCATCCCGGTGCACATTACTCTTCAACGAAAACAAAACTAAACAAACCGAGACTCACCCCAACGCACACATAAACAATGAAGCAATGAGTGATGTTCTCCAATAAAAGAAATGCAACAGGAAAACCCGCTCCATCGCCAAGTAAAAGGGAAATTTGACTTCGCTCGAACTCACAATGGGTTACAATTCGACCTCGCTCAAATTAACATCCCTACGGCTATCGGGCATCGCCAAATGGGTTACAATTCGTCTCGCTCGAATTAACAACCTTACGGACATCGAACATCGCCAAACAGGTTGCAATTCGATCTCGCTCAAATTAACGTCCTTACATACATCGGCCATCGCCAAACGGGTTACAATTCGATCTCGTTCAAATTAACGCCCTTACGAACATTGGTTATCGCCAAACGGGTTACAATTCAACCTTGCTCGAGTTAACACCCTTATGGCCATCTGCCATCGCCAAATGAAAGGAAAGTTCGACCTCATCGAACTCACAATGGATTATATTTCGACCTTGCTCGAATTCACACCCTTACGGCTGTCGGCCATCGCCGAGTGGAAGGAAAATTTTGCTCACCCGAATCAACAAATCAAAGTTTGACCTAGCTCGAATATATAAGTTAAAATTGACTTCGCCCAAGTTGGCAACTTTGAGTTCGACCTCACTCAAATATATAAGTCAAAATTGACTTCACCCAAGTTGGCAACTCTGAGTTCGATCTCGCTCGAATATATTAGTCAAAATTGACTTCGCCCAAGTTGGCATCTCTCAGTTCGACCTCACTCAATATATAAGTCAAAAAGGACTTCACCCAAGCTGGCCACTCTGAGTTCGACCTCGCTCGAATGCACAAGTCAAAACTGATTTCGCCCAAGTCGGCGAATTAAATTCGACCTAGCTTGAATATACAAGCAAAACTGATTTCGCCCAAATGGGCAATCAGAAGTCGACCTCGCTCGAATTTGCAAATCAAAGGTGACTTCTTTCGGACTCACGAAACGAGATCCGATCCCGCTCGGATCAAGCAAACTAAACTCGACCTCGTTCGAATTCCCAATTAAAAATCAGGGACTCATTACCGGGAAATCTGAAGGTCTTTGTGAGAAAAGAGAAAGGAGAGAGAAAGTCAACAGATACATAAACAAAGGCAAAGTAACTATTTTATTCAAATGTACGTGCACCACAACCGCTCCTTACAAAAGGCCAACAATGGTCCCTCGAGAGAAGAAAATAAACAACAAAAGAACAAAAAAACTAATTACAAAGGCTGCAACAAAGTTTCACTCGGCATCATCTCCACTGCCGTTCTCCCCAGCATCATCATCATCAGAAGGAAGTCCATATTCATTCTCAACACCCTCACTGACTGCCGGTGTCGTAGGGTTGTAATCGCAGGCAATACGAGCCTTGTGTGCCTTCGCCCGAGCATCTTCAAAAGCGGCCTCAAGAACACTCCCCGCCTCCCACAAACCCTTGTATATATCTTATTGGCCTCAGCATGGACCCATAGCTCATACAAATGGCGGGGGGCAACAACAGGGGAAGATTCTTGAGGGATAGCCTGAGCTAACAGTTGCACCTTCTCGGCCTCAAGAGTCGCGACCTGGTCTCCCAGGCTCGAAGCTTCCCGATCAATTTCACCAAAACTCTCCTCGAGCTGCGCCTCCCTCAGTATGGGCATCACCCTCTAAGATTCCTGCTCAGACCTAAGGAAGCGAATAGTGTCTTCTAGCGTCGTTGTTCTTGCTAAAGCTGATACTCGAGCCCCCTCGGCTCTCTCCAACTCGGTCACCTTCTTTTCTAGCTCGGCCACCTTCTCTGTCCATTATGCACATAAATCGGGGACCCTGATGGTGTTTTGTTCAAGCTCGGCCCGCAAAGGCTGCACCTTCACCTGAAGGTCTTAACACTTTGCTGCAACCCCTTTGCCCACTTCGAGCTCCTCGTCCTTAGCATGGAGTAACTCCCCGAGCTCGCTGCACCTGCGGATAGACCGCATCAGTTCCTCATCCTTTTTCTCCAACTCTTCCCTAACAGACTGAGTATTGCTACCCACCCTAAGTTGCGCGTGAATCTCGCGGCACTTGTCACGGTACCGACGATACTTTGCGGCCATTTTCAAAAAGACTTTAGCCTTAGTCTCAGCCCTACGAGCAATCTCAATCTCCAGCATATAAGTCTAAAAAAGAGTGGGAAGAAAAAGAGGGGAGAAATTAGCGAAGACAAAATAGCGTGAAATAAAGAAAATGGCAAAAAGAAACTCACCCTCAAGGCCATCCCAACCATGCCTCGTGACAAAGTGGAATCGTTGATCTCCCGAAGAGACTCGCTCTCGGCGGCAAAACATAGAAGGTCGAATCGGGGCACAAACTCCACTGTGTCTTCCAAAAGATTGAAATCCGATGGAATCTCGAGTAAACGTGAAGGACCTTCCGCCCTTACATAAACCATGGTAAAGCCCTTCTCTAACATCTTCATATCCTCAGGGTCGATGTCGGAATCCGATTCATAATCATCCACAACCACACCTTTCCCCTCTCATTGGCCGAAGAGGGGGCGCGGTTCTGCCGAGATGACGAGGGACCGCTCAAAACAACCATGACAACCCCCGAACTCTGTTTCCCTTCCACGGTGGTCTCTTCAACAAATGGAATAGGCGTTACCTCTGCACCTCGATCGGTGTCATCGCCAGATTCAGATACCTCTAAAGTAGGGCCGCCCCTCGAGGACATCTCAACTAAAGAATCTCCCTCTGACAACCTCCGCCTCTTTGACAGCGCCTCTTCGCTATTTTTGCGAGAAGGCTCGCCCATTGAATGGACGGCGAGAACTAGAGTATCTGACCAGGGAGCAACCTCCAAACGAATAGGCCCGATCACTGACGTGTTCTGCCATGAAACCACACCTTGGGTGCTCTCACCCGTAGGTGCCCTTTGAACAGGTCGGGCAGAGGAAGCCGGCTGGCGAAAAGCGAGCGCAGGAGCCCTCGTCCTTCTCACTCCTCTCCGACCTACCAATAAGAAGAGATTTAATCAAGCAAGAGTAAGGTAAAAGAAAATACGGAGCGAAGAACTAACGAGCCAACTTACCAACAAGAGGCTTGAGCCCAAACTTCTCATGGAAAGGTGCCCATTCTCGAATCCCCACCGTATGGAGAAGAATCGCGCTCACCCACTAGCGAATATCAGCAACTGGCGGAGGAGGTACTCTGTCGGCTACAAGAGCATAAATAAACCATCAACGAGGTCATTAAAGGGAGACGACCGACGACCATCTCAAGAGAAAATGCATAAAGTAAAAAGAAAAGAAGACCTACGGGCAAAATTCCACGTCTTAGGAAATTCTGCCGGGTTCGACACGATGTGCTCTGTTCGGATGTAGAAGAAGCTCTCCCAAAAACGGCAATTTTCCTTGTCTTCCATTTTTACCACCAAACTCTTGGTTCCTCGGTGACGCATGTGATCATCGTACCTCGAAGAAAATGGGGGGCGAAGAGGTGTAGCATGTATCCTAGAGAAATTTCTTGACCGGCCAGCTCCGCATACTTGATGAGCATAAGGAAAATATTGTATGCATACAGAGAAAGTTGAGCCGGACACACCTCGTAGAAGTGGCAGAAATCCACCACCAAGGAAGGAAAGGTAAGCGTGTACCTGATGACAAAGGGATACATATAAAACGTGCAGTAGCCCGGGCGGTGTAAATGCACTATGTCCTGATCCACCAACATCATTTCAATGTGATCAGGGATCCCCCATTTGGATTTAAGCGCCGCAATATCCATCGTGGAAGGAACGGGCTCCGGCTCGTCTCCAGCATGGATATTAAAGCCAGTCCTCGCCTTCCCTGGGCGGGGGACCACCTCATCTATCGTCGGAAAACCCACATCCTCCACCCCCTCTTTGATTAGGGGTGCATTATTTTCCGGCACCGGAGCACCAGCAGCTCTATCAGAGTTGGAAGAAGCACTAGTCATTTTTCAGTTGATTAAAAGAAACGAGAGTGACGAGGGAAAAAAGGTGGTAGTCACAGCAAATTCCCATAGAAGCAGAAATATGAGAAACTAAAGAAGAAGAAGAAGAAGATAGAAGAAGAAGAAGGGTTGTAAGAGTCTCTTGAGTGATTGAGAAGCATAACATTCAAATGGAAGATTCTCCCCTATTTATAGGAATATGAATGCCCTGAGCGGGAAACCAAAATGCCGCTATTTAAAAATGGAAAAGGCATGGGAAATGACGCAATGCATAGAAAACGTGTGCCGTGATAATGCATGAGAAGTATTTATGACATCCTGAACTGACGTGGTGGTCTAATCCTGAACTGGCGTGTGTTTAAGCTATTATTATCTTACACTTATACTTCTACATTCTTTTTCTCTCCAAATCAAATTCATAATATGGAGTTGTATCCACAACTTGGAATATTGAATAAGTCGCTCTCAGGCAAAAGTGGAATCCTTAGACCACTTTGTATGGGTCAAAAATCTGACCAGACAAGAATCGGCATGGGAAGGAATGAAGAAAAGTTACTTGGAACTGTCGTGTCCATACCATGCGGTAATGACACGCACCTAGGCCACGGTCGAGTTCGTGTATTTGGGATATTTGAGGGTCGAATTGGATATCACGACATTTCAAGGGGTCAAGTCGTAATATAGTCAAATGACTCAAATACAATGGTCAATGACCGTTGAGTAAGAGAGAAGATCTAGTATATAAACTAAGTGAGAAGAAGAAGAAAAGGAAGGGGGCGGAACAAATAAAAACACAGACACATTCTCTAAAGAAGGGAGGAATGATCATCTTTCTCTCTCATGAAGGAGAAAGAAGCAAAGAAGCTCAGATCTCCAACATAGTTCGTTAGTCTCATCACACCCAATGTATGGGGTTCTACCCTATTAAAGATTAGTGACATTTCTATCCGTGTATTCCTTATTGATTGTTAAACATTATGGAAATCATCATCTTCTTCCCAAATAGTGCGTTTTAATCAATATTACAGTTACATCTTATATGTTCTATGCTTTCTCACTCCCATTTCTATTATAGATCTGGAATAAATTATCGTTGGCTAAGATTTACCTAAAGTCTTCTTATTTATAGTTTAGCAAAAAGCTCAATACCTTTTGGTCAAACACACTTTACAATTCATAAATTTTCAACATTCACAAACTTGACTAACTCTCTTTTTTTAAAAAAAAAAAATTGGCACGGGTTCTTTTGGAATATAAAATCATTCCAAAATTTAAAACAAGTAAAATCTCAACTATCACCAATGTGCATAATATTTCATATACTCAACGTCACTCTTAATTGCCAATATATTGTTAGGAACTTCCAAATCAATTATGTCGTC
The DNA here is from genome assembly GCF_000393655.2 of Nicotiana sylvestris. NCBI lineage: Eukaryota > Viridiplantae > Streptophyta > Magnoliopsida > Solanales > Solanaceae > Nicotiana > Nicotiana sylvestris. The sequence continues at coordinate 160,200,238 of NC_091060.1, read as the reverse complement.
CAATAGAGGAAGATACATACGACCTAGCTATTTGCGAAAGGGACATCCTAAAAATAAACTCGATTAAGCTTAACACACGAATGAGGAATAAAAGAAGGAAAAACATCCTAAATGCTTAGTAGCCTCAAGATTATAAGTATGGCCATCTACATACCCATGAACATGACTCTACTAAACACTGCTTCATGATCTGGGACTTAAAGCCTATGCTCTAATACCAACTTTTTCACGTCCTAAACTACCTCCTAGACGTAATTGGCACCCAACTAGACCACCAGCCAGGCGAACCATAATTTCATACCTTAGCCGTTAATTTACAATATTTGATTAATTAAATGAGTATCCAAATAATCTGATAATTAATTATGAACAATTAATATCTTAAAGTATTAAATTGAAACTCTAGCCCAAATCCCACATTACCATGGAGCATCTAAGAGAATTATAAAAGACATCATATAAATAAATAATAAAGACTCTTTTGGCAGCCTCCACGAACAATGCGACGGATAACCTCAATAATTGAATCAACTCTAACAAACATGCCAGCTACTAGTTCCGTCTTCATAATAGTATCTTCATAGACATGCAAGTAAGGAGTGAGTTATATGTAAATATAACCCAGTAAAATCCTCGACCCGCCCCTCTGAATACCTCTAGAACAAGTGTTAGAAAATACAAACACACAACGAGCACAGAAATAATATGCACAGAAATTCCTTCACCATATAATTACTTTACAAGTTCCACACAATTATTCAACAACAAATACTATATATCTCAACACAATCTACACTAAGGACTTGTCATAAACGGTAGTGAAGGAAATTAACCAACTACCCCAACGAGTCCATGACAGCATACACAACGCCCCAAATCTACTACGGCGGCATACAAAATGCCCCAAATCTACTACGACAACATACACAATGCCCTAAATATATTACAGCAGCGAAGAAAAAATTTCTAACGCCCAACACCATAGCACGAGGCTATGCCACATCACACTACACCATAAATCACTTATTAAATAATGTTAGCTTTATTATAAAATAATATATATTTGCGGCTAGTCAAAGACCATTGATTCTGCCAAGCACATGCTCATCCCAACACATGGACCAGACAAACAAAACATATTTTCAAAACGAATTTTGGAAAAGCAAGTATCAAAGCTTTAAGTCTCATTTACCTCGAATTCACAATCCAAGCACTCTTTCCAATAACTCAAAACTATACTCTCAATTCTCTGAATCATCTCAAACTACACAAAAATAAGTTTAGAATGATCAAAACCCTTAGGTGAACACCCCTTTAATTTTTAGAGCAAGTCCAACTTGTGGTCAAAGGTTGATCCAAAAAGTCAACTATGGTTAACGAATTAGAGTTCACGTACCATGACCACCAATACATTCTCTTCGATGAGAGAATTCCAGAACACTAATCAAAATCAAATTTTGATAGTGTTTGCCCTTTCAAATTGATTAATTAGGTTGAAAAACTCTATGGCTAGACTTTCATAATTTCTGAAAATTTCTCCATATTTCTACCATAAAAATCTTCTCATAATCAAGTAATAGAAAGTTAAGGATCATTACCTTGATGATTTGGGTGAAAAATACCTTTTTTCTCTTTTCTTTTCCTCTCCTTTAATCACTTCCTTTTCTTTTCTCCTTCTGCGTTTTCTTTTTTTGTTACTTTGGCATTCTGCTTCCGTTTCTCTTTCCTTTGTATACGCCTGTTTCTTTCTTCCTTTTTCTAATAGTATTCCTCTATCTATTTTTTTTTAATATCTTCCTTTTTTTATTATTATCTTGTTGTAAAATTATAAATTAACCCCTAATTAAATTAGAGTTATTACAGTCTTGAACTCTAAAACTGAAGAGTTTGCTGCTGCCGAGGTGAAGTATGCCTAATTGGAGGTGAAGTATAAGAAGACAATTGAGCATCATAGACTTTTCAGCTCTACAGTACGTGATCTCGATGTCAGCCTCCGATCCGTTAGATCCACGCGAGAAAATCTTTCTGCCGAGGTTGACCAACTTAAAGAAAAACTCAAGCACCGAGCAACTTTCCTCGTTGTTGAAAAATATATCTTATGTAAAACATGAGGAGAAAATTGAAAGAGGCTAAAACGGTGTCATTGATTTTGATGCAGAAATCGCTAAAGCCCTTGAGCTGGAGTTAGCTGCAAAAAGAGGTCTATCGGCCCAGCCCACTGCTACCGGTTCTTCTAGTTCTGATTTTGAGTTCTCGGGAACTGAAGAAGAAATGGAAGGTGATCATGCCGAAGGCCAAAATTATGATCCGGCGGCGGAACCATCCATTTCTCCTAGGGGCGCAAATGCTTCTCTTCCTCCGGGTCCCGGAGATGCAATAGCTTAGTTTTTTGTTTTCTTTTCTTTTTCATACATTTGTATCTGTACTGCTTTTGCTACGAATAGAAGCACTTTTTTTTGCGTAAGTATTGCATGAGTTTTCCTTTCTGTGCGCTTTCATTTAAACAATTATGCAAGTTTAATCTTTGCATCCTTTTTTATTTAAGTATTTGCGCAAGTTTGCTTTTTGCGTCTTTTTTTTTTGTTTAAGTATTTGCGCAAATTTGCTTTTTGCATCTTTTTCTGCAAGGCTTCGGGTGTATTTTTCCCCAAAAGTATTTGGAATCTGGATATAAATTCTTCCGAAATCAGCCCTTTAACGTGAGGGTTTTCATAAGAGAGGGTCCTCTTATGTTTACGATTCTCTTGAAGAAGACGTCTCAAGTTTATTACAGCACTATCATTCGAAGTACTTGTTTAATTTTTAAATAATAAAATCAATTCATTGTTCAGATAAGAAACAAGATAGGAATAAAAGGACTTTACTTTATTCCTTTCAATTGCCATTTCTTGTAGCTAACTTGTACAACTTGTTTCTACGGGGCTGACTGCACAGTCCCCAGTCCCGATTATACATCTATATTTTTAGGTTTCATATTCCGGTCGAAGCGACAGTCGTTGTTGCCATATCGTTTTATCATTCCCCCCCCCCCCCCCGTGTTCGAATGCGAAGAATGTGTGTTCGAACGGTGGAAGTTTTATACCTTCGAGGATCCTACTAATGAATTGTTAGATAATCTCCAGTTCAGTAACAAACTTTACTTCCCCTTAGGAATTTATGCTATCGAGGAATGAGTATCTAACAATCCCCTAGTGGCTTGCACTTGTGAACGGTCGGGTAATCTTTGTTCGATGGCAAACTTAACTTCCCAGTAGGAACTTTTCTACCAAGCAAAAGATTATCTAACCTCCAAGTGGTTCTCCACTTGTGTGCCTTATCATTAAAAGGTCTTATTGTTGTTGTTGAAACTTCCTTCATAGTATGTTTTCCGTTGCTACCTCATTAAAAATCTTGCTAGAAAAATCCAATTAAGACAAAAACCGGATGAAGGGAAAAAGAGTGCAGCACATACTTTCAGTACAAGTGATGTTCATCAGTAATAGTATCTCTTGAGGTGTGCCACATTCCAGTTGCTTGAAAACTTTTCTCCATCTTGATTCTCCAACTCGTACGATCCTTTCTTGGTGACAGCTGAATTCCGGTAGGGGCCTTCCCATGTTGGACCTAGCTTCCCTGCATTGAGTTCCCCGTTGTTTTGAGTTACTTTCCTTAAAACTAAGTCTCCTGCTTTGAAATAATGGAGGTTGGATCTTCAATTGTAATATCTTTCTATTCTCTGATTTTGAGTTGTCATCCTTATATACGCCAAGTCCCTGCATTTATCGAGCAACTCCAAATTTATCCAACATTGTTTCATTGTTTGCTTCTTCATTTGCCTGGAAGTATCTCAAGGTAGGCTCCCCTACTTCCATATAGATCAGGGTTTCTGCTCCGTACACAAGGGAGAAATAGGTCTCCTCTGTGCTCAATTTAGCCGTTGTTCGGTATGCCCATAGTACTCCAGGCAGTTCCTCATGCCATTTTCCTTTAGCTGCCTCCAATCTCTTTTTGAGATTTTATATAATCACTTTGTTTGTTGATTTTGCTTGACCGTTTGATCTCGGATGATAGGACGAAGATGTGATCATTTTGATTTTCAAGTTTTCAAGGAACTTCGTGACCTTTACACCTATAAATTGTGGCCTGTTGTTGTAGGCTATCTCTTTCGGTATTTCAAATCTAAAAATTATGTTCTCCCACAAGAAATCCACCACTTCACGTTCACCGATCTTCCAATAAGCACCTGCTTCGATCCATTTAGAAAAATAGTCAGTTAAAATCAAAAGAAACCTTACCTTACTAGGGGCCGACAACAGTGGCTCGACAATATCCATTCCATATTTCATGTACAACCATGGAGACAAAACTAAGTGCAACGGTTCTGCTAGTTGATGTACCAACGGTGCATAGCGTTGAAACTTATCACATTTTTGAACAAAGGCTTTGGCGTCTTGTTCCATTCGGGGCCAATATTATCTTGTCCTTACCATTTTTAGCACTAAGGAATATGCGCCCAAAATGATTTCCACAAATCCTTTTGTGGACTTGTCGCATAACATAATTAGCTTCGGAGGCTCCCAAACATCGGGCAGCGGGCCTTGGAAAGATTTCTTATACAATTGACCTCTTTTGAAAACATATCTCGCTGCCTTAACGCATCGCGCTTGGGATGTCTTGGGATCTTCAGGAAACTTTCTGTGCTCGAGGTAATAAATGATCTCATTCCTCCAGTCCTAGACCAAATTAGTCATGTTTACCTCGTAGTATCTGTCTGCGTCCAGAATCGGGTGCATAAGTTGTACGACCATACCGGAGTCTGATCCCTTCATTTATGTTGACGAGCCAAGGTTAGCTAATTCGTCCACTTCTGCATTTTCTTCCCTCGGGATATGCGTGATTGACCACTCCTGAAACGAGCAAGTAGAGCCTGAACCTTCACTACATATTGCTACATGCATTCCTCTTTGGCTTTGAATATCCCGTATACCTGATTTACCACCAGTTGGGAGTCGTATTTGATTTCTATGACCCGGAATCTAGTCCCCAGGCCAATTCGAGTGCTACAATCAAAGCTTCATATTTTTCTTCATTGTTAGTCAGAGGAACCGTTCTTATAGCCTGCCTTAGGGTTTTACCCGAAGGTGTGGTTAACACTATGCCTAGCCCGAACCCTTTTACGTTGGAAGCTCCGTCCGTAAATAGGGTCCAAACTCCTGATACCGATTCTGACACCATGTTTGCTTCTTTGGTCGCCAAAGTAACAATCCAGCACTGAAATCGGACACACAGTCGGCCAAAACCTATGACTTAATCGCAGTCCTAGGTTTATATTATATGTTAAATTCACTCATTTCGATGGCCCATTTGGGCAGCCTACCCGAAAGTTTGGGTTTATGAAGGATATTTCACAGAGGAAAGGTGGTCACCATAGCTATCGGGTGACATTGGATATAAGGCCTTAGATTCCGAGCAGCAACTACGAGGGCTAAGGCCAACTTTTTCAACTGTGGGTAGCGAGTTTCTGCTCCCGTTAAAATTCTACTAATGTAATAAGTGGGAGATTATGTACCTTCATCCTCACGGACTAATACGGCGCTTACTGCTACCTCCGAGAATGCTAGGCAGATTAGCAGTTTTCGCCTTCCTCCAGCTTCGATAATAACGGAGGACTTGACAAGTATCCTTTCAAATCCCTCAAAGCCCGCTGACATTTCGGTTCACTCAAAGTTCTTCTTCTTTTTGAGTAGCGAGAAGAAATGATGGAATTTCTCTGAAGACCAGGAAATGAACCTGCTCAAAGCGTCCATTCTCCCTGTGAGCCTTTGAACCTCTTTTATGCTTGATAGCTGGTCCGGGATGTCTTCGATGGCTTTGATTTTATCAGGGTTAACTTTAATCCCCCTCTGTGACACCATGAATCCCAGGAACTTGCCAGAGCTGACCCCAAATGCATACTTCTCCGGGTTAATCTTCGTGTTATACTTGCCTAGGATGTTAAAAGGTTCTTGCAAGCATTTAAGATGATCACCTACGTTTAAACTTAACAAGAATATCTATATAAACTTCTATGGTTTTCCCTATTTGTTTTTCAAAGATTTTGTTTATGAGCCGCTGATAAGTGGCTCCGGCGTTTTTTAGCCTAAAGGGCATCACATTATAGCAATACGTGCCGAAATTCGTTATGAATGAAGTTTTTTCCTGATCCTCTGAGTTCATCTTAATTTGGTTGTACCCATAATAAGCATCGAGGAAACTCATTAACTCATGATTGGCTATTGCATCAATCATTTGATCAATGTTTGGCAGTGGGAAAGAGTAATTTGGGCACGCCTTATTCAAGTTCTTATAGTCTACGCACATGCAAAATTTATTATTCTTCTTTGGAACTACTAATACGTTAGCCAGCCAGTCTAGATACTTTACCTCTTGGATTGAACCGATATTAAGTAGGCGAGTTACCTCTTCTTTAACGAATTTGTTTCTGGCCTCGGCAATAGGACGTTTTTTCTGTCTTACCGGAGGAATGCTGAGATCCAAGCTTAACTTGTGTATTGTCACTTTCGACGGGATATCTGCATGCGTCCATGCAAAACAATCGACATTAAATTTAAGGAATTCAATAAAACCAGACCTTAGTTCAGGGTGCAGTCCTGTCCCCAAATGGAATTTCCTCTTCGGGAACTTCTTGAATAATGCGACTTGCTCGAGATCTTCTGTTGTGGATTTTTTTGTGTTTGTCTCTTCTGGTATCTGGAAATACCTTAGCACTTGAAAAGATTCTGGCGCCTCTTCCCTCTAGCTGACCTCGTTTGGCTCGGGAGCAGGCACCGGTACCGGTAATTGCTATGCCACATGATCCTTTCCTTTACTACTGGAGATCGAAAGTATTTTCTCCTTTGCCACCAGTTGTTCACCTCTTATTTGTTTAATTCCCTCGGGAGTTGGGAATTTCAGCAGCTGGTGATATGTCGATGGCAGAATCTTCATCTTTTACAACCATGGTTTTTCCAGAATAATATTGTAACCCATATCGCCACCCACCACCTCGAAAAGAGTCATCTTCATCACCCCTTCGGCATTCGTGGGCAGTAGGATCTCTCCTCAGGTTGTCACGCTTGCTAGGTTAAACCCGATGAGGAGTTTTGTGGCCAGAATGATGCTCTCAGTAAGCTTGGCTTGCTCCAATACCCTCCATTGTATAATATTGGTCGAGCTCCCTGGATCCACCAGAACACGTTTCACTTTAAAATATAATACATTTCAAATAATTACCAATGCATCGTTGTGCGGTAGCAACAATTCATCTCTATTATCTTCCGTGAAAGTTATGTTGTCTTCAGCGACTTCCTGGAGTCTCTTGTTGTGGGTTACTGATACCTTCGTCTTTTTTGCCACTGAGAAGGTAACCTTGTTAATCTCGTTCTCCCCCGAAAATAATGTTGATCATCAGGCGCGGGGGATCTTCTCCTGCTTTTGAGGGCTCCGTGTTGTCACGATTGACCGTAATTATTTTTAGCCTGGTCATCTAAGAATTCCCTGAGATAGCCATTTTTCAGTAGCATCGCAACCTTTTTACACTGATGCCGGCAGTCCCTAGTCCAATGATCATTCGTCCCATGTTGGGATCAGATATTATCGACTTTGGAAACCGAGTTTCTTTAATGTTCCTCATAGATGACACCAATTCTACTATACTGACGTTGAAGTTATATTATGAAAGTTTAGTGTAGGAAGAATCCTGAGAACCTGTTGTTTCCTTGTGCTATAACGACTTGTTGTTCCGGTCGTGATCAGTGATGAACCTGTTCGCCAATCGAAAACCTCTGCCACGTCCTTCGGCCCGTTCATAGGGCAAAATTGGCTCCTTGAAGACTGTCGATCTGTGTCAAAATCGTCTTTCGACTTCTCTTTAATTTTTCTCCTGGCCCCGACCCTTAACTGACGCCGGAAAACCGAGTTGATCATCCTCAATCCTTATCTTTGATTCGTACTAATTGTGAATATCCGCACAGGTTGTCACTTGGAACTCGAGCAAGCTTTCTTTCAACTTCCGGGAAGCAACAGAACTTCTCGGATTCAAACCCTTGGTGAATGCTTCAACCGCCCATTCATCTGGAATAGCCGGGAGCAACATCCTTTCCTTCTGGAATCAGGTTACAAATTCCCGCAACAACTCGAACTCTCCTTGTGCAATCCTGAATATATTGGTTTTTCGGGCATCTACCTTCCTGGCCCGGCATGGTCCTTAATGAAAGAATCCGCGAGCATTTCGAAGGAATATATGGAATGCTCAGGCAAAAGTGAATACCACATCAAGGCTCCCTTCGTGAGATTCTCTCTGAATTTCTTCAACAAACCTGACTCGATCTCGTGGGGAGCTAAATCGTTGCCCTTCACCGTCGTTGTATAGGTTGTGATATGCTCATGAGGATTTGAATTCACATCATATTTCGGCATGTCGGGCATTTTAAACGGCTTCGGGATCAACTCTGGTGCCGCGCTTGATTTGTACGGCAGTTGAGTGTACTTCTTTGAGTCTAGCCCTTTCAACACTGGTGGTGTGTCCGAAATTTGGTCCATGAGGGCGTTTACTTCCTTCATAAACCGTATGAGTTTGTTTTTGAAGGGATCATTCTCATTGTTGAGACCAGATTCGCTCCCCCCAGTCCTATCGAAGCTGACATCTCCCCTCAATGTATTATTGTCGACCCTTTGCACTGTTTGATTTGTGGGAGCTTCGGAAGGAACTGGACCTCGTCCATTCGCGTTATTGGAGGCACCCGACAACGCCTGTTTCAGCTCTGTCATAACCTTATCCTGCTACGTGAGACGGCCTAAAATGGCCTCATGTTGCTCCTGCAACACCCTTACCGCTTGGACGACATACTCTTCTTCAGCATCATCAGGAGTCACCTCTCGAACATGTCGTGGGTACCGCCTATTGCGGGTCGGTGTGTCCTCGTTCCCCTCACTGCGAGTATCGCTGATTGAATCCTCATGTTGAGGCTGATGTTCTTGAGCCTCAAGGTTGCGTGCGTTGTTTACACCATTATCTGCCATTTTTCTATAATCTCTTACTAAGAACAAATAATCAAACACGTTAATAAAAGAGGCAAGAACCAATCTTAATTACACAGCTATCTATGCCCTACGGTGAGCGCCAAACTGTTTGCCCGTAAAACGGTACAGTTGAATTTGTACGGGGTTTATAGACAAGTAAATTAATTTGATCCTAAAGTAATAGATGAATTAACTAAAAATATGATACTTAGCCTTGATATGGAGATAAAATAGCAGAAACAATAATTCCGAGAGCAGGGCTTCCGTGCACAATAGTAACGATATCAGTCAATAAAAAGTTAAATTTATATTAAGCTTTGAATAGAGTATAGCGTATGTTTGCCAGAAAATTCGTCTCCTTTACAATGATAATAGAGCTCACTATTTATAGTTGCACCTAGGGAACAAGGTCCTAGGATCAAGCCCCTCTTTACTGTCAATTATGAGGGCCATTGTAGAATGTGTAACGATAGACAATGAATGTCATATTACTTGTAACAGGCCGTGTACTTAATGCTATAGAATATTCCTCATTAAATGCTAACAGGTGGCAGACATTTATTTCATTTTTGTGACTATAATTTTTTCTGATAACAGACAGGATTGTTGCCTTTGGATTCAACTATCTTCCGTCTTCAGTTACACGTGTTACTTATTCATGCGATCATTTAATATAAATATATTTTACCTTATACAAGTTTTAACTTTATCTGTCTATCACATAAAATACTCTCGTAATAAATGTGTCAGAATAGTATTTATAATCATTTTAATTAGGATGGGACTATTGAAATGTTATAAGGAAGATTACTAAACTTAGTGAAGTAAGACTAATTCCTATTGAATGACCGCTTTAAACAAATTGTTTACACTTCTCAGTTGGACTCAAGTGTCAAAATGGTATCATCGAACTTGTTTAATCTTTAAACAAATTATGCGACACATGACTTATCATTGACAAATGATTACGTACATGCCTAGTGTAGCCTCCAACTAGTGCATTTTCTTGTTCCCAGCTACAACAATTCAAACTATAAACAAATCAAATATTTTAAATTAAATTACGTATGACACATAAATACCTAAAAAAGGCATGAACTTTCTATGGATGGGTTGATATATTTAATGATTACTAGCATAAGCAACGTAGATTGCTCTTGATAATAAAAACTTTATATTTATCCAAAAAAGCCTCTTTTTTTTTTGTTCGGGAAGAAATTCATTTATTTACTAGGTCGCTTTGATTCCTCTCCCCCCCCCCTAATAGTGAATTTTGCCTTAGCTAAAAGATTTAGTTGTTTGATATATTAGTTTCAATGTTAGAAGAAAAGCAAAGACGATGCAGATCTTTGTTGTTGGATACATACAGAGGCGGATCTAGAATTTTAATAATATGGGCGCACCGCTTAAAAAGGAGGAAAAAAAGGTATTAAGTGAAATTTGATCCCTAATCCTCTAAGTAAATAACTTAACATTCAACCAAGTGCACCATTTAGCCTCTTTGGAGCATGAGTGCCAGCAAATAATACTAGACTAATTCTAAAAAATATGTACATAAAATACTTAGTTTGACGGAAAAACCATGGATTCACATGCCCGTGTAAATACCTACAAATCCGCCTCTGGTTTGGTAGAAGAAAAGGTAAAAATAGCTAAATGATTGGGGTGAAGGCCAAGAATTGGCATGCGATAATGAAAGAGTTGAAAACAAAAAGAGTATTAGTTGAGCAAACTAATTTTTAGGTGCACCTAACTGGTGCAAACAAATGATTTAACACACATTACAATTTACAATTCAGGTAACAATTAATATATTCATTTTTTGTATGAGAAAATATTAACAGAAACTTTTGAAGAAGCTTCCAAGAGAGCAAATCTGAGATATTGTCGGCTATATATATATAATTTCTCAAAAAGAGAAACTTCTGCATGTTCAAATTTTTTATGTTGGATCCATAAATACTGTGTGTTCTCCTATATATAAAAATAATTGTGAGAATTTTAACTTTCACTACTTTTACCCACTCCTTCCTCGGTCAATTTTATCTTACCTATCACTAGGTGAACGGTGGTTTTTATGAAACATTAAAGCCCATGATATAAGTAAATCCAATTTTATTAACATGCTACATGCGCTACTATCTCGAATTTAACATGATATTATATTATTATCTTATCGATGGTTGTTATATTAACAATAGTCAGTAATTAGGCAGGGTAACCACCCACAACTAATGAACTAAAGTACAGTCTAATTTCTATTTCTTTTTACAGTTATAACAATTGTTAATATTATTGCATAATACAGGAGGGTTTGCATATACCTTTGTTGTCTAAAATCAGAACATCACAAGTGCAATGAGCATTTCGTTCCTTGATATTCTAAAGAACCGTGGGAAGTGCAGCTACTTTATTTTAACCCCGTTATTTAAAATCTATTCACAATTTATAATATATTTACATATTGTAAAAATTGCATGGGGCGCCCAATACCTATACCTATTTTTTTTTAAAGTTTTAATTTGTACCCACTTTTAAACAACTTCAGCCCCCTTTCTCCTCCTCTTTCGTTTTCTTCTTCTTTCTTCTGTTGTTGTTGGTGCTGCTATGAAACTTCAGTTCATGGGATGATTGCCATAATTATGTTTATCAGATTTATAAATAATTACGTAAGTTAGTAGACAATAATTTGTGAATATTTTCATGTACGTAAGTTAGTAGACAATGATAATTTTGTTCTTTTCACTTTTATAGTCTTCAAAATTTATGATTTAGATATTGTTGGCAATCTGATTATTTATCTATTATGTTAGAAAGCTTTTTCAAAAACAGCTTATATAGTGCTGAAGTTTTTACAAATTAACTAAATAACTTCAGGATCTTCTGCTGAAATTTTTGAAAAAGCTTATGCAGGACAAAAAAAACTTCAGTTTATTTAGTGCTGAAGTTTTTATAAATGAACTAAATAACTTCAGCATCTTCTGCTGAAGTTTTTGAAAAAGCTTAATGACAAAACTAATGAATCTAGGACAAAAAAACTTCAGCTTATTTAGTGCAATTACAAACAAAAACTTCAGCAAATAGAGAACAAAACTTCAACTGCTATGCTTAAGTTCAGCAATTACAAACAAAAATTTCAGCAAATAGAGAACAAAACTTCAGCTACAATGCTTAAGTTCAGCAATTACAAACAAAAACTTCAACACACTTGGCTCATCACACTTGCTACTTCAGGCCCGTCTACTAGAATGCTGAATTTGCGTGATTGCCTTTGCTACTTCAGCCCCGTATGCTGAAGTTACATGAAAAAGTGGGTACGCTTGCAATTTTTTTTGCAAAGCGGGCACAAGTTAAAACGTGACCCAAAAAGCGAGTATAAATGTAAATGCCCCTTAAAGATTAGTCAATTCACCTAAACTTTAAGATTAAGTACCATTCAGAACTTAGTCTCCTGCATTTTTTAGCTGCTAATTTGAAATTCAGGATATAAGATTTGAACTTCAGGACACAATTTTTGAACTTTAGGACTGGATGTCTTGAATTTTAAATTTTGAGGTTTAAACTCTAGGACGTTGTGTCCATGGGCAAAGCCACCTTGAGCAAAGGGTGGTCAACTGACCACCCTTCGCCGAAAAACTACGAAAAATTACACTGTGTATATAAGTAAAATATTGATTTTAGATATATAAAACCTATATTGAACATCCTTTGTCGGAATTTTTTTCTACTTCTTTCAAGTTTGAATACCCTTAGAAACGTTGTTGGCTTTGCCAGTGGTCGTGTCCTGAAATTTTAGCAAAACTTGCTAATCTTTAAATACATTGTAAACTGTGGATATATTTTAAGTAGCACAAGTGGCTACTAAAGAACCCGCCTGTACGTAGTATTGGGCTATGAGACTTTAATTGGGCCTTCAACATACTAATCAAATCCAAAAGATGATGCAGTTTGGGCTATCTACACTTCGACTGGGCTACTGTATAGGCTCATATATTGACAGTCGAACAAATTGATTACCTATATGCCATTGCGATTTTGGAAGACGTTTACACCTTAGTTAGCTTTTTTTTTTTCCCTCGATCCACCCTAGTTGGTTCATAGACTTATTTTTGGGGCATTTGCATCTATACCCGTTTTTTGTATTACGTTTTAACTTGTGCCCGTTTTGCAAAAAAATTGCAAGCGTACCCGCTTTTTCGCAAAACTTCAGCATACAGGGCTGAAGTAGCAAAGGCAATCACGCAAAACTTCAGCATTCTAGTAGCCGGGCCTGAAGTTCAACTCTAGAGCTGAAGTTTTTATTTTTGTAACTGACGAACTTCAGCTCTAGAGCTGAAGTTTTTGTTTTGTAACTGGCGAACTTCAGCTCTAGAACTGAAGTTTTTGTTGTTCAATTGAAAAACAAGAAGGGAAACTGGAAAGTCTCCCAAATATACTAAATATGTCAAAGTAGAGGAAATTAAGTAAGAAAGCAAAAAAAAAAAAATGATGTAACTGTAGAAGTCAAAAGAAACAGGTTTCTCTAGTCATTCTTTACCAACTAGCGTTAGAACCCACGCGATGCACGGATAATTTAACGGAATATTAATCTTATAAAATTATGATCTAATATATCATATTATTTTAATAAATATTAATTATTATTTTATTATTTAATATAGTGTACATAAATATAATAAAATCTATAAAAAATCAAAGGTTACAAAGCATTATAGTAAACAAATTAATTGTTTATTATTTATTAAATTAGCAAGTACTTAGTACTATACATTTATTAATGTAATTTTTTTTTATTAATTTATCAATTGACTAAATATTTTGATACTACTTCTCTTCTATTAGAACATACGTATATATTTTCTTATTCTGGAAATATATATTTTTATATTTATGTTATACTGTTTAAAATTATTGATAAGCATTTTATTATTTTTATAAAAAAATGTACTAATATTTTTACTAATTAATAAAATGTGTTTTATATATAATAAATTATCTTATGTATAATACCCTAATAGTTTCTTTATATTTTTATATTTTTCATTATGAAATTATGAGTTCTATTTATTAACTAAATTGTCCTACATGAGAAGTTTAATTAGTATATGTATTTTTACGATATCATTTGATTTTGTTTTTTAGTATTATAATACCCTAATAGTTTCTTTATATTTTTGTATTTTTCATTATGAAATTATGAGTTCTATTTATTAACTAAATTGTCCTACATGAGAAGTTTAATTAGTATATGTATTTTTACGATATCATTTGATTTTGTTTTTTAGTATTCTTCATTTATGACTAATTGTTTATTAAGATTTTAGTTATGTGTATATGTACGAATTTTCTCATAATAATTATAATTATTTTTATAAGTCTTGTATGTGTGTGTGTATATATATATATATATATATATTTGCTCCTTGGTTATCTAACTGTATTATCCATTTTTTAATATTGTTAAATTGACATATGAATTATTAATAAGTAAAAAATTTAGTATAATAACTATTCCCATATATATATATATATATATATATATATACACACACACACACTACTACTACTAATATATTAAAAAGAAATTACTCTCCAATTTGAATTATGAGTAGAATATTTTTTTGTATTTTCGTTTTTATCATAATTATAAGATATCTATATTTATTAATTAAAGTGTGTGTGTGTATATATATTTGCTCCTTGGTTATCTAACTGTATTATCCATTTTTTAATATTGTTAAATTGACATATGAATTATTAATAAGTAAAAAGTTTAGTATAATAACTACTCCCATATATATATATATATATATATATATATATATATATATATAGACACACACACACTACTACTATATTAGAAAGAAATTACTTTCCAATTTGAATTGGTAGTTTTTTATTTTTTTATTGTAAAACAATTTTAAAACTCCAATTTGAATTATGAGTAGAATATTTTTTTGTATTTTCGTTTTTTATCATAATTATAAGATATCTATATTTATTAATTAAAGTAGTCTAACCAATTAATTCAAAATTTAAAATTCAAAAAAAAAGTTAGTTAGAAAAGTAGTTTATTTTGTCTTAACAATGCCACTTGGCTTTTTGTTGTTAAGACACTTGCCTTAATGTAGTGTATTTGCTTCTCCTATTCTATATAGATAGATTTTTAATATTGTTAAATTGACATATGAATTATTAATAAGTAAAAAAATTTAGTATAATAACTACTCCCATATATATATATATATATATATATATATACACACACACACATACACACACTAGTACTATATTAGAAAGAAATTACTCTCCAATTTAAATTGGTAGTTTTTTATTTTTTTATTGTAAAATAATTTTAAAACTCCAATTTGAATTATGAGTAGAATATTTTTTTGTATTTTCGTTTTTTATCATAATTATAAGATATCTCTATTTATTAATTAAAGTAGTGTAACCATTTAATTCAAAATTTAAAATTCAAAAAAAAATTAGTTAGAAAAGTAGTTTCTATTTTGTCTTAACAATGCCACTTGGCTTTTTGTTGTTAAGACACTTGTCTTAATGTAGTGTATTTGCTTCTCCTATTCTATATAGATAGATTAATGATGCCAACCAATCATTGAATGCTATTTATTACTACAGAATTCAGAAATCCTTTACCCTGGCCCTAAGTAATACTCTATTCAACCAAACATTAATTTATTCTGGATCGAAACGTCTGAGGAATTGAGTAAAGCCAGAGAAGGAGAGATATTGTTACATCATTGTTAAGTTCCGGAGAGATATGGAGATCACTGGGAGAAGAAGGAGGAGAAAAGATGCTGAAGTTATTTAAAAAGTGGGTACAAGTTAAAAGTTATTAAAAAATGAATATAGATTAAATGGGGGCGACCAAATAGGACGCCCTATGCAATTTTTACCTTATTTTCTCCTCCATTATTTTCTAGTTAATATTTGGGTCAAATGCTATTGCTTGACCTAATCTTTTCCTCCAAAAAGAAATGCAAAAAAGATCCAACAAAGGGGAGGAATTATAGTCTTTATGGGTGAGCTTTTGGATGGAAAAATTCACTCCTATATTGGGGTGAACGATCGGGCAATTCAACTTGAATATGAAAATTTCGGTTAGGATTTTCGATTTTCTGATTGATTTTTTTTTTTTTTAAGTTCAGTTTTGGATTAAATCCACTGGATCCAATTAATTCAAAATCGAACATAAAAAATTCAATTAAGTGTATTTGGTGATTAAAATTATTAAATATGTACGAATTAAATTTAAAGCTCATTCATTAACACTTAAAGTCGTCTTTTTAAAATTCAGAACCCACAAGGTTGTAATCCTAGCTCCGCCCCTGTTTTTAAGTTATTAATTTTATTTTATAAATAATTACTTGTGATTATTCTTTAACTGATTTAATATTGTAAATTCGTTTATATCATGAAAGAAGGTAAACTCTATAATATTTGTCGAGGGGAAAAAAGGAAAGAAGTTTCGAAATAATCCCTTACTGAGTGCATGCACGGCAGCTTCAATGTCGGATCCGTCATAGGCATTCGAGCTCAGTGACAGTATTTACCTGCTAAAATTAACATAATAATAAAATAGAAATTCTTTTATGTTTTCAAGATATAAGTACAATTAATAAGAACACACCTTACGCATACGGCATACAATAGTAAAAGCTCCCTCAGTTGGTCCGACCCTTATATTTCTGCCAATTGCCAAATCCCCCATTAATTACGTTAATCAACCAAATTAACTATAGTCTCGACTTACTACAAGTATTAGTCAGAGTAAGTAAAAGTTACATTTTATACAGAGTTTCAACCTCGAAATTTATAATTTTTTTAACAGTATCAGCATATTTTAACATGTCGTAACAAATAATTTGTCTTGTTTATCCGATTAAATCCGTTTATATAGTACTCCTATATTGAACGATCATTCTGGTTTCTCGAAAGGTTGATTATGAAGTCCCTTCCTTCAAAGGCATTGATAATCAAAATAAACTTAGTTTTCTTGGTTTGCTTCTTAGTTGCTTACGCTGCTCTTCTTCACTGGCAACTATCTTCAGTTTATCACGAATATGCAGCTTCTCGTCCTGTTACTTGCTCATCGTGCGAGTGTAATCATAAGGTAAGTGGTTTTTTTTTTCTCTTTTCTTTTTTCAGTTCAAGAAAGTGATGAATTATTTATAAGTTTATCTTTCTGAAAAGAGAAAATTAACTGTGAAGTCAACAATAATAACATGCAGTATAATCCCACAAGTGGAGCCTTGAAAATGGTGGTGTGTAAGCGCACAAACCTTACGCCTACCTTGTAAAGATAGTAAGGTTGTTTCCCGTAGAACCTCGGCTTCAAAATTAACCTTGAAGTATTTTCTTGTATTGAGCAGGTGGAAGCTGGGATAAAGATGAAGGAAGTATTAGAAGAACAAACGGTGAACGGGACAAAGGCAATAGTAAAGAAAAAGGTGAAACACAAAAAGCCAAGTTTTTTGAATGGAATGGGGAGAGGAATGAAGATAGTAATGGTGAATATGGAAGAGGAAGATATTAGCGAATGGAGAGCCCATGAGCATATAACAACAGTACAATTTGAGAAGGTTTCAGAGTTGTTGGAATGGAATGACTTGTTTCCAGGTAAAGATCAATGTTGCAAATGTTTGTATATTATATTTTCTTAAATTATTAGCTTAAGTTCTTCCAAATTTACATAATTTTAGTTTTCAATTTCATTTTGTTTCGGATAGGTAACTTCCATATCAACCCGTTGAGTCAAGCTAACAAACTATTCATAACCCCAATACCGCTCTACTTAGACTTAAACCGGTTAGATGAGTTACTAAAAGCATGGCGCGAAGCTAGGTATGGTCAATGGTGGTCAACTAATTACCCCAAAAAATTATACTATGTATAGGATAAAATATTACTCGCTATTAATAAATAAATAAAAAATTAAATTTTGAATACCTTTGTATAGCCCACTGGCTAAAAGTGTTCAAAATTTGAATATCCTTATTAAATTTCCTGACTTCGTCACTGCCTAAAAGATGAATTGATCTTGCTACCTTTATTTCCAGGACAGATAGATGAGGAATTAGAGGAGATGGATAATCGGCCAACATGTCCAGAGATACCAATGCCACCTGTCTATAGCTACAGTTACATGGACATGATAGTCGTGAAATTGCCATGCAAATATCCAGAAGAAGGGTGGAGAAGGGATGTTTTTAGGCTACAATTGCATCTTGTGGTAGCAAATTTGGCAGTGAAGAGAAAAAGGGGTAAGAATGGGAAGATGAAGTTGATGTTCTTGAGTAAGTGTAGGCCAATGATGGAGATTTTTAGGTGTAAAGATTTAAAGAGAAGAGAAGGTGATTGGTGGTATTATGAGCCAAATTTGGCTAAGTTGGAGCAAAAAATTTCACTGCCAATTGGTTCTTGCAAGTTGGCTTTGTCTCTCAGGGAAAAAGGTATGTTACAGTTTCAAATTTTATACATGTGTGATTTCATTGTATTTGCATTTTTTCTTTCTTCTTTTCTTTGCTTTAATTTGTTACAATAAGAACTTGATTAATCTATTTGCTAGAATTAATATAATGCAGTAACAGCATAATAGATTAATCTCCATTAATTAAGATGAGGCACCAATAAGAGTCTGCCAAAACTTGTATTTTGAAGCTTATAAACCAAAATAAATAAATAAATCTACGTGCCAAGTAGGGGGCAAATCTATGACTGTCAGTCATGTGAAGTTAGACTCTTCTTAAATGTTGTTGACGGAGTGGAGGGGAACTGAATCCTAAGATTGTTGATATTTTATTATTTAATTAAGACAGCCGAATTAAAATAACATTATAGATTTGTTGCAAACACTGGCCGTTAATTTTTTTTATTCCATCAATATAATTTAACATATTATGACATATTACTTGCCATTTGGACTATGTTACTAATCACTGTACATGTTATTAATAAATATATTTATTTGCAAATTAATTTTTAAGTAATTTAATTGTATAAATATTATCGTATAAAACTTGAACTCGTCAATTATTGGTGGGAAGTTGATTATGACAGTCAAGGGGTAAAGCTGTTATGAAAATTACACAATAAAAAGATGGTTTTTATTTGTTGAATACAAAATGAACGAAAACTCATTACTCTCTTTCTTTGACTTATTAACTCCTCATCATATACTAAAAACTTCAAGAAATAAAAACTGTTAAACATAACGCGCAAAGTGATTTTCTTTCTTTTTTTATTTTAATTGCTAGGTGGAGCTTTCTGCTTTCTATCAATTATTAACTAACAAAAAGGTAGTCTCAGGGAACCAAATTATCATTTCTTAGAAAATATAATTCTGAAAACTTTCATAAGATACACATCAGTTGGAGCAGAAACTCCATATTCTCAAGTGCATGCCCCCAAAATTAGAGAATATTTTATGTTTGCGACTTCATTTACCTCACTTTCTTTGATTATGTGTGCAACTGATAATTGCATTCCATATTTATCTTCAATCTTAGAATTTTTCCTAGTTGTAATACATTAATAATAAATGATATAATGTTATTTTGATTCCAGAAATCAACGCCTATGATATCTCCAACGTTGAAAGCAACACAAAGTTAGCAATTAGTAGAGAAGCTTACGCTACAATTCTTCATTCCTCTGCAACATATGTTTGTGGTGCAATAACCCTAGCTCAGAGTCTACTCCGAACTGGAACCAAACGTGACCTTATCCTTCTCCTTGACAAAAGCATCTCCGGACCCAACCGCGACGCTCTGGTTAAAGCCGGCTGGAAACTACGGTTCATAAGGAGGATTAGAAACCCTAGAGCTGAGAAAGACACGTACAATGAATACAATTACAGCAAGTTCAGGTTATGGCAACTCACTGACTATGAAAAGATCATCTTCATTGATGCTGACATTATCGTTCTTCGTAACATCGACTTTCTTTTCCATTTTCCTCAAATGTCAGCTACAGGTACACCTTATTGACTTTAACTCCAATTACATATTCGTAATTATCAAAATGGTTATATGTACGTATAGATTTATATTGGATCGTCCACAATTAATAGTATTAAATAAGTACATGTAATTCAGTACAGAAGCAGCGGGTGCCCTTCTTTTGCTAAGAATACATACACACATACATATACATACATAACTTTATTGCATATTCCATCCATTTTATTATACGTGTCTTAGTTTGACTGGATAAAAAATTTAAGAATTATAAGGAAAACTTTTGAATCTTATGTTTCAAAAATGTTATTTGAAACTTGTTGTGTAAAAACATGTCATGTCATTCTATAAGGGAGTGTATTGAGAGTAAAATAAAGATGTTCAAATTAAATATAGAAATGACATTCTTTTTTAAACATGGAACGCAAAACACGTAAATTAAAATGGAGATCAAGAGCTAGTATATATACACACATTAGACTATTCATACATTGACTCTATAATTTAGATCTTCTAATTAATACTATTACAGGTAATGCTAGATCAATCTTTAATTCTGGAGTAATGGTGATCGAGCCATCAAATTGCACGTTTCGCATGTTCATGCAACATCAAAGAGAAATTATATCATATAATGGAGGTGACCAAGGTTTCCTTAATGAAGTATTTGTATGGTGGCATAGATTGCCCAGAAGACTAAACTTCTTCAAAAATTTTGAGAATTCGAATGACGTTAGTGTGAAGAACCAATTATTCGATGCAGATCCTCCACAACTGTACGCAATACACTATCTAGGATTAAAGCCATGGGTATGTTACAGGGACTATGATTGTAATTGGGACGTTGGATTTTTACGTGTTTATGCTAGTGATATCGCGCACAGGATATGGTGGAAGCTCCATGATCAAATGGATGAGAATCTACAGAAATTTTGTGGATTAACAAGGCAGAGGAAAATTGAGTTATACTGGAGTAGAAAGAAGGCAGAAGAAATGGGATTAATAGATGAACATTGGAAGATTAATGTTACTGATCCTAGAAGATATACTTCTTGAACTGGGTTCTTCAAACTATTTATTCCCTTTTTTTTTCTTTTTTTCTTTTTTTTTCGTTGAGAACTTTGTCACTCGTACTACTAGTATTTTTGCACAGAGAAATTATGAACATGACCTTATATTCACATAATTTATTGACGTGTATATATGTGCTGATTATCTAGTTTTAGACCATGCATGTGAAATGGCTAAAATATCTTCCTTTCTTATTTGTGCGAGATAATTTTCCAAATGGTCTTTCAATTTACGATTTTTACAGTACTAAAATGAATAAATTAGTATTTGTTGCTAATTAAAAAAATCACTAAATTTTACAGACCACGTTACTTCCCGACCTACATTGCGTCTCATTAAAAGAAAGAGGAATAGTACTTAATTAGCTAGATCACATGCACAGATTAAATGTTCAAGAGAAGCAAAGTTTCCACCTTTGAGTAAAGTGTTTAGCAAGGGCGGCTCGGGGGTAAGCATGAGAAGTCCTTGCCTTAGGCCAAAATATTTAAGGCCCCAAAAATATGAAATATAATTATATTATTATATAGTATATAATTTATATTCATATAATTATTAATAAAAGATTTTAAATTTTAATTTTTTAAAAATTTTATAGAATTATGATTGAGTGAGTTAATACGGCATTTTTCTTATTAAATTAAATAATATTTTTATCTTTCATCAATTCTATTTTTCTTCCACTATGTATAGTCTTTTTTCATGTTTCTCATGACTTTACTTTCTATTTTCAACTCAAATTCTCTAAATTAGCTATTTTTGTCACATTTGATTGATGTAATACATCATAAAATAATTTTCTTTATGTCTCATTTTTCTAACTAAGAAATTTTAGATGCAAGTGTCGTAAGGTTCAAAACTCGATGAATAATAGGTTCATGCCTTTATCATTTTCACTTAATACCATATTTCTACATAGGGAAGAGTTAATACCATGATGTGTGCCTAACCTACACACCATGTGTTGCACTTTCACTACTAGATCAAAGTAATATAGCTTTTTTTGTCTTTCATTATTAGATGAATTTTATGAAAGAAATTTAAGCGTCTTTTAGTATATTTTAGTTTTAGGCTTCCAGTTTTATTAATTGGAACCACTAGCTTATATACATGTTGTTCAATGATAAACAACCAAAATTGCATATTTTTCGGTGTACTTTCATCTCATAACGTGTGTGGTCACGGGCGGTTATACGAGTTTTTGTATTAAATTATGCTCATTACGTGCATTCTCATGTGTAGGAGCAAGTTGGACGAAAAATGAGCAAAAAAGTTGATTCGAGACCAAAAGACAAAAGAAGGATTTTGCTCGTTCACTCTCGCGTGCATACGAGAAAGTGAACGAGCTAGCTAAGGAAAACCTTGAGAAAAAAATAGAGAAGTATGGCAAAAAGACATGGAAGTGCACGAGAGACTTAGAAGGAAAAGAAAAAGAGAAGAACTTTACTCGTTCACTCTCGCGTGCACACGAGAGAGTGAACAAGCTAACCTGAAAAGAATGTTTCGAAGTGGGCTTGTATTATTTTCGCCCCATGCTAACCCTACCCCATATAAATAGTTCTTAAACTCACTTTTGTGAAAGAGAAAGATGCTTTTGGAGAGGAGACGTTTTTGGAGGGGAGACGTTTTTGGAGGGGAGACTCGACCCAAGGAAGCAAGATCACGCCAGGACAAGGCGGAGAATTCTTCTACGAGGTTTTCACTTCCTTCTTCTTATTTTTATTATTGGTTATGTATTCTAGATTGTAGTTTTTCATTCTATTATGAATAACTAATTTGTTATCTAGGATTTTGATGGAACATTTTGTAGGATGAATTCTTATTACGTTTTTATATAATTAAGCCGTTAGATTTCTCTACTTGTTCAACTACGTATTTATTGTTGTTGATTGAATGACCATCAATTAACTGTGCTTATTTAGTGTGTATATTGATCGAGATAGTACGCATTTAGGTGGTTGTTGAACAACATCACTCCTAGCATATGTGAGAGATTAATATGGAGGGTTTAAAGGCGGGATTAGAGATAACGAAATCTTGGTGCGATCGTAGTGAGCGGCGAATTAATGCCAACTAGTGTAGTTCGAGAGAATACATCTAGTAAATTGTGGTAGTTGCTCGAGAGAGAGCTACGACACCTAAAGTACTCATGATCGGTAGAGAATACTTAGGTGAAACTATAGAAGAAGTAGCGGGAAGGATTTCGACAATTGGAAAAATCATAACTCTAGACCTCCTTAATTTAGTCTCCAACCCTTAATATCTTTAGTTATTAATTTACTATTTTAATTTGTTAGTTAATTAGTTAGGCATGAGAATCTTAATATTTAAAATTTAGAAATTATTCGAGCTTGCTTTCTTAGTGATATCGAACAGTTACAGTGAAAGCTTAGTTCTTTGTGGGATTCGACTCCGGACTCTTGGACCGGATTATATTTACAGGGATCGCTTATCCTTTTTAGGACTAGAGTTGGGCGTGATAAAATTTTGGAGCCGTTGCCGGGGAACTAACGGTGTAGTTGTAGGTGTACTATTGCTAGATTGCAAGTTTGAACTTTTATTTTTGTTTTCTTGTATTTGATTTTTTTTGTTTTACTTGTTGATTTTAAAAACATGGCATCTTGGAATTATGAGAATTTTATTGTTGGTAATTCTACATTTGATCCTCCTTATGCATATTGTGGAGGAAACCACCTATTGCAAAATTATCAAAACATTTTCGAGAGCGAATTATGTGCACCAACTCAATCTTATATGTGAAATGTGTGTGATATATGTAGTGGTCAAAAAGGTCACCTTTATGGTTGTGCTTATATTTCTTATCCTCCCCAACCCCTTACTATGATGGTTCTACTTTTTCTGGTGAAGTTAATAGAAAGAAAGAACCCAGGAAAGCTAACCTGAAGGAGATCAAAGATATGTTAAAGTACCTCATGGAACGAAGTAATGAGAAACAACTACAAATACAAAGGCTAGAGGATACTAACCAAATGCAATAGGATACTATCTAAAGGCAAGAGGCAACTATTCTTAACCAGGAGGCATAAGTGAGGCAATTGATTGAGGCTTTAAATGCTCAACAAGATAATATTATGAATAGTAGCCAGGAGCAATGTGCATTAGAGACAAAAATTGAGGTACCAATAGAGGGGTCCATAGTAGAAGACCAACAATCAATCAAACTAGAATTTGAGGATGTCGATATTGTAGAAGAGATACTAGAGTCAACCAAGGACATTAAAGATACATATTTAGTTGACTCTAGTGTCATTGGTGTTGAGGATGTTGACAGTCCCAAAGTTCATGTAGTTGAGCGCATTGGTCCACACTCCAAGCATTTTTTTCACATTATGTTTGAATGATGATATAGAGATAAGTCATCCGAGCCACTTGAGGAGTCAAGGAATGAGGAACAAGGTGCCTACATTCTGGAATTCTTCTTGCAAGAAAGTCGGATGACACACCTTATCTAAATGCCAAGAAGTGCAGAATATTGCATTGTTTTCTTGGGCCAGTTAGATTCATTCCACCACTCCAGAAGCATAATCATAAGCTTGAAGCAAAACTTGGGGCTCAATTCATAAGCTCGAGGTGGAGGCAAAAAGTAATTTTTACGTTGTGCCGAAACATTAAATCAAGCGCTTGTTGGGAGGCAACCCAGCTTTACTTCTTTTATTTTTTTATTTTTTTATTATTGTATTATTATTGTAGTGCCATTTTTTGATTTTCTAAGAGCATGAAAATCAAAGCCATTGGAAGGATGCAACAGCAAACCAGATGGTTGGAACTAAGTGTGAGGTACCCGCACGAAGGACCAAGCCTAGGAGAAGTCTGAGTACCCCATGAGCTGCTAGTGCTTCGGCCTTTAGCTTACCAGGGAGTTTCTTTTAACCTTTTATTAATATGGTGTGAATTAGGGACAATGCACAATTTTAAGTGTGGGATAGGAGAAGATTGTCTGGGTAATTTCTTGTGCTATGTTATGTATGTTAAAAAAAATTAGGTGAAAATAATCCCCCTTGATTTTTCTTATGGCCATGGTTCTTTTCCAAGGGATGACTCTTTGAACCGGGTAGTAATTATTTTTTAGGTAGTGATAGGTTACAAGCTAAGTACCTTGTTTTATGTTTTGATAATCTAACAAACTTAATGTCAAGAGCCAGATAAGGAACCTGATATACATCTGGTACACATTCTCAACCATATGGAAATAACTAGACTTAAGATGAAGATGTTCATCAGTCTTTTAGAAGTCAAAGAATCAACAAGAGGAACAGATGGACATCAGTTCCCCAGCTGACCGTACCAGTCAACTCTCCAACAGCTGAAAAGTGACTGCTTGCACACTGTCGCGTCCCTTTTTCTCGCGAAATCGGGTTTCGACACGTGACAACTCATTTATGGAAGGTGTTGAAAGAGAGAGTTGTCACCTAACGGGTTTGAGGTGCGTTAGGGCACCTATTTGCAGATAACTCTAGTCCAACCAATTTGCGTCACCAAAGATCGAGTAAGGGCTCAAATTTCCTCGAGGAGAAAGTGTTAGGCATTCCTCGAGATCCACAATTGTGGGTCCTAACCGAACTTGAATTATATGAATAAATCATACAAAGACAAAGAAAGCAAGAAGTTTGGGAAAATTCATTAGTAAAAGACTTTGAGTAAATGCGAATCACTGATTTAAAGACAAGATGAGGCGTCCAAAGTTTTTTAGCCTAAAGGATCACCCCGTGCAACATAAATAATACTTTGTAACTCTCTCGAGATGGGGTTACTCATATTATTTAGCGGGCACAGACTATCATCTTCTGCTACCCGATTACTATCTTTAAGTTGTTACCTAAGGTGTATTAATTGATTCTAAGTCATACCTTATGCGTGCGCTACCCATCTCATACCTACAGTCCAAGAGGCTTTGGAACTCTATTTGGATAGTTCTAGACTTTACTTAGGGTGCTCAAAATAAGAAAGTTAGGCGACATATCAGACAAGTTGGACTTCATATAAAAGAAATTAAGGGCTCAAGTTGGCCTCCACACTTAGACAACAAATGCACACAAACAAATTAGGCATTTGACAGTTTTAGAATTGAGACGAGTTAAAGCCGTTAAGCCCTATAGACATAATTTCTATGTGACCTTGGAATTCAAACATGCAGACAATTTCAGATGCAAGGTGTTATTTTAGAGGCATGCTTTCCAAATAACTATATATTTTAGGGAATCTGGTATTGCGTACTGATTACAGATTATAAGCGTTTAAACCTATAGACATGATATCTAGGTGCAGTAGTTGGCAGTGATTAGTATTGATATCCATGGAAGACATTCAGAATTACTCAGTTTAATCCTATAAGCATACTTTCTAATAGTGGCAACAAAATAGTGTTAAAAGTTAATATTAGCACTTAAAAGCGAGTGGGATTACCCTATAGGCAGGATTCTACAATGAGCGATTGAACTGGTTTTAGCTCCTATAGACATGTCCTAAGTGAATAACAATAGAACATTAACCAAATTAAAACCCTATAGACATGATTTCTAAAATGTAGATTTGTAAAACATAAGCTAACATGACCCTATGGTCATAGTGTCTCATGGATATGCTGTAATGCAAATTGAAACATTGGTCACTTTATTTCATATAGGCATAGTATCTAACAAACATATAGAAGCAGAATATGTTAAACGAATTAAACACATATAGGCAGGTTATCTAACACACACAGTAGCAGAACATGTTAGAGCAAATTAAACTCCTATAGACAGGATTTTTACCCATTAATGCAAAAATTAGAATAGACGCATTTCTCCAATTTTACTAACACCGCAATTATTATTACAACATTATTACAGACCCAGTGAATGAAATGAATTACATAATTACAAAATAGCTATAGTGGGCCTAAGGCAGGCCCAAAGTATACCCGGCTAGGCCAGGCTTTCAATCTCAAGTCCACCTAGTTTCACAACAACCCGAAAAATAGTCTTCATTGCCAAAACCCAGTAGCTAGAGTTGACCAACGGCTATTTACACAAGCCCATTGGCTTATTCAATAAGTGAAAGGGGCAAAGTTGAGCAATCATGAAAAATGCCAAAGAACCTTGGACCCTAGTATGTTAGAGTTCCCAAGGGCTTCAAGAACCCAAGGTAGTGCTCACACTAGGGAGGTTAATAGAGGAGATTCAGGGAATGACTAGGGACCAAGTCCTAGTGTGTCAGAGTCCACAAGTATCTCAATTGGGCCCCGAGCAGTGCTCACACTAGGGAGGTCAATGATAGAACTTAGGTAGCCTTGGGTTTTAGCCAGCTAAGAATGAGAACTCAAAAGAGCCCAGGTAATAAGTGAAAGAGAATAAACTAAGGTTGAGGGACAATATTGAAGGATACAAACATAATCAAGTTGAGCACATAGAAAGGCTTAGGTATTAAGAACAGACTTAACAAAGTTTCAGAAGAACAAGTCCAACACCTAATATATAGGTAGTCACACATTAATAGAACAGGTTTGCAGAATTGGTGTACACAGGCTCATAGTAAGAAAAAGGTTCAAATTATGCAAAGTATAGATCTTAGTAAGAATCATATTAATTGGAAACAGGATGAGAACATGTCATTGCAAGAATTATGTAAGTAAAGCATGTTTAAGTAGCAGGATTGATAACAAAATTGAACTCCAAGGAGAGGCTAAAGTGTGTCAGTAAGTTGCAACACATAGGCTAGATAAGCCTGAAAAGAATTCGATTAATTCAAATTAGGTTTAGGCATGTTTAAGATTACTAACATAATGAAGTCAAAGGTTAAAGAGACCTAAAACTGAAGTAAAGCAATCAGAATTGCACACAAGAACAACCCAGAAAAACACATTAAATTACAATCTCCTGAAGTGAAAACATATGCAAGTCACAAATACATGGGAATGAAACTACGAAATCCAGTAAATTACCAGTTAAGTGAAAATACAAGAAAGAACACATGTCCACAGTATTTTGAATATCAACGAAGAGCAAGAACCCAGAATTTCTTGCCTTGGCTTTCAGCCGGCCAAGAACCAGAATATAGAACAAGAGTATTTAGAGAACAAAGAACAGTAACTTCAGTTTTTTAGTAAACCTTTTAACGATTCAAGTCTGTCTAAAGGGAATGAGGGGAGGGGTTTATATAGTAGTAAAAATCGAGCAACAAACAAGGAAACCTAGTAATTTAAGCAACTACCAAAGTAAATAATCATGCAAATTGATCTGAAAATCAATTTTAAGAGAGAGATCTGCAAACTCTAACTTTTAAGGAAAGTGAAAAATCGGCAGAATTTAAACAAAAAAGTCAAACTCACACAGAATAGGACGAATATAGACAAAAATAACATGCAAAATCAGAGATTTGAACCAATTTTGGTTCGATTTGAAGAGATGTGTAAACCCTAGTTTTAGGGTACGTAAGAATAAACAAAAGATACACAAATATTCGTACTTACAATAGAGCAAATGATAAATATAGACAGAATATCAGAAAAGTCAAGGATTTGAACCGATTTTGGTTCGATCTTTATGAGATTTGCTTGCCATGTTTAGGTAAGCTGTATAGAAGAGTAACCAGTACCAGAGAGAAGTCATATATGGCAAGAAACGACCATGGAATCCCATGCTAGGTGGGATTAGGAGAAGGATTTGGGGGAAAGACGGCTAGGGTTTAGGTTTGAGAGATGAGAGGATTCAAGGGTGGCGGACGGTGAGAAATATGATTAGGGTTGGGTGTTTGGGGTAATTAAAAGGGGTGGTTTAATGTGGGTCGTTGAACTCAGAGATAAACGTCCACGATCAGAAGGGAGTTGGGTCGGGTTTGGTTTGGACGGGTCGCGATCGGGTATTAGTCAAGGTCGTTCGGTCTTGGTCCAGGGGTAATTGGGCTAATTTGGGTCCAAATTCTGGTTTCAAAAATGGGCTATCATTTAATACCTAATATTTAGCAAAAATAATTTATATAAATAATTAACAAATAAAAAATATTATTTATGCACTAAAATTATTAAAAATAACTACTCAACATTATAAAAATATAAAAAGTTATTTTTTGCATAAATAATATAATTATACGTGAATATGGGCTATTATTGCAAAAATATGCAATTAGCCTAAAAATGCAAATGTAATTATAAAAAATATAGTAAAATATTTAAAAACATATATATTGGTATAAATGATGTGCTTGTATGATTAAATTACCATAAAATAATTTGAAGGATAATTACTAGATATTTATACAATAAAATGCAGAAAGAAATTGGTTTAAAACCTTTAAAAATTATGGAAAATTATGTAAAATGCTTGTATAGGTTAATAAACTAAATGATGATGCAAATATACTATTTTGAAAGTATATGTATACAATTTAAAAATATGAGGGAAAATTGGGTATCAACAGCTGCCCCTCTTTACCCGGAAATGATAGAAGAATTGTCGGGTAAAGAAAATGATGACCAATTTTGGCCGAATAGAATGAGTAATCATGTGATTAAAAGTAAGGGCCAAACTCTGGTTCCTGAGTTGCCTACATATCCCTGGTGTTACGGGAATCAGGTCGTGTGTAGTTCTGGATCCAACGGTGAACGAAACTGATGGAGTTGTTATAGGAATGGTCATGCGTTTTGGAAAGAGTTCTTTTGGGTAGGACAGTATTAGATGAATTTATGCGAAATCATGAGTATGAATTTGAGGTGTTATAGGTGTATCACAGGGCAGGTATCTGAACAGTTATCGATTAAAAGTGGGTAACTGATAGTGATCGGTTGTATTTTGAAATAATTGCAGGATGCGAATGTTATGAATGGGAACCATAGCGAAGATTGCTACCGTTTGAAGAACGATTACTTCCTAGATTACCTGGCTAATTTAAAACATGATGCATAAAAATATATATGGATTATTGCAAAAATTTAGACGTGATGCAAATTCCCTCTGGACCACGAAGGTTGTCTTTGGACAGTGAGGATGATATCCTTAGACCATGATGTCCCGGGCCATGAATCATGATAAGGGATTCTCAGGACATGAAATGATGTTCTCGGGACATGAAAATGGTGCCTCTGAACTATGACGCCTTTGAATAATAATGTGCAATATTGAGAGATCCTCAGGCCATGACATGGTGTCTTCCGGCTATGAGAATGATGCCTTCGGACTATGATTCCTTTGGACGAAATGGCAATATTTCATCCCATGAGATGCAAAGACATGATGCTGGGTCATATAAGAAGCGAAACAAGATAGAGTTTAGCCTTGCATAAGATTGGGACAAAGCCTAGCCCCGGGAAGGCAAAATAGTGCTAGATTTCAAGTAGCATAGCATTCAGTATTATGTGAGGAAAGGTAGAGCTTAGCCTTATATAGTTGAGGAGGTAGTGCTTAGCCTCACCCAAGAAAGGGAGACAGTCCTTAGTCTCATGCAATTGAGGAGGCAGGGCTTAGCCTCATGCAAAATGGGAGACAATGCTTAGTCTCATGTAATGGAAGGCAGTGCTTAGCCTTATGCAATTGAGGAGGCAGGGCTTAGCCTCATGCAGGATGGGAGACAGTGCTTAGTTTCATGCAAGGAAAGGCAGTGCTTAGCCTTATACAGAAAGGAGACAATGCTTAGTCCCATGCAAAGAAAGGAGATAGGCCTTAGTCTCATTCAATGGAAGGCAATGCTTATACTTATACAATTGAGGAGGCAGGGCTTAGCCTTATGCAGGAAAATGAGACAATGCATAGTCTCGTGCAAGGAAAGGAGATAGGGCTAAGACTCATGCAATGGAAGGCAATGCTTAGCCTTATGCAAGAAGAGGAGGCAATGCTTAGTCTCGTGCAAGGAAAGGAGACAGGTCTTAGTCTCATGCAAAGAAAAGATAATGAGTGATAGCATAGTATTTCTTATCAGGAGACATGTTTGCGTTTGGCAGCTTTGTCGTTATAAAGGTAGTGATTTTGATATGTGTGTATTTGCGAATACTCCTGTTATGTTCATTGTGCCTCCATCCAAAGAAAAATTGTGAGTTTTATGGGATGGTTAGTTCGTGCCTTTGCTTGCTTGCTTTGCTTTGCTCGGCTCTGGGGATCCTGTTTGAGTTACACTGGGTAACATCCGACTGCCATAGGAATAAAGTTTTTGAAATATATGCATGCATTTGATAAATATAGTTGTTTAAAAACATAGTAGTATACGATATCGAGTAAATTAAATGAACCAATGACTATAACAGTTTAGAGACATTGCGACTTCTTTGCATTAGAATTTTGAGGGTCTTCCCCAAAATTATGCCCTAGTTTAATAAGCGGTTCTTCAGCCGTTCCGCATATGATGAAATTAGCTGAACTTGTTCTGGAATTTTGAGGGTCCCCCTCAAAATTCTATCCCAATTTCTGACCATGGGAAAATGAAGATTTTATTAAGATGTGACCGAACCCACAGGGCTATCTACGTATTCCCTCTTAAACGGGAATCAGGTCAAACGTAGTTCAGTTACATTAGATGAAAAACGTAAACAATCTAAACATAGTATCATTTGACTGCATTTGATTTGATAGGTTTTGGCAAAATTTCTTCGTCCATTTCTGCAAGTATGAGCGCTCCTCCTGTTAGTACTCTGTGAACCATGTAGGGCCCTTGCCAATTGGGTGAAAACTTTCCTTTGGCTTCATCCTGATGTGGAAATATTCCTTTCAGCACCAGCTGCCCCAGTGTGAAATGTCTAGGTCTAACCCTTTTGTTGAAAGCTTTGAACATTCTATTCTGATAAATTTGACCGTGGCATACCACATTCATTCTTTTCCTGTTAATGAGGGCTAATTATTCATAGTGACTTCTTAACCATTCTGCATCACTGAGTTCTACTTCTTGTATAATTCTCAAAGAAGGAAGTTCGACCTCGGCAGGAATGACAGCTTCAGACCGTAGACCAACATGTAGGGAGTTGCTCCGGTTGATGTGCGAATTGTGGGTCGATACCCCAATAAGTCAAATGGTAATTTCTCATGTCATTGCTTGTGATTGTCCACCATTTTCCTTAGAGTTTTCTTGATGTTCTTGTTGGTATCCTCCACAGTTCCATTCATTTGAGGTCTGTATGCTGTGGAATTCTTATGCTTGATTTTGAAGGTTTCACACATAGCTTTCATTATGTTGTTGAGGTTAGTGGCATTTTCAGTGATGATGGATTCTGGCACCCCGAATCGGCAAACAATACGATCTCTGACAAAATGTGTGACAACTTTCTTAGTTAGAGCCTTATAAGAAGCAGCTTCAACCCATTTTGTGAAGTAGTCTATGGCTACTAAAATGAACCTGTGCCCGTTTAAAGCGGTGGGCTCGATCGGACCGATGGCATCCATTCCCCAAGCGACAAAAGGCCAAGGTGCACTTGTTGCATTGAGTTCATTTGGTGGTACTCATATCATATCTGTATGTATCTGACACTGGTGACACTTTTGGACATACTTGATGCAATCCGTTTCCCTAGTCATCCAAAAATATCTTGCTCTCAATATCTTCTGGGCTAAAACGAAACCGTTCATGTGTGGTCCGCAAGTTTTGGCATGTATCTCTTTGAGCAGTTTGGAAGCTTCCTTGGCATCAAGCACTGTAATAATCCTAGGTCTGGAGTCCTTCTGTACAGAATTCTTCCACTTTGGAAGAAATGGTTGGATAATCTTCGGAGTGTGCATTTCTGAGTATGATTTGCATGCTCCGGGTATTCTCCTTTTGCCAAATATTCTTTGATATCATGGAACCACGGATTCCCATCCGTTTCTTCTTCAACATGAGCGCAATAAGCTAGCTAATTATGGATTCTTACTGGAATAGGGTCGATGAAATTCTTTTTTGGGTGATGTATCATGGAAGACAAAGTAGCCAATGCGTTTGTGAACTCATTCAGGATTCTCGGAACATGTTTGAATTCTATCTTTGTAAACCTCTTTATCAGCTCTTGCACATGATATAGATATGGTAGTATTTTGGTATTCTTTGTAGCCCACTCTCTAAGAACCTGATGTACCAGAATGTCTGAATCACCACTTACCAGCAATTTTTGGATATTCATGTCAATAGCCAAATTAAGCCCTAAGATGCAAGCCTCATACTCTGCCATATTGTTGGTGCACGGAAACCTGAGTTTCACGGATACCGAATAATGTTGACCTGTATTTGATACCAAAATAGCTCCAATACCTACTCCTTCGAAATTCGCGTCCCCATCAAAGAATATTCTCCGACCGTCGTAGGTTTCGACGATATCTTCTTCTACAAATGATACTTCTTCATCGGGAAAATATGTTTTCAGTGGTTCATATTCTCCTCCTACAGGATTATATACAAAATGATTTGTTAATGCCTGCCCCTTGACCGCCTTCTGAGTCACATAGACAGTATCAAATTCACTCAGTAGTATCTGCCATTTTGCTAGTTTCCCTGTAGGCACTGGTTTCTGGAAAATGTATTTTAGAGGATCCATCCTCGATATGAGATTTGTCGTGTAGGCATAGAAGTAATGCCTCAACTTCTGAGTTATCCATGTTAAAACGCAGCAGGTGCATTCCAGCAAAGAATACCATGCTTCATAGGGTGTGAACTTCTTACTCATATAGTATATTGCCTACTCTTTTCTCCCCGTCTAGTCATGTTGTCCTAAGATACAACCGAAAGCCCTATCTAATACGGACAAATAGAGTAGCAAAGGTCTCCCAGGTTTCGACGGGATCGGGACTGGAGGTGTAGATAAGTATTCCTTGATTTTGTCAAAAGCTTTATGGCAGTCTTCAGTCCAACTTCTTATGGCATCCTCCTTTAACATTTTGAAAATCGGCTATCAGATCACGGTTGATTGTGCTATGAAGCGGCTGATGTAATTGAGATGCCTTAAGAAACTCATCACATTTTTCTTATTCTTTTGCGGTGGTAAATCCTGGATAGCCTTGACCTTTGACGGGTCTAGCTCAATTCCTTAATGGCTGACGATGCATCCTAATAACTTTCCAATAGGGACTCCAAAGGCACATTTTGCGGGATTCAGTTTCAAATTATACCTTCGAAGTTGATCAAAGAACTTTCTCAAGTCTGCTATGTGATATGTGCCCTTCTTGGATTTGATGATGACGTCGTCCACGTACACTTCTATCTCTTTGTGTATCATGTAGTGGAAAATGGTTTTCATGGCTCTCATATAAGTGGCCCCAGCATTCTTTTGACCAAATGGCATCATTTTATAGCAATACACACCCCATGGTGTAATAAAAGCTTTCTTCTCGGCAACTTCTTCCTCCATCTAGATTTGATGATATCCCGCGAAGCAATCCACAAAGGATTAGAGTTCATGTTTGGCACAATTGTCGATTAATATGTGTATGTTGGGTATCGGAAAATCATCTTTGGGACTTGCTCTGTTTAAATCCCGATAGTCAACACATACTCTGACCTTTAAATCCTTCTTCGAAACTGGCACGATGTTAGCCAACCAGGTAGGATATTCGACCACTCTGAGAACTTTAGCTTTAGTCTACTTGGTGACTTCCTCTTTGATTTTTAGACTCATATCTGGCTTGAACTTTCTGAGTTTCTACTTTACTGGCGGACACATCAAATTAGTAGGTAGCTTATGAGCCACTATAGACGTGTTCAAACCAGTCATATCATCATAAGACTATGTGAAAATATCTTCATACTCTTTCAGGAAATGGGTATATTCTTCTTTCTCTGATGGTGACAGGTGAATGCTTATGCGAGCTTCTTTGATTGTTTCGGAATCTCCCAAATTGACGATCTCGATTTCATCCAGATTAGACTTAGGCTTGTTCTCGAAAAATTTCACTTCTCTGACAATTTCCTCAGGTATTATATCTTCTTCTTCTATTTCCTCTGAATCACTATCCTTATGTTGCATTGTCTCATTACATGTCACAGTTGTTGGTTTATCAGGATAAGTAATAATAATGTTGTAGAGAGAAAATGTAAAGGATAATATTAAATACCAAAATAGCAATGCATTGGATAAATCTTGAAAACATTAAAACAAGTACGGCTCGATGACTCGAGCAATTATTTCAAAACAAAATACGTCTAAAAAAATACTGAAAATGTCTTAAATGCTGAAAATTGCTTTTTTTTAAAAAAAAAATAGATCATGCTAATTGCCAGGCTATCCAGGAACTCGACAGGCTCGGGATGGTGCAGTAGTCCAGTTCTTGAGAACAACTCATTTTCCCACAGTCTAAATTGTAAGGTCTTCCTCCTCCTCCTCATCAACTATTGCATTGCAATCCATGTCTTCATCGTGCAAAAATAGACTCCTCAAGCCAGCTAAAGCCTTATCTTCCTTAGATCCCCATATCACGTTAGTCTATTGAAATGTCTAGTGCAAGTGCAGTATTAGCTGTTCAAAAAGGTAATAAGGACCACACTATGGTGGCAACCAATTCTGATACTCATGACAGGTGTGTTCATACCCAAGCCCAAAAGTTGTGTCGTGACGCTTTAGCTGTATCGGTTTGGTGATTCCTTGGAGATTCTTGCGGAGACCCTTGCCGGTTAATACCATGTCCATAACAATATGCTTTCAATATTGTTACTCCACCATTTGTCTTTCTCAATTGCATTGATGCGCTCGATGCGATGGTACGTTTCTCCACCCAACTTCCTTCTATTCTCGATGACCGGAATAGTCTGATTGGTATAAATTGGATTGCTTTCGTCCTCATGGATGATTACTTCTTGATGATTCCATTCGAACTTCATGGCCTGGTGTAGCATAGAGGCTACGGATCCAATAGCATGTATCCACGGTCGTCCTAACAACAGATTGTATATGGCGGATATGTCCAATACTTGAAATTCAACATCAAACCAAGTCGGGCCCATCTATAAACATAGGTTGATTTCCCCAATCGTGGCCCTTTGGGACCCATCGAATGCTTTAACGTTCATAGTTCCTGCTCGTATCTCATGCAAACCTTTACCCAACCTCTTCAAATTAGTTAATGGACAAATGTTGAGACTTGAACCCCCATCTATGAGGACCCTAGCAATGAATTTATCCTCAAACTGCACTGTGATATGTAGTGCTCTATTGTGACTCAGTCTTTCTGGTGGTATCTCATCTTCGTGAAAAGTGATCTTGTGGTTTTCCAACACTTGTCCTACCATATTGGTCATTTCTCCGCAAGTGATGTTGTTGGGTACATAGGCTTCGTTCAACACTTTCATCAATGCATTCTTATGCGCCTCAGAATTCTATAGTAGTGGCAGAATGGATATCTGAGCAAGGGTTTTGTTCAGATGATCAACCACAGAATACACTCTTGCTTCTACCTTTCTCCAAATATCATCCGGCCAGTTTCAATGATAGGCTGTTTCGGAGCGGCTTCTTTACTTGTTCCTCCCAAATGCTCGGGAGTGTAAACCCTGCCGATCCTGGTCATACCTTGTGCTACACCATTTTCTTCCATTTTCCCCTTTCCTTTCCTTCTCGCCTCTGCAGCATAGTCATATGGTATGGCATTGGACTTAAAAGACGTTGTTGTTGCTACTGTCACAGTGAAAGGTGTGGTCACTTCCACCTCAAACAGGGTTGGCGTAGCTGAGGCCTTTGTTACTTCAACCTCAAACGGGGTCAGTGCGGTTATTTCTACCTCAATTGGTGACTGAATCTGCATTATAATAGGTGTGAGAATGATTGGAGGTAGGTTCATCCCCTTCACGAATAAGCCCGATTGATACTTCCGGATCCTATTCTTCATCAGTTTCGATCACATTTGACCCTTCACCCCTATGATCTGGGAGGGATTGTTACGGACATTAGGTGCAACCTATTTTGCTTGTATAACCTTGGTGTCAATCATCATCTGGATCTTATCCTTCAAAGTGCGACATTTATCGATAATATGACCCTTCATACCCGAGTGGTAGGCACATGTCTTGTTTGGATTGACCCACTGAGAGGAATTTTCCATGGAAACGGGGGGAATAGGAGTGACATAACCGGCCAACCTTCAGTCTTTCATACAATTGATCGATGGGTTCAACAATAGGAGTGTATTGTCTGGACTGTCTACGGTCAAAATTTGGTTTGGGTTTTTGGTAGTTTTGGCGGGTTGGTGGCGAGTGGTAGCATGTTGGCTGAGTGTTATAGGTATGGTAAATGGTGGCGGGTTGTTGGTATCTAGGAGGTGAAGGCTGATATGTGGGTGGTGGTGTTTGGTATGTGAGGGGAGATTTCGGACCTTGCGCTACCATCACTGCCCCTATTAGAAATACCGCCTGACTGCAAGGCTTTGTTTGTAGCCTGTAGTGCCTCAAAATTTTTCACCATTCTTCTTTTAATTCCTTCCCCTATTCTTTTTCTCGTTTGATGATATCGGAGAACTTATGGTTTCTAATAACCATCATTCATAGTATTGTGGATCTTGAGCTTTGACGAAGAACTTGCCGTCCTTACTTTTGCTGCTTTTGATCTCCATCGAGTAGCATACTCATGGAAAGTTTTTGTTGGCTTCTTCTTAAGATTCTAAATGTAGAAAACGTCTAGCACATTTTGTATTGAACCTGAATCGATCCATAAAATCTGATGCCATGCTTACTCAGTTAACCCATTTCTTCGGGTTTTGACTAATGTACCAGGACAGGGCGTCTCCCGTGAGGCTCCTCATGAACACCTTCATGTGGATTCTTTCATCTTTAGCAATCCCTAAGAGCTTGTCACAATATGTTCTCAAGTGTACCTTCGGATCACTTGTCCCATCGAACATTTCGAACTTAGGAGTTTGTAACCCTCTGGCTATTCCACATCCGGCTGAATACACAAATCTCATAGTTCAAACCTTCGATGGTTTTACCACCTTCAACACCTTGGACTCGACTAGTAAGTTTCTTGAGCTCCTCTGCCATGTTCTTGATTAGTAGGTCCTTCTCGGCGGACTCTGTTGTGTACAGGGTCTGTTGTGGAGTATGTGGTAAGGTTTCCATGTATATAAGGTTTCTTTGATGGACTCTAGGAATTTTGGAGTAGTGGTGGTCGTTGGCTGAGTTTTGGGGATCAGGGGTAGGTTGTGGTGCAATTTGAGGAGTGTGGTAGGTGGTGGTTTATGGATACTGCGTCAGATGGTGATGATGTTGTGGAGGGGTCGGTGCTGGCAGAGGATTATGATTTTGAGTAGGTGTGTCATACTGATGATGTGCGGGAGGGTTTTGTTGGGTTTATGTATTTTGGGGAGGTTATGGGTTTTTGGTGTTTTGTTGGTTGACGTCGGGGATGTTCAGGGTAAGAGAAAGGTTTTCCAAGTTCCAGACCTACTCAAGTTCCCTTTGTAGCTCCAGTATTTTTTGCTCCAACCGTAAGACCAAATCATTATGTGCCAGAGTACTCCGACCATCCGAAGTCTTGAATTCTCCTCATGCGTAGCGTTGTCTTTCCTAATATTTCTCATATCATCCATTCTGGCTTTTCCCTTGCTTTTAGGATTACTTGGAGGAGAAGGTGGTGGATGATCTTTGGATCTGGTGTGATATGCTGATGATGCCAGTATGCAGGAACGAATCTTAGGGGATGGGAATAAACAAATAAGGAAAAAAGAAAACAAAAAGGTAAACAAGTCAATAAGGAGTATTTAAAAGGATATTTGCGGTATTTAAACACATATTGCAGAATTATAAATTCGTGTCCTAGTTTGGGGACCCCATTGTGCCCGAGGTAGGCCTAAGAGACATATAGATTTGGAGAAAATCGATGCCAATAACTGCGCCATTTCATTAATATGATAAATGAACCAAATCTCTATTAAAACGATAATAATTATAAAGAGTCACTAATGGCATTTGCCTTATTACAACCAAAAGTCTAAAACGAGTCTAGAAAGAAAGTAAAATATCATTCCTAATCTATTTGGTCCTAGAGGGGCCTTCTCCATGCTTGGCCTTCTTTGCTCCATCGATCAGATCCCCTAGGTCGCTCATGTCCAACAGTAGATATGCCCTTGCTAGATGCCCTCCTTCATAGCCCTCTTCATTCTGACAGTCCGAGATCCTTTTCCTCATCTTTCCCTTAAGCTCTATCAACCCCTGCTCTAAATATTCCAACATCTCTATTGATTTAGTAGCGATTTCTCTCCACTCGTTGATTGCTTCCATGTCCACTTTATGTTGTTCCAAATGTCTGGCTTCAGAATCGAAAACCCTTTTGCGCAACATCCTGTGTTTGACTTGTGCTTCAGCAGCGTCGTCTATTACCTTATTCTTCAAATTAATCCCTGGCTTGGCATCCCTCGCTATATCATCTACCAACCATGATGGATAGAAGTGCACATGACCGGTATGATACAGATCTGACTCGACGATATCTTTTTTCACAATGATCTTTTGATGACACATATGTTGTGCCTCGAACTTAAATGGAATGGCGTTCCCGTGGAAATTTGCTTTGTACTGAACCATTTTAGAAACTTGTGGTATAACCTGTTTTCTCCCAACTTGCAACATGACCCTGATAGAAGCATAAGGATAGATCCCCCTTAATCCGATTAGCACTAGATGAAGAGCATCTCTCAACATGATGATGAATTAGCTACTAGGGAACCATTCGAACATCCAGTGTACCTTTTCATCAACCAAATTGCTAAAGAAATATACCCAGCTTACAG
Source organism: Nicotiana sylvestris (assembly GCF_000393655.2). Classification (NCBI taxonomy): domain Eukaryota; kingdom Viridiplantae; phylum Streptophyta; class Magnoliopsida; order Solanales; family Solanaceae; genus Nicotiana; species Nicotiana sylvestris. The sequence continues at coordinate 160,160,493 of NC_091060.1, read as the reverse complement.
CATTTTCCGATTATGCGAACCTGTTTGGGATAAAAGTCATTCTCTTTGGATGGTGATAGGCTATGTGTTCATTCCATGGTTACCACGGAAGTTCTTGACGGTATTCTCCCCTCTGAAGGTGTTCTAACAACCATACTTACAGCAACAGACTACAACCCTTGAAATGCCTATACCCCTTTTTGCAACGGTTTAAAGCCTGGTACATATCAGCCAGAATCATAGGGACAATAGTGTAAGTTTGCCCCTCAATCCCCTCCATTAAAGTCTTAGTGACCATAGCTAGGCGAGTGTGGATCCTTTCTCCTTGTATTGAAAATACCAGCATCCCCAAAAAATAGACAATGAATACAAAAACTCGGTGGTGAGTCCAGCCCAAAGAAGTGATGGCAAACTAATCATGGTAAAGGCGGTATGACTTGTTATGCCCATAACGCTCATAGAGAAAATCGAACGATATGTAAGACTTCTTCAGAAAGACTAAATCATCATTTTTTCTGAAACCCATCATTTTCAAGATACCTCGAGAAGTGCAGTTTTCCGGTACCAACAAACCAGGGATATCCCATGAGAGCCCAGCAAAACCTCATATTTCTTCTAAAAGGGGGGTCATTTCTATGTCACCGAAACGGAAAACGGCTCTCTTCTTATCCCAGAACATGGTGGCGGCCTCAATTAATGCATTATTTGGATGAATGTCTAACATAGAGGGTAAATTCCCGAGGACTTTCTTCACATGGTTTTTTTCACTTGGTGCGAGATTTTCCCACCAATCCAGCAGCAAAGGTGGGATATTTTGAACCATGCCAAACCTGGGGACTTCGTGCCTCATTTCTGCAAAACAAATAGAGTTAGCCCTTTCCCCCTCTAGATTTGGCTATTTATACATTAATGATCAACATATTGGCTTGTTTTCTCCAAATAATGCATAGATCATGATTGTGTCCATTGGAATTATGGAAATCCCAGCGAACTTTAGACAAGGCTTGTCTTAACGACTTATTACGCGGACAGCGTTCTAACCTATACTAGGTTTGGACATGATGCATGCACAATCAATATTATAGTGGGGTTTCTAGAAGTCTAGACCGGTACCCTCAAGCGAACAACTTGAGAGGGAAAGGCATGGAACCATCGACTGCCCCGCTAATCTACTAGTTTTACCGCAAATAAGTCTTTCCAAATTTAAAGGGTGATTTTAGGAAGAGCGCGGACATTCACCAAGCACCGCTATGTGGAGCATGCCTTATGGAAAGATAAAACAACACATTGTCAAATATTTTGCACTATGAAAACAGTAAATGCAGTATTGAATGAAACGTAAAGTCATAAAAAGAAAGGAAAACAAGGAAGAAGTTAGTTCGCACAATGTGAAAATTGTCTTAAGTAGACAAGGGAGTGAGGGTGGGGAGAGACATGATGTAGAAAAAAACGTCTAAAGGAAAACGCATGTTATGACCAAATTGAGCAGAGATTTGCATGCGAATTCAAATAAAGGAAAAACAGGAAAAAGGGTGTACAGGTAGCAATAAGAGGGAAACGGGAGCGAGATATTCATGTAGCAGCAAAAATAATAAGACACACTTATCAGAGAAGACTGATTCATATCGACCAACTTTGCTATGGTAAGAGCCTAAAAATATTTTCAGCAGAGTCGACATGTTGTCGCGCCCCTTTTTCTCGCGAAATCGGGTTTTGACACGTAACAACTCAGGTGTTAAAAGAGAGAGTCGCCACCTAACGGGTTTGAGGTGCGTTAGGGCAACAATTGTAGATAACTCTGGTCTAACAAATTTTGCTTCACCAAAGATCGGGTAAGGGCTCAAATTATCTCGAGGAGAAGGTGTTAGGCATTCCATGACGTCCACAACTATGGGTCCCGACCGAACTCGAATTATATGAATTAGTCATACAAAGACAAAGAAAGCAAGAAGTTTGGGAAAATTCATTAGTAACAGACTTTGAGTAAATGCAAATTACTGATTTAAAGACAAGATGGGGGTCCTAAGTTTTTTAGCCTAAAGGATCACCCCGTACAACATAAATAATACTTCGTAACTCCCTCGAGATGGGGTGTTACTCATATTATTCAGCGAGCACAGACTATCATCTCCTACTAAACGATTACTATCTTTAAGTTGTTACCTAAGGTGTACTAATTGATTCTAAGTCGTATTTTACGCATGTGCTACCCGTCCCATGCCTACGGTCCAGGAGGCTTTGGACCTCTATTTGGGTAGTTCTAGACTTTACTTAGGCTGCTCAAATGTGATGACCCAAAGGGTCATCTTGTATTTTAGAATTCGAATCCGGGTTCTAAGGCCTTGAAAACCTCATTTTCTTTCTCCACGATTTGCATGCGCAGTCGGGGCGCGTTTCCGGAAATATTTTATGCGAAAATTAAGAAAAATATTGAATTTGGTCTTTAAAATTGACTTCGGTCAACATTTTTGGTAAACGGACCCGGACCCGTAATTTGACGGTCCCGTAGGGTCCGACTTGGGCGTATGCCCGGAATCGAATTCCGAGGTCCTTAGCTCGAGAAAATAATTTTTTAAAGGAAATTATTTGCTGTAAAATATAAGGATTTTGAAAATGAAATGGTGTGTGATCTTGATGGTATTGGGCCCGTATTTTAGTTTCAAAACCCAGTACAGGTATAATATAATATTTAAGTCGTATTTGTAAAATTTGGTAAGAATTGGAGTTGATTTGATATAAATCGGACCCTTGGTTGAGAAAATAGAAATTTTGAACTATCTTATGAATTTCATGAATTTGAGATTAAATTCGTAGTTGTTGATGTTATTTTGATGATTTGATCGCACGAGCAAGTCCGTATGATATTTTTAGACTTGCGTGCATGTTTGGTTTGTAGCCCCGGGGGCTCGGGTGAGTATTGGATAGGTCACTGAGAGTTTTGGGACTTAGAGAAAATTGGTTGCATCTGGTATTGTTGCAGGCTCTGATCTCGCAATTGCGAGGCTTGGTAATTGCGAGGGATTTATCGCAATTGCGAAGAAGCCCAGGCCTTCCTTGTTCGCATTTGCGAACCTCCCTTCGCAATTGCGAAGTCAACAGGGAGGGGCCAGTCATCGCAATTGTGGCAAAATGCTCACAATTGTGAGAGGAGCAGACATGCAACAGGTTCGCAATTGCGACATCTGCACCTGATCAAAACATCTTTTGGACGGGATTTTCACTTCATTCTTCAAAATTTCGAACCCTAAATATCCCTAGACGATTTTTCAAAGACCCAAACTTCTCCAAATCATAGGTAAGTGATTTCTAACTCATCTTCTTCAATGTTCATCTTTTTACATGATTTCATCTCAAAATCTAGGGTTTTTCATGGAAAATTGGGTGTTCTTGGGTAGAAATTAGGATTTTTAAATTTTGGGGATTTGGACCTCAATTTGAGGTCGAATTTCAAAACCAATTGCATATTTGGGTTCGTGGGTGAATGAGTTATCGGGTTTTGGTTCGAACTTCGAGTTTTGACCATGCATGCCAGGGGTCGGTTTTTTACTTTTTGGGGAAAATATTGGGAAATCTATATTCATGCATTAGAATTGGTTTATTTAGCTTTATTGATATTATTAAGTAAATTATGGCTAGATACAAGCGGATTGGAAGAGGAACCGAGAGGTAAAGCGGTAATTGAGGCTTGATTTTGTCCGTGGAATTGAGGCAAGTGTTTGGTCTAACCTTAGCTTGAGCAAATAGGTGTTGTGGTCTTATTTGCTACGTGTTAGTGTTGAGTACGATGTATAGGTGTAGTGACGAGTATCTATACGTTGGTGTCGAGCATGCAAGTGAGTCTTATACTGCGACTGTTGTGACTCTTATTATGTACTGTTCATGCTTGAATTGATGATTATCTATGTTGAACAAGACTTATGATATTTTCTTGGTAATTGATCATTGTTGAGTATTGACTCAAGTAAGACTTATTCATGGAGTTAACTATTGAAACGAGATAGGTTATAGTTGATTCCCTTGCAAGGATATTATTGTTTCTATTGTTGATTCCCTTTTCGAGACGTATTGTTTCTATTGTTTGGGTAAGGAATAGTGTAAAGCACGAAGGGTGATGTCGTGCATGATATTCTGAGTGAGTGTTAATGCACGAAGGGTGATGTCGTGCTGATATTGTGAGAGTTAATGCACGAAGGGTGATGTCGTGCCGATATTGTGAGTGTTAATGCACGAAGGGTGATATCGTGCCGATATTGTGAGAGTTAATGCATGAAGGGTGATACAGTGCCATGATTATGAGAGTTAATGCACTAAGGGTGATGTCGTGCCGTATCTGTTGTTTCTTATGGTGAGAACGAGAGTAAAAACACAAAGGGTGATGACGTGCATGTGTTACTATTTCATTATTCTTGTTAATACAAATATGGTGTTCATTATGCTTCTCTATTGAATTACTGTTAGAATTTGATATTCCCCGCAGCATGTTCCCCTTCCCATCTTTATTTGTTATTTCCTGTTATTATTGTTCTGTTCGTATATGATTTAACTGCATAGGTTTATATGATTGTCGTGTCCTAGCCTCGTCACTACTTCGCTGAGGTTAGGCTCGACTGGTACTAGTACATGGGGTCGGTTGTACTAATACTGCACTTTGTACTTTTTGTGAAGATTTTGGTGCAGGACCTTGTGAGTAGCTTGAGGTTGCTGCCTTCAGTCCAAGGAGACCAAGGTAGATCTGTTGGCGTTCGCAGAGCCTAAAGTCCCATTTCCCCACTTTAGTTTCTTTGGTCTCTTCTATTTCGAGAACAATTGTACTACTTTCGGACTTATATTTGTAGTAAACCTTAGTCATTCATAGATTGTCACACCAGATCTATGGGGTAGCTATGTACTTGAGTTGTGGCATTGTTATATTACTTCCGCATTTCTTGGTTATTTTGTTTTAACTAATATCTGTTCATGTTTGAATTAATAATAATGGTAGTAAAATTGTAATTGTCGGCTTGCCTAGCTTTTATGAGTAGGCGCCATCACAATTTTCGAAGATGGGAAATTCGGGTCGTGACATCAAAATGAGAAAGCTAGGCGACATACCAAACAAGTTGGACTTCATATAAAAGCAATTAAGGGCTCAAGTTGGCCTCCACACTTAGACAACAAATGCACGCAAACAAATTAGGCGTTTGACAATTTCATAATTGAGACGAGTTAAAGTCATTAAGCCCTAGAGACATGATTTCTACGTGACCTTGGAATTTAAACATGCAGTTAGTTTCAGATGCAAGGTGTTATTTTAGAGGCATGCTTTCTGAATAAATATATATTTTAGGGAATCTGGTATTGCATACTGATTACATATTATAAGCATTTAAACTTATATACATGATATCTAGGTGCAGTAGTTGGCAGTGATTAGTATTGATAGCCATGGAAGGCATTCAGAATTACTTAGTTTGATCATATAGGCATACTTTCTAATAGTGGCAACGAAACAATATTGAAAGTTAATATTAGCACTTAAAAGCGAGTGGGATTACCCTATAGGCAGGATTTCTACAATGAGAGATTGAACTGGTTTTAGCTTCTATAGGCATGTCCTAAGTAAATAACAACAGCACATTAACCAAATTAAAACTCTATAGACATGATTTCTAAAATGCAGATTTGTAAAACATAAGCTAACATGACCCTATGGTCATAGTGTCTAATGGATATACTGTAATGCAAATTGAAACATTGGTCATTTTATTTCCTATAGGCATGGTATCTAAAAACATGTAGAAGCAGAATATGTTAAACGAATTAAACACCAATAAGAAGGTTATCTAACGCACACAGTAACAGAACATGTTAGAGCAAATTAAACACCTATAGGTAGGATTTCTACACGTTCATGCAAAAATTAGAATAGACCAATTTCCCCAATTTTACTAACACCCCAATTGTTATTACAACATTATTACAGACCCAGTGAATGAAATGAATTATAGAATTACAAAATAGCTATAGTGGGCCTAAAGCAGGCCCAAAGTATACCCGGCTAGGCCAGGCCTTCAATCTCAAGTCCACATAATTTTACAACAGCAGAAAACAGTCTTCATAACCAAAACCTAGTAGTCAGAGTTGACCAACAACCATTTACACAAGCTCATTGGCTTATACAGTAGGTAAAAGGGGCAAAGTTGAGCAATCAGGAAAAATGGCAAACAACCTTGGACCCTAGTATGTCAGAGTTCCCAAGGGATTCAAGAACCCAAGACAGTGCTCACACTAGGGAGGTTAATATAGGAGATTCAGGGAATGACTAGGGACCAAGTCCTAGTGTGTCATAGTTCCCAAGGGTCTCAATTGGACCCCAAGCAGTACTCACACTAGGGAGGTCAATGATAGAACTTAGGTAGCCTTGGCTTTCAGCCGGCTAAGATGAGAACTCAAAGAGCCCAGGTAATAAGTGAAAGAGAATAAACTAAGGTTGAGGGACAGCACTGAAGGATACAGACATAATCAAGTTTAGCACATAGAGCAGATAACAGAACATGCTTATGTTTTAAGAACAGACTTAACAAAGTTTCAGAAGAACACCTAATGTATAAGTAGTCACACATTAACAGAACAGGTTTGCAGGATTGGTGTACGCAGGCTCATAGTAAGAAAAAGGTTCAAATTATGCAAAGTATAGATCCTAGTGAGAATCATATTAATTGGCAACAAGATTTAGACAGGATGAGAACAGGTCATTACAAGAATTATGTAAGTAAAACATGTTTAAGTAGCAGGATTCATAACAAAATTAAACACCAAGGAAAGGCTAAAGTGTGTCAGTAAGTTGCAACACGTAGGCTAGATAAGCCTGAAAAGAATCTGATTAACTCAAATTAGGTTTATGCATGTTTAAGATTACCAACATAATAAAGTCAAAGGTTAAAGAGACCTAAAACTACAGTAAAGCAATGAGAATTGCACACAAGAACAACCCAGAAAAACACATGAAATTACAATCTCCTGAAGTGAAAACATATGCAAATCACAGATACATGGGAATAAAACTACGAAGTCCAGTAACTTACCAGTTAAGCGAAAATACAAAAAAGAACAAAAGTCCACAGTATTTTGAATATCAACGAAGAGCAAGAACCCAGAATATCTGGCCTTGGCTTTCAGCCGACCAAGAACCAGAATATAGAACAAGAGTACTTAGAGAATAAAGAGAAGTAACTTTAGTTTTTTGGTAAACCTTTTAATGATTCAAGTCTGTCTAAAGGGAATGAGGGGAGGGGTTTATATAGTAGTAAAAATCGAGCAACAAACAAGAAAACCTAGTAATTTAAGCAACTACCAAAGTAAATAATCATGCAAATTAATCTGAAAATCAATTTTAAGAGAGAGATCTGCAAACTCTAACTTTTAAGGAAAGTGAAAAATCGACAGAATTTAAACAAAAAAATCAAACTCACATAGAATAGGATGAATCTAGACAAAAATAACATGCATATCAGAGATTTGAACCAATTTTGGTTCAATTTGAAGAGATGTGCAAACCCTAGTTTTAGGATAAGTAAGAATAAACAAAAGATACACAAATATTCGTACTTACAATAGAGCAAATGATGAATATAGATAGAATATCATAAAAGTCAAGGATTTGAACCGATTTTGGTTCGATCTTTATGAGATTTGCTTGTCATGTTTAGGCAAGCAGTGTAGAAGAGTAACTAGTACCAGGGAGAGGTCATATATGGCAAGAAACAACCATGGAATCCCATGTTAGGTGGGATTAGGAGAAGGATTTGGGGGGAAGACGGCTAGGGTTTAGGTTTGAGAGATGAAAGGATTCAAGGGTGACGGACCGTGAGAAATAGGATTATGGTTGGGTGTTTGGGATAATTAAAAGGCGGCGGACCATGAGAAATAATGTAATTATATATGAATATGGGCTATTATTGCAAAAATGTGCAATTAGCCTAAAAATAAAAATGTAATTATAAAAAATATAGTAAAATATTTAAAAACATATATGTTAGTGTAAATGATGAGATTGGATGATTAAATCACCATAAAAATAATTTGAAGGATAATTATTGGATATTTATACAACAAAATATAGAAAGAAATTGGTTTAGAAACTTAAAAAAATATGAAAAATTATGTAAAATGCTTTATAGATTTATAAACTAAATGATGATTCAAATATACTATTTTAAAAGTATACGTATAAAATTTAAAAATATGAGGAAAAAATTGGGTATCAACATACGCAATAGTACGACAGTCAACTCCATTGGGAAGAATATTGTACCCAGGTTTCTTACATCATTCAAGTGATGTCATCAATGGTATATTAACATTAAATCTAGACAAAATATCATTTGAACACATAGAGAATTTACTCAAGCACTCTCGTAGTGATTGATCATCCAGCAAACGATTTTCAAGTGCATCAGGAACAAAGAACAACACTGCTACAGACCAGTTCCCTATATCAAGCTATTATATGTCCTTAGTTGATTTGTAACTTTGTAAAAGCTCTTACTCGTAATTCCTACTTAGCTTACTTAGACGCATTGTGTAGGAAATTCTTTGTAAGTCATAAACCTTTGTGTTTGTGTCTTGGCTAGAGTTAGTCAAGTTGTAAAGTCTTTGTAATAGAGTTATTACAGAGTGGCTTGTAACGGAGTTGTTACAAGTTAATGAGGGATTAAGAGGTTAATTCCTAGGTTACGATAGGTTGTACTCTAAAGATTGCTTAGTAGTGAAGTTGAAATCCTATAAGGGTAGGTCGAGGTGTTTAATCCCATTGAGCTAGAAAGTTTCCATGTAAAATTCCTCCGTGTCATTTACTTACTGCAGTGTGCGTGGTTTATATGGGAACTAATAAAGAATCTGGTTCTCTATATAGTTTGGTGGACCCTTAAATTCTATCAGTTGGTATCAGAGCGGGTTCTTTCTATCAGGCTAACACCTAGAAAGGATCCTCGTGGCTGCTCCTCTAAACTTTGAAAAAGGTCAATCTACCTACAGGCCACCAAGATTCAATGGCCAATATATGGATGGTGGAAGACTAGGATGCACGACTTCATCGTGGCTGAAGATTCCAAGCTTTGGGGTATCATTTATGATGGACCTTTTATTCCTACCAAGACTGTTAGCAACCCAGTTGTAGTTGTAACTGTTCCCGAAACAAGAAAGGAATTCAACGGCGCTGACCGAAAGACCATAGAAAAGAATTTTGTGCAAAGAAAATTCTTGTTTGTGGCATTGCTTCTGATGAATATAATAGGATATCAGCATGCCAATCAGCTAAGGAATTCTAGGAAGCTCTCCAAGCAGCTTATAAAAGAACAACGCAGGTTAAGCAATCAAAGATTGACATGTTTACAGCTGAATATGAGCTTTTCAGAATGAAAGATGGTGAATCCATCCAAAACATGCATACTCGGTTCACCTTTATCATCAATGAGCTTCACTCTCTTGGAGAAATCATTCCAAGAAACAAACTTGTCAGGAAAATACTCAGTGTCCTACCCAGCTCCTCGGAAAGCAAAATGAATGCTATCACAGAGGCAAAGGACTTGCAGGAGTTAACCATTAACCATTGATGAGCTTATCTGAAAACCTATGAAATGAATAAGATGCTTGAGTAGATTTTAAAAATGTGTTTCTTGACATTGTACTTAATTTTGAAAGTTTCTCGAGGACGAGTAACAGTTTAAGTGTGAGGTGTTGATGAAAAGCCAAAAATGCATTTTTTTTGGTGTACTTTCATCTCATAACGTGTGTGGTAACAGCCGGTTATATGAGTTTTCTGAATTATGCTTATTACGTGCATTCTTATGTGTAGGATCAAGTTGGACGAAAAATGAGCAAAAAAAGTTTATTCGGGACTAAAAGACAAAAGAAGGACTTTGGTCGTTCACTCTCGCGTGCACACGAGACAGTGAATGAGCTACCAGAGGAAAAGCTTGAGAAAAAAATAGCGAAGTATGGCAAAAGTGCACGAGAGACTTAGAAGGAAAAGGAAAAGAGAAGAACTTTGCTCGTTCACTCTCGCGTGCACACGAGAGAGTGAACAAGCTAACCTAAAAAGTTTCTTTCGAAGTGGGCTTGTATTATTTTCTCCCCATGCTAACCTTATCCCATATAAATAGTCCTTAAACTCACTTTTGAGAAAGAGAAGTTTTTGGAGATGAGACATTTTTGAAGGGGAGACGTTTTTGGAGAGGGGATTCAACCCAAGGAGGCAAGAGCACGCTAGGAGCAAGGCGGGGAATTCTTCTACGAGTTTTTCACTTTCTTCTTCCTATTTTCATTATTGGTTATGTATTCTAGTATTGTAGTTTTGCATACTATTATGAATAACTAATTTGTTATCTAGGTTTTTTATGGAACCTTTTGTAGGATGAATTCTTATTACGTTTTTATATAATTAAGCCGTTGGATTTCTCTACTTATTCAACTACATATTTATTGTTGTTGATTGAATGACCATCAATTAACTATGACTATTTAGTGTGTATATTGCTCGAGAGAGAGTACGCATCTAGGTAGCTATTGAAGAACATCACTCCTAACGTATGTGAGAGATCAATACAGAGGGTTTAAAGGCGGGATTAGAGATAATGAAATCTTGGCGCGATCGTAGTGAGCCGTAAATTAGTGTCAGCTAGCGTTGTTCAAGAGAATACGTTTAGTAAATTGTGGTAGTTGCTCAAGAGAGAGCTACGACACCCAAAGTACTCATGATCGTTAGAGAATACTTAGGGGAAATTATAGAAGACGTGGCGGAAGGATTCCGAAAATTGGGGAAATCATAACTCTAGACCTCCTTAATTTAGTCTCCAACCCTTAATATCTTTAGTTATTAATTTACTATTTTAATTTGTTAGTTAATTAGTTAGGCATAAGAATCATAATATTTAAAACATAGAAATTATTCGAGTTTACTTTCTTAGTGATATTGAACAGTTATAGTGAAACTTTAGTTCTCTGTGGGATTCGACTCCGGACTCTTGGATCGGATTATATTTACAGCGGCCGCTTATCCTTATTAGCACTAGAGTTGGGCATGATCATTCAACCAACTTCATTCACATTTGATAACTGAATAACACATTCATTATCTTTAATGTTCATATCATTGTAATCTTATCTTAATTGAGCTATAAATTTTGATTGAGAATGTTAGGGGTGGACAAGTGACTCAAAGGAGAGCCTAATAAAGCCTTGATTTAGGTCCTCGAAATTTGATGCTCCAAAAATTTCAAAAATAAATTTTATGATTTTATTTTAGTTTAGACAATATCTAACAAAAAGCATGAAATTCGTAAAAAAAAGAAAGACAGCTTGCTTGATCTTTGACAGTAAAAATATTTTAGATATGGAATTAAACTACTTAAATCTTTATAATAGAAATATAATTTTTTACAACAATATCAAAAATATATATATTTTAAATACATGTCTAACATCTTATTTATTAAAATACCTCTTACTAATATAAATAATATATTACTATGTGAAGTTAAAATCTTTATATGGAATGTTATTCTTAAACAACAAGTGTGGAAAAATTAGCAACACTAACGTTTTTGTATATATGTGTATACACATATAAATTCTAATAGAAAAAAATGTATAAGGTCTTTTATTAAAATTCACTAAATTTATTGAGCTGCCTTTGGTGTTTAATTTTTGAAACTTGTAGATACAAGTAAATCAGGTTGAGTGAAAAAAATTCAAGGATGTGTAGGCAACAAGGCCATATTGAAAATTTCTAAAATCCTACGCACCTTTACCTTTTAAAGTTTTTGACCATTTTTGCAGATGCACTTGAAATGCTTTGAGCTTCTGTTTTTGAATTTTTAGCTTTACTAATGTATCTCAAAGATTTTTTACTTTTTGGTATTAGTACAATTGTTTTGTGCACATCTTCTATTTAGACAAAACTTAAAAGTATCACAATTTGTGATTAAAATAATAAGGCGTTAAATGAAAGTTAATAAAGTAAATATTGAACGACCGTTGATCAGACAATAAGAAAAACATATTTTTAATATAGTGGACAAATAAAAGTGAACGAAAGAAATATCGTCATTCAATAAGAAAAATATATTAGAAAAAAATATAATCACAAATGGAACGAGGACGCGAACGCGAGGGCTCGAGGAGTTACAGCTTCGCGAACGCGAGCCCCTATCCTCGAACGCGAAGGCCAAAAAGCCTGACCCATCGCGAACGCGAGAGGTCTATCGCGAACGCGTAGAGTCATTTTGCCCAGTTATTTTAAAGTTCCAAAACAGAACCACAAACGGGATTTCATAACATTTTCATACTCTTTCTTCTCCAAAGCTCCTAGGCGATTTTTGAAGCATTTCTTCACCAAAGTTTCTTGGGTAAGCATTGTTTAACTCATTTTCTTCATTTTCCATCAACATATTGAAATTCTAGGCCTAAAACATGTGATTAAGGGTGGAAAATTAGGGATTTGGGTAGAGTTAGGGCTTTTTAATTAATTGTGATTTAGACCTCGTTTTGGGGTCGAATTCTGGAAATAATTATATATTTGGGCTCGTGGGTGAATGGGTGATTTGATTTTGGTCCGAACCTCGTATTTTGACCAAGCGGGCCTGGGGTCAATTTTTGGGACTTCTGGAAGAATGATTGGAAAGTTATAATTGAACATTGGAATTGGATTGTTTAGCACTTATTGATGATATTGAGTCAATTGTGTATAGATTCGATTGGGTTGGAGCTGAATTTGAGAGGAAAAGCAGTGTTCGAGGCTTGAGTTGGCCATGGAAGTTCGAGGTAAGTGTTCGGTCTAACCTCAGCTTGAGGGAGTAGGAGTTGAGTCCTATTTGCTACTTGCTTCTTGTTGAGTGCGATGTATAGGCATGGTGACGAGTATCTATACGTTGTTGTTGAGCATGACCGTGAGTCTTAAATTTGAACGTTGTTGTGCTCTTAGATGGCACTTCGGATGCTTTAATTAATGATCTCCTATATTGAGTAAAGATTGAATTTATCCTTGTAAATCTTAGTTATGATTGAGTATTGTCATTAATTGAGCTGAGAACAAAATGAGTTAAGATTTGGTTATAGCTGATTCTACCTTGCCAGGATGACTGTTTTGATATTGTTGTTCCCTTGCCGGAAAGTTATTATATTATTTTTGTTCCCTTGCCGGGATTTCTTGTAATTTTGTGATGAATTGTAAATGGGAGCGGGTGGTATGCCTACCACAAGATATAATAAAATGGGAGTGGTGGTACGCCTACCACAAGCTGTAATGAAATGGGAGCAGGTGGTACGCCTACCACAAGATATAATAAAATGGGAGCGGGTGGTACGTCTACCACAAGATATAATGAAATGGGAGCGGGTGGTATGCCTACCACAAGATATGATGAAATGGGAGCGGGTGGTATGCCTACCACAAGATCGATGAAATAGGAGCGGGTGGTACGCCTACCACGAGATATAATGAAATGGGAGCCGGTGGTAAGCCTACCACGAGATATAATGAAATGGGAGTGGGTGGTACGCCTACCACAAGATATAATAAAATGGGAGCGGGTGGTACACCTACCACAAGATATGAAAAATAGGATCGGGTTTCACGCCTGCAACAAACTGAAACTGAAAGTGAAAGTTGCCTTATTTCTTTTATCCGTGTTAGAAGTTAAGTTGTAGTTTCCTTATTATTCTTTGATATTCTGTTTTATCTGCTACCCCCGAAGCATGTTCCCCTTCCCTAGCTTTGATTTCTTATTACCTATTTACTTTTTCCCCCATATATTATATAATTGCACAGGTTTATCTGGAGTCTGGTCCTAGCCTCGTCACTACCTCGCCGGGTTAGGCCAGACACTTACCAGCACATGGGGTCGGTTGTGCTGATACTACACTCTGCACTCTATGTAGATACCGGAGTAGCTTTTGATCAGCAGCAGTAGCTCGGGAGCCAGCCATCAATCCAGCGAGACACTGAGGTAGCCTTGTAGGCGTCTGCAGGCCCGACGTCTCCTCTATCTTATTTCATATTCTGTTATCTCATGTATTCAAGACAGACTGTGCTATATTTCTTTCAAACGGTTGTATTTAGTGCTCTTAGAAGTCCGTGGATGTTGTGAAACCAGGTTCTGGTTAGAGGCACGTGATGGTCTTTGAGACATTTTCGTTTTTTTATTTATTTAAGACTTCAGCTAAATTTCATATTCCGTTGTTATTTAACGGTTTATTTTCTTGTTATTATAATTGGTAAGAAGTTTTAAAATAAAGGAGTTAATGATTTCTAAGTTCATGACTTGCCTAGCTTCTACGAGTAGGCGCCATTACGACTCCCAAGGGTGGGGAATCCGGGTCGTGACAAGTTGGTATCAGAGCTCTAGGTTACATAGATCTCACAATTCACGGACAAACTTAGTAGAGTCTGAGGGATCGGTACAGAGACGTCGGTATTTATCCCCCAGAAGCTACAGAGTTAGGAAAATTTTACATTTGTTCTTTCCTGTTGTGCGGTTTTATTTCTCAACACTGATTGACTTCTTACTCTGTTCTTTCGCAAATGGCGAGAACACGCGCTTCCTCATCTATCGCTCAGCAGCCTGAGCCCCCAGCAGTAGCTCCTACGAGGGGTAGAGGGCGAGGCCAAGGTCGTGCTAGAGGCCGAGGTATGGGCAAAGCTTAGCCCCGAGCAGCAGCACCATTGGCGGAGCCTCAGGTTGATTTTGACGAGGAGGTTCCGGCCCGAGCGGTTTCGGTGGGCCCAGCTCAGGTCCTAGAAGGGTTTATTGCTACCCTAGTTCTTCAGGATGCTCTGGTCTGACATGGAGAGTGTCACCCGAGCAGGTTTGCTTCCTATTGCACCAGCCGTCTCTCAAGCTGGAGGAGGGCTCAGACTCCTGCTACTCGCACTTCGGAGCAAGTAGTCCTTAGATTCAGACTCCAACGGTTCAGCCAGTTGGGGCAGTCCAACCGGGTGTAGTAGCTCAGACCGACGATGGAGCATCCATGTCTGCCGATGCTTTGTGGAGGCTGGATGGGTTCACCAAGCTCTTCACTACTACTTTCAGCGGTGCTTCTTCTGAGGATCCCCAGGATTTTCTATACAGTTGCCACGAGGTTCTCAGGAATATGGGTATTGTTGAGACCAATGGGGTCGATTTTGCTACATTTTGCTTGTCTGGATCCGCCAAGACTTGGCGGAGGGATTATTGCTTAGCCAGACCAGCCGGTTCGCCAGCCTTGACTTGGGAGCAGTTTTCAGTGTTGTTTCTGGAGAAGTTTCTCCCCATTACTCAGAGAGAGGCCTATCGGAAGCAGTTTGAGTGCCTCCAGCAGGGTTCCATGACTGTTACCCAGTATGAGACCAAGTTCATTGACTTAGCTCGCCATGATCTTGTCATACTTCCTACCGAGAGAGAGAGGGTAAGGAGGTCTATTGATGGTCTGATTCAGCCGATTTGTCTTCAGATGGCTAGGGAGACTGGGAGTGAGACCACCTTTCAGGAGGCGGACAATGTGGCCCGTAGAGTTAAGAGGGTTATGTCGCAGGGAGGTGGTCATGGGTTGGATAAGAGGCCCCGTCATTCAGGCAAATTTAGTGGTACCTCGTCTAGAGGTAGAGATTCATATGGTAAAGGTCATCCTCCTAGGCCCTTTCAGTCAGCTCTTCAGGTTTCTCACGGTGCTTCAGGTAGCTGTGGTCCTCCGATGCAGTATTCTGATCAACAGTCCTTTAGTGCACCATAGCTTCAGAGTTTCCAGGGTCGTCAGCCTCAGCAACCGAGGGCTTATTTTACTTGTGGCGACACGAGGCACATTGCTAGGTATTGCCTTCGAGCTTCGAGCAGTTCTCTGCATCAGGGTTCTCGTGCTATGGTTCAGGCCCCAGGTGTTCCACAGGCCACCCAGCCAGCTAGGGGTAGGGGTAGAGGTGCTAGAGGTGGAGGTACAGGTCCTAGTGGTAGAGCTCAAGCCGCCAGAGGTAGATGCCAGCAGCAGGCCGTCCTAGAGAGGTAGTTCAAGGTGGTGGGGCCCAGCCCCGATGTTACGCCTTTCCAGCCAGGCCCGAGGCTGAGGCTTCAGATGCAGTCATTACAGGTATTATTCTGGTTTGTGATAGAGATGCTTCGGTGCTATTTGATCCAGGGTCTACGTACTCGTATGTGTCGTCTTATTTTGCACCGTATCTGATCATGCCTAGTGATTCATTGCGTGATCCTGTTTATGTGTCTACACCGATGGGTGATTCTATTGTGGTTGATCGAGTCCATCATTCTTGTATTGTGGTGATCGGGGGTCTTGAGACTCGTGTAGATTTGTTGCTTTTAGACATGGTTGATTTCGATGTTATATTGGGGATGGACTGGTTATCACCTTACCACGCTATCTTGGATTGCCACGCTAAGACTGTGATCTTAGCTTAACCGAGTATGCCTCGTTTATAGTGGAGAGGGACTCCTGGTCATTCTACCCGCAGTGTTATCTCGTATGTGAAGGCTCGGCTTATGGTCGAGAAGGGGTGTTTGGCCTATTTGGCGTATGTTGGCGACTCTAGTACTAAGGTTCCCTCTATTGATTTTGTGCCTGTTGTTCGCGAGTTTCCTGAGGTATTCCCTTCAAACCTGCCGGGGATGCCACCCGACAGGGATATTGACTTCTGCATTGATTTGACTCCGGGCACTTAGCCCATTTCTATCCCGCTGTATCGCATGGCCCCGCCAAAGTTGAAAGAGTTGAAGGAGCAGTTGCAAGACTTGCTTGAGAAGGGTTTCATTAGACCTAGTATTTCCCCGTGGGGTGCGCCGGTGTTGTTTGTTAAGAAAAAGGATGGGTCAATGAGAATGTGTATCGATTACCGGTAGTTGAACAAGGTTACAATCAAGAATAAGTATCCATTGCCGAGGATTAATGATTTATTCGATCAACTTCAGGGTGCCAAGGTATTTTCAAAGATAGACTTGAGATCTGGCTACCATCAGTTGAGGATTAGGGCATCCGATGTCCCTAAGACAGCTTTCCACACTCGGTACGGGCATTATGAGTTCTTGGTTATGTCGTTCGGGTTGACAAATGCCCCAGCAGCCTTTATGGATTTGATGAACCGAGTGTTCAGGCCTTATTTGGACTCGTTCGTGATCGTCTTCATTGATGATATTTTGATATATTCCCGTAGCCAGGAGGAGCACGAGCAACATCTCAGAGTGATTCTTCAGACTCTGAAGGATAGTCAGTTATATGCTAAGTTCTCAAAGTGTGAGTTCTGGTTGAGTTCAGTTGCATTCCTGGGTCATGTTGTGTTAGCAGAGGGTATTCAAGTTGACCCGAAGAAGATTGAGGAAGTCAAAAACTAGCCTAGACCAGCATAAACTATAGAGATTCGGAGTTTCTTGGGATTGGCAGGCTACTATCGTTGGTTCGTGGAGGGATTTTCATCTATTGCAGCCTCGATGACTAGGTTGACCCATAAGGGTGCCCAGTTCAGATGGTCGGACGAGTGTGAGGCGAGCTTTCAGAAGCTCAAGACAGCTCTGACTACGGCATCGGTGTTGGTTTTGCCCACATGTTCAGGGCTTTATACAGTTTATTGTGATGCATCCCGTATTGGGCTTAGTACAGTGTTGATGCAGGATGGCAAGGTCATTGCCTATGCTTCGAGGCAGTTGAAGATTCATGAGAAGAACTATACGATGCATGATTTGAAGTTGGAAGCCATTGTTCACGCATTGAAGATTTGGAGGCACTATCTGTATGGCGTGGCGTGTGAGGTGTTCACGGATCATAAGAGTCTTCAGTATTTGTTCAAGAAAATGGAGTTGAATTTGAGGCAGAGGAGGTGGTTGGAGTTGTTGAAAGATTATGACATCACTATCTTATATCACCCGGGAAAGGCTAATGTGGTGGTCGATGCCTTGAGTAGGAAGTCAGCCAGTATGGGCAGTCTTGATTATATTCCGGTCGGTGAGAGACCGCTTGCCTTGGATATTCAAGCTTTGGCCAGTCGATTTGTGAGGTTGGATATTTCTGAGCCTAGTCGTGTATTAGCTTGCACGGTCGCTCGTTCTTCTTTATTGGAGCGTATCCGTGATCGACAGTATGATGATCCTCATTTGTGTCTCCTTAGAGACACGGTGCAGCGTGGAGGTGCCAAGAAGGTTACCTTAGATGCTGATGGAGTCTTGAGATTGTAGGGGCGAGTTTGTGTGCCCAATGTAGATGGGCTTCGAGAGTTGATTTTAGAGGAGGCCCATAGTTCCCGGTACTCTATTCATCTGGGCGCCACGAAGATATATTAGGATTTGCGGCAACATTATTGGTGGCGTAGAATAAAGAAGGATATTGTTGCATATGTGGCTCAGTATTTGAATTTCCAGCAGGTTAAGTATGAGCATCAGAGGCCTGGTGGATTGTTTTAGAGGATTGAGCTTCCCGAGTGGAAGTGGGAGCGGATCACTATGGATTTCGTTGTTGGGCTCCCGCAGACTCAGAGGAAGTTTGACGTAGTATGGGTCATTGTTGATAGGCTGACCAAGTCAGCGCATTTCATTCATGTGGCAGTCTCCTATTCATCCGAAAGGTTAGCTGAGATCTATATCCGGGAGATTGTTCGTCTTCATGGTGTGCCTTTGTCTATCATTTCGGACCGAGGTATGCAGTTTACCTCACATTTCTGGAGAGCATTTCAGCGAGAGTTGGGCACTCATATGGAGTTGAGTACAACATTTCATCCCTAGACGGACAGCCAGTCCGAGCGGACTATTCAGATTCTGGAGGATATGCTCCGAGCTTGTGTCATTGATTTTGGAGGCTCGTGGGATCAATTTTTGCCTTTAGAAGAGTTTGCCTACAACAACAGCTACCAGTCGAGCATCCAAATGGCTCCTTATGAGGCTTTGTATGGTAGGCGATGTCGATCTCCGGTTAGATGGTTTGAGCCGGGGGAGTCTCGGTTGTTGGGTACGAATCTGGTTCAGGAAGCCTTGGACAAGGTCAGTATTATTCAGGATAGGCTTCGTATAGCTCCTTCTAGGCAAAAGAGTTATGTAGAGCGCAAGGTTCGAGATGTGACTTTCATGGTTGGTGAGCGAGTATTGCTCCGAGTGTCGCTTGTGAAGGGCGTGATGAGATTTGGGAAGAAGGCCAACTTAGCCCTAGGTTCATTGGACCGTTTGAGATTCTTGATCGAGTGGGAGAGGTAACTTATAGACTTGCATTGCTGCCGAGCTTATCATCCGTGCATCCAGTGTTTCATGTGTCCATGCTTCGGAAGTATCACAGCGATCCATCCCACTTGTTAGATTTCAGCACTGTCCAGTTGGACAAGGACTTGTCTTATGAGGAGGAGCCGGTGGCTATTCTAGATCAGCATGTTCGTCAGTTGAGGTCGAAGAGTTTTCCTTTTGTTCGTGTTCAGTGGAGAGGTCAGCCTCCTGAGGCATCGACCTGGGAGTCCGAGTCCGATATGCGGAGCCGTTATCCCCATCTTTTCCCCGACTCAGGTACTTCCTTCTTCTGTCCGTTTGAGGACGAACTGTTGTTTTAGAGGTGGAGAATGTCACCTGTTTTTAATTGCATTCTGTGCTTCCGAGGCCTTGAAAACCTCATTTAGAGTTGCCTCAATTTGCGTGCGCAGTCCGGGCGCATAGCCGAAAAGCTTAAATATGAAATTCTATGAAAAATGATGAAATTTGAGTTTACAATGAATAAATTTGACTTCGATCAATATTTTGGGTAGCCGGACCTGGACCCGTGATTTGACGGTCCTGAAGGGTCCGTAGGAAAATATGGGACTCGGGCATATACCCGGAATCGAATTCCGAGGTTCCGAGCCTGAGAAATGAATTTTTAAAGGAAATTGTTTTTCTGAAATTGTTAAGGAAAATTGAAATGAAATTTGATTAGAACGTATTGGTATCGGGCCCGTATTTTGGTTCCGGCACCCGGTACAGGTCTTATATATGATTTAAGATGTTTCTGTAAAGTTTGGTTAAAATCAGACGTCGTTTGATGTGTTTCGGACTTGAAATCTTAAATTTGAAACTTGATGAAGTATTTGGAAAAATTCTTGATTTTGAGGTTTGATTCATTGTTTTAAGGTTATTTAGGGGATTTGATCGCACTGATAGGTTCGTATGATGATGTTGAGTTAGTGCATGTGTTTGGTTAGGAACCCCGAGGGCTCGGGAGTGTTTCGGAGTGGTTTTACACTTATGAAAGTTGCAGGTTTCCAGTTGTGGTATGGTCTTCTTCGCGTTCGCGGGAGAACCCTCGCGAACGCGATAAGTAAATTTGCTGAAGGAAATTCCCTTCTACGCGAACACATAGACCAAGTCGCGAACGCAAGGCAGCGGGGGGCTAGACCTTTGCGAACGCGTTCCTGGCTATGTGAACGCGAAGGCCAAGTGCCTGGGCAGGGGGAATGGGTAGAACACCTTACGCGAACGTGACCCCAAGGACGCGAACGCGAGGGTTCGAGGAGCTACAGCTTCGCGAACGCGAGCCCCTATCCGCGAACGCAAAGGCCAGAAAGCTTGACCCATCGCGAACGCAAGAGGTCTATCGCGAACGCGTAGAGTCATTTTGCCCAGTTATTTAAAGTTCCAAAACAGAACCACAAACGGGATTTCATAACATTTTCATAAACCCTTTCTTCTCCAAAGCTCCTAGGCGATTTTTGAAGCATTTCTTCACCAAAGTTTCTTGGGTAAGCATTGTTTAACTCGTTTTCTTCATTTCCATCAACATCTATTAAAATTCTAGGCCTAAAACATGTGATTAAGGGTAGAAAATTAGGGATTTGGGTAGAGTTAGGGCTTTTTAATTAATTGTGATTTAGACCTCGTTTTGGGGTCGAATTCTGGAAATAATTATATATTTGGGCTCGTGGGTGAATGAATGATTTGATTTTGGTCTGAACCTCGTATTTTGACCGAGCGGGCCCGGGTCGATTTTTGGGAATTCTAGATGAATAATTGGAAAGTTATAATTGAACATTGGAATTGGATTGTTTATCACTTATTGATGATATTGAGTCAATTGTGTATAGGTTCAATTGGGTTGGAGCCGAATTTGAGAGGAAAAGTGGTGTTCGAGGCTTGAGTTGGCCGTGGAAGTTCGAGGTAAGTGTTCGGTCTAACCTCAACTTGAGGGATTAGGAGTTGAGTAATATTTGCTACTTGCTTCTTGTTGAGTGTGATATATAGGCATGGTGACGAGTATCTATACGTTGCTGTCGAGCATGACCGTGAGTCTTAAATTTGAACGTTGTTGTGCTCTTAGATGGCACTTCGGATGCTTTAATTAATGATCTCCTATATTGAGTAAAGATTGATTTTATCCTCGTAAATCTTAGTTATGATTGAGTATTGTCAATAATTGAGCTGAGAACAAAATGAGTTAGGATTTGGTTATAGTTGATTCTCCCTTGCCGGAATGACTATTTCTATATTGTTGTTCCCTTGCCGGGAAGTTATTATATTATTTTTGTTCCCTTGCCGGGATTTCTTGTAATTTTGTGATGACTTGTAAATGGGAGCGGGTGGTACGCCTACCACAAGATATAATGAAATGGGAGCGGGTGGTACGCCTACCACAAGATATGATGAAATGGGAGCGGGTGGTACACCTACCACGAGATCGATGAAATGGGAGCGGGTGGTACGCCTACCACGAGATATAATGAAATGGGAGCGGATGGTACGCCTACCACGAGATATAATAAAATGAAAGCGGATGGTATTCCTACCACAAGATATGAAAAATGGGATCGGGTTGCACGCCTGCAACAAGCTGAAACTGAAAGTGAAAGTTGCCTTATTTCTTTTATGCGTGTTAGAAGTTAAGTTGTAGTTTCCTTATTATTCTTTGATATTCTGTTTTATCGGCTACCCTCGAAGCATGTTCCCCTTCCCCAACTTTGATTGCTAATTACCTGTTTACTTTTTCCCTCATATATTATATAACTGCACAGGTTTATCTGGAGTCTGGTCCTAGCCTCGTCACTACCTCAATGGGGTTAGGCCAGACACTTACCAGCACATGGGGTCGGTTGTGCTGATACTACACTCTACACTCTGTGCAGATACCGGAGTAGCTTTTGATCAGCAGCAGTAGCTCGGGAGCCAGCCTTCCGTCCACCGAGATATCGAGGTAGCCTTGCAGGCATTCGCAGGCCCGGCGTCTCCTCTATCTTATTTCATATTCTGTTATCTCATGTGTTCGAGACAAACAGTGCTATATTTCTTTCAAACGGTTGTATTTAGTACTCTTAGAAGTCCGTGGATATTGTGACACCAGGTTCTGTTTAGAGGCGCGTGATGGTCTTTGAGACATTTTCGTTTTCTATTTATGTAAGACTTCTGCTAAATTTCATATTCCGCTGTTATTTTACGATTTATTTCCTTGTTATTATAATTGGTAAGAAGTTTTAAAATAAAGGAGTTAATAATTTCTAAGTTCATAGGTTATCTAGCTTCTACAAGTAGGTGCCATCACGACTCCCGATGGTGGGAAATTTGGGTCGTGACACAAACCGAAATTAAGAGTAGCTATTTTAAATTTATTATTACATATATATATACTTTAATACAAAGTTTCAAAATTTTTATAGCAAATGTTAATTGTTTACACTTTTAGTATAGTTCTTTACCTTTACTTTCTAGTTTGATTGGTAGTTTTCTTTTGTTAAGTGTAACAATTTATTTTATGTTAAAAATAATATATTTTTAATTGAGTCCTTAAATTATTCATCACTATTTGATTCAATTATCATCAATATATCTTGGTAAATAATATATTTCTAAAAGGGCAATTGATTTAATAGTGTTACGTTGAAAATGTAGTCGCCGAAATATGTGTTTGGTAGTGTATTTCTTATATTTAAGAAAAAACCGACAAATAACCGAAAAACCGACATAAACCGAATCGAGAAAAAACCGACTTAATTGGTTTGGTTTGGTTCTAATATTTGAAAAACCGACCTACTTGGTTTGGTTTCTTTTTAGGGAAAAATCAATCCAAATCGAACCCTGAACACCCCTAGCGTAAAATATATACTTCATTTATTTTTTCTTAAAGGGAGTGCAAAGTCAAAAGTAGACAAATAATAATTCCGCTAAACAAGACTCTTTTATGACTATATTGTGGATACAATTATTTCTGTATGAATGAGAAATCATCAATTTATAGAGTTACACAATCTTTTTCTCTAAGAAATAATTTGTCAACTATGGAAGAGATCTATATTTTTCTTTTAAAAAAAAGTAAATCAATTGTGGTAAATATTTTATTCTTCCTTCAAGTAACACATAAATCTAAATATAGAAAGAAAATTAAGACAAATCCTAACGGGTTAACATCGGAAAGCTATGATTGGTGAATTGCAAAAAAAATTATGCAAATAAAAAAAATGTTGATGCGGGCTCTCCTTATCTTATTTGGTTGTTGAGTTTTATTATGGGTATCGAGGAGTGCGATTTTTGAAGTTTTCGTCCTTAAGGAAAGAAATTTTAATCATATAATTCTCAAAGATCCCCTTTCAATTAGATACGAAATTTATAATGTCATAAGTTATGAGAAGCTAATGCTAATTAATGGTTACCATCTTAAACAACAGTTAATATTGTGTTGCGCCAATATAGTACTCTCTTTGTTCCTCTTTAACTATTATTTAAGGTTATTGATAAGAGCTATTTGACTATTATCTTTTCCGTAAAAAAAATTAATATCTTTTTATTTTTTAAAGTGACAAATACTTTTGCACTATTTTTTCAATTAAAGTAAGAGATAAAAAAAGATCCAAGAAAATAATTACTAAAAAACAGCACAATTTCAAATGATATCACAATTTGAATTTACATCACTATATATTAGTTTTATGACCTTTCACAAGTACCAATTAAAAGTAACACAGGAGATTTGTAGAAAAAGTAAAAGTATTAATTTTTTTTATAGAATCATTTTCTATAGAAAATCGAGCATATAAATGAAGAGAGCTGCATGTTCCTTAATGGACGGTGGCTTTAAATATTGTAAAGTAAATATAGCTGTAAAATAAAGAGAGGGATAATGAATCTACCAAAAAGAAAAAAGAAAAGGAGAGAGGAGAATGGAAGCTGAGGTTAGAAGGTTAGTTGAGAGTTACTGCTGCTTCGTAGATTCCATTTTTTCCTCGTTCCTAAACCACAATTTCTATTTACATAAAATTATAGGAGTAATTAATTATTATTTGCTTATAGTAAGTTAATATAAATTTTAATACAGACACAAAAGAATGAAGTTGTAACTTGTAACCTACTAGTAGTTTTAATATTACCTTACACTAACTTCTTTTTCCTCTTTTCTAAAGCACACTTTTTTTTGGGTAATTAAATTATTTATTGGCTTATAATAAATTCATCTCAAGATCTTACACAGATGATATAAAATTGAACGTATGAATTAGTGGCTTTAGTTTCAGTTACACCAATTTCTTTTTCCTCCTTTGTAGGCCTCAAATTTCTATTTTCTTAAAAATAATTAACAAGCTTATTTATTAATCAATATATTTAATACAGAAGGTAGGGGCCGGACTAAGATTTGAAATTGTAACTTCACATTAAATCATTAGGTGTAAAGTTTCATACACCAAATCTCATCTCATCCCCTCTTCTTTCATTTCCTCTTCAATTATTACAACTCAATCTTACTTTAAAAGTTAAAAAGACAAAAAAAAAAAAATAATAATAATAAAAGGAAGACAGAATTTTGAGAGGAAAAAGTTTTATTGAATTTGAGGGAACACGAAAACAAGAGGGGCAGGCTCCACCCACGTGTTACAGTGACCTCCTCTCCTCACTCAATCTATATTTTATTCCTTTTTTAAGGAACACTTCTCTCCGTTTTTCATTTCTTTTTGTTTTACAGTGAATTTTGGACCCTATATTTTTGTGTATCTTTTTGTTTATTCTCTTTTTTCGGAGAATACCAACAGAGACATACATTGTGGGAGAGGGGAAGAGAAATAGACATCATTTTGTAGTCTCTTCTCATTTCCTGTCGATTCTTGGTAATGTTCCTCTCTTTCTCTTCTTTATTTTCTCTTTTGGGGTGGTTTTTAATCAGCTAATATTCATGAGTTTTACATGCTAATCTGCCATTAAGACATGATTATGTTTCTTGATTAATTGTTGTATTTAGTTTTTAATCATGAGCATTTGTTTTGCTCCTATGATATATTTCGTAATAAAAGAGTGATCTTCGGATACCCCAGAAGAGGTTAGCTGTAAACGAAGCCTAATGTAGTTTGGTTTTTAAATTCCTATTTAATCAAGAATGTGTTTAGCTGGGATTTATTTATAAATTTGAGTGCCAGATTATTTTCTTATTTTCTGCTATAATATATTTGGTGATAAAGGAGCAATCTTTGTATACCCCAGAAATGATTAGATGTAAGTGAAGCTTAAGATGGAGATTCTGTTGTATGGTTCTTAAACTCCTATTTAATCAAGAATGTGTATAGCTGGGTTTTATAAACTTGAGTTCCAGATTGTATTCTTGTCGAATAATGGATTTGGGATTATTTATGTTCGTGGTCAGGTATTGATTAACGGCTCGACATTCCTGTTTGATGATTCCTTATTTTGATTTTTGAAGGTATGAAACTTGTAATTTTATCCTAATAAAAGGTGTATTTTCCGATAAAGATTAAATCAAATATGAAGCTGTTTGGAAATGGGGTAATCCTCATTTATCAAAAATAAAATAAAATGGGGTAATCCTATTCTTAGCATAGATGGCTTTAATTTGCAAAATATAGCTGGTTCCAAGTTTGGTTATAGGAGGAAGGTTGAGGTAGTCGTAAAATAACAACAACAAACCCAATGAAATCCCATACGTGGGGTTTGTGTCGTAAAATAAGTGTATCTTTATGATTCCTCTAGATATTGGGAGTATGTTTTAGTCTTGTTAGTACTTTAGATCCTATGCTTTCTAGGAGTCTTTTAGCCTTTTCAGAGATTCATATTCCTGTCGAAAATATAGATAACTTCTTGTACTTTTTATTTTTATTTTATATAATATTGGCTTGAGATGAGTTTAAATGGAGAAACATGGTCGTCGTCTCAAAGAGGATTCATATGGTGAACACCAACTTATCTTGAACTAAGGTGCAGTTATTGTTGTTGTTTGTATCATATTCCTTAATTAAGAAAATGGTCACAGTTTCTACGGATGCGATAGAATAGGTGATCTAGTCTTGTGCGTGAAGATATATTTTGCATGTTACGTCTGTTAAATTAAGGTAGGTCTGCATCTCCTAACTTATTCTGTGATTATTTGATTTCTAGGTCCCCACTTGGTTCAGTTTAGTTCTTAAATTAAGAATGGAAGATGCTAAAGATAGGAAGGAAAGTGCTCCTCCAGAATCGTCTCATGAACCAAAGGTCTCCTCTCCGAATGAGGATCAATCACATAATGCAGCTCAAACAAATCAACATACAAGCGAAAAAGAAAGCTCCAAAATTCAGGAGGCAGCCGTGGATGATTCAGCGCATTTAAAAGAGGCCTCTCGCAGCTTATTACTGCAAGAAAGTCCGACTTCTCCAGAAGGAAATTTAATGTCGGCCGCGCCCATTAAATCTGATTTAATGTCGGCCACCCCCATTAAGTCTGATGGAGTGAGTGATATTTTGGAAACAGGAACTCCTCAAATGGCTTCTGATACACCTACGGTTGAGCTGGAAGCCTCACCTCAATTATTACAGGATCTGAAAGCAGACCCTTATGCAAATAGAAATACAACAGCTCTCGGAGAATCCAATGTGTCATCCACATTGGATGCAAAACCAAGTGAAATGTTGGAGCCAGCATTGGACATGGGTGCTAATGGTAAGGTTCATAACCAACCAAATGATTCATCTGATGGACCAAAAGCTGAGCAAGATTCTTCATCAATATTAGCCGTGAATTCAGAGACATCTCCCGTAAAAGAGGAAAACAAAAAGGAATCTTCTGAACGTGTTCAATCTAATAATTCAGAAATAGAAAAGGGATTTTCTGAACACGTACAATCTAATCATTCAGAAGTAGAACCAAATAATGATTCACCGTGTCGTCAGCCAGATAATTCTCCTAGCAGTACCCACATTGATGAGGGTGAGTCTCCTCCTTTATCAACTCAAGTGAGGAAACCTGAAAATAACAATCACATACTGTCACCAGATAACATCGGTCGCCCGCTAGCTAAGGCTTCCACTTTCACAGCGAGGACCTCAGTACCCATTGCTAGTCCTAAGCATCCTGAAAAATCCGACATAAACAAAGGCCATATCGACACAGCAGCACCTATTGAATCGGTGAAGCAAGCAGTTTCCAAGTTTGGAGGGATCGTTGACTGGAAGGCTCATCGTGTACAAACTGTGGAGGTAGATATATACTGTGTGATTTTTTTTATTTTTCTGATTGCCACTTTCCTGTCGGAGATTTCATAACCACTATAATTCTAATCACTTTATATTTGCATCTGCAAAGAACAGTAGTATCTTTCCCCCTGGCTAAATATCCCATTAATTTCACAATGTAATGTTTTTATCCCCTGACTATTAAAATTCTTTTCCCCCTGGCTAATGCAGAGACGGCAACTTGTTGAACAAGAACTAGCAAAAGTACAAGAGGAGATCCCATTTTATAAAAAACTGTCTCAGGCTGCTGAAGATGCAAAAGTGCTAGTTTTAAAGGAACTAGATAGCACTAAAAGACTTATAGAAGAATTGAAGCTGAATCTGGAGAGAGCACAAAAAGAAGAGCAACAAGCAAAACAGGATTCAGAACTTGCCAAGCTTCGGGTGGAGGAGATGGAGCAGGGGATCGGTAATGAGGTTAGTATTGCAGCCAAAGCACAGCTTGAAGTTGCTAGGGCTAGGCATGCAGCTGCAGTTTCTGAGCTAAAGACTGTAAATTCTGAGTTAGAAGATCTTCGAAAAGATTATGCTTTATTAGTGTCTGAGAAAGATGGTGCGGTGAAAAGAGCAGAGGAAGCAGTCTCTGCTTCGAAAGAAGTTGACAAGACATTGGAGAATTTAACTATTGAGCTCATCACTGCAAAGGAATCTTTAGAGGCTGCACATGCTGCACATCTGGAGGCTGAGGAACACAGAATTGGAGCGGCTGCGGCAAGCGAACAAGATGCTCTAATCTGGGAGAAAGAACTGAAGCAGGCTGAAGAGGAGCTTGACAAGCTAAACCAGCAAATTCTGTCTGCAAAGGATCTCCGAGGAAAACTAGATACTGCTTCAGCTTTGCTACAGGATCTCAAAGCTGAGTTGGCTGCTTACATGGAATCAAAGTTGAAGCAGGAGACTGATGAAGAAGGAAACCTGAACTGCAGCGAACTGTCGGTGCCAGAGAAAAGAACTCATGTGGAGATACAAGCAGCAGTGACCACAGCTAAGAGGGAACTAGAAGAAGTGAAACTCAACATCGAGAAAGCTACGACTGAAGTAAATTTCTTGAAGGTGGCAGCAACTTCATTGAAGGCAGAATTGGAAAAGGAAAAATCAAAACTAGCCATGATCCAACAGAGAGAAGGAATAGCATCAGTTGCTGTTGCATCTCTTGAAGCTGAGTTGAGCAAGACAAAGTCAGAGATTGCTCTTACACAGATGAAGGAAAAAGAAGCAAGAGAGAAGATGGTAGAGCTTCCCAAGCAACTTCAAGAGGCAGCCCAAGAAGCTGATCGTGCAAAATCACTTGCTCAAATGGCACGTTTAGATCTGAATAAGGCAAAGGAAGAAGCTGAGCAGGCAAAGGCTGGAGCAAGTACCGTAGAAAGTAGATTACTTGCAGTAAAGAAGGAGATAGAGGCTGCGAAAGCTGGAGAGAAGTTGGCACTAGCAGCTATCACTGCTCTGGAGGAGAGTGAATCAGCTCAAAGAAGTAGAACCAATGATGAGGAGCCAGCTGGAGTAACTCTTTCTGTGCAGGAGTATTTTGAGCTCAGCAAGCAGGCGCATGAGGCGGAGGCGCAAGCTAACATGAAGGTGACTGCTGCTATTAGCCAAATAGATATAGCCAAGGAGTCAGAGCTGAGAAGTCTAAACAGGCTGGAGGAGGTTAATCGCGAGATAACTGAAAGAAAGGAAGCTCTAGAAGTTGCATTGCAGAAGGCCGAGAAAGCCAAGGAAGGGAAGTTGGCTGTAGAGCAAGAGCTAAGGAAATGGAGAGCGGATCATGAGCAAAGACGGAAAGCTGGTGAATCCATTCCACCTACAACAGGGAGCCCAAGAATGAGCGTTGAGGAGAGTAAAGAATCAAAGACTTCTGAAAGTGCACCCGAGGCTGCTGCTTCTCATAACAGCACAAGTCCGAAAGCCCAAGCGCTAACAAGCAGCACCGAAGCTGATTCATCTCCAGATGTGAAGATTCCAAGGAAAAAGAAGAGGTCCTTCTTCCCAAGGATCTTCATGTTTCTAGGCAGAAGGAAAGCACAGGCCAATAAGTCTGCCTGATGCTTTTTGCATTTACTATATCTTGTCATTTTTAACAATTATTTCTCCAATTTTTTTGGGTGTTTGTGTCAGTTGATAAAGCGGAAGGGTAATCTTTCACGATATGTACATACTGAGTATTCTTTTACATGTACAATATTAAATTAATTCTCATTCACTCGATTGATAGCATTTTATAGGAGGAGAATAAGATTGTTATTGGTTTGGCTGTAACATCAACTTGGTGATTCTGTAATTAAATAGTGTAGTCCGTCAAATATCCAAGAAGCTGGCAGGATTTGATAAGTTAAGCTCATGTGCGGGCTTCTATTTCTTTTCTGACTGGTTTGTACAGAATAATGAAAGATTGGGTGAGTAATTTGTATCATTTGAAAGGCATTAAATTGTATACCATCATCAGAAGTTTTTTACTTTACAAACAGCCTATCATTGCCTGCTTGCATCCATCTCCTCTAGTTTATGCCATATAGTCTTAATTGTGTTAAATTTTCTTTAACGTCCTAAGGTTATGAGAATGAATCAATATTCAATACTTTGAAACTTACTGAAAAAAGAGGACCAGCTGATTGAACCGTTTTTAATCTCTGAAAAAATTGCCCCAAATGAAAGTCATGTTAACCTTCGCTAAACTTGAATCTTCTGCTTCTGCATAGCATTAACGAATGTCCTCTTTTATCAGGCCGATATCAGTGCTTTATACAGCCAGAGGAACAATTTGGAAGCTACTTTCCACTACAATATCCATACCTTATCCTATCATCTTCTCACAACAAACCCAACTGGTGGGCACCGGTCATGAGGCAATAAGCAAATGATCATAATTCAAATGATACACAGAAGTTGGCTACTTAGCAGTTAGCATTACAAATAAGATAGAAGGGGCTCAGTCTCTCTTCTTCTCAGCCACAGGTTCTTTGCAGTCAAATTGTAACAAAGTCCGGGAAAGTGCATAAGGAATACCTCACAAACTAATCATATAGCATCAAGAAAATAGCCTAATAGTTTCATATCTGAAGGGATGTGTCCAAAGGTAACAGCAATAATGCAAATCACCGGAAATCATCAAGAGAGATCCGCTCCTTTCAGTTATTACAACAATACACTGGGGATACCCCTAGAAATTGGAAGACAGCTTTTGCAGGTCTTCAAATTAAAGTAATACATTGAACTAGAAGTCAGTCTTTAAATGGCTTGCATATGTGGAATTAGTGCAAGGGACACTAATTCTGGTCCAGATATACCTATAAAGTTGCATACATGAACAAAATGACTATGTTCAAATTTGTAATCTCCTACTAGAGATGCTGAATGAGCTAACTTTCAGGGGTGTTGCCACCACCAGGGGTGCTTCAGGAGAGTCAGTTACAGCAAATTTGTCATGCATGAATCGACTTTCTACGATAGAGTCATCTCTTAAAACTATCTTGTAACAATAGCAGCTCTTCAACCCCACCTGATTCTGGTAACACCCATGAGAACTATCCTTCACCTGTTGAAAATTCCATATCACACTGAACTTCCCAACAGTTGCAACGAGGTGGCGCTCCTGCTTCCCATTCTCAGTGACCTAAAATATTTCACATTAAGAAGATGAGTATCGGACGAGTACAAAATTAACAAGACAATCCGCAATTTATATCAACAAATGCTAGAAAGATTTACTTGAAAAGGGATAATAGGGTAAGACAAAAGAAGCAATATATTTGGCAAAAACTTCATCCACAACGCATTTAAGACTCCAGATGAAAAGACAACTGGTCCCATACATATACTGAAGGAGCTCCAGCAACAGAGCATTAGACACCACATGCACTTACAGCATTGTAAGTGAGACCTCCTTCATGACCACAAACTTTCATACGATAGAAATACTCTATTTTAATTTTGGTTTTCTCGTTTCAGCAAGCATGTGAGTTATTTCTCCCCATATTCAGAAGATACACATGGTTAAAGTTTCCAATACATAAACAAGAGCTATGAGTCAATTGAGTAGTTGACATGCATGAGAAGAAGGGGCTAAATAGAATCGAGGATGAGGACTAGGCAAACCAAGTCAACTAATATCTTCAGCATAAGATACTGAATATTACTAGTTCATAAATTTCCTAGGCTGATTAGCTTTTGATTCGCTCAAGTAGCATGAACTTTGCAAAGCTTAACATGGTCATCCTCTTTTGGTGTAATCTGACTAGTCATCGATTTGAGGAAGAAAACAAAACCAAAAAGAAGGTCCAGGAGTAGAAAACTGGTGAACCTTATAGTTAATACTCCCAGTCACTTTATGTGTCATAGTTTGACAGTTTAAGCATTAAGATTCAGAAATTGTCCTAGAATATCCTATTATTATGGTAGCAATAAAGTAAGTAAATAAAATGATATATGAAATTTGTATATAAAGTTGTGTAATATATAAAACAGTACATGTCAGCATAAGTTGATTTTTTTTAAATGGAGAAGTAATTACAGGTCAGCATAAATTGAATTGTACAATGAATTCCAATTTTTATACTTTCGCAATATAAACACTAGTAGAAGTACATCAACCATTTCAAACGGTAAAATGGGATGCATTCTGCATAAAATCGACTCAAGAGACTATGTCCTACTTTCCTTTTCCTAATGGGAGGGGTGCGCATTTTATCTTTTTGGATTTAGCTTTCCAGGAAAATGTGGAATTATCCTGTAAACAATGAGGAATGTCAAATCCAGGAAATATTTCTATTCCCTGCATAACTTATTGTTCTCCAAGCTGCAGTTTAGGCTTTCTCATTTTTATTCTATAGTTGGACTTGGATCTAGGATGTTAAATCAAGTATGATACTGCTCCCCAACCAAGTGATGTCAGTCTGAGATTTAAGAGCATAGCTCCTCATAGGATGAGGTAGTTTTGTTTTATCCTTCTCCTCTCCCTAACTTGAGTTTTTAACATCACTATATATGAGTTGATAGAGCAAAAGAACTTCATAGTCTAAATCTTAGTCGTTTTTAAATCCAGTCCAACATGACTTATGAACCATCTAAAGCAGACTCGATGCTTGAACAAAACTTATCAGCTAAAGTTCATCAAGAACAATTGGCAAAAAAAAGAATGAACAGTGCAAAATCTCATCACAACCAAACTCTCTCAATTATTTGATAGGAATTCCAAAAGCATGTCCATCTCAAAGCAAGCATTGCAAAAGAGCATGTATTTCGAGATAAAGGTGCACAAATGCAGAATCTCCTCTTCAATAAGAAAGCTAAACAAAAAGGAAAAAAACTTAAGCTTTACCAAACTAAGGAAAGTTATACCAAGTTAAATGTGGTGGATCTCAAATTGCAATTTATATTAGTGCAAGAGATAAAAATCATCAAAGATGTCCTGACTCTAGACTCTCTAGAGCTACAAACCATATTACATTTTATAGCTGTTGACACGTCCTACAACTTTGGTTGAATATAAAATACATCACATATGATATGGGAGTTGTATTACTATAAGACAGAGAAGGACTTGGACACTTAATATGGATGTCACAAACACCTTAAAGCATTAACTAAGCAAAATTTATTATGTATAAAGTATGAACGAAGAGAAATAAGCTTGACAGTCAAAGTATTTGTTGCATTTACAGCTACAAAATAAACACAAAAGGGTAGAAGAAGAGAGAACTCATACCCATGAAAATTGAGCATTGCGAAACTTGTTCGCTCCAGCCATATGTGAATCAAGAGGGTTTAGCTTCAACAATCTTGGAGCGGAAATCTTATTCCCCATGCGACCGGCAAAACCTGTCTTAGTACTTCCGTTCTTGTCAATAAACAAGGTGCATATCAACACCAAGTAAGTATCAGTTGTCCCCAATATCCACTTCCCATCATAGGTAACATCCACATGAGTTATAGGAGAACCAAGACCCGGAAAAGCGGTCTTAGCCATTCTCATTGAACTGCTCGAGTACAATCTAATCTTTCCATCGAGTGAACCAACAACTATTGATCCATCACCAGTGGTAGCAAAACACTGAAAGTTAGTTCCCCTCGAAAACTGATGCCCTTGAGTCCAATTCAAAACAGGAGTACTTTCATTGACAAGATTCTGAACCATCCCATGTCGATCACGCATATCCCACCTACACAACCTGTTATCATCTAACCCTAAGAAAGTCGACCCCGAGGGATCCATCTGAGCTCCTTTGCTATCATTAGTAATATCCCTCATTGAGATATCAGTTCC
The DNA here is from genome assembly GCF_000393655.2 of Nicotiana sylvestris. Classification (NCBI taxonomy): domain Eukaryota; kingdom Viridiplantae; phylum Streptophyta; class Magnoliopsida; order Solanales; family Solanaceae; genus Nicotiana; species Nicotiana sylvestris. The sequence goes on along the minus strand of NC_091060.1, from coordinate 160,126,818 downwards.
ATCTTTCTCAAACTTCCACTCGCTAACAACCTTCCCCGTCTCGATATCAAACTGATGTAAGCCCTTAGAGTGAGGCTTCTTATCGGTCACTGGACTCATGAGAAGCATATTAGTCTCAGCTCTTAACAGTAAAGCTTTCCTAGGAGTCGAATGAGCTACAGTATTAGCCCTTTCCTTATCGAAATTCACATAAACGCCTTTTCCACTTAACCCATGACTGTAATTCCTCACAACCTGAATACCTGAATCACTAATAAGAAAACTATTATCCAATGCACCTAATGCTAAGCTCTGAATAGCTCCCCCATTAACCGCCGCCTCCTCAAACTCCTCCCGCAAGTCATGGTTAACCCTCAAAGGCGTCTTCTCGGGGCTCTTAAAACTATCCCCTGCATCCTCCCACATCGAATCATCTGCAGCTTCAGGTTTCGCCCATCCGATAAAGTCCTTACCATAAACCTTAACTCTATTCTCATCATTTGCTTCATACCCATAAGTATTCTCAAACAAACAGCTCTGATATTTATCAACAAATGCATTGTACTCTTCTTCAGCAAAGAATTTCACAGCCCAAACGCCATTTGCAACAAAATCCACTCTCCTTTGGTCCTTAAAAGCCTTTAATTGTAAATTCTCATCAACCTTAGCCTTAATTTTGGACCCAATTTGCAAAGCCCAAAAACTTTTCTCCTCAGTTTCTTCATTTTCATCATCAGACTCATCACCACTACCCGATTTGACGAACGAATAAGTCGCAACTTTATCGGAGACGACCCATTTCGAATTGGCGGTGTTGAATCCGACGTGTTGGTAAAGTTTAACGGCGTTTTTACCGGTGGGATTGTTGGCCTTAGCATGAGGAGTGTTGTATTTGAGCTTTAGGGCTTTGAGCTTAGCTTCAACGTCGTCTAAAGAGGATGGGGTTTTGGGGTTTTGTTTACTGTCAATGGAAGACGGCGTCGTTTTGGCGTCAGAGTAGTAGTTATCTTCATCGTCGTCTTCTCTTTGCCGAGACTCCGAACTGTATTCGGATTCGGATTCAGAGTCGGAAAGCTCCAGATCTTCACGGCTATGATTAGCACCCATTTTTTTTTTTTTTTGAGTAAAGGAAATTTAGGGAGCGTTTGATGGGGTTGATTCAGAGGAAAATGGGAAAGCTAAAATGAAAGGTGGAAGGGAGTAATGGAGATTGTGATTTGTGAAAAGTGGGGAGTATGAGGAGCGCGAGTTTGAAATTTTGAATTTTGACGGTTGGATTGGCTTTTTCAGATTAGGGTTTCAACTGTTACATTTTTATTTTATTTTAAAGTATTGTTTTTGAAGCAAATTGTTTTTTTTTGGTCATCTTTTCGAAGCAACTTGTGCAGTTGGATTATGGAATATACCACCTCAAAGAAAAAAAAAATTAGACCTAGAAAGCCAGAATACATACCTTAAACTTGACCATATTTTTCACTTAGACATTTTAACTCAGCTCATGATTTATTGACCACCTCAACTCTATTCAAAGTGTCCCAATTAAACCCAAGTTAAAAATTTTGTGCACAAATAAAAGTGTTTGCACCTCACGCATTCAATGTGGAAGATGCAACCAATTAGAAAGAGACATGTTGGAAAAAAAAATGACATGTCACTACATTCCTCTCCCTCGCCTTTCTATTCTTCTTCAACCTATCCCACTTCTCTCTATCTTCCCAGCTATTTCTCTCTCTAAGATAAGACACCTCAATGAATATTCTGTCTAATCCTCCAACTTTCGCTCTTTGTATCTAGAAAATCAAAGCTATGTGGAAGAAGAGCCATCAAATGTTGGCTGGGAAAATGAGATAGAAAAAAGATTTTGGCCTGAAAATACGTCGGCGTAATCTCTTTTTCAACTGGAGAAATTAAAAATTAGTTGCTTGTTTGTTGGGATTGATTGGCTATTTGATAAACTCCTAATTCGAATTCATTGAATAAGAACATAATTGTCATCTTATATTCTTATAAGAACTTATCACCCGCTGTTAGGGGCAATTATGCCATGAAAGATGCCAATGATCCTACTACCTAGGCGTGAGTCTTTGCACGATTCTTGTTGTTCGTGGCTTATCGGGAAAAATAGTGCGGGTAGATTTGGTTCCGGTCATAAACTTTTCTCATTTTTTCCTGTGTACCTTCTACCCTTTTCTTTAGCTTTTTCTTTTTCCAAATTTTAGCAGTGAAAAAGATTTGCTTACTATGTCGATGTGGTGGTGAAGCAGTAGAGGATGACGGTAAGGGGTTGATTTGTTTGGGAACACCAAGCTCTTCATTCATTCATGCGCTCAATTTTGGTTTGCTAACACATGTTGTGACATGTCAGTAATAAGTGCTTAATTGGAACACTTTGAATAGAGTTGAGGTGGTCAATAGGTCATGTGCTGAGTTAAAGTGTGTTAAAGAGCTACAGCCATGGCAAAATGAAGGTTCTAGAAGAAGAAGAGATGAAGGAGAAGCTCTGTTATTAGTCGACTGAGAAGAAGAAAGAAATGAACAGTTGTACAATATCACTAACTAACTACTATATTTATACTACCACTAACTAACTAACTATGTGTAGTTACAACTAATTATACTTAACTAATAAATAGTTGGGCCCCAATATACTCAACACTCCCCCTCAAGCTGAGGGATGAAATACATCTTTCATTCCCAGCTTGTCTAGTAGATATTCGTGTTGTGGCTTGCATAGAATCTTAGTTAACAGATCTGCCAGCTGCTCAGTTGTTCTGGCATGTTGAGTTTTAATTAGGCCTTGAACTAGTTTTTCTCTCACAAAATGACAATCAATGTCAATATATTTGGTTCGTTCATGAAAGATATGGTGAGCTGTAATTTGTATAGCAGCCTTACTGTCACAATGTAAATGTATAGGCTGAACTAGTTCAGTTCCCAGCTCCTTAAAAAGTCATGTTATCCACACCACTTCACAGTAGAGGCCATGCTATTCAGCTTTAGCAAAGCTCCTGGACACAGTTCCCTATTTTTTTTTTATTTCTATGATAGCAGTGATTCACCAAAATTTACAACATAGTATGTCACTGATCTCCTTAATTCTACACAGGCCCCTCAATCAGAATATGCATATAGAGATCGGAAGAGGGCCTAAAGTACTCTATCGTATGATAAATGGTTTATAAAAGCTCCCCATCTATCCGTCTGAAAATATATAGGACGTTATTTTTATTTTTAAATTTACCTCCGCGACTAACGGAACTCCATATGGGCATCTCATTAAATGATGTGGCATTCTTTCATTTGTCCACGTGGCTCAATGGGGCTAACATTGTATTTGGGTATTTTTCGACCCATTAAACCTATCTGACCCACTCCTTTTACCATATACCCACTCTTTTAACCATATACCCACATATTTTACTAGTCTTCTTCCCCAATCTTTTCTTTTTATTTTTCTATTATCTCCTTGTCATCACCTCACAAAAACTCCACCTACACCTTCTCCACCACCTCTTACACCATCATTGATGCCATCCCTCCTCCAAAAACAGAAATCAATGGAAAATAACCCAGCTAACAACATAAAGAACCTAGCTAATGAAGAACGACTACTAGAAAAATAAAGATCAACATCAACAATGGGGGCCTTCGCCGAAAAATTTCTCCGGCCAAAGTGAAGCTCCATTCTTTCCTTTAGTTTTTGAGAGACTTTTCGAGTCACTCAAGAAACTAGCTTAAAACAACAGACAATTTCAGGCGATTTCGAATAGAAGGGCTCAACTCTAGCCGGTCAATAATATTTTGAGATCAGTTCGTCGTTGCCTTTTGTACTAATACTTTGTATCCTTCTCCGGGCTTCGGCAGTATGGAGTGATGACAGTAACAAGAAAGAGTTAGATAAAAAATATGGGTTCGATGCTAGAAAAAGGAGAAAAATAAAAGCAAAATAGAAGAAAAAAGAGAGAACTAAGGAAGAAGAAGCCATGGCTAGTTGTCGGTGAAAGGTCCAGAGTTAGAAGATAGGATTGAAAAAATAAAACGGGTATAAAGTTCTAAATTAGGGAAGAAGACTAGTAAAATATGTAGGTATAGGGTTAAAAGAGTGGGTATAAGGTAAAAGGAGTGGGTCGGAGCAGTTTAATGGGTCGAAAAATACCCAAATATAATGTCAACCCCATTGAGCCACGTGGACAAATGAAAGAACGCCACATCATTTAATGAGATGCCCATATGGAGTTCCGTTAGTCGCGGGGGTAAATTTGAAAATAAAAATAACATCCTATATATTTTCAGACGGATAGATGGACGGGGGCTTTTATAAACCATTTATCATACTATAGGGGTATTTTAGGCCCTTTTCCGTATAGAGATTTTCTTGCTTTTGCAGACATAAACAGTCCAAGTCCATGGGCAGTTTTTATGTACCTCACTACTCTTTGAGCAGCTTCCATGTGAGACACCTTAGGTGCATGCATATACTGACTTAGCACTTGAACCACAAAGGCAATGTCAGGCCTTGTCATGGTTAAGTATAACAACCTTCCAACTAGTCTCGGATAGCCTCCCTTGTCTTTAAGTTCTCTATCCACTGTAGGCCCAGTTTTTGGTATTTGCTTGTCACACTCAATGGATGTGAGCTTGTAATTGAACTCCAAAGGTGTTGTTGTTGGTTGTGCACTTGCTAGCCCTAGTTCAGAGACTACTTCTAGAGCATACTTCCTTTGGCACATAGCAATTCCTTCCTGAGATCTGGATAACTCAATCCCTAGAAAGTATTTCAATTCACCAAGATCTTTCATCTTGAACCTCTCCTGCAAATCCTTCCTGACTTGTTGGATATGTCTTAGACTGCTCCTAGTTACTAGAAGATCATCTACATAGACAAGGATAACTATTAATTCTGAATTGATCTTCTGAGTAAATAAAGAGTAGTCATAGTGACTTTGACCAAATCTCATATCTATAAGAGCTTCAGTTAATTTCAGATTCCACTATCTAGGTGCCTGTTTTAATCCATAGAGTGACTTATGCAATCTGCACACATGCTGGCACTCCCCCTAGCTTAAAAAGCCATCTGGAACATGCATATATACCTCATCAAGAAGATCTCCTTGAAGGAAAGCATTGTGAACATCCATTTGGAACACATACCATCCTGAAGCAATAGCCAATGCAACCACAGCTCTCACAGTAACAATTTTAGCTATAGGAGAGAAAGTTTATGTGTAGTCCAATCCTTCTTGTTGACTGTAACCTTTGGCCACCAACCTGTACTTATACTTCTCCACTTTACCAGATGACTTGTATTTGACTTTAAACACCCACTTACAACATATAGGAATCTTTCCAGAAGGGAGAGGAATAATAAACCAAGTGTTGTTTTCTTCAAGAGTTGTGATTTCAGCTTTCATAGCCTCAACCCGCTTAGGATCCCTAGTGGTTTCTAAGAAGGATTTGGGTTCCAAAATAGCTGAAAATGCAGCAAGAGAAGCTATATAGGCAGAGGACAGCTTATCATAGGCCACATAGTTTGATATAGGATATGCAAATTTAGCTGGTGGAACCACATAATCAGCTAGCCACACAGGTGGTTTGGTAGTCCTTGATGATTTTCTGAGTGCTATAGAAGGAACATAAGGTTCACCAACTGAGATATAAGGAGAGTTTGGTGAGAATAGAATAGGTTGGCCAAGATCTAGAGGAGTTGATATGGAAGAAGAAGAAGGTTCAACTGCATCAGTAGAGTGCTGGCTAGGTGAGGCCGCAAGATACTGGCTAGGTGAGGCTGCAGGATACTCGGCATCATCAAGGTCAACAATTGGCTATGTGGGTTGTTCTACAAACTCTAAAACAGGAAATAAGGGAGAAGTACCAGAAGTCATATGCTTAAAAGGGAACACTTCTTTTTTGAACACTGTATCCCTGCTAACAAAGAACCTTTTTGAAAATATCCCTTCTGAGTTGAGGAATACCCCATATGAACAACTGGAATTGCTCTGGGACAGAATTTATCTCCTTTATTCATGGTAGTGTCATAACACAGGCTGCCAAACACTTTCAGATGCTGTAATTAAGGAACCTTTTGAAATAGCTTCTCAAAAGGAGATTTGCCTTGTAGCAATGCAACAGGCAAATGATTGAGAAGATAAACTATTGTAGAGACACATTCTCCCCAAAACTTGAGGGGTAAGAAGGCTTGGAACCTGAGTGATCTAGCCATGTCTAGGATAGACATGTATTTTCTCTCAACGACCCCATTTTGTTAAGGGGTATATGTGTGAGAACTTTGATGTACTATACCTTGAGTCTTCAACAAGATCTGCATTTGGTCATTAAAGAACTCTGTGCCATTTTATGTGTGAGCACGTGATTTTTGCCCTATATGAATTACTCCCATAAATTCAAAACAAAATAATTTGTTTTCATTATTTGCAATTTTTGTGGATTTTGTGGCGTTTTCTGTTAATTGTTTGCATTTGTCTGTGCATTTCGTTTTCGTTTAATTAATGAAAAATACAAAATATGTTGCATTTGCATTTAGGATTTAATTCTACATTTTGGGATTAATTAGCAAATTAATTGTTTTATAAAAATGGAAAAATCACAAAAATAACTTATTTTTGCATTTATTTTTAATTTTAGTCTCGAATTTTGGAGGTTTTCTTTAATTTGGTATTTAATTATTTATGGTAATTATTATTTAGAGTTAGTTGACTTAATTCGATAGGATAATTTTATTAGGAATCAATTTAGGTTTTATGTTTAATTTTTAATCTCAATTTAAAAAGAAATTAGAAGAAAAATGAAAAAAATGGAAAATGAAAAGGAAAGGGGAATAAGGGCAAATTCAGTTCTGGGCCAAATTTACCCCAGGCCCAAACATTCCCCCCATGAAACCCGTTTGGCATGGCCCATTCCCCCCAACCCGGTCCGTCCCACACCCCAACCAAACGGCGTCGTTTCGTTAAGCTTTGATCTGAGTCGTTAATCGTGCCTAGATCCAACCGACCAGAACTGGCCCTTCCCCCCGTATAAAAGTGTCTGAATCCTCAAACCCCCTATCTCCTGAGCCCAAAGCCTAATCCCCTCTCCGAAATCATCGCCCCTTTTCACCGTGGCTCCGCGGTCCGGAAATCGCCTCACCGCGGCGGAGCACTTCCAAATCCATCCAAATTTCGATATTACCTTTGTGAATTTAGTCTGAAGTTGTATAAAGTTGTCTGTTAAAACCAGTCCTCACTCAGGTTTTCATTCTTATTTTCTGCATTTTGATTTCTTCTTTTTCTCCCTGTTTTAATGCGCTTACTGTTTTAGCCACGAAGTTCACGTGATTGATACGTAGTTCAATTTTTCCTCTTTTCTTGCTCTAGTGTGTGAAGTACGTTAGGCATAATTTTTGGCTGCCAATTTTGTCACATGTTAGGCTTATTCTCGTGTCTCATGTGGTGTCATTGATAGGCACTTATGTGAGTTGGAACAATCGTCGATTTGGGAAGTCGGACCAAAGTGCTTGGTCCGGATAGTGAGAGCTTAATACCGGGTCTGAGAGAATGACACTATGTCTTTGGGTGTCCTCTCTTGTGTTATACTCGGGCTCATTTTGCGCCCAAGTCTGAGTGTGTTCACAACGAAGATTTGGACTTGTTTATCCTCGCCGACCCATTTTTCTGTTATTTATTGCGTTGGCCCAAGCCATTTGTTTAAATAATTGATTTTCTTCATGTGAGCCTTTTGGTTAGTGTGGGCGAAACTCTCAGTTGCATTTAGCGTTCAGTAAATTAGGCTCGTTAATTGGTGGAAGCGAGCCATATTAGATAACATAACTAGCTTATGGCCCTCATCAGTTAGTTTAGAAATCCTTTGATTAGAATAAACTGAGGTGTGCCCTGCCGAACAAAATGATAATTGCATGGCCCTCGTATTAATTTAGATATAAAATTGACAAATGTACAGAGTTTGCTTATGTACGTTTAATATACTATCCTAATTATGGACACGTTCGCGTGACATGATTACGATTTCTAAAAACCAAACCGGAGTATGTGTTCGCAACTTTGGCCAAAAGTTTCTTCATATTAATAAAACGTTATTGATTGTGGACATGTTCGCATGGCATGATTTTTGATGCGCCAAACAAATGGGTACACGTACGCGTGACCCATTTCAAGATAATTTTTTAATTAAAAAGCGGTAAAAGTTAAATGCACATAGGTTCTAAAATGAGTAATTGAACAATTTTAATAAGCCAAGTATGATCAAAGCGGCTGTGCTAGAACTACGGAACTCGGGAATGCCTAACACCTTCTCCCGGGTTAACAGAATTCCTTACCCGGATTTCTGTGTTCGCAGACCGTAAATAGAGTCAACTTTTCTCGATTCAGGATTTTAAACCGGTGACTTGGGACACCATAAATTATCCCAAGTGGCGACTATGAATTTTAAATAAATAATCCCATTTCGATAGTCACTTAAATTGGAAAAACTCTCTAATACCCTTTCGGGGTAGTAAAAAGGAGGTGTGACAGCTCTGGCGACTCTGCTGGGGATCGAACCCAGAATATCTGGTTCAGGGTTCAAGAATTCAGCTTGTTAATGATTTTACTTGGCTTCATTTATTGTTAATATTACTGTATTCTATGAATCTTTTGTGCTAAATGTTATTTGTTTACTACTTTATTATTGTTTGAATTGTATATAAATATTTTCTTACGCCACCTCTTCGAGTCTTCTGAAAATGGTGCACACGTTCTCGTGGCCCGCTTTTTCTGTAGAAATTATACCAAATAAGAACGAGGCTGGGCAAGTGACAAGGCCGGGTAGACTTCAGTGCTCCCGGTACGTCGCCCCCTCTTCGTCCCCAGTTGTCTGCTCGGGTACCCAAGTCTAGACCAAAACCCCAGGAGTTAAACCTAGAAAAACACAGCTTCATGCCGGATCCCTAATAGGAGCGTTTGTTTGCATCATGTGCATTTGACTTAGGGGACTCAACACAGGGGTTGGGTTCGTCTAGGACAGGTGTGCCCGAAACAACAGACCATCCTGATGCATTCTATATGCTATGTGTACATTTATTTGTTTTGGCTTGCATGCTGACCGGCTAGGGAAAATAAAGCAAAAAGAAAAACCAAGAGTGTTGTAGGGAATGAAATAAAGCCCGATTCTAAAGAAAACCCCGGTATTTGAAAAACGACCCGAAGCTCTGCCAAAATTTTTCAGAAAAGAAAGTTATTTCAAGAGAGTCAAACACTGTGTTCTTCCAAATGTGTCAAAACTGACCGAACTACGCAGGTCTGATTCTCACCGGATATGGGATACGTAGGCAACCTACATAAGGTTTGGCCTTATTTTTGAAAAAAAAAAAGAAAAACAAGAAAAGAAAGTCGGTGGTCGAGTGAATGCAGTCTTGATTCTTGATCAAAATAAACCGATCCAGCTTCGGCAATGTCTTAAACTGTTCTTGCCGAGATAGCCTCAGAGTATTTTTCAGTTGTCGAAAGGCTATTTTCATAAAAGAATGGACAAGTTTGTGAAGGGTCATAAAATAATCCCCCCCTGGCCTCAAAATTCATGTGAAATTGGGAAGGGGCCGCATTTGCAAAAATAGTCACTTGGCTGAAATTGGCATATAGGGGAAGAAATCATGGTCCTTTGATTTGTTTTTTTTTCTCTTTTCTTCTTTTCTTTTCTCTTTCTTTTTTTCTTTTCTTCTTCAAAAAACTATTTACAAAAGGGTCCACTCGAGTCAACCCTAACCTTAACCTTCCACAGGAACATAATGAATACCATCCAGGATCCGCCAGAAGCGGTCAGGGAACATGCTCAGTTGCACTTGCGTATGTGGTGGAATGATCTAGATGAAGATGGTCAGAAATGGGTGAAAAAGCAATTGGGTGCTCTTATAAACATTTTTGAGATCAAACCACGGGAAGATCTGATCAAGGCTTTGGTAACTTTCTGGGATCATGTCCACAATGTCTTTCGTTTCTCGGATTTTGAGATCACCCCTACTTTGGAGGAGATAGTCGGGTACACTGAATTCGGATGGGATTTGAGGAACCAACAACTTATATTTCCAAGGGCTCCATCGGTGCACAAGTTCTTTGACCTCCTGAGTATCAGTAAACAGACAAATAAAGAACGTGTGAGCAATGGGTGTTGTGCTTTCCATTTCTTATAATTCAGGTTCGGGCACTCTGCTGGTTTTTGAAACGCATGAAAAGGGTCTGAGCAACAAACAAGATAAGAGCCTTTGGAAAATTCATCGCCGGTTCGCATTTATTGTGGCATTCTTGGGGATCATGGTTTTTCCAAACGAGAAAGGGACGATGGATATTCGTATGGCTAGAATTGCACAAATCCTCACTACCAAGGAAGATCATACACTTGCCCCATTGGTGTTGGCAGATATTTATCGAGCATTGACTTTATGCAAAGCAGGGGCTCAATTTTTTGAAGGTTGCAGCATCCTTCTGCAAATGTGGTTGATCGAGCACCTTCGCCATCATCCGAGATTCATGAGTTATGGTTCGAGCTCGAATAACTTCATCACTAGTTACGAGTAAAGGGTAAAAGATTACAATGCACCAGAAGGGTTTGAAGCATGGTTCTCTCACTTGAAAGTGCTTAACGCAGGTCAGGTCGAGTGGACTATAGGATGGCTCTCGAGGACAGAAGCCATCTATATGACTTCTACCAAAGGCTACCTGAGGTTAATGGGCGTAAGGAGTATTCAGCCATATGCACCGTAGAGGATCTTGAGGCAATTGGGAAGGTATCAGATTGTGCCTGAAGATGAAGATCTAAGCACCTAGGTCATAGAGTTACATCCAGAAGCTGCATTGCCCAAGGCTGTAGTTCAGTAGGATTGGAATAGCTGCCAGTATCTAAAAAATGGCACCCAGGTACCAGACATCGCCAAGGGGGAAGTAGATCCAAAATTATGCTGCTTGGTTTGAGAAAATGTCTTATGTAAATAACGAGCCAGAGCCCGAGAGGCCCGCCAAAAGGCCTCATGTTCAAGACTTTGATGATAAAATTTAGGAGAGGTTAGACTGGGGGGAGAAGGAAAAGGAATATAAGGCCACCGTCCATGATCTACGAGAAGAGTTGAGAAATGTCACCTTCAACAATGATTTGCAGGCACAAGAGGCCGAAGGTGAGAGGAAAAGATTGGTGCGAGAAAATGAGGCCCTCAGAGCTCAGGTTCGACAATTGAAAATTGAAGCCGAGAACACAGGCCGAAGCAGGAAAGATGAAAGGCTTATTTATAACCTTACTCAAAAGGTACGTGACTATGAAGATGACCTGTAGAAAGCTGAGTCTGAACTAGCAAAAGCATAGGCAAGGTTGGCTAAAAGTGCCGAAAGGCGTGCAACTTTCATTCAACAGATGAAAGAAAGATATGAAAAAGGGGTCACAGTTTGGGAAAAGGTAATTGGCAACCTCGAGGGTGAAATGGCTAAACAAGCCAAAAATTTTAAGGCTGAAAGAGAACATTGTTACGCCTTAATGGCACGGCTAGAAAGAGACTTGCAACAACTCCAATAGCAGAACCAGGTAGCCGAACAAACTTTGGAAGCCAGAACCGAACAGATTGGGCGTTTGTTGCAAGAGAAGTGCGTCATAAGAGAGCGAGTCAAAAGGATCGCCAACTACATCGCGATGAAGTGTAGTAGCTGTGAGGATATGACTAGATCTATGTTCTTCGCTACTGTGATGATTTTTGTTCGCCGGGTAATGAAAGATCTCTACCACCTCCAAGGGGATTTAGCGAGTTGGCCCGCGGCAAGGCCGAATGATGTCCTGCGAGTCCCGAGGGCAATTGAGGCATTGATGTATTCGTGATTTCTTGAGTCTGTATTTTCTTTCTGTTAAAGTCTGCCAGTTTGTCTTGGAGTCTGTATTTCTTTTATTAGAGTATGTGGGTTGTTTGCTTTTCGTGTCTGTATTTCATCTTTCATTAGAGTTTGTTAGTTTTTGTTTAAGTCTATTTACGGGTTTTATTATGAAAAATTTGAAAATTCCAAAAATATTTTATTATTTTTATCTCCAAGAACTATGCTTGGTCTGATTCATGCTGGGCCATGATACGTAGGAAATCCTCATAGGATTCGACCGTAACCAAATGATAAAGAGAGAAAGAAAATAAGAGGAAAAACAAGAGAGTAAAGAAAAGAAAAAGAGCGGAAAAACAAGAGAGAAAAGAGAGAAAATAAGAAATCAAGAAAGAATAGAGGCAAGAGTGAAAGGAAGGAAAAGAAAAAGAAAGAAAAAGGGGGAAGTTTGCAATTGAAAGTAAGAAAAAGCCGAGATGACGCATGCAACCGATCAAATACATAATAGAGACGGTTAACTGTTTGGGTGCATTCATGCCCAATGTGCGGTTACCAAACTGTTAAAGCCTAATTGCTAACAAGGTTGTTGATTGATGTATTGAGTTCAGGCAGGTGGTTAGTTGATTGGCATTCTGGCAACTCACTCATACAACACTTGATCAAAAGATAGGCTGAATATGGCCAACCAAGAACCGGAGACAAGTATTGTTGACCCGTCAAAAGAGGTGGATGAACTGGATGTTAATGCAATGAAGGAGGAGATGTATAAGTTAAAGCAGCAAATGGCTGAAATGTACCAAGCCTGGGCAAAGGGGCATCCACCACCGGTTTATCCCGCCAACCCTGCTTATATCCCGCCATCAGCCCAACCTCCAGAGCCTCCCACTATGAACTCATCTCCAGCCTTCCCCCTCTACCAACAATGCTATGGCGCCACTTCCCATACTTCTCAAGCTCCACCACCCAAACAAGTCCCATACCCCCCACCAATTACACCCGTTTTTGTGGCACCTCCACCTGCTACATTACACCGATCTTCTAGTGAACCTCTGTTCCAAACTCACGACAACCAATACTATCCCCTTGAACCCAACTTAAAAGTTCCAGAACCATATTCTTACACCCCTCATCTTGAGCTCCCGGCAGAGACCGAGAAGCCACCCAAAAATCCCGAGCATGAAGAGATGATTAGAAAGGTCAAAAGCTTAGAACAATCGTTCAGAGATATGAGGGGGTTGGGAGGTCAAATAAGTGTGGCCTATAAGGATTTATGTCTGTTCCCAGATGTTCAGTTGCTAGCAGGGTTCAAAATGCCCAAGTTTGATATGTACGACGGGCATGGTGACCCAGTAGCACACTTAAGAGGATTTTGCAGCAAGATGAGAGGAGCAGGTGGAAGAGATGAATTGCCGATGGCATATTTCAGCCAAAGTTTGAGTGGCTCGGCATTAGAATGGTATACCAGACAAGATCACAGCAGGTGGTACACATGGGACGATTTGGCCCAAGCCTTTGCCTGCCATTTTCAGTACAATCTCGAAATCATCCCAGACCATCTGTCATTGACAAAGATTGAGAAGAAACCCGGTGAGAGCTTCAGAGAATATGGATTCCGTTGGAGAGAGCAAGCAGCGAGGGTCGACCCTCCGATAAAGGAAAGTGAGATGGTTGATTATTTCTTGCAGGCTTTGGAACCCACTTATTTTGGTCACTTGGTGTCAGCAGTAGGTAAGTCCTTTAATGAAGTTGTAAAAATGGGAGGCATGGTTGAGGAGGGACTCAAGTCCAACAAGATCATGAGTTATTCAGCAATCAAAGCGACCACCCAGTCCATTCAAAACGGTACTGGGGGTGTACTCGGGAAAAAGAAGAAAGAGGATGTCGCTACAATTGAATCGGGAGCTTGGGTCGGTTCTAGGAACCTTCCACGTTACTACAACCCGCCTCGACCCTACCACAAAACTTACCCCCACACTACATATAGTCTACCACAACACTACTACCCACCACCCGATCCTTATTTTTCCGTCCATCACGCACAAACCTATACCCAATCTCCCGCTCATGCACAATGGCATGCGCCGGCTCCATCAAGTCCATACCTAGCTCCACAAAATGCCCATCCACACCCAAGAGCCTCCAAAAATCCCCCTGGAACAGGTTTTCAGCCAAATCAAGCCTTTAAGAATGAGAGGTTGCAGAAATAGAAGACTTTCACTCCATTGGGAGAATCATATGCTAGTCTATTCAACCGACGGAGACAGTTGGGTATGTTGAATCCGATCAAGGCTAAATTGCCGAATCCCTCTCCCAGAAATCTTGACCGCTCGGTAAGTTGTGAGTATTGTTCAGGGACCCCGAGTCATGACACAGAGAAATGCTGGAAGTTGAAAATAGTTATTCAAGAGCTCATTGATACTAATCGGATTGAGGTCCAAGCCCCAGAGGCACCCAATATCAACCAGAACCCGTTGCCGGCCCATCATGAGACTAATATGATTGAGATAGTGCATAAGGAAGGGGACCCTAAGAAGCCGTCCTAAACCATCATGATGATTTAGGATAGTGAAGCCAAGCCGTTTGAAAAGTCAACAAATGAGAAGTCTGTGATCAAGTTGAACGGAGCAAATAATGAACCATCTATGGAGGTCAAGAAGGGGTCCTCAAGTGACGTTGTAGGAAAACATGAAAGAGCAAAAGTGGTTGTGCCAGGAGTGACGAACAAGCCTATGGTAATTGTGAAGGGCGCCCCCACAGATCCTGTCATTATCAAACCGGTAACTCAATTACCGATAGTCAACATCAAGGTAGTCCCATGGAATTATGAACGAGTGATAGTGACTTACAAGGGGAAAGAGGTTAAAGAAAAAGTATGTGAGACTCATGGTTTGACTCGATCGAGGAGATGCTTTGCCCCCGAAGAGTTGTGAAAAACTAAGACCTCAAAAGATAATCCAGTGTTCATGAAGAAAGCGGTGACCGAGGAAGAAGCAGAAGAATTTCTAAGAAAGATGAAAGTACAAGACTATTCCATTGTGGAGCAGTTAAGGAAGACACCAGCTCAGATCTCACTCTTGTCATTATTGATCCATTCAGACGAACACCGTCGGGCTTTGATGAAAATCTTGAACGAAGCCTACGTTCCTGACAAAATCTCAGTAAATCACTTGGAAAAGATAGCTAGCAAGATATTTGAGGTGAACAGAGTCACTTTTTCTGATGATGAGTTGCCTATGGAGGGTACCGAGCACAATAGAGCCCTATATCTGACGGTGAAATGTGAAGATTCCGTGGTTACACGGGTACTTGTGGACAATGGTTCCAGTGCAAATATTTGCCCTCTTTCCACTCTGAACAAGTTGAAGGTGGATGATGAAAGAATTCATAAGAACAGTATCTGCGTTCGAGGATTCGATGGTGGAGGGAAAGATTCAGTCGGGGACATAGTGCTCGAGCTTACAATAGGGCCAGTTGAATTTACTATGGAATTCCAGGTGCTCGATGTGGCTATTTCTTACAATCTGTTGTTAGGTCGACCCTGGATTCATGCTGCCAAAGCAGTCCCGTCCACTCTGTATCAAATGGTTAAGTTTGAATGGGATAGATAGGAAATTGTTGTGCATGGCGAAGACAATTTGTGTGTTCCTAGTGATGTCATTGTTCCATTCATAGAGTTTGAAGATGACAAGGGGCCGTGGGTTTATCAGGTTTTTGACACGGTAGTGGTAGAGAAAGTTCCTGAAGGGAAGTGCGTGTCGACTCCAAGGGTAGCTGCTGCATCAGTCATGGTAGCCGTTGAAATGTTGAAAAATGGTTTTGTACCGGGCAAAGGTTTGGGCACATCTCTGCAAGGTATCGTACAACCGATTTCTCTTCCTAAAAACTTGGATACGTTTGGTCTGGGGTTCAAGCCTACAGTCGCAGACGTGAGAAGAGCCAGAAAAATGAAATAGAGGGCATGGGCCCTTCCAAAGCCAGTCCCGCGTTTTTCCCGGTCATTTGTCAGGCCTGGTACCAGAAAGTGCCCAGTGATGTCGGTTCCCATTTCGGTAGTTGATGTGGATGAAGATTTGATGGAAAGGTTCGAGAGGATATTCGCCGATGTGAACGTTTTGGAAGCTGGAGAGGGTTCTAGCAAGGCGGATGTGCAATTTTTTGGGTCCGGTGCAAAGATTAACAATTGGGAAGCTACTCCTCTCCCCACCAGGAGGGAGTTTTGGTAGTTTACTTTGATTTTCTTTCAATTTATCTGGATTATTCCAGGGTTGTAATTCAGATTCTGTGTTCCGTCCGTTTGGATGTATAAACCCTGTTATCTTTAATTTCAATAAAATGCAATTTCTCTTTTCTTCTCTTCGTGATAGATTTATTTTTGTTTTCCTTTTTTCCCTGTACAGTTCTTTTTATGCTGGCTTCAATGATATGACATGCATGCGGAATCTACGGCCCAGTCTTAAAAGCCAATCTAATCCTAAAATAGTAATTCAAGAAATAGAGTGTGATGTTGAATCGGAATATGACGAGGACGAAGCCTTTGAAGAGATTAGTAAAGAATTAAGCCATTTTAAAGAAAAACCCAAGCCTAACCTGAGTGATACAAAAGCAATCAATTTAGGGGACCACGATAATGTCCAGGAAACTAAAATAAGTGTCCATCTTGAACCACGACTCAGAGAGGAGATAATTAAAACACTATTCGAGTATAAAGATATTTTTGCATGGTCCTATGACGACATGCCAAGTCTAAGCACCGGTTTGGTGGTTCACAAATTGCCCACCGATTTGGCATTCCCTCCTGTCAAGCAGAAGCTGAGGAAATTTAAAACTGATATGAGTGTAAAGATTAAGGAAGAGGTCACCAAACAGTTTGAGGCCAAGGTTATTCGGGTCACTCGATATCCCACTTGGTTAGCCAATATAGTGCCTGTACTGAAGAAGGATGGCAAGACCAGGGTGTGTGTTGATTATCGAGACCTCAACAAGGCAAGTCCCAAGGATAACTTCCCACTGCCGAACATCCATATATTGATCAATAATTGTGCTAAACATGAGATTGGTTCTTTTGTGGATTGTTATGCAGGCTACCACCAGATCTTAATGGATGAAGAAGACACAGAAAAGACAACATTCATCACGCCATGGGGAACGTACTGCTATCGGGTCATGCCATTTGGTTTGAAAAATGTCGGGGCAACCTACATGAGGGTAATGACGACCATATTCCACGACATGATACACAGGGAGATCGAGGTTTATGTGGATGATGTGATTGTAAAGTCTAGAAAGCAGTCTGACCATGTCAGAGATCTGAGAAAGTTCTTCCAAAGGCTTCGCAGGTACAGTCTCAAGCTCAATCCTGCAAAATGCGTGTTCGGTGTTCCGTTTGGAAAGTTGTTGGGATTCATAGTCAGCCGACGAGGTATTAAATTAGACCCGTCAAAGATCAAAGCTATCCAGGAGTTGCCGCCCCTAAAGAACAAAACTGAGGTGATGAGTCTATTGGGAAGATTGAATTACATCAGCAGGTTTATTGCTCAGCTCACGACAACTTGTGAGCCCATCTTCAAACTGTTAAAGAAAGATGCTCCAGTTAAGTGGACAGATGAATGTCAGGAAGCATTTGATAGGATAAAGGGGTACTTGTCAAACCCACATGTGTTGGTCCCTCCAGAACCAGGGAGACCTTTGATTCTGTATTTAACAGTCTTGGACAATTCATTTGGATGTGTGTTGGGACAGCATGACATCACTGGTAGGAAGGAGCAGGCCATATATTATCTTAGCAAGAAGTTTACATCTTACGAGGTTAAGTACACTCAGCTTGAGAGGACGTGCTGCGCCCTAACTTGGGTAGCCTAGAAGTTGAAACATTATTTGTGCTCTTATACTACTTACCTCATCTCTCGCTTGGATCTGTTAAAGTATATCTTCCAGAAGCCCATGCCCACGGGAAGGCTCGCAAAGTGGCAGATCTTGCTCACAGAATTTGACATTATCTATGTGACTAGGACCGCAATGAAAGCACAAGCATTGGCCGACCATTTGGCTGAGAATCCTGTGGATGAAGAATACGAACCCTTGAAGACTTACTTCCCTGATGAAGAGGTAATGCACATTAATGAGTTGGAACAGATTGAAAGGCCAGGATGGAAACTTTTCTTCGATGGGGCTGCTAACATGAGAGACATTGGAATAGGAGCGGTACTTGTCTCTGAAACAGGGCATCATTACCCTGCTATGGCTCAACTTCAGTTCTACTGTACTAACAACATGGCGGAATACGAGGCATGCATCTTGGGTTTGAGGATGGCTGTGGATATGGGTGTCTAGGAAGTCTTGGTCTTGGGTGACTCGGACCTTCTGATACATCAGATTCAGGGAGAATGGGAAACACGATATTTAAAACTCATACCATACTAGCAATGTTTGCATGATCTTTGTCAACGGTTTCAATCAATAGTGTTCAGGCATATTCTGAGGATTCACAATGAGGTCGCCGATGCTTTGTCTACTCTGGCGTCAATGTTAGATCATCCAGATAAGGCTTATGTAGACCCGTTGCATATTCAGGTCCGTGATCAACATGCTTATTATAACATGGTGGAGGAAGAGCTCGATGGGGAGCCTTGGTTTCACGACATCAAGGAATACATCCGAAGGGGAGTATATCTGGTACAAGCCATAGGTGATCAAAAGAGAACAATTCGTCGCTTGGCAACTGGATTTTTCTTCAGTGGAGGAGTTTTGTACAAAAGAACTCCAGATCTGGGGTTATTAAGATGTGTAGATGCCAAACAGGCCGCGACTATCATGACTGAAGTACATTCTGGAGTCTGTGGACCGCACATGAGTGGGTATGTGCTGGTAAAGAAGATTCTCCGTGCAGGTTATTATTGGCTCACTATGGAGCGAGATTGTATCAGTTTCGTGCGTAAATGTCGTCAGTACCAAGTGCATGGAGATTTAATTCATTCTCCACCATCTGAATTACATACAATGTCTGCACCATGACCTTTTGTTGCTTGGGGAATGGATGTCATTGGACGATCGAGCCAGTAGCGTCCAACGGGCACAGGTTTATTCTGGTGGCCATCGATTATTTCACCAAGTGAGTAGAGGCTAAAACATTCAAGTCCGTAACCAAGAAAACGGTGGTTGATTTTGTGCATTCAAATATCATTTGCCGGTTTAGGATACCGAAAGTGATCATTACAGATAATGGGGCTAATCTCAATAGTCATATGATGAAAGAGGTATGTCAGTAGTTCAAGATTACACATCACAATTCTACCCCATACCGCCCTAAGGCAAACGGAGCAGTTGAAGCGGCCAACAAAAATATAAAGAAGATACTTCAAAAAATGGTGGAAGGTTCTAGGCAGTGGCATGAAAAGTTGCCGTTTGCATTGCTAGGTTATCGTACTACTGTCCATACTTCAGTAGGGGCAACTCCTTATTCGTTGGTGTATGGCACTGAAGTAGTGATACCCGCAAAAGTGGAAATTCCATCCCTTCGAATTGTCGCGAAGGCTGAGATCGATGATGAGGAGTGGGTCAAAATCCGCTTAGAACAATTGAGTTTGATCAATGAGAAGAGACTGGCAGCAGTATGTCATGGCCAGTTGTATCAACAGAGAATGGCAAGAGCATACAACAAGAAGGTGCGTCCACGGAAGTTTGAAGTGGGGCAGTTAGTATTGAAACATATTCTTCCTCATCAAGTTGAAGCAAAAGGAAAATTCGCCCCAAATTGGCAGGGGCCGTTCGTTGTGACTAGAGTGTTGTCCAATGGTGCATTGTATTTGACAGATGTAGAAGACCAATGTGTAGAAATGACTATCAATTCTGATGTAGTCAAGAGATACTATGTATGATTTCTGTCTTTGATTGTACTTGTTTGTATTTGGCATGTCTCGAATATTGAAATGACGAAGGCATTTTGTTATGTCATCTAAATATTTTATCCCTCGTTACCCCTTCAAGCCTCATTTATTTTCTTTCATACCCCTCCTTCGAAATTGATAGTAAATATTGGAAACACAAGCGTAAAGATAAGTAAAGGAAGGAGAGAAAAGAGAAAGGAAAAAGAAAAGAGAAAGAAAAGAATGGAAAGAAAAAGAAAAGAATGAAAGGAAAAAGAAAAGAAAAAGAAAAAAAGAGAAGAAAACAACAAAAGAAGAAGAAAAGAAGAAAAGAAGAGAAAGAAAAAGAGAAAGTCACAACAACAAGGTAATTCCTATGTCATGAACTACGTTCGACCTGATTCCTTTTAAGGATACGTAGGCCGCCTCACGGTTCGGTCCCATCAAAATAAAAATCCAAAAGTCCCAAAGCAAGAAACTGAGGCAGAAGTTGTGGTTGTTATAAGAAATCTGATTCCGAAGGTTGTAAATTTGAACCCAATCAAATTGTTTTGAGCTTTTTATACTATTACTTTCTAAACCCATCCAAAAGCCACATTACGGTCCAAAGAAAGACCTTTTGATCAGTCTTCGGGAAATTCCAAGTCAAGCAGGTAGCGGTGATTCACATCAGGGGCAGCACTCTGGTTCGAATAGGGAAAAGAAACCAAAATGAGAGAGTCTTATTGGTGAAAACCCTCACGGGCAACGTAAGGCGAAAGTGAGTTGATAGATGAACGAATGAAAGAGGTTTGCTGGTGAAAACCTTTCAAGGCACCGCAGGATGAACAAGGTCAGGATTTGGGTGAAGAAATCAGGTTATGAAAATTCCGGGGCAACAAAGTATGGCAATTGAAAGTTGATTGGTTGGGCGGATTGGGCCGACTAATCCAAATTGCATGTCATGATCATCGGTGCCAGTTGCTCCACTCAGATAAGTCTCGTTTCTTTTTTTCCCATTCAGATAGTCTCCCAGTTTTGGATTTTCTTATCCTTAACCCTGAAAGTCATTGCATTTCATTCCTTTCGGGTTTATTGATCTAAGATGTTCCCAATGTCAGTTCTGTTTAAGCAAACAAGAAGGAATTTCAAAGCTCACTACCAGCTTCAAGATTGCAAAGCACAGTACGGCTAGAGCATACCAAAGATAGCATGATGTAAAGTGGGATAAAGTGCCAGCAAAAGTTCCATCGGCAGAATGATTTAGGAATTTCATGGGAGATGCAAAGGTTCAGTTAAAGGGTTCAGAGGTGTGAAACAACGGTTCGGGTTTAGAACACTCGGGTCATTCAAAGTCATAGGGGTTTGAAAGTCAGCCGGGAAGTCAAGCGGTTCTTAGCCAGTGCAGAGGAAGCCAATCAAATCAAAGCATGGCAGCGGAGAGGTATTCAACAAAGAATGCCATCAACTAACCACCACATTTAAAAACTGACAGGATTTTTTCTTTGATTGAAACAGGGGCATAAAGTTTCTGTTATTTTGGGAAAATCCTCCGCAAAGAAAGGCGAGCACTAAACAGGTTTGACGATAAACTCCCAGGTCCCGCCTAAATCATGAGATTTAATTGGAAATTCTCAGGACCCTCCTGAAAAATGGGACCTAGCTTAAAAATCAAAACAATCATGAGTAGTAAAATCTAGCATAAATGTACCCCCAAAGAGTGTAAGATGGTTTCAAGTTCGCATGCTTGAGATGGGATTTAGTTTTAAAATTTTCAGAACCCTCCTGGATAATAGAATTTAATTTTAAAATTGCAGGACCCTCCTGGATAATGGGACTTAGCTTTAAAGTTTCGGTTAGATAGCAACATTTCGCGTAAATCCTGCTGTAGGGTAGTATAATTCAGTTATAAAAGTTGTCACTCTTAAGATAAAATTTGACCTTGGATTTTCAGGACCCTCCTGGATAATGGGGAGTAGTTTAAGACCTTCTTAGATAACAAGATGTAGCAGAAGTCATGCCTTTAAAAGATATAGCGTAGATTTGAAATTGTCGTTTTAGTTAAGAGCTGTCAGGACCCCCTGGATAATGGGACCTAGCTTTTAAATTCTTAGTAATATTTGGTAATATGATTTAGTTTAACACTCACATATGTGCCCAACTACCAAACTGGGGCAGAAAGTTTTCTTTGTTTTGTCTATTTTGTTGAAATCAGGTACCCGCTTGGAGAACAGGGAGAAGAATTGCAAGTCAGTAGTCAGGAGTCCGCCTGAAGAGCAGGGAATACATTTCAAATCAGCAGTCAGGATCCCGCCTGGAGAACAACGGGATACCAAAACTGGGGCAGAGAATTTCCTCTGTTTTTGTCATTTCGTTGAAGTCAGGAGCCCGCCTGGAAAGCAGGGAATACAGTCAAGCGCAACAGTCAGGAGCCCGCCTGGAAAATAAGGGAGTACAATTCAAGTTTAGCAATCAGGAGCCCGCTTGGAGAGCAGGGAATACTTTCAAGTAGAAATCAGGAGCCCGCCTGGAGAGCAGGGAATACATCAAGTTTAGCAAAAAAAAGCCCGCCTGGAGAACAGGGAATACGTTTCAAGTTGAAGTCAGGAGCCCGCCTGGAGAGCAGGGAATACATTTAAGTTGAAGTCAGGAGCCCGCCTGAAGAGCAGGGAATACTTTCAAGTTGAAGTCAGGAGCCCGCCTGGAAGGCAGGGAATACTTTCACGTTTTGAAGTTAGGAGCCCGCCTGGAGAACAAGAGAGTATAATTCAAGTTTTGGTTTTCAAAATTCTTTGATATTAGGCAATGTGATTCATTTTACACTTACACATGGGCCCACATACCCAAACTAGGGCAGAAAATTTTCTTTGTTTTTATCTATTTTGCTGAAGTCAGGAGCCCGCCTGGATAGCATAAGAATACATTCACGTTTCGAAGTCAGGAGCCCGCCTGGATAGCATGGGAATAAATTCACGTTTCGAAGTCAGGAGCCCGCCTGGATAGCATGGGAATACATTCACGTTTCGAAGTCAGGAGCCCTCCTGGATAGCATGGGAATATATTCACGTTTTGGAGTCAGGAGCCCGCCTGGAGAGCATGGGGATACATATCAGGTTCAACAGTCAGGCATCCACCTGGAGAGCAAGGAAAAACATCTCAGAATACAATTCGACTTTAGCAGTCAGACGTCCACTTGAAGAAGGGGAAAACATCTCAGCTTACAATTCAAGGTGGCAACGAATGGATGTCACCAAGAGAATAGAGGACAACAAGGCAACAAGAACTACAAGATCAAGTTTGAAGACATAGATAGGACTTTTGTAATCCATAGATCGTAGTCTAGTCTAGCTTATAGTTTTATTTTGACATGGTGTCATAAGGGGGTAGCAGCAGCAACAGCAATAGCGAAATCACAACTTTAGGGTAGTCCCAGCTACCAGACCCCGAACTACACTAACCTGATTCTTTTTTAGCCAAGGATATGTAGGCAACCTCAGAAGTAGGGTGCGGTCAACTCTTTCAAAAAATGCATCCCACAGAGTATTCAAACGGGCAAAAATCGCTCGTATCCGCTCACTTTATCTTTGCATAAAAACTCTTTGTGTTTCCGGACAAAGAGGGGCAGCTGTGAGCACGCGATTTTTGCCCTATATGAATTACTCCCATAAATTCAAAACAAAATAATTTCTTTTCATTATTTGCAATTTTTGTGGATTTTGTGGCGTTTTCTGTTAATTGTTTGCATTGTCTGTGCATTTCGTTTTCGTTTAGTTAATGAAAAATACAAATTATGTTTCATTTGCATTTAGTATTTAATTCTACATTTTGGGATTACTTAGCAAATTAATTGTTTTATAAAAATAAAAAAATCACAAAAATAACTTATTTTTGCATTTCTTTAATTTTAGTCTCGAATTTTGGAGGTTTTCTTTAAGTTGGTATTTAATTAGTTATGGTAATTATTATTTAGAGTTAGTTGACTTAATTCGATAGGATAATTTGATTAGGAATCAATTTAGGTTTTATGTTTAATTTTTAATCTCAATTTAAAAAGAAATTAGAAGAAAAATGAAAAAAATGAAAAATGAAAAGGAAAGGGGAATAAGGGCAAATTCAGTTCTGGGCCAAATTTACCCAGGCCCAAACATTTCCCCCCTGAAACCCGTTTGGCATGGCCCATTCCCCCCAACCCGGTCCGTCCCACACCCCAACCAAACGACGTCGTTTCGTTAAGCTTTGATCTGAGCCGTTGATCGTGCCTAGATCCAACGGACCAGAACTGGCCCTTCCCCCGTATAAAAGTGTCAGAATCCTCAGACCCCCCATCTTCTAAGCCCAAAGCCTAATTCCCTTTCTAAAATCATCGCCCCTTTCCACCGTGGCTCCTCCGTCCGGAAATTGCCTCATGGCGGCGGAGCACTTCCAAATCCATCCAAATTTCGACCAGACAACCCCCATCATCCCCTCTTTCATGTCCTGCCGCCATTTTTTCCAAAAGACCGCTGGATTTTTCCGAATTTCAGATCAAAGATTAAAAATCCAAGCTTTCTTCTTTCGCCTAAAAATTCCGGATTACATCCTCAGTTCGTGTTATAACCAGCATGAATTCCTCAGTTTTCATAAAAAATGGGGCCATTTCATGTCAAGAGCACCCTTTCCCTTGTTTCTGACCCGATTTCAGACACTCAGCCTCAAACGACCCAATTTCTTCAAGATTCCGCCTTGTTCCTTTCCTGGCTCGTGATGAGAATTGCGGCACGAATTATTATCTATGAACAAGAGTTCGACTAATATTCGTGTTACAATTCTCGCCATTTAGTCAAGTTTTTGAATTCACTGGAGTTTTGATGTCGGGTCAGCCTCGTCTTTGAGGATTCTGAAGTTTAAAATGGAGTGCATAGGTATTTTCTGTTCCCTTGGTATTTTTCTGCCTTGTTCTGTTTTTTTTAGTTCAATATTTAATCATCAATTTCTTCTCATTTTCTGTAGGATTAAGTTAGATATGCTAGTTAATAACTTAGTGTTAATTTCAGGCTAAATCGTTTTTAAAAGAAAAGAAGAAAAGGAATTGGATTAATTGTGTGTGTTGTCGCTGTTCTGAATTGGACTTTTAATTCCCTTAAGTTTGTTTGTTTGGGCTGGGTTTGGGGTCTGTTGTTTACTAGCCCGTTGCTTGAAGGAAACATGCCCGTTAGCCCAAGTTGAAAATTGGTTTAGGGTTGATCTGACCCTGCTTTGTCCTAAGAGTAAATAACAGGGTTTGGGGGGATAATTTGGGTAATCTAGGCCGGGGAATCTTTTATAACTGACTGAGGAAGCTTCCTGGAAGCTGGGGTGGGGACTAATGTGAAAAATCTTATTTTTGGCTTGGGGTTTTTAAGCTAAAACGAAAATTAGCAAAGGGGCAAAGTGCAAGCTGAGGCTGCCCTGCTTTCTTGCCTATAAAGGCATCATTTCTTGCCTTTCAAGGGGGGATTTTTTTGGGGGGAAGTTAAACCAATACAGAAATATAGACGGCTAAAAAAAACAATGAAAATTTTACTGTTCCATTAAATTTTCTAAGATTCTAGAGGTTAAACATGATCTAAACTTGCTGGTTTTCAAGTATTTGGTTCAAACTTGGCTGTATTTTGATTATTGGGTATCCTTGATCCCTCTGCTGGCCTGAATTTGGTTCAAAGTTGGTTGTCTGTGGTTATCTCTGGTTTGATTTTGTTGCTGTGGTTAATCCTGCTGCTGAACTATCCACCTCTGCTTTTTTTTTTGTAATCCAGGTATGCTTTGGATCTATTGTATGTGAAGTGTAAATGTGAGCTCTTGTAGTCCAAGATAATGAATGTTGATCAATATTAAGTTTCTACTATCTGCTCATCATCAGATTTGATTTAGTTCTTGCCTAGTAGAATTTTGTTTTACATGACAGTCTGTTTGGTTAAGCTCGTATTCGAGCTTATGAAGGTACAACTGATTTGGAGGCATTTAGGCCTTTAGTATATGTTCAAAATGGACTTTAGCATGTAGGTTAATCAGTTGGAATACTTGATGTTTAGCTCATAATCATGGATGTGGATACATGTTATACACTTGATGTATAAAGTTACAGTGGCTCTTTTAAAATTGTCTTTGGATATTACCTTTGTGAATTTAGTCTGAAGTTGTATAAAGTTGTCTGTTAAAACCAGTCCTCGCTCAGGTTTTCATTCTTATTTTCTGCATTTTGATTTCTTTTTTTTCTCCCTGTTTTAATGCGCTTACTGTTTTAGCCACGAAGTTCACGTGATTGATACGTACTTCAATTTTTCCTCTTTTCTTGCTCTAGTGTGTGAAGTACGTTAGGCATAATTTTTGGCTGCTAATTTTGTCACATGTTAGGCTTATTCTCGTGTCTCATGTGGTGTCACTGATAGGCACTTATGTGAGTTGGAGCAATCGTCGATTTGGGAAGTCGGACCAAAGTGCTTGGTCGGATAGTGAGAGCTTAATACCGGGTCTGAGAGAATGACACTATGTCTTTAGGTGCCCTCTCTTGTGTTATACTCGGGCTCATTTTGGGCCCAGGTCTGAGTGTGTTCACAGCGAAGATTTGGACTTGTTTATCCTCGCCGACCCATTTTTCTGTTATTTATTGCGTTGGCCCAAGCCATTTGTTTAAATAATTGATTTTCTTCATGTGATCCTTTTGGTTAGTGTGGGCGAAACTCTCAGTTGCATTTAGCGTTCAGTAAATTAGGCTCATTAATTGGTGGAAGCGAGCCATATTAGATAACATAACTAACTTATGACCCTCATCAGTTAGTTTAGAAATCCTTTGATTAGAATAAATCGAGGTATGCCCTGCCGAATAAAATGACAATTGCATGACCCTCATATTAATTTAGATATAAAATTAACAAATGTACGGAGTTTGCTTATGTACGTTTAATATACTATCCTAATTATGGACACGTTCGCGTGACATGATTACGATTTCTAAAAACCAAACCGGAGTATGTGTTCGCGCAACTTTGGCCGAATTTTTCTTCATATTAATAAAGCGTTATTGATTGTGGACACGTTCGCGTGACATGATTTTTGATGCGCCAAACAAATGGACACTTACGCGTGACCCATTTCAAGATAATTTTTTAATTAAAAAGCGGTAAAAGTTAAATGCACATAGATTCTAAAACGAGTAATTAAATAATTTTAATAAGCCAAGTATGATCAAAGCGACCGTGCTAGAACCACAGAACTCGAGAATGCCTAACACCTTCTCCCGGGTTAACAGAATTCCTTACCCGGATTTCGGTATTCGCAGACCGTAAATAGAGTCAACTTTCCTCTATTCAAGATTTTATACCAGTGACTTGGGATACCATAAATTATCCCAAGTGACGACTCTGAATTTTAAATAAA
This sequence comes from Nicotiana sylvestris, assembly GCF_000393655.2. Taxonomy (NCBI): domain Eukaryota; kingdom Viridiplantae; phylum Streptophyta; class Magnoliopsida; order Solanales; family Solanaceae; genus Nicotiana; species Nicotiana sylvestris. The sequence goes on along the minus strand of NC_091060.1, from coordinate 160,099,769 downwards.
TAATCCCGTTTCGATTGTCACTTAAATTGAAAAAACTCCCTAATACCCTTTCGGGGTAGTAAAAAGGAGGTGTGACATTATGTTCTTAGACACTTGAGTTTTTGATCAAACTATATTGAAACCTTTGCTATAAAGCTTTTAGTTACCTCAACTGTATTTGACTTAGAATGCAGTAAATATAACCAGGTAAATCTGGAGTAATCATCTACCAAGGTCAAAAAATATCTCTTGTCATCATGTGTAGGCACCCTATATGGCCTCCAGACATCACCATGCACAATATCAAAGATATACTTAGAGCAAGAAGAGCTAGCAGGGAAAGGTAGCTTGATTGCTTAGCTATAGGACACACAGTACAATAATGTTCCTTCAGCTACATATTACGCAAAACATCTACAAATCTCAAAACCTTTAAAGGAGCATGTCCTAATCTTTGATGCTATAAAGAAAATACATCACAAGTCTTATTATTTGCTAGTTTACTACATTTATTGGTATCACCTGGAATGTTATGTACAATTAAATTGGAACGAGTGCCTTGATGATGAAGTATTGCTCTGTCTTCTTCCTTGAGAATGTACAGACCCAACTCTTCCTTACCAATCCCCAACACCTTCCTACTTGAGAGTTCCTGAAAGATATAGAAATTAGGGTAAAATGTTGCAAGACACTACAACTCCTTTATGAGTTTGGACACTAAGAGGAGGTTATATTTAAACTTTAGAATATGAAGAATATTCTGAACCATCTTATTTATTAAGAAAGAACAAATACCAGTATGAGTAATAGACATTTGTTCTCTTGTTGGTAAATAAACTTTACTCCTAGCATTTTCTGCTATTTCATTATACTTCTCTAGTAAGTGAAAACTATGAACCATATGATTTGTTTCTCCCGTATCTATAATCCAGTTACTATGTATTAGGCTAGTCATACATGCATGTATACTACCTGTTGTTCCTACAGTGACAACATTGGCACCAGGTTCAGCTTCCTTATCCTTGTTTAGCAAACACAGAATGTTCCTGGGTGAAGAAGTGAGTTGGAGAGGTTATTGGTGTCTGATGTCCTTGAACCTGTATCTCTGAGGTTGGAAGACCAGAACTGGTCACATTGTTAACCTGGGCATTTGGTTCCCCTCCATTTCTCTTGTTTTTGAAGTCAGAAAGATAGTCATAAAGCTTAAAACAGTTCTCTCTAGTGTGACCCTTATATTTGCAGTAGTCACACCAAACAACACACTACTACAAATAAGACCTTTAGCGACAATACAAAATAGTTTTGGCGGCAATAATAATAGCCACTATATCTTTTATCGGCCATTAGCCTTTTGCCGCTGAAACTGGGGTCGGCAAAGCCTTTAGCGGCTATTCTCGCAAAAGCTGGTAAACAATATATTTTGTTGCTGCTAAAAGCTATTATCTATAACGGGAATTATTCGCGGCAATTATAATGGCTACTAAATCCAATCCAAAACGGCTAATTATACTTTTTTAGTGTCCATTATTATAGCCGCTACATTCAAAATAATTTCCGCTAAAGCAATTGTTTGTGGCAATTATAATGGTTACTAAATCCAATCCAAACGGCTAATTATACTTCTTTAGCATCTATTTTTTATAGCCACTAAATTAAAAATAATTGCCACTAAAAATTCGCATCTTTAATGGCAATTATTTTGTGGCAATTAAAATGGCCATAGTATCCCTTCTGAAAACATCTGAGTTTGCCCTTTTATCTTCCATTCTAATGGCTAATATGTTCAACTAAATTGCCGCTAAAAGTCAATATCTTTAACGGTATTTGTTTTACATCAATTATAAATAGTTTAGCCACAATTAATAACAATTACTACATTCGTACATAATATGACTCAAATAATGAAATATATTAATATTAATTAAAAAAAACAATAATGTATCTCATTAATCTTAACAAACAAAAGGAAGTACTAATCAAAAACATTAATATCACAGTAACTTAAAGCATAAAAATATATTGTTTAGACTAAATAGATAATGTCATTATATAACTAATCCAAATGATGGTCTTCAAATGATTTCCGCAACTTTCATTATTTTGAAACCTTTCACCCGCTAAATTATCCAACATCAGACGGTATGACCTGAAATTATAAAATAATTATGTCAAAAGATAAAATATAATGTGTAAAAACAACTTGAAGATTTCATCACTTCCCAAATTGGTCATGTAACAGTAGTCCCCTTTCCCTTGTAGAATGGCACAGTTAGAGAGAGTAGAATGACAGAGAAGTCCATTTGTTTATTGTATTAAACAGGAAACTATGTCCAAAAGGAGAATGTGAAATACAGAAATATACAGCAAAACCAACCATTCATCTAAAATTGATAGAAAAAGGCAACTTTAGGAATTTAGGTAAAGCCTCATTAGAAAAGCAAAATTCCTGTTTGCAAAAATTGACAGCTTAACGAAGCTTGCTTTAGCACTAAACAAAAACATTTAATCGAGAAAGAGTTGTAAGCACATAATATGTAAACTGAGAACTAGATGTAAGATTAGATACAAGAGAATGTGAAGGAAGAGGTGAACAGAAACATGCAACAAGAGTAAAGAGACTGAGACAGGAGCTCCGAGAAAGGTGCTGATCTGCTTAGTCCATATATCATAAAGGTGTTGTACAACAAAAGAAGAAGAAAAGAAAAGTTGCCAACTCCCTCACCTAACATTAAGCAAAAATAACTAAGCTAAAATACGAACATTTCAATCAAACAAATAACTGAAGTGGTAGCAGTTCATGAAATACAACATTAACAAACCCAGTGTAATCCCATAAGTAAGATAATGTGTACGCGCAGACCTTACCTTCCGATAGTAGCAGTTTATAAAACTTGCACTAAAAATCCCAAATTAAGGTCACACACAGTAACCTTTTAACTTAATAGGCTTTAACCTTCTTCCCCTTCCGTCCTTGGAAAAGGACAACGAATATATGAATATTGATAGTTGCAAGTTATTATAGCTAATCTCTTCATTTCCCACTGAAGAATAGTAGAATACAGCAGGGTAACACCAATACATGGGTCATTGTGCTCTATATATTTGTTGATAGCTTTTAATTAATTCAATAAAATGTCTCAATTACTGAATTGCAAATCTCAAACAACAGCTTATGAGTAAGAAGACTTAGTTTTCCAAGCTTCAGTGTGTTTGTCCTTGAATTGCATGTACTTTGTCAGAGGAGATCTTTAAATCAGTTTGAACTTGAGTCAAGTTCTGCACTAATTCTCCTGCATATTCTTCTTTCTTGTCCAAGAATGCCTTAAGTTCTCTGATTTCTTCACTTGACTTTGATAATTATTCTGAAAAGCAACATTAAAGGCGCTCCTTGTCTTTTTCAAATTGACTTGAAGAAGCTTTGGCAACTGCTAGCTCAGAAGTCAGACTTCGCTTTTGCTGCTCCAGGAGATTTCTACTCTCTTGCAATTCTTCTATGGTTCCCTGAGCATTCTCAAACTGCTCTTTCCAATTATCTGCTTCTAGCTGGGCTCTCTTGGCTATTTCCTCAGCCTCGTGGATAGACTTTTCAGACTCACGAGTTTTCTTTTCCAGAAGGGAAATTCTTCCCATCAATTCTGTACCAATGAGGTTAGCCTACAGTAACAACTCATAGAAATAAGAATTTAGAGATAAAAAAAAGCTTGTTAGTAAGTAGAAAAAAATATACCTTCAAAGTAGAATGAACTATGTCATTCATCAGAGTTAAGCAACTATGACTGCTCATCTTCTTCTTCTCAATATCTCCAATCAAAGGCCTAAGCCAGGCATCTGCTCTACCAGACTTCCTTAAAAGACTGTTATTAGCAGGAACTTCAAGTGTAACGCTCCTCATAGCCAAGCTTCTACTACTGGAACCCTCCTCTGCATGTTGAACAGAGGAAGGGGGAGCTGTAGAAGGAGGAGCAGTAGAAGAAGTGAAAATAACAGGAGTTAAAGAACTCGAAGCAGGTAAGGAAGCAGAGACATGCAAGGGAGCAAAAATAGATAAGGGAGTAGGAACAGATAGAATGGGCAAGGAAGCACTTGAAACCAACGGAGGAATAGAAGAAATGGGAACAGAGGAAGAAAAAGGAACTTCATCTAAAACTGGACCTAGTTCTCCACTTTCAAAACCACCAACAAAGAGGCGTTGAATAGACTCATTGGTGTCCCTCAGAGTGGTTTCATTATCAGAAGAAATTCGAACAGGTTCGGTAAGAGAGGCACGGATAGGGGTAACTTCAGCTTCATCCTCGGAAACGATGCGTCTCCTAACTCTTGGTCTAGCTATTAAAGAGGTGTCTTCATCTTCATCATTCTCAGAATTCTCTTCTACAACTTTCCTCTTTGATAGTGTAGCTTGAGTTCTCTACAAAGAGAGTGAAGTACCAGAAGAGGCTCGAAGGGCAATAACTACTTCAGCTATCATTCCTCGAATAGCAAATCCTGACAAAAAAAAAGAATGAAAAAGTTAGAAACAAGAAGGGACTTAACATACAAAAAAGCATAAAGAGATGCATACCGTGAGTTTTCACTTTCCAACCATGTAAATTGGAAATGGATTTCCAATTTCTTGCCTCCATAGGCACGGCTTTCAAGATTGAATCTACCCAACCACGAAAATTAGGAACGGGTTCCACATCTCCCATATTTGTTATAGAAAAGCAAAAAGAGACGAAATTAGAAAAGAAATTGAAATTCTTGAAGATAGGAACGGTAAGTAAAAAAGAAACTTAAGTGCAAAGTTCCACTTCTCAGGGAAGGGGATATTTGTTTCACCCACCAAATCAACTGTGCGAACAGCAACATAACGAGTGTACCACCCATGATCCTTGTCATCTTCAGGGCTTACCAAGACCCTTTTACTTCTTGCAGTTAAAGTAAAAACCCCATGGCGGAATAATTTGGGGTGGTAAAGATGAATAAGGTGGGGAAAGGTAAAGCTAACATTGGCTTTTACAGATAAATATCTCAAAAAAGCCACTGCTCTCCATACAAGGGGGCCAATTTGTCCCAAACAAATTTTGAAAAAGCGACAGAAATCAAGTATAACTGGGTCAATAGCAGGAATAAATCCCAAAGTGAAGGGATAAGTATAAACAAAAGAAAATCCAATCCTAAAAGAAGATATTCTTTGGTTTGGATTAGGGATCACTATACGAAGATCACTTCTCCAGTTGCAATCTTTTCGAACAATAGAAATCAAAGGTTCAGTGATTAGAGAAGGAAAAGTGTCAGCTTTCTCTAAATTAACAACTTGATCACGAAGAGATTTCCTATCATTCTCAAAGGACAAGTCATTGAGGACTATTTCCTCAACTAAAGGCTCTTGAAGAGGCTCAGAAAGTTCTTTACCTTTAGAAGAGGATTGCTTAGTGATAGAATCTCTAGAAATAGTGCTAAAACTAGAAGAAGGAGTGATGGAACCAGAGGAACCACCACGAATGGATCCTAGGCTACGAATCCTGCCACTTCTACCCCTTCTATGTCTTACAGGGGCGTTGGGGAAGCTATCAAGAATTGGGATTCTCTTAGGGTTAGGATTCGGAGATGCCATTGCAGAGAAAGGATGAACTAAAGGAGAAAGGAACAAAAGTAAAGAGTAAAGTATCTGTTAAGGGTTTATGAAGAAGAAGACAAAGGGAAAAAGGTTAAATATGTGTATAATATCAAACGTCAAACAAAGAAGCGTAATGATGGAAAGCCTATAATAAAGGCAACTATCACTTCGTAAATAGAGGGGATGAAGAAGCCTTGGAAAAAGGTTGTAGAATTACATACATATCAGAAGGTGACACGTGTGCAGAGCATTAAATAGAAAAGACAACTGAAGCGTCAGTACTGACATAGCATTGATTCCGGCAAAAATTCCTTTTTCGTGAAGATCCACTTCCCAAATATTTAATTGATAGATAAATGGAAAATGGGGGGACTATCTGTATTGGAAAAAAACTGAATCTAAATATTGAAGATGACGTGTCATGACACATGAACTGGTCAAAAGGTCAAAAGGCAATAAATAGCCAAGAGGCACGGGAGACAACAGATATGAGGAGAAGAAAACAACATAGGTGTGGACCGTTACTCAAATAGGTACTAGTCTCGTACCTATTCGAGGCATATAAAGACCGAAGATCGGAAGAAGTTGAAGATACGAATCTGATGACGTAAAAGAGTCTAGATACAACATTAAATATCAAATATGTTAGAGAATTTGAATTAAATAGAAATGGTTGTGTAACGTTTCTTTTAATGTCATTTATTGCTCATTATTGCCTCATTAAGACAAAAGCATTACATCTTCTCCTAGAATCAACTATAAAAGGAGAAGGACTCAACATCTGTAAAAACGAGAAATATTATTGTGATTACACTGAAATACAAAATTACTTATTACTTTATTATTCTCAAAAGTCTTTTATTATTTTCGTCTCCAGGTTATCAGTAACCCAAATTTCTCTATATTTCTAAGCTTTGACCAAAGACTCAGATTTTTGGTTAAACATAGAGCTCTAAGTAACCTCCCACTCAAAACTTAGTTGCTTAACCAATGGACCAAGGAACGCTTCTTGGCAAGCGGTGTCGTTTCATTGGATACTTAGAAATTTTCAATGTTATAGTATTTAATAAAAATGTATATTTAATTAAAAAATTTGATGGACACCGCTAACACTAGGGTGCGTCCGCTCTTGGGTGTGGGCTAAATAAATCAATAGGCAGTCTTGATTTTATTGAAGTAAATTGCATTGGAACTTTGTAAATTCTAACAAAACGTGGAAAGATATATCTACAATTATTATTTATTGAGTTTAAATTCTATGCATTAAGTTAAATTTTTGCTAATGAGCTGGATATTTTGCTCTTTCTCGGTTATTTTGTTTCAAAGTAAAATAATGATTCCACCACTAAACGCAAGTGCAACTTGAAGGATATAATGGAGTGAAATTATAGTTTACTAATAACAAATTATATACAAATAATTAATGGACATTGAATTCAATCACGCAAATGATTTTTGATCTGTACTTATGTCGAGTGGCGCTCCATACCCCATAATTTTAATACCACAACTCAAACTGTCAAACACATTATTACTTTTAATTTTACAGTATTTTATATTGAAACTCAAAATGTATGCGTAGTTATACTCATATTACATTAATTGAGCTTTATGCAACAAACTAAATCTTCGGAGGGAGTATTAATTAATTATAGCATCATGCCGGTTTAACTTTCTTTTTGTAACCAAACGACCCTCTTATCATAAAAGTAGAGCTACCACATGTTCAATTTTTTGTTTAATAAATATTTGGAGGCGTACTTCTTATTATTTCATTTTAGAAAGATTGATGCTTTTTATATTTGAAAATAATTACGTAATTTTATACTTTCATATCATTTTACCTTTAATAAGAATAAGAAGCAAATACGTACATTCCGATCCTTCTACGCGCCACCACCACCTCCTCCTTCGCCTCCGCGTCACTTCCAGCTTCAATTTTCAACAATTTGCTCAAAATTGAGGACAAAAGCAAACAATTCTGATACAAATACTATGGGATATTTAAGATCATACATTTTAAATTTTTTCTTAAACTCCGTACATATTCAAAGGATATCGTTAAAATAGAACTGAGATAACATGTATTTATTTCTCTCTTTCATTTGTTTTTTTTTTTTGTCTTTTGATAGTTTTTTATGTGGCAAAATACATAGACAACCCTTTAAACGTGGCCATATTTTTCACTTAGGCACTTTGTTGCGTATAGTAGGGCCCAACTATTTATTAGTTAAGTGTAATTAGTTATAACTACATATAGTTAGTTAGTTCGTGGTAGTATAAATACAATAGTTAGTTAGTGATATTGTACAACTATTCATTTCTTTCTTCTTCTCAGTCGACTAATAACTGAGCTTCTCCTTCATCTCTTCTTTTAGAACCTTCATTTTGCCATGGATGTAGCTCCTTAACATAGTATTAAAGCTCGGTGCTCGATTTCCTTAAAGCTCAACCGTGAGAAAACTTGAATCATTCTGTTGTATCAAATCATCCGCTCATCAATTTGATCGAGCCATTTTTCAACACATAAATCTCTCTACTCGACCTAGGGTCGGGAATATTTTGATTTTCTGTTTGAATCGAGGTCAAATTGTGTCTAAGTCTATGTGATTGTGATAACATTATAAGAATTTCTGGGGAAGTGCTTGCTGCTGTGACAATGTCGATCAATGAAGATGTAGTTGGCTCACCTGTTGTTGCGTCAATGTCTACAGAACTCGTCGATCACAACCATCCTCTCTATATTCATCCATTCGATACTCAAGGTTCTGTTCTAATTTTTATTCAGCTTCAAGATTCATAAAAATATTCTATTTGGAGTAGATCTATGAAAATTGTATTGCATGGTATGTTCTAGGTACTTGTACAAAAATCAAATATGATACTAGTTTACATGAATTGTGGGATAGATGCAATGTCATTGTACTTGCTTGGATAATGAACACAGTTTCACCAAGTTTAATTAGTTCAGTTATCTATGCTTTCGATACCTACACGGTGTGGACAGATCTTAAAGAAAGATTTGATAAGGATAATGCATCTAGGGCTTGCTATTTGCACAAGGAAATTGCCACATTAACTCAAGGCATATCCTCTGTGTCTGTGTACTATACTAAACTGAGAGAATTATGGGATGAGTATAAAATTTCGACTCCTCCTCCTACTTGTGGTTGTGCTGAATCTAGAAAACACGTAGATCACTATCAGATACAAAAGTTGTATCAGTTCCTCACAGGGCTAAATGAGTCCGATGAAAATGCAAAGAATCAGTCATCATGACTCCACCGTTGCCTAATCTGAATCAAGCTTATGCTATGATAGTTAATGTGGAGAGTTAGAGAGTTAATGGAAAAGGTGTATTTGCTGAGGGTAATGAAGTTGCTATGACGAGTAATAAGGGGTATGTTGGAAGCTATAATAGTGGAGGACAAACTAACAATAATCATAATGGAGGGTATACAGGTGGATATAACGGTGGAGACAAACTAACACCAATTTCAATGGAGGCTATAGACCAGAAACTCATTTAGTAAAGGTGTCACTACTACAAAAATGGCCTTTGGCGGTAATTACTTAGCGGCAATAATGCAATGATCGCTAATAAATTCTTTAAGCTTAAATATTAGCGGCATATGACCAATAGCCAGTAAAAGATATCCTTTTACCGGCAATAAAAAAATAATAGCCACTAAAAATTACTAATTGAAACTAATCTTTTATTATTTTAACTATCCCTCCGCACGAAAAAAAAGAAAATCTTTCCCTCCAATTTTTTTGATACCTTTTATCGTTCCCCTCCCCAATTAGAAAAAAATAGAACGAAAAACCTAACTCACTCCCCAGTTGAACGAAAAACAATAAAACATTGAATCCTAACTCGCTGCTGAAAAGCTTAACTCGCTACTGCGTCAACGACAGTGTGATTTACAGTGTGTCAACGGCAGTGCGAGTGCATCAACGAAAGCCCATCTTTTTCCAGGTAAATTCTCTTCTCTTCGATTTACAATCGATTTACAGTATAATCGATTTCCCTCTTGAATCTACTTTGGTGCCGAAAAAACCTAACTCGCTGCTGCGTCAATGGCAGTGCGATTTACAGTATGTCAACGCAGTGCGAGTACGTCAACGACAGCCTATCTTTTTCCCAGGTAAATTCTCTTCTCTTTGATTTACAATCGATTTACAATAGAATCGATTTACAGTAAATTAACTTCTCTTCTTCCAATCGATTTACAGTAGAATTTGTATTGATGTTGGTCGATTGATTTACATTAAATCAGTCTCCTAAATCGATGTTGCGTCAACAGCCTGTCGTAGTGCCCGTCCATCTTCTTCCCCTGTTAACTTCACTTTTTCCCCTGTTAAATCAATCACTTGCAATCGATTTACTTAGGTTTTGAATTGATTCTTGTCGATTGATTTACAATAGATTCTGTGTACATTAATATGATAAAAGTCATGTTATTATTTGGATTTAGAAAATCCTGATTTAGGAAGTTTGTTTTGGCCGCTTATCTCTTATATCTAAATTTCTCCTATGTTATAAACTAATTTTTGGGAAAGAAACTCATATACTTGCCGAGGTTAATGTTCTTGTACATGGGATTCATATTCCGTATAAAACGATGTATGTATCATGGACAGAGATTTTCAGATCCTTTAATAAGCATGGATGCCCTTTGTTACTTTAAGAATGACCTTCAAATGCAGACAAGCTTATAATATTTATGATACTCTGTTAACTTCAGCGTTATGTATAATGTTGGCCTGAGATGAATGGAAAATAGGGTCAGTGAGGATTCATATAGCCGACCCCAACTTGTTTAAGACTGAAGCGTAGTTGTTCTTGTTAACTTCAGTGCTTTCAATTATGCTTATGTGAAAACATAGTTGCATTCATTTTTCTTGTACTTGGTCCCAAAGTAATAATTGTGGTTTTCTTCTTTCTTCCTATTGATTTATGTGATGTAATCATATATGTTTGTCCTTTTGAGCTACTACTTTAGTTAGAGGGATTTACCTCAGTTCATACATGGGTAGAGTACAAAACTACAACAAGATTACTCGGAAATGATGTGATATGATGGCAAAAGCAGGAGAAGAGAAGTGCAACTAAAGTTAAAAAACTACTTAAAGTTGGACATTAAGATAAAACTTCAATACCTAAAGGGAAAGTAGATGAATTCTTTACTTATTTCCTCCCCTAATATTGTTGGATTGTTTATGATTTCACACTTAATTTATCCTCACTCCATCAATGGTTTTAGGAAGGCCATGTGGTTGGAAATTCTGCTTATACTCTACTCCCTTAAGTATGTCCAATATTATCACAAAAGTCACGTCCATGCTAATAACTTACACTAGCTTTTATGTCATTTTTCACTGCAGATGGATTCTATTCTATTTCAAAATAAACCTGTTAGTTTCTAAAGGTTTTTAGTTTTTACTTAATGTCTACTTGCATGTCTGGTTATTCTTATCTTTCTCTTGAGATTTAGTATGCTGCAGATGCTGAAAATGTTTAGGTAATTGAAGGGTGGACTTTTAGGCTTCAAAATTTCTAGAGACCTACTTCAGTAGAGTTGCTATACATTTTGAAATTTCACTAACATTTGTGTCAAAACACAATTGTGTATGTCAAGATCTGTCTTGCCCTCCTTCCCATTCCTTTGTGTGGCCTTGAAAATCAGCGGTTATGGTAGAAGTCATAAACTTTACATTCTTGGCTGAGTGTGAAATAACCTGCTCAAAATGGTAGTAATACTTCCTCCTGAAGCAAAATGCCACGCTGGAATTAAATAGATTGTGAATTTGTGGAGGTATTGCTTTTTTGTGTGTTTTCTAAGTCGTTAGTGATATTTGTTTGCTGTTAGATTGATAATTGATTGATTGAATTGATTCATCTTATGTTCTGGTATTGTTTTATCAATTGGTTCTTCTGTATATTTCCTAAGGCTACTTTTCACCATATAAAAGCTCAATCACCAATAGGACATCTCAGCCACAATAGTTCAGTCATTTGTTAAGAAACAACTTGGGTTGTTAGCAATAGTCAGAATCCTTCGACAGTCAGTACCCACTAGTTTGTTGATAGTAATAATCAGAATTTCCAGTCTTAAAAAGTTGTATAATTTATAAATTTAATAATTCTATTCTTATGAACCAATTTGGTGAAAATCGGCAAGTTGTCTTTGACTAGATGTCTTTTTCATATTTACATGTTTGTTCTATGATGAATATGATTTGTTTATAAATAGAAAAATATTACATATCGATTCAGCCCCATATATGTCACCGCAATCACTGTCGTATAGTTAAAAAATTCACACCTTTTTTATGATTTGCATAATTTGATGAATTTTTCAAGTTTATTTACTCTGTCTCTTTCTTGTCATGTTTGGTTTAAGTAATCTTTAACTGAAACTTTAGATGGATGATTTTATAGCAATTATATTTTTTTATTTATAATTGTATAATTTTAATATATAAACTAACTTATATTCTATTTAGGTTTAAAATAGTTAAACTGACGCTCAGTGAATGAACGAGTTATAAATAAATTGGTAAAAATGGAATATAGAAATAAATTGGTAAAAATGGAATATAGAAACAAATTGGTTAATATATTTATGTTTGATAGTTTTAATTGTTAAAATAATATCTTGGAGTTATGGAATTACCTACTAATAGAATAGTTATTTTATTTTAAACTACCTTTTTGATTAATACCTCCTTTTTACTAACGAATTTTTAGCTCTTGCAGTAATTATAGAAAAGAAAGGAATAGCTTGAACGCCATGGATACTCCTAAAAATAAAAGATGGATGTATTGTGATAGAGTTAACGAAGAATATTCGGACGGAGTAGAGGATTTTTTAAATCATGCCTTTTTTGAAACAAGGTGGAGAAAAAATTGCATGTCCTTGTATGAAGTGTGTGCTTATCCATCAAGTAAATCGGTCTACAACATATGATCATCTTGTAATTAATGGTATTATACCGTCATATGATACTTGGTTTTGTCATGGGGAGTCTCTAAAGGGATCTAACAATGCTCGAGAAACTAATCGCATCCAGTTAACTTTAAGGGGCGATGATATGCGAGGAATGATACATGATGCATTTGGAGGAGTTACACAGTTCATGGATACTGACATTAGTGAAAGCGGTGGCATGGAGCAAAATGTACAAGAGAATACTACTCATCCATCTGGAAATCAGCCTCATCCAGAGGTGGATAAGTTTGAACGGCTCATGAAGGAGGCAAATGAAGAACTATATCCTGGATGTAAGAAGTTTAGCAAACTATCCTTTTTGCTGCGTATGTATCATACAAAATGCATGTTCAAATGGTCAAATGAATCTTTTAATTCTTTGCTTGGACTGTTGAAAGATGCACTGCCTGAAGGAGAAAAATTGCCTTCTTCTTTCTATAAGACCAAAAAGATAGTTGAAGGCTTGGGCTTAAAGTATGAAAAAATTCATGCGTGTCCCAACGATTGCATGCTTTTTAGAAAAGAGTTTGCTAATAAGAATGTTAATGAATGCAAAGTTTGTGGAGCTTCTAGATGGAAAAATGATGCTAGAAAAATTCCAGCCAAGGTCCTAAGGTATTTTCCTTTAAAACCAAGGCTACAAAGATTGTTTATGTCTTCAGAAACTTCTAAAGCAATGCGATGGCATCATGAAGAGCACAACAAAGATGGAGTTTTACGTCATCCTGCAGATTATGAAGCTTGAAAAAATTTTGATAGTAAATATCTCGAATTTGCTGGAGATCCTCACAATGTGCGCCTAGGATTAGCTTCTGATGGGTTTAATCCATTTGGCACAATATGAACTGTTCACAGTACATGACCAGTGATTTTAATGCCATATAATCTTCCACCATGGATGTGCATGAAACAAGAGTTCTTCATTTTGTCCTTGCTTATTCCTGGACCAAAAGCGTCTGGCAATAATATTAATGTCTTTTTGCAACCTTTAATAGAAGAGTTAAATGAACTATGGGATGTCGGGGTAGAAACACACGATGCCTCTACTAAGGAAATATTTCAAATGCAAGCAGCTCTCATGTGGACTATAAATATTTTTCCAGCATATGGTTCTCTCTTTGGATGGTGAACTTATGGTCGATTTTCCTTCCCCTCTTGTAATATAAACACTCAATGTAGAAGGCTCAGACATAGCAGAAAATTTTGTTACATGGGGCATCGACGCTTCTTGAAGTCGGGACACAAATATCGGAATGATGCAAAATCGTTTGATGGGACTAAAGAAAAAAGACATGCACCTTGTCCAGTATCTGGGTCACTAGTGTTGAATCAAGTTAAAGATATAGAATTTACTTTCGGCCAGTCGAGTGAAGGGATAAGTGGAGTGATGAAAAACACATGGAAAAAGAGGAGTATTTTTTCGATCTTCCTTATTGGAAGTCTAACTTGGTGCGCCATAATCCCGATGTGATGCACATAGAAAAGAATGTGTGTGATAACTTAATTTATACATTATTGGGTCTTGGTAAAAATTCTAAAAACAACTTAGAAGCTCGATTAGACTTGAAGGAGATGAAAATAAGACCAAGTTTATGGCCTCAATATCGAGCTAGTGGGAAAGCATATCTTCCTCCTATTTTTTCCCAATGTCTCAGAATGAAAAGGAGTTGTTTTATGAAGTACTACAAAATGCCAAGTTTCCATATGGCTATGCATCTAATATCTCACATTGCATTCGCAAACGGAAGATATTTGGGCTAAAAACTCATGATTATCATGTTATTGTATCGACCTGACCGGTCGTTTTGAGCTCTAGCGCGTCGTTCAGCAGTTTGAGGCCATGAGCATCTTCATTTCAGGTATTATGACTTGTACGCATGGTCGGAATTAAATTTCGGGAAGTTCGGAGTTGATTTGGAAAGAGAATTCTCATTTCGGAAATTTTAAGTTGAAAGAATTAACTAGGATTGGAATTTTGAGTAAATGACCTCGGAATTGGGATTCAAAGGTTCCAGTAGGTTTGTATGATAATTTCGGACTTGGGCATATGTCCAGACCGGGTTTTGGAAGACCCGGGAACGTTTTGGCGCCTATTGTGGAAGTTAGCATTTTGGAAGAAATTTCATAAGTTTGGGTTGAAGTGCATTTCAGTATTATCGATGTTCGTTTGGGATTCCGAGCCTGGGAGTAGCTCTGTATGGTGATTCTGGTATTGGGAGCGCAATCGGAAGTGAATTCGGAGGTCCATGGGTCATTTTGGGGTCATTCGGCTAAAGATAGAAATTTGAAGGTTTTTTAGAAGTTTGATCGGAAGTGGACTTTTTGATATCGGGGTCGGAATCAGATTCCGAAAGTGGGAGTAGGTCCGTAATGTCGAATATGACTTGTGTGCAAAATTTGAAATCAATAGGACGTGATTTGATAGGTTTAAACATCGAAAGTAGAAGTTTGAGATTCTAAAGTTCATAAAGCTTGGATTGGAGGTCAATTCATGATTTTAGCATTATTTGATATGATTTGAGGCCTCGAGCAAGTCCGTAATATATTTTGGGACTGGTTGGTATGATTGGTTGGGGTCCCGGGTGCCTCGGATGGATTCCGGGAGGTTAACGGATCGAATTGGAACTTGAAGGATGAGCTGAAGGGGTCTGGTTGCTGGTGTAACCGCTTCTGCGGAGGGTTCACCACAGAAGCGGCCCCGCAGAAGCGAGGAAGGGAACCTTAGAAGCAATTAGAAGTGAAGGAGTCAGAGGCCGCAAGTGCGAAGGAATTCCCGCACCTGCGTGATCGCAGATGCGGTCAGTGCGGCGCAGAAGCGGGCTGGGGAAGCTGGAGGAGGACTGCAGAAACGGTATTGGAACCGCACCTGTGGAACCGCAGAAGCGGTCAAGTGACCGCAGGTGCGGAAAGGGCTGGAGGCAGTGAGTGTTTTAAAAGTCGGGATTTGGCCATTTCTCTCATTTCCTCTTAGGGTTGGACGATTTTTGAGTTTTTGGAAGAGAGATTTTTTTTATCTATGTCAAGGTAAGTTGTTCCCACTCATTAGACGTTAAATACATGGTTTTGTTTCGGATTTGACCATGAAAATTGGTAGAAACTTAGGGTTTGAGGAAAAACCTAGAAAATGGATATTTTGGATTATTGACCACGATTTTGGATATGAAATTGAGAGTAAATTATATATTTGAGATCGTGAGGCTATGGGTAATCTTTATCTTCGAAAAATTTCGAAATCCGGGCACGTGGGCCCGAGGACAATTTTGTCAACTTTTCGATCAGGGTTAGGAATTATTATAAATTGGATTGTAATGAGTAATTGAACATATATTAATGGATTTACATAATTATTGGTTAGTTTTGGAGCATTGTGCAATGATTTGATTTTTCGGAAGAGCGTGGAATGCCGGTTATGGATCTTCGGAGCGAGGTGAGTCTCTTTTCTAACCTTGTAAGAGGGAATTGTCCCCATTAGTGAGTTACTTGGTTATGTGCTCCTATTTGCGGGGGCTACATACGCCCTAGGTGACGAGAGTCTGTGCGTATCTACTATTATGCTTAAGTCCGGGTAGTTTAGGGCCCAAAAGCATGCTTTCTTGTAATACTTGCAACCTTGTTGGCAAACTTAAAATGCTTAAACATATCGAACGTGTAAATGAATTTCTAAAAAAGGTTAGATATCATTTCTTGACTTTTAAAAGAGAAACTTGCCTTTTCCTGAATATTTGCTCCTTGATGAATTATTGGTTTGATTGTTTGAATGTGTTTATCTATTGTGGAATGGGCCGTAACGCCTCGGTAGATTAAATAGATGCATCTATGGTTCGCGTCATTCGACCCTCTGGCAGTGCACAGTTTAAATATTGTTAGATCGGGTCGTACGTCCTCGACATGATTTGCGCATGCTTGTATTGCTTGCCTTGAAATTTATTGAAGTGATGTTGTTCCTTCCCGGCTTGAGAATAAATGTATAAATGACGAAAAGGAATTTGGAAATTTCCTATAAAAAAAAAGAATTGTTTACTTGCTTCATTCTATTGAATTACAATCATGTTTATAAAAATTCACGATTTAATATATTATTGATATAACATTATTAGACCACTAGTAAGTGTCGAAGTCGACCTCTCGTCTCTATTTCTTCGAGATTAGACGGGATATTTATTGAGTACACGTTGTTTTAGTACTCATACTACACTTGTTGTGCATTTTTGTTGCACAGGTTTATGTGTGACTAGTGGCTTAGTGGCATAGCGGCATGATTGATACGGAGACTTAGGTGAGCTGCACTTATCGAGATGACCCGCAGCCAGCAGAGTCTCCTTCAGAGTATTGTACTATATTTTCATTTTTGTCCACTTTGTATACCGGACAGTTACTGTATTTTATTTCATTCCCTAGTAAATTCTCATGCACTTGTGACACCGGGTTCTGGAATGTCTATGGGTTTATTTAGAAATTTTTAAAAGTTGTTGAATATTTCATTATTTATTCAGTGGAATTTACTATGTATTGTTTAAACGTTTTAAAAAAATAATTTCGGAAAATAAAAAACGAGAATTTAATTAAGTATTTTGGTTGGCTTGCCTGACAGCGGTGTCCGGCGCCATCACGACCCTTAGTGGATTTTGGGTCGTGACAGGTATAATTCAAGAACTCCTTCCTCTTGCCTTGCGGAGATCAGTAGATAAAATAGTTAGTTCCATTTTAATTGAACTATGATCATTCTTTCATGTTTTGTGTAGCAAAGAACTAAAACTAGAAGAGTTAAAGTTACTTGAAGAAAAAATTCCAGAAACATTGTCTACTATGGAGAAACGTTTCCTTCCAGGATTCTTTACTATTATGATACATTTGGTAATTCACTTGGCAACTGAGGCTAAACTTGTGGGGCCAGTACATTATCGCTGGATGTATCCAATTGCGAGGTATGAATAATATCAGTGAATTTTTATTATATCTTTAGTTGTTAAATATTATATCAAACTAATACCATTATTTTATTCCATAGGTATTTGGGTATTTTAAAACCATATGTTCGTAATCGTGCATGTAGAAGGTTCAGTAGCAGAAGTATATATAGCAAATGCGTGTATGGCATTTTGCTCACGATATTTGGAGGGTGGGGATTCAAGGTCTTATTGTTCAAGAAAATGCGGTGATGAAATTGAGCATGAGACTAGTAAAGAAGAATGTCTTTTTCCAACTGTTGGTGAGTCGTACGGTGGAGTAGATGTATTTGAGTTGGATGAGAAAACATGGTTGCAAGCACATCGACATGTACTTTTCAATTGCGAGTCAGAAGTGGTTGAGAATTATAAAAAGTAAGCATTATATCTATTATTTATTATATGTATATTACTTATTTGATAGCAAATTAAATATATGTGAGTTACATGAATAGGGAACATATTACTGAAATCAAGAGATCATATCGAAGCGTCGTTTGACACAACATCAACTTGATCGTGTGCATTTCGATACATTTCACAAGTGGTTCAAGGAGAAAGTAAGTAGTAGGTCTAAGTCATTAGTTATGTTAAATTATTGTCCTTATACATATATCCACATTTATAGTTGTATCTTTTATTTGGTTAGGTAAAGGAGTTAGAAGCCACATCTAACATCTTAAAGGATAGTAAAGTCCTTGCACAAGGGACGAGTTACATTGCGAAAAGATTTAATACGTTCGATGTAAATAATGAGTTTCGAACGAAGCAAAGTGAAGAATTTAAGGTGATACAAAATAGTGGTGTTATGGTCATTTCAAAGACTTAAAGTTATGCAAGTACAAGTGACAATGCTACGAAGTCTGCAAATATCACATATTATGGCAGATTGAATGATATTGTGGAGTTAAACTACTATGAAGAATTTAAGGTTGTATTATTTAAGTGTGATTGGGTTGATGTAACCAAAGGTAGAGGAGTTAAGGAAGATGACTTGGGTTTCACACTTGTGAATTTCTCACGCTTAACAGACTCTGGCGATCGAGAACGTCATGAGCCCTTTATTTTTGCAGAACAAGCTCAACAAGTAAATTTGTACAAGATCCTCAAGATCATGAATGGTTTGTCCCTAGGTTAATTAAACCTCGAGATATTTTTAATATGGGAGAGGAAAATAGTTTGCAGTTTGAGTCATCAATGCAGAGTGATGCCACTGACTTGACACTCTTAGAAAATGCTCGTGTTTCAGAGGATGAGTATAATGATTGGGTAAGACGTGGTGTCGATGGGATAGTAATTGATACAAACGTACATTCTCAAGCTTCTCTAAATTATGGTGAAACTAATATTGAGAGAGAAAATGCCATTAAAAATGAATGTGATTCTGAATAAGATAGGTAGAACTTATAGAGTATTTTTCTTGCAAGTGTTATTTAAGAACTTCTAGGGATTTTTTTAATTCAGAAATTTGAATAAATATACTTTTTGCTTTCAATTTGAGCCATTTCATAGAAAATGCATGTCAGTCAGCTATGGATTTTCCATGTTTGTATTGGTTGATTTTTGGTTGAATTGAGTGAATATTTTGTGCTTTCTTTTAGTTATATTTTGCTGATTGTAGCCCTTGTACTGCAATATACTAAGGTGTTGTTATAATTAGACAATAGTTTTTGCTGGTGCATCAATTTCTTTTATCTCTTCAACTATCTTTGTCGCAAGGCTTTGTTTGTATGCACGAATTGTTATTCATTTATTTTTCACAGCTTGAGATGAGGATGATGATTCCTCTTATTTTGCGCGTGACCTATTGATGGGTTGGAGTTAATCTGGTACTAGTATAACTTAATGCAGCTAGATAGTTTCTTTATTTTGAAAAAAGAAGTATGCAAACTAGAGGTCGCAACCGACTGGTAGTTGAACAAGATGAAGATGAAGATGTGAGACCTTATATTGAGGACTTGATGGATGGTCAAAACTACTCTAGAGCCTAGCCATATATTGAGCAGTTGATGGATAGTCAGAACTACTCTGACGCCCAAGCACGTGATGGTCAATCTAATGAGTTGAATAGTTCTGATGGTGGCACTGAGATTCAACATGATAAAGATTCAGGTAATGCTTCTATAATATTGCAATCTGATTATGTATAACATTAGATGATAGCTTTCATTTTCTGGTATGTGTGAATTTGGATAAGTTTATTCTTAACTAAAACATTTGCTAATTATCACGACCCATTTCCATAATAGGTCATGATGGCGCCCAACACTATTGCTGGGCAAGCCAACGCAGAAAATACTAAATAAACTTTCGTTTACTTTTACCCGAAAATAGTTGAAATAATTCTTTAAGTCGAAACAAAAATCAACAATGATTAATAAAGTCATAATAATTATACAACCCCAAATGATACAGTATATTAATGTGTGTGTCAAGACCTGGTGTCACAAGCTATGGGCAACTAGTAGAATATATAAAAGAATCACACTATCCTACTGTCCGAAATAGAATAGACAGCAAAAATACATAAGAAAGACTTCTTCAGGCTGTTGAACGGCATGGGAGGGAAGCAGCTCACCATAGAAGTTTCGAGTCCGCTCAGGGATGCGCACCAGACTGATAGCCAGATACACCCGTCTCAGATCCTGTACAATTAAGCACAGAAGTGTAGTATGAGTACATAAATAATATGTACCCAGTAAGTATCCTGTCTAATCTCGAAGAAGTAGAGACGAGAAGTCGACTTGATACTTACTAGGGTCAAATAATATGAGAAGAATTTACAATAAGCATAGATAGCACAATTTATTAACGTTTTACGGCAATGAGAAACAGTTCTTTTTCCAAATAATGTCATGGTATCCATTTACATTTTCAAGGCATATATGAAGTTCAGTCCACCGAGAAATACTAAGTAAAGCATGCGCAAATAACACTGAGGGACGTACTGACTGATCCAACATAAAAGTAAAGTATGCATTCTGAGGGTCGAACGACTCGAACTATAGATACATCTATTACCTCGCTCGTGAATCACATGTGCGACGCGGTCAACTATAAATAAGCTCATCAACAAGCAGACAATAATATATATATCGGAGGGGTAGTTATTCACAGGAATATCAAAATTCTCTTTTAAAAAAAACAAATAGGATAAAGTTCCTCCACTAGTCTCATTTACCTTAATCAAAATAATTCATACGAATCCGAATTTATCATCAAATTACAAGAATATCACGTAGAGCATGCTTTTGGGTCCTAGACTACCCGGACTTAACATAGTAGTAGCTACGCACTGACTCTCGTCACCTAGTGCGTACGTAGCCCCCGCATATAATAGCAATTAATTCCATTATTACACCTATAGGGACAATTCCCTCTTACAATGTTAGAAAGGAGACTCACCTTGCTCCAAAGTGTATTTCCAATACCAAGAACGAGTCCAAGCCTTCAATTTAGAGCCGAACGATCCCAAACTAGTTAAATGAGGTAAGAACTAATCAATATAGGTTCACAAGATCGAATTTTAGCTATTTAAGCAATTTTCCAACCTTTAACACAAGTTTCCTAAAATCGGACCCCGAGCCCACGTGCCCGGATTCTGAATTTTTTTGAAGGAAGTTGTTCTCTATAACCTAAGGATCGATAATATATGATTTCTAATTTATTCCATAGTGGAATTCGTGGTTAAATATAACTTTTACTAAAACCCTAGGTTTTTGCTCTAACCCCATGATTTCACCTTAATACTAGTATTTAATCTACCCAAGACAAAATCATTAAACTAGAAATAGGTAGAACACACTTACCTCAAGAAGCTAGGTGAAGATCTTCTCTCAAAAGCTCTAAAATCGCCAATGGAAGAGTGAAAAAGTGATAAAAATGACTTAGAACCCGTATTAAATGAACCTCACTGCCTCAGCGATTTCCGCATCTGCGGTCTGGATGCGGTCCCGCATCTGCGAGAAGAGGACCGCATCTTCAAAAGGGGCTAAAATGGATGGGACCGCTTCTGCGGTCTTGAGGCCGCATTTGCAAAGCTGCTTCTGCGTCTTAGGAGCCACTTCTACGGTTCCTGGCCTGGCCTAGGCCACATTTGCGATGAAAGGACCGCTTCTACGGTCTCGCACATGCGGTCCACCAACCGCAGGTGCGGTTACGACAAAAGCAGCAGCTTCAGCTCTTCTCAAACATTTCCACTTCACTCGAGCCTCGTCCGATTGACGCTCGGAGCTCACGAGCCTCATCCGAACATACCGACAAGTCTGAAATCACGAGACGGACCTAATCGAACCTTCAGAACACCCGAAACAATGCTAAATCTAGGAATCACCCCCTAAAATCAAATGAATCAAACTTATGAACTTCAAGTTCGTAATGTTCCTCTAACAGGCCAAAACACCCTTAAACTACTCGGATTGACTCCAATTTTTACAGGCAAGTCTTAAATGATATTTTGGACCTATACCGGGCTTCGGAACCAACATATGAGCCTAATACCTATGAAATCAATCATTAATTAGTTTCTTTAAATCCTTAAAATGTCAGATTAACAATTTCTAATAAAAATTCATTACTCGGGATAGAGACCTCGGAATTCGATTCCGGGCATACGCCCAAGTCCCATATTTTCCCACAGATCCTCCGGGACCGTCAAATCACGAATCCAGGTCCGTTTGCTCAAAATGTTGACCAAAGTCAAACTTAGTCTTTTAAGAAAATTGTAAGGAATCAAATGGGCATATCTCACTGCAAACTCTTCCAAATCCCGAACCAACCATCCCCGCAAGTCGAAAATTAGCTAAACCAAGCACGGGAAGTTTTATTTAAGGGAACAGGGTTCTAGAAGGCAAAACGATCGGGCGGGTCGTTACATTCTCCACCTCTTAAACAAAAGTTCGTCCTCGAACAAATATAGAAAAGTACTTGAGCTGCTGAATAAATGCGGATATCTACTCTGCATGTCCTCCTCGGACTCCCAGGTCGCCTCCTCGATTTGCTGGTCCCTCCACTGGACCCTCATCGCAGAAATCCTCTTGGACCTCAACTGGCGATCCTGTCTATCAATAATGGCAATTGGCTCCTCCTCATAACCCAAACTCTCATCCAGCTGAATAGTACTGAAGTCTAACACATGGGACAAGTCGACATGATACTTCCGAAGCATCGATACATGAAAAACCATGTGAACCCCCGATAGGCTGGGGGGTAAAGCAAGCTCATAGGCAACCTCCCCAATTCGCCTCAACACCTTAAAGGGACCAATAAACCTTGGGCTCAACTTGCCCTTCTTCCCGAACCTCATAATGCCTTTCATTGGCGAGACTTTCAAGAGAACCTTCTCGCCAACCATGAATGATACATCACGCGCCTTCCGATCCGTGTAACTCTTCTGTTTGGACTGAGCTGTGTGAAGCCTCTCCTGGATAAACTTCACCTTATCCAAGGCATCCTGTACCAAATCTGTACAGTATAACTTAGCCTCCCCAGGCTCAAACCACCCGATAGGAGAACGACAACAACGACCATATAAAGCCTCGTATGGAACCATCTCTATACTGGACTGATAGTTGTTGTTGTATGCAAATTC
This sequence comes from Nicotiana sylvestris, assembly GCF_000393655.2. Lineage (NCBI taxonomy): Eukaryota > Viridiplantae > Streptophyta > Magnoliopsida > Solanales > Solanaceae > Nicotiana > Nicotiana sylvestris. The sequence goes on along the minus strand of NC_091060.1, from coordinate 160,076,660 downwards.
CGCCAAGGGCAAGAACTAATCTCACTGCCCTCCAAAGTCAACCACACATCCCCTGAGCATGTCCTCCAAGATTTGAACTGTCCGCTCTGACTGCCCGTCGGTCTGAGGATGGAATGCTGTGCTGAGCTCTACACGGGTCCCCAACTCACTCTGAACCGCTCTCAAGAAATGGGAAGTGAACTGAGGGCCTCTATCTGATATGATGGAAACAGGCACACCGTGCAACCGGACTATCTCCCGAATGTAAATCTAAGCATACCTCTCTGCTGTGTAAGTAGTCGCCACTGGGATAAAGTGGGACGACTTGGTCAACCTATCAATAATGACCCATACTGAATCAAACTTCCGCAAGGTCCGCGACAACCCAACTACGAAATCCATAGTGATGCGCTCCAACTTCCACTCTGGTATAGGCATCTACTGGAGTAGGCCACCCGGCCTCTGGTGTTCATAATTGACCGGCTAGCAATTCAAACACCTAGCTACATACTCCACTATGTCTTTCTTCATCCTTCGCCACCAATAATGCTGCCTCAAGTCATGGTACATCTTCATAGCACCCGGATGAATGGAATACCGCGAACTGTGCACCTCCTCTAGAATCCTCTCCCTCAGGCCATCAACATTAGGAACACATAAACGATCTTGGAGTTGCAAAACACCATCCTCGCCAATAGAAACCTCCTTGGAACCTCCCTGAAGTACCGTCTCTCTGAGAAGCGCCAAATGTGGATCATCGAACTGTCGGGCCTTGATATGCCCCAATAATGAAGACTGAGCAACCACACATGCAAGAACTCGACTGGGCTCTGAAATGTCCAATCTCACAAGTCTGTTAGCCAAGGATTGAATGTCCAAAGCTAGTGGCCTCTCCACTGCTGGAATGAATGCCAAGCTACCCATACTCTCCGCCTTTCTGCTCAAGGCATCCGCGACCACATTTGCCTTTCCTGGATGATAAAGAATGGTTGTCATAATCCTTCAGTAACTCAAGTCACCTGCGTTGCCTCAAATTAAGATCCCTCTGCTTGAATATATGCTGCAAGCTGTGATGATCAGTATAGACCTCACATGACACCCTATACAGATAATGCCTCCATATCTTAAGGGCATGAATAATCGCGGCCAACTCTTGATCGTGCACAGGATAATTCTTCTCATGAACCTTCAACTGACGCAAAGCATATGCAATAACTCGCCCCTCCTACATCGATACACATCCCAAGACAATGCATGAAGTGTCTCAATATACCGTATACATCCCCGAGACGGAAGGCAATACAAGAACTGGTGCTGTAGTCAAAGCTATCTTGAGCTTCTAAAAGCTCTCCTCAAAATCATCAGACCAACGGAAAGGAGAACCCTTCTAGGTCAATCTAGTCAAAGGTGATGCAATGGATGAAAATCCATGCACGAATCGTCTGTAGTAACCTGCTAACCCTAGGAAACTCCTGATCTCGGTCACTAAGGTAGGGCGTGGCCAACTCTAAACTGCCTCGATCTTAATGGGATCCACCTTAATACCCTCTCCTGCCACAACATGCCCCAAGAATGCCACCGACTCTAGCTAAAACTCATACTTGGAGAACTTAGCATATAGCTTCTGCTCTTGCAAGGTCTGAAGCACTACTCTCAAATGTTGCTCGTGCTCCCTCAAGCTACGAGAGTATATCAAGATGTCATCAATGAAGACGATGACAAATGAATCAATATAAGGCCTGGAAACCCTGTTCATCAAGTCCATAAATCCTACTGGGGCATTAGTCAAGCCAAAGGACATCACCAAAAACTCATAATAGCCATATCTAGTCCGGAATGCAGTCTTTGGAACATCCGAGTCCCGAATCTTCAGTTGATGGTACCCTGACCTCAAGTCTATCTTAGAAAACACCTTATCACCCTGTAACTTGTCGAACAAATCATCGATATGAGGCAACGGATACTTGTTCTTGATGGTGACTTTGTTCAACTGGCGGTAATCAATGCACATCCGCATAGTCCCATCTTTCTTCTTCACAAATAACACTGGTGCACCCCAAGGTGATACACTGGGCCTAACAAACCCCTTTGCCAACAACTCCTCTAGCTGCTCCTTCAACTCTTTCAACTTTTTAGGAGCTATACAGTACGGTGGAGTAGATATAGGCTGGGTGCCTGGGGCCAAATCAATACAGAAACTAATATCACGATCCGGTGGCATGCCCGAAAGATCAGAAGGAAACACATCGGCAAACTCCTGAACTACTAGAACTGAATCAATCGTCGGAGACTCTACGGTGGTGTCCCAAACATAAGCTAGATAAGCCAAATACCCCTTCTCAACCATATGCCGAGCCTTCAGGAAGGAAATAATCCGACTAGGTGTATCAACTGTGGACCCCTTCCACTCCAACCTCGGCAACCCTGGCATTACTAGTGAAATAGTCTTAGCATAGCAATCTAGGACGGCGTGATATGAAGATAACCAATCCATGCCCAAGATGACCTCAAAATCGATCATATCAAGCAACAAGAGATCTGCTCTAGTCTCGAAATCATAGAATGCGACCACACAGGATCGGTAGATTCGATCCACAACCACAGAATCACCCACAGGAGTGGACACATAAACAGGAGTGCCCAAAGGCTTAGGAGAAACAACCAAAAAATGAGCAAATAGAGATGATACATATGAATAAGTAGACCTTGGGTCAAATAATACTGAAACATCTCTACCGCCGATGGAGATAATACCTTTGATGATGGCATCTTAGGCCAATGTATTTGTCCTGGCCGGAAGGGCGTAAAATCTGGCTGGAGCGTCGGCTGGCTGGCCTCCACCTGACTAAGCAATAGTTGGCTGACCTCTCCCTGCCTGGCCTCCACCTCTAGGATGGACCCTACCAGCCTGCCCTCCACCTCTAGGTGGCGGGGCGGCCAGTGCTGAAGTTATAGGCTGCTGACCCTACTACATTGCCTTGCCCCGAAGTCTAGGGAAGGTCTTCTTCATGTGACCCAGATCTCCACACTCGTAGCACACCCTTGGTAACATAGCCTACTGCCTTGAAGTTTGAGCCTGCTGACCCGAATACCCACTAGAAGAACCCTGGATGGCTGGGGGGCGATATGAACTCTCTGGTATGGCACTGAAGTGAGCACTGGAAGAACCCTGATAACCAGAATACCCTCTGGAGGAACCCTGAATAGCTGGTGGGTGGTAAGAACTCTCCAGCATCGCACTGAAATAAGGCCTCACTGGAGCACCTCTATGAGGGGTGGTGGTGCCGAATACGGGGGTCTGCTGGGCTGACCCCTCTCGAAGTGACCTCTACCTCTAGTTGGGGCACCTCTGTACTCTCCTGAAAATCTATCCCTCTTATCCTGTTGTATCTGCTCTCTACCCCTCTGGCGATACCCCTCAATCCTGCGAGCAATCTCTACCACTAGCTGATATTCAGAACCCATCTCCACCTCTCGGGCCATGCCA